>NC_056681.1:42358750-43682500 GCF_018350215.1 Panthera leo
CTTACATACATATGCTCATCATATCAAATGCCCTCCTTAAAACCCATCACCCATCTAGCCCATCCTCAACCCACCTCTCTCCATCACCCCTCCGTTTGTTCTGTCTTTAAAAGTCTCTCCCTCTTTTTTTTTTTTTTTTTGAAAGAGAGAGAAGGAGAGAGAGTGTGCAAGCAGGGAAGGGACAGAGAGAGAGGGAGAGAGAGAGAATCCCAAGCAGGCTCCACATTGTCAGTGCAGAGCCTGACATGGGGCTCAGACTCACAAACCGTGCGATCATGATCTGAGTGAAAATCAAGAGTCAGACGCTTAGCCAACTGAGCCACCCAGGTGCATCTGTCTTTAAGAGTCTCTTGTGGTGGGGCGCCTGGGTGGCGCAGTCGGTTAAGCGTCCGACTTCAGCCAGGTCACGATCTCGCGGTCCGTGAGTTCGAGCCCCGCGTCAGGCTCTGGGCTGATGGCTCGGAGCCTGGAGCCTGTTTCCGATTCTGTGTCTCCCTCTCTCTGCCCCTCCCCCGTTCATGCTCTGTCTGTCTCTCTCTGTCCCCAAAAAAATAAATAAAAAACGTTGAAAAAAAAAAAATTTAAAAAAAAAAAAAAAAAGAGTCTCTTGTGGTTTGTTTCCCTCTCTCTTTTTTCATTTTCTTTTGTTCTCCCCTCCCATATATTCATCGGTTTTGTTTCTTAAATTCCACATGTGAGTGAAATCATCATATTTGTCTTTCTCTGATTGATAGTTTGCTTAGCATAATGCACTCTAGTCTATACACGTCATTGCAAATGGCAAGGTTCCATTCCTTTTGATGGCTGAATAATATTCCATCATATATATATATGGATTAGATAAGGAATGGGAGAGAAAGGAAGAAGGCAAAGATAGAAATGGGGATGGTATAGAGTCGGCATTTATGTCGGTAGGCAAAAGGTAGAGAGAACAGGTTGATGGGGAGTGGGTAGGTAATCAACCCTATATATATATATATATATACACACACATATATATACACACATATATATATGTGTGTATATATATATATGTGTGTGTATATATATATATGTGTGTATATATATATATACCACATCTTCTTTATCCATGTATTAGTCAATGGACATTTGGGCTCTTTCCATAGTTTGGCTATTGTTGACAATGCTGCCATAGACATCAGGGTACATGTACCCCTTCAAATCTGTATTTTTGTATTCTTTGGGTAAATAGCTAATAGTACAATTGCTGGATCATCGGGTAGTTCTAAGTTTTATGTCATGGACAGTGCTGTGTCTGGGCTAGGTGGTATACTTTGAAGAAGAGAATCACATTTGACTCAGAATGGATAAGAATCAAGCTTTTAAAAACTCAAGCCCCGGGTGCCTGGGTGGCTCAGTCGGTTGAGTGACCAACTTCAGCTCAGGTCATGATCTCACAGTTTGTGAGTTTGAGCCTTGCGCTCTTGTCTCACAAAGACTGGTCTCTCTCTGTCTCAGAAATAAATAAATATAAAAAAAAAATTTTAATAAAAAATTTAAAAAATAAAAACTCAAGCCCAATTAGACAATATCTCAGAGCTAAGACCTGGTTCTGGGAGCTCCTGGGTGAAATTACTGGAAAACAGCCTATTTGACATGGAGAATCTAAGCTGGGCACTTCTTTTCTAATTTTTAGGAGCTATAAAAATCATGAGAAGCATCAAGTTTGACTGTAAACCCAAAGGAAAGAAACTTAATCTCCAATTAAGAAAAATAAAAATGCAAGCTGTGTTGATTCAATTCAGATCACATTTTCATGCATTTCAGAAAGATAGAGTTCTTAAAATAATTTCCTGTTAAGATTCAAAATCTGTCTAGAGGGTAATTTCTCACTCCTTAAACCACTGCTCCCAAATGAATTTTATTCAATGCTTAGCTGAAGGAGACTATTAGTGTTCCTTTTTTAAAAAAATTTTTTAATGTTTATTTATTTTTGACAGAGAGAGACAGAGCATGAGTGGGGGAGGGGCAGAGAGAAGGGGAGAGACAGAATCCGAAGCAGGCTCCAGGCTCTGAGCTGTCAGCACAGAGCCCAACGCTGGGCTCGAACTCACCGACGTGTCAGCACAGAGCCCAACGCTGGGCTCGAACTCACGGACGGCAAGATCGTGGCCTGAGCCAAAGTCCGACGCTCAACCGACTGAGCCACCCAGGCGCCCCTAGGTGCTCCTCAATGAAGACATAAAAAAAATGGTTAAAATAGGTATGTCTATGCAGCTACTGACTTTTCCTGAGATAATATTTTGTGAGACAGTTAGCTTTGGAGTTGGATATGCCTCAGAAAGATTTTATAAAAACAAAAACAAAAAACAAAGAAAAAAATCCCACCACTCTTTAAAACTCTCTTTGGGTATTTTTTATTGGTTTGGCCATTTTTCCTTTATGATGCACGTTGACATGTTTGTGATCACGTCTCCATCTGTAAACAGACATGCTCTTAAATACAAGCCAAGGGAATTTTGAAAATGAATGGAATTGAATTCCTACCATTTCCAGTAGTTTCAAACCCTTATGGGTTGAGGAGAGGACACAAGTGAAGCCAGGTCTAGAAATGAGTAAACAGCAGTTATACAAAGAGATTCATGTCTGAATAACAGCCGGTTGCTGGAGTTTATCTAATTGGTTTCCCATTATCTGTACTGAAAATGTTGTGTTTTCTATCTTCTCTTCGGCAAGTATGTCCCATTTAGCAACAAAGAACTTATTGCCCAAGAGAAAACAGGTAAGACAAAACAATTTTCCATTTTCCGTTCCCCTTGAAAAGGGAGAGCAGCCCACCCCATGTAAAGAATTGCTTTAATGGATGTTAGTTTGTAAGGACACCTCAGAGAAATGGCAAGAGAAAGCCCTCCCAAGAGAACTGAAGAAAAGCAAAGTGATTCAAACCCATTGTGTGGAAAGAGATTCAAATGATTGTCTACTAGGAAGAAAAGGAGCATGCTCCCCCAGGGCAACTTGAGGTCATTATTGGACTCTTAGACTAGCTCTGATGACCAGTAGCTAAGTTTTCTTGAACAACCATTGTATCTTACAGTCTTCAGTTTCTTTATCTGTACAGTGAGGAGCGTAGACTAGTTAGTCTCCAAAATTCCCCTCCAGATATTAGTATCTGAGATTACAGGGGCCCTGAAGTCCTTCCACCTGGTTAATGTCAAAACCAGGACTAGATCCCAGATATTCCCACTAGGTTGTGCTCCTTCCTTTGCATATCCTTATTTTCATCTCAGAAATGGGATTGTTTTTTCTTTAAAACAATACTCCAAAGTATTTAGAACTACAACTTATGTTAGTATTTTGATATTTTAATTTTTTTTTGCTTATTATTTATTTTTGAGAGACAGAGAGAGAAATCATGAGTGGGGGAGGGGCAGAGAGAGGGAGACACAGAATCAGAAGCAGGCTCCAGGCTCCGAGCTGTCATCACAGAGCCGAATGCGGGGCTCGAACTCATGAACCATGAGATCATAACCTGAGCTGAAGTCAGACTCTTAACTGACTGAGCCACCTACGCACCCCATTAGTAATTTCATCTTTTGGAAGAAAATTTCATATCCTGTTCAAACCAGTCCATTGGAGCCCTAAAACTTCACTTGTTGTCCAAGGGAAACGTTAAGTGATGAGGTAGAGGTTATTCATCCACCTTCAAAGAGAATAACGTCTCTATCATGTTTTATAAACTGGGATATGGTGTAAGATTTCATTTGGCATGGTGGGTGTGGGAGAGTGGAGGTAAGTGAACTAAAAAAAAAAATTGTTTGAAAACCACTGATTTCTAAATAAGCCCTATTCTCCAACTCAGTCAATTAGTGTGGGTAGCCAGGGTCATAAACCCAAGCCTGGAGAGGCCAGGCAGGCAAGTAAGTTATAACTGAGGTGGATTGGGTGTAAGCAAAGCGGTAACTCAAGCAAGAGGACAAATGGCAAATATCTTCCGCCACTTGCTGGGGAACACAAGAAGGAGTGGTGGGGACCAGAGAATCGGAGTACACACCCTGTCAAAAGGCAGCGGCTGATCCTTTGCCTCACAAAAATGAAGGCCCGTGGTTACCAGACTTCTCGATTTTTTTAACAAAACCAGAAAATATCCACCGCTCTGTAAAATCTTTGTGCTTTCAAAAAATTTTAGTGACAAAGTCAAAAATTCTTAACACACTAGAAAGCTAAAGAAAATATGTCAACCAAACAAATTTGTCCATGGGACACCATTTTGTAATCCCTGCCTCCCAAGATGGGATGATCCAGCATTTGGCAAGACACTTTCATGACTAGCCCCTGACTTCACTGTTTGCCAATGTGGTCCCCATAAAAATTCTTCCTTAAGGCGGTCCCAAAGCTACCTCCTTAAAGCATTGGTCCACAATCCAGGTTTTGCTTCCAGAGCCAAATGATTTCATCCCCCATGTGAAAATTCTTGAAACATTTGAAGTTGGTGACCATGCCCCCTGGACCTTCTTCAGAGTAAACATTTGTAGTTTTTTGAGATGTTTTAAATGAATTTTGTGCTCATCTCCTGTGCCTTCCTGATTACACCTCTCTGAACATTGTCTGAGAACTAAACACAATCCAGCTCTGGCATAATGAGGTGAGAGTAGCACTGGACTTTCACTTCCTGTGTCTTGAAAGCCATTCTTCTATTAATACACCATAGGATCATTTTAGCCTTTTTAGAAGTCACAGACCTTATTATTGACTGATACTGACCTTACAACTAATTTTTATTAGTCTAGTGTCTTCTCAAATCTGCACAAACCAATCCATCCTTACAGGATTAGGGTATTGGTCCTAAAGCAAGGACTTAGGTTTGACTTTGATTTCTTCCATTTTGTTAGAGTTCATTATTATGACCTGTCAAGATTTTATTAGATACTGATTCAGTCTCCTTTCAGCTTTCTGTCATCTACGACTTTGATCAACATCAAGATCCTCAACCAGTTCTCAATAAAAATGTTAAATAGGACAGAGAAATGGCAAAGCTCGGAATCTTTTGTCCAGTAGGATATAAATCTATTAATATAGACTCTAAGGAGTATCTCACACTGACCCCACATTGAAAGGAAATTATAAAGCACCCCAAGTCCCAAAAATATCATTCAGGTCAGATGAAAAACTGTCTCACCAGGGAGGCTATTTGAAGGCTGTTGATATGGCTTGACTGCATCACTCTGAAATCTAGTTGATTGCTTTGTGTACACCTGCTCTCTGAGCAATCAGTTTGTTTGCCTTGGAGCAATCTAACCAGTTATTCACATGACCCAAATCACTAGACCAACCAGTTTTCAATCTGGTCTTTTGAGATCATTTGAATTCACTTGATAACTTGTTCACACATCTGCAACTGGTTGATGTTTAATTATGAAAAGTTTCAATCAAAGAACCAAAATCAATGAGTAATCATCAATGCTAATCATGAGAGTACCAGGTGGCATTGAAGTGCGGACCAAATAAAATTCTTCTAAAACTTAATAAAGTGATTCCTTTTAAGCGAGTAACTCAAGGCATCTCAGAAATAGACTAATTCAACTAAAGATCATATTCTCTGTGGCTAAAATATAACCTGTCATTTGACTTATATATAGGAACACTCAAAAGAATTTCTTTTTTTTTATAATAAAATTAAGTGCCTTTTTTTTATTATGAAATTTATTGTCAAATTGGTTTCCATACAACACCAGTGCTCATCCCAACATGTGCCCTCCTCAGTGCCCATCACCCACTTTCCCTCCCTCCCACCCCCCATCAACCCTCAGTTTATTCTCAGTTTTTAAGAGTCTTATGTTTTGCCTCCTTCCCTCTCTTTTTTTTCCTTCCCCTCCCCCATGGTCTTCTGTTAAGTTTCTCAGGATCCACATAAGAGTGAAAACATATGTTATCTGTCTTCAAAAGAATTTCTCTACTGCTTAATCATGCAACTTGGGCAAGTCACTTAACCTTCTTTAAGTACCTCTGTTTTACCATCTCTATGATTAAATAGCAATGAAAGTCTAAATGTCTGGAAATAAATTGCCTTATTTTAATCTCTATCAGGGAATCACAATGAAAGCACAAATGTCGACAAATCAGTGTTTAAAACTTCAAAGCTAAAAGAGTGACTTTATCTTTGAAAGTACATACTAGTTCCACAGATTCACTATAGCTTTTGCTGGGCAGGAAATGTGACAGTAACTCCTATTCCTTGTGCATTTTCTTCCACTTAATTCTCTATTTATTCTCTTCGCTTGCCTTTACCCAGGAAAAATTCTAGTGAATTAAAATTTTAAAACAGTGCTCCTCAAACTATATTATAATAAGGTCCTTGCATTTCCTATCAGAAATATAAAAATAATAAAATATTTAAAATGAATAAATAATGAATAATAATGAAATAATAAATAAATAAATAAATAATAACAATCTTAAGATACACTAGATTATGTTGCAGTAACAAAACAGATTTCTCCTGACATCTCAGTGATTTAATATACAAATGTTTACTGTTTACTCCTGCTACATGTCTAGACTGGGTCAGTGGAAGTTTTAATTAACATGATCTTTCGATAACAATGCTGTTGACATTTCCATCATCTTGAGATGCCATCATCCTAACATATGGCTTTCCCGGCACTGGAAGAGAAGGGGGAAGAGGAAGCATGATGGGCTCAATCCACTTTTAATGCCTTATCTTGGAAATGGCACATATCACTTCTCCTTACCATGCATTGGCCAGAAAGAGACACAATGCCTGTCTCAATGTGAAGAAGCTGAGAAGTGTGGTGCTCTCATGTGCTCAGGTAGGAGAGACAAACTGGATATGGGGAAGAGCAGAAGTCCCTTGCACAGTGCATTTTTATTCAGAACAATAATAAAAATATGAATAAAAGCATGTTTTATTCTTATGGGTGATTCCTTGGGACTCAGACTTTGCCATGAACTCGGCATTCGTGTTTTTAATCATATTGGCAGTGATTACTATCATGCAGCCTCTGGTTAATGAGAAAGGATGTACTGGGCGTTTGTGCCAAAATGAGGCACTTGTATTTTTGCTAAGATGGTTGGGCCAGCATCTCTCATCATGGGTGCTCTTCTGCAGTGTGACCTGGCCCCTCCTCTGTCAATAGGCACTGTCTATTTCTCCATCCCCATGAATGTGAGCAGATTTTGTTACTTTTTGTCCACTGGAATGTGGTAGGAGTGATGCTGCGCCAAGTCGGTATAGCCCTTAGCTGTAGCTTTCTAGGAGCTTCCACTCCTGCCTCCTGTAGCCTGGCCACTATAGATGTTACCCTGAGGCCAACATCTTCCTATTAGGAGAAGCCAGGTGGAGAAGCCCATATGCCATGAGAAGAAAGAGAAGTCAAGGAGCACCAAGACAGCAGATATGTAAGTGGAGAAGGCGTCTTGGAAGTGGATCTTTCAGATTCAGTCTCTCCAACTGCTGCTACTTGAACGCAAACCATTCAGGCTGTGTCTCTTCTGGATTTCTGACCCATGAACTCTTCAGCCAAATAAAATAGTTACTTCAAGCCACTAACTTTTGGAGTAGTGTATTGTGCAGCGATAGATAAACAGAAGGCAAAGAAATTTGCCCACCAGTTCAGATGGGATTGAGCGGTGGAAAACTGGGTAGTAGTCTATGGCAAATTCACAGAGTCCTTTAGTTCATGTTATTTCTTCGGATATTATTGCTTTTGTGATGTTTATATTTAACTTGTAAACCTGTTTTAGTATTATAGTTGTATAGGAGCTATAAGCATTAGCAGTTGCTACCAAATTCTATTTTGTGGATATTTTATACAACATACCAATACTGGGAGACCAGTGAAAAATGATTTTCATTATAAAAGAGTCCATTTCTTTTTCAGGTTCATTCAAGTTTAAGAAATTAATACTTTTGAAATATATCTTTAAAAGGTAGGCTTAACCATAAAACAAATGACAAAATGGCAATAAGTATATACCTATCAATAATTACTTTGAATGTAAATGGACTAAACACTCCAATCAAAAGATATAGGGTCATGGAATGGCTAAAAAAGCCAGATGCTGCCTATAAAGACCCATCTCAGACCTAAAGACACATGCAGATTTGAAAAGGAAGGGATGGGGAAGTATTATCATGTGAATGGAAGTGAAAATAAAGCTGGGGAAGCAATACTTATATCACACAAAATAGACTTCAAAACAAAAACTGCAACAGAGACAGAGAAGGACACTATATAATCATAAAGGGAACAATCCAACAAGAAGATACAATAATTGTAAATATTTATGTACCCAATTTGGAGCACCCAAATACATAAAAAGCCATTAATAACAAACATTAAGAAAGTAATCAATAGTAATACTTTAACACCTCACTTAGATCAATGGATAGAGCATCCAAACAAGAAATCGACAGGGAAACAATGACTTTGAATGACACATTGGGCCAGATGAATTTAATAAACATATTCAGAACATTCCATCCAGATCATTCCATTGGAATACACAATCTTTTCAAGTGCATATGTAACAAAGTCCTGAATGGATCACATATTAGGCCACAAAATAAGGCTTCTCAACAATTCAAAAAGATTGAAGTCATACCAAACATCTTTTCCAAACACAACACTATGAAACTAGAAAAATCAACCACAAAAAAAAGTCTTGGGGCAGCACAAATATGTGGAGGTTAAATAACATGCTGCTAAACAGGGAATAGTTAGCCAAGAAATCAAAGAGGAAATAAAAATACACATAGAGACAAATGAAAATAAAAACACAACAGTCCAAAATCTTTGGAAGGCAGCAAAAGCTGTTCTAAGAGGTAAGTTTATGGCAATATGGGTCTACTTTAAAAAGCAAGGAAAATCTCAAATAAACAACCTAACCTTACATGTAACAGAGTTTAAAAAAAAGAACAAACAAGCCCAAAAGGAAGGAAGAAAATAATAAAGGTTAGAGCAGAAACAAATGAAATAGGAACCAGAAAAACAATAGAACAGATCAATGAAACCAGGAACTGATTTCTTGAAAAGATCAACAAAATTGATAAACCTTTAGCCATACTCATCAAAGAGAGAAAGAGGATTCAGAGTAAATCAGATATGAAATAAGTAATAACTGACACCACAGAAATATAAAGGATTATAAGAGAATATTATGAAAAAAATATATGCCAATAAATTGGACAACCTAGAAGAACTGGATAGATTCCTAGAAACATCTGACCTTCCAAAACTGAATCAGGAAGAGATAGAAAATTTAAAGAAACTGATTATCAGCAACAAAATTGAATCAGTAATCAAAAAACTCTCAACAGACAAAAGTCAGTACCAGATGGCTTCACAGATGAATTCTACCAAACATTTAAAGGAGAATTAATACCTATACTTTTCAACCTATTCCAAAAAAATGGAAGTGAAAGGAAAGCTTCCAAACTCACTGTTTGAGGCCAACATTACCCTGATACCAAAACCAGATGCAGACACTACAAAAAAGAGAGATATAGGCTGATATCTCTGATGAATACAGATGCAAAAACAACAAAACATTAACAAACTGAATCCAACAATGCTTTTAAAAAAATCATTCACCACAATCAACTGTGATTTATTCCTGGGATGCAAGTGTGGTTCAGTATTCACAAATCAATCAATGTGATACATCACATCAAAAAAAGAAAGGATAAAAACCATATGATCATTTCAATAGATGCAGAAAAAACATTTCACAAAGCACAACATCCATTCATGATAAAAACTCTCAACAAAATAGGTTTAGAAGGGATATACTTCAACATAATAAAGGCCATATGTGAAAAACCCAGAGAAAACAGCATACTCAATGGTGAAAAACTAACAGATTTTCCTATAAGATCAGGAAAAAGACAAGGATGTTCACTCACCACTTTTATTCAACATAGTACTAGAAGTCTTAGCCATAGCAATCAGACAAGAAAAAGAAATAAAAGGTATCCACATTGGTAAGGAAGGAGTAAAACTTCCACTGTTTGCAGATGACATGATACTACCATAAAGACTCCACCAAGAAACTCCTAGAACTGATAAATGAATTCAGTAAAGTTGCAGTATACAAAATTAATATACAGAAATCTGTTGCATTTATAATAATAAGGTAGCAGAAAGAGAAATTAAGAAAACAATCCCATTTACAATTGCACTGAAAATAATAAAATACCTAGGAATAAACTTAATCAAGGAGGTGAAAGATCCATACTCTGAAAAGTATAAAATATTGATGAAAGAAATTAAAGTCAACACAAACAAATTGAAAGATGTTCCATCCTCATGGACTGGAAGAACAAATACTGTTAAAATATCCATACTACCCAAAGCAATCTACACATTTAATGCAATCTCTATCAAAATAACAACAGCATTTTTCACAGAACTAGAAAAAATAATTCTAAAATTTGTATGGAACCACAAAAGACCCTAAATAGCCAAAGCAATCTTGAAAAAGAAGGACAAAACTGGAGGCATCACAATCCCAAATTTCAAGATATACTACAAAGATACAGTAATCAAAACAGTGTGGTACTGGCACAAAAATAGACATATAGAAGGGCGCCTAGGTGACTTAGTCAGTTGAGTGCCTGACTTCAGCTCAGGACATGATCTCATGGTTGGTGGGGTCAAGCCCCACGTGGGATTCTGGGCTGACAGCTCAGAGCCTGGAGCCTGCTTCTAATTCTGTGTCTCCCTCTCTCTCTGCCCCTCCCCGGCTTATACTCTCTTTCTCTCTCTCAAAATAAATAAACATTAAAAAAAATTAAAAATAGACACATAGATCAATGGAACAGAATAGAAAGCCCAGAAATAAACCCATGATTATACAGTTGATTCATCTTTGACAAAGGAGGCAAGAATATGTGATAGGAAAAGAAAATCTCTTCAACAAATGGTTCTGGGAAAACTGGACAGCTACATGCAAAAGAATGAAACTGGACCACTTTCTTACACCATACACAAAAATAAACTCAAAATGGATTAAAGACTTAAATGTAAGGCCTGAAGCCATAAAAATCCCAGAAGAGATCACAGGCAGTAATGTCTCCGACATCAACCACAGAAACATTTTTCTAGATATTTCTCCTGAAGCAAGGGAAACAAAAGAAAAATAAACTATTGGGACTACATCAAAATGAAAAGTCTACACAACAAAAGAAATAATCAACAAAACTAAAAGACAATCTACTGAATGGGAGCAGATATTTGCAAATGACATCCAATTAAGGGTTAGTATCCAAAATATATAAAGTACTTGTAAAGCTCAACACCCAAAAACCAAATAATCCAATTTGAAAATGGGCAGAAGACATGAACAGACATTGCTCCAAAGCAGACATAAAGATGGTCAACAGACACATGAAAAGATACTTAACATCAATCATTTCAGGGAAATTCAAATCAAAACCACAATAGGAAATCACCTCACACCTGTCAGAATGGCTAAAATCAAAGCATAAGAAACAACAAGTGTTGGCAAGGATATGGAGAAAAAGGAACATTTATGCACTATTGGTGGGAATGCAAAGTGGTACAGCCACTGTAGAAAAATGGCCTGGAAGTTTCTCAAAAAATTAAAAATATGAGTGCCTGGGTGGCTCAGTCAATTAAGCATCCAACTCTTGATTTCAGCTCAGGTCATGATCTTGCAGAGTGTGGGTTTGAGCCCCATGTTGGTCTCTGAGCTGACATTGCAGAGCCTGCTTGGGATTCTCTCTCTCCCTCTATCTCTGCCCCTCCCCCCTTCTCTCTCTCTCTCTCAAAATAAATAAATATTACAAAATTTAAAAATAGAATTACCATTTCTTCACCAGATTATTATTATTTCTTCACCAGAGTTTGATACATTCTTTATAGATTTTGGATATTAACCCTTTATCTGATATCTCATTTGCAAATATCTTCTCCCATTCTGTCTGTTGCCTTTTAGTTTTGCTGATTGTTTCCTTCGCTGTGCAGAAGCTTTTTATTTTGATGAGGTCCCAGTGGTTCATTTTTGCTTTTGTTTCCCTTGCCTCTGGAGATATGTTGAGTAAGAAGGTGCTGCGGCCAAGATCAAAGAGGTTCTTGCCTGCTTTCTCCTCAAGGATTTTGATGACTTCCTGCCTTACACTTAAGCTTGCATCCATTTTGAGTTGTGTATGGTGCAAGAAAGTAGTCCAGGTTCATTTTTCCCAAAAAACAAATAATCCAGTGAGGAAATGGGCGGAAGACATGAATAGACACTTTTCCAAAGAAGACATCCAGATGGCCAACTGACATATGAAAAAATGCTCAACATCACTCATCATCATGGAAATACAAATCAAAACCACGATGAGATACCACCTCACACCTGTCAGAATGGCTAAAATGAACAACTCAGGCAACAACAGATGTTGGTGAAGATGGAGAGAGAGGATCTCTTTTGCACTACTGGTGGGAATGCAAACTGGTGCAGCCACTCTGGAAAACAGTATGGAGGTTCCTCAGAAAAATTAAAAATAAAACTACCCTACGACCCAGCAATAGCACTACTAGGTATTTATCCAAGGGTTACAAGTATGCTGTTTCCAAGAGGCACATTCACCCCAATGTTTATAGCAACACTATCAACAATAGCCAAAGTGTGGAAATGGCCCAAAGGTCCATCAATGGATGAATGGATAAAGAAGATGTGGTACGTATACACAATGGAGTATTGCTCGGCAATCAAAAAGAATGAAATCTTGCCATTTGCAACTATGTGGATGGAACTACAGGGTATTATGCTAAGTGAAATTAGTCAGAGAAAGACAAATATCATATGACTTCACTCATAGGAGGACTTTAAGACACAGAACAGATGAACACAAGGGAAGGGAAGCAAAAATAATATAAAAACAGGGAGGGGGACAAAACATAAGAGACTCCTAAATATGGAGAACAAACAGAGGGTTACTGGAGGGGTTGTGGGAGGGCGGATGGGCTAAATGGGTAAGGGGCATTAAGGAATTGACTCCTTAAATCATTGTTGCACCATATGCTAACTAACTTGGATGTAAATTTAAAAAATAAATTAAATAAAAATTTTTAAAAAATAGAATTACCAAATGATCCAGGAATTCCACTACTTGGTATTTACCCAAAGAATACAGAACACTAATTCAAAAAGATATATGTACCCCAATGTTTATTGCAGCATTATTTACAATAACCAAATTATGGAAGCAACTCAAGTGTCCATTGATAAATGAATGAATAGATACATGAATGAATAAAGAGATAAATGAATGAATAAATACATACATATATATATACACACACAACACACAATGGAATATTACTCAGCCATAAAAAGAATGAAATCTTGCCATTTGCAAAAACATGGATGAATCAAAGAGAGTATAATGATAAGTGAAATAAGCCAGTCAGAGAAAGAAAATTTTCACTCATATGTGGAATTAAAAAACAAAACAAATGAACAAAGGAAAAAAGAGACAAAGCAGGAAACAGACTCTTAACTATAGAGAACAAACTAATGGGTTACCAGAGAGGAGGTTGGGGTGGGGGGGGGAATGAGTGAAATGGGTGAAGTGAAATGGGTGAAGGGGATTAAGATTTTACTTATTATGATGAGCACTGAGTAATGTATAGAACCATTGGGTCACTATCCTGTGCACCTGAGACTAGTATAACACTGCATGTTAACTCTACTGGACTTAAAATTTAAGCATTCAAAATTAAAAATAAATAAAATAAGCCGAAATACATACATATATATATACATATAGACATACATACAAGAGATGAGCTTCTCCAAAGTGTAAACTTTGGCATAAGACAAACATAAATACCCTTTTCAGGGCAGTGACACCAATGGTTACCACTTGAAGAGCCATGTAAGGAGCTACTTGTCTGATAGAGAGTTAAAGAGTCAGGAGTTATGAGTTCTAATCACAACTCCATCCTTTATTGTCTTTGTGGGTCCCAGAAAACCACATCACTTTTATGGTCCTTAATGCCCCCATCTGTGAAATGATGAATGACATCAACCCTGCTCATTTTGAAGAGTTACTGTGGCAATCACATAAGATGATACAAAGGAAGGTTCTCTGAATACAGTGAAGTGTTATTATTGTTCATAGAGATTCAGGGCAGCATTTTAAATTCTGTGCTGAAAATTCTAAATATAACCTGACTAAAAATGTGTAGGAAGCCAATTTTAAAAGAACTTTATGTAAAAGTATTTCTTAAAATTCAATCCAGTGTCTTATCAAATAGCAAATTACACTGGAGGTAATTTTTTTTTTAATACATGGAAACTTGCTCTATTTGGTATGGAAAGAGGGTGAATCCAGACCTCTTGCCCTCTCTGAATTCCTATAATCTCCTAGTATGTCTGGAGTATAGACGTGTGGCCAAGTTTATGAGCTTTGGATAGAGTCAGATTTTAATCTTAGGCCCACCACTGCACTTTCCAACTGTGTATGTTTGTAGAAGTTATAGGTGTTTGGGGGCTCAGTTGGTTAAACATCCAACTTCAGCTAAGTTCATGATCTCATAATTTGCGGGTTCAAGCCCCACGTTGGGATCTGTGCTGACAGCTCAAGGCCTGGAGCCTGCTTCTGATTCTGTGTCTTCCTCTCTCTCTGCCCCTCTCCCACTCACACCGTCTCTATCTGTCTCTCAAAAATGAATAATTAAAAAAATATTTTAAAAAGTTATTTAGCCTCTAATGACCTCATCTATAAAATGTGGTTCATTATAATAGAACCTAGTTCAAGAGTTGATGTAAGCATTAAATGAAATGATGCTAAATGATCAAAAGATGATAGCCATGATTAGTAATATTTAATTCTCTAGCATATAGATACATAGTGATTAATATTGATTTCTGAAATTTACCTGTGAGCACTTTTATTCACTGTTGCCTTTTCACAATTTTATACATATGTCATGATCACATTTAATTATAGTAGGTAATTTTATTTTCACTGCCAAAGTAATACAGCTTTAAGCAATAAATTCAAGGCTTAACTAAAGACACCTCTTTTGCCCCACATTTCCCCAGTCTCTGTCCATCAGAGAGGCATTGTCCTCTCTGAAATGTATTGTATTTTTTTATTTCAAATGTACTATATTGACTTTTTTTCAATAGAAGATGGGAATTTAACTTTCTCAAACACAACACAACACACACACACACACACACACACAAATGTTTTCTTACAGCTTTTTTTTACTTTTTTTATTTTTTTTATTTTTTTTTCAAGATATGAAATTTATTGTCAAATTGGTTTCTTTTTTTTTTTTTTTTTTTTTAATTTTTTTTTCAACATTTTTTATTTATTTTTGGGACAGAGAGAGACAGAGCATGAACGGGGGAGGGGCAGAGAGAGAGGGAGACACAGAATCGGAAACAGGCTCCAGGCTCCGAGCCATCAGCCCAGAGCCTGACGCGGGGCTCGAACTCACGGACCGCGAGATCGTGACCTGGCTGAAGTCGGACGCTTAACCGACTGCGCCACCCAGGCGCCCCTCAAATTGGTTTCCATACAACACCCAGTGTTACAGCTTTTGAATATAGTTATATCACAATAAATATGGGGCTAAATTAACATTCAGTGTTTATATTATTATGAGTATTTAAGTATTATTCACAGTGGAGCCACTTATTATACCAATAACATATCCTTTCACAAACAGCTTTTTTTGTTCTCCTGGAGTTAATGATTGCCTTATTTTTCATTTGCTTAAGTTTCATACGTCTCTATGTCAAATTTTCTCTTTAAACTGTCTAATATTTTTCTATCTCCTTTCAGTATAGTCAAACAGGCCTGATAAACTATCAATTCCTTTATTTAGTTGAGTCACCCATTCTGGAGCTATCATTTCTTCACTTCACTTGCAGTGGTTGCTTGCTGGACTAGCTCACAGCTCTTACTTTAGAACTTCCTTCACCATAATTCCAGGAATTCTCTTTTTGCTGTCCAGTATTAAATCCCTCTTTCCTGGATCTCATACTTTTCTTTTATTCACTGTATCCGTTTAATCTGATGAAGGACGTTTCTCACAACACATGATATTTTAGAACTTGTATTCTACATTCAATCTAATTAATAGTTTGTCCGGTTAAGATTATTATGTTGGAAATAAACATCTGTGAATTTTGGAGGTATTACTATATTATCTTTCCTTACAGAAGCAAAGATAATGAGAAGTCTGATAATCATTTTGATTCCTTTCCTTGTTTTTCTTCTTCCCCCTGTCCCTTTCTCTTGCTCTCTCTCTTTTTCCCTCCCTCTCACACAACTTTCGTTATTTTCTCCTTATTCCTATGTTCTAAACTTTCACAGTTATATTCCTTGGATGAGATTTTTTTCACTCATTGTAGTTAACACCTAGTGAGCCCCTTTAATCTGGAGACATGATAACTTATTTCTCTGTTCTCTTTTCTGGACATCTATCAGTTAGCTGTTTGGCAAATTATAGGATTGATCTTATAGTTTTCTTATTTTTCCTTTTTTGCCTCCCATATTATTTGTCTTTTTGATCTACATTTTGGGGAGGTTTTCTAATACATACACATTCACACATGTATACATATGTAGATATATGTGTATATACATGTATGTCATATGTGTGTACATATAATTTTTAAATGCAATATCTCTTTCCTGTTCTTTTGCTATAGCATCATGCTCTTGTTTCATTGCTGCAGTTTTTATTCTCTCCAGGATGTTTCTTCTAGTTCTGTTAAAGTTTTGTCCTACTCCCTGCATTGTCTCTGTTTCCCTTGAGTGTTTTGTATTTTGTGTGTTTTGTTACGGTTTGTTTACTTAAACTTTTAGAATATTTTCTCAAATGCCTGGTGATCTTTAGCTGTTCATTCATATTTAAAAATTGATTGGAAACTCTAGGTGCATTAGTAGAGACATAGTGATTTGTTTGTCTATCCACAAATAACTGGGATCTTATCTCTTGACCATGTTGGTTTTCCAAAGAAGAATACACCATATATCCAGCCTGGAGTGAAGAGTCTTGCTCTTACACTCTGGGATTTAATCATGTCATGTATGGAAATTACCCCCAAAATTAAAAATATGGACCCCTAGATGGCTCAGTCAGTTAAGCATCTGACTCTTGATTTCAGCTCAGGTCATTATTTTATACTTTGTGACTTTGAGCCCTCCATCAGTCTCTGTGCTGACAGGGTGAGGCCTGCTTGGGATTCTCTCTCTTGCTCTATCTCTGCCCCTCCCCCTTATCTCTCTCTCTCAAAATAAATAAATAAACATTTTAAAAATCTAAAAATAGAATTGCCATGTGATTCAGGAATTCCGTTACTCAGGATTTACCCAAAGAATACAAAAACACTAATTCAGAAGGGTACATGCACCCTGATGTTTACTGCAGCATTATTTACAAAAGCCAAGTTATGGAAGCAACCCAAGTGTCCATCAATAAATGAATGAATAAAGAAGATGTGGTGTATATATACATAACGGAATATTACTCAGCCATAAAAAGAATATTACTCACCCCTGTACTGTGAGATCATTTCGATTGATCCCCACTTTAACATGACATCTATTTCCAATCATTTGCATGCTTGTTATCTCTAATATGAAAACTTTCTGGTCCAATTTCCTAAATAGTAACCCTAATTGCTTTCATACAGGTTTCAACTTCTCTCCTGACGTTTTGATGTAGTTGGTGCCTCTGATTGCTGAGTCTTTCTGGGATGCCACAGTCTAAATCAGCTTACATCTTATTGGCTTCTCCCTTCACATACACTTAATTTCCAGCTTCCCAGTCTAGCTAATCAATGACTTTTTTGTGTGTGGTAAATAATACATAACATGAAATCTACCCTATTAACAAAATCTTAAGTGTGCAGTCCAGTACTGTTAACTGTAAGTACAATGTTGCAGAGCAGATATCTGTAACTTTTTCATCCTGAATGATTTAAACTCTATATTTGTTGAATAGCAACTCTCCATTTTCCTCTCCCTTGAGCCCCTGACAACCACCACTCTACTTCCTGCTTCTATAACTTTAGCTACTTTGGAGACCTCAGATAAGTGGAGTCATGCAGCATTTGTCCTTCTGTAAGTGGCTTATTTCACTCTGCGTAATGTCCTCAAGGTTCACCCACGTTGTAGCATATGACAGGATTTTGTTTTTGTGTGTAGCTGAATAATATCCCATTGTATGTATGTATCACATTTTCCTTAATACATCCATCAGTGTATTTTCCTTTCATCCATTGATGATCATTTAGGTTGTCTTTCTCTTGGCTATTGTAAATAATGCTTCAGTGAACATGGTGCACATACCTTTTCAAGAATCTAATTTCAATTCTTTGGATAAATACCCAGAAGTGGGATTGGTATATCATATGGTAGTTCTATTTTCAATTTTTTGAGGATACTTCATACTGTTTTCCATAAAGCTGTACCAATTTACATTTCCACCACCAATGTACCAGGGTTCCTTTTCATGTATATCTTTAATAACATTGGCTATTCCTGGGCTTTTCTTTGTCTGTTAATGTAATAACCATTCTAACATGTATGAGGTGATATAGTAGTTTTGATTTGCATTTCCCTGATAATTATTGATGTTGAACATCTTTTCATATACCTGTGAGCCATCTTTTCCCCATAAGTTTATTTCTGAGATTTCTATTGTGCTCCATTGATTTATGTATCTGTCATTATTCCTGTACCACATTGTTTTGATTGCTGTAACTTTTTAATAATATGTTTTGAAATCAGGAAGTGTGAGGTCTGCAGCTTTGCTCTTCTTCCTCAAATTGTTTTGACAGTTCAGGGTCCTTTGTGGTACCATATGAAGTTTAGAATTGTTTTTTTCTATTTCCGTAAAAAAGAAAAAAATGCCATTAGGATTTTGATAAAGATTGCATTGCATTTGTAGATCACTTTGGGTAATGTGAACATTCTAAGAATATTAAATCTTATAATCCATGGACATGGGATGTCTTTCCATTCATTTGTGTGTTAATTTCTTCTAGCAGTGCTTTGTAGTTTCCAGTGTATGTGTCTCTCATTTTCTTGGTTAAATATATTACTAAGTATTTTATTTTTTTAGATGCCAATAGAAATGGGATTCATTTCTTAAATACTTTTTCAGATTGTTTGTTGTTGGTTGTGCATAGATATACAACTGATTTTTATGTCCTGATTTTGTATCCCACAAGTTTGCTAAATTCATCGATTAGCTCTAAAAAGTCAATGACATTTTGTCCATTCACTTTCTGTCTTCTATTTTCTATTCACATCATTCAATTGCTGTATCTCTAATCCCCTTTTATTTGTCATCATGGGTTTGCATCTTTTTTTATTCCTTGATTCACTTTAGTGCAGTTTATGGAAGAAACAGAAATAAACATGTGTGTGCAATCTAACATATTTAACCAGAAGTCAAAAATACGATGCGTAAAATTATCAGTTACACATCTCCTGCACTGGACTGTGAACCTCATAAAGGCAGATGCTATAACTATTCATTATCCTCAATGCCTAACACAGTGCCTGACATGCAAAAAGTACTCAGTAAATATTTTTAAGGGAATCATAGGGAATTGTGAGTATTCAGATCACCATTATGTTCCTGAGTGAATGGATAAAAGAATAATTGGTTCTTAGCTTGATTGCAAACTTCATGAAAAAGAAAGCTGTATCTCAGTACTGTTCATCTCTAGAATACCCATCATGGCAAAAATACATAATAAACTCTCATTTAATGGAATTTATATTGCCTCTGAGTCAACTTTCAGATATTTTACTATGTCTATATAGATACATGTGTGCATGTGGAAATAGGTTTTTTCTGTGTGTGTCAAGAGTAATTTTTACCAAAATGGGTCATATTACATAAACAATTTTGCAAATTCTTTTTTCCATATAGTAGTGTATCTTAACTTGACTTATAAGTATATATGTATTGACTTTTTTCTTATTAAATATTTCATGGCATTCCAAAATGCATGTACACTGTTTATTAACCTATTGATAGAAACTTCAATTATTTCAAATTTTCACTACATAAACCATGTTTCATGTCTCTTGGTGTACAGGTGCAATTGTTTCTTTACGATAGTCACCAGAAATGTAATTCATGGGTCAAAGTTGTGTTTTGGTCCTGGAATGGTGGTTAGGTTTCATACCAAATTGATGTCACTTAGAAATTGAACATGGGGTCCTTGTGTTTCAGAAAGTGTGTTAGAGCCTTCCCCTCATTCTCAGAGTCACCCAGAGGAAGTTCACTGGTGTCTTTACTAATTATACCTTGTCCCCATTTATTTTTTTTACTTTTTTTGATGTTTATTTATTTTTGAGAGAGAGACAAGAGACAGAGCATGAGTGGAGGGAGAGTTAGAGAGAGGGAGACACAGAATCCGAAGCAGGCTCCAGGCTCTGAGCTGTCAGCACAGAGCCCGATGTGGGGCTTGAACCCACGAGCAGTGAGATCATGACCTGAGCCAACGTCGGACACTTAACCAACCGAGCCACCCAGGCTCCCTTTCCCATTTAGTTTTATCTTGCTTTGGGATGGACTCATTCACCAGCTGTTGAGACATTTGATCTCCGGTGTTCCCAGATCAGTGGTCACCTAGATACTGTAGACCAGCAGACTGGATGCTGTATTCAGTACACCCTGGAAAAGCATGTGATGGAATCAAATAATGAGTTATGAAAGTCATAGGGGATAGGATCCCAAACTTGGGTGCTTTATACTAGTTCAAATCCTTGGTCTGATACTGCTTTCCCATGGTAATGCTGAGAAGGTCTCAAGAACCTATCATCCAGTTCACCACCAGTTCGAGATGATTGGTCTGGGCATGTAAGTGACCAAATGTAATGTTTCTCTTTATTCTCATTAATCTTCCCACTTAACATGGGTGGGATAGCTTCTCGTCCCAGGACAGACTTTTATCATATACTCATCTTTACATTGGCTGTCCTCTATTGGTAGCTGTGCATCTCTATGCATGCTCTATTTGTTAACTAAGCCATTGCAAACCATGACCAGCTTGTGCAGCAAAGAGGATATTCAAGCACTTTTTCTTAAAGGAATGAGGATGTCTCTGAACCCTCTGGACATTGCCCTGCCAATCTGACTCCTACACTCATTGCTCCTGCCAGGGGGAAGAAGCTTTCTCTGGGAATTGCCAGGGAATTCTGTTACCTCACTTGACTATTCCTACAATGGTGCCCCAGAAAACCACTTGACTATTGCCCTTGGACCCTTATATCCATTTTCAAACTTTGAGCTTCCCAGTGTCATGCACGCAATCCATAAGAGTTCTCTTCTGCCTGTAATATTCTGTATTGCTTTGATGCCATCTTTCAAGAATTTCTCATGGTATATGTTCCAGCAAGGAAACCCTTTCTTGTTTTCTAGTGCAGTTAAGAATTTAAAAAAAAATCTATCTATCCTCCTATAATATTTAAGAGTTTTAAGGAGAGAGAGGAGGTAGGAAGTGGCTCTCAGTGTGCTTATGCACCAATTCCTATGTAACTTTAAGTATGGAACATCCATTTCTTTCACTGGGTGTACTTGCTGTTGAGTCAAATATTATCTTTAACCCATGGGGTGTTCTTTTCTAAGGCAAGCTTACGGAAGGAAAGAAAGAGGGAAGCGCCCCATTGTATCAAATACAGATAAGCTCATGGCAATATAATACCTCCTCATCTCATTTCTGTAGCTCAGCATAAAAAGAAAATCTCCAAAGAGAGCCTGAAGAACGGCCACATTAATTAAAGGAAAGTTGGCTTTTTTCTAAGAAGTGTCTAATAACTAATGGACAAGCAAAGGAGACTCATTAGTGGAAATATTTCCTTTGAACGGGCATACATGCTGTGAAAAAAAGTGTTATGCCAGGATTTTTTTTTTTTTAATGCAGTAAGACCTTTTGTCTTCTTCCTATTTATCATACAGGCTGGAGAGAATGAGTCTGAGTGAGTCTTGTAGATAACCTATCGTGATTTGAAAATTATTTAGATCTCAGATTACTTATTTCTCCCTGTTCTTGGGAAAGATTTTTTCTCATTGCTCACTGCCTTGCCTGAAGGATGGTTAGAACTGGGGACCTCTTTAGGGAGTTAGATCTGAGTGTGATGGCTAAGACCCCATTAGCCCAGTTAACTGATCAACCATTTGCCAAGAGCACCTTCTATGGGTTGTGCCCCATTGAGCAACTGGATAGGAACCTGATCCCATCCCTCAAGATGCTGCATTCAAACAGAAAAGGAAAAGGTGCTACAATAGGTAAAGGGATGGATAGATGATAGATAGATAGATAGATAGATAGATAGATAGATAGATAGAAGATAGGTAGATAGATTGAGATGCTAAGTATATATGTAAATAAAGAGACTAAAGAATAATTTAGGGGTAAACTCTGTAGAGACATATAATGAAAAAATATATTCACAGATGGAGGAGCTCAGGATGAATTTGAATTCTTAAGGAGGTTTCATGGAGGTATGGAGTGATCTAAGATCTGTATGATAAATTGAAATCTTATTTGGAGCTCATTTTGCTACCCACCTCCACTATGATGGTTACACACAAAAACAGTCTTGGAATCTCCAGAAGAAACTATCCCATTCAAAGAGCACAAATACAGCTGGACCAAGGGGAAGGGTTGCTGAGGCTGGGCTTCTTCACATTAAGTATCTATGTATTACAGACCAGGCCTAATTTCTAACCATTTCTCTGTCAAGCTGAGTATGACCGCCATATGATTTCAATCAAGGGTAAGCATTTTGGGGACACCTGGGTGGCTCAGTTGGTTAAGTGTCTGACTTTGGCTCAGGTCATGACATCACGGTTTGTGGGTTCAAATCCCGCACCTGAGCTGTCAGCTCAGAGCCTGGAGACTGCTTCAGATTCTGTGTCTCCCTCTCTGCCCCTCCCCTGCTTGTGCTCTCTCTCTCTCAAAAATAAAAAAAAAAAAAAAAAAACATTTAAAAAATTTTTTTTTAATTTTTAAAAAGGGTAAACATTTTTGACAGGTACTTAAGGCTTCAGTTTCTTGTGCTAAAGAACTAAGACAAGAGCTATCTTGTCATGCTAAGGATAGAGACAGAGGACAATTCGATTTCAGGTGCAATTAGCAGCCACACCTAGACCAGGATCAGCTGGAGTAAAAATTACTTACTTTCTTCACTCCTAGCAGGCCTCTCTATGGGTACAGATGAACAAAATGAGCCTCCCTGAAGTTTTCAGACTTTCCAGAGATGACCCAGTTTATCATCTGGGTCTGCTGGAGCCACGGCTGGAATCCACATCTCTCATCTCTAATATCTAATATCTCTAATATCTCGTATCTAATATCTCTAATATCACTCATGCTCCATTGATACTTAGATCTTTGACAGGCATCCGTGTAGCCTTGACTCTCCTGGGAAAATTACATTATTAACTCCACCCTAATCATCATCATCTCAAATGGTCTGGGAGTTTACAAACCTCTCAGCCTTCTGAGCACCATGTGAGGTAAGCCAGGAGTGTTTCATCATTCCCGCTTGGGGAACATTGTTCCCACTAGCTGGAGACACTGAGGTTTATGGATATAATAAGTTAAAAAGTGAGGCTATCATGCTGGTCTTCAGTGGTACCAATCTTGCCTCTGACTACTTATTAACTAACAGGGCTCAGCTAATCTCCTGGAATTGCCCCTTGTGTTTGGCTAAGTGTAAGGTACAGCATGCTATTATTGAAAATGCCTTTCAGCCTATCCATGAAAGCATTCCTTGATTTTCCCTGACCCATATCTTGGACATTTGGCTCTACCTTCCAGGAATTACGTCTGCTACATTTTCCCCTGTCATTTCTTTGTGTGAGAGCAGGCATGTGCAAGCTGTGAATCTCTCAATAGCCCCGAATTCCTGAGGAGACTGTATTTTGAGCTCCTCCTTCAGACAAAGGCAGACAGAGTGGCCCCATGAGAGTAGTAATCTTCAGACCAAAGCTTTGAGGAAGTGCCAAAGCATGGTGCAAATTCTGGATCAGTTCTGTCCCTGGCAACCATGACCCATCATTACTATTAAAGAATTAGGAGCGGAATTTTACTTCCTCCAGATCTAGAAGTTAGGCCATAGTCTACATCATCCAGGCCCTAACACCACAGACCTGGCTGTCGATCAGCACTATGGCCTCAGAGAACACTTGAAAAAAATCTTACAGAATCCACAGGGACTGCTGAGAATATTCCCATGTGACGGTAACTGCAGATTTATCTTTAGTTTTCTCAGTTAAATTGTATTTTATATGAAGTTTCATTGATAGACAATGTAATTTTCAAAGACAGCTGAAAATGCATATATATAAGGGAAAGATGGCCAAGACATTCCTCCAAATAATTCCAGACAGTAAAACAAGATCTCACTGTCACTACTTGACGGTTCCTGTTTTCTCCACAGTGAACAAGTTTAGCATAACAGGGGAACCAGCCTTTCTGGAGCCCCACCGCCAAAAATTAGCCATAAAAGAAGACCTTACTACCTGACACGTGTGGCTACTTGAAAATTATCTGAAATAAAAACAAGCCAGAATCAGCATAATAGTGTATAACAAAACCCAGATGTCTCTTGAATAAAAGGTTAATCAAATGCTAATGTTAGATGAGAGTTTCAAAGGCAAGAGGAAGAACATGAAAGATAAATGTGAAATTAGGTGCAGCTTCCATAGGACTGGAAGAGTAAGCTCTCTGCACAGAATGGTTTCTTTTTTAAAGGAAACTAACCTTTTCTTTAACACGTAGAATGTGTCAGATGTTTTGTAAGAAATGTACTAACTACCTTTCCAGGAGCTTAAGCTTCTGGAGGGAGAAGAAGGTAGCAATTGGCTGTAATGTTCTGAATATGACCCTTCAGCCATATTTTGGTAGATGTTTACATATAAATCCTGGTTTTGTCAAGAATTCAAGATGAGTTTGCAATGTTTGTAAGCCTACCTGCTTTGCTTAGTTCGTAAAACTGTCCAGGCATCACTCCCCAACACCCTCAGCCTTTGTCCCTAACCTGATGGAGACAGTCATAGTCACAGTCTGTATCAGTCAAAGTTCTCCGCAGAAACAGAATCAACACGCTGTGTAAATAAAGAGAGCTTTATTCGAAGGAATTGGTTCACATGTTTGTAGGGGCGCATAAGTCTTACATCTGCAGGGCAGGCTGACAGGCTGGAAATTCCAACAAGAGTTGATGGTGTAGTCTTGCATCTAAAGGCCTTCTGGGGGTGCCTGGGTGGCTCAGTCGGTTGGGCGTCCGGCTTCGGCTCAGGTCATGATCTCACAGTCCGTGAGTTTGAGCCCCGCATCGGGCTCTGTGCTGATAGCGCAGAGCCTGGAGCCTGCTTCAGATTCTGTGTCTCCCTCTCTCTCTGCTCCTCCCCTGCTCCTGCTCTGCCTCTCTCTGTCTCAAAAATAAATAAAAACATTAAAAAAAAATTAAAAAAAAAAATAAAGGCCTTCTGGAAGCAGAATTCCCTCTTCCTAAGGCACCTCACTCTTTGCTCTTAAAGCCTTCAACTGATTGGACAAGTCTGACCCACATAATGGAGAGTAATCTGCTTTACTCAGTCTACTGGTTTAAATTTTAATCTTATCTAAAAGACACCTTCACAGCAACGTCTAGACTGGTGTTTACCAAACATCTGGGCACCAAATCCTCGCCAAGTTGACACATAAAATTAATCACCCCATGGTCCATCCAATGGGCAAGGCCAACAAATCAGATAGTGATTGATATGCAGCAGTACTGAGAAGAGCCACAGATGATGAGTTTCCAAGGCTAAGGGAGAATAAACCACAGTGAAAAAAGGACACAAGGCATTTCAAGGAGCTTCGCATTCTGAGTGTTTTTAAAATAGAGTGCATAACAGGTGAACCACTCTTTCTGGAGGCCCACTGCCAAAAATCAGCCATAAAAGAAGACCTTACTACCTGACACATATGACTACTTGAAAATTATCTGAAATAATTTGTGTGTGTGTGTGTGTGTGTGTGTGTGTGTGCGCGCGCACGCACATATGGTGTGTGTGCTGAAGTCCGGAGGAGACAGGAGGGTGACACTAAGGAACCCGAAGAGGGAGGTAGGCCAAGGAGGGGAAGGCTTATTCGTTTGTGTCCAGTGTGATTTGCTTCTCAGGCATAGGAGCAAATGTGGCTATATAGTTTTTTAACTAGTGACTTGAGAGTCCACATACCTTATTGGAAGGAGATCCTTATTCTCCAAGCAGCCTGGAGCTTCAGAGACAGCAACGCCATTAGCAGCCATAGGTGGTGCTCTTCCATTTTAGCCAAGCACCAAGCCCATGGCTCCTTTTACTTAAAATTCCCACCTTGGCCGCTGGATGTTCTCACAAGCCTCCCTAGGGGAGGTCTAGAGAAGCTCCGGGAGACTTGGGGAGGCTTGGGGTACCTCCCAGATGCCCTGGGCCTGTGTAGGATCTGACCGTAAAACTTGCATGCTTTTATCCTTAAGGTGCCCTTACTCTGGGGGCCTCATTGCTCTAACCTTACACCTGCCCTTGATGTGCCCACTCCTAGCCCACCCTAAGAAAGCAACTCGACCCAGAATCCAGAGCTTGTATGGTTCTTCCTTCTGTCCCCGAATGCCTTTGCCTTCCTTGTGCAAAATGGTCTTGTTCCACCCTCTGGGGCCAGCTCTGCAGTCTGGATCATGTGTATGTCCCCTTACCCCTCTCCCCTAAATCTACCTGACAAAGCAGAAACCCCACATGGCCCTTTCAGGAACAGACAGCTCTGCTCTCAGGAGAGCCCTTCTTGTGGAAGAAGACATTGCAAGAATGTCCTTGAGTGGAGTCTCATCTAACTTCTGCCCTAGCAGGCACTCTATTACCCTAAGATATATGAGAACACCCCCAAAGGCAGTGGAAATCCAGAAAAGCATTTCAAGAAGAGGAACGACAAGAGCTTTGTGTGATGGTCTGGTCTGGTGGAGGGTGGCTTTGACAGGGAGCAACCCTAAGGACGGTAAGATGAGGACAGTTGCAGTTACAAGGACATAGAAGAGAAATGTGAGGTGCCCAAGAGAGGCACCATAGGTGGGGCTCCAGCAACACAATACCTGGTGCTATGGGCTAGATTGTGTCCCACTGAAGTTCATAGTTGAAGTTCTAAACCCCAGTACTTCAGACTATAATTATATTTAGAGATAGACTCTTTAAAGAGCTAATTAGGTTAAAATGAGGTCATTAGGGTGAGTCTTAATCAAACACAACTGGGTGTCCTTAGAAACAGAGATTAGGACTGTTAAAAACTGAGAACAAACTGAGGGTTGATGGGGGGTGGGAGGGAGGGCAGGGTGGGAGGGAGGGCAGGGTGGGTGATGGGTATTGAGGAGGGCACCTTTTGGGATGAGCACTGGGTGTTGTATGGAAACCAATTTGACAGTAAATTTCATATATTAAAAAATAAAAAAAAAATTAAAAAAAAAAAAAAAAGAAACAGAGATTAGGATGCAGATACACACAGAGGGAAGACTTATGTGAGGACATGGAGAAAAAGATGTCCATTTACCAAAGCCAAAGAGAGACGCTTCAGAAATAACCAACCCAGCCAGCACCTTGACCTCAGTGTGAGAAAATAAATTTCTCTTATGAAGCCACCCAGTCTGTGGTGCTTTGTTGTAGCAGCCTTTGCAAACTAATACACTCGGCTTCACTCTGCATCGAATTAGAGTTCGCAATTCTAGAAAACTGCACGAGGCTATCCTAAAAGCCTGCGTAAAAGAAAGATGGGCTGTGCTATTGGATCTATTTACGGAAGGAAAAAAGGATGAGAGCCTTTGCTCCAAACCGCCTTGTGCCTGAAAGGAGATATTTCATTTCACTCAACAGAGGAATAGTGGCAGAATCCCAGAGGCTGCCGAGCTGTTATCTCTCAACTTTGCTTAATCTTGTCAATTTGTTAGTTTAATCAGTATCTAGGTTGAAGAGCAAAATGGGTGGTGAGGTTGACCTTTTTGGAAGTCTAGATGTATATACCAAAAAGGAGCCCAATTAGTTTTGGATACAAAAGTAACTCCATCTGTTACTGAGGTAACAGATGCATATTGGAGAGTCAGTATGAAGCTCCTCTCTTAGAAATTAACCCATCGGTCGTAGAAAAATGTTCCCCTGTGGTGCCTGGTGTCATGTCTGTCGTGGGAGAGATTATCCATGTGTGGGGGCGGGGAGTATAAGGGAACACTGTGTACTTTCCATTCAGTTTTGCTGTGAACTTAAAGCTGTTCTGAGTGTCGCCTGGGTGGCTCAGTTGGTTAAGCATTTGACTTCGGTTCAATTCATGATCTCATGATTTGTGAGTTTGAGTCCCATGTCGGGCTCTGAGCTGACAGCTCAGAGACTGGAGCCTGCTTCAGATTCTGTGTCTCCCCCTCTCTCTGCTCCCCCTCTTCCCATGCTCATGCTCTGTCTCTCAATAATAAATAAATGCTAAAAAAAAGTTTTTTTTAATAAATAAACAAGCTGTTCTAAAAAATAAAGTTTATTAATTTAAAAGTTAAAAAAGATCTGAAAACGGTAACAATTAAAAAATACTTTTACTATTAAAAATATGTATCACATCAATTTGTCTAAATCTGTAAATCAATGTATGTCTTCAAAGAGTATAACTTTTGTATTAATTAGCTCAGGCTGCTGTAACAAAATGCCATAGACTGAGTGGCTTGAACAACAGACTTTTATTTCTCACAGTTCTGGAGGCTGGGAAGTCTAAGATCAAGGTGCCAGGAGATTGGCTCTTGGTGAGGGTCCCCTTCCTGGCCTAATCCCATCCTGGGGGCTCTACCTCATGACCTCATCTAAGCATAATTTCCTCCCAAAGGCCCCATTTCCTGATACCATGCCTTTGGAGGTTAGGGCTTCAACATAGAATGTTGAATGGACACAAACATTGAGTCCATAACTTGAAAAATAAAAACTTCCCAGAGGCAAAGCGAAGTATCCCTTAACATTTTGTATGTATATCCTTTCAGTGTTTTATCTATCTTTTTTATTACTCTACAAATCTGTCATCCTATGGTAAAATGTTTCTTTTACTTCCTTCTATAATATTGTTTTTAAAAGATGTTTTGTTTTCCATTATATGATTTTAGCATTATTTATTTAACATTTACCATATTTTGTAACAATGGCCATTTCTCACTTTTTTTTTTAATAACTGAGTGTCAGAGAACATTGTCATAAGTAAATTCTTATATGTGCTTCTTAACATATTGCCGATTGTTTGCAGAAGAGAAATTCCTAGAGATAAAATTGGTGCATTAATCAGTTTGCCCATTTTTGAGGTGTTTAAACACATTTTTAACAGTGGAGTATTATTATAACTTTTCATCGTCTTCAGTTTGGCAAGCCAAACAAGGTATCTTATGTTACTTCAATTTGCGCATATTTGATTTTTAATGAAAGTGAATTTCTCCCTGTATTTCTCATTTATATGTCTTCTTTTTTAAAATTTTTTTATTCAAATTCAAGTTAGTTAACATACAGTGTTTTCATGGCTTCAGAAGTAGAACCCAGTGACTCATCTCTTACATATGACACCCAGTGTTCTACCCAAAAAGTGCCCTCCTTTAATGCCCATCACCCATTTAACCCATCCTCCCATCCACCTCCCCTCCAGCAACCCTCAGTTTGTTCTCTGTATTTAAGAGTCTCTTAAGGTTTACCTCCCTCTGTGTTTTTTTTTTTCTTATTTTTTCTTCCCTTCTCCTATGTTCATCTGTTGTGTTTCTCAAATTCCACATATGAGTGAAATCATATGATATCTATCCTTCTCTGACTGACTTAGTTCATTTAGCATAATACCTTCCAGTTCCATCCACGTTGTCGCAAATGGCAATATTTCATTCTTTTTCATTGCCAAGTAGTTTTCCATTATATATTTTTATTTATATATCATTTATTTATAATATTATAATATATAATATATTATAATATATATTATTTATTGTTTTATATATATGTGTGTGTATATACCACATCTTCTTTATCCATTCAATAGTCTATGGACATTTGGCTCTTTCCATAATTTGGCTATTGTCAATAGTGCTGCTATAAACGTTGGGGTGCGTTTGCTCCTTTGAATCAGCATTTTTGTATCCTTTGGATAAATACCTAGTAGTGCAATTGCTGGGTCATAGCAGAGTTCTATTTTTAATTTTTTGAGAAACCTCCATACTGTTTTCCAGGGTGGCTGTACCAGTTTGCATTCCCACAAACAATGCTAAAAGGGTTCCTCTTTCTCCACATCCTCACCAACATCTATTGTTTCCTGAGTGTTCATTTTAGCCATTCTGACAGGTGTGAGTTGGTATCTCATCATGGTTTTGATTTGTATTTTCCTGATGATGAGTGATGTAGAGCATCTTTTCATGTGTCTGCTTGCAAACGACATATCAGATAAAGGGTTGATATCCAAAATCTATAAAGAACTTACGAAACTCAGCACCCAAAAGACAAATAATCCAGTGAAGAAATGGGCAGAAGATATGAATAGATACTTTTCCAAAGAAGACATCCAGATGGCTAACAGACACATTTATAGGTCTTCTGTAAGAAGGCAGTGATCTTCAGTATGACGTGTAAGCGTTGCCTAGTATACGGTGGGTCATTCAATCAGGAATGAATGATTTGCTTTTTTATGTTCTTATCATCTCTGGGTGGAGTGTTAATGTTTCCCTAAACAATCTGTATGATCCCATTTTATGGTAAGAACATTAGCCCATTTTCTTTTATCCATATGGTAAATAACCTATCTTCTTTGTCATTTACACTTTCTAAGAACCATATTCACCACCGCTATTTATCACCATGTGCCCAGCCTGGAATATACATTCTTCATACTTTATCCCATTTAATTCTGTCCTCCACCCATGGAGGTGGCTCTTACTACCCTCCTCACTAATGAGGAAGTCGAGACTCCCAGAGGTTAAATGGTGCCTTGATACACTGTTAAAAGACAATACCCAGTTCCATAAGCCTAAACCATTGATGCTATATTGCCTTCTTTTTCATTATACTTAGGTTTTTGGAGTAAGTAATATCTTTACCTGGATCAAAATTATGTATATATAATACATATATACGTATAAATTTCTTCAGAGGTCTCCTTCTCTCTCCTTCCCTCATTAGCTTATTTCACCCCTACCTATTCTAAATAACCACCGTTATTAATTTCCTGTGTAACTCCCCCTGAGTCCTTTGTACATGCAAAGCATAAATATATATCCTGTTTCTTCCCCTTTTAACACAAACAGTTGTAAACAATAAACGCCCTCGTGCATCTTCCTTTCGGTACCTTCCGTATTAGTACAAGAGCAGCTTTCTTGGTCTTTTGTACAGATAAATGATATTCTATTGTATGAATGAATCATATTTGACTTAGCCAGTTCTCTATTGATGGATATTTGGGTTGCTACTCATCTTGTGTTACCATACACATTTTATGTGTATTGCTTCCTGCCTGTGTAAGTATATCTGTAGAGTAAATTCCCAGAAATTGAATGGTTAGGTCAAAGTATATACATTTGTAATTTTGATAGATGTTACCATATTGCCCTCCATAGCAGCTGTAACACTTATATTTATGGTGCTTTTTAAGGTATAAGAGGGTTTTTGGTGTTTTGTTTTGTTTTGTGTAGTTAGAAATTGTATTTGGTTGCTAGTAATAGAGACCCAATCACAGCAGGATAAACCCATAAGGGTTTATTTCCTCACATAAATGGAATCTGAAGGCAAATAGGGTAGGGCTGCGATGGCAGCTCCGCAAAGCATAAGGAACCAGGCTCCTGTACTTTGTTTTGGTTCTGTCCTTCTGAACATATGGCTTCTAATCTCAAACTCACAAAATAACTGCTGAAACTCCACTGTCACATGAGCATCCCAAACAAGATCAAGAAAAGACCAAGAGTAAACAGTGACTTCTATAGTAGTCCAAAAATATCATTGCTTAAACTTATTGGCAAGAAATGCTGGGAAGTATACTTTTTTGGCTGAGCATGTGGCTGCCCTCACTGCTGCAGACTTCTATTAAGAAGGTAGACCAAAAAAATAAGCATTAAAAAAAAATTTTTTTAGAGGGGCTCCTGGGTGGCTCAGTCGGTTGAGCATCCGACTTCGGCTCAGGTCATGATCTGTGAGGTTTGTGAGTTCGAGCCTCACGTCGGGCTGTGTGCTGGAAGCTCAGAACCTGGAACCTGCTTCAGATTCTGTGTCTCCCTCTCTCTCTGCCTCTCCCCCACTCATGTTCTCTCTCTCTCTCTCTCTCTCTCTCTCAAAAATAAACAATAAAAAAAAATTTTTTTAAAGAAGGTAGACCAGAGAGTGTGGATATTGAGTAGACAAGCAGCAATCCTTACTACCGTGTCACAGCTAGGTCTTTTCTTCACTGAGTCCCCAGTCCAAAACCAAATAAACATTTATGTGCATTTCTATTTACTTCTTTTATATCCTCAATTTTAATGTTAATTTATCACAAATTTATTTTAATACATAGTACTTTTTCTTTAAGAATTGTTTTCTCTTTTTTTTTAGGAAAAAAAAAGAATATTTTCAAAACATCTTCCCCATCCAGCCCTTCAAAAAGAGAATAAGACGGGTGCCTGAGTGGCTCAGTCAGTTAAGCCTCTGACTTCAGCTCAGGTCATGATCTCACAGTTCGTAGGTTCGAGCCCCACGTCAGACTCTGTGCTGACAGCTCATAGCTTGGAGCTTGCTTCGGATTCTGGGTCTCCCTTTCTCTCTGTTCCTCCCTCACTCATGTTCTCTCTCTGTCTCTCAAAAATAAACGTTAAAAAAGTAAAAAGAGAATAAGAAAAGATATTTTTATATTTTCCTAAATTTATACAAGATTAAATCATAAAAGTATTTGACAAATTAATTAAAACTATACTTTCATATGGTGACTCTTTATGGAAATTAATTTCATGTGATGTAGGGGTTTCTTTTTCAGTTAGCTAATTGATTCAATACCACTTGTTTAATTTATACAGCCCTAACCATATGACTTTACTATATACAAAAATCTTAATATCAAATATTTGGACTGAGTTTCCATTGAGTATAGATTGCTGAAAAGCAATGAAATTGACACCTTCACAATATTAAGTCTTCTCTTTCAAGGTCATGGTATGTCTCCCAATGTATTCATTCAAAATTCAAATTTCATAGTTGTTTTTTTTTTAATTAGGTCTTGTGTCTTACGTATAGATATTTTCCCAAGACTTTCATAGTCTGAAGTATTATTATGAATACATTTTTTCTTATGATTTTCTCTGAAAAACTACTGCTAGCACATAGGAAAGCTATGAAATTCTTAAATGTTGATTTTCTCCATCTTGCTAAGCCTTATTAATTATGATAGCCTGAAACACGATTATCTTGAATTTTCTAAGGAGAAACTCAAAGAAAGTATAAATAATGACCATTTCGTATGTCTTTTCTCCTTCTTCTTCTTCTTCCTCTTCTTCTTCTTCTTCTTCTTCCTCTTCTTCCTTCTTCTTCTCTTCTTCTTCTTCTTCTTTTTAAGAGTTTATTTACATATTTTGAGATGGGAGGAGGGACAGAGAAAATCTCAAGCAGGCTCTGCACTGTCAACACAGAGCAACACGCAGGGCTCGATCTCACAAACCCTGAGATCATGACCTGAGCCGAGATCTAGAGTCAGACGCTTAACAGGCTGAGTCACCCAGGCAACCCTCTTATCTCTTTTATCATATTTATATCTCATACATTTTTCTTGACCTTGTTTTGTTTACAACCTCCAAAGAAATGAGTAAGAGCTGTCAGTGTGGGCATCATTGTGTTGTCCATGGTAACAAGAGTGCCTGTTTTGTTTTTGTATCTTTTGCTTCCTAACAAACACTGTATCACATTTCAAACACTTTTTATGCTTCTAATTCATAAAGAGTACTTATCAAAAATGGAAGCTATCAAATATAGAAAATATACTTGAAACATATGTCTACATCATCATATTGTTTTTCTTTTAAACAGTTAATGCAATAAAGTATATTACAGTGACTGATTTCCTAATATAAAAACACCTCCAAATTACTAGTGTAAATTTCACCTGGTCATGAGACTTTATCTTTATTATAATACAGATTCAATTTGTTGATATTTTATTTAGAATTCTAAAAGTCTGGATTCCTAAGAGATATTTGTCTTCAGTTTCTTTTTGGAGCAATCTTTTTCTCGGGAATCATGAAGCCCATAAAATGAACTGGAAACTTTTTGTTTCCTAACAGTTTAAGTAGCAAAGGAACAATATGCTCCTTGAAGGTCAATGTAACTCATTTAAAAACTGGGTTGTTCTGGTCCTTTTTTAGAAGTGTATCTTTGACAACTTTTCAACTTCCTTTAAATTGCATATTGTCTATTCAGGTTTTCTGCCACTTCCTGAGCCCATTTTGGTAATTTATACATTTCTTGAAGAGTATTTATTAATCTTAATTATCAAATTTGTTACTGTAAACTTGTGTATGGAATTTCCTTACCATTTAAAAATCCTTTCAGTATATAATTATATGCTTTTATTCCTAATGTAGTATACTGCTCTCTTCTCTTTCTCTGTTTTTTTATTACACTTAGGTTTGGCTATTATGACGGCTTTTTGAAAGAACCAAAATTTAGATTTGTTTCTCAATACTACTCTTGGGGGGGAGGATATTTGTTTGTTTTTATCTTAATAATACCTTTTTCCTATTTCCTTTGAAATTATTGTTTGTGTTTCTTAAGTAAACACTATGTTATTTTATTTAAAAAAAAATTTTTAAGTAATCTCTATACCCAACGCAAGGCTTGAACTCACAATCCCTGAGATTAAGCATTGCATGCTGCACCGACTGAGCCAGCCAAGCACCCCAATGCTGTTATTTTATTTGCAATAAAAGCTATATAGTTCTTATTACTAAATATACAGTATTAAAATGATTTCCTTTGAATCAAGATTTGGATTCATCTCACAGGCTTTGAAATGTGATCTTCCATTATTATTCCTTTCTAAGTAGCCTATAATTATTTTTTAAATGAGTATTTGAAGATGACGTGCAGTATCTCCTTGACAATTGCAGTTTGCTACATAACCATTAAATCCGATGTGTTCATTACACTACATAAATACTCTGTATCCTTGCCATTTTTTGTTCTTCCTGGTCTGCCAATTTTTGAAGGCAACATGTAAACTCTCTACTATAATTGTGGTCGAGGTGACGTTTCCTTTTATTTCTAAGAGTTGCTGATTCCAGTTCCAAAGTTATAATGAATGTGTAAAGTTTTGTGATTGTTGTGTTCCCCTGGAAGATATTCCTTTTAACAATAGGAAATATTTCCTTTGTCCCTATGATACTTTCCCCATGGTTTCTTCCTTCTGATGTTAATACTGCCCACCCTGCCTTTCTAGTAGGCATTGTTCTGCATTCTTTCAGCCCATCTTTCACTGTCTCTTTATTTGCAACCTTTCTTTTTATGATGTGTCTCTTGGTGGTACCACATAACTGATGATGGCTTTGGTTCATTCAGTGGGACAACCTTGTCTTTTATTAAGCATCTAAGTCATTCATATTCATTGTGACCACTGTGTGGAACTTATGCCCTTCGTTTTAAGTCTTCTTAAAACTATACTATACTTTTATACTTCTACTATACTTTTTTGATATTTCCCTTTTTCCCTTTCCAGCCTTTTGCTAGAATAAGCAACCTTACTTTGTTTTTTCTGCCCTCACACATGAATTCAGGAGCCACAATCCATTTTTCTCTAAACTCCGTAAACCCTATTCTATTTTCTCCTGGCATTTGGTGTTTCAAGTAAAAAAGCCCAGTACCTAAGAAGTCCAGTTTGAGTCTCCCTCCTTTAGAGGTTTTGTGGGTTTTTTTGTTTGAGGGTTTTTTTTTTTTTTTTTTTTTTTTTTTTTTTTTTTTTTTTTGCCTTGTCTAAAGGATCGTAGGACTTTTCCTTTATTCTGGAAATTTAGAAATATTCCACAATCTGATTTATTTTGAATAATCCTGTTTGTCATCCAGTGAGAGTTACTAATTTGAAAGAAAACCTGTGCAGATCAAAAATATTTTTTTTCCTCATTCCCTCTCATTTCCTCTTTCTCCTTTTTTTAAATTGACATTATGTAAATATAAGATATTCTGGATCTCTCCTCCATGCCTCTTCCCCTTGCTTTCTTTTTCTTTCTCTCTGTCCTGTTCTCTGAGACAATTCCTTGAATTCATTAACTTGATTTTTAACAATGTCCATTCTATTCCTAAATTAAATTTGAGAACAGTAATTGCTTTGAATTTCTTAAAAGGTTCTCTTTTTCCTGTTTATTCTTTTCTCATAGCAAACTGTGCATGTCATATTGATAGAAATATCCCTTAAATTTCACTGAGGTTATAAATTTAAAATTGGGATAATCTCTGTTTTGTTTTTTTTTGTTTGTTTGTTTTTTCATGCTTTCAGTGAGATCCACAGTTACATTCAGCAAACATTTATTGAGAATTTAATGTGTTCCCAGCATTGTTTTAAATGCTTTACATATGTTAACTCATTTCATCCAACCAACCGGTGTGGGTTAGATAGTTAGGACATGTATGGTTATTATTACCAACATTTCACCGTGAGGAGAGCAGGGCAGAGGCCGACGCTAACCCAGGCCATCTGGCCCCAGCGTCCCAAAGCGCCATCGCGATTGCAACGTGGACATTTGCTCCTTGTGCTCAGGTAGTCTCCTCTTTCAGCTGCTGCTTTTCCGGATATGGGTGTGTGGTTCTTCTCTTATCTGCCTCATCTTTACAAATGAAAATACAAATTTCTCCATACTGATAACCACTGTCTCCTGCTTGCCTCTCCCCAAGCAAGGGACCTCCGGCACTGCTCCATCCAGGGGTGGCAAAGCCCCGGGGCAAGAATTGTGCCAGCTTTTGAGGGGGCAGGGCTTCAGGAATTCCAGAGTCCTAAGACCTGGTGTCTGTCCAATTCACTGCTCCAGTACCTGATCGCAGGCCAGCAGGGATGTAACTGCCTGTGCAAAGCCATGGGGCTGTCTGAACAAAGCAGGCGACTCCCTCGGGGCCAGAGAAGCGGTGTGGCATGTGAGCAGGACATCCGCAGGGTCCACCACATACATCACATCAAAAACTCCCAACGTCCCAGAACGAGACATAGCTAGCTAATCACCTACATGAACTCTGAAACCTAAATCATGGGATCTATCGTAGAATCCCACATTCTTGGGGTGCCTGGGTGGCTCAGTCGCTTAAGTGGCCGACTCTTGATTTCAGCTCAGGTCATGATCTCATGGTTCGTGAGATCTCTGCCCCTCCCCTGCTCATGCTCTCTCTCTCTCTCTCAGAAGAAAGAAGGAAAGAAAGAAAGAAAGAAAGAAAGAAAGAAAGAAAGAAAGAAAAGAAAGAAAGAAAAAAGAAAAAAAGAAAGAAAGGGTTTTTGTAAATGTAAAACTGGTTTAAAAATTTACCAATTTTTTTAAGATAGAGAATAAATTCCAAGAACCTCCACATGACATTTTGTTGACATCCTTACCTCTGATGCAGCCAAACCATATGTACCCCCATTACCCTTCACCTGTCCTCACCTTGACGCCATCTGTTTCCTGTCTTCCAGAAATTCTTCCAGCCTGGCCTGTCAAGTCTGTCCTTCTGAGTTTTTCAGCTCTGTTGCATATTTTCTTTTAAATTTACATCCCTTTGGTTATTCCAATAGAATATTTGTAGGAAGGGAAGGAGAACCTCTGAGCTCAAATCACTGCTTTGAAATGGGCCTTCCTGTATTTCCAGCAAGTTTTGTGTTGCATTATTTTATTTTGTTTTGTTTTGTTTTTCTGGGAAAATACATTTAGTGAAAAGCCAGGAGCAAGGGATACTTTACAACAATGGTTCGTGAGAAAAAATATTCATTTTGGAATGTATGATACCCTCCAATTCAATAGTCTTTGCTGAGTAATCACCATGCATGAAGCAGAGTCCTGGGCAGGAACAGAGTACAAGGAGATCATCAGAAATTATCCTCCATTAAGGAATCTACTACTGAAATCATTGTTGCACTATATGATAACTAACTTGAATGTAAATTTTTTTTAAATTAATGAGTAAATAAAAAAATAAATAAATGCTAAATTTAAGTGAAGATTTATCCATAATTCTTTTTAGATAACATTAGCTTGATCCTATAAATATCAATCATTACATTTTCCCCTAAAATATCATAGAAAATAAAAGAATAACGAATTAAAAAAAAAGAAGAAAGAAATTATCCTCTCAGGGCACCTGGGTAGTTCAGTCGGTTAAGCATCTGACTTTGGGCTCAGATCATGATCTCATGGTTTGTCAGTTCGAGCCCCGCAGTGGGATCTGTGCTGACAGCTCAGAGCCTGGAGACTGCTTCGGATTCTGTGTCTCCCTTTCTCTCTGCCCCTCCCCTGCTCGTGCTCTGTCTCTCTCTCCCTCTCGCAAAAATAAACATAATTTTTTTTTTTTAATTTAGAAATTAAAAGTCCTTTCGGGGGGGGGGCGGTGTTCACCTTTGCGGGATCACCTTTCATCCCTTATATTGAAAATGTTTATCATTTTGTGTTGCCTTATTTTCTAATATTAATTACCATAACCTTTTTCATCAAAAGGTGAAAATATGGGAAGAGTCTTCTTATGGTAAAGTCACCTCAACCCTGAAAGTTTTGATGAATTTACTTGTACTATAAAAGGGGAACAGCAGGCCCATTGGTGACATCTCCTAGTGATAACACTCAGAAAGGTTTCCTCTGTTGGCCCAAAGATGCTACATGAACATAAAATGTCATGTTTCACTGTAGATAAGGAAGCAATATTATCTAGAGAGTGAGCTACACTTAAATGATATTCAAAGTGGACCCTTTGTGTTTTATATTTGTTTTTAAGGGTGTTTTACAGGATTAATGTTTTCATGACATTTGAATTGAATTACAATTGCATACACTACATTAATTACAAGTGTTGGTGTTTGAGCAGAAAATTTAGTGAACAGGTGTTGCAAAGTACATGCTGGGTGTTGTACACGATGAGGACAGCCAGGTTCAAAGTCAAAAAAGGACTGTTTACATTAGAGAATTAGGAATGGTGAGTGTCCTGGTGCTGCGGTTGAGTTTCTCGGGCAGGGAGGACAGAAAGAGACTATTCAACATCGGAGCATCATCTGGCTATTTGGAAATGGATTTAGCATAGTGGGGCCAGGTTCATTGGCGCCATGGTCTGAAGCAGCACTGGCTGGCTGGCGTGCTCCAGGCTGCAGGTTGAGTTAGGGTCTTTCCCATGTGTCTCCTTTTTCAGGGTGGTGGCTCCCTGGAGTCTGCCCAGGCTGCTGTCACAAAAATGCCACAGAGTGTGTGGCTTAAACCACAGGCGTTTATTACTCTCAGCCCGGAAGGCTGGGAAATCCAAGATCAAGGTGCCGGCAGATTCAGATTCTGTCGAGGACCTGCTTCCTCATTCGCAGATGGCCATCTTCTCCCTGTGTCCTTATTTGCAGAAGGGACGAGGAAGCTATGGGATCCCTTTCATAAGGGTGCTAATCCTATTCCTGAGCTCTCCATGCTCCTGAACCAAGCACTTCTCAAAGGCTCCACCCCCAAATAACTACCACATTGAGGGGTAGGATCTCAGCATATGAGTTTGAGGGCTGGGGAGATATAAATATTCAGTCTATAGCACATGGCAAATGGCAAGTATGGGTTATGTGTTTTGATGTGATAGTATTTGGTTCAGAGTCATCATTGTTATGTCCTTACTGTAAACATAGTTTCTTATCAATAAAAAGTCATTATCATTCAATGTTCTTTGTCTTCAGGTCTACTTTGTCCAATTAATATTGCCACTCTTACTCTCCTGTTAGTACATGAACCTGATTTAGCTTTGCTAATCCCTTTATTTTTTGCCTTCTTGGAACAATTACTTTTTTAGGTAATTAAAAAAAAATTTTTTTTTTAATGTTCCTTTTTGAGAGAGAAAGAGAGACAGAGTGTGAACAGGGGAAGGACAGAGAGAAAGGAAGACACAGAATCGGAAACAGGCTCTAGGCTCTGAGCTGTCAGCACAGAGCCCGATGCAGGGCCCGAACTCACAAACTGTGAGAGCATGACCTGAGCAGAAGTCAGATGCTTAACCAACTGAGCCACCCAGGCACCCCTTTAGGTAATTTTTAAAAATAGCATACAGTTGAATTTGGACTTTTGACCTCAACTAAAAGTAATTTTCTTTTAGTGTGGTGCTCTAAGGTATTTTTATTTATTGTCAAAAGTAACATATTTGTTATTTTTTTAAAACTTTTTAAGTTTATTTATTTGGGGGGTGGGGGCAGAGAGAGGGAGAAAGAGAATCCCAGGCAGGCTGCACACTGGCAGCACAGGGCCCGATGCAGGGCTTGAACCCACAAACAGTGAGATCATGACCTAAGCGGAAATCAAGAGTCGGATGCTTAACCGACTTAGCCACCCAGGTGCTAAAAATTAATATATTTGTTCGTGGGACCTCTAGGCTAGTTCCTTTTTTCTGTCCTTTACGGATTATCTTTTTACTGTTCTTTTCCTTCCTTTTCTGCTCTGAGAGCTATAACCCATCTTTATTCTCCTCATGATTACAATAAGAAGTGAAACATATATGAACCCATTTTTCTCTAATTATAAAATGTTAACTAGCCAATAGTATTTATGAAATGATCTCTGAGGGAGACACTAGATTTCAACACGCTCTTACTTGCTCTCCACTTGGCTGCTTTCCTATTTCAATTGACTTAGGTGGGGATTCCAGACTTAGCCTCCCCCACCCCCCATAGCTTACATGTTATAGTTTAGCTTTAGAACAATGGTTTTCACGGGAGAAGGGGGGGGGGGGTGCGGGGAGGGAAGATTTGCGGCCCCAGAAGACACTTGGCAATGCCTGGAGATAGGATCACCACAGCGGGTGGGGAGGTGGTGGATAGAGGCCAGGGATGCTGCTCAACATTCGCAGTGCGCAGGACAGAGCCCACAACAAAGAACTATCCAACTTCTAAATCCCAGTAGTGTTGAGATCGGGACACCGTGTGTGCACTTGTGCTTCTATTGCTGTTACGGTTGTTTTAAGTTAATGATGTTGAAGATATCGTTGACACCCTAATCATATTTCAGATTTCTTATGTTTTATTTATTTTGAGAGAGAGGGTGTGGGTGAACAGAGGTAAGGCAGAGGGAAAGGGAGTGATAGAGAATCCCAAGCAGGATCCACTCTGTCAGCACGGAGCCCAACATGGGGCCCGAACCCACCAACGGTGAGATCATGACCTGAACCAAAACCAACTGTTGGATCTTAAGCAACTGAGTCAGGTGCCCCTAAATTCTCATTTTTTTAAAAATTTACAGGGGCGCCTGGGTGGCGCAGTCGTTAAACGTCCGACTTCAGCCAGGTCACGATCTCGCGGTCCGTGAGTTCGAGCCCCGCGTCAGGCTCTGGGCTGATGGCTCGGAGCCTGGAGCTTGTTTCCAATTCTGTGTCTCCCTCTCTCTCTGCCCCTCCCCCGTTCATGCTCTGTCTCTCTCTGTCCCAAAAATAAATAAAAAACGTTGAAAAAAAAAAAATTTAAAAAAAAAAAAAGTATCTTTAAAAAAAAAAAAATTTACTTCACGGTTTGTCCCTTCATGGTTTTCTTTTCTTTCTTTTTTTTTCCTTTTTCTTTTTTTTTTGCTAGAAAGCCTTTCTCCAGCCTTTTCACCAGACATTTTCCTGGTTGTCTTGGATTATATTTCTCCACGCAATAATTTTTAACACAACAGGATCTATTTTGGTGTTTGTTATAAAATACCATCAAATAGTTGCATGATTCTCACAGTATGGCTTAATACACAATCCATCCTTTCCCCCTTTAATTTGCAAAACCACCTTATTGTGTGCTAAACACAAGGGTCAGTTTCTGGGGTTCCGTTCTGCTTCATCCACTCTGTTTTCTCGGGCTCACTTCTCTGTTTGCATCATGTGGCCGTATGGTATGTTTTCATGCCTGCCCAACTTCCTTCATCACAACTGTCTGTAACGATCATCCTTTTAACTTTCCTTGTCTAGTTAGTCTTCTCAGAAGGATGCTGGGGTAATTTTTACCCAGTCCCCAAAAATATCCCTTGGGACTTTTTATTGGAATTTTATCACATGTCCAAATTAACACTGGATATCTCTGATCCCTGATTCCATTTCTCCCGTCTTCCATCATTGTTATACCTTCATTGTTCCCTCCGAGTTCTGGAAGAATTTCCCAAATTTGGCTTTTTCCTCACTAATCCGATTTTCTACCTTATCTGTCATTCTTCTGGCATGACAGTTTTGAATTTAATAATCCTGTTTCTGCTCCTAGGCAATCTTTAGTGCTATCAAAGCGCCTTCTTCTCAGCTGTGTTTTCATGAATCTGGCTGGGAATTAGAAAGACATTCATTCTTTCTCCTATCCCACCCTGTAGATCTATTTGGGGGGAAGGCACCAGTTCTAACTCTCCGGGATGGATGACCCAGGCTTCGTCAGGTTTAGGGTGTCTCTTTTCCTCCTCAAGGAAGCAGGTGTGTGTTTACTCTCATTTGTCACATGAGCTGGCTCCCTGACAGCCGGCTGGCCACATACTTCAGGCCCCGGGGAAAGAAGGAGTGAAAAGCTGAGATTCAACTCTGGTTTGATCCCATCTGTTCAGAGACCCAGGGGAAGGCGCCCTAGCCTGAAGGATGGTCTTTCAGCCTGCCTCCTGCCCCTTCACTGAGCAGGCACGAATTAGCCCCAGCAGGATCTCCAGGGCTGGCCGGTGACAGCTGCCCTCTTTACAAGTCCACAGCCCTGTGTCCCTGGTAGAGCCATCTGTGCCCACTGGAGCCTGGAGTCTGCACTGCTCTGGGCACCTTCTACCCAGGGCCATTTGACGGGATGAAAACGCATCTCCCAGAGGCTGGTTGGCTGAGTCCTCTCCACACATCGCCGCCCAGCCCCTCTCCACTGAATCTCCAAGAAATGCCAGGCAGTTCCTGGCACACCCCCTGGTTTACAACCCGCGTGCAGCTTTCTCTTTTTACATCCTTTTTGGTCATTTCCAATGAGTTGAAGAGGGTGAGATTTTGATGTCTGGACGTCTAAAAGGTACAGGCATGGCCAAGGGAAATGTGAGCTTTATTTATGTTTCAATTATTACAATGAAAATATTTTTCGTTTTTCTCATTTCCTCATTTACACGCTTTTTTGATTAATACTGAGAAGGATTTTCAATAATACTGTTCAGTTGAACTCATAAAATATTGACTCTGTTCTGATATGAGTTGAGGCTTTACCAAAATGACCCTCAAAAGTGAGTGTGTTGCCTTAAGGTGAAGTCCTCACAAAGCCTCTTAGAATATTAGGTGCTCTCACATTTATTTTATTTGAAAAATACATTTTGGGGGGGGGGGAGACATAACTTGCCTTAAACAACCTTAAATGATGCTAATTTTGGATGCTCATAGAAGCGACCTGATGAAGCGAAAGAATGCAAGACGCAGAGAAACTTCACAAAGGTGATCCGAGTCACCAGACTGTAGTCACCATCGCCTGGGATATGGCCCTGGGCTTCAGGGTGGGGTGTCATTGTAAACAAGCCTTTTCAAATCACTTTAAAAAAGCAAGACAGGATCAGTGGAGAGTGTGACCTGCAGGATCAATGAAGAAGAGAGCTGTTTGATGTTACATGAATAGGAACTTGGAACTTAGGAGGGAAATTGTAGCACTGGCATCGGATGTGGATTAAAAATAAGTGTCCTGCCGCAGATAAATCACAACACGAGGTAAAATGTTAGAAGCCCTGTTTTGACAACTGTGTGATGACTCATAAAGCAGCTTCCAGCAGGAGGAGGGCCCTGATGTCCAAGGCACCTGGAAAAACTTTGGATAAAATAGGGTCTGAAAAAGTAATGGTTTTAAATCAACACTCCACAGATGTCATTTTCAATGTGAGTCAACAAATAATTACCACAAGGAGGCACTGGCCTGGTCCATCCATTTCCCAAGAAGCTTTCATATTTACATTGCCCGTGAGACATTTTTTGCATATTCTTCTTGGGAAAATGGGGCATCGCCTTATCTTTGAGGTCACCTTTTATTTGGACAGTCAGTATAAACACTGTCATAAAACCTAAAATATTGCAAAGCAAAAGTGGCCCTTTCATTTCACGTTATAGCCCAATTCTCTTTATGACCTTATAAAATACCAAGGTTATAAACAATATATACTTGGTTATTTATCACCCTCCTATTGCTTACCAGCAAGTTGCAAATTGTTTCCAAAGGAGTGTCTTGATTATTTTAACTTCACTTAAGGAATTTGAAAGACGGTGGTTATTTGGTGTTCTATATGCCTTTTGGTGCTGGAAAAAAATGCACACACACACACACACACACACGCTTATGGTGAAGCTGTAAGATACCCAAACTGAAAGATCTCTACATTTGCCAACAACCAGGATCCAAGAGATCAAAACTAAGAACATATATAGATGTTTTCCTCTCAGTACTTCAGCCTTGACCTTCACATTAACTCAACGTGTGTGAACCCAGAAATTTCCGGGTGTGGGATGTACACAAAGCAAAAAAATCCCACATTTGTCAGACTTTTCTCTGTAAGTTATCCCAACTAACCCAGAACCTCAGGCAACCCCAGGCCTTGAGCAAAATAAGAATTTTCTTGTTGGCCTGCAGTACGTCTCCCTGCTCACTTCAAAAGAGCTGATAGTAAATTGTCTTTAATCCTGGAATGTCATGACCCAGGATCCACCCCACAACCCCCTCGCCAGCCCATGTCAATGTTTGACAATTGTTTTTTATCAGTCACCCTGAGCATGTTTCAATTTACCAACAGCTTTTCCAGATTGCTTAGTTGCGGTCGGTCAGTCTTGCTTTTTCTATCCTTTACTTCCCTGCCAGGCCCCATTTTTCTTCTGGCTTCAAATCCCAGCTCTGCCACTGGTTTGCCTCGTGATTTAAACTAGTCACCTGCCTCCTTTCAGACTCTGTATTCTCATCTTTAAAATGGGTAGAGTGCTATCTCCCTCAAAGGGTCATTATGAGGACCTAATAAGAAAAACATAAAGCGTGTAGCCTATTAAATGTGTCTTCGGACAAGAAAGCTCAACCATACAGCAAACATAGAAAGCTATCTCATTTACCTTATTTATTCTTGACACTCACAGCATTTGACTGGGCATCTATAATAGCAGGCACTCATTAAATCTTTGTGAAATAAATAAACAGAAAAAAAAGGTGTATCAAGTTACTCCGTGGGTAATGAATCAAACCGTTACAAGTGCAGCCATGTCAGTGTGCCATACACACAAACATTAAAAATTATTATCGTAATAAAGTTGAACATGACGCATTTCATTACCGGTAGGCATTTGCTTGCGAGTGCCGCAGTATTTTCTTAGCTGGACATTTTTCTGCAAAAGGGTTGCTCCCAAAATGAGGCAGAATTTGCATGAAGAATGTCTTGGTACTGAACATGGGATTTATTAGAATGAACTGTTTTTATACAGCTTCCTAAAACACAATTATATGGACATAAAGGTGAAGGGTACAGTCTTATCTCCCTTTTGCTAAAATGCATCGACAGTATAATTTGTGCAGTTTATGTGAATTTCCTTAGTTCCACAGCTGGTTCTTGGTTTGCAGATAAATCATTTAGGTCAAGCGGATGATTTGTTTTCAAGCCGGCATTGACCCCGAATGAGTGAAGTATGCCAAAATTAATTAATGAATTAAAATAAGCCCTTTGGCGAGGGAGGCGGCACACTGACTGCCGTAAAAGGCTGAAGCTTCCCGAAGAGAACCATTGAATCCTCAAACAGATGGCCCCGGGCAGGTGATGACTTAGGACATCTCTAGGACACTGGATTTTGAAAATGAAACTGCTTTTCTCTAAGTTTAAATGCATATTGCCTGGGAACAGTATCCCCACCCTCAGCCCCACCGTTTCTCATTAGCACTCCACCCGTGCAAGGCCTGGTGCGACCGCTAGGTTCACGAACAGAAACACTTTCGGCGCATCCAGAAATCTTTCTTATGTCCTATGTAAAGAGTTCAGAGTGATATGAGATGAGCGGCCTTCAGACTCTTTCAGCCTTCATATCTTTCCTGAAGAAACTGCTGTCCCCCCTAATCACAACCCTTCGGACCCCTTAGAGAAGAGTCTCTCTCAAAACTCTGTTGATACTTAGAAAGAGCTTTGTAAATCCAAATGGCATGCATGACTCGTCTAGGTAGGTAATTTGGGAGGAAAAGTCTTCCAGAGGGTGGCTGGCTCGTTCACTCATTCCAGTAAGGGTGGTAGGAGATGTTAATTTTTTAAAAAGTGTTTTTACCTAGCGAGGTCAACGCCAGAAACAAGAGCGTCAGCCGCGTGACCTTGTAAGATTATGATTCCCTCTACCATGCCGAGTTATTTCACAAGTTGTGCCTTATTTAATTTGGCAAATACTTTTGGAGAGTCTTCGTTGTGTTTGAGAGTACAAAGTTGGATAAGTAATAGTTTCCAACATCAATGCATTTTCTGGCTAATGGAGGAAATTATCATAGAAACATTTGTTATGAGCTCTGAAAACATAGATAAAGGCATAATTAATTCTCCTTGGTGACCAGAGGTGAATAGAGGGAGGAGTTGAAAATTTCACTGAAAGCCTTGGGAGATAAATGGGAGTGTGCCAAAGGCCATTCTGAAGTGAACAGCATGACCACAGGTAATAAGCCATTACCTGGAATGGAATATGGATATGACACACAGCCTGGTGTGGCTAAAAGGTGATGCTGGCAATGTCAGGAACAGCCAGACATAGCTAGACCGGAAAAGAACTCTGTGAATGCAGGTGGATACAACTACCTACCTTTTATATACTGCTTCTGTCAAATTGCAGCAAACTGAAGAATGTCTTCTACTCCTTCCCCATGCCTTATTGTGTGCCCTACCAGCGACCAGGAGTTTTCTAGGCTTTGGGGATAGAGCAGACTCCCTCATTTTGTGGCGTTTGCGTTCTAATTAGGTAAGATCGAGAATAACCAAGAACGCAATAAATAACAAAGAAAATATCAAGAAATAGTCAATACGGTGCAGAGTACTAAAGCAGAGCAATGAGATAGAAGATACGCAGGTGGTACAATTAGGACGGAATTATGGTACATTGTAACTAGGTTATGATGGTCAGGGAAGGCATCTCCAAAGAGGTGACCTTTAAGATGACACCTGACTCTCACACACACAAAAGGGCCAAACATGCGAAGATCTGAAGAAGAACATTCCAGGCAGAAGTGCAAAGTCCTGAGGAGAAAACAAATTCGGTGTGTTTGAGGAACAGAATGATGGCCGGGGTGGCTACAATGTAAGGAGTTTTGTGTGTGTATCAGGTAGCTATTGCTGCATAACAAACCATGCCAAAACTTAATGGCTTAAAACAATAATGATCTATTTAGCTAACTATTCTACATGTCAATAATTTAGGCTGAACTCAGCTAGGTGACTCCCTCATATATCCATGGACAACTTGGGTCATGTAGGCAATTTTGCTGATCTTACCCAGGCCCCCTAACAAGTCTGGAGCCTTGGTTGAGACATTTGAGTTACTCGTCTCTGCTCTTTGTGGTCTCTCATATTCCAGTAGGTTGGTCCAGCTTGGTGACTGAGTAGGGCCCCAGGGAGAGCAGAGGCAACCACATCTCTTGAGGTCTAACCTAAGAACTGACACACCATCATTCTTGCCAAGTTCTATCACAGAACAAATATCAAAGCAAGTCATAAGGCCAGTCCAGATTCAACAGGAGGAGAAAGAGACTTCGTTTTTTCTTGATGAAAAGACCCCCAAAAACTGCATCACAAAGGGAGTGAGTGAAGCATGTGGGAGAAGTGAAGTATCATGGCCATTTTTGCATAGTCTGTCATAAAACTGAAGAGACTGGTGAGAGACAGGTCAGGAAGGACTTGCAACCTCTCTTCTGCTGCTTCATCCATGACCAGAAGAGAAGTGAGTCAGTGCAGGGAGAGTTTCTTTTCTTAGGACCTTAAAATAGGTTAGTACTAGGGTAGCAAGGAGGAAATAAAAGCCTTACAGGTAGTTATTACATAATTGCTGAGCTAGAAGAGATTTAGCAGATTCAAATGTTATCTTCTCATTCTTACTGAGTTCCAAAGAGTTAACAGAAGAGCTGAAGGCCAAAAGTAGGTCTCCTAATTTCCATCCAGGACTCCTTCCATCCACCATGCTGTCTGCTTGATTAAAGACACTGTTGATTTAAAGACTTGACCTAACAGGCTGAGAAATGAGAAAGCAGATGTACTAAAGTTTGACCATGTCCCCGGAGACACAGCGTCTGGAAGCTCGTTTGCTATCACAATGTAGAAAATGTTGATGATAATCAACAAGTGTGATAATATTTCTTTCATGCAGAAATTTTATCATCTAATATCACCAACCATTTAAAAGAGCTCCCGAGAATGGGGTGCCTGGAAGGCTCAGTCAGTGGAGCATTCAACTCTTGATCTCAGGGTTGTGAGTTTGAGCTCCACGTTGGGTGTAGAGATTAATTAAAAATGAAATCTTAAAAAAAAAATTGTTTTAATTGAAGGGCTACCAAAAATAATAATATGATAATAGCTACACTGGTTGAGAACTTATCTTGTTCATCTTACCTAGCCTCTAAAATGCCACAATAAATGTCGCCAGTCCACGCAAATTACATTTTCTGTGCAGATGTAATTCTCGAAGTCAGTCTGTCTCCTCAGTGCACAGAAATGTCTTTGAGATCATGGACTGGGCGTCGTTCATCTACACATACCCAGTTGGTCACATGGGACCCTGGACCAAGTAGGCCATCAGAAAACATTTGTGAAGAAAATGAACAAATCAATGAAGTCTTCATCAGAAATAGAAGTGCTAACAATGAAAAGCCATCAGAAAGATTCAACAACCAGAGTAGTGTAAGACCATTAACTTCAGGGCAAATCTACTCTGAGAAACTCCAATTATATCAATGAGTATTAATTGAGTCCCTTAATGAACACATTCTGCTTTTAAGAAAAAAAGGCTCATTTCTACTCCACATTTTTAGTGGATTTTGGAAAGATTTCCATGGAAAACACCTACTTTTTAAGTCCATTTGGTGCTAAATAGGTAAGTTTCAGTTCCTAGAAAATTCTTTTAAGTAGAATAATTTATTTCCTGGTAATTCCTGATCGATGTTACGTGAATATTTCCTTTGTATATATTTCTTAAAGAGCTCAAACATATTTAACCTGACTGTTATCCTAACAGGAGCGATGAAGGGCCAGGTGGTATCATCGTCATTTAACTGATGTTGTAAGCTGCTGGTCTTCCAAGGTGACCCAGAAAGTAGATGACTGAATCCAAAAGTGGGTGATTTATCATTTCATTGTGGGGAAATATGAAGAAGTTCTCGGCTTTTAGGAGGTGTCTTGGGCCATTAAAGTACACGTTGACAGTGATGGATGTGCCTTCATTGTGTGGTTTATAAAGGATAGATCAGGGCTGGGACAAGAACACACATCTTCTGACCCCAGAAGAGTCTCTTTTCCGGAAACATGACCCCCTTAGATGACCCCGCAAGGAATCTAGACTGGAATGAAATAGGAGACTGAGAGTTTTACAAGACGTAAAACCATGACTCCAAACCTGATTTTATAGACTTAGCAATATCTCTAGAGAATAATTCTCTTTCTCTTTCCCTGCTGCTGTAATTGACATATACTCCAACTGCCATTAGAACCAGCTTGCTCAAAAGATCTGTAGGAAAGCATTTCTCTCTGTTCCTTGTTCGGTATGTGCTCACAGCAGCCCTCACTAAACAGAAGGACTCAGATAGATAAATAAATGGTATTTCACTCAAGTTATGGAGCCTGACTGCTTTACTCTGCAACCTTTAGTTTTGAGAATTATCCATCCTGGCTGCAAATACATCACTTCATCAAAGTTCTTCACAAAGCAGATGACGTTGAAAGGCAGGGTCTCCTTTTTCAGGTTTGGAGACTAGATTTTATGGACTTCAAAACTCTCCCATCTGGCACAGTTCTCCTGCCGGGCACAGATTCTGACATCAGTGTGGGAGCAATCATAAAACAACAACAACCTCAGAGGCAGGAAAACGAGGGACTTCTGATGACTTGTGGTTTCTCCAGAAGTAAATCCGTTCCTTTCTTGACTGTCACTCTTTTCTTTCAAGACCCAGTGGTGACCCGCTCCTTAAGAACCATTTACTACTTTTCAAAATACTTCCAAACCTATGAACTTGCTTGATTCAGGTATCAGTCCTATGAAGTCAACAGGCCAAATAGTTACATTTGTAGCACATGAGAAAATGAAGCATTGTCACAAAGACAAAGAGAAAACTTGGGCACTAACAGGACAGGAAAACATTGCCTGACCTGACCCCTGGTTGGGAAAATGTCCACCCTTCTTTGCACAGTTTTTTGTTTTTGTTTTTTTCAAAACTCTAAGAGGACAGGTGTGGCCATGAGGGAGCCATGGGCTAAAGTAGAGTGTCACCCATAATGTCTAGCTCCAGCCACCAAATCTGCCATAGAGAATTGTCTTTAACCCAGGGAATGCAGCACATAAACTCAGAACGTTAAAGCTGTTAGATTTCCATGTCCCAAACTCGTCTTTTTCCTCCTCCTTCCAGAGTTTATTTCCCCAAAGGAGAATTTGGGTCACTTACCCTAGTCAGTGTCTTCCTCTGTGAAGGACATCAAGACCAACAGTGTCCACTAGAAATATGAAACGAGCCCCCCAAGGAGCACCTGGGTGGCTCAGTCAGTTAAGTGTCCAACTTCCACTCAGGTCAGGATCTCACGGTTCATGGGTTCAAGCCCTGCGTCAGGCTCTGTACTGACAGCGCAGAGCCTGGAGTCTGCTTCGGATTCTGTGTCTCCCTCTCTGCCCCTCTCCTGCTTTCTCTTTCTCTCTTAAAAATAAATAAACATAAAACCATTTTAAAATAAAATAAAATGAGCCCCCCAAAATAAAGGGTGCCATGTAGTCGACTTTCAATTTTCTAGTAGGCACATTTAAAAAAGTAAGACAAAGGATGCCTGGGTGGCTCAGCCAGTTAAGCACCCGACTTGATTTGGCTCAGGTCACGATGTCATGGTTCATGAGTTCAAACCCCGCATCAGGCTCTGCACTGTGTCCGTGTGGAGCCTGCTGGGAAATCCCCTTCCCTCTCTCTCTGCCCCATCCCACTCGTGCTTGCTCTCTCTCTCTCTATCTCAAAATAAATAAATAAAACTTAAAAATTTTTAAAAAGTAAGACAAACAGGTAAAATGTGATTTGAATAATACATTCCGCTTAACCCAATATAACACAATGTTATCATTTCAAAATGTAATCCATATCCCACCATGTGTTCGTGAGATGTTCACGTTCTTATTTTCATCTTCAGTCTTCAAAATCCAGCGTGCATGTCACACTCGGAGCACATTTCAGTTTGCAGCGGCCACACTTCAAGGGCCCCAAAGCCACATGCGATGTGGCCAGTGACTGACAGAACAGCTCCAAGAGTTCTCACGCTATTCCTCAGATTTTACAAAACAGTCTCCTGACCTCCATCATCAGAGGGGATCCCCAAAGCACCTCGTATTGCTGTTTCCAAGGAGAACACTGGCAGCACTAAAGCCCAGCAAGGAATAGCTGGCATTAGATCTTACAGTGTGGCTTCTTCGTGGGGAAAGAGAGAGGGACTGTCAAGCCAGGCCAACAGGAGCCGCTGTCCCTGCCACTCACCAACCTCATTTCCAACATGTTTGCATCCTGGGGAGGGGAGGGCCCTCCATACTTGCTTTCTGGGTCATTGCTAAGGGATTCACCCAACAAAGGACCATAATTTAGAAGGTTTCTGTCTGCAAGTCAACCATTGCTAATGGCAGGCCGGCATTAACATTGATGCTGACAGACTGGGAGATAAAAGGGTGGCTGTTTGTTCCATCAGCCTTTTGAGAAATCCAAGCCCAAACCCATTTGCAGACCATTTCCTAATAGATAAATGAGACACAAATCATGTGTACCTGATTGTAAATGAATAGTTCACATGCACAAGGTAAACTCTGAAAACTCCATTTTTCAGCCAACATAGCAGTGACTAATGACTCACTTTTGTTTCTATCAAAGACTAAGTGCTTCTCTCCAGCAGTAAATAGACCTGAACCTCCACCCCCACCCCAAAGAGGCTAAATTACTCCAAGTAGTAACAGATGTTGCCAAACAAATGTGACTGCGACCTAAAACTGAGCCCTTTGTTTAAACTGTGCCTTGAAATAGCACCTCACTGGATACATGGACCTACCGTTTAGCAACTTCCAGAATTTCAAATCAGTTTTGATTTCCATCCTATGGAGCTTTTTATTTTGTATTTTATCCAGCACTGACTTTGCAATATCAAAGGAAAACCAGAGCTGGGCTCAAAAACATTGCTGGGACATCTAGATTCAAGCACAGAGCAGAAATGCAAATGAACCAAGCTGGGGAGAATTTTCCAAACACACAGGAACTAAAATATTTCAGTTCCAGGCAGTGTTTACTATTCATGTAAAAACTGTGTCCGTTTGGTGGCTCTGGACTAAAAGGGTGCTGCCCGAATTGTCCTCTGAATAACTTACAGTTACTACTGCCTCAGGTGTGACCAAGGTGGAGAAGGTCTCTGTGCAGTGGGCACAGGATGGTTTCTGACTTGTCTGTAAAGATGGGTTTAGTCTTTCGACGTTTATCATGCTTTAAACCAGATGAATCCAGAGATGCTGGTTGTTGCTTTTGAATGATTTTAAAAATAATATCTCTAGTGGAGGATACTGATTTATCCTACAGATTAAAAAATATGTAGGGGCTCCTGGGGGGCTCAGTTGGTTAACAGTCCTTCTCTTGGTTTCAGCTCAGGTCATGATCTCACAGTTTGTGAGTTTGAGCCCTGTGTTGGGCTTTGCTCTGGTAGCACAGAGCCTGCTTGGGATTCTCTCTCCCCTTCTCTCTCTGCCACTCTACTGCTCATGAGTGTGTATTCTCCCTCTCTCAAAATAAATAAATAAATATTAAGCAAAGATATAAAATTACAAATATATGTGTGTATATGTGTGTGTGTGTGTGTGTGTGTGTGTGTATCCTTTCCAATTCTCCAGTCTCTGCTAGCCACCGATCTCCAAAACTAAATTTTCACATGTTACCTTTGCTACTAACATTATCAGATGCTTCTAAACATATGCTAATCTGTGACTCCCTCATGGTTTTTATGCCTAACGTTCTTTTGTGTTGGCATTTTGTCCTCTGGTGATGTGCTCATTGTTAAATTGCAGCAATAGAGATTTAGGATAGACATTTGGAAGGACTTCCTTACAACAAGTGGTATTAAATGCTGTCAGATCTTCTTAATTCCTTTCTAAAATAAGCCAGAGAAATAAGAAATGAAACCACTTTGGGGCGCCTGGGTGGCTCAGTCGGTTCAGCGTCCACCTTCCGCTCAGGTCATGATCTCCTGGTCCGGGAGTTCGAGCCCCGCGTCGGGCTGTGTGCCGACATCTCGGAGCCTGGAGCCTGCTTTGGATTCTGTGTCTCCCCCTCTCTCTATGCCTCCCCTGCTCACGCTCTGTGTCTCTCTGTCTCTCACTAATAAATAAACATTAAAAGAAATTTAAAAAAAAAAAAAAAAAAAGAAATGAAACCACTTTCTTCTTGGAGTCACCTTGAAAAGTCTGTATTATCCTCCGGTCAGGAATGCCCGTCTGATACCCAAGGGACAGATGCCCTGTGAGTTCTGGAGGCCCCCCAAGGAGTAATTCCTGACATAAATTTGACAGAACTACTGGGGTCTCGATATGTGCATGGTGGCGGTGGTGATGGCAGTGGTGTGTGTCTGTGAATGTGTTGGTTGGGATGGAGTGGGAGAGGCTGGAGAATAGAGTTGAATAGACAAGAAGGAAAAAAAAAAGAAATGTGAAAATGGGCTTTTTCAAAATCCAGAAAAGCACAACCGGCGGTGGTCTTAGCAAAGTTATATACTGAAGTGAACTGGGACCTTTGTTGATCGCTGATCTTTGTCTGAGCTAGGCAACTCCCGCCCAGGCAGATCCCTCTTGCGGAAGCAAGTTCCCGTCCTTCAGCGGGAGGCACTCACACATCAGGCTTGTGATATCTGCCCTTGAGCTCTCCCTGACAGCCTCCCTCTCCCCTGGGTCCATCTCACATCCAGTCTCCACCCCACGGTGGTGAATCCATGGCCAAGCATGCCTGGGGGCAAGGCATCGTGGGATTCCCTGAACCTAAAAGCCATGTCCATTTCCCAGCTTTAAAGATTAGCCACCACGGGCATCTGTGTTCGGTTATCAACTCCATCATTACTGCTGACGGTACAGCTACTGCCTCTTAGGCTCTGTCCTGGGAGCTTGGGAGGTTAAGAACGCAGCCTCTGAAGTCAGGCTGCCTACGTTCCACTCCTAAACCTCACCCTCTTTATGGCTCATCCCTCAGTAGTCAGATGGGAATCACAGCAGCTCTGACCCCACGGGATTGCTAATGCACCCAAAACACCCAGCACCGTGTGTGGGCAAGCCATCCTTGCACAATAAATATGAGCTGCCATTTCCATAGTACTGCCCCTCTTTTTGCTGCTGTCACACGTTTCCATTCTTGCTTCCATTTGTGTTGTCACTGACCTGAAGGTAGACCAATGTAAGAGAAAAAGCACCAGGCATGCGGAGCAATTCAAGTGTTTTAAAATTATATGGCATGTGTGTGTGTGTGTGTGTGTGTGTGTACACGTATACACATGCATACACATCTGTGTTTGTAGCTATGTCTATGTGTATCCGCCTGTGTTTCAATCTCTTTGCAAGTGAATGTCTAGGTAAAATAGTACTTCAGCAAGGGCCTGTACACTTTTCTCCAGGTAACAGGCTTGAAAACATATCCTCTACTGGTTTCCTTCCCTCCTGTCTCCTTTCCTTATTGCCCTACTAGAGCTTTCTGAGATCACCTCCAAGGGAAACTACTTATTCTCGAATCCCACGACAGGATCTGATGCTAAGAGAATCTGGAGAGCTGGCAACTTATCATTCTTTCCCAGGATTCAAGATAGATACGGAAACCCTGCCTCAGTACAAGAGAGTTACGATTCCAAACTGGCCTCAACTTGAGCGATCACTACCAGAAACAATGGCTCCCTGTCTCCTCCGCCTCCATATTTCCCATATTGTGATGTGCGATGTAGTGGTTGTGGTGTGTGATATTGTGATGTGAGAGCAAGGTTCTAAGAACTGAACACAGGAGGACAGTTTCTGTTCCATAAGTAATTCTCAGGCTCCAAGCAGGGCCACTCTTGGCCAACATTACATTCCCGGTCCAACAGGCAAAAGTAATTAAAATTATTTCTAGTATTAGGGCACCTGGGTGGCTCAGTCCATTAAGCATCTGACTCTTGGTTTCGCCTCAGGTCATGGTCTCATAGTTCGTGAGTTTGAGCCCCGCATTGGACTCTGTGCTGACAGTGCAGAGCCTGCTTGGGATTTTTCTCTATCTCCCTCTGCCCCCTCTCTGCTCGTGCTGTCTCTCTCTCTCAAAATAAATTTAAAAACTTAAAAAAAAAAAATTAATTCTAGTATTTCCAGACTTCTGTGTTTATACATTGATAGTTTTCACCCCCAGAAAACTTTCCTCCCTGGAACATCCTTGTGGACTCTGCAGATAGAGATCCAGTATTCCTCTGGGTTATCCAGAAGCTCCTTCCCTTCTTTTATTTTTTTTTAATTTTTTTGAATTTTTTAAATGTTTATTTATTCTTGAGAGAGAGAGAGCATGAGCAGGGACAGGCAGAGAGAGAGGGAGACACAGAATCCAAAGCAGGCTCCAGGCTCTGTCAGCATAGAGCCCGACATGGGGCTCGATCCCACAAACCATGAGATCATGACCTGAGCCAAAGTCAGACGCTTAACCGACTGAACCACCCAGGTGCCCTTGGAAGCTCCTTCCCTTCTAAATGACCCGTCTCTCTTATGTTTCTCACCGGAGTGGACGCAGTTTCTCATAATCTGTTGTGCTGCCCGGCTGATTCTGACCATGTCCATTAGAGCTCTCTTGGCAAACTTGGATTCGGAACATGAGTAACTAAATATTCATTTATTAGAGGTGTTTTTCTTTCCCTAGCAGCAGCCATCTGTTCCTCTCCGCCTCAGTATAATCCCCATTTCTTCCTCCAGCATCCTCATTGCTCTTTATTCCTTTTTGCGTTCAGTTGTCAGACATTTCTTGAAATATGAGAAAGAAGAAGTAACTCAAAATAGAAGGAATAATAAAATACTACCCCAAAATAAAGGAGACATGGGAAGAGCTTTTTAAAATCAAACCATAAACAACGCATGAAAGGTTGGAAAATAACAAAGAAAATGAATTTAAAAAAGAAAGACCTGGATGTAAGAAGGGCAATTAGGAGATGGCTGGAAAGATGAATAATAACCAAACAGCCAGAGGACAGTCTGCAGCAGAGATGAAGGGTATAAATCAGAAGAGAAAAAAAAGTGTTTGCCTGATTCTATTTTACAGACCGTCCTTTAAAACGTGATGTGTCATTCGGATGTGTTTTGATGTGCTAGACCTTTCCAGTGCCCATTCTGGGCTTTGAATGAAACTTAGTTAAAAGACTGGATGCATTTTAAGACCCACCATCCAGGTTACATGCTGATTTACTTGCACACAATGAGCGCCCTGCAGGAGCACAGTTGCAAACGCCAAAGAACACCAAGGACAGAACCCTTCGGTCCCATTTCCATCCGTAATGCGGTACAAGAAGAAAAAAAAAAAAAAACCACCGTCTTCAAACTTGCGGTCTCGTCTGTTAGCTGCCATTCAGAGGTTCCGCAGGTACCTTGCTTCGTGCCAGCCCTTCCGTGAAAGATGAGGGATGTGACTGGCTCCTGATGAACAGGCATTTGAGGTACAAAAGATATTGAAGTTGACTTGTTTGTCATCACGTTTGTCATTCGCCCAGGTCCCATATAGATGGAAAACATTACCAGCCCCTGTTTCAAAGACACAATGCATTCTGCATTGTATATGAACTGAGTAATGTCAAGTGGCTATGATTGCAGCATGGGAGTTGTTTTGGTTTGTTTTGTTTTGACTTAAGTCAGGAAACAATGGATACGTTTGTCATTTTCTATAAACATCATGGCCCCAGACCACTTGTGGCTGGTGGTCTTTCATCTACATGGAGCGTTCCACCCAACAGTCACCATCTGCCAGGGACGCCTACGAATGTCAAAGTTCTACTGGGTTTCTCTGAAGCCTGCCTCTGCTTTCAGCGGCTTTGAATAAGCTACTGGGCCACAATTTACTTCTATTGTAATTTCTTCAGAGAGATAGAGGGAAAGACATCTGCTACTTTAGACAAGAAGCCTATTGGAAGAGCACGCATACAATCAGAATGGCCCAGTGCAAGATCATTCGATTCAGCTGCAATCAGAAAAAAGGAGAGAAAACGGGGCAGTGGGGGGGAGCCCTATTTCATCGTGGACAGTGTTCATTTCTGAGCCAGTGTTTGAGGAGGGAGCATGCTGCTACCTTTGTGAGAAAAACATACATTCTGTTTTCTTCAATTAGAGTATAGCCAACCAAGAATCAGTCATTAGTGAAACCCGAAAGAGTCAACTGTAATGGGGGAAACTAATATCTAATCATGAAAATGACATTTTTGTTTTTTGCACGGGCGCCTATATCACACCATTGTAAGTCACTACCAAACTACGCACCTGCAAAAAGTTGCAATCGAAATTTAAAGAAAAAGAAGTTGTATCCAATTAGCTTTCGGTCATCGGGGTGTAGTAGTTTACAAGAAGCATTTATAGGCTCCTGATTTTCTGGGTCAGCAGTTTGAGATGGCTTCCGTTGGGCAGATGATCTGCTTGCCTGGTCTGGAGTCCCTCGTGTGGGTACAGTCAGCTGGGGGCGTAGCTGGGAGCCCACTGCTCTCGAATGGCCTCACTCACATGTCCGGTGTTCAGTACTGGCTGTTGGCTAGGAAAGTGAGGGTGACTGGGCCCTGCATCTCCAACAGGATGGCCTGGGTTTATTCACATGGTGGTGGTTCCTACATGTAGCAAAGGAGGGCAAGCAGAATCATTTTTTTTTAATCTCTGCTTTTGGCGCGTGTAGCCCATCGGCCAACACGAGTCACACAGCCAGGCTCATTGTGGGCAGGAAATACTCAAAGGTGAGCACACAGAGAGGTATGAATAAACTGGGGCCGTTACTTGATCACAGAAGTCTTCTTAGAAACACTCTTCTCTGTATCTATCAGACTGAAATATGAGAACTTAGAATCATAAATTCATGTGACAGAATGGATATTAGATGCCTTCAAGTCCAGAGTCTTCCTTTGATAGTTGAGGCCACGTTTCTGCCAAAGATCACATGACTGCCGGTAATGCATTAACTGTGAAGACATGGGAAAGCCCCTGGAATCGTTTATATAGTAATTTGATTTCGTGTTTAGGATAGGCAAAATTATTTATACTGGACAAAAATAAGAACTCTCTCAGGACTAGAGAGTCTGGAAAATACTTTGGGAGAGAAAAGACAGAGCTTAGGTAGGCAGGTGAATATGTAGATATAGTGAGGGGGAAACTAATTAAAAGCCCGAGGGTCATATTTTCCTCATATTTTTTAGATTCCTAAGGTAGTGCTTCTCAAAATTCAATGTGCGTATGAATCACCTGGGATCTTGTTAAAATGCCAATTCTCATTCAGGAGGTGGGTTTTGAGACTGCATTTCTAACAAGCTCCCAGGTGAGGCTGATACTGCTGGGACCATAGTGGCAAAGCTCTAGGACTTAGCCTTGTCCATTCAGTGCCTCATCTGTCATCTTTATTCAGCCTCTATGTGCATCTCTCCTCGCTGATATCACCACTCCCCATATTAACATGTCAGAAATCCAACTGCAATGCCCTTCCAGGAAGAATACTCCTAGTGAAAGGGGTGTGTGCCCAGGAGACAGAGGGTTCTCGTCCTTGTTGTTCCCCAAAATAACATAGAATGCATAGAACATATTTTCGGGGTGCGTGGGTGGCTCAGTCAGTTAAGCCTCCGACTCTTGATTTCAACTCAGGTCATGATCTCACAGTTTGCAGGATTGAGCCCCGCGTCCAGCTCTGTACCGACAGTGAGGAGTTTGCTTGGGATTCTCTCTCTCTCTCTCTCTCTCTCTCTTTCAAAATCAATAAATTAACTTTAAAAAAAAAAAAAGAATTACTATTTAGAACATACTCTGAAACCTAGATTCATCTCCCAGTCACGCACCTCAGGGATATTCCCTCTGTCCCCACACCTCTTCCTCCTGGAACCACCATTTTCTTTGCGTACCGGTAGTTACCACTCACTGAGGCAGAGGAGGGCTGAATTCTTATGTCCCCACTCCCTATGCAGCCCACTTTGTTTAAGAGGGCTTTGTACCCTGAGAAAGTTCCTCAGGAAGCACCAGGAGGAAGTAGGGAAGTGAGACAGGAAAGGGACTGAAGCCAGTAAAGTGTGTTCTTCAGCCAGTTACCACGGGGGGCAACTGGGGCTCAGGCCTGCTGAGCATCTATGGGAGACTATAGAACATGGCCCACGGTTATCCCCACCCAATGGGGAGGGAGTCAGTGTGTTTATACAACCAACTCCCTGTTAGGTAGTGGTCAAGGGTGCCCCCACTAGAATTAATTCTCCAGCACATTTGGCTTCTCTAGACATGGCACTAACATTCGAGAAGGACCTTCAGGTAGAGTCACTGGAGTTTATAGGAGGCAGCTTTAAGCTCATGGAGGAGAATGCAGAAGGAATGTGGGAGAGGCTACAGTCCTTCTGCCTTAATCGTCCTTGAAGAACAAAACAGAAAGTCAGGAATAACTTACATGGATGAAAGCTCTGACCAAAACCAAGGGAAGCACAGGAAAGCAAAACATCGTTAAAACAAGCAAACTGTTACAGCATCCAACAATCCTTTTGATTGTTTTTATTTATTTTTTTCCCTCTTGAGACTGTTTGCTTGGTTTATTCTGTTGTCATTGCCATTGCCTTTATGCAAACTAATAATGTCTTAGCTGCCTTACATACATGGTTGGCTTTCAATGTAATCTACCCAAGTCACTCAACGGGAAAGCAAACTAATGCTTTCCATTAGGAAGCAAGAGTAGATCTGGACTTCCTTGTGTCCGACATCTACCTAAACTGTGACCTTGGCCAAGGTATTCTCTCCAAGCTTCAGCTTCCTTGTCTGTGAAAAAGGAATAGCAATTCTGACTGCACAGGACTGTGGTTAAGGATTGAATAGAAGGCAGAATGTGAAGCAGCTGATATATGACAGGCACTCAGATGTCCTCCTCCTCCCTCACCGTCCAATACCCTCCCTGCTGAAGGCTAGATTCTATTCTATTCCATCAGTTTGTATTTAAGTCCGTGCATATGCAAAAAAAAAAAAATCTATCTTAGATTACAAAGGAAGAATAGAGCTAATAAAACACAGTTCTTTCCTTCCAGTCGCTTTCTGCTTTGGAGAAAGGCAGACATATCAGGAAGTAGCTCTAATAAAATCAGGTAGTGATAAGTATTCTGTTCGATATAAAGACTGCTACGCTTTGATCTAAAGGGAGAGAGGAATTATTCTCTATGTTCCCGTAATTTACATAACAGTAGTTGGTTCCATAATTCACACTCAATTGCTAGAGTCTGCGAAATTCCTAGCAATTGCCACGTTCAACGGAATTGTATTACACACTAAAAAACCTTTGACTAACCTGTGATTGATTCCAACATTCCAAAGACGATGAGGAAGAGTCGAAAACCATTTAGAATCTGCTGACTTGTATTAGGCACAGATTTATTCAGATAAAACAGCAAGACAGAAGGTTTTTGAAGTGAGATTAATTTGTCAATGGGGCATAATAAAAGAAAGATAATAAAAATTATTGCTTAAGCTCTGAAAATCCATTCTCTTGCGATGAGATTGGGTTATAAGAAAAAACTAACAGGTATGGAACACCTCTAAATGCTAGGTATTATGATAGAGTCTTCCTTTATCATGTTATTTGATCCTGTGGATTCCACAAAGAACAACAGAGAAAACTGTTGATCAGGCAGGCCTACGTTTGCTAGACTTACTGCAGTAAGGAAGAACACTACCTTGATAGTGAATGATTTTAGGGGTGACTTAGGTGATTTTTAGGTGGATCTTACAAGACCTAGAATTTGTTGGGGTTGGGCATAATTTGTCACTTTATTATTACTTATTTTGGGTTGGTGAACACATAGAGGTAAGGACTTTGAAGGGAGTCTTGATAAGTAAGCTGTTTAGTGAGTGTTATGAGATAAACCGTGCCCCCTCAAAATTCGTATGTTGAAGCTCTGAACCCCAGTATCTTGAAAGAGACTGTATGTAAAGATAGGGTCTTTAAAGAGGTAGTAGAGGTTAAAGGTTAAAGGTTAAAGGTTAGAGTGGACCTTAATCCAATATCCCTGGTGTTCTGAAAGGAAGAGATTAGGACACAGATATGCACAGAGGGAAGACCACACGAAGACAGGAGAAGATGGTGAACTACAAGCCAAGAAGAGGGGCTTCAGAAGAAATCACACCCGCCAACATCTTGGCCTTGGACTTCTGGCCTCGAGAGCTTTGAGAAAATAAATTTCTGCTATTTAGGCCATCCAGTCTGTGGCACTTCGTTATGGCAGCCCAAGCAAACGAATGCTGTTGGTGCACAGTCTTCTGTTCTGGAATCAGGTTCTAGCATCCTGTTCTAACCTCCAGGAATGGGAGGTTAAGTAACACGCTCAAGGTTACAGAGCTATGAAGATGAGCCAAGATTCTCTCTCCTGCAGAGCTTGGGCTTTCCTGTAAAGCAGAAATGAGTTATAATAGGGACCAAAAAGAAAGTAACTGGGGTTTGTTATTCCTTGAATCAACTGGTTGGTTTTCCATGGGGCACCCATTGTCGTTTGTTTCTATAGCCTTCAACCTAGGATAGCATTTTTCACCTTGCGAGCAGTAAGGACCAGATGGTGTGTTTTTCCGGGTGAGTGTACACGCCTGTGTCCCTCCCCCACCTACCTCAACATCCCCTCAGCTTTAACCTTTTCTAAATGCAGAGATTCTGAGACTTCCAACTGCCAATATCTGCAACTCTTCACCTGGGCTGGTTCCGTGATCACTGGAGCCCTTGCTCGGGACTGATGGGAAGTTCTGGACAGTGAATACCCCCTTCCCCAGAGCAGCCATCAGTCAATGACTGATGGGAAAGATGGATAAATAGCTCTGAGACATGTTCTATACTATTCCCACAGCTCCCCAGATGAACTGACCCCAGTTTCCCACAGTAGTAACCAGCTGATAACTCACCTTTTATGGCTGCCTCCCCTTCCCCACTGGTGCTTACGGAGATCTCCTCCCAAAATAAGATGTCTGCACTCAGCTCCTTGTCTTAGGATCTTCGGCTAGAAGAATTCAGTCGGAGACACCGGGCTATAAGTACTGGCTCTCATCTGACAGTCTCCTCTCTTGCCTCAAACTTCTTTATGGGCCTCTAGTTCTCTTAGGCTAAAGGTCATGATTTTTAATCTGGCCTGGAAGATGTGGCATGATCTGGCACCAACCCATCTGTTCTTGTCAGGGTTCTTGGCTTTACCAATAGAAATCATCTGAGTACCCAAATCAGAAAAGCAATTCATTAGAAAGCCCTCTCTTACAGAACCAGACTGATTCAGAGTTAAGGTAATCTCTGTAGGACACCCCAACAGACGCCATCGTACCTTGGTCCTGGTCACTCTCTACTGCCAGATTCCAGTGTCTGGACCCCACCAGCTAATGCTCAGCTACCAGCAACTTCCATGGGAGAGTCCCTAACCAGCATGTGTCTTCTTGGCCCAATCTCAAGTTACAGCCTGAGAGAGAGTATTAGGCCTGGCATGCTTTTTTTAAATTATTGTTTTATGTTTATTTATTTTTGAGAGAGAGAGAGAGAGAGAGAGCAAGTGGGGGAGGGGCAGAGAGAAGGCGACACAGAGTCCAAAGCAGGCTCCAGGCTGTTAGCACAGAGCCCAACACGGGGCTCGAACCCACAAACTGCGAGATCATGACCTGAGCTGCAGTTGGACGCTTAACCAACGGAACCACCCAGGTGCCCTAGGCCTGACGTCCTTAAAAGCATGCTACAGGATGTGAGGAGAGGACTCTCTTCCCTACTTCAGTATCTACCATGGAAAGGGGGCACATTGCCAAATAACCAGAGTGTTTAAACGGGCCAGCCCCCTCCTGCCTCACAGGCCCCTCCTTATCCTGATATCCAGCCCTATCGGGCTTGATGCGGCTCCAGGAAGCCTCCGTGCTTCCTGCTGCTGTGAAGTGAGCTGTTCTCTACACAGAATGCTCCCCTCTTCGGAATTCAGGTCAGCCTTCCTTGGGGAAGCTTTTCCTGAGAACACAAACAGGTCAGATCCCTCACAACAGCTTTCCTTTCAGAAATGCATTCCCCTTGTAATTGCATTTTTACTCACATCCTGTCCATGAGGCCAGCTCCCCGGGGGCCAGGGTTTTGCCCACTATTGCTCTCTCCTATACAATCAGCAGTGGGCAGAAGTCTCCACACATATTAGGCACCTAATAATTAGCTGTTGAAGGAATGAATGAGCTCATTCTTAAGCGGCTCCATTTAGATTTTACCCAGATCACAGGTTGCCAATCAGCTGAAGACATTGTCCATTTGGCTCAGAGAGGAGACAACTCGGATTTTCAATGAGACACCTGTCCTCTCATGACAGACACTAGAATAACCCAATGAGGCACGTGGGCCTCTTAATTACATGTTCCCAAAGAAAAAAAAATTTTTTTAACTAATTGTTTAAAAAAGTTTCTAAGTCTTAAGTGTATTCAGCCCTAGGGTATGTATCAGTTAACTATTGTTGCGTAACAAATGTCTCCACAGCTCAGAGGCCAAAAAATAACAGTCATCGAATATTGTCCATTCATCTTTGAGTTGGCTGGAAGTGAGCTGACCTAAGCCTGGCTCAGCTGAAGGTAGCTCCAACCCTTGTAACTCTCATCCTTCTCCTGACACCAGTGGGCTAGTCCAGCCATGTCCTTTTCGTGGCCATGACAAAAGCAGAGGTCAGTGAAATCACAGGGGTCCTCGTAAGCCCGAGGCTCAGTCGTGGCTCACTGTCAGTTCTCCCACAAGCCATTGGCCAGCACAAGCCAGATGAGCAAACACAAAGCCAAGAGGTACAGAAGTACACGATGAGGCCACAGCAAGGGTATGGAGACAGGCACGGCTGAAAACTCAAGACCGCCAATGAATCAACCACGAGATTCGAGGTCAAGTAAATGATGAAATGCATTTAGAAAAGCAAATGGCCAAATGGCAATCATATCCTCAATCAGTGTGTGGGTTTAAATTCCTTCCAAAAGCAGTACCCCTCAACACTGTCAAGGTATGAAAAGCAAGAAAAGCCTGAAAATTGTCACAGTCAAGATGAATAAGGAAACATGACAAAAAAGTAAAATGTAATTTGGAATTCTAGATGGGATAATGGGACAGGAAAAAAAAAGCACATTAAGTAAAATCTAAGAAAACCTGACTAAAATATGGGCTTCAGTTAATAATAATGTTTGGTTGTGAGAAATGTACCATGCTAATATTAGATGTTAATGATAGGGAAACTGAGTATGAGGTATATGGGAACTCTCTGTACTTCCAACTTTTCTGTGTATCTAAAACTATTCTAAAATTAAAAGTTTCCTTAAACAAAAAAGCAGTCAAAGATGGAGTACGGTTTATGATAGCAAGAATGACTCCTTGTCGAGATTCATCAAGTACTGAAACGGATTACTGTCTTCCAAATGTCAGAGCTACTGCCTGGGGGAAGCCCCTTGTCTGAGACTCTGGGACCGGCGATATACTCACCTGAGACATATACTCACCTGAGACATATACTCAGGGAGGGGTGGGGTGTTTGTGGAGAGGGCTCTTGTCCCAGTCACCTGTCAGTCAGGAGAAAACAGCCGCCCACCGGCACCCCTGAGGGATGTGGAGCTGCCCACCCCAGTCCCCAAGCACCTCCCTTTGGGCTCCTCCCAGCCTCAGGCCACCGCAGTCTTATTCCTCACAGCACCTCTGCCCTCCACTCGCCTTCTCTTTCTTCCGTTTCTTCACCTGCACATCAGTCAGACTGGGTCAACACCAAACCCAACACCCAACCTCCGTGGTTTGGGAGTAATACGATTGGAAACAAGCTAACTGAAAACTCCACGGCGACAGTGGGATCGAGGAAGTCCATTTCAATTTCATGTATTCTTCAAGATCTCATTTAAATCCCACTGCCTTCCAAGAAGGCCTCCTCGACTGCTACCGCCTTCAGCAAAGACACTTTCTCAGGACGCCAGAAGCCCTTATACCATCTAACCACATAGCTTTTCTTAGAGCGTCTCGGCCTAATGAATTGTAAGTCCTCCGAAGGCAGGGACCAACCTGAATATATCCTGTATCCTCCAAAGATTTAACAAAATGTTAGGTCTCGTGCCCCCACCTCCACCCTGCCAAATACCCAAGGAAGGACCAATGCTGTGCACCCCAAGGGGCAGAGCCAGCTGTCTGAGGTTGCGCACTGCTCACTGGAGTCGCTGGCTGCCATGGCAACGTGGCATCCCTCAAGTAGACCATGCTCCATGGAGTTTTGGAACAGCTGCTGCTGCTGGTCTCCACCAGTGCCATTTCCACTTCCCTGAATTTTATATTGGCTGGGATAATAACACAAATTAAGGTGTTTGCTGGTTTCTATTACCATTTCTTGAGTAAATCGGTTTTCCTGTATTAATGCATGAGAAAGAGATTGTCGGCAAACATACCATTTATTTCACTTTAAATGCTCAGTCATGTTTTTCTAATACAATTCAGTGCTTCCAAATTTATTTATTGCCGCCTCAACAGATCCAAGTAAATCATGCTTTGATACAGGCACACTATACCCGTGTTGAAAAGAGATTTGTTAACAGGCTGCATTTGTTGAGTCGTAAGTCTGACTCTACTCCTGAAGCCATTCTACTGATGGATCACACACCGAACTCAAGCAAAGATTTCTTACTTCAGCCTTTCAGGAGTTCTGGTTCTACCTGGGGTGGCAGGAAAATGGAAAAACAAAGGTGACAAAATGGAACGGAAGCTCACCAGCCATTCTCTAAAATTAAATTTCCAAACGGCGCTTATGAAGCATTGCTAAATTTAGGTTTTGTTACAAATTGGAAATATAATTAGATTGCTTTTTTTTCTCTGACCTATCCCAGAGGAGTTGTTAGAGTTTGGGAGTTTATGAGTATGTTTTCTACAATAAAGCTTCTTCCCTATGTATGTGTATTTATATATATACATACACACATAAATCTACATATATGTGTACACATACATATATATTTACATAAATTATGTGATAATATTTATAATTGTATATGATTTTATGCATGATTTTATTATATATAAAATAATATATCACTGTATATAATATTTTGTGTTATATGTAATTATATAGTAATTTAAACATACAGCTATATAATTTAATATGTGCGATATATTCATATGTGTAATGTATGTAATATATTAAATTACACAATGTATATATTACACATAATTTAAATATACACAGTATACATAATTTGATATATAATACATATATTGTAGTAGCAGGGACATCTGTTAACAAGATAATTAACCCTGGCTTTAAATGTCAGACAACACACGTGTTTTATTTGGAGAAAGGAGATGATGCAGAAGGGAAAGGGAAGAGGAGGGAAGGGGAAGGTGAGTTCAAAGCTGGAAAAGATTTTGGAGATTATTTTTGAGACCGACACTCTGTTTTACTGGCCTGGAAGATGGCATCCAAAAGGGACATTGATTTGCCCAACGTCACACATCCAATCTATGGCTGAGCTGTGAGTAAAATGATGACACTGAAGCAAAACCACGTGGCTTTCTGCTCCCATGGTGCAAAGTCATGTAGTAACACTCAAAGACTCTAGGGTACACACCTAATGTCACTCATCAAAGCTTTGCAGGAAGCCAGCAAGCAGAGCTGCTGAGACACCCTTTGGGCTGCCCTCCCCACCCACAGCCAGGCTAGTCTCCAGGACCCCGGTTGCTACTTTGTCCTCCATCCAGATCCATTAGCAGGTGGAGAATCGTGGGCTGGCTTTTTAATTAAAGATAATAAAGAAGGACTAAACACAGTGTTGACTAGAAGCAAACCATTATTCTTCCTTAATCACTTAGGCCAAGCAATTTATCTTTGTAGTTGGCAAACTCTCAAAAGGAATAAATCAATGCTAAATCTGAAATTCAATGACTCAGAGGTTTTTGGAGAAAAAGAAACCTCCCAAGGCATCACAAAAAGGCAAGGGCCAAGACGACATTTGGGATGTTTTGTTAAGTTGCTATGTTCTACCAGTGGAAAGAGAATTATCATAAGTATTGTTCATAATATATGAGTTAACCCCAAAATACCTTAAAATAAAATATATGAGTTAACCCCAAAATACCTTAACTTCTTTATAAGTCACCTTTTTCATTTCTTGATGTTGGCCTCATAAACATGCCCCCAGTTATTCAAAAGCAAGTTCATTTTATATATAGGGTTCTGCTGGTAAAATAAGATACACTCTGTTACATTACACAAAGGCTACCTGAGTGTTTCTCTGTATGCTTTATCTAATATTTAATATTATAGAGATTTAAAACACCAGGTACTTACAGTCAAGTGCAGTGATGTTCCAAAATAGATGATTATCAAATTTAAACAACTAGCATGTACACAACTTTACAATTGACAAAGCATGATTGCAAATATTAATACATTTTTTAAATCTTATCCCAGATTCCTAAAGCGCACAGAAATAATGCACAAATATATGCTTATTGCAGAAAATTCAAGAAATATATATATATATATATATATATATATATATATATATATATATCCCCTACTCTGTCAAGCCTCTTATTCTCTTCCATATCCCAGAGGTGACCATTATCATTAGTTTGGTATCTATTCTTCTAGAACAGTGCTGTCCAATAGAATGTGAGCCATAAATGGCTATAAAATATAAAATACCCACATTGTTCAAAAGGAAAAGAGGGGCACCTGCGTGGCTCAGTCAGTTAAGCAAAGATCAAGAAAACTGATAAACCTTTAGCCACGCTCATCAAAAAGAGAAAAAGAAAAAAAAAGAAAAAAAAAAGGCGGGGGGGTGTACTCAAACAATACCAGAAATGAAAGAGGAGAAATAATGCCCAATACCACAGAGTTACAGAGGATTATTAGAGAATATCTGAAATATTCTGAAACATATCTAAAATTACATGCCAACAGGGGCGCCTGGGTGGTTCAGTCGGTTGAGCATCCAACTTCAGTTCAGGTCACGACCTCATGGTGCGTGGTTGAAGCCCTGCAAAGGGCTCTGGGCTAACAGTTCGGAGCCTGGAGCCTGCTTCAGATTCTCTGCACCTCCCCTCCCCTCCCTCAGTCATGCTCTGTCTCTCTCTTTCTCTTTTTCTCAAGAACAAAAATAAACATTTAAAAAAAGCTAAAGAAAAAGTGAAAATAATTTTAATAATAATATCTTTTATATAACCCAACATATCCCAAATATTATCATTTCAATATGCAATCAATATAAAATTGCAGTGAGATAGTTTACATTCTCTTCTGTACTGTCTTCAAAATCCACTGTGTACTTTATACTTACAGCATGCCTTAATTCAGACTGAGCACATTTCAAGTGCTCAGTAGACACATGGGGCAATGGCTACCTATTTGACGAGGCCGCTCTAGATATTTCCTTCTATAGACATTGAGCGTATGGTGTGTGTGGAGATGGGTGAGAGAGAGACTGTAAAAGGGTACATCGGTTAAGGGCTCTTTTGCTGCTAGTAACAGAACTAACAATAGCGTAAATAACAAAGGCCCTAAATGAGCCATGTCACAGAAAATCTGGATTGCCAAGGCTGCCGATTCCAGGGCTGGACCAACAGCTAACAATCCAGGTTCCAGTTTAGTGTCTCTGTAATGCTCTCAGCCCTTCCATGCTGCAAGATGGCTGCTACCGGTCCAGAGAGCACATCGTTGTACATCAGCCTACAACGACAGGAAGCAGAGAGATGGCTTCAAAAGTGAGAAGGGGCTCTTCCAGTATTTGTGGAGGGGAAAAGATGTTTCTCAGATGCCCCTCACTGGCCAGAACAGGTCACAAGTCCTTCCCTAGTAACAGGGAAGATGGGTAAACATCTACTGTATTTTTATCTCCACAGTGAGAAGAAGCAGGAAATGGAAAATAGGGTCAAGAATGGGTCATAAGAACCCAAAGACCATGTAAAGATCTAGAATGGAATTCCTGGCTCAAACAGGATGCTCACTTTAGAGTAAGATGGACTCTTCAAGCCCACACTCCATGTGGGCTTTGCCAATTTACACTTCCTCCAAAACTATAAAAAAAAAAAAAATACATCTTACACCAGCAGCAGCAGCACTGGCATGACCAGATTCTCAAATAACCCTGTATGGTTTATGCTTTTATGAGCATCACCTTCATTTTACCCAGAAGTTCAATGGCTTTCCCAGGCCATCACCAAGAGAATGAGCCATGAACCACCCCTTAAATCCAGGTCTTCTGTTGAGAAACCCACTGCTGCTTCTATTCTCAGCTGTGATCTGCCTGATACATAAAGAATGGTTTGTGAAAACTGAACGTACAATTAAAGAATGTCGATCTGACTTTTGTGACCAGTTTGAAAACCCAATGTTAAGAGTCCGTCCCCTCCCAGCAGAGTCTCTGGTATTTGTGAAAACCCCTGTATATGCCATCCTTGTCTGAGCATCAGGCAAACAGATCTTGGGGACACTGAGTGATCTGTCTACTGTGATCTACTCAGAATAGCTTTTATTCTTGAAGAGAAGATAAAAATCTCAAAGTGCTTTTATGCCCGTGATGTGATGCAGGAAAAAAATAAAAGGAAAAAAACCTACGAGGTTGGTAGAAGTGTCCAAATCTATCAGATATATGGTCACAGAGACTCAGAGAAATAAAGTGATCAGGTCAAGATCAAATGTGTAATCCAGGACCCAGGTCTTAGGTGTTAGGACATAGAAGAAAGGAATACTAGACATCAGGGAAGCATTCAATGTCTCCTATATCAAAAACTTCCCAATGGTCTAGGCACTGGGTGTAATAATAGTTACAGTTCACACCTTTAAGAGCATTTATTACATGCTAAGCACTGTTCTGAACCTTTTGCACTTGTTTATTTAATCTTCACAACAGTCCTGTAAGGTTGTGCATGTCAGCTATTTCTGCATAACAAACTTGCAGGGGTCTACAATAGACACTTAGCTCTCATAAACATATATATGGTTTGTCTATAGTTCAGTTGAACTAGGGTAGGCTCAGCCAGTCCTGGCTCAAAGCCTGGCTTTGAGAGAACCTGGCTCTCAAAGACCGGGTTCAAGTTTGTTCTTGAATAATAATTATCTTATTAAATTATTTTTGGCCAGTGGATTTTCCGACAGAAGTCAGAAGTTCCCAAAGGGAAAACAGAAACAAAGGAAGCCGTTGAGGCCTACGCTTTCTAAAGCCCCCATACTTACACGCACATTCTGTTAGCCAAAGCAAGTCGTATGACCAAGTTCAAAGTCACTTGGGAGGCAAGCATGCTCCCCAACAATGGTGGCCAACAGGCAGACGATAACTACCTGTTGAACAATAACGTGATCTACCATCAGTGAATTCTGTTATGCCTCTTTTATAAATGAGGAAACTGAGACACAGAGGTTAAGAAGCTCTTCTGAAGTGACACAGCTATAAAATACTAGAGTTGAGATGTAGAGATTCAAAGATGAATAAAATTCAGTTCTGTCTGGGACATGGTTCCCTGACTTAATACTTGAATTCACATGACATAGCCAAAAAACATTTTTTAGATACTATAGCAATTTCCAACTTTGCTTCACCTTTCAGATCATCGCCACATGCGCAAGCACTTCTGAGAAACACAAATGACATCTGAATTAAAAATTGCACACTCCAGGGGCCTCACACACAGACAGAACTTTCTTGATACTCCTGAGTGTGAACTGGAGTCATTCCAGTGTCTTGGTAGAAACGAGAGGCCTCCAACGAGTAGAGAAATATCCCCCTATCCATCTTCTTCACAGGGTCCAATGGAATTGAGACTAGGGCATCGGATTTGTAAGTAGGAGGTCATTGATTAAGTCATCATATGAAATTCCCAGATGAAACTTCATCTGGCTGGCATACCTTACCTTAGAGTGGTAGTTCTCACACTGGCCCCCTGGACCAGAAACACCAGCATTACTTGGGAACTTGCCAGACATAAACATTTTCAGGCCCCGCCCCAGACCTACTGAATCAGAATTTGTGGGGGGAAGGGGGGAACCTGGTAGTCCATGTTTCAACAAGCTTTCCAGAGGTTTCTGATGCTGCTTCTAAAATTTAAGAACCTGGGGTGCCTGGGTGGCTCCGTCGGTTAAGCGGCCGACTTCGGCTCAGGTCACGATCTCGCACTCTGTGAGTTCGAGCCCCGCGTCGGGCTCTGTGCTGACAGCTCAGAGCCTGGAGCCTGTTTCAGATTCTGTGTCTCCCTCTCTCTCTGACCCTCCCCCGTTCATGCTCTGTCTCTCCCTGTCTCAAAAATAAATAAACGTTAAAAAAAAAAAATTTAAAATTTAAGAACCTAAGGATCTCTGCGAACACAAAGAAACACAGCTGTGTACAGCGTTCATGATCACTGACCTGCTGAAAGGTTGATTGTTTTTTGCCATAGCCTCCCCGTGCTTGGTTCTGTGAACTGTGCCTTTATCTTACTGTCAAAACAATGGTTGGGTTTGACTGTGGTCTGTTTAGCCACTGTCCTCACTGTCCTACAAAGAAGACCCCGTCTTATATTATCTTTGGCTCTGGTTTCTCTGGAGATGGAACATTTGCAATATTTTCCCCTTTGAAAGGTATATAAATCATCCTGGATTGAATCCTGAACCTTTCTTATTTTTTTGCCGCAGAGAACATTAGTGGAGCAAGTGACGAAATTTGACCAAGGTGTGGAGATCGGATAATAGTATTGTATCAGTGTTAATTTCCTTATTTTCACTATTGAACTGTGGTTATGTAAGAAAATGTGGTTGTTTTACGAAACACATATAGTCATATTTGAACTTTTGGGAGCATACTATTGGAAGCTCACTCTCTGGCAATTCAGAAAAAAGTGTGTGTGTGTGTGTGTGTGTGTGTGTGTGTGTGGAGAGAGAGAGAGGGAATGATAAGGCAAATGGGGTAAAATGTTAGTATTTGGAAAATGTGAGTGAAGAATATGTAGGGATTCCATGCACTGTTTTTCCAACTTTTTGGTATTATTTCAAAATTAGAAGTTGAAAAGGGGAAATAGAGCCACCATAATGTATGCTCCATGTTTATGCAACTGATTTCACAGAAACTCATGTTTCACATTCATTCATGTTTTGTCATATCACTCTCATCACTCCGGGGTGTCCTGATGTTGGAGATGCCTATGGAGATAGGGTGGGTACCAGGGGTGAGGAGAGCAGGAATACTGTGGTTGTCACAGCTGGAAATGCCATGGTCCCCTCTGAATTTCTAGGGGATTTATTATCTGTAATGCTTATTTGACATATTTAGAAGTGGCCAAACGGCCAGGGTTCAAATCCTGCCTCATGTACTTTCAGACAAGCCCCCACGTCGAGGTATCTGTAAGATAGGGTTGATGATAACCATAGGGATTAAACAATTGGAGCATGCTGAGAACTGTGCAGAGCACATGGTCAGTTATTCAGTAAATGTTTACTGTTGTTATTATATCCATGCCTGTCTTCATTATAAGTCACTTCATGTTTATGGCTGCAAGTGCAGATAGTTGTGTGTCCATGGTAAGCTCCCAGGGTGTGGACTTTCATCTGGGTCTCTCTCACTTTACACCTTATAAAACAGAAACCCGGAGAAGTTCAATAACTTGCCAGAGGCAACCTAACTTGTCACAATTACTTACCAATTCAAGCAAGACATTTGTGCCTGAAATTATTTCTGCCAGCACACTCTCAAGGTTAGGGCTTTGGAAGAGCAGCCACACAGGCACTCTTTGGTTTTCCAGAGGTTTTAAGCAAAAAACAGCTTCACCTTGGAGCGACTGGGTGGCTCAGTTGGTTAAACATCTGACTTCGGCTCAGGTCATGATCTCATGGTTCGTGAGTTCGAGCCCCGCATCTGATGAGCCCGAGCCGTGCTCTGGGCTCCACACTCTCTCTCCCTCACGCTCTGCCCCTCGCTCACTCGAGCTCTCTCTCTCTCTCAAAAATAAAATAGAATAGAATAGAATAGAATAGAATAAAGTAAAATAAAATAAAATAAAGTAAAATAAAATAAATAACAACAGCTTTACCTTTGGGTACCCTGCACCTCCAAAAGTGAGAATAAATACTCTCGCCTGAGTCATCAGAGTGAGAAAGTGCCAGGTGCCACAGGAGCCCTGAACTGTAATTCATTTTTTAAGGGTTAGGTATTTTGTGAACAATGGAAAAGAACACAGTACGATGAGAGTCAGAAAACTGTAGGTTTAAACTTACGCACTAACTTGGGCAAGTCACTTAACTTCCGTAAGCTCCAATTTCTGCCTCCACGAGGTGAGGGTAGCAGCACACCTCTCCCAATGTGGGAAGCAAAAATCAGATGAGATGCCCACTGGGGGGAAGGTAGTCTAGGGCCCTGGGTGGTCAATGACTGTTGGTTCTCTGCTCAAAAAAAAAAAAAAAAAAAAAGATGGCCGCCTTTTTGGCAGAGGAGCTGATGGTAAAGATTGAGCTTCTGAGGACAAATAGAAAGGGGTGGTGGGACATCACTAGTGCCAGTGGGGCACTACCTAGTAGGAAAGCTTCCAAGGGTTCCACCCTGTGAGAAGGAGAGAGGAACTTTTAGATCTTCACACCAATAGAATCTTCAAGGAAGTGTCTAAAATAGTGAGATTTCTATCTTTGTTCACACATTTTCGGTGGCGGTGGGCTTCCCCTGCAATTAACTGGCTAATTGGAAAGGCAGTATGCTACAGAGTCAAAGACATTAGTTTCAGACTGGGACAAATCTGGCATTAAACTGGCAACCTTGAGGGGTGCCTGGGTGTTTCGGTCGGTTAAGCATCCAACTTCAGCTCAGGTCTTCATCTCCCGGCTTGTGAGTTGGAGCCCCACATCAGCGCAGAGCCCACTTCAGATCCTCTGTCCCCCTCTTTCTCTCTGCCCCTCCTCTGCCCCCTCTTCCCCTCTGCTCTACTGGTTCTCTCTCTCTCTTTCCCTCTCTCTCAAAATAAATAATAATAATAATAATAATAATAAACCCCTCCTCTGTCCCCCCTCTTCCCCTCTGCCTCACTGGTTCTTTTTCTGTCTCTCTCAAAATAAATAATAAGAAATAAACTTAGAAGAAACTGGCAACTTTGAAATTGTATGACTTTAGGCATGTTACTCGAGCCTTGTGAGATTTGGTTTCTTCGCTCATAAAAGGGTTCAGCAGTTCCCACTTGGGGTCTCATGTGGTTGCTGTCAGATGGGCCACTCACATGGCTACAGGCTGGGAGCCCAGCAGAAAACGTTGACCAGAGCACTCTCACGTGGATTCTCTGGCCTAGTGGCCTCAGTGTAGTTGAACTTCTTTCTGTACATGGGTTATTGGCTTACTTAAACCAACAGAACCAGTTGGCCTTTTCTGACCTACTGTTGGAAGTCATCAGATAGCATCACTTCTACCATTCGGTACTAGTTGAATCAGTCACAACCCACTCAGGGCAGGGGGAAGGACATATACACCCTACCTCTTGATTGGACAGACCATCACAGAATTTATAGACATGTCTCAAAGCTGCCACAATAGTAATACCATGTTATAAGACTATAAGGCATTTTGCATATAGTGTCATCGTTGAGATTTTTATAATTATTGGTTCCTTGGAGGATAATTTGCTGCTGCTTCCCATCAGTCAGAGAGCTTGCATGTCGTAATAGAGAAACAAGCCACAGGTTTATAAAAATCTAGTCACTTGAATCCAGGCTAGCAACTAGTTGAATGCCATCGATTGCTCAGACGAGTTGAGTGAATGCCTTCTCCATGTCCCTAAGATACATTGATCTCCTGCTTCCCTCCCCAGCACTGTGTGAATGTCACTGAATGGTGAGAGGCCGACTAAATGGGCAGGGATATTGATTTTCTTTTCTACCATTTTTGAAAGCTCTTTGCTTACCAGGTGCTGAGCAAACATCAGGCAAATGGCCGACCATGTAGAAATAGATCAAGTGAGGAGCAACAAAGGCAGTTATGGTTTTCCAAACGTGAAGCTGGTTAAGCTTCAGGTGCACCTCCCCCCTACCTCTGGTTTTAGATTGGAAATTGCCCACTATTCACACTTTATTATTTGCCGATTCATAATATAGTTCACCCAGATGGTACTAAGTAGCATCATGGAAAATATTTCCAACCAATCCATGGAGATGAGGCTGTAGCTCTCTCTGAGGAGAGCTGACTAGAGACTCAGATATGCAGTGCTAATGACAGATGGGGCTGTGCATTTCAGAGGATGGGGTGTGCATCCTAGATGCCCAAGTGCAAAATTGCTTATATTCTTGGAAATGATAAGAGAGACCTGTGTAGTCTGTCTCAGTAGCGACAAACACAGGATTTCTTTAGTATAGAGGACATTCTAGAAACCACCCAACACTATATTGCTAGTGACACCCAGGGAAACTGAGGTATGTTTACCTCTGCTAGGAAAAAAAAAAAATCCAGGGGTTCCTCAGGTGGTCAAAGGAAGGCAGGTTGGAAATCACCTGCAAACTCACACCATATGGAAGGAAACCACCGATGAGGGGTGGAGAGGGCCTCTTGAGATTTTGGTTGGCTCCATTCCCAACATGCATTCCCAGAGAATTTACCTCAAGGAACAACAAAGGACAATCTCCAAAAAATGATACTTTCTCTCTTTTTTTTTTATGTTTGTATTTAGTTTTGAGAGGGAGAGAGAGACAGAGCACAAGTGGGGGTGGGGGGCAGAGAGAGAAGACACAGAATCCAAAGCAGGCTCCAGGCTCTGAGCTGTCAGCACAGAGCCCAACGTGGGGCTCGAATTCACAAGTCATGAGATCATGACCTGAGCTGGAGTCGGACGCTTAACAGACTGAGCCCCCCAGGCCCCCCAAAGAATGAGACTTTCTAATGATCTTGCCAGATTTTCTGAATTTAAATGGATTATTGCTTTCAGCAGAATAAGGTGAAAACCGTGGGCATTCTTGAGCTGGGTTTTAGGTTTTTGTGATGTTCATAAAGGAAAAGACCATCACAGGGCACGTTTGCCGAGCTCTGTCTTTGGAGCACATTCTCCGCATTCCGTTTGAAGAACGTCCATTTTATCCTCAACTATGGATGCGAACAGGATGCTGTGATTTCATTTCAAACCAGGAAACAAATTTGCTTTTCTATCCAATTTCTAGACGGAGCCAAAAGAGGAAACCGCCTCATCTCCCTTTAGGAAAATGGGATTCCTTCGTTTTCCCTGAAATGAATAGTAAAGGTGTTTTAAAGCATTGAGAAAAGAGAAAGGAAAATAAGGTCTAAATGTCTCCATTCTGCACATAAGAGCCTGGGTTCAGGGACAGAAAACTGTAGGTGGGACAGGCAGTTGTTTCGACCTGTCACTGAAGTCAGGTGCTTCCACACCTGAGATCTCTCTGGACTCAGGTTCTCTCTCCTGAGAAGAAATTTGATTTCGTTGCAGCTGTTTTTGTTTTTGTTTTTAGATTTTTTAAATGCGTTTTATTTTGAGAAACAGAGAGAGAGAACATGCATGCTCGAAAGTGGGGGAGGGGCAAAGAGGGAGGGAGAAAATCCCAAGCAACCTCCTCCCTGTCGTTCCAGAGCCCGACTCGACTGGGGGCTTGATCTCACAAACCATGAAATCACACCCTGAGCCGAAATCAAGAGTCAAACGCTTAGCCGACTGAGCCACACAGGCACTCCTTTGCTGTTTTTATTTTAAAGTGACCATTTTCCTATTCTGTCCCCCCCACCATTCATGCTCTCTTTCAAAAGTAAACATTAAAAGGAAGAAAAAAAGAGGAAGAAAAAAGACATACCATGTATTTTTTGTCACAAATATCGCATATTTTTAGGGACACCTATTCAACAATTAAAATAGTAAGGCTTTCCCCTGGAAGTCTCCTTGGGGCTACACAGCACTTTTCAGATTTCATTAACTGGCTGCGTAAAAGTGACCACATTGTATAGCATGAAACAAAGCATGACGTAGTTTTTTAAAATGCTGACTAGGCATGGACAACCTGGTGCCCCTCCTTTGCCTGTGTAACTGGAGTGGTCCAATTCATGTCTGGAAGTGGGGGAAAGGGGTGAATAGAAATAAGATCTCATCAGGGAATAATAATACACCAGCCACATGTGGGGGGGGGGGGGGGGTAGAAATGGCGATAGTTCCCTCACATGCCCAGAGTTCTAGAAATGCAAAGCTGTACCATGGAAATGGCCAGGTTTTCTCTGAAACTGTAACAAAATATATTTTTATACTTGGTTTTGTTTCCCCCAAGAAAATTACAGTTTAATGGCGGGTACACCCAATGGTAGGAAACGTCCAATGCTCTAAATGACTATTCGAGTCCCAACTGCGTGACTTAAACAACCCTTTTGCAAAGAAGTCAGCAAAAATAATGTTGGCCGTTTTCAGAAAACGGAGCAGATATTCAAGAATGGGGAGGGTGTGGGCAATGGTTTGTGTGTCGATATTTTTTCCCAGTTTTATTGAGATATAATAGACCTACAGCACTGTATGAGTTTAAGGAGTGCAACGCAATGGCCTGGCTTACATATATGGTGAAATGATGACCACAATAGGTTTAGTTAACATCCATCTTCTCACAGAGATACAATACAAAGGAAAAGCGAAAAAAAGAGAAAATATTTTTCCTCGTCACGAGAGCATTTAGATTTTACTCTTTTTTTTTAATTTTTTTAATGTTTATTTATTTCTTTTTTTTTTTTTTTTTTTTTCAACGTTTTTTATTTATTTTTGGGACAGAGAGAGACAGAGCATGAATGGGGGAGGGGCAGAGAGAGAGAGGGAGACACAGAATCGGAAACAGGCTCCAGGCTCCGAGCCATCAGCCCAGAGCCTGACGCGGGGCTCGAACTCACGGACCGCAAGATCGTGACCTGGCTGAAGTCGGACGCTTAACCGACTGCGCCACCCAGGCGCCCCGATGTTTATTTATTTCTGAGACAGAGAGAGACAGAGCATAAGTGGGGGAGGGGCAGAGAGAGAGAGGGAGACACAGAATCAGAAGCAGGCTCCAGGCTCTGAGCTGTCAGCACAGAGCCCAACGAGGGGCTTGAACTCACAAAATGGTGAGATCATGACCTGAGCCGAAGTCAGTCACTCAACCAACTGAGCCACCCAGGTGCCCCTAGATTTTATCCTTAAAAACTTTCCTTTATACCTTACAACAGTGTTAACTGTAGTCATCATGAGATATGTTACATCCCCAGTATTTATTTCTCTAACAGCTGAAAGTTTGTACCTTCCTCTGATTCTCCCTCTCCCCAACCCCCTCCATCTCTGGTAACTACAAATCCGATCTCTTTTGTGTGCGTCTTTTTTTTTTTTTTTTTTTTTTTTAAGATTCCACATATACATGAGATCATACAGTGTTTGTCTTTCTCTGAGTGATTTCACTTAGCACACTTAGCATAATGCCCTCAAGGTTCATCTATGTTGTCACAAATGGCAGGATTTCTTCTTTTTTATGACAGAATAATGTATGTTGTGTGTGTGTGTGTATATATATATATATATATATATATATATATATATATATATACCACGACTTCTTTATCCATTCATCCATCGATGGACTCTTAGCTTATTTCCATGTCTTCACTGTTGTGAATAATGCTGCTGTAGACACGGGTGTGCAGAAATTTTCAGGGTAGTGTCTTCATTTCCTTTGGATGTATTCTTAGAAGTAGAATTGTTGGGTCGTATGTTGGTTCTATTTTTAATTTTTTGAGGATCCCCCCCCCAACTACTGTTTTCTATAGTGGCTGCAACCAACAGTTGTGCATCGACATTTTGACACAAAAACACTGAGATTGGAGAGTATGGGCAGGAGGCACATGGGCACATGTGAGGGTTTATAAAGAGACTAGCCTGTCTGAGTCATGGTGGAAAGTCTGTGGTGTGCAGATGTAGGCTGGGCAGATGGGGTGAGGATACTTTGGCAACCTCGAAGTCTGGACTGAAGCACTGCTGTGTTCTGTAGGGAGAAATCATGCTGGTGACTGCAGAGAAAACTAGACCTTAGCCATTTGGGAGAGGGAAAGCCATTTCCCTAGTTAACCCTCTGTCTCACTTCCCAATCCATGGTGGAGGAGAGGAAATGGGCAAGGCAGCCATGTGTAGGGCCAAAGGAAACAGCATTGTTCTTCTGGCCAGATGTATCCTAAGCTCCTACCTCAGTAATGACCATTTTTACATCTTACGTAGCCCCCAGCTCTTGAATCACATTCAGCCTTTGAGCTTTTCCCATTGAGGCCCCAGAAATAACACTGCAGAGACAAGCCACCCCTCTGTGTCACCTTCCAATTCCTGACCCACAGACTCTGTAAGCATCATAAAGTGGTCGTTTTAAGCTACCATGTCTTGGGATAATTTGTGATGGCAGCAACAGTAGCTAGAACACCAACATTGACCTCTTGACTCACTGGTGGGTTGTCCTTGGTTCTGTTCGTTAGTTTAATCACCTTCTCCAATGCGGTGTTGGAAGCGCACAGTTCTTTACCAACTTCCCAATGTGTCAAGGACTTGCAGTGTTAAGATGGAATCTCTTCCCACCCCCACTGCATATTTCTCTGACGCTCCGAACAAATGAAGGGGTTGAAAATTGCAATCTGCTATATATAGTGCCACCAGGGTTCTTCCTGCTTCTACTCACACAAATGGCACTCAGCCTTTTGTGATTTATGGCTCCCCACATGAAACGAGCCACCACCAGTCTCTCCCTCCCTTCTGTCAGTTGTGCATTTTGCAAATGGAAGTTTCTTGGGGGAAGCGGAAAAGAAGTATTGGCCAGGGACAGCTGAGGTGGCATGTGGGAGAGGGACATACAATAGCTTCCTCAGTGGTTAATAGAGACCTTGTGTTTCTGAGCTCAAATGCACAACAGTGGGCCAGGGTCTGAGGATGATCATATCAGATTTTGTGCTGCAAGTTTATCTTGTTTTCAGGACATCACATAGATGGGCCACAGAACATGTTATTTCTACAGCTTCATGAGCAGGTCCTTCTAATTCTAAAGCTGGTTGGAATGGCAGCTCTCCTTTTCATGGTAGTGGGTGCTCTGTGTCTCCATCAAATTCCATCCCTGCACGGATATCTTCATTGAACAAATATCAACCATCAGCCTCATATTCCAGCATGAATATCAGCTGCCGTGTCACAGGTGGCAGGGAACATAGTGGCCCCCCAAGATGTCACCATCCCAGTCCTTAGAACCGGTGAATATGTCATGGCACATGGCAAAGCATAACGTGGCAAATAGCTTTAAGGTAGGGAGATTACCCTGAATGATCAGGTGGGCCCAATGTCATCGCGAAGGTCTCCTAGGAAGGCAGCAGAAGAGAGGGGCAGAGTAATACCGTAGATGAAGACTTTGACCCGCTGTTGCTGCCTTTGAAGCTGGAGGAAGGCCATGAACCAAGAAATGCAGCAGTCTGTGCAATGCAGAGAAAGCAAGGAAATGGATCCTCTCCTAGAGACCCGGTAAGAGCGCAGCCCTGCGGGTACCTTGATTTGAGACTTCTGACCTCCAGCACTGTAAGAGGCTGCCTTTGTGTTGTTTTCAGCCACTATATTTCGGCAATTTGTTACAGCAGCCACAGAAAACTAAGATACTGCAGAATGAAAAACTGTTTTCTCCTTGCATTTGTCAGAGGGCAGATCTAAGCACCCGTTGGTTCAGTACCTTCCAGGGGCACTATTGAAAAGCCGATTTATTATTTTCTTCGTTTGTTCTGCATCACTGTGCTGAGGCTCATTAACACCCCATCCCTGGGTGCTCTGTGCATAAGCAGAAACGTATTAAGAATCAATCGCTCTGACCTTTATTCCTTGTTGGTGTTTTGTCATTCGTGGGCTGCTCGACCTGACATGTGAATTATACTCTGGCTGCCTGATGCAGAGGATGCAGCTACCAGCCCCCAAATATTTCAGACATATGCCAATTGCGATTTCAACACACATTCTCTTTTCCACCCCGTCAACCTGGAATTGTTCCATTGGCAACTAATGAAAGACCGATAGGAGGAAGGAATTGGCAAGGCATCACTGTTGACAAAGGGCCTAACCTTTGAGGAAGATTAAAAATAGATGCCCTTTAGGAAGAAAGAACCAAGGAAGTGAATCTTCTCTCGTCTTTAACTCTTTGGTCTATTGTCCTAACCCAAAAATCGAACCTTCTTCAGAGTTTGCGAAAGAAAAGGAGACCACACGCTTTCAAGGATCCATTTGTGTTCAGAAGCAAGCAGCTTGTTGGTTTGTACCCCCCCCCCCCAATGAAAATGTACAATGAAGCCGTATTGCAACATTTGTCAAAGCAAATAAATGGCGTGGCCCTCCATGCAGCAACATGTCAGGCATTAAGAGCATCTAGAAACAAACAACTTCGGAGGGGTTTCTCACCATGTCCTCTTGCCTCCTTTGTCTTAATTCTACCCCTTCTGATGGTGCCCGATTCTAAGCCCTGGAAACAGCCCAAGAGTTTCAAAATCACCTTTTCCATAAACTCCCTTTCCTTTCTTGCACCAATCTCAACCAGCTTCACTGGAGGGAAGCCATCTAACGAAGGACCTCATGCCCAAGTGTTTGTAAATGGTAACACCTGGATGTGTTGCCTGTCCCAGAGGACTTGTTTTCCAAATCTTTTTAAATAGAGACATAATCAACATGGATAATGAGGGCATAGAATTCAAGCTTAACTCTTCGTGGCTGGAATTCAGTCAGTGTAGAAGTGCGCAGGGGAGGCGATCTGAGTCACTGGAAGCTTTCTCTGGGCCCCTCAAATCGCACCATTTGTACTACAACTCAAAATTCTGCCCCTACTTCTTCCTTCATAGATGAGATGGATTCCATAGACACGCTATTCAACATAATTATAGGCAGTAATATTTATAGTAGGTCTCATAGTTCCCAACAAAAGGTTATTTCATGTGTTCCCCACCATTAAGCCTTGTACAGGCAAGAATTCTGTCATCTCCATGTTATACGTTAGGGGTCAACAAACTTTTTCTATAAAGAGCCAGAAAGCAAATACGTCGTTAGCCATATGGTCTCTGCTGCAACTACTCAAGTCTGCCCTTGGAGTGAGAAAGCAGCCAGGAGCAGCATGTGAACGAATGAGCACAGCTGTGTTCAACAAACTGTATTTACAAAAACAAGCAGCAGGCTGCATTTGCCAATCCCTGCTCTAGAAGAAGGAAACAGGATCCAGAAGTTTGAGGGACCCAGAGCACACACAAATAAGAAGTAGATCAACCCAGTGCTTTCTGACTCCAAATCTACTGCTTGTTCGCCACAAAGCATTGCATTTGGAGCATGGTCTTTAGCCCTCGGTAGAGTCATGACTTTGGATCAAGTCATACACAATCTCCACCCATCCCCACATCTCCCTGTGCACATTTAGTGAGGCAACATCTGGGACTAGGCCACCATCATTACCATGCGGTCAAGGAAACAGAGGGAAGGTAACTGACCCACAGGACCAAACCAGGCCATTAGACAGGATAATTAGTGACACTTCATTGCATATTCAGTCAGATTCATCCTCTCCTTCCAGAAGCACATCATGGAGCCCTCCCTGCAGCACAGAATGGGGACTAGGCATCCCAGACCCGCCCTCACTCAGCATCCTCCTCAGCAGAAGCAGCCATACATCAGCATCACGGTGGAAGTTTCGCAGGGGACAGAGCTTTAGGAAGCTATGTTCCTGCTGTGCTGGAGCCATTCATTCCCAGCTGGGCACCATGACACCTACTCTGTGGGTCCTTCTCTTCACCTTCACCTCCAGGTGCCTTCCCAGGAAGGGAGAGCACTGGGTGGGTTAGTCAGGTGTGAGGACACTGGTTGGGCCACAGCTGGAGCGGACAAGGGCAGAGCCTTCCTCTCACGTGTCCTCCCAGAAACCTTCTTGGTTACACTGAGGTCCACCGTTTGTTGTTAGGAAACAAACGACATGCCTGCATGTCGCAGGCAGGCTCTCTTTGTCTACACTAGGTGTGTGGCCAAAGCTATTCATATATTAAAGTGACAGCCTCCCTTTGCTTCTTTTCCACACTCATCTCTCAAAAGAACCTCATTGACAGGACCACATCATTTTCGCCAAGGACAGTGTTTACCGGTCCCTGGCAGCCCTGGGAAATTGTCCTCTCAAGTACACCCCAGCCTAACCATCCCTTCCTCAACATCTGGCATAGCGCCTACCATCTTTTAATATCCTTTTCCTTAATACAGCCCCCTTAATCCAACCCATGACATTCTTCCACCATCTTGGAAATAGGAGCAAGAGGAAGACTGAGATCATGCTAAGGCACAACCTCAAATCCCTACACACGTTCCAGCAAACACAGGTGATGGCATTTTACCTCCTCAAGGCATTCCCATAGGTTGTCTTTGCACTTTGCTCCGCTAGAAACGTCTTTTGATCCCTCTTTAATTACACTGACTTATCTCATGGTATATCTTGTGTACAGTGCTTTCGATGATAGATACCAATTTGTTAATATCTTGTCACAGAGACGCAGTGACTGGAACTGTGACCAGTGGCATGCAGCCATATCCTCTTTCCTCAATTGACTGTCTTCATTCTTGCAAGATAGGCAAACCTCTCTAAATGAGGGCAATCAATACAGCGCATTTAGCCATAATTGTGGCTTAACTCCCTGTTCTTTGAAAAGTTAAGCAATGTGATTTGCCTAAAACTGGCCTTTCCAAAAAGGCATCCCTGCATGCTCAAGAGGGAAATCAAGCAGCCAGCCTCCTGCCTGCCCCCTCCCTCCCAGCGACTGACCTTCCTGGGTCACGTCTTCCCTCCCCAAACCCTTCTCATCTCTAGATCCCTTTTTGGATCTTGACAACCAAGGCCAGCAGCGGTGGCACAGCAGGTAAGCTAGAGTGTCTAAGCTTAGGAGTGGCCTCTTTCCTCTGTAATCTCCCACATCACCCCCAGCAATGATCTTTCTGGGTCTCTTATTTGAGATAACGCACTGCCTTGGAAAGGTGAAGTCAAAAAGGGGTGGAGCTGTGTTCTTCCTGTAGGTGGGTCTTCTGCCTCCAGGACTCACAGGGGAACAGGCTCTAGCTGGTTTCTCTTGCCATGTTTAATTTGTCTCCAACTAGCTAAGAGCAGTAAGAATGAATCAAAGGTGCCTGGGCTGCTTTTGAAGACACCGTGCCACTGCCTTTCCACAGGGCCTGAAATATTAGAACACTGGCAACAATTATAGCAGCAAATGCAGGCATTTATTGAGTATATACTATGAGCCAGGGGTCCATATGCATAATCTCTCTGATTCTTTCCATAATCCAAATTACGAAGTGGGAACAGAGAAGCAACTGGTGCAGTAGGGAAGCATACAGACTGTGCAACCAGATTGCTCTGGTATCCTATGGGTTTCTGAGGGCTGCCATAGCCACGTATCATAGACCGGGTGTTTTAAACAACAAAAATGCATGTCTCACAGTTCTGGAGCTTGAAGCCCAAGATCAAGGTGTCAGCATGTTGGCCAGGAGGGAAGGATCCGTTCCAGGCCTTTCTCCTTGGCTTGGAGATGGCTGTCTTGACCTTATATCTTCACAGCATTCCCTCTGTGTCTCTTTCCAAATTTCCTCGTGTTAGAATAGGACACTGGTCATACTGGATTAAGGCTCACCTTACAGAGCTCATTTTAACTTAATAGCCTCTTTAAAGACACTATCTCCAGGGCACCTGGGTAGCTCAGTTGGTTAAGCATCTGACTCTTGATTTTGGCTCAGGTCATGATCTCACGGTTTATGAGATAGGACCCCCCATTGGGCTCTGCGCTAACAGTAGGGAGCCTGCTTGGGATTCTCTCTCTCCCAGTCTCTCTGCCCCATCCCCACTCACGTGATTGCTCACATGCCTGTGCTCTCTTTCTCTCTCTCAAAACAAATAAACAGGGGCGCCTGGGTGGCTCAGTCGGTTAAGCGGCCGACTTCGGCTCAGGTCATGATCTCACGGTCTGTGAGTTCAAGCCCCGCATCGGGCTCTGTGCTGACAGCTCAGAGCCTGGAGCCTGTTTCGGATTCTGTGTCTCCCTCTCTCTCTGACCCTCCCCCGTTCATGCTTTGTCTCTCTCTGTCTCAAAAATAAAAATGTTAAAAAAAAAATTTTTTAAACAAAACAAAAAAAACAAATAAACATTAAAAAAAGACACTATCTGCAAATACAATCATATTCTGAGGGACTAGTAGTTAGAACGTCAACATGTGACTTTTTAGGGGGACACAGTTCAACCCAGAACAGATCTGAACCATGTCTCTGCCCTTGGCTACCTGTGTGACTTTTACCCAGCCACTCACTCTGTCCTGCCTTCATTCCTAAGCAGCCTTGAGGTTGTTGTGAAAATTATGTACATGAAATACTTAAAGCCCTCCTGACACACAGCCAGACCTCAATAAATGTTAGTTGGTATCAGGGCTCATCCCCATTTCCCAAGTGAACAAACTGAGCCTTAAATAGGTTCCGCAACTTGCGTGAGATCTCACGGCTGGTGAACGACAGATACATCGGGGCCCGTAACCTATATCTGCCTATCCCAAAGACCAATCTCTCATCTACAATGCTGCCTCCTTTTCTGCAACCTTTTATTCTGAATAAAAGTCAATATTCTATCTAAATAGAAGTAAAGCTATATCGTCCTTTCCAGGAGATGAAGCCCAGCCCAATCCATTTTAAATCCCCCCAGCAACTCAAAGCTTGAAGGGAAAGCCCCCAGTGTGCCTCTGGCATCTCATGAGAGGAAGAACAGAGCCTGTCCGTGTTGGCCACTGACTCTGTAAGCACACATCAGAAAGGACTTGAATTCTTCTCTCCTACCCAGGAGATTGACACCAGGGAGGATGATCAGGCCAGGAGCCAGAGGAGCCTTCTGACTTCAGCCTTAATCCTGCGCCCCATGTGGACGCATCTTCAAGCCCGCCCACGGTTGTCCTAGCTAACATGTTGGGCGTGATGTTTCTGGAACAGCTATTTTTGTTTTGTTTTAACCTATCAAGGGAAAAAAAGTCCTCAGCCCATAATAAAGGCTAGGTCATTTCGTGTGCAAATTAAGAGGTTTTAATAAACAGAAGATCCACATTTTTTGGAAACCTTGCTCTAGCCTTGATGCCCGCCCACGCACCTCCCCAGCCTGCCATCCCTGCCCCTCCCAGCTAGCACTAGGTGAATCCAGAGAGATGATTTTTCAAGGAGAAGATGGGCTGTGTTATCTTACAGATGTGAGTTTGTTCTCTTTCAGAGACCACTTGGTGTGGTCTCTGGAAGCATAGATGCTTTGTCCCTTGCTCTCATCTGTGGTTTGAGCAGTGTGAGAACTGGGACAAGAGCGAGGAGGGGGAGGAGACCCCAGCATGCAGTTCCTCAGCCTCAGCTTAGGAATCAGGCACTTGGAAAGCTTTAAGAGACCCTAAGGCCAGGCCCACCTCTAGGGACTCTTGACAAACCCCACCACCACCACCCCCCTCCAGGCGATGGTGCCACTGGCCAAGCTTGGGACCCTCTGCTTCCCCCACAGAGGCATTGTCGGATGCACCACAGGACCAGAGCAGGTCTTAGAGTTCCACTCTCCACCGGTTCTCAGCCAGGACCCACAGCACAACTCCCTGGGGTTCTTAAGGGACACATTCCTGGGTGGTCAGAGTAGCCACCTTAGGTTGTCTGACAGCCATCCATATGTTTCATTAAGAACAGCAGATGTTTCTTGATCTTTTTGGAGTAAATTTAAAAGAGATACTACCAGATGTCATATCTATATTAGAACAGATGTAGATATTATAACATAGGTATTATAGGTATCATATACGGATAACATGTAGGTATTATACATATAAATCCACTGGTTACATTTTATAAAATATATCTATATATATTTATCAAACATATGGATATTATCCATCAATATTGTATACATGTGCGTGTGTGTATACACACACACACACACACAAGTGTGTATATGTGTGTATACACACACACACACACAAGTGTGTATATGTGTGTATACACACACACACACACACACACACACACACACACACACACGTTTCAAATTTACGACATTGTATCAGTTTCCTATGGCTACTGTATTAATTACCACAAACTCGGTGGCTTAAAACAACTTCTACTTACTCTCTCACAGTTCTAGGGGATGGAAGTCCAAAGTCAAGGCCATCAGCTTGCAGGGCTGTGCTGCTCCGGGGCTCCAGAGGAAGAAAGTCCTTCCCTGCCTCTTGGAGGTTCTATTGGCCGCCAGCACTCATGGGCTGTGGCTCTTTACTCCAGGCCCTGTTTCCCCCTTCACCTGGCCTTCTGCTCTTCTCTGTGTATGCATCTCCTCAGTGTGAGTCTAATAAGGACACTGGTCCCTGGATACATGTCATTGGATTTAGGGCCCATCCTGATAATCCAGAATGGTCTTAACTCAAGATCTTGAGTTACAACTACAAAGACTCTTTTTCCAAACAAAGTCTTATTCACAGGTTCCAGAGATTAGGATGTGAGCATACAATTTGGGGGGATATATAGTTGGGGGAACATATATTTTGGGGGGAACATTGAATCCACTAACTACAAAAGAATCATGCTAAACATACTCCTTTAAAAAAAGAAACTCCCTCTTGGGGCACCTGGATGGTTCAGTCAGTCAAGCGTCCGACTTTGGCTCAGGTCATGATCTCACAGTTCAGGGGTTCAAGCACCACATCAGGCTCTGAACTGACAGCTCAGAGCCTGGGGCCTGCTTCAGATTCTGTGTTTCCCTCTCTCTGTCTCTGTCCCTCCCCAACTTATGCACTCTCTCTCTCTCAAAAATAAATAAACATTTTTTTTATTTTAAATAAAGAAATAATAAATAATTTTTAAAAACCTCCTCTTTCTATGTATGTGTATTAGTGCAAACATGTAAACATTTTCTGGAAGGACTCATGCGAAGTCATGAACAGTGATCACTTTTGAGCAGAGAACTATTTGAGAGCAAGGAAGGAAAGAGGGGGATGAAACGTTCCCTTCCCATTATACAACTTCCTGTACTGCTTTAATTTTCTAGCCATGCACATGTGTTACCTTCTTTTTTTTTTTTTTTTTTTAATGTCAACAAGGATTCTCAGGAGGTTGGGGGTGTGAAATTATGTTTTTTCTTCTTTCCTACTTCTCCATTTTAAAACAACAATTTTGGGGGCGCCTGGATGGCTCAGTCGGTTAAGCGTCTGACTCTTGGTTTTGGCTCAGGTCATGATCTCATGGCTCATGGGATCAAGCCCCACATCTGGCCCTGCGCTGACAGCATGGGACCTGCTTGGGATTCTCTCTCTCCCTCTCTCTCTTCCCCACTCATGCTTGCTCTCTCTCTCTCAAAATAGACAAATAAACTTAAAAATAAGTAAATACATAAATACATAAATAAAGTAAAACAACAATTTTTATTTAATCAAAGAAGCAGCTCACGTGGGTGATTTGGATGTCCCGCCCAATCAGAGAGTAAGTGACCCAATCTGACCGTGTCCTCTCACAGAGAAAGAACCAAGAAGGAGGGCAGGACAGGCACTGGGAGAGCTGGCTGCTAAGGGGGAATGGGCATCTCCCTGCCTCCTCGCCTTGGGAAGTGATGGCCCCAAGGCTTCCCATCTGCAGATCTCTCTACCGAGTGAGGATTTCACAGCTTGGATCCCACCGGGGCCTCCCCACAATTCTGAGAAGTGGAAATAGGCATTTTACGGGGGAAGAAAATTGGCCTCCAGGACAGTGTCAACCTTGGGGCAGATTGGGATCCCCTGGAGAGTCTGATTGGGTCCAAGCGTGAGCCACGTGTGGGGATTGCTAAAGCTCCCCGGGTGACCTGGTGTGCACCCCAGGTAGAGGTGAGCTGGCTGAAGGGTGGGAGGGGAATTGACATATATGGGCATTTACTGTGTGCCCGGAGCTGTGTTTCACAGGTGCTCCACAGAGGATGAGGCCACTCATTCCTCAAATGAACCCTCAGAAGTAGTTCCTCTCATTCCGGTGATAAGGAGTCTCAGAAATATCACTATTATGCTCAAAGATACAGAGTTAGTAGGGGCAGATGCAGGTTGCAAACCCACCTCTGTGGCGGCACCACAATCCAGAGCTCTTTCTACAAAACCTCTTGGCTTCCACGGATGACCCTTACCCAGTTCACTCCGGTCCTGGGGTGGGGCAAACTTCGAGAAGTTCCACTTTATTAACTGCTCAAAAGTTTGCCATCAGAAAATCGAGAAAAGCAAAAACGATCACACGCTACCTGTTCTCAAATGCATGGGTTTATGCACGTGTCTTACAACCGCTCTTGGCAAATGACAAGAGTGACGACATCGTACTGCCTTAGGCTGGGGCGTCAAAACATGCAGAAGGTGTTGGCAATTTAGCAGAAAATCCTGGAGGCAATAGCGGAGCACTCTTTCAAGAAATGCTGATCACCAACATGCTCGACGGCACGGAGGATGACATCCCATAGGAAAACACAGACGTGGACAATTCTGAGGCTCCAAATGTGCAACAGTTTAGGAACATCCTAACCAATGTACTTCCTAACATTTTCCCTTTTTCTTTTTGTTTGTTTTTTTTACAAAAGTTATACATGGTTGAAGAAGTCTTTGTCCAAATGGGACTACAAGAGCACTTCCTGTACAAAATGAAGTTTACAAATGAGAAGGAAGCATCGTGACATGGTTTCATTCTCAGGAGTCGTAGTAATCTCCTAGGGCTGAATTCAATTCTTAGTGGTTGTATTAGTTTCTATAACAGGATACCACAAACTGGGAGGCCCAATACAACAGAGATTAACTCGCTCACAGTTCTGGAGGCCAAAAGTCTGAGGTCGTGGTGTTGGGACACCACACTGCCTCTGAAATCTCTAGCAGCCCATCTCCTTTTGCCTCTTCCACCTTCTAGTAGACCCAGGAGTTCTCTGGCTTGTAGAAGGATAACTCCATTCTCTGCCTCCTCCCTCTTCACATGGCTTTGCCCTGTGTGTCCTTATGTCTTCCTGTGGCATTCTTCTCGTGTGTCTGTCTGTCCTCTTCTTATGAGAACACCAGCCACGTTGGATTAAGGGCCCATCTTCCTCCAGTATGACCTCCTCCTAACTAATTACATCAGCAACAGCCCTGTTCCCATATAGGGTCACATTCTGAGGTACTGAAGGTTAAGATTTCAATATATCTTTCAGAGGGACACAATTTAACCCATGAAGGTGGTACATAAAAATAATTCTTGGTAGTACACAAAATAATGGTGTAACACATCTACAGCATCATAGATTTTAAAACTTTAGCGTTTTCACAAACATGTCAGTTTTGTGTTTTGTTTCTTTTCCCACACTCACTCCCAGCGAAGTCGTCTCACCCTTTGGAAGCAGGTTTCCCATATTGCTCGTCTTTCTCCTGGCCCCTCTCCTGCCCCCACAGTGGATGCTAATTAGCAGCTGTTTAATTATCAGCCCAGCGGGGGAGTGATCCAGACCCTGATCCTCAGAGAGTCAAATCCACAGTTAAGTTGTCCCAGATACTGGAAGGTTGACTGTGTTCCATGCCTTAGCAAGAGGCAATGTGGCTTGGTGGAAAGTGTGGAGGATTTAGAATTGGTCAGCCTGCGTGACTCTGCCATGTTTTCAACAGCTGAACAATGGCCGCTAACCCTCCTTTCCTCAGTTGTAACCATATCCTCCCCACAGTCTTGTTGAGAAGATTATATGTAGTGAAAGTACCTTGCTAATGAAACGTCTAAAATAGAAGGCAAATGTGCAGGGATAGTATCTGCCTCCTAGAATGATCTGTAACCGGCACATTGTAGATGTACAAACACATTTGTTGATTGAAAATTCTTCGTTAAAGAGAAAGACTATAAGAAGGAAGGAAGTGGGGGGAGTTTCTGGAGTAAAACTTGTTCAAGCATGGGTGTCAAATAAAGATTTAAAAGTTGAACCAGAATTGCAGAATATCCATCTCTTCGTTTCTAATAAAATAATTCCCAGTAACGAACACTCTTGCTTTCTTATCTTGTTTATCTATATAAATGATTAGGTCAATGGACAACTTGGATGAGCAGTCTAAAATGAAATACCTAAGCTAACTGTACATTATTTTTCAAGAAGGCAAGGAGCTATGGTTAAGTTTCAGGCCACTGGTGCCACATCGAAGTGGTAATGAAAGGTACCGTGTGTGAAAGGTTACATTCAGAGGAGGAGAAAGAGAGAATAAAAGTAACCTTGTAGTTATAATGTGAGGAAGGAATTTGAACACCAGGAAATACTTCTCTGATATTAACTGTTTTATCACACGAGGGGTTATAACACTGAAATCTCCTCCAGGGGTCTTTAAAAATAGTTAATAACCTCATCTTTCTGCTACTGGAAATTTCAATTATAGTAGAAAACAATCCAATGACCAGTAAGAGGGATATCATTGGGTAAATTATTGTACATTATTCTATGGGATATTTAGGTAGCTATTAAAAATTAATTTATGAGAGCCCTAGAGAAGCATATTAAAATCCTTGTGTACACTACTTAGAGAAGAAAGAACGCAGAATTTTATCTGTCGTTCAATTACTCTTATGTAAAAATTAAGTTTAAATGAAAATTAGCATTGGACAAGAACCCAGAAAAAGAAAGCAATTTATGGTAGTCCGTGGTATCACTGTGGGGAAAAATACGTATTCTCCAGTTATTTGCATATAACAAGAAAAATATATGTTTTAAAGGAGTTCTCTGTCTTGGAATTGTAACTGTGATCTTCACTGAAGACGTGAACATAAACTAAAAGGCTCAGAAAGGTCTGCAGTCGTAGGATTTTTAATTTTCAGTAACACTAAATGACAAGATTGCAGACACCGACGTCATGCTTCGGCACTTCTGAGCAGCAAGGAGGGGTGGTGTCCAGAGAGCACAGCGTTCCAAAGCATCGCTGGTCTCCATTAAAACCTAATTTATGGAATTAAAAATTAATTTTATGGAAATGAGTTTTAAGTCTTTTCATTAGACTGCACTCAGTCTAATTAAGTTTCGAGTGCTATTGTCGTAGCCATTCCTGCTCTGTTATCTAAAAAAAGATGAAATCCGATGTGGGTCTGCTTGTTCTTATGCTGCTGAGAATCAGCAACTGCAAAAGGGAGTTTTCGAGCATCCACAGGGCAGCTACTCTTGCTTAGCAAAGACCCTAGCAATGGAACAACGTTACCTCAACAAAATCAGTCATGACAACGAATCCAGTATGATGGGAATCCCACAACGGAAGCCAACCCAGGCTTACCATTAATGAGCGGAGCAGATAAAGGTCTTACTCAGGACCACTATGGGAAGATCCGATGGCCGAATTCAGGCTCCTTCCCAAGTGAAAGCGACACTCTTACCCCTCTTCCTTGAATACCTGCGTCCATAGTGAAAGAAATGTTTTAAGAGGGGTGCACTATGGCTCTTTACATAAATGTGTGTGTGTGTGTGTGTGTGTGTGTGTGTGTGTGTAGGTAGATCTATCTTCTATCTGTTCTGTGACAGCTGTGAGGATACACAGAGCACACCTCTGATTTCCAGGAGAGTAATTGACCAAGCACCCCAGCTGCTGCGCTCTGAAATCTGTCACTGTGTTGGCAACAGGCCATGCTTCCCAGGCGGCTCCAGCCAGTCACTGAGCACAGCAGGAGCACTGAGGCAGGATCATCCCTGGGAGACACAGGGTTCCTCTGAAAGTCGACTTTGGAACCCCAACAGACTTGTCACACTTCCCTTACACTATGGGGCAGTTGAGGACACTTTTGCCCAACCTTGTTCATGCTCTCCTTTACGGGGTCAAGCTTGCATAGCAGTGTCTTGCATTTTCTCTCCTAATAAAAACCTTGCATATTTAATCTCATCTTGGCATCTGCTTCTCAGAAGATACATATATAGAATATATAGAAAATACACATCATATACATATATGCGCATGTATATTTGAATCATAATTTCTCCCCATTTGTTTTTTTTTAATTTTTTTTTTAATTTTTTTTTAATGTTTATTTTTGAGACAGAGAGAGACAGAACATGAATGGGGGAGGGGCAGAGAGAGAGGGGGACACAGAATCGGAAGCAGGCTCCAGGCTCTGAGCCATCAGCCCAGAGCCTGACGCGGGCTTGAACTCACGAACCGTGAGATCGTGACCTGAGCCGAAGTCGGACGCTCAACCGACTGAGCCACCCAGGCGCCCCATCTCCATTTGATGGACACTAGTTATGTCTAGATTTTTGCCATTATAAAAATATCCATCCGTGGGGCATCTGGGTAGCTCAGTCTGTTGAGCTTCTGACTCTTGATCTCAGCTCAGGTCATGATCCCTGGGTCATGGGATCAAGTTCCACATTGAGCTCTGTGCTGAGCATGGAGTCTGCTTGGAATTCTCTCTCTCTCTCTCTCTCTCTCTTTCCCTTTAGTGCCTCTCTCCTACTCATGAGTGCTCTCTCTCTCTCTCTTTCTAATAGAAAAAAAATTAAAATTAAAAAAAAAGAAAACACATCCATCCCATGCTTCCAAATATTTGCTATGTGCCAAAGTGAGTATCTGTTGTTGGAATACTTCCAAGGAATCGAGCAAATGCCACACCTACCACTTCTTTTCTACACATACAGAGTTTCTGGTAGAATTAAAGATTTTCTGGCAAATGAGCCCCCAGGTTTCCTATGTCAGTGTGTAGAAGGAAATGAAGTACCACTCTCCTACAGCATTCCTGCACATTCTAGGACAGCAAGGGAGGGGAGGTTTCCAGCCACGTTTACGATCCCTCCATTTTTCCCTCCCTACCGTCACTGTAGACATGGGTCCTCTTGTCTTCCCTGGTCCCAATCAGAGTTCTCAAGTGCAAGCAACAGAAATCAATTCTGGATTAGTTAAGCAAAAGAGGATTTCCTGGAATGGTATGGGGAGCTCCCAATCAGTGAGAGGCCAAAAGATTAGTCTTGGGGGAGCTCCAGGGTCGGGTTGTGGAACTGTAGTAAGAACGTTTTACAGGGAAGGTCTGGGGAGTGAACCTAGGAAATAAATAGCCTTCAAGGGCTCCTTTTCTCCTCACATTACTTTCCCAAAATGCAAATCCATACCCACCGGGGCTCCTCTAAGGCAGAGAGAGCCTGCAATTTCTTTGCAGCAGATAAGGTGTCTCACATTTCACTCCCACCAACGCAGAACCTAGTGGACTCCAGGTAGTCCCCCAAATACACTGAGGATGTTTGCAAAACGAAGAAATGGATGTTGGGCAGCAAAATATAATTTTAAAACTACGTATTCAGCCCACACCCTTTTCTACATTTGCGTAGTCCTTGAGTTTATAGCTGTTCAGAGACTGGCCACAGCCACTGGGTGATAAATGCATTATTGCCCAAGTGAAGGTAAGTTTCGTGAATGGGACAAAGTCTAGCTGTGTCCAGGAACCTGTTTGAACAATTCAGCGCCTAAGTTTCATTTCCATCCAAGGGCTTGGGGTCCTGTCTGACTTTCCAAAAATTGAAGTATTGTCATCGCCAGGATGGCAACACCGTCCATTTCTTTTCAAAGATCCCTCACTTACCTTCGAAAGCTCTGCCGTGAACTAGCTGGCTCTCCACGCAGGTTTTCTTTTGGTCTGGTTTTGGTTTGGTCTGGTTCAGTCTTGGTTTTGGTTTTGGCTGATTCCCAAATGTGACAGCACAATCCTGTCAACAAACATAAAGGCTCGAAAGCCTTCCAGAAAAATAATCCATGCAGTTTTGACTCTCTCCCTCCCTGAGTCCACATCAAGCTTCCTTACTTAATAGAAGTATTGGGTTGCTTTGTTTATTTCCCTCAACAACCCCTACCACCTTTTCTTCCTTGAGAGTACTTTTCTCTGTCGAATTCTCATTTTAAAGAAACTCACTTTGAGGCATCACCAAGGCCAATTTATTCAGCACAGAGAGGAGCAAATGCTTTCAGAAAATAATCATAGAGAGCAGAGTGTACAGGAGATGAACTTGGCTTCTGCAGAAAAAAAAGAAAACACCTTATGTACAAATGGAATTTGAGTTCATGGAAATGAATTCCAGAAGAAGGTGTTCAGGTTGATATTCAGGTGTTCTGCCAATATGTCATTTCAGGTAAAGATGGCCTTGCAGCAGGAAGGATTTGACAGAAAGAAGCGGGGGTATAGAGACATCAATGAGATTGACATCAACATGAATGATCCTCTTTTTACAAAGCAGTGGTATCTGGTAAGCATCTCCGTATTATTCCTAACATTTCCCACCTTGAGACTTTGGATAAAAGACTCATTTCTATTTCCTCATTATTCTATGGAATGTCAGCCAGCATCTGACTCCATGAACCTCTCTGTCCCCTCTGATACGTATTGATTTTCTATCACCACCCATACATCATGTTCCCTAATCTGTTTCTTCTGGAACTGCTAAATAGCCATGATCTCTGCTGATCAGATTGCTCCAGACTCTGAAAAAGCACACCAGTGCATGAGGGGAGACTTGCAAAATCATGCAGAAGTTGAGTCAAGGGTCTAGGGGGAGTAATCCAAGGGTTTCAACAGGCAAAGTGATGGGAGGACATAATGAAACCACAGGCATAAGAGAAAGAATCAGGCGACTTCACAAGGGACAAGCAAGAGAGCTCAAAGACCAAAGCAATGAAAGTAGCATCCATTAGTTCTTCCTAAAATAATGGCAGGAAGTCACATCCATGGTGCTTCACTGATGCAGGATTCAAGGCCTGGGGGTCCAATCTGTCAGGTGAAGTGAGTATTTTCTGGCCCACCAACATCCTCCGTGGCCCATTTGGACAGGTTGGGTTATATTTAAAAGAGACTCAGAGCCTCTAAACCAATCTATCTGCAGGCCATCTTGAAGGGAAAGGAGTGAGTAATTTTAAAATACGAGTGATGCTTCACCTTATTTAAGATCAAAAGGTGATGAGCAGGAAAGAAGACTAAATTATAGCCCTGTGGACTGATACTTTTATGGGAATGCATCACAACTTACCTCTTGGATCTTCACAGCTCGACTGTGCCCTTGGCTTTTTGGCATGGAATCCCACAAATCTGATCTGGGCAAGTGAAAAAGGCTTCTGTGTGTTAATCACGTTAGGCTACCATGGGTCTTGCAATCACAACCAACCCCCAAATCACACTGGCTTAACAAATTGAAGCTGTTGCCCACTCACTATACGTCCAACACTTCCTATTTCCTCATGGACCCAGTCTCCATCTCAGCTCCATCTCGACCCCTGCTCTCAAGAGCACCTCAACAAGGGGAAGGAGCAGGGCACACACTGGCGCCCTAAGGCTTCTGCCTGGATGTGACAATTGACGCCCGAGCTCACATTCCATTGGCCAAAACCAGTCACGTGGGCATTCTACTAACTTCCAAAGTAATAGAGAGTGTAATCTTAACATGTGCCTGGAAGACCAGTCGTTTTTGCAAAAAGCGCTAATGATATCCACACAGCGTTTTAGCAACGGGTCACTGTGGGCTTCTGCCGATACAAATTCTGACTGCGCTGTTTCCACAACTCATCTTTGAGAAAACCTGCACAGGACAAAGATGGATGAAAAGAAGGCAGTGAACCTATTTATCTGGAATTCCTTTGTTTCCTTTTTTGAATTTTTGTTAGGGAAAGGACTGTTTTCCTCCATTAGAACAAGCACTAAAAGTGAACCAACTATCTTTAATCAGTTCCTCAGACATTTTTAAGCAAGATTTGGTGTGGTGGTACTGAAATTAAAGGTAAATAGGATGTGCTCTCTCTCGCAAAGCATATCGTTATTGAGCAAGGAAATCACATTCAAATAAGAATAATCCAAGAAAGTATGTGCTAAATTCAAAATATGAGGTATAAATAAGGACTACAAGAGTGAGCATTTAATTCCAAATTGGAGAGTTTCTTGCAATAGCAGCTTTAAGGAGTTTAAGGATAGCAATCCAATCATAAGAGATGGAAGGATTGAGGGGCGCCTGGGTGGCTCAGTCAGTTAAGTGTCTGATTAGGCTTAGGGCATGATTACGAGTTCAAGCCCCGCATGAAGCTCTGTGCTGACAGCCTGGAGCCTGGGGCCTGCTTTGGATTCTGTGTCTCCCACTCTCTGCCCCTCCCCCATGCTCTCTCGCGCTCTCTCTCTCTCAAAATAAATAAACATTAAAATGCAAGAGATAGAGGGATTGAAACTGTGTTTGCATAATTACATAACATAGAAACGTCAATTATGTACATTTAAAAAAATGGAGGGAGAAGGCTGGAAGAGGTGGATGGGGAAACATCCGTAAGTATGGTTTCCTGGAAGACTTGGCCTTTGAGTTGGCCCTGGAATACCAGACAGCTGCAAACATTTAGACAGGTGCTTTACTGCACCAGACTAACAAGATTCTCTGCTTTGGAATTCCTGAACCAGATCAACACAGGGCAAGCCGATGGCACTCCTGGTCTTGATTTGAATGTGGCAGAAGCTTGGGAGCTGGGATACACAGGGAAAGGTGTCACCATTGGAATTATGGATGATGGTGAGTATTTCAAAGCCTTTGCATCATTTGGAAGCAAGTGTGTCTTTGCATGCCTTTGCAATATAAAAGATTCACTGTTTGGGGGCTCAGTCAGTTAAGCGTCCAACTCTTGATTTCGGCTCAGGTCATGATCTCACAGTTTGTGAGTTCGAGCCCCTCACTGGGCTCTGCGCTCCCAGGGCGGAGCCTGTTTCAGATTCTCTGTCTCCCTTTCTCTGCCCCTCCCCTGCTTGCTTTCTCTATCTCTCTCAAAAATAAATAAATGTTAAAACAAATTTTTTTAAGAAAGATTCACTGTTTTGGAGATGCTGCTAAACTCAACCACCATCTATATTGTGGCAAAATCCTTCCCTTTCTCCAGATCAGTGGTCCTCAAACTTCAGGATGCCTTTAACAAATATTTATTGGATTAATAAAGAAAAAAATGAATGAAGGAAAACTGACCATCACTGACCTGTAATTTCTTATTGAGCCACTGTTTATACCTTGCCTCCAATATCTTCTAAACCCACTTGTGTTTATCATCTATTTCTCCAGATCCACAGTCTAGTGCAATAGCCACTGACCATATGTGGCAATTTACACTGAAGTTTAAATTAATTGAAGCCAAATCAAATTAAAAATTCAATTCCTCAATCACCTTAGCCTCATTTCAAGTCCTCAATGACCACAAGGGGCGAGCTAGCGGCTGCTGAAATTCAATTCAACTTTACTATCATCACAGAAAGTTCTATTACACAGTGTGGTTTTACATCCACAAAATAGCTTTTTGGTAACAGGATTGGAGTCTGGAGAAATTTCGACTTTATTGCTACTTTCAGAATGAACCCTGGTAAAGCAGACCTTGAAAACATTTTATGACATATGCCCCCTATAAGATGTTATTTTACCCCCTATGCCTGCCAGACAAACTATTTCCTATAGTTTGTGATACAAAAACCAATGCGTTTGATGAATTGGTGTTTTTGTAACTATACGCGTCCTTGGCTCTGCCAAGGTCCTGGAGAATCTCTGCCCTGCGGTCATGTCACTGGGGAGATACTCTTGTCCTTCATCAGCCGCCTGGATCCTCCAGGAAAAGGTCCCCTGTGCGGCTGTGCTCTATTGACGCAATTACACAGAAAGCCTATACAGAGATGAAACAATGGAGCCTTTCCCTTCTGAAGCGCCTCAAAGAACACTATGCTCTCCAAAGCAAGCCTTTGAAGCCAAATTAATGGTGACACAGGGAGCCGGCATGCTTAGAATTGGTGCTGTCTTCTCACAGTCTCATTAAATATCCACAGAAAAACAATGCCTCGTGTTTTCTGATGTGTGAGAGGTTTTGAAGTGGATGTAAAAGCTTTCTCCGGTGGCCGAGGGCTTTCACAAGAAGAAAGGAGCTCTGCAGGAGAAAGTACGCGTGTGAACTTGGATGTTGGGAGCTTATGATTGTTTCTTCCTTCCTAATGCTTTGGAAACCAAAAGTGGCTAAGCCAGCTCACCCGGGAGAAAGATGCACCTACGTTTGGGGGAAGTCTGCCTAGGATATACTGTAATCACACAGCATCTGGGGGACTCGAGGGGCACCCTAAAATTGGCACTGCGGTAGCCACAGAGAGGCACATTGCTCCTACAAAAATTCCAACAGCCCGTGCTGCCCATGTCAGAATTCTTTCTTTACCGGAAGAAAGGGGGAAGATGAGCCCTGACTCTGATCCATCTTTCCTGGCTTGAGAAGCCAAACCCTTTAGGAAAGAAAGTCTTGGGCCACCTGGGTGGCTCAGTTGGTTGAGCATCCAACTTCAGCTCAGGTCACGATCTCGCGGTTCATGAGTTCAAGCCCCGCATCGGGCTCCATGCTGACAGCCCAGAGCCTGCTTCGGATTCTGTGTCTCCCTCTCTGTCTGCCCCTCTCTCGCTCACGCTCTGTCTCTCTCTCTGTGTCTCTCAAAAATAAACATTAAAAAAAATTTTTAGAAAGAAAGTCTCAGCAGAGTTTACTGTTTGGTATTATTTCTTCTGCTTTAGTAGCCTTTGGGAATCCCCACAGAACTGAACTCTCTGCCCAACCCCCCATTTAAACTCCTATCTTCTCCGCTTTTTTGGTCATCTACTGCTACAGAACAAACCACCCCAAAATTGAGTGGCTTAACACAACCACCCCGCTGTTCTCTCTCACAGTTCTGTGGGTTGACCTGGCTCAGCTGGAAAGTTCTGTTATTGGTCTCCCTGGGGTCTTTTACGCAGCTGGGGTCAGAATGCAACTGGGGCCAGTGTCGACTGGAGGCCTGACCGGGATGCTCAAATGGCTCGGCCTCCCTTCCGCTCCACGTAGTGCCAGGACCTCTCCTCTCAACACGGTCTCCCCAGCAAGGTGGTTGGATTTCTTACAGATGGCTTAGGGACCCAATGTTCATTCTAAGAAATGAGAAGTGGAAGCTTCCAGGCCACCTGTAGGCTGGACATGGAATGAGCAAGCATTACTCTACCACTTCTGTTGGATGAGTGGTCTCAGGGCTAGATCCCAGAGGAGGGGGAATAGGTTCCACACCCTGGCTGTGGAAAGAAACGAAGGATTTGTGACCGTCTTTAATTCAGCGCATGCTTATTCAGTATGGCAACTGAAGAAGAGAAAGACTACCAAGCTGTTCTCCAAATCCGCTTTGGAATAGTAAGACAAACACATTTGAGACATGAGTGGCCTCCTACGCAACAAGGACGATGCTTGGCAGCCGTCACTGTGTCATTGGGCACCTCTGCCCTAACACCTAGAATGGGAAGCACTATGGTGAGGCTGGGAGCATCAGTGGATGGTATGGTATCATTTCCCAGATATTTGCTTAACAAGATATCATTCCCAACCAAGGTAAAGACAGACACAGATACTGACCTTCATACCTAAGAGCAAAATAAACATCATATTTTATAATCATTGGCTCTTTATTTTGGCCTCCATGGGAAATAATTTGATTATCTGCATGTGGAAGAGTCAATCTATAGACAGCCCAGTTTTAAAAGCCATTTACACTCTCTGGTTGCACAACTCCGAACTAGGCCAACATCCTCTCTGCCAAATCCAATGACTCAATACATGCTCAATAAATATCCGCTTTCGGGCGCCTGGGTGGCTCAGTCAGTTAAGCATCGACTCTTGATTTCAGCTCAGGTCGTGATCTCACGGGCATGGGATCCAGCCCCACGTCAGGCTCAGCACTGATAGCACAGAGCCTGCTTGGGATTCTTCCTCTCCCTCTGTCTCTGCCCCTCCCCTGCTTGTGTTCTCTCACTCTCTCTCAAAATAAATGTTTAAAACACGTATCTCCTACTTTCATTTCGATGCAACTTAATGTCATTTCCATACACTACACATCAATAGGAGAGTACCTCCACGGTTAGCTGCGGCTCAAAGGGGCAGAAAGCATTTCTTAAAGGTTTGCTCTGATGTTCCGGGCATGTATGTAGATGTCAGCGAGGACCCCACTTAATGATAACAACTCAGCCCCTTTGTTGCAAATAGAGTTGTTTCACATTGGAAACTTGAGCTGGAAAACAGGATGTGGCCATAACAAGACACAGAGATGGATAGGAGCCACCAGCCATCACCGGCACAGTTCAGGACAGGTGCAGGCTTTCGGGGTCAAAGATGGTCAGCGAAGGCAGGAGTCAAGGCCGTTAGTCAACATCAGATGGAGCCAAGGAAGTAAGACTGAAGGCCAGGGAGGCAGGGTCAGAGAGAACTTCAAGCTGAAATAACAATGGAAACTAACATTTCTTGAGTGCTCACTGTGTACTAGGCACTGCCTGACAATTTAGAAACACAGTCACAATTATCCTGTAAGATTCGTACTATTACCCACATTTTGCAGATGAAGAAACTAAGGTTTAGGGAGACAAAAAATTACCCAAACTGATCTGAACCACCATCTTCAGTGCTTGAAGCCCACCCCTTGGCTCTGCCCCCTGGTGGGTCTTTGTGAGTGGGATCTCCTCCTTTTAAGTGGAGGTCCAAGCTTAAGGACCAGGCAGTCAGCCACACTTTCCCAAGAGAGTTAGAAGTCTGCATCACATAGGAAAGCAGTGCTTTCTCCCCTAACTTGGGTTTCATGGTTCTCAGAAGGGCCATTGGGGTATCTGTTCCAGTCATTATTCCTGTGTAACGAATGACACCAACCTTTAGCAGCTTAGATTAACTCTTTATTTTGCTCATGATTTTGTGGCACAGGAACTCAGGGAGAGCCAGTCTGGGCACTTCTCATTCGAGATTTATCAGACAGTTGTGGGCAGATGTTGGCTGGGCTGCAGTCATCCAAAGGCTCAGCTAGGGTGGACGTCCATGGCTCATTCCCATAGCTGGCCGTTGACATTGGCTCCTGTAGCTCAGCTGAGCCTTTCATACCACGGGCCGACATATGGGCTTCTTCCGTGGCAGCTGGCTTCCCCCAAGTGGACCAGTGTCTAAAGGGAACTGGTGGAAGATGTCTGGCCTTTTCTGACCTCGCCTTGAAAGTCATGCAACATCTTATTGGTAGAAGCAGTTGTAGCCCACTCAGATGAAAGAGGAGAAAACACACCTACCTCCAAAGGAGGTGTGTGGTATTGTTATACGTCTCAACCAAACTACTAACTAGGAATTGTAACTAGGAATATGTACATGGAGCTCCTTGGTAATTCCCCAAGGTCTCCAGAACCATCAGAGCTTCCTGAGAATTTGGACTATTGTGGATTAGACTTTCTCAAAACGCTGACACTGATGACAGGATACTAATGTAAAATATAACCAAGTAATTGTCCTTTGCATACCACAGCGCGTTGTGATTGGCTGGCAATGAGCTGGTCCCCCCTGTAGACTGGGAGCCATACATAGTTGAACAGTTCAGATTCTGTGTCTTACACAGTCTATGATTTTCCAGGACCTACATAGTGCCTGGCATTCACTGCTGGAAATAAACCAATGAGTGAAGAATAAAAATGAATACATTAATAATACAAGAAATAAAACATAAATAAGAGTTGACTGAGAAAATGTATTCAGTACATTCCACCTGAAAAGATAATCAAATATACAAAAATATTAAAATACTCTTTAATTACCAGACCATTATTTTCATACTTCATTTAGTTCGTTGTTTCTTTTTTGAATCATGTCTGTCATCCCTCATGGTTCTATCAATCTCTTCTTTCTTAGACCAAAGACTGTATCTATTCTAACTTAACACTTAGTCTTCCCCTCAACCTAATTCAAGATCCTTCATTTTAATTAGGCAAATGTTATCTTATTTTAATTTTAATTTCCTTCAGGTCTCTTATCTCTCTGCCTTGATATTTTCCTTTCACAGAGAATAGACTACTATTTCTCAGAAAATTTCTGATCCAGACGACTTGCACTATCAGAACATGAAATCGTGTTTTAAAAACTGACTCCCTGGGTGGCTCAGTCAGTTAAGTGTCCGACTCTTGGCTTCGGCTCAGGTCACGATCTCACGGTTCGTGGATTCGAGCCCTGCATCGGGCTTCGAACTGTTTGGAGCCTGATTGGGATTCTCTCTCCCTCCCTCTCTACCCCTACCCTGCTGGCTCTGTCTGTCTGTCTCTCTCGAGAATAAATAAACACTAAAAAAAATTTTTTAATGTTTATTTATTCTCGAGAGAGAGGCAGAGTATGAGCAGGGCGGGGGAGGGGGGGGCAGAGAGCGAGGGAGACACAGAAGCAGGGTCCAGACTCTGAGTTGTCAGCACAGAGCCAGACGCGGGGCTCAAACTCACAAACCATGAGATCATGACCTGAGCCGAAGTCGGACGCCTAACCGACTGAGCCACCCAGGGGCCCCTTAAAAAAAATTTTTTTTTAATAAAAATAAAAACTGACTCCCTGCATGGAATAGGAGCTCGCTCCATCCGTTCTGCACCTCGACCTCGTATTGGAGTTCTTCCAAGAACGGTGCACTCCCTCGGGGGAAATACCCAGGTGTCTAAAGTCAGCTTGATTTGTTGGGGAGGTGTATCATCTGGGATTGTGCGTACTGGATGCTTCTGCCTCAGAGTGTCTGGGAGGGAGGCTTGTAGCTGGCCTTCCCGAGGTGTAGGTGTGGCTACACATACAACCAGGATCTTCTTACACAGTATGAGCATGAATAGAAGGACAATTATGCCGGGGTCCCGGACTGGCGTAATCAGCAGAGCATGCAACTCTTGATCTCAGGGTCTGGAGTTCCAGCCCCACGTGAGGTGTAGAGATCACTAAAGAAATAAGCTTAAGAAGTATAATTATGCCAAAAAAAATCGATGCCCTGCTAGAAAAGAAACATATTTTCTGTGTGCATGTCTATGTTTAACTTATCTGTTACAAAATATTTTGCCTGACATTGAGTTCACAAACCATAACCAACTGCAACAAATATGTACAATAATTTGATTTCAACACAATATTCTAAGACCAAGGAGATTTTTAAAACTATTTCTGCTCTTCTGAATTATCCACAGGACTCTAATGATGTGGTAGGTGATGCTATTAAGGGTGATGACCGTAAATATAACTTATCGGGTGTTTACTACATGCTAAACACTTTCACCGAATCGGCCCTCATCTTGAACGCTGCTTTGCAAGGTACATAATATTCCTGTTTCAAAGATGAGGAAACGGAAGCTCCAGGAGATGATGCCGCCTGGCTGAAGCCTCACAATTATTATAGTGTCTGAGCCTAGAAGATAACTGGATCTGCTGGTCTCCATAGCTTGTGCTCATTCCCAACCCATCCCACAGCTGAAAGAGACAATTTCTGAATAAGGGTCCAGGACAGGGCTTGCAACCTTTAAAATATGAGTCTCTGGATCTTCTTTTAAAAAAAAAAAAAAAAAAGTTTATTTATTTATTTTGAGAGAGAGAGAGATTGCACGCAAGTCAGGGAGGGGCAGAGAGAAAGGGAGAGACAGAATCCCAGGGAGGCTCTGCACTGACAGTGCAGAACCCGATGTGGGACTCAAACTCCCCAACCGTGAGGTGATGACCTGAGCTGAAGTAGGACGCTTACCCAACTGGGACACCCAGGCGCCCCTAGTCTTTGAATCTTTTAACCCCTGTCCTTGCACAATCGTTGGGGGGGGGGGGGGGGGGGGGGAGGAGGAGGAGGATGGTGGGTGGTAAGTGATAGGCTATACTCTCTTAGACTATAGGAGGCAGCCATCTGAACCCTTCACATGTCAAAATATCAGCAGCAAAATGTAACATATGTTCTGTAGAATGGTGACTCCCAGTCCAGAAATTTCTTGCGCAACCAGAAGAAAACAAAGGAAGATTTCTTTTTTTGAGATAAACATCCTGATACTGGTTCTTTTTTACGTGGGGCAAAGCTGTAACAGCAGCCAGGCCTCAGTGTGCTCACAGGGAAGATGCTACCTATCAGAGGCACTGAGTGATACCTCTAGCTTTTAAATATGGCAAACCCAACAGAGCTACTGAATGTCAATGGAGCTAATGCCACTGATCACACCCCCACTTGGTGGAGAAGAAAACAAGCTCAGAGGGGCCAAGCACTTGGCCTGAAGTCACCAGGCCAGCTGGCGGCACTGCTGAGGTCCAAACTCGGGTCTTTGACTCCAAAACCTTCACTCGTGACCATTATGTCAGGTGGTGCAGGAACCTGGCCGGTTTTGCAAAGGGCTGGATGTTCAGGTGTAACTGCTGCAAAGGTTCTACGGCTCTGCAGACCTGGACGAGAGTTCCAGTGTGGCCTTGAATTTCCACGTGCTTGCAGAGGTTCACCTGTGATGGAATGCGCTGGTGCTGGTAATTCTACCCTTATAACCAATCTTGGGCAACAAGACAGGCCACGTCCAGGAGAAAGCACGGGGCTGGTGCAGGGAGGCTGAAGTCTCGGGCTTCCTGGAAAGCCACGTTCCTCAGAGACAAGCATCAGCTCCCACCCAGGACACTTCATCCGAAGACATTTGCTCTCTGCCTAATCGCCTTTTCCCACGCAGCCTGTGTTCCTCTTATTATCTCCGTGCCAGAGGACGCTCCCCTAATCCATGGCTGTCTGTACCCTGTTAAATAATAATCGTTTTTCCTCCCCAGGGCCACTTTCATTTCAAAAGAAATGTCTGCTGGTGCTTTGGAAATGTCAGGATTTTCACAAATCTTAGATCGCTGCTCTGATGAACCATCCATCTTGCAGCCACTAAGCCCCTTAGTACTGACATTTATGTCAGAAGTCTTATCCCAGGGCCCCAGCTTTAACTGGCTTCGCCCCTCTGACGCATCTGGTGGGTACGCCCCACCCTCACTCGGGAACGGAAACGCAAGCCTGGGACTAAGGCACAGGGGCTCACCCCGTCCAACTGTCCTGGCGCCAGCCCCACCAGGAGGGCACTTTCTTGAGCAACTTTCCGGAGGACACAGTGGCAGGTATTAACCTTTCATCTTGTGGTGGTCTTTTCACAGGGATTGACTACCTGCACCCGGACCTGGCCTCGAACTATGTAAGTACCAGCCGATCTGCACGGGCGGGGGGCACACACACAGAAACACATGCACGCATGCGCACACCTGCACGCTAGCCCGGCCCCTCTTGCCTCAGCTCAGGCCCGAAGCAAAGGGACAAAGCGTGGAGCCTGGCAGCAGGTAACGGTAGTGGCTTTGTGAGAAGACGATGAGGAAACTTGGGGTCTGAAAGAACAGAGCCAAGAGACAAGGGAGAGACGAAGAAGAGAGAGCCTCGGCAAGGTTTCCCATCAGCTCTCGATGAGGATATTGAATTGAAGGGTGGAAATGAGCCGTTTGGGTTCTCGCTGGATAAAACCAATCGCAAAAAGCCAAAAAGAGGGGCACTTCACATCGCAACCGTAGCTTTATGAAAGCAAGGACGTCATCTTTTTTTATTGTTTTTGTGCTTAGGAGCACCCCACCCCGGCTTTCCCCTGCAACGCTGAGCGCACCATTTGGTATCTCTTGACGAGTAAGACATATTAACAGAAAATCGTAATAAACACTGTTGAGCTAGACCCACGTGCTCTAACTTCTTACATAGCAAATCAAACACTGCTTTCCTGATGAAACCTGCAAACCCTTTCAACATGAAGAGATTGCTTTATGTTAACCCCAGGGAGCATCCTAGTCAAGCACTGCTGTGTCTGCTTGAAATTATCCAAACTATTACTAAGCTGTACTTTTCCTATAACCTCCAGATCTAAGGGTTTTTTTTCAATGTTACTTTAGTTAGCTTAAGAGACTCACAGTTGGAAGAATGTAGACTTAGGTAAAGATTGTTAACAAGCAGAAGCGTTGGGAGATCAACGTTCTGGGTTATTCATCCTAGAAGGTATGTGTGTCCACACTGCAAAGAGAGAACAAAGTTTATCATCTGTTTAGTGCATTAAGCATCAGGAAAGGAAGCACCGATGTGCTGAGCTTCTATTTGCTTCATGGGTCTTACAAATCTAGAGGAGTATACTTTGGGCTATCTTTTGGAATAATAATTTTTTTAAAGGGTTGGGGGCACCTGGGTGGCTCAGTCAGTTAAACGTCCACCTCTTGATTTCGGCTTAGGTCATGATCTCACAGTTTGTGAGTTTGAGCCCCACATCGGGCTGTGTGCTAACAGCACAGAGCCTGCTTGGGATTCTCTGTCCCTCTCTCCCTGCCCCTCCCTTGCTTGCTCTCTCTCTCTCTCTCTCTCTCAAAATAAATAATGTTTTTAAATTTTTTTAAAAAAGAAAAGAATTTAAAGAAAAGTTAAATGAACCATTGGTACAGTCCAGCCAATATGCCCCCAGAAAGAAAGAACAGAAATTAAATCGAAGTTTTATTCCCAAAGAGGAGAATCCACCTCTGCTGAGAAGACACTAAGAAACGGCCTGGGAGCTGCAGATTCTATCTCAGCACCCATCTGCTGTGTCTGAGGAAACAGTTCCCGCCTCCTCTCTGTGACCTTCCCCCACTGCAAGTACCATGGAGCTGACTCCTTGGCTGTTCCTCTGCCTCCTTAAATTTTTTAAATTAAAAAAAAAATTTTTTTTAATGTTAATTTATTTTTGAGAGAGAAAGACAACATGTGCACATAAGCAGGGGAGGGGCAGAGAGAGAGAGACACACACACACACACAGAATCCAAAGCAGGCTCCAGGCTCCAAGCTCTTAGCACAGAGCCCGACGTGGGGCTCAAACTCATGAACCGTGAGATCATGACCTGAGCTGAAGTCAGACGCTCAACCAACTAAGCCACCCAGGCACCCCTCCTCTGCCTCCATGCACGGCCTCATCTGCCTCCTCCAATGACCTCCCTTCCTCTGCGTCCCCAATAACTGCAGGGCCCTAAAGAGTTCTCAGAAGGAGAGAGTGGGAAAGGCGTGTGTTGCGTGTTCTCCAAGGCTCTGACACCCAGAGGCCTTTCCTTAGGAAGAGATGGCAGGGATGATAGTGTGCAGGGGCGGCCGGTTCCTCCTCAGAGGGCCACTCTCTGCACACAGAGGCATTTATATTCTTTTCACAGGCTGCTAAGGTTCCCCCCATCTCCAGGACCCAGCATCCTGCAGAGCTGCCAAATAGGGTTTTATTCATTTCCACAAACCAATGTTACTGCATCTTACAGCTCGTAGGACCTCAGGGTGGAGTGGCTGTCAGACGGGCTGGCGGCTGTCAGTGCCTGGCCTCCCTCCAGCCAGTCCAGGACCTCTGCAGGTCACTTCTGTGTCCGATGAATGGACACTGCGCAAGGGAATCACTACACTATGGAAACATCCTGAGGTTACTCACATGGAGAGTGACCTAGGCACCCCTCCCTTCTCCCCCACCCCCCACCCCGCCCTTGTGCTTCTGGGACAGGCTGCCCCCAATGCCAGTTGCCAGAGTCCAAAGAGAGAGTAATTCACATGGGAAAACAACCCCCAGGGGCTCTGATGAATGGCAGGTACAACGCTAATCAACAGCGGGGTTCATCTGCCAGAAACCCGGATCTGAAATTGGAAAATGAAACATCCATGGAGGGAGGTGCCAAGCTCCTCTCTATTCTGCAATATCAGAATATATACCTGAACAACTCCATGGCTTCTATGAGCATTGTGTTCTTTTTTATTTTGTTTTCTTTCTTTCAAAAAAAAATTCCGATTAAAAAATACATACATGTTCTCTGTAGAAAACTTGGACAAATCACTATACAGACTCAAAAGCAGCCATGGCACCATTCTTAATATTTTAGCGTGTCTTGGGCTTTCACTTCTCTGTGTGTATTTTTAATGAAATTGGGCTCTGTTGCATGTACAGCACCCCTCTTCCACTTGACAAGTTGTAAATAGTTTTATAGTAGTAAATAGTCTTCAAAACATGATTATGAGGGCTACATAGTATTGTCTTATGCTGTGATTTATTTAAACATCCTAGTCCTTGGGGTCCCTGGGTGGCTCAGTCCATTAAGCATCCAACGCTTGATTTCAGCTCAGGTCGTGATCTCATGGCTCGTGAGATTGAGCCCTGCATCGGGCTTTGTGCGAACAACACGGAGCCTGCTTGGGATTCTTTCTCCCCTCCTCTTTCTGCCCCTTCCCTACTCTCTCTCTCTCTCTCTCTCTCTCTCTCTCTCTCCTCTCTCTCTCTCTCTCTCTCTTTCTCTCTCTCAAAATAAATAAACTAAAAAAAAATAGTTTAAACATCCCAATCCTCAATTATTGGACGAGTTTGCTTCCAATGGCTGTCTCAGAGAGGGAGAATGACAGATAGTGACAAGGATGCTTGAGGGACTCCCAACCATGACATACTCAGGACAGCTGAAAAAACTGGGGGGAAAACAGTAAGTAAGAAGCACGTTAGATACATTTTTACATATTTCAAATTCTCCATGAGGAATGAGACATTCAACTTATTCAGTACTTTCTCCCAAGAAAATCCCCGCCCACAAGTGCAGGACAAAGAGTATAGTTCAGTCAGAGGAAGAACTGTCCAGTCGCTGAGGTTACTAATCAAAGGAGTTAGGTCTCCTGGGAAATAATGAGTTCTCCATATCTGAAAATGGTCAAGGGGAGGGTTGATGGCCATTTGGTGGGGATGTTGTTGAGGAGATGACACTATCTCCTGTAAACTTAAACTAGACATCACCTAAGAATAGAACAGAACACATGAGTTCTGTCCAAAACTGCACGTTTTGACAGCTTCCATCCAGAGGAAGGTCCGAGTCTTCAACATTTATCAAACACTTGGAATCTTACCAAAAAATCATATATAATTATGCCTGGCTGTGAAGTGTTTCCACGTCATTGGTACAGGTGAAAAAACAGCATCCAGAGATCTCATTCTAAATTTCTCAGTGGAGAACTTGAACTTGAACTGGCTTGCTCCAGTCAGCATCTCTCTCGCCCCGTGTAGAGTTGGGAGTGACAACTTTGAAGCTACTAACCAACCAAATTTATCTTCTTTATTTTTAATTAAAAATTTTACACTATAATTAAGAGAATGAGAATGGCAAGTGGAGGAGAGCTGCCCGGGAGAGCAATGAAATCAGTGGACGGTGATAAACTCAAAAATTGTTTGAGTAAAGGATTAACAGGCAGCGTCACACTTTGTTAGGTGACTTAATGGCTCGGATGTGATGAGTTTGCCCAGCGCTTCTAGTGAAATGTGCTTTGGGAAGGTCTGTGTTTGGGTTTCTCCAGAAGCAGACCCTGAGACAAGAGTCAGAGTGCAAGTAGTTTATTTGGGAGGTGATTCTAGGAAGCAAGGAGAGAGGGGGGAATGAGATATGGAAGGGAAGGCAGGCCATAGATGGTGTGTTATCAAAGTCACCATGGGGAGAGGCTCCAACTCAAGCTCACTGGGGAATCCAGGAGATGGAGTAGAATATGCGGGCCAGGGCTGGGTTTTTGTTCATCAACTCCCATCAGTCATTGGTTGAAGGCTGGTCCTAGGGATGTGGATGTGAACATTCCAGCACCTCCTACCTTCCAGGGTCTCAGAGAAAGCCCTTGACAAAGAGACGTGGTGCAGGCAGCTGGACACAGCCCAGCAGGGACATGGGTGAGAGGCCAAAGGTCATATGGGCCTGGTTCTGGCAACATTCACATGGGTTAATGACCCTTAAATGTATTAAGGGTTTACAATAAACAGAAATGTATTGTGTGGAGAAAATTTCCTCTTGCTACTGATTATTTGCAATGAGAAGGGAAAGCTCTATCAGAGGTTCTTAGACGGCTATGACAAAAATTGCTTGATAACCAAATCAGGCAAAATGTTTCCCAAAGCAGAATTATTTTCAAAGCTTCTTTATTCTGTATATTAAAGAGACAAATATGAGGATGCTGGTACTCCAGTGTTCTCTCTATTTAAACTGAGAATTGAAATCGTTTGAAAACTGAAAATCAGTATATAAATGTAAGTCATTAGTGCTAATTTAATTCAACAAATCTACAGTGAATCTGTTGATTGTTAGGGGCAAAGGATAATAAGAGACACTTCTTTTATTATTACTCTATGGTTCTGTGATTGAATTTTATCCGAGGGATCCAGTCCCCCTGGTCAATGCTCACTATTCCAAATGATTAAAATCCTCCTTTCTCCATCCCGACAGTAATAACATGGAATGGGTATTGGCCAAGAAACAATTTTAGACCGAGTCAAAATCAGAGTTCCTGTTCTCTCTGTGCAAACGGTCTGGATGTATGCTCGAACTCAGTTGAATCCCTGTGTGTTGAGCCTGCTATAGGCAAGCCCCCAGAGGAAGAGGGAAACCAGACAGGGTTGTTCTCCAGAGGAGTCCGAGTCAGTGAGGACACAGGTGTGGGATGCATCTAACAGGTGAGGGGCAGGCAGGCAGGCAGGGCTGTTCATCACTTTACGCTGCAGCCCCCAGGTGGTGACCACCATAGGTCTGTGCTCACAGTACTGGTCCAAGCCTAGGGGTCCTTCCAGATGTACAGAAAAGAGGGAAACTCCTTCAAGAACATGTGAAGGGTGACGGAGGTGGCAGCTTTCAGAGGAGGGGCGGGGGGTACAGAACTGAGCATCTCCTGCTTTGCTCCAAGGCCTGCTCTGCTGAGGTACAGGGGCGAAGAAATGGCTAGTGGTTCTGTATAATCTAAGAAGAGTCTTCTCGCTGTAGTTTGGTGTTTTCTCAGAGGCATACCTGAGACAGAGATTTAAAGGCAAGTCGTTTATTTGGGAAAAGATCCCAGGAAGCACTAGCCGGGGAGAAGGGAAGTGATATCAGAAAGGAGAGCGGCCAAGAAAGGGTTTGTTAGGCAGCCAATTACCACTGAGGGCTAATGGGAGCTTGATCTGACTGTAGCACTCTGGGAAGCAGTGTAGACAGAGCCTTCTCAGAGTTATCACCCAACTCTTGTCAATCAGTGGTTGAAGGCTGTGCCCAGAAGCAGGTATAGGGTGGGGAGATCGGGGGCTAACTCCCTGGCTCTCCTGGCCTCCCCACCATACACGCAGAATAGAGTCAGTGGATAGGGAGTCTTCAGACACAGAGTGGCAGGTGCCGGAAGCTGAAAATCAGCCAGCAAGGGTGGGATTATAGTATGACAACAGTGGGAAACTGAGTCAAACCTGAGTGTGACAACTGGCTCCCTAATTCATAGCTTTGCAGCCTTAGACTAACCCTGTAAACCCCCTTGAGCTTTAATTTCTTCATTTGTGAAATGGGAAAAACGAACATCAGGTTTGTTGCGTGGTATCATTGAGATAATGTGGGGGGGTGGGGGCAGATACACAAATGTTTATCTCCTTCGCAAAAGAGTTGAGATTACAACTTCACACGACGGCAGCTTGTCCTGCTGGAGGAGAAGCAGGGGAATGCCTTAAAAAACCAGTGCCATCGTTCGGTGCACTCCACAGTCAGCTCAGAGTTCTCAAAAGAGAAAAAGGGCGCCTCGTCCAGACTTAAGGGTAAGGTCATGAGCTTGTAAAGCTGAAGCCAAAAGAGTGGAAGTTACCAAAGAGACTCTATGAGATTTCTCTGAAAGGTAAAGTGTGTTTTATTTGAAAAAATAAGAGATTTATTTGAAAAAGAACACCCAGGCAAACAGGTGACACAGGGAGAAAGAAAACCCTGGCTCACGGCCAGGGATATAATGAAGGATGGCCCTGGGAAGGAGAATTTCGGATCCACACGCCGCTTCTCTGTCACAGATCTTTGAACTAAAAGGATATCCATGGATATTCAGAGGGGAGGGCTAATTTCCAAGGCGAGTGTAGGGATGGTAAGACAGCAATTTTTCCAAATGGGGATTTCTCCAGGCCAGGGAATGACATCTCCAGATGTTTACGTGACCACAGGGCAGGCCGCAGGCATCTACCCTGCTGGCAGGGGTGATGGGCTGCGTCTTTCCCGAGAGCCTTCATCTTTCCGCTGGGAAACTGTGGGTCACCCTCCGAGCAGCCCCTGGACCCTGTGCTGAAAATCGATGCAGATTCACCTGCTCTTGCAGGAGTTTCTCCATGGACTGTAGAAGAACACATTCACCAACTACCCATCTTTCCCTAGACCTGTGGCTTCTGCTGTGGGGCTTTGCAGAAACTTCCTCTAGAGGGGTGAAGTAAATTTCCCACCCCTTGACTTCATTCAGGCTGGGCCTTATGACTTGTTTAAAGCAATTTAATAATGCAGAGGTGCTGTGCCAGTTAGGAGACGAGGCCTTAAGAGGCCTTGCGGGTTCCCATGCGCCCTCCTATGCCTCTACCATCACCAGTAGAAGAGCATGCCCAGGCTAGCCCACTGGACCTGGCGCGGGATGGGGGGGTGGTGAGGAGCTAGTAGAGCCTGAAGCTAAGCCACCCTCATCAATCTGTAGAACGGCAATAAGAAACAGAGCCACCATTTGGAGCCCCACCAATAGCAGGTGAAAACCAGCTGACCCCAGAAGCAAGAAAGCAGAGCCACCCAGCTGAGCTCAGCCTAGATCATCAAACTCCCAGCCAACCTGCAGACCCATAAGAGATATAAATATTTGTTGTCATCCACTACTGACATATTATGGTTGTTTTTATGCAGCGGCTGTTACAGTTACCCATTCTAGACCCCTTCCTTGGTAAGGAGAATATAGGTTTCTGCCCCTACCCCAGACCTACTGAATCAAAATCTTTAGGGATAGGCCTTGTAACATGTATTTCTTTGAAAGCTTTCCCAGATTCTGATGATTAATCTCATCATTCATTTTGGCACCTCACTCATTCACTCATTCAGCAAAGCTGTTCCCCTGTAATGTATGACAACCTTACAACTAGATCACAAGTTCTTCATAGGAAAGTGTGTACTTTTTAATTTCGTGTCCCCCTTAACATTTAGCACGATGGTTAGCAGACATTTAATAGATATTTGTTCAGTTGCACTGAATATTGATTCACCATTCCTACTTTTGCAAATGAAATCAGGAGCTCAATCATATGATGGCCCTCTATCAGCGACGAAGGGAAACTCTAGCATGCAGAACTCCCTACTCCCAGCTGTCAACCACCTCATAGGTGGATGTCTCATTCCATTCCCCATAATGCTTGTCCCTGGTGAAGAAAATAGAGGGCCACGGAATTAACTGAAGTCTCTGTGGCTGAAGGCCTGAAGAGAATATGACTCCCAGTATGGATGATTCACATGCAGGTAGCCAAGAGCTATTTCTTTTCTGTAATGTCTACAGCTCGTCAGGTGGTAAAAATGTAATTAAGTTCCCATATGGGAGAGGACAAATTATGTCCTTTGGTTTGGTTCAAAAGTGGGAACGTGATATATTGATGCTCTAGGGTTATTTCGCCAAAAGAAGTTCTTGTAGAAGAAAAAAGCCCACCCCTCAGGACCTGCACTTTTCCATTCTTTTGATGGGTTCCTGACAGGTGACTGTCTCTGAAGAGGGGCCTCTGGAGCACTGAGAAGGGCTGCCATCTCTGAGCCCAAAGGAAGGGCCTTTGAGCTTGGCAGCCGCATGCGCACCAGGGCTCCAGGTGGCAGGTGGCCGCCATGATGAAAGGGCACCTGCTGGAGATGGGCTCAGTCCTCAGCCCCGAATGACTCAGATGCTATGAAGTATTAAGCGCATGCATGGCTCCGGGCTTTTAGACCGATTAATATTTAAATAACCACATTAATATTGCATTTGAAATTGAAGTTTAAACAACCTTTATGTCTTATTGGAAGGAGGAGTTGGCTTCTTTCTGTGTGCTTGCTAATGCTGGCCAGGTCATAGTAAGTGCTTTATCACCAGGACACCAGACTGATTACCGGGAATAAGAACTTTTTCTTAATCATTTGGACAGATCATCCATCAAATGAGTATCGTCTGACTCAACCCATGTGGTAGAGGAATCTGTTCATTTTTACAGGAATGTACTTTGATATAAAAATGGAAGAAAATAAAATCTGGTTTAACTGAAATGAATCTACTTGTTTGGACCTAGATGTATAACTACAGGGAAAACAAAGAGAAAAATCTGGATAATCGATTTTTCCTTGTTGCTCAGTTGACTAGTTATTGTTCCATTGGACCAGGTCAACATTTAAGAGACCTGTAGGGTTTCTACCATGTGCAAGATGCTGTACTAGGGGCCTGGACTATAAAATGTGAAAAATCTTGTCCCCGCCCCCAAGGGATTTCAGAGTTCAATGGGGGAGGCACACTTGTAAGTATATAATTACATCGTAATGTGTACAGTGTGGTCCTGGAAATAAAAATACTGCCCACTATGGGAACACAACAGCAAGAACAAGGAAGTAGCCCCAAAAGTTAGAGAAGGGAAGATACTTAAATGCATTTAAAGAATGTTCTCTTTGGTTGAGACAGCATATGAATTTGTCTAGAAGCTTGTTCTATACAAAGGATGATTGGATTATAATTAGTTTTTCATCTAGAGATTTGCTTCCACCAAGAAGCCCAGACTAAAAGCAACCCACAAAAGTCATTTTCTTACCTTAAATTCTCTAACGGCCTTTGACGCAGTCTCATCTCTTTGACTAAATTTAAACGGCTTAAAAACCAAGATGTCTTGCAATTTTTTGTTCATGAGAGAATCAACTGGAGGCCTTGTTCCCCAAGGAGATCATTAATAGAGATTCTTCTATAAATAAATAACTGAATTGTGAATGGATGGATAAATGGATGGATGGATGATGGATGGACGGACGGATGGATGGATGGATGGGTGCCAATGAGACTGTTAGGATTCTATTCTGCTAATCACCAACCGTATCTATTCAGAAAAAGGATACCAATATTTACATTACATGACAAGCCACAAGAAAGTCATTTATGTAAATGTAAAAAATATTTTCTCTACGGCTTTTGTTACTTTCTTACTCTCCTTCTCATGATCAGATATGCTCACTGAATTCCCAAGATGTGAAACATTTCACTAAAGTTTTCTACTTTGGCTTTTTACCTCAGGGAATCAAAAATGCTTAGGTGACCAAGCCTTGCTTAAAGCAGACCTTACAAATAATTAATGTGCCAATATCTCCTTACTGCAGCCATGATGAAAAATGCTGCCCCTACTAAGGTGATGTCATCATTACCCTCTCCTTTCTTCATGTGCCTGTTTCCCAACTGTATTTCCTTAAAGCCACAGTCCTGGATATCTGGGAGTCTGCCCAGCTTCCTGAATCCACATGCCCCATTCAGAAGGAAGGAATGGGTGACCATCTCTAGTGCCTGTCCAAACCTGGCTGTCAAGCCACAGAGCCCAAGTAGGTGTGTCCACTAGAGCCTGGCCTAGCTGTGGTCATTGCCAGGGCCACTGTGCATCTGATGGAGACTAAAGGTCTGACCCATCACCCAGTCTCAGTTTTCTGATGTGGCAACAAAGACCAAGAAACAATGCCCAGACCTCAGGTAAAGAACGCTTGTGTAGTTGTATTCAAGAACTATGAGGACCACACTTTGATTTCAACTAGACCCCATTCTTCTCTTTAAAATCTCTCAATCATTTTTCCTTGAAGCCAAAGCCTTTGCAGTAGGCAGAATTCTAAAATGCCCCCAAGATACCCACCCCCTCGTTTAAACGCCCTGTATAATCTCCTCCCCTTGAGTGTGAACAGGACTAGGAATATGGTGCAATATCACTCCCGTGACTAGGTTGCATTATAGGGCAGGGTTAAAGGGATTGTTTGTGTGTAATTAAGGTTTTGAATCGCCTGGCTTTGAGTTAATCACAGTGGAAGTTATCCTAGGTGTCTTACATCATCAGGGGAGCCCCATAAAAAGAGGATCTATAGATCAGAAAAAGAAGAAGCAAGAGTGATCTTAAGCAACAGAGGCTTTGAGTTGTTGGCTTTGAAGAAGCAAACTGCCATGTTGTGCAGATGCACATGTCAGGGAATGGAGCTAGAAGCTAAAGGCATCTCTCTCAGAAACAAAATAAAAACATAAAAATAATTTTAAAAGAGGGGGGCGCTTGGGTGGCTCAGTCGGTTAGGAGGCCAACCTCGGCTCAGGTCACAATCTCAAAGTCCGTGAGCTCAAGCCCCGCATCAGGCTCTGTGCTGATAGCTCAAAGCCTAGAGCCTGCTTTGGATTCTGTGTCTCCCTCTCTCTGCCCCTCCCCCATGCTCTTTCTCTCTCTCTCTCTCTCTCTCTCTCAAAAATAAAATAAAAACATAAAAAAAAAATTTAAAAAGAAGCTAAAGATGTCAGGGGTGCCTGGGTGGCTCAGTTGGTGAGGAGGCCGACTTCAGCTCAGGTCATGATCTCACTGTTCATGAGTTGGAGCCCCGTGTCACCCTCTCTGCTGTCAGCACAGAGCCTGCTTCTCATCATCTGTCCCCTCTCTCTCTGTCACTCCCCCACTCGTGTGCATGCACTCTCTCTCGCTCAAAAATAAATCAACATTAAAAAAAAAAAAACTATTAAGAAGCTAAGGGTCTCAGTCTTACAACCACAGGCAACTGAGTTCCATCAACAACCAGTGAACCTGGAAGGGGATCCCAAGCCTTACATGAGATTGCAGCCCCCGCTAACACCTTGCTTTAAGCAAGGCGAGATCACGAGCAAAGGACCCTGTTAACCCATGACCAGAAACTCTGAGATAATAAACTTGTGTTCTTTTAAGTTTGTAGGAATTTGCTATACAGCAATAGAAAATAGAAAAAGTCTATTTGCTATACAGCAATAGACTTCTTGATTAGATTTCAGCATGAACTGAATGGCTTGCCTTTCCTCTGAGTTAATAAAAATAGACTGTTGTTCAGGTTTTACATTTGTTAATATGGTTGCTTTTAGCACAAAAATAACTCCGTCAGAAATAATAATCCTGCTACAACTGAGGGGCAGGGAAATTTAGTATGGGAGTTAAGAGCTTTAGGACCAGTAATCCTGCTACAACGGAGGGGCAGGGAAATTTAGTATGGGAGTTAAGAGCTTTAGGACCAGAAACCCCCTGAGTTCTGATCCCACCCCACGTAGTTGCTAGCTATGTGACCCTAGGCAAGTTAATCTCTCTGTGTCTCATCTGTAAAATGGGTTAGTACTTATTAATAAGTATTGTACTTGCCATACCTTAAAGATGGTTGTGATTAGTCAAGTGAGTGTGTACACAAGGCTCTTAGAACTGCTTCCGACATATTAGACACCCCGCTGTTAAGGGGTGCAAGTTGCAATTTAAGCAACTTGCCTGAGGTCACACAGTTAGACCTTAGCAGAAGAAGGCCACAAACCTGAGATGGTGAGACCTCAAAGGCCATGCTCTTAACTCCTCCTCCCTTCCTGCCTTAAGGACACATAATGAAGTTACGAAGGCCCTTTTGAAAATGAAATTCGAAGAGTCAATTAGTGTGTTGTTCTAATTTTTCCCTATCCCGTTGTTACAAAGTGTGCCAAAAGTTCGTGAATAGCCTTCCTTTGTTCTGCTTTTTAAGCCAACGCCAAACCAAGTCCCAGAGACTGAAGGAATGCAAAGCACTTACCCTACTGCTTGCTTGAATTACGTTTTGGCCTTGAAGGCCACTTAGAAATGTATTCCAGTGAGACATAGCTGCATGGACCTATGGAAAGCATGACATTTGTGTTTCTTCGTTGTTATAAAAGTAGAATGTGTGTGTGCACACTGGTTATTATCATTACTGCTACCTTAGGTCGCATCCCCTGAAAGCAACTGAGAAAGTGATTTTCTGGGGTGCCCGTTCTCAGGACAAGGGAATGATGGGAAGCAAGGCAGGACAGAAGTCTAGCCTCAGCCTGACTCCTGGGAAACTCTACAGCATGAATCACATCACAAAGTACATCCCTCCCTGAGGCTCAGCATTTTGAACTCCTGTGTTAGTCAGTCACTAACTTCCAGTGGTCCCTGGGGCCTGTGTAACTCCCTGGGCTTGGCGAGTCCCATTTGTCCAAAGGCAAATTATCCAGAGAACGGGGACAGCGGTGATTGTTTAGCAGCCAACACTCCCAGAGCTGGCGCGTGGGTTCCCTGGCCTCGTGAAGAGAATCTTGGGCACTGACGGTGTCACTAGCCAGGCATTGCATTGCTGTGGTTCTCCTCAGCAAAGACAAGGTCCATACCTTACTACTGTCCATAGCCTCAACGCTTACTTGGCCCATGAGGTGCAACCAAACAGGTGACTGATCAATGACTGATGAATGAATGAATGAATGAATGAATGACATCAAAAGAAAGATTTGACCTCAAAGATTGAAGAAAAGGTCTCAATCCGAACCAAGGGTAGGGAGGAGATGTGATGACAGAATGGCCATGGGGTCACCAGAATAATGGCCCTCCAAAATATCCATGCCTTAATCCCTGCAACCTGTGAATAGTTTACATGGCAAAAGGGACTTTGCAGATGGGTTTAAGGTTAACTTAAAATAGGGAGAGTCTCCAGGTGGACCAAGCGTAATCACGTGTTCTCACAAGTAAGAGAGGAAAGCTGGAGAGGCGAGAGGACAGAGGAGACTTACAAGGGCAAGGACTTACCCATTACTGCTGGACCAGAAAATGGAGGAAGGGAGACCCAAACCAAGGCATTTGGGTGGCATGGAAGCCAGGAGTGGCCTTCAGCTCGGTCAGCAAGGAAACAGGGACCCTGGTCCCATTGGGAACTGAATTGTGCCAACCACCTGAATAGCGAGGCACGAATTCCTCCCTAAAGCCTCTCGAAAGAAACCACCCCGCTAACACCTGGATTTTAGCTTACTGATACGGGGCCAGACTTCGGACCACAGAACCATTGCAAACTATAATGTATTTTTGTTGTTTACGTTTGTAGTAACTGGTTACAGCAGCGATAGAAAACTAAACAGGTCATCTTCGTTGAAAATAGTGTTTTCCCTCCACCTGGAGGAGAACGGAACGCACAAACCTCGCAGGTGGTTGAGGGTAGGGCATCACCCCCCGCCGCCACCCCAGCTCTGCAGGCTCAGTGGGGACCCAGGTTAACCAGTTCTGAGGCCAGCAACAACCTGGATGAGCCCAAAATGGCTCTACCTGGAAGTCCAGCAAATCAGACCCCTTCCTGCAGCACATGTGCAGACTCTGAGGTGGATCCATGTGGCCACAATTCATCCCCTAAGACTTCTCAGTCCTTATTGAAATAGACATCCCATTTCTCCAGCACATGTTTCCTTAAAGCTGCCTGCGCTGTAGGTTGATTTGAGGGCAGTTACCTGTGGTTTTTCTTAAGTTTTCTTCTCATTATTATTATTTGAGTGGTTTAGTTATTTTTGAGAGAGAGAGAGAGAAAGTGTGAGCGGGGGGGAGGGGCAGAAAGAGAGGGAGACACAGAATCCGAAGCAGGCTCCAGACTCTGAGCTGTCAGCACAGAGCCTGACACGGGGCTTGACCTCACCAGCAGTGAGATCATGTGATCATGACCTGAGCCGAAATCGAGAGTCGGATGCTTAACTGACTGAGCCACCCAGGCACCCCTAAAGCACAACTTTTGTTTTTGTTTTTTTTTTAATGCTTATTTATTTTTAAGCATGAGCAGGATGGGGCGGTGGAGGAGTGGGGACAGAAGATCCCAAGCGCCTCTGCACTGAGAGCAGTGAGCCCAATGCAGGGCTCAAACTCATGAACCATGAGATCATGATGTGAGCTGAAGTTGGACACAACCGACTGAGCCACCCAAACGCCCAGGGCACTTAACAGTTTTTAATCTCTTTTCAGTGCCTCTAAGTTAACATGGTTGAAGCAAATGGAGGAAAGATGGTCTGTCCTGGGTATGTGGGAAGATGGGCTTTTGGGGTAACAACTCTAGGGATTTGACAGGTGTTCTGGTCTAGTCCCTAACTCACTACATAGGAGGAAACTGAGGCCAAAGAGGATTGTGACTGGCCAGAGGATGGCAGAGCTTGTCCTCCCACTAGAGTCTCCAGCACCCCCCAACCCTGAGGCATAGCTGCACCTGCTCCCCTCCATATGCCAGTTCACATCGCAGTGCGGAACCACATATCTGGATGTTTCCACGTGCTCAGACAAAACCTAGCCCAGGCAGACAACCAGCTGTGGATCCCTCTGAGGGAACTTCAAGCCTCTTGGCCCCTCTAAGCACAATCTCCACCTGCTAAGTCCTCCCAACCCACCTTCTGCCACCAAAGAGAACCCTCTGGATCAGGTTATGTCTGGCCCGCTCTGACCCCTTTGTACCCTTTTTGTGTGCCCCCACCCTGACTTTGCTCGATTTCTGCCTCCAATTGTAGAGGTTTGCCCTACATTGAGGTGCAATTCACCCTCCAGGGCTCCCCGCAGGACTTGCCCGAAATCCCATCTTGACTTGGCTTCCTCCCTCGTTCTATCCTGCTTCTCTCCCCTCTTTCACTGGTTTTCCCCTGGGAGACCACATCTTCAATCAATCATCTCAATAAATCCCACAAGCCTTCATCTCTGAGTCTGCTCTGGGACAGCGCTCTGGAACCTGGGCAAAGCTGAATTTTCCATCCTACGTGGCCAAGGCAGAGAGAATCTCTGACATAGAAATAAGATTAGCTTCCCAACCACAGTAACCCTGCAGGCTCCCAACCTACGGGAAATTATTTGTCACAAAGAAAGAACCCTTAATTATCAGCAGATAATTAAAACCTGAAGCCAAGTGCAGGAAGCCAGGGCTTGGCTCTGAGCAATGTTCCTCCTCATCATCCCCAGGACGATGGTGAGGTCTGTACTTTTAATGTCGCGCACACACAACCTCGCCACGACGCGTGCTCTGCTAGGCAGAAGAAGAATAAGATGTATTACAGTGTGTGGGAGATGTTTTCATTAAGCTATGGAAATAGAAGCTTGTGTTTTATAGCTCAAACGTTGCCAATTTTTAAAATAAGAGGTTTAGTGTAAATCTAAGCTATTCAGGGAGCGCTGAGTCCAAGGACTCCCATTGAGTGACTGTGAGTAAAAATGCATTGTTTGATCTTGAAGGTGCTCAGTTTCTCCATCTATAAAACAGATGATTTTCTGCCCTGCTTGAGAATCAAAGGAGTAGGATTGCCCATATTACTGACTTGAACACTAAGTCTTTGCTGATCTGTCAAAAAAACAGGGGTGCCTGGGTGGCTCAGGCGGCTGAGCATCCAGCTCTTGATTTCAGCTCAGGTCATGATCCCAGGGTTGTGAGATTGAGCTCCCTTGTTGCACTCCGCGCTGAGAATGAAGGCTGCTTAAGATTCTCGCTTTCTCTCTCGCGCGCTAATAAAAGAAAATAAATTAAAAATGATGATTTAAACACACACACACACACACACACACCTCCCCAGAACGCTGAAAGCATTGATGCCCTTCTGGTACTGATCTTGGACCACCCTCCCTTCTCTTCTCCTCCAGGCCCCACAGACAGACACAAATATGTCCCCTGCTCAACTCGCAGAGAATGTTCCAGAAGACTCAGTGGGAAGGAGCCAGTCTCTGTGTGGGTGCCAGCATGGTGACCAAACAGACACTGAGTCATTTGATACTGTCAGTACCTTGTTGGGAGTCTTACCAGGCACTTTACAAATGAAAAATACATTATCTGTGAAAAAGAGCACAGGATCATTAACCACTCTGCTAATCACTCGCAAGCAACCACAGTTCTGCTATCTTCCACGATAGTTTGGTTTGTGACTTTTCATTTGTTGTTTGGCTGGTCTTCACTCCCATATCTGCCTGCCCTCAGGGAGGACTGATTGTTGTCAACAGAGTACAAGACCCATCTTTTCTCTCCCAGCTCATCTCCCTGCCATGGTTCTAATATTTTGATCCCCTCTGTTTAGTCCTTTTTGTCTCCATCAGCTTCTTCCGAATCACATCAGTACTGATACCCACCATTTGTTGTGTATGTACTATGTGCCTCTCAAAGATAGAAAACTAAAGATCAGAGAGGTTAGTGAACTCCCTTAGCTCACACAGCTAGTGTAGAGTGAAGTGTGAAGTTCACCATTTGTCACGCTGACTTCATTCAACTGAGCTCCTACAGCTAGCAAATGAGCTGTATTCTCATTACCAATTTTAACCTCCATGCATCATATTTACAAATCCTTCGAAAGGAAAACAAACCTGCCCCAGAAACAATGCTTATAATTAGAACCATGGATGCTACTTGTTCCTCACAGGGAATGCTTAAGATATCAATTTAAATGCAAATGAACCTTATCATTCAAATTAGACTCATTCCACTGTGTGGAAATTAATAGAGAAAATAATATCGAGCCCTAAATTATGAGTAATTAATATTGACACAATGAAAAAAATACACTCTTGTTTCAACATTTGGGGGAGGAGAAGACTTGTCTGTGTGTGTGCAGCAAGTACGAGAAGGAGGAAGCAGAACACAGTAGCCCCAATGCCCAGCATGGCTGGCAATCGGGATAACACGACAGAAACATGGGGGCGTGACAAATGACAATGATACATCTTAGGACCAAGTAAGCTATTCTTTGGCTGTAAAGAAAGCACACTAAGCTGGTATCCAAGGGACTGCATGCTACTGAGGAATAAATTATTTCAGGGGCACCTGGGTGGCTCAGTCGGTTAAGCGAAGGGCTCTTGATCTCAGCTCAGGTCTTGATCTCAGAGTCATGAGTTCAAGCCCCACCCTGGGCATGGAACCTACTTAGTAAAAAAAAAAAAAAAAAAAGAATAAATTATTTCACAAATACTAAACAGCTCTAAGGAGAGCCTGAAAAATTAATATTTTTTAAACATGGAAACAAAGAGAACCTGTGTCTCCTCTATAATCTCCCTTAAATGTTGGCAAACCTTGATGCATGGGCCAGCCACCTCTTTTTATAAAGTTTTATCAGAACCCAGACACACTTTTTTGCTGGCTATGGCTCCTTTCACAGTAGAGTGACCCAGTAGAGTAGTTGTGACAGACACCGTCAGTCCTGCAAAAGCCTAAAATTTTTACATTGACCCTTTAAAAAAAGTCTGCTGAGGGGCTCCTGAGTGGCTCAGTCGGTTAAGCGTCGGACTTCAGCTCAGGTCATGATCTTGCGGTCCGTGAGTTCGAGCCCTGCGTCAGGCTCTGTGCTGACAGCTCAGAGCCTGGAGCCTGCTCCGGATTCTGTGTCTCCCTCTCTCAGCTCCTCCCATGCTCATGTTCTGTCTCCCTCTATCTCTCAATAATAAATAAATGTTATAAAAAAAAAAAAAAAGTCCGCTGAAATACCTCAATCTAACCAACTGTTCCTTCAAGATGTAAGAAAATGGCTTTGGTAGAAACAGGAGACCAGAGAGTTGCAATGTGGGTCCAGTCAGGGCAATACCGCTTTCCAGCAGCATGGCCTCTTGCAAGCTGCTAAATGTCCAAGGGGCTAGCATCCTTATTTGTAAGCTGACAAAATTGGACTCTTGCCTGTTATAACTCTAAAATCCTATGAAACTCTCCCCGCTTCCAATAAAATCACTGATTAAGAAACAAAAACTAAATTGGTTTTATAAGCAAGTGAAATTGTTGAGCACTTGCTTTGGAGAATGACAGACATAAAGTCAAAGTTATGTTCCTTTTCCATGCATGATGCTCTAGATGTTAATCACTGTGACTGAGCGATTTCCAAGAGTTTAGCATTTGTTAATGTCTTGAATTCCCCCGGAAGCAAACTCTGAGGTGCTGATTCACAGATCTGTAGTTTTAATCACATATCCCTATCTGTAGAGATTTTTGAACAGCCTCTCTGAATATATTCATAATTATTTATTTATTCACACAGTGTATGTATGTACTGCTATACCAATGGACTATGTACGTTATAAAAATTCAAGAAAGGAACCTTTAAAGGGTAAGAGAAAAATAAATATTTAAAATGTGATAATACACACCCATGTCCATAGCAGCTTTCATCACAATAGTCAAAAGGTAGGAGCACCCAAGTGTCCCTCGACAAGTGAAGGGATAAACAAAATACCCGCACAATGGAATATCCCTCAGTCTTAAAAAGGAAGGGAATTCCATTGCCTAGTTACAACATAGATGAAACTTGAGCACATTGTGCTAAGTGAGATAGCCAGTGACAAAAAGAACACTGTTTGATTCCATTTGCATCAGGTTCCTAGAGTCATAGTTCCTAGAGACAGAAAGCAGAATGGGGGTTGCCAGGAGCTGGGGAGGGAATGGGAGTTACTGCCCAACAGGTGTAGCATTTCGGGTTTGCAAGATGAAAAAGTTCTGGAGATTGGTTGCACAACAATGCAAATATATTTAACACTACCAAACAATACATTTTAAAATGGTTAGGATGGGGAAGCCTGGGTGGCTCAGTACGTTAAATGTCCGACTTCAGCTGAGGTCATGATGTCACAGCTTGTGGGTTCAAGCCCCATGTTGGGCTCTGTGCTGACAGCTCAGGGCCTGGAGCCTGCTTCGGATTCTGTGTCTCCCTCCCCCTCTGTCCGTCTCCCACTCACACACACACACTCTCTCTCTCTCAAAAACAAACATTAAAAAATTTTAAAATGGTTAAGATGATCAATTTTATGCCATGCTTTTCTCACTCCAATTAGAAATAAATACATAATTTTTTAATCAAGCTTAAAAAAAAAGCAAGTTCTAATATTTATTGTATCATCACACCCCAGTGGATCCTTTTACCCAGCCCCTGGGATGGGTATGCCCGCTTTGGAGACTTTAGTACTAACTAACCAGTGGGTCACCCTATCCATGGTGTGCTTGCTAAAAGGTTCTGAACAAAAACTCCTTTGGCCAACTAGATGTTAGGATCTCTCTCCTCAAGGAGGATAAAACAGGTTAATAGAAATGGTGCTAGTGAGTGCCACACAAACGTGTGGATCTGAGTTCTGGCATGCCTCTACTATTTATCTACTGTGATTTGAGGCAGGTACGTCAACCTCTCAATTATACATTCCTCAAAGGTAATGGAAACATATTTTCGGGGAACTCGGGTGGCTCAGTCAAATGAGCGTCCAACTCCATTTCGGCTCAGGTCATGATCCCAGGGTCATGAGTTCCAGCCCTGCATCGGGCTCTGTGCGGAGCATGGAGCCTGCTTAAGACACTCTCTCTCCCTCTGCCCCTCTCCCCCACTCTCGATCTCTCTCTCTCTCTCTCTCTCTCTCTCTCTAAAAACAAAGAAAAGAAAAGAAACATGTTTATGTTTATTCGTTCAACAACTATTTATTGAGTGCTTTTACTACACAAGGACGTGTGGCATATTAGTTACCTAATAAAATATCTGGTATATTAGTTATCGATATAATATAATATTTGTGGATAACAAATGACTGCCAAAACTTGGACACGTAAAGCAAGTTTTTATCTCCTACTGTATCCGTGGGTCGGGAAGTCAGGAGAAGTTTGGCTGGATGGCTCTGGTTCAGGATCTTTTTTGAGGTTGTAGTTGAGATATCAGCTGGGGCCACATCATCTGGAGGCTTGACCCAAGCTAGATTATCCGCTTCCAACATGGATCACATGGGAATGGCTGTTGGCAAGAGGCCGCAGTCGCTCCCCCTGTGCCGGTCTTCATGAACCGCATGGTGGCCGCTGACCACGCCCAGAGCCAGTGATCTGAGAGGGAGCAAAATGGAAGCGACCACGCCTGTCACGATTGAGCCTCAGAAGCCACCCACCACCCTTTCACAATATCCTGTTTGTTCTATGGATCAGCCTTCTTCATTGTGGGACACTCTATGCAAGGTCAAGAATACTAAGGGGCAAGAATTACTGGGGGCCAGCGTGGCTACGTTGATGAATAAGGGGGACACAGTCCTTACCCTCAACACCGTATCGTGTAGAGGGAAAACTGACTCCAAATAAATAATTACAGAAAGGACTGTTTATTTGTCACTGTGGTGCCTTCCTATGATGGAAGACTACTGAGTCCCCTAAATGTGTGTAATGTCAGGAACTTGATCTGGTCTGAGTTTTCCCTGGAGAAGATGCCTTAAGGATGAGGAGGAGTTAGACAGGTAACTGGCAGCAATGGAAACGGCTTGTGCAAAGGCCCTGAGGCAAGAATATGCTCAGCCTTTTCAAAGACCTGAAGAAACCTTGTGCATGCGTGTTGAAGGAAAGGGAGGAGCATATCAATTCAGGGAGAAAATGTCCCCAGATGACACTGGGCAAGAGGAAAGATACCTGAAAGTGTGGACTTTGTGAGCCATAAGGATTTGCAAATTCATCCTAGAAGCATAGGGAATTTTCTTCTTCCAGACAGTGGTGGGATGCGGAATGAGATGCCTGGGATTTAGTATTTTTCAAAGATCTGTCTGCTCTGGAGATGAATTGTGGGTGGGCAAGAATGGAAGGCCAGGAGAACACAAAGGAGAGTTTTCTAAGAGAAAGATTACTTGCAAAAGAGCTGTCAGGTTTTGTTTTTTTTTAAACAGAGAGCAAGAGAAAATGTAAAGTACCCCAAATTTAGGAGATACTCACTAAATATTACTCCCCTCTTCCTCTTACAACAAACAAGTCAGGAACATTTAAAATAAGGTGATATGCGCAGAACAGATCTCTCTAAAAAGAGAAGACAAAAATATTGTCAAATACCGCAAGCCTCATTAAGCACCTTGTAAGCTCAGGCACACTAGGGTCCAGAAAGAGCCTTGTCTTGGGAAACAGAGGAGGATTTAGCAACAATCTTAAAGCCTTGCTCCACCATCAGCAGGAACCCAGACCAGCCCACAGAGAGCTCTGGATAGCATTTATGATGTTTAATCAGAAAGCACGCAGCGTTGATCTGGAAATTAATTGGATGCTCGGGTTTTTCACACATCATGGAGAGTTAGACATCACAAAGAATTTGATAGGAATATATTTAGTAACAGTATCACTGATGTTCAGTCCCAAGCAGAGACCCGTATCTACTTTGGGGCTCATTATATCCTGAATGACAATGGGTGCTTAGCAAATCTCTTTTGATTATGATGATTAACCACATTGCTCAGTGTCTTTAATAGCTAGTGAGGAATTGGACCAGAGCTGGGGTGTTCTAAATATGACCCACTGTGCAATTATTTATTTAATCATTTTTACTCAACTCACTGTTTTGACTTAATAGATTGTTTCCGAAGGTAACTGTACGTTACCACCATAATGGAAAACCTCACCTGCGATACAAATAAAGACAATCATTAAAGCGGACACAATCCACGCCTCAAACTCCCTGTGCACAGCCCATAGCGGGTGCAGAGTGCCCTGAAAAATACCAGACTGGGATGTGCCTGTTGCAAAGGAGCTCGGAATGAATAGCCAGGTCATTAGTCCCCACGGCTGTGTGTGCCGGCCACACTCAGCAACTGATATAGGGAAAGATGCAGGAGAGTAAGAGGGAGATTTCTCAAGTGAACAGCAAGAAAATCTATCGCAAGTACCTAAGGAAGTAAAATACACAAAAAGGATTTGAAAATATGCTAAGGCCTAGAGACTTCTTAGACTTTGCAGCTCCAAGGACGGCCAGCCAAAAAACCAGAGAGAGGGGATGCTCCTCCTGAGACAGGGTCCAGGTCTCATTTATCCGGTGGGTCTATAATCTGGGGAAGGACAGGGCCTGAACTCGGTAAAGGCTCAGTACTGTGTTTACTGAAAGCTTCCTTCAGCCTTGGCCCCACGCAAAAATAGCCACAGAGGCACCCAGAGGTAGGTATTTGCACAGGGCAAAAACTACCTGCAACCTCATACATTGCTAAAGGGAATGCCGAACGGGGTACTTTGAAAAGAGTTTTGGCAGTCGCTTACACAATTAAACACACACTTACCATACAACCAGCTATCCCACCCCTAAGCATTTACCCAAGAGAAATGAAAGCATAGGTTCATAAAAAGACATGTATAAGGATGTTCATAGCAGCTCTATTCATGTTGGCAAAAACTGGAAATAATTCAAATGCCCATCAACAAGTGAATGGATAAATGAAATCGAGGTGTGTTCATACAACAGAATACCATCCTCCAGCCAAAGGAACAGACTGCTGATGCACACAACAACATAGGCGGACCTCAAAAACACCGTTAGCTGAAGAGGGCTGAGAATAAACACAGAAAAGTACACACTCGCTGGTTCCATTCAGAAGAGTGGTTGGCCGAGGTGCGTGGGGATTAACTGAGAAGGGCATGAGAGAGGTTCTTAAGAGATGGAAATGTTCTGTATCTTGACTGCCTGGATGCTTACATGGGTATACACGTTGTCAAAATTCTCCCGGCTGCACCCTTAGCATCACATACTGTGCTACAGATACATTATACTTCAGTTTTAAAAGTACAATTTTAAAAAATAACCTATTAGCAAAAGAGCTATTTTAGAAATCAGTTACTACTGAGAACGCCCCGTGAACGTGGGAAAAGCAGGGATTCAAAGGTCAGCATTTTCACTGCCCGCTAGGAGGAGATACATGCCCGCCCATCTCCCCAGGTTGTCTCATAATAAAAGAAGGAAATAGATGCCAAGACATTTGGAAACTCTCCAGTTACTGTATAGGCTGAGAGGGATGTTGTTTAATCATGATTACTAAATCCTGAGAGCCGTGTCACTCTTGCTTTTTTCCATATTTGCATTTTTAATAGAAAAGGAAGCTTGTTCCTCATAAAAAAGATTTAGATATTACAGAAGATTAGGTAAAAGAAAAACTGCCATTTCCCTCTCTCCCCTCTCCTATCCCTCATCTATAACCCCCGCTCGCTTCCCAATTTTAATGAAGTACCTGTTTTGTGTGAATCTTCCAGATTTTTTTCCCTAAATCGGAATCATACAGTAGATCATATTGCAAAATCTGCCTTGTTATGTAACAACATATTCTCTCCCATAGTATGGATACACCATAATTTATTTAACTCGGCCCCTAAAATTTGACTTTTTGGTTTCCCCCAATGTTTTGCTACTGTAAACTATGGAATGAATATATTTCTTTAACCATAGTCTTTGAATTCTTGTGTGACTATCCCTTTAGAATAAATTCCTAGAGGTGAAATTTCTGGGTCAAGTAGTACATGCAATTTTAATTTTGATAAAGCTTATCAAATTATTCTCTGAAAAGACTGAATCAATTTACAGCCCTCCCAAGAGCATCACTTCTCCTTTCGATCTCACAGAGAGGGAAAATAAAGGGAAGGTTGCGACGTTCAAAGACTCTCCAATGCCCTTGAAAAACAAAGGTGATGCTGAGGTCAACGTGTCCCTATTTTCACTGTGGACTTGAAATTTCCATAATGAGGAAATAAAACACATGATTTAAGAAAAAAAAACTGTTAAGCAATGAGATTAATGAGAGTTGAGAGTTTATGACTTGAACATTTGCTGGTTAATAGATTTAGGGATAGAAACAGTGTTACGTCAATTACAGTAATTAACCAGAGATGAAGACGAATTGAAGAGAAGCTCTCTTGCCAGCCAAGCCTCAATTTAAAAACCGAGTAATGAGCTGCTGGTGGGGATGGGAAGGCGAGAAAAGGGTTAGGGTTGAGAAAAGGATGAAGCTCTCATTCTCCAAGATGTGTGCCAGGTTCTCAGAAACAGAGTTCCATTCTGCCCCCACATCCCAGAGAACCCCATCTGGAACAGCTTGCTTTTCAAGAAATAGGACCCTTTTTAACAAACACATTTTGGCTATATCCCCCAAGGTATTTTTTTTTCTCCTTAAATGGAGTTAAACTTTTTCTGAACCTGAAAGAATATGACCCTGAAGGAAACTTAGCTTGTCCTGTGATGGCATGCACCAGCAGGGAAAACACCAAATGCAGCACTTTCGCATCTTGCTGACCGAGTCAGAGAGAATTCATGACCCACCTAGTAGTCAAGTTTTTTGAACACAGGTCTTTAGAATGGAAAAATAAATAAATAAAAACATTTGAGGGAAAAGGCAGTACATTCCAAAGCTATGACCAGAAATCATCTATAATACTTCACCAAGATAAGAGCACTTTACTTATTATTACATACAATCACTCTGGCCATTAAGTCAATGGCTGTTTTTTAATTTCCTTTTTTTTTTTTCTTTTTTTGACAGAAAGTAAAATGTATTCTTTTTGGTCGAGTTTGACAAATGCATAAAATCACATAACTCCCAGCACGATCAAGAGACAGGACATCCCCATCACCCCAAAACACTTCAGTCATGCTGTCCTTTGTGGGCAACCCCTCTGAAACCCCCACCCTCACTCCCTTATAGCCACATACCTATCTTCTGTCTGTATAGTTATACCTTCCCTAGAGAATGTCATATACATGGAATCTTAGCCTTTTGAATCTGGCTGTGGTCATGTATTTGTGACTCATCCATGTGGTTGTATATATTAATATTTGTTGCTTTTTCATTGCTATGTAGTATTCCAGTGTGTGTGTGTGTGTGTGTGTGTGTGTGTGTGTGTATACCATGATTTATCCATTGTCCAGTTGTGGGACATTTGGATGACCTCCAGTTTGGACAGTTATAAATAAAGTCACCATACACATTCACATGCAAGTTTTTGTGTGAAATTAAGATTTCCTTTATCTTAGGATTGCTGGGCCCTATGGAAATCCAACTGCTACTTAATTTCCTTAGGGTACAAGGAGCCTAGAAACAGTTCAGATGCTCTGGGGGTTGAATACTCTTCTCCATGAACACTGTTCTCACTTATGTAGCATGAGTCTGGGAGTGAACAAGCTATGATCTGGTCTTGTCCAGTCATCCATTCCAGCTGTGTCCCCAGCATGGAATAAGGGGCTCAGGATGTAGACTTGATGTCTTCAAGTCCAATGACTCCAGAAAATCACTTGCCTGTTTTGGGGACAGCCGTAAGTCAAGCTACCCCAGGACACTCCATTTCCTTTCCTTTCCTCTTCCCATCAATGTCTGTATCTTAAAAGTTTCATCAAGATTTGTAGACAAATAGATATTGGGATTTTCAAGTGAAGGAAATTATGTTAATGGAGTTCTTATTACTTTTCCATTTGAAAGTTTTTGAAAATATATGCAGTTCCCAAATTTGCTCATTAAATGTGAATTTATAATGTGATTATATTCCCAGAAAGCTAAAAATATTATCATAATTATACGATCCCTACTATATCTGAATTATTAGATACAATTTTGGATGATTTGTCTTCAAAAAGATGAAATATTTAAAACTTTTTCTTCTTTTCTGTCGCAAATGAACACAGCTGAGTTAAATTCAATTGTGTACCGTTTGCGACACACAATGATTTCTATCTTGTTTCAATTGAATGAAGTGTATGAGACCTCTATTTTTATGTCTAGTGTCAACTTATTTCATGTTTCCAATTTTCCCTTGTTTTTCTGAAATAATAAGGAGAAAAATGCAATTAAAATATGCAAATAATGCTGCAGACAGCACCACCGCAGCTAATCATGGTATAAATAAAGTAATAGGACACTGGCACATAGAAAAGGAAGTTTGGGGAAATTAACATTTAGTTCACAAAACCACAACTAGTGAAAAGGTGAATTTTAGAGGTTTGAAAAACTGTGGAAGCATGCTTGTGTTGTTCTGCCCGGTTCCAAAAACAAACAATCTTATTTTAATCATCTTGTTAGTAGGTAGAAAATGGGCACGTTCCACCTGATAACTTCCACAGTCCAGTGAAGCTAGAGTTAACAAAATGAGTTTAGACAATCATTTGTCTTGCAATTAGTTCATTCATTCATTCATTGGACATGCATTGACATCCCCTATGTCCATAGAGGCATCAAGTAAAACACTGTCCCCATCTTTGAACCACTTACAGTGAAATGGATAGGATGGAAAAGCGAGGCAAGTATTGTCAGTGGATATCTAGCCAAGACAGAGGGTCACATGGGGAAGGATCTTCTTAAACGGGGTGATATTTGAGCTGACTCAAGTTAGCCTGGTTTAGGGAGGAGGGAACTCTCCTCCCTTCACTCTATGCAGATGAAACAGCATAGAGCATAGGCATGGATGGAGCGATTGCCAGGGAGTACAGGAAGGTAACACTAGAGCCTGAAGCCATATATGTGTTTCCTAGACTGCTGTAACAAATTACCACAAACTGGGTGGTTTATAACCACAGAAGTTTATTCTTTCACAGTCCTGGAGGCCAGAAGTCTGAAATCAAGGTAACAACCTGGCTGGTTCTTCTGGAGACTCTGAGGGATAGTTGGTTCCATGCCTCTCTCCCGGTCTCAGGTGATTGTGGGCAACACTTGGCATTCCTTGGCTTATAGAGCCATCACTCCAATCTCTGCCCCCACCTCCAGCTGGCATTCTCCTCCCTCTGTGTCTCTGTCTCTATCCCTTCACATGGCGTTCTTTTTTAAAAAAAAAGTTTATTTATTTATTATGTGAGAGAGAGTGGGTGGGGGAGGGGCAGAGAGAGAGAGGGAGAGAGAGAATCCCACGCAGGCTCCATGCCACCAGCACAGAGCCCCACACAGGGCTTGAACTCGTGAACCGTGAGATCATGACCTGAGCTGAGATCAAGAGTCAGACGCTCAACCAACTGAGCCACCCAGCTCCTCCCACATGGCATTCTTAAAAAGACACCAGTCATTGGATTTAGGGCCCACTCTAACCTAGTATGGCCTCATTTAACCTGTTTGCCTCTGCAAAGGTGCTATTTCCAAATAAGGTCACATTCACGGGGGATTTGGTCTTCCATACCAAGGTTATGACTCCAACATATCTTTTTGGCAGACACAGTTCAACTCACAACAAAACAGGGTCCCTCAGACTACAGCCTACCCATTGCCCTTTTGCAGTTATTGCTTGTAAATAGGGTTTTATGGGAACGCAGCCACACCCACTTGTTCACCGAAGGCAGAAAAGAGTCATTGTGACAAAGACCATGGGGTCCACAAAGCCTAAAATATTTACCATCTGGCCCTTCCAGAAAAAGTTTAGGGACCCCTGAGCTAGAGAGAAATCTGGTAATCATGAATAGCCTTGGGGGTTAAGCCAAGGACTGAGACCGTGGTGCCGACCACTCTAGGGAATGTGGTCTGATGTTGATAGAAAGTGTGCAGGCACCAATGGGCTGGAGAAGTCACAAAGAGAAGGCAGAGTGGGCAGGGGATTTGCAGGCTCCAGTGAGATATTGTGGTGATTAGTGAAGGAAGGGGCGGGAGACCATGCAGTGGAGAGCGAAGAATGAGATGTGGTGTCTGTGATTGGGACGATTATGCACTATGAGAAGATCAAAAGGGAGGTGCAGAGATGGAACTGAAGGGGAGTCAGTGGGGCAGGGGGGAGAAGACCATGGAACGGGAAGGCAAGGGGGAAGATGAGCATTCTCCATGGGTCTTAGAAATGCCACGACTGAGGATGGTAATGGGGTGGTAAGGAGCCCCATAAGCCAGGGCATGTGCTTCCCAAAAGGTCTAGAGCACTGTAGTTCCTTCCCAAAACACTAGCACCCATAATTCAACTGGTGCAGCCCCCATGCACAAAGTGACGGTGTGATTAATGTGGATTCTGGCGCTCCATCCTCGTAGCAACTTAATAAAGTATGTGCACAGCCTCCAAATGAAGGCTGTAATCACTTTTCCATAGTTTCTGAATTATGAAGTTGGATTCCCATCACAAGCGCTGTCAAGTTTTTTTGGCTTCGAAACCAATTAAAATGATGAACAGCTGTGAAAGGAACCAGACGTGCATTTCATCTTCCTCCAGAACAGTTAGGGATCAGTCCTTTTCCGTGTCACGTTTCACATTAGCCGGGAACATGAAATTGGGCTTGTTCAAAGGTAAGACTCAAACAACTTCTTCATGGAACAGAACTGATCCACTTAGCTTTTTTTTTTTCCCCCAGCTGTAAACACTAAGATATTTACAATGTGCCTTTCTTCCTTCTGGCTTCTCTCCCAAGATCATAACACCCGGTATCCATCCTCTCCTGTTAGCAAGGTTATCCTAAAAGGAATCACCAAAGCAGGAATTAACTTTGGAAAAAAAAAAAAAAAAAAAAAGACAAGTGAAAAGATTGAGGGAAGATTTTGTGTTTGATTTAGTATGGATGAGAAAGTAAGTGGCAACGGAAAACCTTGAGACCCACACCCCCCACCACCACCACACACACATCTTGCTGCTACATCATTTATCTCAGGTATATTAACGTGCCCACCCATTTCCAAGGGTACTGGGATAAGTCTCGTAATTTTTTCCCCACTTTTCATGGTAGGAAAGACCTGCAGAGAGAAGAGAATGAGTCTCCATCAGATCACATTCCCAGGACAAAGTCAACCCATTCTAATTAAAAAGACTTGAGCAAGTCACATTCCCCCAGAGCCTCAGTTTTCCTGTCTGTAAAATGGGGGTTACAATACTCAATTCTCAAAACTACCATGAGGCTCAACCAACATTAATTTGTGTTGAATTATACACGTATGTGATTTATACCTAAAACTTGTACCTGTATGTATAATAACAATAGACCCCTGTGTGATCTACTTCTTCATGTTGCTATGCTTCTGACAGGTGGAAAAAACAGCGTTTTTGGAGATAGTCTCCAATAAATAACATTTGGACTGGACAGCCCCTTGGCTGAGGTGACTCAGTTATCAGTGAACTCTTTGCTATTTTTAGGGCTAAAAAGGGAGAGGCAGGCAATACTGAAGTTGTTGAGTCAGTCACACAGGGAGGGCTATAAAGCGGTGTCTCCCTTTCTCCCAGGACATCTGGACTCATAGGCAGTGGCCTGGGACCCCAGCAGCCATTCAGAGGCGAGCAGAACACACAGAGGACCTGAGGGAGGGGAAGCAGTGATCTCCTATCTCTACAACATCGCAGAATACCCAGCCAAAAGAGGGAAGCACAAATCAACTTGTACCTCGTCACCTTGACAACACAAATTTAGACCCTGGCTGCTAGATGCTCTTCTGATTCCTTTTCCAAAACAATGTCTCACTCTCGTCCTGCTGATTTACACGATTGCCATTGCAGGGCCTGAGAGCACACTCTGTCTTTGCGAGACTGGGAGAAGCGGGCTTGAACAGCCTTTGGAACAGGCGACTCCCAGCCGCTTCAATCTTCCCTCCCAGACAAGGGGTGAGGTCCAACAGCAGCTACTGTCAGCCCTTCCGAGGGCTGCCCCCCCCTTCCGTCCTGGGTCCAGGAGGACATCCCTGCAGTCTCCTGTGGGATCGCTCTCCCCATCTTCTCATTAAGTTGCCAAGACTAACTTGGACTGCCTTTCTTAAACCCACATCTCTTCTTTTCCTTCAACCTGAAGTTAGCTGCTGCCTCTGTCACCCTCTCCTGATGTGACGGGTAATGAAGTGATAAAGGCGCTCAGCACATCCACCAGTTGCCTTTGTGCAACTCGCTCAAGGTCAGCCTTGTCCTTGTGGGGACACAGAGGCACCTCGGCAGTGAAGGGCCCTGGGAAAGGTGGGGGGGGGGGGGCGGCATCCAGCAGGGTTAGCACAGGGCCGGGAGGATTGACCACCCGGCTGACGGAACAGGTTGTACACCAGCATTGGCTTCAAGCGGGATCTATGCTCAAAGAGGTGATTGTCTCTGTGCACCCTCATTTTTATTAAATCCAAATTGTATCCTACTGCGTTAACTTTAGTTTGTCTATATCACTTGTTAGAACCCAGGAAACCCATATTGTTTCTTTTCAGGAAAGAGGCAGGGCTGTACAACTGAGCAGCTTTGAAATATACACACACTTTTAAAGAAATGCTTTAATTCCTATTGCTATTAAAACAGCTTGGCATTAAGTTTTGTCTATAATTGGGTATATTTTTAAAGTTTTGACAGAACTTTATTTTAAGCAGCAGGAAGCAAAAAATAATTCACACCTTAATATTCATCAAAAATTATTTAACAGCAGGAAACCTTCACTTTGAACTTCCACTCTTCTTTCTTGCAGAATCAATTCCTGTGACAGCTCTCACCTGCCAGGAGCACAGACAATCCAATAATATTATGTGTAGTAACCGCACACCTTATCTTGCTTTCTTGTTTTCCCTGGTCTATCAGGCCACGCCTTCAGAGCCAAGTAATCCATTGTGACAACTCTATTCTCAGAACTGACTTTCTCCATAGAAAGCACTTCACTCTGAAAGATGCCAAGAAGCTCCTGATGCTTCCAAAATACCACCCTTCATTCTCTACTATTAGAGATTGAGTTCTTTGGCTCCTTTCCATGTCCTTTCCCTTCTGCTAAAGCAAATAATACTGGAAAAGGCACTGTACTGAACTTATTCATCCTAAGATATGAATGGCTTATCAAATTCAGTTTCTTCCTGTCGTAGAGTTTAGGTGGATGGGGGAGGAGGGGAAGTGGGTGGAGAAGATTGTAACAGGGAGATTATGGATGTGTAAGGGGAAGGGAAGGGCCACAGGCAAGCCTGACCCCTTGCAGCACTTTACAAATAAAAGAGTCAGTGTGCATACACGAATCCCCTGGAGAGCCAGTTAAAATGCAGATTCACATTCAGCCAGCCTGGGGTACCGTCTAAGATTCTGCGTTTCTAACAAGTGCTCAGGTGATGTCAGTGCTACTGATCCCTAGGCCACACTGTATTGACTATACATCAGAATCGCCTGCAGAGTTGGGTTTTGTTAACTACTGATGCCCAAGCTCCGCCCCAGATGAATTAAATCAGAATCCAGGGGTCACTCAAGTATCCATCCTTCTAGAAGGTCCCCAGGCAATTCCCCTGAGCAGCCTGAGTTGAAAGGCACAGTTGGCTGCTAAAGATTGTGTTGAACACTTGGGTGTCAGTCCATAATTAATGTATTCACTCATGACGGCCAAAGGCAAGGCATCCCAGCTCTTGTATGTTCCTCTCCAAAAGTGGCTTGCTACTCTACAATGCCTGGCAAGTAGCTGGTACTCAAGAAATAGTTGTTCAATGAAAAAAATAAGTAGGTGACAGGCCGAACACAATGAATAAAGGCCAAGAGCCTACAGAATGTAAAGAATGGAAGCTAGAACGTCGAAATGACAAGTGACAAGATTGAGATTTGAGGACAGAAAATCTTTTCCATTACTCCTTCAGATCCCCTGTGCAGATAATCAGTTCTTGGCCCCTCTCGAGGCCGAGTCTGCTGATAACAGGAGAACCCGAAGCCGTGATATTGCCAGTGCTTTATTCCAGTGGTTCCCAAACATTGACCGGTCACAAACACACCTGCATGATTCTTGCCACGGGTGTTATTATTTACCTAGGAGATTTCCTTAAACTGACTCACCTCTTTTATTATAAATGAATGTGTTTTGAAGGGAAACTATAAATCACTATTTCAAACAGATAAACAACCAATATCCCTTGACATAAATGGAAGGTAACTGTCAAAATACATACAGTGAAAACAACTCAAGCTGGATACCCTGCCTGCCAATGCTTGCCTCTGTCAGATAAGAAGACGTATGGCAAGGCTGAGGGAGGTATTAAAGACACAGTGCGCTTAACGGAGACTTGTCTGTCGCTGCATAATAAGAAGGATTGGGGGACTGCTTTGAAAGAAGTCACGGTCTGGCCTGCAAGGCCGTATTAGTGAAGGCACGGCGTGTATGCATCCCATGAAACATCTCTCTTGGCCAGCAGTTCTCAAACTGTATTCAGAAATCCAAGGGCCACCAACGGGCACCAAGGTGGCTCAGTCGGTTAAGCGTCCGACTTTGGCTCAGGTCATCATCTCACGGTTCATGGGTCTGAGCCCCACATCGGGCTCTGTGCTGACAGCTCGGAGCCTGGAGCCTGCTTGGAATTCTGTGTCTCCCTCTCCCTCTGCTCCTCCCCCCCACTCATGCTCTGTTTCTCTCTCAAAAATAAATAACATTAAAAAAAAATTTTTTTAAGAACGCCTAGGGCCATCAAGTAGTGCTGAAGAGGCTCTGGGGGAAAAAAAGAAGAAGAAGCATTTCCAAGATTTCAGTTTCTGAGGAATCCAGCCACCCATGCTTACATACACTGTGATGTTTGTTTTTCAAAAAGAGTTCTGCTTCTAAGAGGAACAACATAATCGAGAGGAAAAGGGACTAGCTTGAAGCTTGCCGTTGGAAGGAGGAGAAGGAGATTTCTCTTTTGAAAGCGTATTTGCTGCTTTGGGCCTCAAAGGCGTCATACCCACCTTGGATGAGAGAGTTTACTAACCAAAACTATGCTGTTTGAAAAATGAATGGATCACGCAAAGTAAGAGATGTGTTTCCTGGCCCTTTAGTGAGGTGTGTCTTGGGTGGGGGTTCAATTATTGGCTCAATTTACACGCTTGGATTTAGACAAAATGACCCATGGACATTGTAGGGTGTAAGTACACTAAATTGTGTATTTACTTCAATTTGCTAGGTATTTTTCTCTTTTAAGCAACGCATGCAATAGAATGTGATGGTTATGTTCCTTTTTTTTTTTTTTTAAATGTTTATTTCTTTTTGAGAGAGAGAGAGAGAGTGCTCGTGCTAGCAGGGGAGGGGCAGAGAGGGGGAGACAGAGGATCCAAAGTCGGCTCTGTGCTGACAGCAGAGACCCCGATGCAGGGCTCGAATTCACGAACCGTGAGATCATGACCTGAGCTGAAGTGGGATGCTTAACCGACTGAATCACCCAGGTGTCCCTGGAATGGTATGTTCTTATGCAGAGCAGCAAGACTGCATGGTTAGAGGAGAGGCCTTTCTGAGTCAGACTGTTTATTTATTTTGAGGAAGAGAGAGAGAGAAAGAGAGAGAGGGGCAGGGAGAGAGAATGCTAAGCAGGCTCTGTACTGTCAGAGACTCTGTCTCCTTTCATCTTTGTGACCTCAGGCAAAATACTCAGTGTCTCTGTGCCTCAGTTTCCTTGCTCATGGAAAAAGAGTGATAAGAATATTGTCTACCCCCTAAGGATGTTGTAAGGAGAAGCTGACGCATGCAAAGCATCCGAAAGAGCCCCTTGCACAAAGCAACCACTCGTTGTGTGTTACCTGTTGTTATTATGGCAAAAAAAAATTTTTTTACATAAAATCAAGTGTTATGCCATGAAAATTTTGTCTTCCACCCCAGACCCCATGACCCTCCCTAGAGGCAGAGTAGTATATATAGGTTCTTAGGTATCTTTCCAGAAATACTGTATGCATTTACTATAAAGAATATGCTCTCTAAGCACCTGGGTGGCTCAGTGGGTTAAGCGTCTGACTCTTCATTTCGGCTCAGGTCACGATCTCATGGTTCGTGAGTCTGAGCCCCGTGTAGGGCTCTGTGCTGACAGGGTGGAGCCTGATTGGGATTCTCTCTCTCTGTGCCCCTCTTTCTCTCAACATAAATAAATAAACTTTTTAAAAAATACTTTAAAAATATCCTTCTCTTCTGTGCAATTAGGAGCTCACAAGGCTCCTACACCCTGCCTTTCTTTTAATTTTTTTCTAATGTTTACTTATTTTTGAGAGAGAGTGCAGGCTGCGGAGGGGCAGAGAGAGGGAGACACAGAATCTGAATCAGGCTCCAGGCTCCAGGCTCTGAGCTGTCAGCAGAGAGCCCAACGTGGGGCTCCAACCCATGGACCACGAGATCCAAAGTCAGACGCTTAACCGGCTGAGCCACCAAGGAGCCCCTACACATTGCCTTTCTTACTTGACAATACTTGTTAGGAATGAGTTCATGATAGGCTTGGTCCCTCATTCTTTGCTGAGCCTGCAGAGTTTGGCATCTTATGGAGGCCCCATTGTTTATTTAAGTCGGCCCCACTATTGAACATTTACAATCATGCTGCCAGGAATACACTCAAAAGCAAATGTTTCATACATGTGCAAGTATATCTTTAGGATAAATTCTTAGAAGTGGGATGGCTGGGTCAAAGAGTCTGTGGATCTTTTATTTTGGTAGATATTGCCAAATTCCTCTTCCAAGAAATGGCACCAATTTGCACACACAGCTCTCTCCCCTCCTTCTCAGAAAACTATTTTAAATTCATAAAACAAAATACATGAAATAATCAAAGAAAGCAACTGTATTGAGACACAGTTATCCACGTGTAAGAATACAAGTGTGAAATGGTAATACATATCATTCTTTCTCAACACGTTGAACAACAAAATCTAGTGGCAGGTAGGAGTGAATAGGAAAAATATTTCAGCGTATCTGCAACAACTGTAACGTGATATGAAACTACATGCTGGTGACAAGCTCCCAGGTCCTGCTAATAATATCGTGGCCTGTAGCCTCCATCCGTAATTGAAGGAAATGCTAAATCTGACTTGGCAGCTAGTGATAATAAAGATGTAAATTCTTTCGGAACAAGTGAGGGACCCTATCAGTGGAACCGAGCCAGCCCTCAGAGATTAACTGTGGTGAGTGGCAGCTTCTCGTCAATGCAGCAGGTCAACCCCAGGAATTCACACTTTCAGGGCAGCTCTTAAATTTCGTGGGTGGGAATCAGCCTCATCTAGCCAAAACCCATTTCATTGGCCTTCTGAAGTGACAAGACAAGTCAAGATGTGGACAGGCAGGGATAAGTCTACAAAGCCACCAAAGATGTTGCTTTGACTGTTTCTCAGAGATAGCCCTACCTCTTCCTTCAGTACACCTGCTCTCCTATCCCCAGGGTTTGGGAGAATATTAAATAAAATAAGAGAATTTTAACTCCTTTGAAAACAAAAAAGCACTCGTTCTTTGTTTTCATGTTTATTTATTTTAAGAGAGAGAGCGCATGTGTGCGAGTTGCAGAGGGGCAAAGAGAAAGGGAGAGAGAGAATCCCAAGCAGGCTCTGCACTGTTAGCTCAGAGCCCCCCTCAGGGCTTGATCCCACACAACGCGAGATCGTGACCTGAGATGAAATCAAGAGTCACAGGCTTAACCAACTGAGCCACCCAGGAGCCCCTAAAGGGCACTCATTCTTAAGACTCTGTGTTAACCATTGGGAATTAATATTATTTTCTCTTCTTATGTGTAGTGCTTAGAACCTCTCTCAAATCTGCTGATAAAAGTGACCCTGTGGGCCAAGGAAGGAGCTGTTTAGCTTTGGAAAATATAAAAAGTCTAGTGGTCCAGGACACCGTCTGGGGTGATCCTTGCCCGGCCTGGCTAGGATGCTACCTTGTTCTCTTACCCCGAGAATATTCCAGTGGCTAGAGAAATTACTGGAATTTACCAGAGCAAGAAGGAAGTGATGGTAGGAGGCGTCAAATAAGAGAACACCCTGTCACTGGAAAAATGCACAACTCTGGCAATCTTAGGAGTATAAAAGAAAGATTTCAAACAATTTTCTGACTATGCATCTTTTTTTTTTTTTTAATTTTTGAGTGCTGGAGAAATGTTAAATTTCATTAAGTTTTACGGCCAGACTTAATATAGACATAAATCCCTTTAATGTTGGTTTCAGTCAAAAGTGAGCTGAACATTATCGTTAAAGCAGTGCATGTGGGAGAATTATTTGAGGAAAATCAAAATAGGCACAGTTGGGAACGTTCAGCCATGACCATATTAGATGCAAGCAGCAAAATTCTGTAGGCTCTAAAGGACTGGGCTATTTTGCTGCTCAGTTTCCATACAGACGAGCTTTGTTCCGGGGCAATATGGTTGCAGTTTGCAAGTCTATCTGGGGAAACTCATTTCTCTTTCATTAGTCCAGGAGCGCAGTGCAATTTCAGCTAATACGGTTACACAGCTCCTAGCTGGGTTATTTGGTTAAATGCCTTCAGGGAAAGTAGCAAGGCAGAATAAAGGGACCAACGAGACAGATGTACTTTCTTGTTCTAAGTGCCTATAGCTGTGGGAAATCTCATTGGCGATTAATCACATGCCACGCTGTACTCATAAACTCCTATCATTTGAGATATTATTTAAGTGTGACATTTCACAGGGCACACCTTGTCTCCTGGTCCAATTTCTTTGATATTTGAGCTTACAGATGACTCTAACTGGGGAGATCTACTTGCCATAGTTCTTGGACATGGTAGCACTTACATGCATTTGTGTGGCATTGATGAAAGCGCTCCCTGCTGGTGGGTGAGTTGCAAAACCACACCCTCCTTCCCGGCCAGCAAATTAGAAAATGTGTTCCCTTCTGGGCAAACAAATGAGAAAAGAGTGCCCCCACCCCAAGACAGGCCAATTCTTTTTTAAAGCCCCACCCCAGGGCACACAGCTTGTGGAGTCCAGGGCAGCCTTGAATTCCTCCCCTTGGACATGCACCCTTATGCACAACTGTGCATGGGCAGCCCTGATGAAAAAAAGACCACATTCCCAATGTTGTAGTCAGACTACAGAGGTTGCTCCTCGCGCTCTAAAGAGGTCTGTTCACTCATAGCCATGGATCCCCACGTTACCTACCTTGGCCTATTAGGAAAGCTAGGTACTGTCAGAATGTGAGCACAGCATCATATTTCAAAATGAAAGATGAGTATGGCCTTGTGTGGCAGACAGGACACTTGTAGATGGAGAGACAAAGGCCTAGAGGGTTGTTGCCTCTAGAAACAGCCTTCAACCAGTGATGGACAGGGAGATGGTGGCAATAATGGTGAGGCCTCCCTACCGTCCCAGCCTTCTGCCTCCAAGAGTGCCCCTACCAGTTTCTGACCATAGTAACACCCAATGACCCACCTTTGATTGGCATGAGACCCGGGAGACGTAAATGTCAAACTCTTAGCAATGTAGTAAGGCTAGTTTGTATCAGATTCCTTTTCAGCAGCTACAACCCACCTAGAGAGAAGAGGAAAGGGGACGGGCACGTCTCAGAGCAAAAGGGGGCCCTCAGGAAGACAAGGACTGCGCAGGATGCTATAGTGTAGGCCTCAGGCTCTCAGAGGGCAGCCTGATTTGGCAAACTCTTTCTATAAAAGTAAATATTTCGAGATTTGTAGGTTTCTGTCACAACCGCTTAAGTCTGCTGTTGGAGTGTGAAAGCAGCCAGTGGCCACTAAACAAATAGACATGGTTATGTTCCAATAAAACTTTATTTACAAAAACAGGTAGAGGGTCAGATTTGGCACATACCATATTTTGTGACTCTTGCTATCGGTGATCAAAGAGAGTGAAGGACACAGAAGAAGTAGGAGTGAGAGAATGCCCCCATTTTGGGGCAATGCACTTGCCAGCTTACATCGATTCTTTCATTCTGCCTTCACAGCAACCAGGTACTTACATCTTATCACCTGCATTGTAAAGATGAGGAAACTAGGGTTTCCAGAAAACAAGATCATTGCCAAGACCAAACTGCTTAGGTTTGACACCAGATCTGTCTGACCTGAATGCCTCTCTCCCTTTCTCTAGTCCAAGCTGATGCCTACAGACACATTTGTTGTGTACAACCCCAACAGGGACAGTCTGCGGGTCCCAGAGGCATTAAATTCCAGATTTGGGGGCAAGAGTGGCAGTGCCGGAGCCAGGTTCAGTCTCGGGGAGTCTTAGAAGCTTCTCTGTGTATGTGAAAGCCAAGGGGCATGGTTGCCACTGGGTTCACCGCCAGCTTTCGCGGTGAGACCAGCTCTGGCATCCGAATGTGCCATTTGTCGGCCTGTGACTTTGATGGCTGCACAAAGGCAGCACCTCGGACATGAGAAATCAGAAGATTACTTGAAAATAAGTAAGTTCCTGTCCTTTCTTAGCTTAATGTGCAGGCAGGCCATCTGGTGGAAAGCTCACAGTACAAACAAGAACCAAAGTCATAACTATTAAGCTTCCTTTCTAAATTTTTTTTGGTGTTTATTTATTTTTGAGACACAGAGAGACAGAGCATAAGCAGTGGAGGGGCAGAGACAGAGGGAGACACAGCATCCGAAGCAGGCTCCAGGCTCTGAGCTGTCAGCACAGAGCCTGACATGGGGCTCGAACTCACAGACTGTGAGATCATGACCTGAGCTGAGGTCCAACACTTAACCGACTAAGCCACCCAGGTGCCCCTGAAACTTCTTTTCTAAGGACTAATCTAGACCTGCTTTCTGACCCCGCAGTCAAATATTCAGAAATTAAGCCCCAGAATTATTAAGTACCAGAGGGTTTATTTTTTCCTCCCACACTCAACTCTTATAAGAGAAACGAACCATTATCAGAAGTTTCTTCCAGAAATAACTTCCAGGGCAGCCCTGAGGTCGGTTTGGATTCAGTCCAGCCTTCTCACTTTCTGCACGACGGGACAATGATAATTCAAGTTCTTCATGATGACTCTGAATCATCCTGATCCTGAATCATCTGTGATTAAATTATGTTTGCTAAACAGTTAGTATTTTCTAAAGCAAGAAAATAAGACTAATGCGTTTCCAAAAGAAGTTATGGAAGAATCCAAACCAAAACAAGCGGCTGGCTTAGCCTGGGATGACCAGAGCATTCAACTTCCAGAGACACCACTTCCCTCTAAACATCCACGTTATTGGCTATTTTAGAAAATTCCAGCATAACTCAAGCCCCATTTAATTTATTCCTGTACACAAATAATTTTATGGAAGGCAACATTGTAACTCAAATCAATAAATGATTCGGTTTGGGCTATAAAAGTATAAACAGAACACTTACAAAAAATTGCTCACCGTTCTTTCTGGCCATAAACCGTTTGATTTTTGGCCAAAAGACATGCCAGAGCAGCCACTTGCCTTCCTCGATACTTAGCCTAGACTCTTCCACAAGGAATTAAGCATTAGTCACCAAATTAACTAAAAGACAACAGCAAAAAAGTTTGTAAGTCATCAACCATTTCAACCTTCACAAGTGAATCTGACCCCTGACAACACACGGTCTTTCTCGTCTTACAAAAGTGGACTCAGGGTTCCACGGATTCTCAGGTGCCAGTTCTGCCATCAGATCTCTTCAATGTTCCCCCCAGCCCCACCCACCTCAGGGCAAGCCATTTTCTCCAGGACCAGGAATTGGAGGCAAAAAGCCTCAGCCCAGATCACAGGTAATAATTATAAACCAGAAAAGTGAACCCGGGTGAAAGAGTGTGACCGTGGGCAATCAGGCAGCAAACACAGAGGTGCAGACCAGTTCGATTTTTCTTTTCTCTAATGGAATTTAACTTCTTATCTGCCAGCCTGATGGCACTCACTCAAGGCAGAAATTTGACCTTGGTCAGTTCAGGGGGTGCCCCCCGCTCCTGTCTCCAGAATTGTCCCTGAGCTTCAAAGGACCGGCACAGCGCTGAGGATGCGGGGTGCGTGCACTTGCGGCTCGCGTCTGTGCCCCTGGATTCCACTCTTGCGTCCCCATTCTCACGGATTGGTTGTCACTTCGTGTGGATCCTGCCTGAACCCTGGATCCCCAGTGTCCTGACTCCCGAGCTTTCTAGGCCAGCTGATTTTTACTGCCACACTCTCACCCCTGTCAGCCTCCCACAGAGTATTCTGTTGCCCACTGCTCCACACTGATGGCCAAAGAAATGCAGAGTGGGGCCACCCCAAGTCCCTGAACGCAGACATCCCGGGGAGCCGCTGCTGATCTGCAGCAACACAAGATGAGTCCCCTGTCCCCAGATGAGTCCCAGACCCCTCCGACTTTGGACATTCCAACCCCCATCCCACTCCAGAACAAAAAAAAAGAGGGCCCCCTCTGAGAGCCCCACAATAGCTACATATTGAATGTTCTGTCCAACTTGCCTTACGCCAGGCAATTTTGCTCTCTTCTGTAGAGAAACAAACTAGGCTCAGCCTACAGTCCTCCCAGTCTGTTGCTTCGGCTTCGACTCCAGCTTTGAAGCCCCAAAGAGAAAGTATTAATTTGGGTTTCTCTCGACACTCCATCTACCAACTCTACCTAAGAATGCTCTTGTCTCAAAAACTCAGAGAACGTTAGGGTAACCAAACATAGTAACTATTTCAAAATAGTATCCCTCAAAAGGACTGAAATCCAAACAGTTCAAGGAAAGTAAAAAAAATAAAACGACACACAAAAAAACCATGCCTGATCTGAGAGTGTCTCCCAGAGACGGGAAATAGAGACCAGAGAGAGAATTAAATTTTTTTAAAAAGGTAAATGAGTGTAGTTTGGGACCAAAGGGGAGAAGGAGGAACAGATAATTTGGAGCCAATCATTATGGCCAGAGGAGACAGGAAGTTGTCCTCTCTGATGACCAGGTGTTAAAGGAAGACCTATATTCTAGAATAAAAGATAGGCTTATTTGACACAGAAGATGCATTGACCCAAACTTCCAACGGGGTAAGAGAAGGTGGAAAATGAGGGATTGATTTTTGATAGGTATGAAGTTTCAGTTATGCACACGAGTAAGTTCTAGAACTGTGCTGTGCAACACAGTCAACAATACGGTATTGTGTGCTTCACACTATGTTAAGAGGGTAGATCTCATGTTAAATGTTCTCACCGAGACAAAAACATAAATAACACACAGACACAAAAGAACAAAAGGAAATTTGGGAAGGTGATGAACATGCTTTTAGCACCTTGTCTGGGGTGATGTTATCATGGGTGTAGGCACATGCCCAAACTCATCATACATGAAGTATATCAATGCCTCAATAATGCCAAAAATTCTTAAATTAAAAAAAAAAAATTAACACCATAAACAAAAATAAATCCAATATGGATGAAAGAACAAAATGTGAGACCAGAAGCCATCAAAGTCCTAGAGGAGAAGACAGGAAGTAACCTCTTTGCCATCTGCTGCAGCAACTTCTTACTGGACATGTCTCCTGAGTCAAGGGAAAGAAAAGCAAAAATAAACTACAGGGACCTCATCAAGATAAAATCTCTGCACAGTGAAGGAAACAATCAACAAAACTAAAAGACAACCTTTGGAATGGGAGAAGATATTTGCAAACAACATATCTGATAAAGGGTTAGTATCCAAAATATATACAGAACTTTTAAAACTCAACACCCAAAAAACAAATAATCCACTTAAGAAAAGGGCAGAAGACATGAGTAGATGTTTTTTCCAAAGAAGACATCCAGCTGGCCAACAGACACATGAAAAGATGCTTAACATCATTCATCATCAGGGAAATACAAATCAAATCCACAATGAGATGGGACACCTGGGTGGTTCAGTTGGTTAAGCCTCTGACTCCTGATTTCAACTCAGGTCATGATCTCACAGTTCATGGGATTGAGCCCCACATCTGCCCTGACAGCACAGAGCCTGCTCAGGATATTTCTCTCTCTCTCTCTCTCTCTCTCTCTCTCTCTCTCTCTCTCTCTCTCTCCCCACCCCCCACCCTTCTGCCCTGCTTGCACTCTCTCTCTCCCTCAAAATAAATAAATAAACATTAAAAAAAATGAGATATCCCCTTATACCTTTTGTCAGAATGGCTAAAATTAACAACACAGGAAACAACAGGTGTTGGCAAGGATGTAGAGAAAGGGGAATCTTCTTACACTGTTGTTGGGAATGCAAACCTGTACAGCCTCTCTAGAAAACAGTATGGAGGCTCCTCAAAAAGTTAAACATAGAACTACCTATGATCCAGCAATTGCACTACTTGGTATTTACCCAAAGGTTACAAAAAAACTGATTCAAAAGGATACATCCACCTTAATGTTTACAGCAGTATTACCAACAATAGCTACGCTATGGTGAGAGCCCAAGTGTCCATCAACTGATGAATGGGTAAAGAAGATGTGATATAGATAGATAGATATAGATATATATACATGTATATAGTGGATAAAGAAGATGTGAGATATATGGAATATTACTCAGCCATCAAAAAGAACGAACTCTTGCCATTTGCAATGGGGTGGATTGAGCTAGAGAATACTATGCTAAGCAAAATAAGTCAGAGAAAGATAAATACCATATGATTTCACTCATGTGTGGAATTTAAGAAACAAAATAAGTGAACATAGTGGGGGGAAAATAGAGGCAAACCAAGAAACAGACTCTTAACTGGAGAGAACAAACTGATGGTTACTGGTGGCGAGGTGGGAGGGGGGTGGGGAGGATGGGTTAAATGGGTGATGGGTCTTGAGGGCACTTGTGATGAGCACCAGGTGTTGCATATAAGTGATGAATCATTACATCCCACACCTGAAACTAATATTACACTTCATGTTAACCAACTGGAATTTAAATAATAAAAACTGGAAAAAATAAAAACACAAATTTCAATCATCGTTTCACTATATGCTAACTAATTTGGATGTAAACTTTAAAAAATAAAAAATAAAATTAAAAAAAAAAAACACAAATTTCAGGGTGACGTCTATCCCAAACACAACATTTATTTAAATAAATTAGTATTATAATTCTGATTACTACAACTACTGGTGACTAATAGCCCTTTGTCCATCCAGCAAATGGAAACGCAAACTAATGGAATTCATCAGTTTGCTTTTAAAAACATTATGCCACTGATACATAAAGTTTACAGACTAAAGTGTTTTACCTCATACAAGGGCACGATTCCTGAAAATGTCTCAGGACCCATGAAATCAAGAAATGCCCACACTGGAATATATGCCTAATCCAGTGCTTTCTAGCCAAATGTATACTGTGGACCAGGAAGCCATCTGGGTCTCTACTGCAAAACTCAAAAACAGAACAGAGAAAAATGGGATTCTCGTTCTGAGCATTCCAGGCAAGCAGAGAAAGCAGTGGGAAGGATGAATTAGTCTCCAAAAGATGGTAGATCATTTCCCATCATGGGCCAAAATAAAAGGTCGGCCAACTAAAGGCCTAAATGGAAAACTATTTAAGTGGATATGTAATTGATTTCTTGGGGGGGGGGGGGAGACTCTCAAGGGGAAAAATGGAGGTGTTAGATGCATAGAATTTAAACTTCTAACCAAATACTGTAGGGTGTAGAGTACTCCCCGTTCATAATTGTATATTTATTTGTTTGGTCATTTGATTGATGTCTGTGCCCCCAGCTAGGCTGTAAGTTATACAAGGGCGTTCCCATATCTGGCATAATCACTGGCATATATTAGACTCTGACCTTTGTTGAGTGACTCAATGAGGTTGATATTGTGCTGATGTTAGGGGCTTGGGCAGAGGTTTAACACCCATAAATATAAAGGACACAAGCCTAGGTCAGTCTGAAGCAGGGAGCCTTCTGCACAAAGCAAGAAAACTCCAGAGATTGCCTCACTTGTGACATAAGACCGAGAGCATTCTGACCATCAAGCCAAGGAAGCATAACATAAGTCCTGGATTCTAGGTGAAGCCCATTCACCCACAGATGGTAACTCAACTTAAAATGGAGACAGTCCTGGAGAGCACAGGACTCAAATTTGCTAGTTCATTGAGGGCCTGAAGCAGAATGGAATGAGGAAGTCTGGGAAGAGGATAAAGGGAGGGACAGAGAGATCCAAGGACACACCAGCTCTGTCACCCCTTTGCAAGGGCTGGCCCAGGGAGGAACATTAACACAGCACTCCACAGAGGACCTGTAAGCATCAGACAGTCATGTCTTGAAGCATCCTCTCTGGCCTGTCCACCTGGCTTGACTGACCTAATGAGACGCCTTGTGTTTTTCAGAACGCCGAAGCGAGCTATGACTTCAGCGGCAATGACCCCTACCCCTACCCTCGATACACAGACGACTGGTTCAACAGGTATACTGGGCCTCGGGGGCCACCTTTGACTTTAGATCTGGGGGTTTTGTTTGACTCTGTTTTGAAAACTTGGCTATTCCCAGGAAAATAATCTTAGTGCTTCCCTAAATTATACTGTGATTTTTCTCCGTCATAGCTACATTCTCTAAATTCTTGGATTTTGTTAATATGGCAATGTTCCTCTAGAATGGTCTTGGACTATTTTGTTTGGATGAGTTGGGAGTTATTTGCCACTTTACTAAAGATAGAAGATGGGGCGCCTGGGTGACTCAATCAGTTAAGCATCTGACTTCACCTCAGGTCATGGTCTCATGGTTTGTGAGTTCAAGCCCCGCACTGGGCTCTGTGCTGACAGCTCTGAGCCTGGAGCCTGCTTTGGATTCTATGTCTCCCTCTCTCTCTGCCCCTCAGTCTCTCTTTGTCTCTCTCTTAAAAATAAATAAACATTTTTAAAAAGACAAAAGAAAATAGAAATAATAAGAAATCCTTTTCAACCCACCATAAGATGATAAAAAACATGCTCGTTCCACTTGATCTGTTGAAGACAACTGTTTTGGCCCTCTGCTCTGTTTCTATGTGTTTTGGAAAAATGCTTCTGCTGTAACCTTATAAGGGCTCATGTAGTTCCTTGCAATGGAGCAGTAAGCATAATTGGCAAAGGTTTGAAGTATTTTTTTAATTGAGGCATAATCGACATATGACATTATACCAATTTCAGGTATACAACATAGCGATTTGATATTTGCATATGTCACAAGATGATCACTGCATTAAGTCTGGTTAGCATCTGACACCATGCATAGTACCAAAGAAATATTTTTTCTTGTTGATGAGGTCATTTAAGATCTATTCTCTTAGCCATTTCCAAATACACAATGCAGTGTCATCAACCCATAGGTTCGAAGCATTGCTTGGCGTCCTACCACGTTAACGTACCCAATGGTCCTTCCAAAGGTGTGACTTTTCTTCCACCTATTTTGCTACTAAACATGTAAACATGCAGTCTCTTTTTTCTCCAAGTAAAATTCTTGCCTTTACGGTTGATTGCATATGAGAGATATTGAGAAATAAAGTCGTGTGGCTTGCTTACTCAAAATCAGCTAGGTTTTAAACCTAGTGCTTCCCTATTATTGATGTTCTTGGATAAAGTTCATAAGAACATATGAACTTCAATTAATGGTATAACAATATGTGTACATCACTCTACTCATTTCTTTCACTTCCATGGCAAACGTGTGTAGGCAAAATAAATGTTTCCGTTCTCTGTTCGGTGAGAAGGAAACAGGCTCAGAGAGGTTGTGTGTCTCTTCCCTGGTCAGACTAGGATGTGTCAGAGCCAACACTTGAACCCAAGCTTCAGACAGGTTTTTAAATCCAAACTGTACCATTCTTTTATAAGCAACATTTTTATGATAAAAGACACAAAGCATGATGGCCAGACAGTGGCCAGATATGGGTCCCCAGTGGACCAGGTGACTTATACTCTGTCCCTACAGTCAGCAAGTTGACCAGAGTGTGACTGGGGGACACAAAAGGGCACATGAGTTGGGGGTTTGGCAATTACAAAAAATGCAGAAAAGAAGAAAGGAGAAAAACCAGTCACATTTGCAACATTTTAAAAAAGATCATTACCTATGTTCAACAGCACAATTTACTCTTCATCAGCTTCTTCTATGACAGCTTTAAAATTATCACGTCGTGTTCGAAAGGGTCTGCTTAGGAGATGAGGGTGTATCCCAAAGGTCTGAGAACTTCTGACATGAAGCATCTCATACCCTCCACAACTTACAACCCGACCTCCTAACTTACCCTTAGCAAATAAACACTTTTCAGACACAGAGATGTGAAGTCCCCAGACAGATGTCACTAAGCCAAGGGCAAGACCTAACGGGTAATGGTGGTTTGGAACATTGCACTGAGGAGGACCAAGAGGGGGTGCCCGGCTTCAACATGACTGCTTACCAGTTGTCCACATGACAGCAGGGCAGGAGCAATACATGTGTCACTTGTTCTCTCTACAGCTAGTAGGTACTAAATTAATCTTTGGTGGATTGATGCAGGCACAAAAATATAACCAACACAATGGTCCCCTCCCCCCCCCCCGCCCCACCACGGCCCATTTTCTGAACCCAGCACAATCACCCCAAGCAAGTCTCCCTGTGTGATATGCTGTAACAATATTCTTTAAACAAACAAACAAACAAACAAACAAACAAACAGAATTGGCTTCTATTTTAAATACTTTCATTTGCAAACTTGTTCTTGAAAGTTCAACTTTAAACTGGCTAAAATCGTCTAACTAGGGCAAATTGGGGCTTCTTGCAACACAATTCTTCATTGTCAGTGGTAAAAATTCCCCAGTGTCCGATTGCCTGCGACACAGTATAATGAATCAAGCATGTAGGATCTTTGCTTATTAGGAAGCCACTGACTCAAGACACAGGAGCCACTTTGACCTATAAATAGGGCTTTTCCCAATAAGCAAGTCATATTCAAAGATCCTTATCCACCATCTTGTTATTATAAAGACTGGATGGTACCAGTTCAAATCATGGCCTCTCGAAACATAATTATTATTGTAAATGCTTATGGAAGGAAAGTGGGTCAAAGTCCAAGCCCACACCACTAGCAGGACCTGTGGTCTGAAAATTTGGGTCCTGGAGATGATTCCTTCTTGGCCCAAGGAGAAGTTGAATATAACATCCTATCCATGCGTGTAGGATAAGTTTATTCAGAATTCCCTCTGGTTGAAATATTTGCCTGGGATTTTCTTCCATATAACTTAGGGCTTGGGACAGGAGGAAGGAGATGAGTGGAGGAATACAGAAAATAAAATGGTCATGGGTTAGTAAGTGTTAACGCTTATCATGGGTACATGAGATTTCCGCCTACTTTTGTAGATCTCTGGGGTTTTTTTTCCGTAATAAGAAGTAAATTTAAAAAGCATGGGGCATAATTTAGTTTGGTATTTATGAAACTATTAGCTTTGATATGCGAACTTCTGAGGAGCTTGCAAAATGTCCTATGAGTGGAGACAGATGCCCAAATCACCACAGTGCTAAGTGTAGCTAGGGCTAAAATAGCAGCTTATTAAGCAGTTACTGTGTTTAAGGCACTGTTTTCAGTGCTTTGCATGTATTAATTCAGTTAATTCTCATAATAAACCTTTGAAATAGCTATTATCAGGGCACAGTGGGTTGAGTGCCCGACTTCGGCTCAGGTCATGATCCCACGGTTCATGGGGTTCGAGCTGCATGTCTGTGCTGACAGCTCAGAGCCTGGAGCCTGCTTCTGATGTCTCCCTTGCTCTGTGCCCCTCCCCCACTCACACTCTGTCTCTCTCTATCTCAAAAATAAACATTAAATTAAAAAAAAAAAGAAATAACTCTTATCAGGACTATCCCCATTTTGAAAATGGAGGCATAGAAAGGCCAAGTAACTTGGACAAGGTCATACAGCTAATATGTGGTGGAGACAGGATTTGACACCAGTGACGGGGTCATTACACGCACTGCCTCATAACAAAGATGGCTTGGACAGTATGGAGCAATGCAAAATTATCTCTAGCCAGAGAAGCAGAGACAGGCTTCCCTGAACGGGTAGCATTTGCTCTAGGATTTGAAGGAAGGTAACTGGTAGAGTTAAGGGGTATATTCCAGGCTGAGGGTACAATTTAGGTGAAGGAGGGGAAGCAGGAGGTGCAGACATGTTCAGGAGGTAACCTGGACACCTGGCCTGGGAGTTACAGCCCGGGACAGGGGGCAGCATTCTAAGAAGGCTTCATGGAAGAGGTGTGCATCACACAGGCTTTAGGAGAAAGGAGGAAAGATTTTGTGATTGGGTCAGAAACTGGGCCCGAGGCATAGATGAGGATCCTTCTCTCACCGCACTCAGGGAATGTTGCTGCCCAGAGGCTCCGGGAGTCTTGAGCCAGCACCTGCCTTTGGCTGGAGCTGTGTTCGCTGCTGTGCCAGCATGAGTCTCTTGCCAGTTCTGCAGCCACAAAGGCATGCCGGTTTCTTCAGGTGCTCTCCTCTGGGCGTGAGCACCTTCAAGTGTGCATTTCTTCAAGAACCTATTTAAAACTCCCAGCCAAGGACCATTTATGAAAGCAAACTTCAGGCATATGCAGAACTGCTTTTAGAGGATGGGGATATTAGAATTTCTTGCCCGGTGCTAAATTTGACTTTGTAGGATTATTCCTTTTCAAGCAGAGCAAGTGTATTTATTCTACTGTGAACCATTTAATAATTACATGCAGTATCTGAGCTCTAGAGATATATTTGAAACACAGTTGAGAAATTTGCAAAGGGAGTAAATTTCCTCCTAGCTTGCAAGCAAGAAAATACAGATGGCCAAGCAAAGCAATAATATAGTAGTAGTAGTAATCCAAATTGCAAAAAGGTAGAAAATCATGCACATTTAATGAACCTCACTAATATGCAGAACAGATATAACCGACTTCCTATGTGGTATCAGGATCTAGCATGACATGTTTTTCTTCGCTGGCATTCAGTAAATGTTGATTGGCTGGTTGATAGATGGGCGGCACACCTTGTCAGCCACGCCGAGATGTTGAGTGGCCTTGACATCCGTCCACTTCAGAGCTTCCCGCTTCTTCCGAGGTTTGCAGCCCACGCTTTGTCAATAATTTTCCAGCCTTGCTCGGTTTTAGGTCAATGTTTGGTGATGCATTGCAGATCTGTATTCCATTACCGTGCTGCTGTCCATAAAAATCCCTCTTGCATAGCATTTCTTTGACAGGCATTCACCACTGAAATGTCATCCCTGCCATCGGCAATATTTATGGAGCATCACAAGGGTGCAGCACACTCTATCTATTAAGCCCTAAAGAGTAAGAGATTTGGGATTCGATGCAATTCCTGGCCACAAAAAGTTTACTATAAATTCAGGGAGAGAGAAGACATTTATTGCTCAAGCAACCCAAATGGGGGTGAGGGAAGGAAGAACAATAAATGGATACTGAGGAACATTTATCTCCACGTGGGCTTGTGTGATTGATAGCGTTAGTTAAACCTTCAAATAAGAAAGATCTAAAATAAAAAATAAAAAATAAAAAAAAATAATAAAAAAAGGGGGCGCCTGGGTGGCTCAGTCAGTTAGGCGTCCGACTTCGGCTCAGGTCATGATCTCACAGTCTGTGAGTTCGAGCCCCACGTCGGGCTCTGTGCTGACAGCTCAGAGCCTGGAGCCTGCTTCAGATGCTGTGTCTTCCTCTCTCTCTGCCTCTCTACCGATTACACTCTGTCTCTCTCTGTCTCAAAAATAAAGAAACATTAAAAAAAAAAAAAAGAAAGATCTTTAGTGATTAACTTTTTTTCTTATTAAAAGTCATATTTCATTTTGAAGAACTCTATGTGACAGGCCAAAAATGAACATGTGAGAAAAACGGCCATCTCTGGTTGGTTATTTGCCCGTTGATGGAAACCAATACTTTACCCTGGTGACATTTAATGGTTTAGAAATGCATGAACATCTTTCCCGTCTGTCTTTATGAACTAATTCTGAAATCACCTCCTGGATAATAAAATTTAAACTGCTTTCAAAGACCTAATCTAACTTTTTCTCTCATGTGAGCTTTGAGAAAACCTCATAAGCCCATATTAGTTCAAATGTGGCTGCTTGTAATCAACTGTCTCTCTATCCAAATCAGAACACAGTGAAATCCAACACAGTTTAACTTTGTGAGCTATACTGAGCCATCGGAGAAATACCATATACTTGTTTTTTAAAGTTTATTTATTTTTGAGAGAGAGCGTGGGCGCACCTGCGCACAAGTTGGGAAGGGGCAGAGAGAGAGGGAGAGAATCCCAAGCAGGCTCCATGTTTGACAGCTCACAGCCCCATATGGGGCTCAATCTCACAAATCATGAGATCGTGACCTGAGCCAAAATCAAGAGTCCAACGCTTAATCGACTGAGCCACCCAGGCACCCCCACAAAGTTTTTTTAAAACATTTCTGGTCCCTTACCTGGATTAGGCAAGTCTTCATTATTTAAATTTTTCCCCTCAGCTAAAAGAAATAGACATAACACAGATTTGGGGGTTATGGAGAGAATTATATAGATCATAGAAGAAATCTGCATGTTGGTATTGTTATTTCTACTTTGGAAACAAATGTTATGCATGCCATATAGGTAGATTCTATGGTACTCAGGTGGCAATAATTCTTTCCTTATGGGAGAAAAACACAGCAGATTATGATGGACAAATGTAGTGTCATGTTAATTGCTTGGCATAGATTAAGTGATCCCTGAATCAGTTCCCCCTATCTGTAAACTGGGCCTGAAACTCCACCATGGAAGTTTGTATAAGGGACTAGAGACACATACTTGGTTCAGAGCATGACACGTGGTAGGCATTTCCTAAATGGCAGCAAATATTAATTGTGAAATGCAGTGAAGGGATGTCTATAGGAGCTAAGTCAAAGATTCCCCAACTAGATACAAAACGAGGGGAGTTTCTTCCAAAGGAGTTAATGGATGACCCAACACTTCACCCATCTTTCTTAGCCCTTCATTCTCTCATCTGAGCCTTTGACATGAGACAACAGTAGCTCAAGGTTAAACTTTCTGGAGAGAGTCTGGTGTCTCTGTTTCTGCAGTGCTGATTAAAAGAAGAGTTATATCCGGAGATAGCTTAAATGCATGAAACAAGATTGATCTGTGGGGAAAATTGAAGAGCCTAGCATCTAGCATCAGAAAGATGGAATGCCTCTTCACTTCTCCAGAAAGTACTAGATGATTGTAAGCAGACCCAAGGTTTTCCCCAGAAGCAGCTCTACATGCTTACCTATCCAAACCTTTGGGCTTACTCCAAAGTCTTACCCTGTAGAGACCTTTGGATATGAGCCAGGAAACATGACTGATCTCTGCATTTCATGTGACATGAAAGCTTCTTTTTCCAAAGACATGGCTGAACAGACCGTAGCTAGCCATATAGAGCTCTGTTTATGTAAGAATCTGTATAGACCTAGGGAGACTGGAGTCTGGAAGGCAAAGACAGCCTCATGTCCATGAACCTGGCCAAGTTTCTCACTGGCTTGCTGAATGAATTCCCCATATCTCCAGTATCTCTGTGAATCCAGAGCCCTAAAACATCATTATAAGACTTGGTTGTGGGATATAGAGCTAAGGAGCCCATTAAAGCAACCAAGGGAACAATAACGAGGAAAGAGCCCAAAGGAAGAGAGGAAGAAAAGGAAAAAATACCCTGCAACTCAAACTAAGCCTACAAACTAACATTCCAAAATATCTGGAAAAAAACACATCAAACACAATTTAAAAATCAGGACATGAATTTATACCAGGTGAAATTAGTTTTATGGAAAGACTTGAAAAAGACAATAAAGCAAGTTATGTTATGTTTGCTTCGAGGGATAAATGCATGGATAACATCCATTTAAAAAGAAAAATAAATGATGGGGAAACACAAGCAAAAATAAACATGAATATAAAAAAGGAACCAGGGGCGCCTGGGTGGCGCAGTCGGTTAAGCGTCCGACTTCAGCCAGGTCACGATCTCGCGGTCTGTGAGTTCGAGCCCCGCGTCAGGCTCTGGGCTGATGGCTCGGAGCCTGGAGCCTGTTTCCAATTCTGTGTGTCTCCCTCTCTCTCTGCCCCTCCCCCGTTCATGCTCTGTCTCTCTCTGTCCCAAAAATAAATAAAAAACGTTGAAAAAAAAAAATAAAAATAAAAAAATAAAAAAGGAACCAATTGCACTTGGAATGAAGTCTCAACGAATGTGATAACATCTAGCCTGGGTGCAGTTGAAGAGATAATTATTGAATTGAAGATAAACACCGTTTATTAAAAATCTACAGCAAACGTGCTTCTTCTGGACGGCTGGGGGAGTAGAGTTGACATACAATGCTATTTATTTTTGAGAGAGAGAGAACGTGTGTGTGAGGTGGGGAGGGGCAGAGAGAGAGGGAGACACAGGATCCAAAGCAAGCTCTGTGCTGACAGCAGACAGCCCAATGTGGGGCTTGAACTCACGAACCGTGAGATCATGACCTGAGCCGAAGTCAGAGGCATAACCTCCTGAGCCACCCAGGTGCCCCTACAAACATTATTCTTAATGCTGAAACTTTGATGGCACTCTCTTTAATGCTGGATGAAATAAGAATTCTGCCTATCTCTCTTTTATCTGACACCATGCCACATCTCATAGCCAATGAAATCATTGTAAATCTAAGGAAAGATACATGAGAACATTAAGGAGAAAATTATAAAATTTAGAAAAGACATAGAAGTCCTGAATGAATGGCGTTGCCTACTAAGTTCACAGATGGGAGGATGGAACCGTATAAAGATATGAAGTTAATTCAATGCAATTTCAACTAAAGTCTCAATAGTATTTTTCTGTGAAACTAGAAAATCTGATCCTAAAATTGATATGGTACAGCAAAGGGTCATGAATACAATAAGAAGACAAAGAAAGAGGAGGAGGAGGAGGAGAATGAAAATGAAGAAGACATAAAAGGGGAAGATGAACCACGACAGCAAGGTGGGGAAATTCTACCTGCCACATATCAAACATTACAAAACCATCATAATTGTGAGAGAACGGCGTTAGCACACGGAGTGAAAAAAAGATCAAAGAAACAGGATAGAAAACCCAGAGGCAGACCACCACATAAAAGAATCTTAATATGGCCAAGATGGCAATAAACACAATGGAAAAAGGATGATGTAGTGATATTCGATAAATGGTGCTAGTTATTCATATGGGAAAATAGGTATCACGCACAGAGCGTAAACAGATTCTAGGGAAATGAAGACCTAAATGTATATAAATCTTTTAGAAGTAAACTGTAAGAAAATGTCCTTATGACCCTGGAATAGGAGTGGCTTCCTTAAACAAGACACTAGGCCACAAGGAAAAGGAAAATATTGAGAAAGCTAAGTTAAAATTAAACATTTTGGTTCAAAATCACAATAAACAAAGTTAAAAGACAAGCCACAGACCAGGAGCTTATGTGCAACAAGTTCTACGAAACAAAAGGGTTAGTATCCAATAAAGAACAGCTACGAATCAGGGGCACCGGGGCAGCTCAGCTGCTTAAGTGTCTGACTTTTGGTTTTGGCTCAGGCCATGATCTCCCAGTTCGTGGGATTGAGTCCCATGTCAGGCTCTGTGCTGACAGCGCGGAGCCTGCTTGGGATTCTCTTTCTCCCTCTCTCTCTGCCCCTCCTCTGCTCTCTCTCTCTCTCTTTCTCTCAAAGTAAATAAATAAATGTATATATATTTTTTTAAAAAAGAACAGCTACAAGTCAATGAAAAAAAATAACTCCATAGAAAAAATGGACCAAGGTTATATGCAGATGATTAACAGAACACCTGAGCTAACTTGTGTATGAAAAGATGCTCAACATTCCTAGTAATGAGGAAATTGCAAAGTGAAACAATGAAATACCATTTCACAACCTTTGGATAAGCAAAAAAGGTCAAGTTTGATGATACTAAATGCTGGCACTCTCCCACTCTGCAGGAGGTCATATATATTCAAAGAACCTGTTTTCACCTTTACATACATATCCTAGAGGAACGGTCACAAACGTGCACCGGGTAATAACGCACAAGAATGTTTCCTTTCAAATTATTTGTAAGAGCAAGCAAATTGCAAACAATCCAAATGCCTGTCCCTAGGAGGACAAACAAGTAAATTGCAGCCTGTCTATAAATGGACTACACACAGTGCTGCTACACAGCACTAAAAATGAACGCACCAGAGTCTATGAATGAACGTCAGAAATTCAAGAGCAAAAAGCAAATTTTAAGAAGATTGTATACAAGGAAACACGTATACTGAGTTGGAAAACAAGCAAGTAGTGGCATATATGCTTATGTACATCTGATTATAAAGTAATTGTATAGAAACATGCACAGGGATTCCAAGGATCACCTGGGTACAGTGGTCACTTACGAGGAAGCAAAGAGAGGTATGGGCCCAGGGAGGTCTTCGAGTGAATCTGTAAATGTTTATTTCTTGAAAAAATAGTTATCCCGGGGCGCCTGGGTGGCTCAGTCGGTTAAGCGTCCGACTTCGGCTCAGGTCATGATCTCGCGGTCCGTGGGTTCAAGCCCCGCGTCGGGCTCTGTGCTGACAGCTCAGAGCCTGGAGCCTGTTTCAGATTCTGTGTCTCCCTCTTTCTCTGACCCTCCCCTGTTCATGCTCTCTCTCTCTGTCTCAAAAATAAATAAATATTAAAAAAAAATTTAAAAAAATAGTTATCCCTATATAAAAATACATGGAATGCACCCTTGTAATTATACACTCCTTTGGTCATGAGAATATCCAGGGTGCCTTAATTAGTCATGCACAGAACTCCACACTTTGCTTTGCTCAGGAAGATGGGGATTAGACCAGAGACTGTAACCGTACTACATATTCGCTCTGCTGTTTAATTTTGTGCCGTGACCAGAGTCTCTGTGACAAATGGGGTATGTGTTCTTTATTCTACCTGCCCTTGTGTTCCTTCAAGGGTTCGTTTTCCTCAAGGCATATGCTTTAAAATTAAGAACTATATGGTCTATCATAGAATGAAAGTAGGTACATGGTTGAACGAGATTTAATTTACCCTCATGGGAAAACTGAAGGTATCTTAAGAGAACAACATTAGAAGTGCTCATTATATCACCAAATCTTGCTGAATGACACCCCTGTTCCCAAAATGTCTCTTGAATCAATTTCCTATTTTCTCTGCACACTGCCACTGCCTTAGTTTTCATTCTACCATCACAGCAAGGGCTTTGTATTCCTGCTCTCTCTGAAAAACTACTACCATTTTGTTAGTTACATTATGTGTGATCATGGCATTGTGGTTATCTAGGATACTAGCATTTTTGTACAGATATATTAAGCAATTTGAGGGGGGGTGAATCTGTATTTTTCTTTAGGCTGATTTGCAAAAAAAGCTTAATCAAATATGGCATAATATTAATTGTACACGCCTGCACAAGACTAAAGAATAAAAATAACCAAATGTCTATCAGTAGATGGCTGATCTAATAAGCTATAGCATACTCACACAAAAAAATCTGAAGTATGGGAAACATTTGGCTTTGATAGAGTTGGGTGGTAGCCATATGAGATTCATATGCAATTATGTTATTCATTGAATTTGTTTGTATTTTTTTAAGTTTATTTATTTTGATAGAAAGAGAGAGAGGGGGGCAGAGGCAGAAAGAGAGGGAGAGAGAGAATCCCAAGCAGGTTCCATACTGTCAGCACAGAGCCTGATGTGGGGCTCGATCCCACAAACTGTGAGATCATGACCTGAGCAGACATCAAGAGTCAGATGCTTACTGACTGAGCCACCCATGTCCCCTGTTTGTATTTTTTAAATAATAATAATAATAATAATAACAGGGTACATGGGTGGCTCAGTCAGTTAAGCATCTGACTTTGGCTTAGGTCACGATCTCACAGTTTGTGAGTTCAAGCCCAGCATCAGGCTCTTTGCTATCAGCACCTAGCCTGCTGTGGATTCTCCATCCCCTTCTCTCTCTGCCACTCCCCCACCCATGCTCTCTCTCACAAATAAATAAACATTAAAATAAAAATAATAATAATAGGGGCACCTGGGTGGCTCAGTTGGTAAAGCATCCAACTTCGGCTCAGGTCATGACCTCATGGCTCATAAGTTTGAGCCCCACGTTGGGCTCTGTGCTGACAGCTCAGAACCTGGAGCCTGCTTCCGATTCTGTGCCCCTCTCTCACTCTGCCCCTCCCCCACTAGTGCTTGGTCTCTCTCTCTCTCTCTCTCTCTCTCAAGAATAAATAAAACATTAAAAAATTTTTAATAATAATAATAATAATAATAGTAAACATAAACTGAGCCAAAATAGAAACACCAAAATGTCATCCAGGTCTCATGCCATTAACAGAATCACTTCTGCTCACCAGCCTCAGAAGGTCCATTAAATCGGCCAATGCCCAAAGGCCCTCCCACACACCACACAAACCTCAGAGGAGGGTAGAGAATAAGAGATCAGACAAGATAGACTTTTTTCTGCTCTTCGAGGATGGCCTTATTCTGATGCTTGTCATCCAACATCCTTGCTGTCCCCCTTGTTGTCATCTGTTTGGTCCTTACGGTATCTTTCAAATTCGTTTCTTTCAGTTACTATTTGAATGTCTCCTTCCAGATAAGAGATCAAGCAGCAACTACTAATATAAATATGGTAGAACTATTCAATAAGATTAAAATCAAAGTTTACTAGTTCAGGGGCGCCCAGGTGGCTCAGTCAGTTAAGTGTCCAACTTCGGCTCAGGTCATGATCTCACGGTTCATGGGTTCAAGCCCCGCATCGGGCTCTATGGTGACAGCTCGGAGCCCAGAGCCCGCTTCGGATTCTGTGTCTCCCTCTCTCTCTGCCCCTCTCCCACTCACACTCTGTCTCTCCATCTCAAAAATAAATAAACATTCAAAAATAAATTTTTTTTAAGTTTACAAGTTCAGGTTATTCCAGCACCTATAAGAAATACATCCCCAAATCTTAGTGGCTTAACACAATAAAAGTTATTTATAATTCACCTACCAGTTCCTGCACGTCTTCTGGAGGAACAGCTGCCCTCCAAGCAGCGATTCAGGGATGTGGGCTTCTTTCATCTGTGACACACATTTCCAAAGTTACCATGCTTGTCCACGTCAAACTAAAAGAGGGGAAAGAGCACAGATAGACACTCGTGGGTGGTATTTATGCCCCGACACAGCATGCATCCGTGTGCCTCCATCACGTTAGCATAATCCAGTCATATGGCTGCATGCCAGTGCAAGGGAGACCTGGAAATGGAGCTTAGCTGGATCCCAGAAAGAAAAGAAAATGAGTTTAGTGATCAGTTAGCATTTTCTGCCAGCAACAAAAATCATGTTGCAAAGTAACAGATAATGTTGTACCAGAAAACCTGGCCAGTGGTACCAACAGATGAGTGAGCTAAAGAACCAGTGAAAACTCAGTTACTTTTTGTATTGGTCGGGGTCCTCCAGAGAAACAGAACCAAAAGGATATGGAGAGAGAGAGAGAGAGAGAGAGAGAGAGAGAGAGAGATTTATTATAGAAAATTGGCGCATGCAATGATGGAGACTGGCAAACCCAAAATCTGCAGCACGGGCTGGCAAGCTGGAGACCCAGGAGAGCTGACGTTCCAGTTCAAGTCCAAAGGCAGCCTCCTGCAGACCCAGAAAGAGGCAATGTTGCAGATGAAGTCCAAAGGCTGTCTGCTGGAGAATTCTCTCTTGCTCAGGAAGGTCACTCTTCTTGTTCTATTTAGGCCTTCAACTGATTGGATGAGGCCCACCTGCATTAAGGTGCTGCACAATCTGCTTTACTCAAAGTCCACCAATTTAAATGTTAATCTTATCCAGAGGCACCTGGGTGGCTCAGTCGGTTAAGTGTCTGACTCCTGATTTCAGCTCAGGTCATAATCTCACGGTTTGTGAGTTTGCACCCCATGTTGGGCTCTGTGCTGACAGTGCAGAACCTGCTTGGGGTTTTCTCTTTCTCCTTTTCTCTCTCTCGCTCTGCCCCTCCCACACACACTTTCTCTCTCTCTCTCCCCCCCCCTCAAAATAAATAAACTTTAAAAAAAATGTTAATGTTATCTAAAACACCCGCACAGAAACACCCAGAATAATGTTTGACCGCATATCTGAGCACCCCTTGGTCCAGCCACGTTGACACATAAAATTAACTGTCACGCTTTCTGTCCGCACTTTTCTGTTAGTCAGGAATAGATGATAGTCAAGGGTTCTGGGTAAGAGCAGGGGTTTGGGAACATTCACCTGAGTGTGAATTCTGCTACTGCCTCCTACGTGAAAAGTGACTTATTATCCCTGTGCCTCGGATTCCTCTTTTTGTAAACGGGGACAATAACAGAGGTGCTGAGGCACCCCTCTCAGCACAGTGCTCAACCCTCAGTAGGTATCAATAAATGAGAGTTGTTATATTCGTTTTACTCAGTATACCTACACTATGCCTTGAACGGAGTGCATACAGAAGGACATGACTTTGGCTAGGGAGGGCGAGAGGGATGACCAAATCCCTTTAGCGAAAGGCCAGCGATGTGGAAAGGAGGGGTGTACCTGGGCTGTCTCTTTGGAGATCCCCAGGGTCGGGGCCGTGCTTCAGGTGTTCACTTGGATACCTCTACAGCCGCTGCAGTTCTTTGGGGAAGCCCCAGTCATCATGAGAGTCCAGCTTTGAACCCCAATCCCCCATAAGTTAAGCATGGGTTGTCCCTGTAGCCTTGTTTGTTTATGTGTGAGTTATCGATCGCCAAATAATGTCACATGACAAATCGTCCCAAAAGTTAGTAGAGTCAGCTAGGCAATTCTGTTGACCTGGACCAGGCTCGGGTTTGTGGCTGGGCTCACCCATGCATCCACGGTCAGCCTGCAGGGTGGCTGGGAGCCAGTTGATAGGATGCCCTCTCTCACATGTCTGGAGGACAGGTGGCCGTCAGCTGGGGGACCTGGGGTCGTGGCTGCATGGGTTTCATCACTTAATAGGCTTACCCAGGCTTGTCCACACGCACCTAGGCAGGGTCTCAAGCTGAGGGGTAAGCTCCCCATTTCTACCACCTTGTTTTGGCCACAGCAGGTCACAAGTCCAGCCAGATTCAAGGGAGGCGGGAAACAGGCTTCACCTCTTCATGGAAGGAGCAAGAAAAGCACATTGTCAAGGGCACGGACTCGGAAGAGTGGTGGGTTGGGGCCATTTTGGCAACACATCTGTGACTCTACCACCTGCCTCCCTCCCATTAGCCTCAGTTAGAAGGAGGCCGACTGAGCGGCTGATATGTGTTCCTCACCCCCTATAGCTCCACATCTGACAGACATATGTTTTATTCTAGAAGCGAGAGGGAGCTACCGAACTTTCTCAAGAAAGCAAAGAGGCCAAATGAAAATGGATTTGGAAAAAGATTTTCCTGACTTTCGGGGGAGCAGGCACGCTTGTCTGAGACAATCAGGAAGGCAGGAGACAGGGGGAAGGCATTGGAGGCAGTGGGAACAGAGCCTGTGAAGCCCCAGGGGTGTGGAAAGACATGGTGCCATGAACAATTATAGGGAACTGCCACTAGTTGTTTATAATTAGTGTTGCCTAATTTAGCAATGAAGCGTTTCTTCCCATATGTTCCTTTGGAGAGCCCACAACGCTTGTCTCCCCGCTTAAAGGCCAAAATTAAGGCTATGGAAGCACTTTAGTGCTTTAGTTCGCTCCAGCCAGTTCACACACATTCATCCACTAGCCTTTGGGGAGCAGTCTAGGGCAAAGATAGGAGCGTAGGGGGGCGGTTCAGTAACCGAGTGTTGGTCTCAGCCCCGCCCCAGCCATCTTCTAGCTGTGCGCCTTCGGGCCAGCACCTCTGAGACTCAGCTCTGATGTCTGTGAAACAGGGCCGTGGTTTCTCATAGCCCTCCCGGGAGGCCTGAAGGGGGCGAGGCGAGCAAGGCACTGAGCACCGCATCTGGTAGTAGATAACGGCCTAGTGAGTGGCCGATGGGTATTCGTTTCCCTGCCTCCTTCGTCACCTGGAACAGGGCTCCCCTCACGATGAGGCCATCCGTGTTCTCCGAGGATGCTGGCACAACTGACTATCCCAGGCAAGGTCTAATTGCACACGTCAGCTCTCGGAGAGGAGATCTTGACAGGGCTAATTATTAAATAATAAGGAAATTAGTGCTTAGCCAAATTAGACATGGCATTGATTTTTAAGCTTTTATTTCAATATTTATATGTTCAGGGGAGCCTGGGTGGCTCAGTCGGTTAAGCGGCTGATTGCGGCTCAGGTCATGATCTCACAGTTCGTGGATTTGAGCCCTGTGTTGGGCTCTGCACTGACAGCTCGGAGCCTGGAGCCTGCTTCAGATTCTGTGTCTCCCTCGCTCTCTGTCCCTCCCTTGCTTGTGCTCTGTCTCCCAATCTCTCTCGAAAATAAACATTAAAAAAATAAAAAATAATTTAATTTAATCAGTATCCATTAAATTCCATTTTAAAAAATACATGTGCATATATGTAAAGGATATATATATGCACTTTATATCTGGTAGGTACTTTATATAAGCATGTATTTAAATATATGGATTATATAGAATGTATGAGTATATATTATATATAAATATATCATTATATACTTAATTATGTACTTTTCTTTTTTTCTTTTTTTTTCAATATATGAAGTTTATTGTCAAATTGGTTTCCATACAATACCCAGTGCTCATCCCAAAAGGTGCCCTCCTCAATACCCATCACCCACCCTCCCCACCCTCCCACCCCCCATCAACCCTCAGTTTGTTCTCAGTTTTTAAGAGTCTCTTATGCTTTGGCTCTCTTCCAATTATGTACTTTTAAAGTAGATCTATGAATCAACATAAAGAATGTACGTATGTCAGGGGCACCTGGGTGGCTCCATCGGTTGGGCATCCAACGTCGGCTCAGGTCATGATCTCACAGTTTGTGAGTTCAAGCCCCGCATCAGGCTCTGTGCTGACAGCTCAGAGCCTGGAGCCTGCTTCGAATTTTGTGTCTCCCTCTCTCTGTACCACCCCCATCACGCTCTCTCTCTCAAAAATAAACACTAAAAACATTTTTAAAAGAATGTACATATTTCATTATATGTATATATACAAATATACATATATATATATATATATATATATATATATATATACACATATACACACATATGTGTGTGCTTCCGTGCTGCTTTTCAGAACTTTATTTAGCAATTCCTTCAGCATTTGGAATAAGGTCCTTCAGCATTTGGAATAGGTGGCTATGAAAATCTCATCCGTGGTAGACTGAGCACCTTCTCAAAAATTTCAAATGTGATCCACAGAAAACTTAAAGACAAGTAGACAGCTATGTGTACAGCACTTTGTTTCATAGATTTTTTTTAGGGCCATCCTCTGCCCTTGTAACTACACAGTTTACCTGAACACAATATACAGATTTCATTCTTGTTCCAAAGGACATTTGGAGCCCATGAAAGATGTAGCCTTTATGGAGGTAGGATTTACTTTCTTTTTTAATTTATTTTTTTTTTTTTTTACTGTTTATTCATTTTTGAGAGAGAGAGAGAGAGAGAGAGAGAGAGGGAATGAGCAGGGGAGGAGCAGAGAGAGGGAAACAGAGGATCCAAAACAGACTCTATCTACACTGACCGCAGTGAGCCAGATGTGGGACTTGACCTCATGAACCCCGAGATCATGACCTGAGCTGAAGTCAGACGCTCAGCCGACTGAGCCACCCAGGGACCCCCACTTTTGCTCATACAATATATGATGAGTATATAATAATATATATATATATATATATATATATATATATATATATATATATATATATCCCCCTCCCCATACCCAGTCCTCGGGTGTGGTTCTTTAAGGGCTGAAACAATAGCTTTGCTTGCCCCAAGAGGATGATGCAAACAGCACACTAGTCAACAATTTAGAAATCTAAACTCCTAGGGCCATGCAGCCAATAAACCCCTTCACCCATGTTTCCTTATCGTATTTGGAAAAGCCAACGCTCACCGCCCTGTCCCTTCAGCAGGCGGTGCTGACACTCTTCCAGCAGAGCGGATAATGTGGCCCAGTTATTCCTTTAGCTGCTTCATGGACCATTAGAATGGACTTTTGGGGACTGGGGACCAGTAGTTTCAGAGGACTTGTACCTTCGGAACCTCCCACATCTTGAATGCTGTTTAGGGCTAGAACACAACACTCTGATAGGCTCAGAGTTTGTGCTGGTTTCAGTTGTCCATTGTGGCTTAACAAACTACCCCAAAACTTGGTGGCCTAAAAAAAAACGAACACTTATTTGCTCACAGACCCGTAAGCTGGGCAGGAACAGCCAGTCTCCCTCCACGTGCCGCCCACCGGGGTGATCTAGCGAGGTCTGGAGGAGGAGGGCATCATCCCTCACGTGCCAGGAGCCTCATCTGAGGTGTTGGAATGGCAGAAATTGCTGGGTCTTTCTCTCTCTCTCTCTCTCCCCCCACGTGGTCTCGTCCACTTGTAGGCTAGCCCAGGCTCCCCTCGTTGACACCTGGCACCAAGCTGTCAGCCCTCTTACAAAGTGATACATCACATCTCCACTGTGCTCTGTGGGTCAAAGCAAGTCCCCAGGCCAGCTCAATCCAACGGGAGGGGAAATGCACACGGGACAGATAGAACTGTTTGGAACCCTTTAGTCGAAGGCAGGAGAGAGCAAAACAAGAAGGACAAAAATTAGTGGTGTCTGTTCCCGATAACGTTCTAGAACATAAGCCATGGGAAGGCCTTGCTCAGACTCGTAAGGCTGGGAAAACCTTGGAAAGGTTATCTAATGCCTGGTGGGGCTCCTTAATCTGGTCAGCCTCAAAGGTTCTGTGAGTCCCTTGAAATCGCATGCAAAATGTTGCCAACACATGCTTTCTTATTCCTGGAGGAAGGTGGGAATCTATAGCATTCCATACGCCCTCCAAGGAAGCTATCTTCCAGAAGAGGTAGGTAACCATTATCCTATACCTGACAGGCAGCCTTGCATGACTGTGTAGAGAACCAGCCTTGAAAATAACCACTAGTCCACAATCCTAGTTCTCCAACCACTAGGAAGTGCTGAAGTGTTGTGATCCGACCAGCACACACGTGTCCTCTCATGCTTGGTGTTTCCTGGAAGCCTCTAAGTGTATTTTCTGCAGGAAGACACTTCAGATTTGAAAGTAAAGATCAGATTTCAAGGTGGAAAATGCTCTGAGAAGCCTCCTTCTTGTAGAAGCAGGTCAAGGTCAGGAAAATAGGTGGAAGGGGAGAGGGGGAAGAAAGGCGATACACAGAAGGAAAATCTGCCAGCTCCGGCTAACCAGACCATCGACAGCAAATTGCTTCCAGTTGATAGAATTTAAGGAACCTCCCCCAGAGTCTTTTGATGCCGTGTCTAACTTCCCTCTATTTTTCTCCACAGCCATGGGACCCGATGTGCAGGGGAGGTTTCTGCCGCAGCCAACAACAATATCTGTGGGGTCGGAGTGGCATACAACTCCAAGGTTGCAGGTAAGCTGTCCCTGCCAAACAGCAGGTGCCATGAGCCAGAAGGCATCACACTGCGGTCTCCAGCCTGGCCAGGACCTGGCAAAAAAAATCCCACTGGAGCAGCAGGGCTGGGTCCAATAGCTTTAGCAAGAGTGAAAAAGACAATCTTTTTAATCGATCTGGCAGTATCAATAAACTCAGATTTTTTTTCGAGTGTAACATAAATACAGAAAAGGGCATGGCTCATGAGCTCAGTGAGTTTTCACAACCCACCACATCCAAGGAAACCATCAAGAAACAAAACATCGCAGGCACCCCAAAGGCCTTGTCATGTCCCCTCCCAGTTACTACCCATATACACAAGAATAACCCTGATCCTGGGGCGCCTGGGTGGCTCAGTCAGTTAAGCATCTGACTCTTGGTTTCGGCTCAGGTCATGATTTCACAGTTCGTGGGTTCGAGTCCTGCATCAGGCTCTGTGCCAAAAGTGCAGAACCTGCTTGGGATTCTCTCTCCCTCCCTCTCTCTCTGCTCATCCCCTACTCAGACTCTTTCTCTCTGTCAAAATAAAAAGAAAGAAAGAAAGAAAGAAAGAAAGAAAGAAAGAAAGAAAGAAAGAAGAAAGAAAATGAGTAACCATGATCCCGATTACTAACAACAAAAACTGGTTATTGCCAATTTTTAAACTTTAATATAAATGGAATTGCACTGCTGTACTCTTTTGTGTCATTATCAACAAGACTCAAATAAAGACTGTAGAATATAAAGAGATGCATACAAATTATTGTAAACATACTCAAAACTCTAAAAAACGGTTTTTTACACAGTGCATCTCATCTTTAAGGAAATATATTCTACCTAAACCTTTGTATCATGTTCCACAGGAAGGACATTTGACAATTTCATCCTAAAGGCAGCTTTAGAAATGACGTGGCAGATCACTAGAAACTTAGAAACCAACATCTTCCTCTCAAAAAAGAGAGGGAGTGAGAAGGAGGGGTTCATAAGCTGTCAACAAGATGCAGGAGAATGGAGTGACTCCTGGCACATTCCAAGTTTTGCATCAAATGGGTTCTTAATTTGTTCAGGCTGAGTCACTCAACCTTGTTTTTCTTTTTTTTACAACTGTCTTGGTATTTTTTTTCCTAGCAATTTAAGAGAACCATAAACATACTTTGTGCTGACGCTTGCATTTCCAGGGACCTAAATAAAGCAAGAACAACCTATACAAACCCACCACCAACCTCTTTCAACACTGTTTGCTAAGAGGCTTGCTGGGTGCTGAATTTCACAAAAGAATCCATCTGGAGAGTTCTGAAATACAAAATAGGGGAAGCTTTGCCCCTTGGGTTTCTGCTCTCTCTAGTTTGTATGCATTCAAAATGCTGGCATTAAAATGTCAGGAGCCATTATGAGCTCAGGGGAAAGAATAACACTCAGTTAATATTTTATAAGCCAGGCTCATACCTTGGGTGGTATCTGAGGCGAGGTGGGTTCCCCATCCACAGGACAGAACTGGAGGCAACTGAAAACTTCAAACCTGGATTTCCCATTCACAATTATGGTTTTCAAAATAATTTGGATCCCAAAGTACAGTTTCAAAATACTTTTGGAGCCTGAAGTAACTGGGCTTTTTTGAACAGGGATTCTTAGAACTAGTCCCTGCAAAATTGAGTTAAGAGCAGCTCAAGCGTTAGGAGGGTTCACTGGGGTCCCTTTCTCCATCTGCCTTCTATCCTTTTCTCTCCTAGTATTTGCACTCTGAAAACATCTGAGCAGCTCACCAAATGTACCTCATTTTCCTGTTCTTTTCATTGGAATTCCCTAAAAGGGAAGCGTGAGACAAAGATTTGAGTGTGTTAACCTAAGAAATAAAAGAGCCAGTTATCTTACCAGCAAAACAGGTTTACATTTATGACAACAGAGAATGGCAATTCAGGACGTGCAAGCTATAGCAAAACCACAGGCAATTCCCACAAAGCAGAAGAATGTCATTTTAGGGAGAAGAAAGTTGAGAGGGGTTGTTTTGAATGGAAGTCCATTGGAGAAAAGCAGGAGTTTGGGGTGAGGGTGGTTTCTTTTTGGCTGAGTTGCGCGCATAGTCAGTTTCTCATAGGAGATGCAATGTACATCTTTTCCAGTTGGGGCTGGAAAGTATTGATTTTTTCCTGCTGACAATTCTGCTGGGATCTGTAATTGACGATTCTTCCTGTAATTGATATTGAGTGATATGGCTCCCCCTTCTGGACTCCTGATTCCATTTTAGTGAGGGCTCCCTTTATGAATTGCTTACAGGAGCAAGGAGTTTCTTTGGGAGGGTGATCCCAGGAAGCCAGAGAGAAGAGGAAGAGAGGCGGCTAAGGGAGGGAAGCCAACAAAGGGTGTGTAGATGAGCTGAGGACAAGCAGGGCTCTGAGGGACTATAGAATTGCACCCCCGAGGTGAAGAGGCTGTTTACCAACTCCCACCCCTCACTGGTGGGGGGGGGGGGGGGGTGGAGTGCCTCCTGGGCCCTCAGCACCCTGTCCAGCCTGCCAGTTCACATGGGTGGAGCATAGTCCTGAGGCAAAGAATGCCTCCCCCCAGGCAAAGACACCTGGACAGGGTAGTGGATTCAGGCAGGTGCAACCCATAAACTCTGCCTCACCTGCTAACTGAGTCCCAATCCCAAAGGTGAGTGACTGCAGCCTGATCCCTCAAAGATACGACCTGACCTGTGCTTTGTGAAACCCCAGACAGCTCAGGTCTCACAGCAATGCTCCAATGTTCCAGAAATAGGCCAGAACTAGTGGGAGGCATGCCTAGCCACACAAAGATTTTAAGCAGAGGAGCCTCCTTTTCCGCTCCCTTAATCCCAGTGGTGCTCCTCTGTAACAACTTCTGCTGGTGCTAACTGCTTAAGGGGCTCAGAAGTCTGGTCCCCATCATCCTGTGCCCATTAGGACACCCAGTGTCCTCTGGGCTTTACTGGAGCAGCACGAGGAATTCTTCATGAGGAAGCCCTGGACTGTTACTCAAGAATCACAATAAAAGCGGAATTTCATCCTCCTAGACCTTACAAATTTATGGGAAACATTTTGTTCCTTCTGGCTGGCAATTCCAGAAGTTGGCTAGTTTTTATTACTCTAAATGAACCATACCTTTCCAGAGAAGCTTTCTTGCGGGTTTCTGAGCTAGGGATGTCTAGAGCGCCACCTGGTGGTGATCTGGGATCATTGCTAGTCCCTGGCAGTCTGGAGGTGTCCCATCACAGGTTAGAGAGGCGCCCGAGGTCTTGTTCCACGCCCTTCCTGACTCCTGTGTTTCTCTTCATCCTGTGCTAAAAAAAAAAAAAAAAAAAAAAAGGTTTCAGTTAAGGGGATGTAGAATCTTAGTCCAGAAATAGGAAAGTGGAGATAAGATGATAAAATGGGTCCTCTGAAGGGAAAAAAGGAAAAAATCATATAGCATCTCTTTATCTGCCTATTAGCCTGTTGGGTTTCTCTTTTCTTCATAAATTTTGCTCACTTTTCCACTGGGGTTCCTGTCTTTTTCTTGTTGATTTGCACGTGTTTTTGGTATGTCCTAGATCTTAGCTCCTGGTCGGTTACAGTCAGTGCAAATACCTTCTCCCAAACTTTCATGTGAGATCATTAGTCCGTCCGGATTCCACATTTGCATGTCATGCTGGCTTGGGATCCAGTTATATTTTTCTCCCAACATGACGCCAATATCATCCATTCAGTAATCCATCCTGTCCCTTTGATTTGTGGTGCCATCTTCATCATGTTTCAAGTTCCCGTGCATATATGGTTAGTCCCCGGGTAAATATAATTTAGATAAAACCGCCTAGCAAGTGTAAATCAGGAAGTGTAGCCACACTCCTTGTACTGCTGGGCCTTTGTATCTGCTCTTCCCTCGTCCCAGAATACCTCCCCTATAGGCTTTACCTGGCCACCTCTTTATCCTGCACTTCTCAGGTTCCCCATTGTTACCTTCAGCATCACCTCCAGACCAGCCTTCTCATCTACACTTGATAAAGCATGCAGTTTTTTCTTCCTGGCACTAACCACTGTCCAGTTATTGCCCACATTCTTGTACATGGTTATTTGATCAATATCTTTCTCCCCAGGCAGAAAACAGCCTGCTTGAGGACAGGGACCTTGTCTGTTTTCTCTCACCTCAGCACCCAGAACAAGGTCTGGCACCCAGCAGATGCTCAGAGCCTATTTGCTGAGTGACGGGAAGCAAAAAAGGAATAAAGAGAAGGAAGGGTCAGTGAATAAACCCATGATAAGCAGTAGAGATTAATCACTGGACAGAAGAATGGATGGATGAATGGAGTTGAAAGATTAAGGGCATTAGGATCTAAGGACCCAAAGCCGATAGAATTTCTACCAGGAAGCAAAAGTATCTTGTCTTCCACCAGTACCATCTCACCTTTGCTATTTTATCCCAATCAAATTAGTTCCAAGGAGACTTGAGCCTTCTTATATCCTCTCCCCTCTTCCCTCCCTTCCAAGGGCACCATGATAATGTTCTAAGTGCTGGCATCACCAGTAGGAGCTGCCCCAGGGCCCACCATTGAAAAAGGGACAGGGGACCCCTTTATACCTATGCCCTAAGCCGCTCCAGGCTGACAAGTATCACGACCGTCCATCGACCATAATATAACACCATTCAGGTGTTACAAATAGAGTGTGTAAATTTCCAGGGGCTCATCATTTCCACCTATTCATTAGAATCTCAAAATCTTGGGCCCCAAAGATCCTTTAGTCCACAAACCCACAGATACTTGCATAAGGGTAGCAACAATATAATAATAATAGCAATAATAATAGCAGCAGTAGTAGTAAATAACACAATATTTACTCTTCCAATGTGTCAGTGCGATGCACAACTCTTTACTCAACTCTTTACACAATCTTATCATGCATCATTATATATGTATATATACATACATATATACATATACGTACACATTTATGTACATATACATGTGTACACATATATGTACATATACATATGTACATATATATGTATATATACATATACGTATGTGTACGTATATGTATATATACATATAGAATGATGCATGATAAGATTGTGTAAAGAGTTGAGTAAATAGTTTTGCATATATATATAATATTATATATAATAACTATATTATATATAATATATAATATTATATAAATAAATATAAATATATTTATATATAATAAATATATAATAATTATTATTATTATACTATTTATTATTATATTAATATATTATAATTTTATATATATATATATATATATATATATATATATATATATGTATCCCTCTTTTACAGAGAACCAAACTGGGGCCACACAGCTTGTAAGCTATAGGATAATTTTGCACCTAGAATGCCCTAAGCCAGAAATTCTACCATTGACCCCCTACACTAAAATGCTTGAACAACTTCTCTTTTCCTACTTTTCTGATATAGTCTGGATCCAGCCTGGAACTACACACCTCCAGCAACAGGAAACTCACTCCCTTCCAACACAGTCCACTCTGCCTTTGGATAGGTGTGACTTTGAGAAACTTCCTCCTTAAAACTAGCTCTCTCTTTGATTTCTGTTACCTATCATGGACACAGTTGTTACCACCTCTTCGAGATGACGCATTGCAGGGAGGGAGGAAAAATTCCAATTAGTCTGGTTCCTAAAGAGTTAACACTCTGTAACATGTAAACCCATACATATGACACGTTCCAGAAGTGCTCACCTTGAAGCTTTAATAACTTCAGAACTATGTGTATTTGAAGATTTAATTATTTACATTTCTTTATCCACTTGCTTACTTTTATGAATTTTGAAGAAAAAAATTAATTTCCATTTTTTGACTTTGAAAATGCCATTATTTAAGTAACTCTTTAAGAAAATAACCTAATTCTTTTCTTACTTTTATTTTTAAGTGTTTAACATCTTCGATCAAAGGGATTAAGACAAAGAATTAAAATTAAAAATATAGTATTCAAACTTTGCAAAAGCAAAATAAAATGCACAAGTATAAACAATGAACCCTTCAAATGACGTTCCTTGTGAATTTGTCAGATTTATACTTCTGAGATTATTAAAGCTCAAAAACTGCACCGCGCCTTAGGAGATGCTGTCTCTTGCTGACAATCCGTTCCAGGGCTCCACAGTGACTGTTGGGTGCCTACCATGTCCCCAGTTCTGCTGTGGGTGGTGGGACAGAGCTGTGAGCCAGCCAACAAGACGCCTGTCTCCACGTAGTTTACAAGCCGTGAATGAAGAAGAATGAGCACATGAACAAGATAATATCAGACAATGGTGGCCGCTATGAATAAAACAAAGTAAGGTGGCAGCGAATAAGATGAGGGCACAGTAGCTGATTAGTGGGCGGGCCTTACAGCACCACACCTGGGCTTCCACGGAGGTCCTCAGAGCCACCCCAGGGTAGGGCCAGTCCAGGTGGGATTGGCCTTACCTGCCATTCTTGCTAAGCCAGAGCATTCAGATTTATGCATTGAGTTTTGGAAATGGGATCTCCTTTGTTCAAAGGTTCTGAAAAAGAGTTTGAAAAACGCACGGTTGACCGTTATCAAAATACCCTGAAATTTCTCTGCAGCAATGAATTGCTTTCCCATATTTGGCCAGTAGAATTCTTAACATTTCACTGAGTTCACAGGTACTTTATCTGAGTTTTAAAAGAAACCAATGAAAATCACATATTAGCACATGATGAACATGTTTTCAGATCCTTTAGACCTAGATCAGCATGAATTCCCTCCTGGGCCTGCAGATTAATATTCATGAGCACAAAAGGTGGTGATTAGCAACACTGAGGTTTGCTGGCAGGTGCGGCTTTGCCAGTGTCGGGTACAAGTTCCCCTTTTGTAACATGAGCAGAGATAGAAAGGATTTAGCTCAAATCCCTGGGCCTTGCAGCTCTTAGAGAAGGAAGTCACAGTGTCCCCATCAGTCATTAGTGCAGTGATCAGGACTGCAGGGTGGGGGGGTAGAAATCTTGACGTGCACTGGGTTTCTCCATGCCATTGAATCACACCAGCTGGTAGAGAGCATTTTACAAATGTGAAGACACCAAATCCTAGCCCCCTCGGCTTCCCTCTCTCCCTCTGGCTCTCGCCCTTACTCTCTTGCCTTCCTTTATTCTTTCTTTCTCTGTCTCTGTCTCTCTGTGCCCCCTCTAACTCCTACAGCATCCAGGGACAGAGGAGAGAGAGAACCCTCAGGTCACCCTGAGCCTCTGTCTTGGCTACTAATGGTGCAGTCGCTTGCAAAAATGAACACTGTATCTCATTCAATTAATGCACGCCTCATTCCTCCTGAGCTTAACTAGATTAAAGGAATGTCGGGCGCCTGGCCCCAGAATATGAATGAGAGCCTTGCTCCCAGTCTGTGGCGGCCCTTGACTCCCTGGACTCTGAAACAGTCAGAAGATTAATGCACAGCAGCTCTGATGTTCTGTGCAGCACAAAGAGAGCCAGGGAGGGCAGGAAGAGGAAGAGGCAGAGACACCGGAGCTGCTAAGAGAGAGGGTAAAGGGCAGATCTGGATGCGCCACACTGGCTGTGGTGCAGTGGATGAAATCCAGTGGATGAAATTCAGTGTTGCCATCGGTTGGCATCTGGGACAGTCCAGATCCACTTTGGCAGGGCTGAATCTCTTTCACCTTCCAGCTGAAGCAGGCTGTTCAGTTCCGGCCATTGACCCTGTACACAAGTTCAAGACCATTTGAGTTTTCTCCTTGCAGGCAAGTGAATACCAGCCTCTCAGCGAGGTTTCCCTACCCACAAGGTGGGCATGGCTTCTTGCCAAAAGCAGCTGCACTATTTGCTTTACTGTTGTCGAACAAATTTTTTTAAATAAATAAAATTACAGGTAGGGCCAAAGCAAAATGTGATGCTTTAGACGTCTATCCCTTATAAAATGAACCGTAAAACTTAGCTTCTGGAAAGTTCAAACCAAAGATTTTCCTCATTCAATATGAGCTTCTCCCAAGAGAAAGGATGCTAACTGATAATTGGATATTTGTTGGCAAGAATAGTGACCTGATTTATGGGTAGAGGATGGGAAATCTCGACATGTTATTATTTGTTCTTCTGGACCTGTCCTTTCTGTTAGGGGAAAAAAAATCAATTCAAGTAACGACACTATACATCTATTCACCAAATATTTATTAAGCTTAAAATAATGCTGATAACGTAGAACACAAGAAAAGAACAAAATGGACACATGCCCTGTACTCAAAAGATTTTGCTGTGTAGTGATGAATGTGTTGACACAGAATTGCTATGAAGCAACTAAAAGCATTTATTTGGGTCTCAGAGATCGCAGTCCGGGAGACACAGAGTCGACTGAAATGCAAGCATGCTCAGAACCGAGAGCGGGGAGTGCAGGCTTAAACAGGCAAAAACCACAAGGTCCAACTTGTTTTGGAAGCATTATCTTTGGCACTAACAGTGTTAAACTGACTATCTAAGGTTGGCTATTCAGCTAACAAATGCTATATTATGTCTATTTCAGTCTAAAGTAAAAGGATGTTTTCCAGGAGGTGGTGAAGGTGCAATCAACAAATTGTCATTTACCGAAGTCAAAAGTCGGCAGTGGCTTCCAAAAACAGAAACAAGAGCTGTGCAGAGGCTTTGCCTCCTCCATGTCCTCCCCAGCCCCTATTTTGGATGACTCTCTTAGCAGTGCTTGCTTTAGGTTGTAATCTTCCACAAATGAGACTCACAAGCAAATAATTATACTGGAAGGCTGAAAGTGTGGTGCTCACGGGGGATGCCGGATCCGGAAAGACTGCTAGGGAAATGCCTACTAAACACATACGTTAGTCAGGAGAAGGAGGAGCACTGGGGGAAGTTGTATGCAAGGACAAAGGTAGCTATGGGACACTGAGGAGGGAGGAGAGACCCTTAAAGAGAAGACAATTTCATGTCAGCATCACAAGCCTTGCAAGGACCTGGGTTGTCCTTATTTAAATGTTATGCTATGTTAGAGAGAGATGTTTATGTAATCATGTCTTTTGACCATGATAAATATAGGTAAGAGGTGTCAGGATCCAGGTTTTGACAGTATAGAGCCCAGTCCCTTTACTTCGTGACTCCTGTGGACAGAACAACTTAGGTCAGCAACTCTAACATTCTAGGCTACTTAGCACAGAAGAGAAATAGCGTGTCAGGCAGAGAACAGTATGACATGGCACCAAGCAGCAATGTCTGGAGGGTAGTAGCAGGGCAAAATGCCCATCCCAGTGGCGGCTGCTGCATTCACCCTGGAGAGGCTTGTTCTGGACAGCCGGAAGGTGGTGTGAACTGTGGACGCCCACAGGCATGTCCCTTCTGCATCCGTTTGTGCAGCTCAGGCTTACCCACACACACTCGTGGACTGCAGGACTCAAATTTTTTAATGTCCCAGCAAGAAGTCATCCTACAGGTTATTGGAGTAGCACAAACTTTACCAAGGTAACATAGGGGAGAAAGAGGAGGGGGTTGTATCATGCACCCCATTTCCAGGATATTTCAGAATTACCCATACAACATTTCTGTCCTCCCCACAGCCCCTTCTAGCTACCATGCAACTTGGGAATCATCTTTTTCTGACTCCCTCGATCTTTGCACTGTCCCTATTCCTCTCTCTGCCCCTTAACCTCTAGGATTTTCTCTTAAAAATTTAATATCAATTGAATTCCCACCAGCCCACTGTCACGCACAGTGGGTTTATTTCCCCGCCCCCCTCCCCCAGCCCCTGGTCAATACCTAGTCACTGGAGGCTGAGCTTCCACCTAGAAATAGACTTGTCGGGGCACCTGGGTGGCTCAGTCGGTTGAACGTCGACTTCGGCTCAGGTCATGATCTTGTGGTTCCCAAGTTCAAGCCCCGTGTCTGGCTCTCTGCTGACAGCTCAGAGCCTGGAGCATGCTTTGCGGATTCTGTGTCTCCCTCTCTCTCTCTGTCCCTCCCCTGCTCGTTTTCTCTCTCTCTCTCCCTCTCTTTCTCTCTCAAAAATAAATAAAACATTAAATTAAAAAATAAAAAAAGAAATAAAAGAAATAGACTTATCAAGAAGCGCCTAAGTGACTCACTCAATTGAATGTCCAACTCTTCATTTCGGCTCAGGTCATGATCCCAGGGCCATGGGGTAGAGCCCCACATGGGGCTCCACGCTAAGATTCTCTTTCTCTCTCTCTCTTTCTCCCTCTTCCCACCCCCTGCTCACATGCACGTGCTCTCTCTCCCGCGCGCTAAAAAAAAAAAAAAAGAGAGAGAAAAGGAAATAGACTTATCAAGGAATCTCTTCAGCAAAGGTGGTCTCTCCCCATTAGAAATTCTAGTAAAGTTTCCAGTGGGAAAAAATTTCTTCAGTTATATAAGGAAAGGTGTGGGTGGAGTCCTAAAAGGATTGAGTGGGACAGTGTATGTGTCCTTCTTTTAGCCTCTAAAGGTGTAGCCCACACAACCTGAGGCTGGACTCCAGATTCTGCAGCGTCCCCCAGGACACCCAGGTGGCAGGCCCTCCACCCACACCCAGGACCTGAGCCCTCATCACCCCTCCCCCATCTCCAGTGCCCTGGGGGACCAAAACATGGTGTTTCCCTGTCCAATTGGGTCTACAGGTATCCGGATGCTAGACCAGCCATTCATGACAGACATCATTGAGGCCTCTTCCATCAGCCACATGCCTCAGCTGATCGACATCTACAGTGCCAGCTGGGGCCCGACAGACAACGGGAAGACAGTGGATGGACCCCGGGAGCTCACGCTTCAGGCCATGGCCGATGGCGTCAACAAGGTAAGATCATTCCTGTGCCCACCAGGCCCAGGTCCTCTGGAGGGAGGGGTGGAGGGTGGGGTGTCCAGTGGAGGTGATGAGAATGAAACAAGGAGCAGGGAATGGGGCAGAGGTGGGGCTGTTACCCTGTGCATTAGCTCAGGGCATCCAAGAAATGGACCCCCAAACAGGGTTAGCCGTGCAGATTTATCAGAGGGGACTCCTTTAAAGGGCAAAGGGGAGGGGGGGTAAGGTGGCGGGGGTGCCTTCAGATGGTGATGTTAGTCTGACCCCTGTGAAGACCGGGGAGGAAGGACGGCCACCCTGGGGTCTGTGTTGGCACCCCCACCTTGCCACACAACAGCTGGGAGCAGCCCCCAGGCAGTGGAGTCTGGGTGCAGACGGGGTAGTGGATCCGCGATATTCCCATGGCAGGGCTGTGAGCCACAGGATTTCCAGGCTGCCCATCCCTGGGATTAGACCAGGAATGGACAAACTCAAGGCAAAGAGACCAAGGCAGAGCCCCCAAAGGGAGGGCAGCCAGGTCAGCGACCGATGGAGGAGAAGTTGGTACCCTCCATGCATCTCAGAGTAGGGGTCACGTCGGACAAGACCTGAGCCAGGCCTTCGGATCAGTCTTCTGGGTTCAGGTCCCATTTCCATCAGTCAGTGTCTGGGTGTATCTGCAAATGACTTGACCTCGCTCGCTGCACCTCTGTTTTCTTGCCTGTAAAATTGTGATAATCCTACATTTCTCCTGGGATCATTGTAAGGTGTAAATGAGATAAATATACCAGTGTTTGGTAGTGAGAAGTGCCCTGGGAAGGGTTGGTGTTGATCCAGGCCATTGTGGACGCTTAACCTGTCCCCCCAAAACTTTGTGGAGTAAAGCACAGGGTTTTGTTTTTGTTTTTGTTTTTGTTTTCACTAAGCTTGTGAATTTTATGCGTCAAGAACTCAGGGCACATTGGGGATGGCCTGTCCCAGCTCTAAGAGTCCTGGGCCTCGGATAGAAGTCTCCAGATTTGAATTGCCAAACTCAAAGTCTTCTAGTGCCCTTGTGATGTGCCAAATTATCGCCATTTGTGCCACAACACCAACCACTCAAGAGTACTTAATCATTTTGTTGTATTTAGTGTTTTCTTCAGGACTGGACTTACCATCAGGTGATAGTGATACCCTCTTGATGCTTTTAGTTTGCCTGTCTAACCAGCCATGGGCAGGAGTTGCATTTTCCCAAGATTACAACAATGGTGGGGCACCTGGGTGGCTCAATCAGTTAAGCATCCGACTTCAGCACAGGTCATGATCTCACAGTTCGTGGGTTCGGGCCCTGCATCGGGCTCTGTGCTGACAGCTCAGAGCCTGGAACCTGCTTCGGCCATATTTCCCTCTCTCTCTGCTCATCTCCTGCTCAAACTCTGTCTCTATCTCTCAAAAATAAAATAAATATTAAAAAACATTTTTTTTAATATTACAACAATGGTGGTAGAGTAAGAGTAACCAGGTCCTCACTGAGGGAAAGACAAGTGTGTGAGGTTTAGTATATGGACTTTTGCAAGTGCCTTTTAGGAATTTTTAGAAAGTCTGCTTCTTGGATTTTGGCCAATTTCAAATGGATGAAATGGATATGGCCATATTTGGATATATAAACTAGCACTGCTACAGATTAATTGCAAAATGCATCCGTTTTATGTTTATCTTTGTTATTTATGGTCTATGTGAAATATACATGAACCTATTATTTACACATTTATATCACCAAAATAGGTATGGGTATGAAACACCTGAAATTTAACAGTAGCTTAGACAGGTAAAAATATTGAAGAAAATTAGAGTGGACAACTAAATAGCATAATGCCCTCAAGGTCTATCCAAGTTGGCACAAATGGCGGGATTTCCTTCTTTTTATTGCTGAATAATATTCTGGTATGTGGGGGGGGGGGTTGGTATATATGTATGTGTATATACAGTATTCTCTTTATGCATTCGTGCATTGATGGACACTTAGGTTGTGTCCATTTCTTGGCTAGTGTGAATAACGCTGACGTGAAATAGTGGTGCAGGTATCTAAAGATAGTAATTTCAGGGCCACCCGGGTGGCTCAGTCCTTTAAGCATCTGATTCTTGAGCTCAGCTCAGGGCTTGAGCTTAGGGTCATGAGTTCAAGCCCCACTTTGGGCTCCACACTGGGCATGGAGTCTACTTAAATAAATTTTTTAAAAAATAGTACTATCATTTCCTTCAGATTATCCCAGAAGTGGGGCTGCTGAATCATATGGTAGTTCTGTTTTTAATGTTTTGAGGAACCTCCAAACTGTTTTTCATAGTGGCTGCACCAATTTACATTCCCACCAACAGGGCACAGGGGTTCACTTTTCTCCGCATCCTCACCAACACTTATCTTTTTGATAATCGTGAAGGCAACTTTTTCTAAACGTTTCCTAAGGTAAAAGAACAGGTCTTTTCCTCTCCAGCTAGTCTCAGAAACTGGCCTAGTGCTTGAAAAGTGGATCAGCTGTTCAATAAGTAGATGTGGAATTAATACATGAATGAAATTGGATGGTTGAAAGATTAAAAGTCCTATAGAAAACTGTGGTGAACGTCAGTGGTGCCCACTACGTCCCCTTTATCGGGTGGGAGTGGGGTGGGGAGGGGGAACCTCCCAGCTACGATGACTCACACAGCTGCCCCTTCCCTGTAGAACTGCCCTAGCTGATGGGAGGCTTTCATCCAGATGGTTATGCCCACACACACACCAAGGAGGCAGCCCACAGCCAATGATTGATTCAGGTAGAAGAGGCCAGACCACTTGGCCCCAGTAGGTACCACTCTGCAGTATAATGTATGCTCCAGAGACCCCAGTGAATCAGGCCAAGCAAGGGTTGACTTTGCTTGAGAGCACACCATTTTGAGGTTCCTACCTGGCCTATCTTGTTTCACTCCCTCATTGACAGATTTCCCCTTAGTGCACGTTCTTAATATACCTGGTGAGCTCAAGTCCCTGCCTTGGGCTCTGCTTCTAGTGAACCCATTCTAAGACATTAGAAATGAGGTTCATTCTTTCCCTTGGCTGCCAGGAAGCTCAGAACTAAGTTTGGGCCTAACAGTGTGGGGTTTTTTTAGGCTAAGTCTTCTCCTATCCCATTTTCTCCCCTCTGTTCACCAACCATGGCCTCAAAAATCATTCCTTAACTGTTGTTCTCATGTCCTTTTTCATATTTCTATGGAATCCAAATCTATGAATACTACGAAGTATAAAATTTGTAAAAGAATTGCTTAAATTAGTTCAATTTGATTTGATTAAATTAAGGTGTAAATTTTAACTTTGGGATCCTCAAATTGTTTCTTGCTTCTGCAATTTCTAGTCTTAATGGACTAAACCATCTCAATGGACAAAAATCAACGGTGTCTGGGCCCTAAACAATAGTAAACAGTAGGTCAAACAAAGTGCAGCCCCTTAGAGAGGGGCTCAGTTGACCTTGGCCCACAGGCCAGACCCAACGCACTAGCTGTCTTTGCAAATAAAGTTTTATTGGAACACAGCCAGGCCCCTGTGTCTTTCCATCCCTGATTTCTCTCCCAATCACGGTTGTCACAGTCTCCACACCCAGGGAAACACCTGGGGCACTGGATCATCAGAACCCTGGGCTCTTCTGCTGGTCTGTCCCCGTGTTCATTTTCACTAGACAGCCAGCTTGCATGACAAGAGGTGTGCTTCTGCTGCAGGGACTTTTTTAAGGACTGGGATGTGCAAGTTAGAGAGCTGAGCTTCAGAGCTGGGAGGCCAGAATTCTCATCTCAATCCTATCCCTTTCTGGCCACAGGACTTCGGATTAGTCCTTAGCTTCTTTGTGCCTCGTTTTCTTCTTTACTGATTATTTACTGATTATCACTGATGTGATAATCCACATCAGTGGTGCTCAAAGTGTGACCACTGGCCCACCTGCAAGTTTGTGAGAAATGCAGAGGCTCTGCCCCACCCACCCACCTGATACATCAGAATTTGCATTTTAGAGGCACCTGGGTGGCTCCGTCCGTTAAGTGTCCGACTTCAGCTCAGGTCATTCATCTCACCTCACTCATCTCATGAGGTCAAGCCCTGCATCAGGCTCTGGGCTGACAGCTCAGAGCCCGGAGCCTGCTTCAGATTCTGTGTCTCCTTCTCTCTCTGCCCCTCCCCCCGCTCATGCTCTGTCTCTGTCTCTTTCTCAAAAAAAAATAAACATTAAAAAATATTTTTTAGGGGTGCCTGGGTGACTCAGTCGGTTAAGCAGCCGACTTCGGCTCAGGTCATGATCTCACAGTCCGTGAGTTCGAGCCCCGCGTTGGGCTCTGTGCTGGTAGCTTGGAGCCTGGAGCCTGCTTCTGTTTCTGTGTCTCCCTCTCTGCCCCTCCCCCACTTGTGCTCTGTCTCTCTCTGCCTTTCAAAAATGAATAAATGTTAAAAAAAATTTTTTTTAATTTTTTTAAAGAGTATTTGCATTTTAACAAGGTCACACTCAAGTTTGAGAGGTGCTGCTCTAACTGACTTCTAGAAAATGAATCCGGTAACCCTAAGATACTAAGACCACAGGATAATGTGGTTTTAAAAAATCCCCAGTGCTGGAGTGCCTGGGTGGCTCAGTCAGTTAAGCTTCCGACTCTGGGTTTCAGCTCAGGTCATGATCTCACGGTTCATGGGTTTGAGCCCCACATCAGGCTCCACAGCTGGCAGCATGGAGCCTGCTTGGGATTCTCTCTCTCCCTCTCCCCCACCCCTCTCTCTCTCTCTCCACCCCACCCCCACTCATGCTGTCTCTGTCTCTCTCAAAATAAATAAAACTTAAAAAAACATCCCCAGTGACTAGGAAAAGGCAGCAGAGGTGACTCGTTTTCTGGAACACTGCACAACCCTATCCAGGTGGTATGTTGAAGGGATTGATTACCAAGCCAGATGCTCTGGTTTGTCTCTGAGCTGCAGGAGCAGGGGCCCAGTGGCTCAACTCCAGGGGTTTCTTATAGGGATGCACGAGGAGAGACAAGGGCACTGAGAGGGGATTCAGGCAGAACCTCGTACAGGCTAGGACCAGACAGACGTTCTGGACCCAGCATGGCTGCAGGGCTCCAGCCACAAGAGTGTGTGGAGATTCCCACTGGGGCCCCACGGTCGTGGGTCTTGGCCATGCTTATAGTTCCTGTCTCCCACTGGCTCTGTGTGTCCTTCTCTGAATCCACTTTTCCTCTTGCTTGGGGCTTATGTTCATGTGCTCCTTCTACGTGGACATGACGCCATTAGCATTCTTGTTTGTCACAACCTGTCAGGCTCTATTCCAACTGCCGTTTGCTCCCCTCCAATGCCTGAGGGGGAATCTTGACCCCAAATTAGGGCAGACACTTCTCTCTCTGCTGGGCTCCAAAACTAGCAAATGTGGTTCTGTTGAAAAGGTTTAGAACTTGAAGGGTCAGAGATCAGTCAGAAGGTTGCTAACAGAGCCCTTTCTTTTCCATTCCGGTAATGTCAAGTGGCAGCCGTCTACCCCCACACTGGCTTTTCAGACCTCTGATGGAGAAGTTTCTTCTAAACCGTTGAAATCTTCCAGAAGTCTCGATAGAAATATAACACCATGTTTCTTCTCTGTTGTGGGCTGGGTTTTCCCCGCCCCCAGTCAAAACTCACATATTGAAATCCTAACCCCCCATATCTCCGAAGGGACCTTATTTGGAAATAGGGTCATGAAAGATGTAATTAGTTAAAACGAGTTCATTCTGGAGCAGAGTGGGCCCCTAATCTGATATGAATGGTGTCTGTGTTAAAAAGGTAATTTAGGGGCGCCTGGGTGGCTCAGTCAGTTAAACATCCGACTTCGGCTCAGGTCATGATCTCACAGTTCGTGGGTTCGAGCCCCGCGTCGGGCTGTGTGCTGACAGCTCAGAGCCTGGAGCCTGCCTCAGATTGTGTGTCTTGTGCCTTCCTTTCTCTCCGCTCCTCCCCTGCTCACGTTCTGTCTGTCTCTCAAAAATAAATAAGCATTTTAAAAAAATCATGTTATAAAAAACATGATTTTTTTTTATATTTTTGGACACAGATGCACAGGAAGAGTGCCAAGAGAACATGAAGGCAGAGATCAGGGTGATGCCTCTACAAGTCAAGGAACACCCAAACTTGTCAGTAGCTAGGGGAGAGGCATGGGACAGATTCTCACTCCCAGCTTTCAGAAGGAACCAGCCTTCTCAACACCTTGACTTTGACCCTCCAGAATGTCTAGACAATATATTTCTGTGGTTTACACCACTCAGTTTGTGGTATTTTCCTACAGCAGCCCTAGGAAACCATACACCTTTCAGTCTTAGAAGGGATAGTCAAAAAAAGAGATTTTGCCAGACTCGAGCAGTGCAGAAACAGTATGGTCACTTTTTTAGTTACTCTTGATGTCACCTGACTCCCTTTTTGAAAGCCAAGATGGCTGACCGTTGATCCCATTACAACTCATTCTCATCTGGCACCTTGAGAGTCATCTTTCCTTCATTCTCTAATATCGTTCCTCAGAAGAGAAGCTTGCAAAAATTCTCATGATGCCATTGGCATTCAGCCCATCTGAGACAACCACAAGGGCCCCTGATGCTTGAAAAGCACAGTTCAGTTTATAGAGGGGGCTTAGCGACAGGATCGAGGGGTGAGGGGGTAGGAGGCAATCGTGCTGCCCCATTTCAGTGCCATTTCAGTGCCATTTCAGTGCCTCAACCCTTAGGAGTTGTTAGGATGAAACTTAGACGCACAAGCAGCTTGTTTGCATATCACACTGTTCACTGTGTGGCTGGAGAGAAATGGTCACACAGGACCGGGTGACAGGACCGGGTGACAACAAGTCCCCTGGGGGACACTTGGCAGATGTCCAGCAGACATGGATTTCCACTGAGAAGCATTTTTTTGACATACAAGGCCGACAGAGAGACATGTAGGTGACATCCGCCCTCAGTCGCAATTTACAAATGCACAAGGCATTCAATGCAGCACATTCCCCAGTGGCTCCTGTCATTTTCCACAACTTCTGAACTGTTCCCCGCATCTTAAGTCTGAGTATTTCTCTCTCCTCCATCTGTAGCCTCCCCTGTCACAACTAAAAAGGCCCTTTCAAGTGTGATTGTTCTGGAAAGCTTGCCAACTGCTCCAAAACTTAAGAGAAAAATTGTTATGACTTATCTTCAGATGACAGCATGTAAATATTTTAGAAAGTGAAGTATAATGAAAAATACATGATTTCTCATTCGACTTTCGAAACCCCAAGCTGTGGGAGTAGTTCTTTCCTTGTTTCAGGGTGACAATTTGGGGGGACAGAACTGTAGAATCTCGTGCATGATGGTATATGATACATGAGCAAAGATCTCTCAGTTATTTCAGTTGTCTGGTCTACTCTAAAGGAAAGTCCACCTCTGAAAGATGGTCTCCACCTAAACAAAGGAGTCAGATAATTACCTAGTGGACAAAGGTAGGTCTTATGCTTGTCTTTGAATGTTAGCATCCTGCAGGTAGGTTTTGTTTGACCAACATAGTAATGATAGAGGAAGAGGAAAAAGAGTCGAGAGACCTTTCTGGGGATGTGTTCTTCGCCACAGACCTCCCCACTCCCAATTGTCTGACATTTGTTCTCCACATAAACATCACCGACCTGACTCCTTAGGGATTTGAGTTTGTATCTCCTAAATTTGCTCGATGAATAGCTGAGGCAGCAAGGAGCAGACAAGAAAAAAGAGGAGGCAACTTTTTATTCCCCTTTCTAGTCTACATGTTGACCACATAGTAAAAGCATTTTTCACATCTTCTGTGGGAAGTAGGTGACAGTCCTAGACCCCTGAATTATGAAATAATCCAATAATTGACTTTTTTCTTAGTTTGGGAGCCCCCCCCAAAAGCAGATGCTGAAACAAGGATTGTTCAAGTAGTTGCTTTGGGAGGCAAGGGAACCCCAGTAGTGAATGGGGAGGTGTGACAGGGAAGAAAGGGACCAGGAAAGTGTGTGTTATCGAGCCAGCCACCACTGTGAACACCCTGAGCTCAGTCCCACCAGGAAGCTGGAAAACCACATGGACCCTGAAGCTATCAGAGGTGAAAATCCTGATCCACATAAATGCCACAGTACTTGCGGCCCCCCTGGGGCAGGTGTGCCCACCAGCTGTCGGCCTCTTGGGAGAAAGCCCTTCTACAAAGAGATGCCGATGCTGTGCTGGCATTTGGAAATCACAGTGCACGGAAGGTCTAAGGGACGTGGGCCGACACCCACTGCCATCTGCTGCCATCTCGAGGGTGCAGTTTGACAAAACCTAATCTTAGGCTTGGAGTCATCGCTGTCTGGGTAATAAAGGACCAGTAAGGTGATGTGCTTGCTGGTCAGAAAGACGCAGCCTTTGCAGAGACTGGTGGAGTAACAGAGCCCAGACGTTGGGGACCACGGAGTCTGACGCTGTCCTGACAACCAGAAGGCAATTCCGACAACACAGAGGGCCTGGAAAGTGACAGTTGATTCATGAACTTCTTTCCACATCTTGAGGAAGTACAGCTACCCAGGGTAACCCTGGTAAGTCTGTGGCTGGCTTTGATGGCTACACCCCAACCTCTTAGTAATCACGGTTCAGGATTGCTACCGGAGGGAATATTTAAAGACAAGGCTACAGAAATAGACAAGGCTACAGGAATATTTAAAGACGAGGCTACAGAAAGCCTTCTGAGGCACAGATGAGACAGAGCACTGATTGTTTAGGAATCAATCCCTGTGGGATTTTGAAGGACCCAAGCACAGATCCCAGATCTTCGGACTGGAATGCAGTAAAGAGAGATCACTTGCAAGAGTGTGGCTCTAAAGGAACCCTCCAGGCAAGGGGGGCAGAGGGCTGCCTAGGGAGATGCTGATGAATTGGGTGTTGGCAAGGCAGAGCCCTGGTGCAGCCTGCTGAAACTTAATCAGAGCAGTGGGGCTGACACAGTGGCAGCAAATGTTGGGGCCTCTGGCAGGCAATGGATGCCTCCTGCCAAGGAGCTCTCAGGAACACTCCATGAGCCCTGATTTATGCTTTGAAACCAAGCAAAGGTTCACAGTTGAGCAGGAGCTGCCAAAGTGTGGAGTCTGCAATCCATTCTCTGAAATGATTGTTGCACTTACAGTCCCCGTTATTTGTGATCAAGAGAAATGGAAGAAAAGGCTGGCAGGTTTTAGGTGAAACTTATTAAGTGCTGGCCAGCCATAGGTGGGATGGTCAACCATCTTGGTTTCCCATTTTTAACACTGAAAGTCCCACTTCCAAGGAGCTCCCAGTCCCAGGAGAACCAAGACCCTTGGTCACTCATCCTGTGGCCTTATTGGCGGCGGTGACTTATTTGAACCCAGTGAAAACACCAACCAGCTTAAGGGATTGACATGAATGTAAACCCTTCACCAGCCCCCTTGACATCAGAAAGGTTAATCATGGTGTGTTTGGATCCTGCTAGAAATGAGACACGATTGCATAAGGGTCTTCCTTCCAAAGTGGATACATGGCAAAATAGGTCATAATTAGAGGCAACAATAGGCGCCATTAAACATGGCCTTGAGGGAAGGATTTAATCAGAAGCCAAGGGCAACCATACCATCCACTGTTGGCCTTTCCAGAGATCATGACACCACCAGCACACTCTTGAACTCCCGTGGAACCCGATGGGGACGTGAGGCAGACGCCGTGATCCTGGTGACTTGGCTGTGGCACACAGCTCCAGCCAGCCGTGGCTTCCTGCTCACCAGCCAGCCGGCCTCTCTGCTCCTCTGGGTGAGGACCTGCCAGGCTCCAGTGGAGTGTGCTCCCCAGTGTGCACACAGCCCAGACTGGGAGGAGTTAACACCCCAGGGGCCACCACCCAGCTGCACTGTCCTGGTGGCAGGGTCACAGGGGCTCTCCAGAGAAGTTGACCCCAGCTCCCACAGGGACAACCTGTTCATCAGCTCACACTCGGTTGGATGTTTCTCCCTTCCCTGTTTCCTGTCCCCCTGCCACTAAACTTAGGCTTCTTGAGACCACCTCCCCCCAGATTAACTACCTGCTCCCTGGCCCTGGTCTCAGGGTCTTTTTATGAAGGAACACAAACTGAGACCAGCCCCTTTCTCCTACAGTTGAAGCCAGCAGCCTTCTGAAAGTAAGCGTAAGCGTAGCTCCTTACAGGAGGATCCACCGTCCCCATTTAAAGCCCTTTGTGAATTCACCACCACCTTCAACACGGAGTACAGAAAAGGCTAGAAGTGACAAATAATGAACACACAAAACAGCTGCATGGAAATATAATCCAATCACTGATATCGTGGCAGAGACGGACTTTCTAAGCATAAAAGCAAAAGGAAAATATTTACCAAAACTAAGTAAGAAATATTACTACATAAAACCTTTCAAAATTTCTGCAAGCCTGGTCATTGTTAAAGCTCAGCAATGGATCCGTGGGGATTCATTATACTATTCACTCTACTTTTGTTGTGCTTAATATTTTTCAGATTAAAAGGTTTTTATTCATCCCCCCAAATAAAAAGCAATTCAGTAGGTGGATAAGCTGTCAAAAGTAAGAATACACAATTTAGGAAAAATGAAAACAGCAGCTGCTCTAATATTATACAGATGGCCACTTGTGGCTTGGGATAAAAATTCCAGGGACTGCATTACACAGAGATTTTTTTTTTTTAATGGTGCATCTGATATAACCCAAATTAAAGGGACATGATGAACTGTGTCAGTAAGGAGAGGCTACATTATGCTGTGGTAACAAATAGCCCCAAAAGCTCAGAAGCTTCAGACCACGAAGGTTTATTTCTCATTCAGCTACACATCACCATGGTCAATAGTGAGCTCTGCTTATCACAGTCTCTCAGAGAACAGAGCTTGCATCTGGAACATTGCTCGTCACTGTGCCGAGGGAAAGAGGGTGTCCCACGGCATTTGGCCCTGACCAGTCAGTCAATGGTTCAGCCTAGAAATGACACTATGTATCAGTCACTGCCACTCAAAACTCATTAATTAAAATGGCTTACAGGACCCCACCCAACCACAAAGGGATGTCATCATGGACCCAAACTGTGGACAGCTAGAAACATTTATCAGATAGCACCAATGACTACCACAATGCGCCCAGAACAACTTCTAGGTGACTCGAAAGGCAACTCAACAGTGATCTAGTGAGGACAAACACAATGTCAAAGATGTTTGCGAATAGTTTGAGTAAAATTGTTCAGTGAACTGTGAGTACAGAAAAGCAGTGTTTGCAAATCGATACATTGTTCTAGGCGGTAGTTAAAATAAGTATTTGCAAAAATTAATAGGTTTATGCAATATAGGGGGGAAATTTTCTGTAAGTCAAAATGCAACATATAAAAGAAAAGATTGGGCAAATATATATGTAACATAAATGACAGAAATTTGGCTAAGGTCCTTAATATAGGAAAAGTTCTAACAAATCAAAAAGAATACGAAAGAAAAAATAGGCAAAGGATATTATCTTTATGGCTTGGTGCTTTGCTAACCTTATTCATAAAGCAGCAGTACAAATGAACAGTGAGAATGCAAGAAGATAAATTCAATGGTCATGGAAAAATTTATAACTCAAAACAACAAGGTACCATTTTTGCCCACCTAATTGGCAAAACTAGATTTTTTAAATGTAAGATTCTCAATCTTGAACCATGGGGGCTGATTGTGGAATTCTTACACACTGATGGCAAAACAAATAAATTGTTCATATGCATTATAAATAGCAATCATATGGCAATATAGATCAAGAATCTTCCAACATTCATTCCTTTTTACCCTAAATTCCCCCTTTTAGAAATTCTGCCTGAGGAAATAAACAGAAATACAAAGACATATAAAATGATGTTCATCGCAGAACTTTAAAACTTAGAAACAGCCTTCCAGGTATGTCTAGATAAAGGACTAAATAAATTATGGAATGGCTATTGAATAAGACTAATAAAAATTACAGTGTAGAGGAATATTTAATTACATTAGGAAATGTTACTGATATAATAGTGAATATACATTTGAAGCATTCTGGCCACAAAAGTGGATCCCTTTTATGATCCTAATTTTATCCCTAAACCTGTTCTTATACTTAGCATTTATATATCAACTTGGCAGGAATCCACAAAATATCACCAGGGATCTTTTCTATTCGTGGAAAATTAGAAAGGATTTTTATTTTCCTGTTCAGAGTCTAAATTTCAGTTATTCTACAATGAGTATGATTTTGCAATAAAAAATGTGATAACTTTTTTTTAAGTATGTCAATGTTGTATTAAGATGTCAAAGTGACTGGAAAATAAAAACTAGCCTAACTGAGTGTTTAGGAAGAGGCAACTTGCAACAGGCTTGCCTCCCTAGTATCTGCAAGCAGGTAATACCAGTGGGCCAGGGCCTGGTCTGGTCATTCGTCCAGGTTGCTACTGATTGGTGAGCAGGAGGGACCGACAAAGTGGATTTCCACCTCCTAGAATGAAAGAATGATGTTCTGGGTGGGGGCACACAGAGCCATAGCACCAGTCTCTGACTAGAACTTGACCTTAGCAGATGGTAAGCGATTTGTGACATTTTTATATTATGAGCAAAATATCTGCATGAACTGTTAAGAAATTTGGGGGGAGTGACATCAGTACATGGCAGCATGAGAAATCTTTTGTTTCTTCCTTTAATTTGCAATGAATAGGGCACCCATCACCCAACAGGGGTTCCTCAACAGCACATCAGGACTCCACAGAGAACCATACATCTGTACATTGAAGGTGGGTAGACTGGACCTCATGGAGGCAGGAAAACCAGGGGAACAGCAGCAGTGGTGCCTGTAAACCCAGTGACCCTGGCAGTGGCAGAGGCCTCCGAGACCGTGGTATCCCCAACAACCCTGGGCAGCAGCAGTACCCATGACCCTAGCAGACCCAGCCGCACGCCAGCAACCCTGGCAACCTCAGCACTGGTGAGACGCTAGTGCACGGGTAACTATGACAGCCTCAGTGACCCCGCCAGAAGAGCAGGTGGTGGGTGGAAAGTGTGTGCTCCCAAATACAGCCGTAGAGCAGTTTAGGTAAGAGGGGAAAAAATTACACTATATCGCCACCTGCTGGAAAATAAAAGAAAGGTCTTTAATTCCCAACCGGTTGAACAGTTAAAATCAAAGTCAATAGAACTCTACCAAAATAAGAAAGGCATCCATTACTTCAAATGTGTCAGCAGAGGCTCATCTCATCAAACACCATGAAAAATCACAGTAAGATGGTATCACCAAAAGCAAATGGCAGACAGTTCTCCAGCAACTAATCTCCAAGTCACAGAAAATTAGGATCTAACTGATAGAGAATTCAAAATAGCTGGTTATGAAGAAATTCAGCAAGCTAGAAGAAAACTCAGAAAGTCAATTTAATGAACTGAGGAATGAAATTAATGAACAGGAGGAGTGCTTTGCCAAAAAGACTCAAATTCTGAAACTAAAGAACTCAACAGAGGAAATGAAGAACACATTACAAAGTATTGGAAACAGAGCAGATGGGAGGGAAGAAAGAACAGGCGAGCCAGAAGATAGGAATCTAGAATAATTCAGGTAATAGCAGAGAGAGAACTAAGATTTTTAAGAAGTGAAGAAACCACACAAGAGCTATCAGACTCCCTTAGGGAGACCAACAAAAGAATTACGGATATACCAGAAGAAGAAGGGGACAGAAGGGTTATTTAAAGAAGTAATAGCTGAGAACTTCCCAAACCTAAGGAGAGAACTAGACATACAAGTCCACAAAGCTAATTGGTCACCTTAGTATCTCAATGCTGAAAGATCCTCTTTAAGACATATTATAACAAAGCTGTCAAAAATTGACCATAAAGAAGGATTCTTAAAGGCAGCTGGGGGGGGGAGAAGAGAACATAACCTACAAAGAAAATCCCATTTGATTATCAGTAGATTTCTTCAACAGAAACTACAGGCCAGGAGAGAGTGAATGTCCTAATTCAGATTTCCAGCCAAGAATACTTTATTCAGCAAAGTGACCCTTCAGATATGAAAGAGAAAAACAAACAAAAGCTGATGGAGTTCACCACCACCAGACCTGCCTTACAAAAAATGTTGAGGGGCGCCTGGGTGGCTCAGTCGGTTAAGTGTCCGACTTCAGCTCGGGTCATGATCTCACGGTTCGTGAGTTCGAGCCCCGCGTCGGGCTCTGTGCTGACAGCTCAGAGCCTGGAGCCTACTTCGGATTCTGTGTCTCCCTCTCTCTCTGCCCCTCCCCTGCTTATGCTCTGTCTTTCTCTGTCTCAAAAATAAAAAATAAAAATAAAAATAAAACATTAAAAAAAAAATGTTGAAGGGAACTCTTCTGCCTAAAATGAAAAGACAAAAATACCCCAGATTTTTACAAAGGTGATAGATAGAATCATAAAATTATAAACCTCTCTTATAATAGGATGTTAAATGTAACATAAAGCTTTAAAGAAAAAGGCATTAAAAATAAATATAGCTACTACAATTTGGAAATGAACTCCCAGCATAAAAAGAGACAATTTGTGATAACAAAAGTATAAAAAGGGAGGAGGAAAATGCCAGAACCTGTAGAGGCAAATGAAGATAAGTTGCTATCAACAGAAAAAGGATTATTTTATTTATAAGACATTTTATACAAATCTCACAGGAACCACAAAACAAAAATCTAGAGCAAAAACAAAACATCTAAAAAGCGGGGGAGGGGGCACATGGGTGGCTCAGTCAGTTAAGCCTCCAACTTCGGCTTAGGTCATGATCTCCCAGTTTGTGAGTCCGAGCCCCACGTCAGGCTCTGTGCTGACAGCTCAGAGCCTGGTGCTAGCTTCAGATTCTGTGTTTTCCTCTCTCTCTCCCCCTCCCTCCCTCCCTCTCTCTCTCTCTCAAAAATAAATAAACATTTGAGAAAAAGTTTAAAAAAATAAAATACAATAAAAAGCAGGGGAGGACTGAGCAAAACGTCATAAAAAACCACCAACCTAAAAATCAAACAAAAGAAAGAAAGAAAAAGAAAAAGACGAGACAATGGAGATACAAAACAATCAGAACACAAAAGATAAAATGGCAATAGTAAGTCCTCATATATCAATAATCACCTTAAATGTAAATGGATTGAACTTACCAATCAGAAGGAACAAAGTGTCTGAATGAATTGAACCAAGGACCTGACTGCACACTGCCTTCAGGAGACTCTTCCCAGCTCCAAACACATAGACTCAAAGTGAAGGGACAGAGGATGATACTCCAAGAAATAGTAGCCAAAAGAAAGCAGGTGTAGCCATACTCACATCAGACAAAATGGACTTCAAGCTCAAAATTGGCAACAAGAGACCAAGCAGGTCATTATATAATGATAAAAGGGTCAACACCGATCTTCTTCCACTAGAGTTACATCCTGATAAACCGATCAAAAGTTGAAAATATAAGTTGAAAATGCATTTCATGCACCTAACCTACCAAACATGATAGCTTAGCCTACCTTAAATGTGCTAGCAACACTTAGTTTAGCCTACAGTTGGGCAAGACCATCTAATACAAAGCCTATTTTATAATACAGACTTGAATACCTCAGGTAATTTATTGAACGCTGTACTGAAAGTGAAGAACAAAATGATTATGTGGGTACAGAATGTTTGCAAGTATACCAATTGCTTGCCCTCATGATCACGTGGGTGAGTAGACTGAAGCTTCCTGCTGCCTCCCACCATCATGACAGAGTACGGCATGTCACTAGATCAGGAAGAGATTAAAAACTCAAAATTCAGCGCATTGTTTCTACTGAATTGAGTATGATTTTTGTACCATCACAAAGTAAAAAAATTCTAAGTCAAACCATCATAAATTGGGGAGCCTCTGTACGTCAAGAAGACATAACAACTATAAACATATACACTCCCAACATCTGAGCACTGAAATATATTAAGCAAATACTAACAAATCTTAAGGGAGAAATATACAATACAATAACAGGAGGGGACTTCACTATCCCACCGTCGGCAAAGGAGAGATTGTGCAGACAGAAAATCAACAAGGAAACACTGGAATTGAAACACACTATAAAATAAATGGACCTATCAGACACATATAGAATGTTCCATCCACCAACAGCATACATTCTTCTCAAGTGCCTGTGAACATTCTCCAAGATAGATCATATGATAGGCCACAAAACCAATCTTAGCAAATTGAAAAAGATTGAAATCAATTTCAGCTATCTTCTCTGACCACAAAAGGCAGGAAATTAGAAGTTTCAACAAGAGGAAGGTGAGTAGATCTTCAAATATGCGGAAACTAAACAGCACACTTCTAAACAACCAATGGGTCAAAGAAGAAATCAAAATGGAATCAAACTGGGGCGCCTGGGTGGCTCAGTTGGTTGAGCGTCCAACTTTGGCTCAGGTTGTGATCTCACAGCTCATGAGTTCGAGCCCCCTGTCGAGCTCTGTGCTGACAGCTCAGAGCCTGGAGCCTGCTTCCGATTCTGTGTCTCCCTCTCTCTCTGCCCCTAACCCACTCGCATTCTGTCTCTGTCAAAAATAATAAAATAATAAATAAACACTTTCAAAAAATTAAAAATAGAAACAAATTATCTTGAAACATATTAAAATGAAAATACAATATACCCAATTTTGTAGGATGCAGCAAAAGCAGTTCTAAGAGGAAAGTTTATAACAATAAACATATATATTAAGAAATAAGAAAAATCTCAAACAACCTAATTTTACACCTCAAGGAACTAGAAAAAGAGGAACTAGTCAAGTCCAAAGATTGCAGAAGAAAGAAAATAATAAAAATCAGAGCAAAAATAAACGAAATAAAGACCAGAAGAACAGTAGAAAGGATCAGCAAAACTAAAAACCTGTTCCTTGAAAAGAGAAACACGTTTGAGAGCAAGACTAATTCTTTGGCTAGACTAAGAAAAAAAAGACTCAAAATTAGAAGGAAAACAAGACATGGCAACTGATACTACAGAAATACAGAGAATTTTAAGAAACCACTATGAATAATTATATACTAACAAATTACATTGCCTGGAACAAATGGATACACTTTAGCAACAATATACCCAGACTGAATCAGGAAGGAATAGAAAATCTGAACAGATCAATAACAAATCAAGGGATTGAGTCAATTAAAAAATAACACAGAAATCAGAAATCTCTAGGTCCAGATGGCTTTGCTGGTGAATTCTACCAAACATCTAAGGAAGAATTAGCATCAGCCCTCCTTAAAGTCTTCCAGAATATTGAGAAGAGGGAACACCTCCAAACTCATTCTATGAAGCCAGCACTACTTTGGTAGCAAAACCAGGTAAGGATACCACAAGGAAAGAAAACTATAGACCAATATCCCTGATGAATATAGATGCAAAAATTCACAACAAAATACTAGCAAATTGAATTCAAGAATATGTTGAAAGGATTATACACCACGACCAAATGGGATTTATCCTTGGGATACAAGGATGGTTTGACATATGCAAATCAATAAATGTAACTCAAGCATATCAATAAAATGAAAGATAAAAGCCACATGATCATCTCAATAGATACTGAAAAAGCATTTAACAAAATACAGCATCCTTTCATGATATAAATCCTTGATAGATTAGATGTGGAAGGAACTAGCTCAACATAATAAAGGCCAGATACGATAAACCCACAGCTAACATTATACTCAATGGGGAAAATTTGAAAGGATTTCCTCTGAGATCAGGAACAAGACCAGGTTGCCTACTCTGCTTACTCCTACCCAATATAGTAGTGGAAGTCCTAGCTACAGCAGTTAGGTAAGACAAAAAAACAAAAAGCATGCAAATTGGAAAGGAAGAAGTAAAATTTTCACTATTTGATGATGATGTGTTCAGGGGTGCCTGGGTGGCTTAGTTGGTTGAGCGTCTGACTTTGGCTCAGGTCATGATCGCACAGCTTGTGAGTTCAAGCCCCGCATCGGGCTCTGTGCTGACAGCTCAGAGCCTGGAGCTTGCTTCAGATTCTGTGTCCCGCTCTCACTCTGCCCCTCCCTTACTCATGCTCTGTCTCTCTCAAGAATAAACAAAAAACATTAAAAAAAATTTATAAATGCACTTGCCTTCTTAAAAGAAAAGAAAAAGTCCTGTAGGAGGGGAAGTGGAGGTGGAGAAGGGAATTCCAATGTAAAGGGTTGGGGCGAGTCTGATGGCCGGTCTACTCTATGAGCATGTGCTACTGACGAAGGGTGGGAGAGCCCCAGCAGACAGCCCACCCTCCAGGCCCAGCTCCCTCCTGCAGTGCAGACTGCTGACCCATCTCATCCAAGTCTCTAGGTGAGCCTCCCAACCCCATCTGGTCTTTGGTTCTCCTTTACCACGGAGTCTCTGGATAAAATTCCTTCTGTTGAACTACGTATAGCATTATTTGCCTGACTGAACCTTGATTGATACAGTGTATTGATTAGGATGTTAAATTTATAAGTTAACTTGGGGAAAATCGACATCTCTGCAATGCTTTCTTTCTGTCCAAGATCATCATGTATTGATGTGTCTTTCCATTGGGTCAAATCTTCATGTGTCCCTCCATAGTCTTCAAAGCCTTCAAAGTCTTATTTAGTACTTAGCTCTTTTTTTTTTCTTAGTTTCTTGGGTTTCTTTCTAAGTATTTTACCCTTCCTGTGGTTAGTATAAATGGTGCTTCACATCGAATTCAATAGGTTAATATGTAAAGTCCTTAGGGCAGTCCCTGGCATACAGTAAGTGCCATAGTAGTGCTTCTTCTCATTATCATCTTAGTTTCTTTCATTGTATTCCCCAACTTATTGTTGGAATATGGGTCACAGTTGTTCGGTCTGTTTCTGCCCAGCTCCTGTTCAGGAGCAGCTGGGGGCAGAACTAGATCTTGGGGCATCAATTAACAGGAAAGTAAGGTGTGCCAGCAACAGACCCATTCCATAACCAGCTCTCTTATAGGTGCCCTTTTCCCATGTATCTGTCCCCAGACTACTTGAGGACTATTTGGTCCTGATACCCAATCATTAGATGTAACTATTATTATGTCATATAAACACACACACATACACACACACACACACACACACACACACACCACATCTTAGAAAAACAAGGCTTACTATTGCTAGGAATCACAGTGGCAAGTCTTGTGGGCAAGTCTTACAGTCCAATACAAAACTAATGTTTGCTGCTTACTCCTCAGAAACAGGCTGACAGTTGTGCTCTGTGCATCAGTGGGCCAGGCCACATAACACACTGCCCCCCAAACTCAGTAGTTTAAAACAACCACCATTTAAGTCCTGCTCATGGGTCTGCAGGTCAGCTGGGTTGTTCTGCTGATCTGGGCCAGCCTCGGCTCATGCCAGCTGGCCTCACTCATGCATCTGTGGTCAGCTAGAAGGTGAACTACAGACTGGCTGGTCTGGAGTAGCCTCCCTCCTATGTCTGCCACTTGTGGGCTGTCAGCTGGGATGGTAATCTGGGCTAAATCTGTCATCAACCAGCAGACCAACTCAGGTTTGTTTCATGGTGCAACAGAATTGAGGGATTCTTGAGACCTATGCTGGGAACTGACACAGCCTGACTTTCCACCACTTTCTGTTGGACAAAGCAAAGACAGGAAGCCAGCCAGATTTAAGGGGTGGGAAGTACACCTCTCCTTTTGGTGGGCAAGACTGCAAAGTCATATTGCAGAGGAGGCATGAATACAGAGAAGCCTGAAAAATTAGAGTCACAATCGTCTCCCAAAACCCTACAACACAGTGACAATGCTTCTAGCACCGATTACCTTTTAGCAAAGGTTGCTTTGTCTCACCAGCAGCCCATCTGTGGACTGATTCAGAGGAAAGTTCCACGTTTGGTGGGCTTCATCCGTTCACCCTGATCCACACCTGTCTCAATTTCATTGGGTGCCATTTCTTGACATTGAGCCCAAATCTGAGTCTGTCTGAGCGTGTGATCCCCTGCACCAGCTGTAGGGATGATACATTTGCCCGTCTGTCCTGGTTTCTGAGAGCAGTTACTGACTTCGGTGGAGTTTTCCAGTATTGATTTTCCAAGACACTGTGACCGTTCTCAGCTGGTGGCTGAATAAATCTTTGTTGATGTATCGACTCAGTCAATCAGAGGCTAATTAACTCCAAGTCCTGTTAGAAGCAATCAAAATGTTTTTTCTCATTGCCAGGAGGCAGAGAGACCTTGGAGGTAATCCGGTTGTCTCTCTGCCTTCTGGCATCTCTGCCCTTAAGCCCCTGAGTCAGGACCATAGACCCCTGATGGCCACGCAGGGACAGACTTTCTCTGTCATAACATCCATATCTTCTGGTCCTGGGGAGTTACTGAGTTGCCCTGGGCCAAGCCATGAAGGAAGGGGGTGGGGGGTAGGGGCGGAGGCTGTACACCTGCCCTTACCTCCCACACTGCATGGCTGATCTGCCCTGCCCACCTAGCCTGCAGGGAAACAGAGTACCCCCAGCCCTACTGCCCCCAGAGTCAGAACATAGGAAGCCAGAGGGGATGGGCACTCCTGGGTTGTGGAGGGAGAGAGAATACTCCTAGAAGACAAAGAACAGGAAAAGAAAAGGACAGGGAAATAAGAATGTGGTTGAACAGAAGAGCAACATGAACTGTAGGGATTTATAGCTAAGCTTGCTGTTTATAACTAATTAGCACATAGTAATAACCATTGTGCATATTATTATGTGTTTAAAGTTATTTTTGTTCATATAAAACTTTCTTCCTATATTTGGTGTTCCCTTACACAGGTAAAATGTCATATAATATTGTGTTTAAAAGAATTCTAGTATGATCCAACCGGGTAAATACACACACACACACACACACACACACACACACACAAGCTTGCACACATGCACGCACACACACACATATTTGATATGCAAGATTTATATATGTTGGAGTAAAATGTGTATTTTAAACTTAAAATATCTACGTATATATGTAAATGTATATATAAAATATATAACTAGAAAATCAGAGATATATAAATATCTTTTACATCTTATAGAGCTAAGGATAAATATAAATGTACATTTACATTTTTGCTGAAAAAAAAAGTCTGAAAGGAGGAACAAGAATTGGGTGATAATGATGACCTGTAGGAGGGTTTTTCTTTCCTTTTTCTTTTCATATACTTTGATTTCTTACCATGAGGATGTACTACCTTTCTAGCTTTTTAAAAGCAATTTTCTTGTAAATTTTAAGGCGATTCTTCCAGCTTTTCTTACCGTGTTACCCCAAGCTCAAACACTAAAGTCAGGTAACTTTTTGTATTGGATCCTTTGGACACAAGAAGGAGCATTCTCACAGCGCCCTGTGGGCAGCAGAGTGGTTTTCCAGGCACACAGAGCCGCTCACAGATGCCGAGGAAACCTGGCTCGCCCAGGCTGGCCAGCTCCTCCCCGGGCCGGGGCCCCGCCCCCTCCTCCCCGGGCCGGGGCCCCGCCCCCTCCTCTCCGGCAGCCCGCACCACCTCCTCCCCCGCGGGGCGCGTGGGATCTGGTGGCCTCCCTCCCTGTGCCCCCCTCCCCAGGGTCGAGGCGGCAAAGGCAGCATCTACGTGTGGGCCTCCGGGGACGGCGGCAGCTACGACGACTGTAACTGTGATGGCTACGCCTCCAGCATGTGGACCATCTCCATCAACTCGGCCATCAACGACGGCAGAACCGCCCTGTACGACGAGAGCTGCTCCTCCACCTTGGCCTCCACCTTCAGCAACGGGAGGAAGAGGAACCCTGAGGCCGGCGTGGTGAGTGCAGCCCCGGGCCCTCGGTGAGGCGGTGAAGTGCACAGCCGCTATGGGACGTCAGGTACAGAGTGACGTCATGCGTCACCACTGTGTGACTTCATGGGAAGAAGGGGATCTCCCCTCCTACCCTCAAAGAGTCAGCGCACCTGTTGAGGCTCTAGAGATCCGTTGTCTTTCAGGGCAGGTAATGCTTTGTTATCAAGGTAGAGCCATACGGTATGCAAGTCGGAAGCAAGAACTGTGCTTCCTTTCCAGCATATTTTCCATAGGTTGTCTTTCTTGTTTGTTGTTTTACCTTACAAATAATGACAAACTCTGATGATCAAAAAGTTGCCGCAGCACACCACTTATAAGGAGAACTAATATTAAGAACTAGTGCATCGGGGCACCTGGGGGGCTCAGTCACTTGAGCCTTGACTCTTGATTTCGGCTCAGGTCATGATTCCAGGGTTGTGGGAGAGAGTCCAGGGGCGGACTCTGCTTTGAGCGTGGAACCTGCTTAGGATTCTCTGTCTGCCTCTGCCCTTCTTCCCCACTCGCGAGTGCTCTCGTGCTCTCTCTGTCCCCCTCTCTTAAAAAAAAAAAAGAAAAGAACTGAGGCATCACACCATCTGAGCCAAGAGCCCATCCGTTTATTACAGTAATTAAAAAGTAGTAGGTCCATAAGCCCTCCAAAATTGGGCACACACGTGTTTTCTCAAGGCAAGAGCAATGGTTTTCATTCTATTTTAAAATATGTCCATAATTGAGGGGGAAAAAAAAGATTAAGCATCCCAGAGTTAGATTACTTATTGCACTTTTCTGAGCAGTCCTTCCTTCCTGGGCAGCTAGGTAACATGGTGAATTTTCCAAATCCCTTTAAAATCTAATCGGTAGAGCATAATGAGCCTTTTTGGATCTCTTCCTCTCTCTGGGTATTTCACTCACATATCAGCCTTTCCTCAGACCCCCAAGCCCTGAATTTGGTTGGTGATTCAGTAGTTCTGCTGAGCTCCATTTTGACTGGCCACCCACCTCACCTCTCCTGTGAGCCAAGAGATCCCTTTATGGAAGGGACACAGACCTTACCTGCCTCCTTCCTTGAGCCCTCCTGAGCTCCCCCTTGGTCTTGGGGAACCAGCAAGTATGCCCGCTCCTCCCAAGCAGAAGAAGGCTTCAGCCTCTCCTATCCTAGGAGAGCTATATGGGCAGAAAGGGAGAAGAGCAGAGCAGAAAGGAAGTGAGGGAGGCCCCAATCCTGTTCTGTTTGTGATGCTTCACTCCTCCGCCCCCCCCTCCCGCCAGAAGGTGTCCCTCCCTACTCCAATGGTGTCACTTTGTCCTCAACCTTGTCTATGACTCTCTTTCTTCTTGGGCCCGGGAAGGGCCTTGAGTTCACTCTGAATATTGTAACTTTCCCCCAATAGATGCCTTTAAACTCCCCTGACACTTTGTACCTCAAGCTAATAGGCCTTTCTGAGGATCCTACAGACAAACAGAGGAAGGAGAAGTCCTGTGGTGTATACATGATCTTAATGAAGCCCCTGGCTTTCACCCTGGCTCATTGAAAATGAGCAGTTTTTTTCTTCTTCGTGTAAGTCCTTTAAAACCTGATGGATCAGTCTCCCCACTTAAGAATTCTGGAAGTGATTTCTCACACATCCGTTATCGTGGCTCCATGTGTCCCAGCATCTCCTCATGGTATCTAGAGAAACATCTTCTTTTTACTGGCCTGTCCTTCTAGGCAAACTTTAGCCCAGCGTGTTTATTCCTCCCTCTTTGGAAATGCCACCCTTTCCTTTCTGAAGGGGGACAAATGACACTGTGAGCTTGGGTTTTCCCAACTGATCCCAGGGCAATGATACTCATGGTTGCACTGACTTGGAGGTAGTATTGACTTGTCAACTTTTCACCTATAGATTTTCCTGTCAGGACCCAGGAAACAGATGTCTCTCTAGTCTTTGGAATAACTGCAAATATGCCTCTCTGAACAACTGACTTCTTTTTATCTTGTGAGCACTCAGACTGGCACGGGTTGTCCCTTTTTGCATGGGCTACTAGGAAGCTTGAATAAAAGGTATGGCAAGATAGATAGATGGATGCTAGCTTATCCTTACCTTCAGCTTAATCTTCAGAACAAGGTAGAACTTAAATAAAAGAAATAGACAACCCTCTGCCTCATATTGTTTTGGGGTTCAAACTAGCGTGACTTACTCGCTCATGATTGAATATCTTCCCTTCCAGGCAACCACAGATTTGTATGGCAACTGCACTCTGAGGCATTCTGGGACATCCGCGGCTGCCCCCGAGGCAGCTGGAGTGTTTGCACTGGCTTTAGAGGCTAAGTATGTTTCCGTCTCGGGGCCAAGGGTAGACTAACATTTGTCTTTCTACCCAATACCAAGTGTCTATGGAGGCAAAAGTGGGTGTGAGAGTGTTGAAGAGTCAGGGCCAATGGACTGTGATGGACATTTCTGAATGAACCACGGGCCCTAAGTGATACACACATACACACACATTCCACAAATAACATCCTTAGGAAAGCACAATACCCCGACACTCCATAGTGCATATCAGCTGCTTACTCAGATACCAAGTAGGGGCAGGTAGATATTTCTTTGTGAAAACCATCTGGATCCTTTGACTGTTTTACTTCCATAAGACCATCAGCTAAATGAAAGAAAACTATTGCCAAACTAGTATCTAGCAAAGCATTTCAGAACGTGTGGTAATCAGGATGCCTATAGTGAAGATTCATTAGCTTATAAGGCGAATTCACTTTTAACACTGAGACGAGGTGGGCAGAATCACACAATGTAGACCAGGAAATGGGCTTTACTAAGAAACCTTCTGAGCTACAGGTAGGAGGAGATTATCTTCTCTTTTCTCACCATCCCACGGAGAGGCCGCATATTGCTGTTGCTGGACACACTTGGATTTGATCCCCAACAGAGTTTCCTACCCACCCACTACTCTGAGAGCTGAACATGTGGTCTCAGGCATCACCCGTGTGGTGTGATTGCAGATGCCCACGCTGTGGGGAGTTGTTCAAGAATGCAGCACCAGCAACTTGTGAGAGGTTGGATTCAGGTCCCTGGGGAAGGGGCGTTGAGTTCCCATCCTTGTCAGTCGTTGCTAGGCAACCGGAGCTTCTAGCGTCAATCCCCAGGCAGCCCTCCTCATCTCTCTCCATATATACAGTGTGCTTTCTGACTTGCAAAGAAGGTAAGCGTTGATTCCTGGATAGGAAAGGACTTTGAAAGATTATCTAGTCCAACACTCTGTCTTTAAGCAGAAAAGGCGTAATTGCCTTCCTCTTACAGATAAGGCCCCCAACTGGGAGTGACTCCTTTCATTGGATCAGGCCATACTCTGATTCTTCTAGCAAAAATCAGGTGGAAATTTTAGGATTCCAGGAGACACTGATTGAAGTGTTCCTATGAAGCGCAGAAACCAAAACTTGCTTCGTATGTGCATTTCCTGAAGATGAAACTGTTTATCTCAAGGCCTGTCAGGCCCCGGTGTCTGAGCTGGCTTTGCTCACTCCAGGCGGGAGCAGACAAACAGTGGGAGCCTGCTGGCTGCCACTGAGCCTTGAAGAGAACAGGGATCGGGGGTGCTCCAAAACTGAGAAGGGGTTTCTGGTCACCCTTTCCATCTAAGAGGACAGAACTTGACTCAAAGTCGCCTTGCATTTTGGCAAGCAAAGAGTCAGTTGCCTAGGCCTCTGTGCACACAAAAGGACAACCTAAATACATGAACATAATGGAATAAGGCTGCTGGATCTCTAAACAGGTTCATGGGCTGTGCACCAATCATTCGCCATTCTTTAACACCCTTGCAGATAGCCTTACAGAAAAGGCATCACCACCTGGGCACACTTTGTTTTGGAGCAATGGTTTTAAATCTCTGTTGCCATAAAGAGGAAAAAAGTGATCCTTGCCAGTGGTGGTTCAAGCCCATCCTAGGAGCTAGTCCTAATATTCCCGAGAACACCAACTGCCTGAGGTTGGGTCCACACCCTGAGATAGAAGTTGGTGGCAAGTAATTTATTAAGAAAGGGCTCTCGGGAGAAACCAGGATAAAGTAGAAGAAGCAGGTTGAGGATGAGGAAGAATCCAAGTAAGGATGCAATTTCAGAAGTTTCAGCCTCAGCCTGATCCCATGGGGAGCTCTGGCGTGTAAATTATGCCTCAGAATATGTTCTCCCTCAGGGCAAGGATGCTGGCCTGCCATGTCCTGGTGGTGGCCAGTCACTGGCTGAGAGCCATGCCTGGGAGGGAATCTCCAAGGCTCCTCTGGCTTTCTGCACCTGTCGGCAAAGCAGCTCCAGTAGCTGGCAGTTAAAACCACTGGTCAGAGCAAAATAGCCCCAGGAGATCATCCAGGGGGAGGAGCTGGGAAAGCCCCTCCATGAACAGTTCCAGCAACTCATCTCTCTTTATTGTGAGATGAGACAACTTGGGGACCTTGGTGACCCCCAGTTGTGTCGACAGCAGTCGAGGGCTGTTTGCCACCCAGAGGTCCAATAAGAAAGCTTTTCCAAAGCAGTTTGCATGCAATAAACAAATTATCCTACGTAAATGTATGCCCATCAGGACCCATGAAAGGGGAACAACTACCCCCCAGGACTCCAGGGGAAAAAAGGGAAGCCATTATTCCTCTGTCCTGCCCAGTCATTACTTGAATAATGTACTTTTCTGCCAATATGCTTGAAAATGGCTTCTTGAGTCACAGGGAATATTGTTCACATTTCCCAGTGTGACCAACAGTAGAAAAAACTCCAAATGATTTCTTTGGGCAGGGGGTGACTGCCAGCTACAAATATTTTGCATTCTCTCTATGACCCAGGGCTTTCTGTGTGGCTCGAGAAGGCTGAGCTGGGTTTGAGGGGTAGGTCATAGAGAGGTAATTTTGTGGCTTGATGGAACCATCTGTGGTAATATGGCCCACATATTGACTAAAGTTTCCAAAACTGACCTTCCAGAAGATGGATTTTTTTTCATGTACACTCTTAATCGAAGCGTAAGAGACACAGAGAAAAGTGCACAAATATTAGATACAGCTCAGTGACTTCTTACAAAGCTAACAGACCCCTGTTAACCAGCATCCAGATCAAGAAACAGACGATTACCTAAGTACCAGTATATGCTCTTTTGCTTCATAGTATGTCTGAGAGATTCCTCCGTGGTGTCGTGTGTGGCTATGGGTCATTCATCCTCATTGTTAATTACCCCACTGCATAAATGAATACTTGGGTTGTTTCCAGGTGGGGGCTATTATGAGTCATATTGCTGTGAATATTCTTACATATTCATTCTTTCGGTGAACGTATGAATGCATTTCTGTTGGGTGCATACCAGGCACTCAAAATGCTGAGTCACGGGATATACATATGTGCTGTGCTAGTAGATACCCCCAGTTTTTCAAAGTTTTTCCAAATAGCCATTGACGCTCGCTCAGGCAGTATGAGTTAACGGTGGCCCCACATCCTTGCCAACACTTGGTATTGCCAGCCTTCCACACTTTAGCCATTCTTATGACTGTTCAGTAGAATTGTACTCTACTTTTAATTTGCATTTCCCTGATAACTGGTAACGTTGAGCACTGGATGGAATTTTGAAAACAATAGATTCCCACATCTCAACCAAGAGTCACCAAATACAAATCTCTGGGGTTATGGATGGCCCAGGGATTTGTCTTTTCAAGCGCTGTTCCAGGGACTCTGTAAGTAGCCAGCCTGTGGAAGCTCCGTGGCCTGGGCATGCAGTAAAGCAAGAGCTCCATGAACCTATGAATCAGGATATACTGTTGTTTGCCAGGTGACCATCTGGACTCTGCCTCTGACTGGGTCAAGATTGGAAACAGAAAATCCCAATGACAGTAGTTAAACTGAGACAGGGTTTTATTTTTCTGCCATGTGAAAGATGAAACAGAGGTAAGGAGCCCAGGGCTACTTTGAGGGTGCCCCTGGGATGTGGGGAATCCAGCTCTTCCTAGATTTCTACTCTTCCACTTTCATGTTCTCGAGATGCTGCTGGAGCTCCAGCCATCACACTGATATTTCAGATAGAAAAAACTGGAAGAGCAAAGGGACAAAAGATACCCACCATCGGAGTCAGCCTCGTCTAAAGTTTTTTCTGAAAAGCCTCACCCAGTGGCTTTTGCTTATTTCTCATTGACCAGAACTGTCACATGACCACCCCAGACTGCAGAGGAGGCTGGGAACTATAGCTTTGTAGCTGGTAACGTTGCTGTTCTGAATAAAATTGAGGTTTTCTTAAAAAGGAACAGGGAGGGTAGATATGAGGGAGACAATAGCTATGTCCTCCAGTCTCCCGGTATCTACATGGGCAATCATTTACCACCTCTGGATCTCTGTTGTCTTACCTTAAAAATATAGAAAGGGCACTGAGGCAGGAATCTACATCTGTCACTAGTCCCCACGTGATTCTGATGCAGGAGACTTGAGGACCAGAGTCTGAAGCCCCCTAGATGGGATAACACATCGGCTCCACTGTTGGTTTTCTTGGTATTGAGAGCTCCCCCATCATGGCAGCCCTCCCTTTTTAAACACTGAGTTATCGGTCTTTCCCGCTGGGCTGTAGCCTCTGAGAGAACATGGAGCTTCCTATGACATGCCCACAACTATCACAGTGCCTAGAGCTGGTATACACTCAGTGAACCTTCATAGAATCACTTCATTGTGCAGGACCTTTCCATATACCTGTGCCTTATTTTCCCAACCATTATATAAAATATTTTTCATGTTATTTGTCCTATTACACTGTTCACAGTGACCTTTATATTGTAGATCATCTGTAAATTTACTATTTTTTATTATTTGATAAGCATAGCCTACAATTCTTGAGCTACCATGGTAGGAATAAAGCTTAAAGCAGATGGAAGAAATACTGTTTTGCACAACAGTGTATTCTGTCAATTCTGAAAGTGTTCAGAAGGGGGAATCATGAGGGACTTAGTTTTACCTCTCAGGTATGCGTAAATGGCTGGCCAAACAGTGTCATAAACTCCGTTACATAAGAGTATGGTCTATCTGGTTTATTCTAGAAGTGAGAAGATCTTTGTTCTGATGCATTCTCTCTATTTCTCATGGACTCCATGAGAATAAAACTGTGGAGAAATATCTAACGAGCTCTCCAAGCTCCAGGAAGCATTGCATGTTTTTGTGGCAGAACCCCCAGCAAAGATGGGCGATAATCCACCTGCCAGCCTGCCCTCAGATCATCTCGAGACCACCAGCTCCTCATTTATCAACACTTCTGTTTTTAATTAATTCAGAATCTCATTCCACCAAAACACTGAGCTTTTAGCCATAATCAACTTCTGGAAGTTTCACCCCATTCACCTGGGTCCTGGGAACCATATCAAGATATGTTCATAAATTTCCCAAATAAGCAGTGACCTTCCTTGAAACTTTCTCCTTAATAGCTGAAGGTCTGCATTGCAAGAGTACATGAATCATTGGCATATTTTGGCTGTGACTCAAGGCTTTGAACCAATGAACGCTGCATGTATTGAAATCAAATGAGTTATGTTGTTCCTGGTCTTTTGAATTATTTGACTTCTAAAGAGAACCACAGAACAGGGTTTTTCCAACTTTTTGATTATGACTCTCAGGAATAAATTTTGCATAGCAACCCAACACCACACACACATACACAGTTCCAAGAAAAATAGTTTCCCGTAGTACATGCTAATTCACGCTCTTACTCTTTTCTGTTCTGTTCTGTTCATTTTTTAATGATAGTCCCATTCATTAAATCACGGGTTTTCAAGCCTAGCTGTCTACTAGAGTTGGCCTGGGAAGTGTTAACAATTTCCAAAGCCTGAGTCTAACTCCCAGAGATTCTGATTTCATTGGTCTGAGATGTGGCCTAAGCAATGGGATTTGAAATGTCTCACCAGAAGATTTTAATGTGCAGCCCACATAGATAATCTGTGCAGTTAAGTTGCTTTCTTGGCCCACAGATGGGTCTGACTTGCCCTTTGAAAAACACAGGCAGTGAGTTATATTAGACGCTTATTTCCAAAGACAGTAGCGTCTGCAAGCAGATGTGCTTATTCACCGGACAAACAGCGTACAAAGGACTGCTGTCCTGGGCCCGGGGGACACGAATATGCTGACGATACCATCTCTGCCCTTGAAGAAATGACAGCCTCATTTGTACAAATGGAACATAGCCATGGAGCCAACACCCAGATCAAGAAGCAGAGCACTGCCTTCACCCAGAAGCTTCCTTGTGTCACCTTCCAGCCCCTCCTCCAAGACTAACCACTAACCTGACTTCTAACAGCACAGATTAGTTGGGTCTGTTTTGATACTTTAAACAAAAGAAATAGTATACAGTATGTTCTCTTCTGTGTCTGGCTTCATTAGGGTGACATTCTATTTGACAGATTCATCTGTATTATTCAGCGTAGCTATAGTTCATTCGTTCTCATTGTAGGACAGCATTTCACATCCAATAAATACACCTCAGTTGGCTTATTCATTTTATTGTGGCTAGGTATTTGGGGCTTTGTCATTTGGGCCTGTGAATGTTCCAGTACATGTCAGGTGGATATATACACACATTTTTGGGGGATGCATACCTAGGAATGGAGCTTCTGGGCCATAGCTTGGACACTGGGACAACATGAGAAGATACAGCCAAATGGTTTTCCAAAGTGTCAGCAGCAAGTTACAATCCCACGTGCAAAGTATGTGGGCTCCAGTGGCTTCACATCTTTGCCAGTAATTAGTATTGTCAGTCTTTTTCGTTTCAGCCATTCCAGTGTGTGTTAGAATGTGCATTTGAAGTAAATTTATTTAAGTAAGAAAGACAAGATGTTTAAATGTAGATATATAACGGCTCTAGATGTTGCATGGAAATCCTCCCTTCGCGGTTCATAGATGTTCCAAATCCTACAAAGGGTATATGTGCTTAGTCATTCTCTCTCTCTCTCTCTCTCTCTCTCTCTCTTGCCTTGTGCCCTCCCCCTTACCCTTGTTCTCAAATCTCTCTGCCTCTGGTATCCAGCCTGGGTCTGACCTGGAGAGACATACAGCATCTGACTGTGCTTACCTCCAAACGGAACCAGCTTCACGACGAGGTCCATCAATGGCGGAGAAATGGGGTTGGCCTGGAGTTTAATCACCTCTTTGGCTACGGGGTCCTTGATGCAGGCGCCATGGTGAAAATGGCTAAAGACTGGAAAACTGTGCCCGAGAGATTCCACTGTGTAGGAGGCTCCGTGCAGGACCCTGAGTAAGTGGGGGGTGGCAGTTGCATGTTGAAAACACCCCAGAGGTGGTGCTGTGGCATTGGCAACAATCTCAGATTCCCTCTCTGTCTGCTTGAGATACACTGGATTTGATTCAGGGACAACCAGCTTCCAGGCAGAGCTATAGAGCTGCACAAGCCCAGGAGTCCCATGTACGTAGAACACAGTTAGGTGACTCTGAACCCGTGCTTTTAGGTGTGATCCTTTATTGTTTCACTGGCTTATACTATTATTTTTAAGTGCACAAGTCAACCAGTGTAACTAGGTCCCAGATCACTAAATAGACCATGACCGTGACCAATATCTCAGAAGTCCCTTGTGTCCCCTTCCATCATGGCCTCCCCAAGAGTAACCACTATTCTTCTAACTCCGTAGATTATTTGGCCTGTTTTATACTTAATATACATGAAATGAGACACTGTCTTCTCCTTTATATCTGGATTCTTTAACTCAGAATGATTCATCCATGTTTAGCGTACTTGTAGTTGGTTTATTCTCATGGCTAAACAATGTTCTGTTATGTGACTATAACACAATTTTCTTATTCGTTCTACTGGTGAGGCAGCGTAAGGACTTGATTTGATTCTGAGTGAGGTAGAAAGCCATTTGGAGGGATTTGAGTGAGGAGTTCCCCACACAGAAACCACCAGTCTGGTCACCTGCACCTACGTCCCTTTTAACTTCCAATCACAGCAAGAGGATTGGATAATAAGGACCCCTTGTATTTAATTTCTCTCCTCGTTGATTCATCAGTAAGATGAAAGTAGCAATTCTTATCATTATTTTGTTTAATGCAGGCATTGTTTACATACAGTGAAACGCACAGAACTTAAATGCATTATTTGGGTTTTGATGTATACATCTAGGTAGCCACCACCCGATCACGTGATGGAACATTCCATCACCCTAGAAGGATTCCTTGTGCCCCCTTTCGGTTCATCCCCACGTCCTATACACAACCATTTTCATTCCTGTCCCTATAAATTAGCTTTACCACTTCTTGGACTTTCTCTAACTAGAATCACATGATAGGGATGTGTCCAGTTTCTTTGACTCAATATTATGACCCCAGTGCTCATGTGCAGTAGTGACTCCTTCACTCTCATTGTTGTGCAGTGTTCGATTCTGAAAACACACCTGCGATTATGTCATTTAAATAGTGCTAAAACCCATCCCTCTAACCACCCACCCTGGCCTCATTTCTGTCGATCATCTGAGTTTGGTCAGAGTGAGACGCTCAGAGCACATCCTCCCTCTCTTTTCACCCTCGGTCCTAGATCCTCTGCAGATTACAAATCAGTTACTCAGACCTAGACTCCAATCTTGATTTCACCAAACTGGGACAATACTTTTGACCTCCCTGAACATCTCTTTTAGCAATCCTCAACCTTTGTACCTTGGCCCCTTTGCCAGGACAGTGAAGTCTACAGACCCCATCTCAGCACGATGTTTTTAGATGCACTAGATAAAATACATAGGACTACAAAGAAAGGAAGCCAATAATATTGAAAACTAGGTATAAAAATTTGTTGAAAAACAAATTCGTGATGAAGTAATGTATGTCCTTTCTCTCATCAACACATTACGTAAAAAGCTCCTAGCGGCAGGAGTCTAATGCAAGTCTAATGGCCACGATCATTTCAGAGCAGCAATGATGACCAAAATGCTACTCGAAGATACTGTCGGTAATTGTAATGGAATATGAACATCTCTGGGCTCTTTGATGGCAGACTCTGAGGAAGTGCTGATACCTCTCCGGCATGTGGAGAAGCTGCATTGTCCTTACAAGTTAGTGCAAATTAATATATAGGGGGTTCTGCCATCTAAAGTCTTATACCCCCTGAATTCCCTCCTTATTTCCCGAAGCAAAACCTCCTTCTCTCTTTCCTCATTAGGCTGCTGGGAGACCTTAATAAGACAACAGACATAATGCTGGCACATAGTAGGCACTCAGTAAATGTAACTTTCCCATTCCCTCTCATCTGTGACTTTGGACACTCCTAGTTCACACTGTGGGAAAAGGAAAGATCATAATGTAGAATTTTAGATGCCATAATTGTCTGATTCCTATATGAATTCAAAGTTGTGACCTACACTGTCCTCCCAACATCCCAACCACTGTTGGTTGAGCCACCGTCCTCACTGTTCATTCCCTGGACTCCCAGAAAATGGCACTAAGTGGACATTGTATTGTCCATGACCAGTCCATGATCTCCTAAGCAGAGCTCCCTCCAGCACTAGGTGGAAAAGTAAAGCATCAGCCCAAGTCCTTTCTCTAATAGCTTTTTTTTTTTTAATGTTTATTTATTTTTGAGAGAGAGAGACAGGGTGCAAACAGGGGAGGGGCAGAGAGAGAGGGAATCCGAAGTGGGTTCAGGGCTCTGAGCTGTCAGCATGGAGCCTGACATGTGGCTCGAACCCACGAACCGTGAGATCATGACCTGAGCCGAAGTCGGATGCTTAACTGACTGAGCCACCCAGGTGCCCCACTAATAACTTTTTTTAAACAGAGCTGCATAAGCCCCACTTGACATGCTAGTAAAAAACAGCTGCTCCTACAGCCTTCCTATCAGTTTTCCCAAGGCTGCCATGCACCTGAATCATTTCTGTTCATCCTTGTGCCCCTCTGCCAGGTAAGACAGGCTTCACCGTGGCCCAGACAAATTGGTCGACTCGGTCAAGGTCACGGAGGCTGTAAGTAAGGAATTAACTTTCATTGGGCACTTACTGTGTGCCGTGTGCTTTTACATCCACCTAAGCTATCTAGCCACCCCGTTGAGGGTGTGCCCTACCTCACACACCCAGGGTATGAGTATTTTGCAGGATGGACAGCAAAGTGGTCCCATGTTGTGCCTCAGAGAGAAACACCTCCTAGGTGGCTGGGGTGAGGCCTTTGACCTACACTATTTGTATTTAATCCTGGTTAAGTCCAGGAGGTATGTGCCATCACTGTTACCTCTTCACGAGGTGGGGAGGGAGGAAGAGGTGGGGAGGCGGATGCAGAAAGCACAAGAAGTATGCTCAAGGTCACAAAGGTCTAACTGAGACTTGAAACAAAGCCCTTCTGAATGTAACCCCTCGGCTTGTCTCATTATATGACATTGGCCTTAGGGAGCTCCTACTGTGCGCTCGGGCCCTACATTAGGTGATACATCAGAAAGCCCTGCTGGCAGCTGGGGAGTGCCATTACATGTGACAAGAGGCTCAGAAAGGTTAAGGACACACCAAAGAACGCCTAGCTCTTGAGCCCCAAACTGGGATTTGAACCCAGGCACTCCGATGCCAGAACTCCATCGCTTGAGGAGCCTCTCCGTGTATCTCAGCAACCCCCTGCTGGAGGAGGTGAGGCTCAGCAGATAGCAGAAGGGCCTGGGGGGCTTCCTCTAGTAAAACCTTCCTTGGGGCGGGGACTCTGAAACGCCCACCTAGAGGGTGGGCCCCCTCCCCAAACTCCATAACTGCCCTCCTGGAGTCCTTGTCTCTGCCAGAGACTATAAACAAGGTGACAGAATGGAGACCAGACTGGGAACCACTGTCCAAATGGGGAAGGGAAGGGTAAATCCAAAGGAAACATTCAACGGGCATTGACCGCTGTGCTGCCCTTGTTCGAGTTCGGAACAGTCTTTGCGTGACTCGGAAGGCCCAGAAGGCTGGTACCGTGGTGAAGCTGTTCTGTATCTGAGCGTCCAGTACAATAGCTCGTGGCTAGGGAGCCCTGGAAATGTGGCTCATGTGCCTGGGAACCAAAGTTTCCATCGGGCCCAATTTCAGTTCATTTCAGTCTCAGTGGCCTCATGTGGCAGGCGGCCTCCATCTTGGACAGCTCAGCCCCGACGCCCATCTGGTCGTTATGCCATCACAGTAAGGCTGCTAAAGAACGCACACAGAACCCGAAGCGTACATCAGATAACAACCCCGCGAAGGGGTGTCCAGAAGTCCAGCCTGAAGGAAAGCCGACCCAGTCTCACAGCCTGTGCCTCTCCCAGGGTCCCCTGCGCTCGGGTCCACCGCTTGCTCCCCCCCAACATGGCCTGCAGGACACTCCAGCAGCCCAGACGGCTGCCTGAGACGGTCCTGGGAGAGGGCGGGCCCAGAAGAGCTGCTCTCAGACGGTCGCTGGTCACCGAGGCTGCGGCTTTTCTCCCACTGCCTCATTTCATCACAGGAGGCTGCAGGGGTAGTCTCATCTACAGGTGAGAGGGCAGGAGGCTCAGGAAGAGAAAGTAAATCGTTCTGATTCACAGAACCAGCAACTCCAACGTCAGTCAAAGCCCTGGGCCTGGAACCTCCTTCCCTTGTTGCAGAGAGGGAAAGGTTTGCAGAAAGGGACTTCCCAAGAGGGAGAAAGGCTTATGGTGTTTGCTCCTTTACAGCTCAGGCAGCAGCAGGTAGGGGCCGAGACGTCCCCACGGCCATGCCATGAAGGCATTATCCACAGTTAGCTCTGCCCACAATTAACAGAAAGGTGGCCGGGTTGCAGAGGAATGGTCAGCTTAGTCCAGGTACACGTTGATAGCAGGCCTTGTTTTCTGAGCGCTCTCCGGACAAGGATGGATCCCTCGTAATCCCCCAGCTCTGTGCATTTGTGAGGCCGGGGGGAGGGAGGAGAGTGAGGCAGAGAACGCAGGCTGTGATGAAGGACAGTTTATCTCAGTTTCTCAGTATGCATAGCATTCTGTCGTGATCCACATAAATGTTGAATTTGGAGCCAGAGGCGGTAAGTCTATCATGTTCCAGTTAGAGGATCTGGGGCCCAAAGATGTGACGGGCCCAGCAGCTCCCAACCAGCTCGGAACTTTACCCCATATCGGCACCTAGTGTTAAATGAAAGGACACTGGAAAGCCATTTCAGCACTGACTCAGCTGGGCCCTCCAAGGGACAAGAACCTAGTCTGTCTTGTTTGCTGGTGTGGCCTCGGTGCCTGGAAGGGTGCCCGGTGCCCAGCAGTCACGTGGCATATATTGGTTGAATGAATAAATGTTCAGCCAGCAGTACTGGCTAAACGCTGGTGGGAAGACCCGCTCTCCAGCCAGAGGAATTGGGGAAGGAGGCCACAGCCTTGTTGGAAGGACTCTGCGTCCCCTGGCACCTTTTGCACTGCCATCCACCCCACACCTGACTTTGTTCTCAGGTGCACGTGGGTGAGATCTAGGGCAGATGTGCTTTTTTGTTGTTGTTGTTTTTTTTATTTTTTAACATTTGTTCATTTTTCGAGAGACGGAGAGAAACAGAGTGTGAGTGGGAGAGAGACAGGGAGGCACAGAATCTGAGGCAGGCTCCAGACGCCGAGCTGTCAGCCCAAAACCCGATGCGGGGCTCGAACCCATGAACCATGAGATCATGACACGAGCTGAAGACGGACGCTCAACCAACTGAGCCACCCCGGTGCCCCAGATGTACTTTTTGCGAAACTCAGAGGGTGGTACAGGTTGGTCCTTAGGGCAGCGCCCAGGCCTCTGTGCTACTGACAGAAAAGGCCTTGGTCACCATGAATCGCTCTCCTGAGGGGCTGGGACAGAGGTATCTACAGCCACTTGCTCTGACGTGTGGGGCTCACAGAAACGGCCCCTGAGTGGGCCGAGTGCCAACTATCAGGTCTATGGGTTTCCTCAGCATTAATCTTCCCAGGGAAGCAGTCAATTTGAAAAGCAATTTTCTAAAGAGACTTTATCAGCAAAGTCAGTGGGGAGGGTGTGCAACTAAAATTAGAAGGAAAAATATAACTGGCCTGAGCGTCTGCACCAGGCCAGCCGCGTGCAGTGAGCAGAGCAAACCCAGGCCTGCTGGCCGGCCAGCGGTAGCCGCATGTCCTCTGAGGGCGGAAGCACAGGCTGTCCCCGCCCTTCCCTGCACCCACCCAAGAGATCTGTCTGCTCGGCTCCTTCAAGGCTGTGGCAAACTTGGAATTTTAAGTGAATTTGGAAGTAGATGTTAAAACCTGATGTGAATGCCAGAAGCAGCACGGGGGAGGGAGAGAGAGAAGCACGTACCTGGCCATGAACCAGCGGTGGGACCTGTCACTGCCGAGCTGCACTGTCTTCCTGTGTGAGGAATGCCCACCTGTTGAGTGTTTTTCTGTGCCTGCCACGGAGCGGACGTCTTAGACACCCAAGAAAGGATGGCTGTTATTAATAGTATCATTACCCTAATAAAACAACTGTAGTGCAACTAATTATTTTTACACAGTTGAGGATTCAGAACGCAGGTAGCAGGCCACAGGTTCCTTCTGGGAAGCAGTGTTTATTTCTAGAGGCGAGGCAGTGGGCCACTCACTATTTGCAACAACACGCAAGGAAGTTACAAGCCATCCTCAGGCCCCCGAGTTGACCTATAGGACTCAAACACGAGGCTTCTGTACATACTCCCTCAAAGTTCAGAGAGTAGCTCAAACCTCTCGATGGGTGCTTCATTTTCTGCAGCGAATGAGTTCCAGAATGTGGCCTGTAGGACTGTTTAAGGATCTCAGCGGAGTCTCCTCTTGTTCCACAAACAACCATCTCCTATTTCGACCTATAAATTAACTTTTCCTGAGCAAATAAGGATTTGCTTTTCCTTCAAAATAAGGATGGATTGTATTCCTTTTCCCCTCATAAAAGCAATACATGGAGAAATACATTGCAGAAAATACAAGTGGCCAAAAAAAAAAACAAAAAAACGGTGGTAAGAAACCCCTGGAAATCCTGTTCCTCTGCTCTGCGGACGCCATGATACCCGCCGAGAAGCTTACCTCTGAGGGGGGAAATGGCGTTCTTTCTCTTCCAAGCTTGCTACTTTTAATTCACACGGGGCTTTTCATTTCATTTCAAAGTGATGTAGCATTCCAAGAAGAATCCACTGGAATGTTCCCTCTCTCGGGGGCCTGGTCGCCATGCATTCAGTGGGCAGTTCACGTGGCAGGGCAGGAATGGCAGAGTTTCGCAGGCAAGCAATACCTCCATGGCACTAAATAAGCCAGACTCCCCAGGGGTACTTGGAGTGGACTCCACCCCCCACGCACACCCCAGCCCCAAGGCTGCTGGGACAATTTGTGAATCCTAATACAAGCGGTGTGGTTGTGCCCACTCCAATCTGTCTTCTGCTTTCCAAGGTGAGAGCAAAATGCCCATCATTTTTTAGCCTCCTCCAGCCCTTCTCACGGATATGCTCTCTCATCCCTTAGGCAGAGCAATAGGGAGCCTGTCTTCTAGTTTCCCCTCCTGCAGGGAAGAGGGTAGCCGAGAGTCATTTGTCCAAGCTCAAAGCAGCTGTGGAGGGAATCTGGCTAAGTCATGGCGTCTACTGAAGCCCCCTTAGCCATGGTGTGCTTGAAGGTTGTTTCAGGTTTGGTCCAAAATGGATTTCTCCCTTTCTATCCTAAGAGCTCATCTCGGCCCTGGAATACCTTCCTTCCTGTATGAAGGAGCTTGTTGTTCATTTACAGAAACCCCGTTGCATGTGGGCGGGGGGGATCTGATTCCCAGCTTCGGTGGCCATGCCATCTCTGACCCTTAGCCAGTCAAAGAAATATTTCCAGTGTCCCCCCGGGAGCAGCAATGTCACTTTTCTGCCAGGGTTTCCACGAATTGGCTTCTAAAGGGACTGTCACTTAGTGAACTCTTGGGGAGTCCCAGAGCCCCTGAGGCTCAAGTCTAGAAGGAAAGCCTCCATTTGGGACCTGCCTCTTTGTCTGTATAGAAACTCAGAAGGAATGTGGCATTGCACTCATACCTGAGGTCTGGACATTCCAGGAGCCTCCGGCAAGGCGGCTGGGAGACCTGCCAAACAGGATCCACAGTTTGACAAAAATGGAATGTGCTTACAACAGAAGCCCGAGAGATTTTCATGGTGATGGTGGTGGTGGCATCAGGTTCAAAATGAACATATGCAAATAATTTAGATCTGTGCTCCCCAGTATGGGAGCAACTAGCCACAGGTGGCTATTTAATGACATTAAATACATTTAAATTAACCATTAAAATTAAATTTCATTAAAAACTCAGTTCCTCACTCACACTCGTCAGGTGCTCGATAGCCACATGTGGCCGGTGGCTACTATATTGGACACTACAGATACAGAACATTTTCATCATTGTAGAAAGTTCTAATGGTCAGTTCTGGTCTAGGCGTTTGTATTTGTACGATACATGAGTGTATGTATGTATTTTATCTGCACAGCAATTCTTCGGTATAGGAAGAAATATCTCCATTGTACAGGTAAGGACGATGAGCTCAGATAGTACAGATGCTTTGCCTATGACTGGACCTTCATTCTACCCACATAGCTCTCTACCTATAGGCAGGAGCCCAAATGATTGTTGGTCATGTATTAGCTTACCCGCTACATTGCTGACCCTATTGTGAGTAAATACATCTTTTTTAAGAGATCTAGGTAGTGGCCTTCCATACTTTGACCTCCAAAGCTGACCTAAGGCTTGCTCTCCACCAAACTGGATGATTTTCCCAGAGTTTGGTACACCACCTCCACCACCATCACTGGATCTCCATGGCCAATGGATATTTCATGCCTCATTCAGCATCAACGTCTATGCAGAGTGCATACAGCAGCATTCCATGAAGCTATTAAAGCATATATTTTGAAAGTTCCTCAGGAGAGTACTGACTTTATCATTGAGCTACAGGGTAAGCTTCAGCAAGCCCTCCCAGGTTTGTGGCTTTGGTTCCAAGGGTCATGCAGAACCAAGACTTGCCTCTGAGCTGGGTGTGTGATCATCTTTTTGTAGATGGGCTCTACAAGACGTATGCTTTAAAATGCCCACCATTTTATGCTCCAAAATAAAAATTGTGTCAAGGGAGAATATTCACATAGGGAAAACCCCATGATCCAGGCACTGTGCTCTGTGTTTTCATACATGGTCTTATTTAATTTCATAAAACCCAACTATAAGGACAGTGAGACTTCAAAGTATTTAAATAATTTGCCCAAGCTCTCCTGACCAGTAAGCATAGAAGAGAATTCTAACCCAGAGAGGTTTGTTCCTGAAGTCTGGAGTCTTTCCATTACACCGTGCCATCCTCAAATGTAGTTTATTATGTTTCTGACTCAAGAACCTTTGAGCATCTTGCCTTCAAAGGAGGCCATATCCGGGAAGAAGATTTGTTGCATGGGAAGTCAACTGAGGAATCTTTCACTAGGTTTAATTAACCCCATTTCAGCTTTCTCGATGATAGTAATAATCATATGAGCAATAACTTCTATTTATCAAGATACTTTGCACTTTAAAAGAAAGGCATTATGAGCTCCTGTCTCAGCCTGGGCTGTCCCAAAACAGACCCGGAAGTGAAATTGGGTGCTGACAACGTTTTGAGAGATGACCCCAGGAAGCACAAGCGAGGAACGGAGATGAATGAGCCAGTCAGAAGTGCATTGATGAGCGAGTTGTCACTGTGGGCAATAGGCTCAGTCCCACTGGGGACATTGAGTTGTCCTGCTGAGGAACAGGGAAGCCAGGGTCTATTTATCTATGGCTTTCTATCCCAACCACTGGTAGAGAGTTGTCCCTGAAGAGTTAAATCCCTGACACTTTGGGACTGCCCTGCACCTTGGCTGAGGAAGCTCCCATGATGTGGGGGAAAGCTCCAGGAAAGAAGGCAGGAGATGCTGATACCTGAGGTGGGAAGCAGTCAGGGCAGTCACAGGTGAACTCAGAGGTGACTTAGAAGTGAGAAGGGAGTGAACGGCATCCACTACACCCCTTCCGCACAGAAGGTTCAGAGGGCATAGGTAAGGTGTTCGGGGTCACACCGCTGGTCTGTCTGATCAGCCCCAAGGCTGAACCTGCCTGGTACCTGCACCTGCCTTCAAAACCCCAAGTCTAGTGTGCCCACCCTTACCATATCTCCTCACTTTGTCCTCAGGAAAATACCCTCCACTGGCAAGTTGGTGCTGACCCTCACGACCGACGCATGTGAGGGGAAAGAGAACTTCGTCCGCTACCTTGAGCACGTCCAAGCTGTCATCACGGTCAATGCAAGCAGGAGAGGAGACCTGAACATCAACATGACCTCCCCAATGGGCACCAAGTCCATATTGCTGAGCCGGCGTCCGCGGGATGACGACTCCAAGGTGGGCTTTGACAAGTGGCCTTTCATGACCACCCACACGTGGGGGGAAGACGCTCGAGGAACCTGGACCCTGGAGCTGGGGTTTGTCGGGAGCACCCCCCAGAAGGGGGTGCTGAAGGAGTGGACACTGATGCTGCATGGCACGCAGAGCGCCCCTTACATTGACCAGGTAGTGAGGGATTACCAGTCCAAGCTGGCCATGTCCAAGAAGGAGGAGCTGGAGGAGGAGCTGGATGAAGCCGTGGAGAGAAGTCTGAAGAGCATCCTGCGCGAGAACTAGCACCGCGCCTGGGCCGCCACCGCCTCCCCCACTCCCCCATCTCTGCCTTCTCTGTCCTCCTTCCACACTCTGTCAGGAGCCTCGCAGTTACTGTCACCCTCACACAAGCGATCCCAGCCTCCCGATCTGAAGCTTCGCTCACTGTCAGTGATTCTTTTTGTTACAATGGCAGCAATCTTTTTCATTCTCGGCCCCAAATACAGTGTTCCCACCAACACCTATGTCCTATTTGTGACTCTAAGCTCTTTGTTTGTGTCATTCAAATAGGTGGTAGCCAGCAAACAAAACTGGGACAGCTTTCTCCTCCATTTTTTTCATATCTGAGAAGAGACTGCTTTGAAAACGCCACGCACAGTGACTCCAAGAATGCTTATTCATGGTCTCAACTGAGGACTTGTTACATAAAAAGAAAAAGATTATAACAGAAGGTGAGCTCTGAATCGCTAAAGCACAACAGATGCCGTCGATCCTTTGGGGGAAAATGTTTCGAACTTAGCAAGATTTTTCAGTGACGTAGATGGTGGTTATGATGCGAAAGGCGCCATCCGTGACAGCCCTGATTACTGGCTGGGGAAAGAAAGAGTCAAAAAGCATGAGCATTGGAAATCTTAACCACCAACACCAACAGGTGTTGTCCTACTCAGCCAGCATGATACATATAAAACCTGCGTAACTTGGCTGTCCTTTTCACCAGCTGCTGCTCTGAGTTATGGTAAAATCTGCTAGAGAAGCCAAAATTACTCAGTTTGTATAGAATTCATCCCAGCCCCAATTTTCTGGGGTTCCTCACATAGCTATCCAAAAGAAAAAAAAAAAGGCAAGGCAGGTCTGGCAACATGTCTAGTAAAGAATAGCTTAGTAGCTTAGAACACAGGAACGTTCCTTTTCCCAAAACACTTTGGGGCTTCGTACTCTGATGTAAGTGAGACGTGGGATGAGTATTTTTGGCACACATATACTCGGGCGTTGATTTCCAGAACATATGGTTGTGATTTCTTTGCTGTGTTGGGGAAATGGCCTGTGTTCTAGAAGAGGCGTGTGAAGAGTGAAAAGGGGCATGTTTGAAGATGTGGACCTCCATTTGTGTGAAGCCTCTTCTGCCAAAGTGGGGGGGTGGGGGTGGGAGGAGGAATGCTGACTCATCTCTCAGCCACGTGAGGCCCAGAAGGAAGCCAGAGAAGGCCTCCGTAGGGAAAGCACACAGTCACCATGTTGACAGCTACGCAATCCATGAAGATATTCAACATGCAACCCAAAGGAGACAGGTGTCTCTCCCTGCCCCCCAAAGACACAGCACCATTTCATTACCAAATAGAAATGCTCTCTGACCCGTCATCCCTTTGTTTTTCTACCCAAGGATTGCCCCTCATCCCCAGTCCCAAGGCCCACCCATTCCCAAGAAATGAGTTATTTGTTTGATTTGATTCCCAAGAACAGGTCAACCACTCCTTCCCATGGGAGCATGTAGCGAAGCTCGGAGCGCCTTTCCTTTAAAGCCAGCAACACAGGGCACTAGGTTCCATTCCCTGAAGGTGGCAACTTTAAGAGAAAACTCTGGAAAGCCCATTTTCTTCCTCCCCCCCCCCATATTGGCATGAATTTCTGTCTTCTCTAACACCGTCTGACCTTCTCTATACGATGCTTTAAAATGTAATAATATTTATGATTTTTAAAAGAAATTTATTACCTGTCACGAAGGTCTTTTTAAACCACTTTAGATTTAAAGAAAAAATTAATGGAAACCATCAAAAATCCATTTCATATTAACAGTCTGAAAATAAACCAAAGGACATTATGTGTGCATATGTGTACAAGTGCACACAGAAATATATATACATATGTAGACTATATACATGTGTGTATGTATGTGTATATATATATACACTTGTATAAATGTATATACACACATATACCTAAAATGTGTGTATGTGTATTTATTGAAGAAACAGACACCATATTCATCTCTAAAAGAATATTCAGAGACTATCAAGATGATTCTGGCTGAAGAAAAAGGCCGGTGGAAATTCAGGTGAAAATGTTCATTGATTCCCATTACATCACTTCTGTGATTTTTGCAGCTCTCTGTATAAACATTAAATGTCTTATATAGCAGCAAAAATATAAAATAGTTGTCCATATTTTCACAGCTGTGGTATAATTTATGAAATTAGAGAGTAACTTATCAGCTTCTTAATAGAAATGGCAAGTTTTGATATAAGTATACAGTATATAAAAATATATATAGTGCTATATACAAATATTTGGTCTCTATTTCATTTTTTGCACCAGTATTAACACACAAATATGTCCAGCTAGTGAGGTTTTTATGATATCCCTGATCCTAATGCAAGAGACAGTTATTTATAATCATTTATTTTAAAAAATGAAAATAAGTGAATAATGATTACTCAAGTTAACATTGTTACTCCCCATGACAGGATTTTTTAAGTAAATTTAAAAAGACATGTTGTAAATTAGGAGACTTAACAATAAAGCATTACCTTCCAGAAATTATGTGGGATGTGATATATATTCTATAAAAACACTGTCATCTGTTCTAGGAGCAGATGATAAAAAGTTGCCAAAGAGAGAGCTAAATAAAAAGCCTGCCTTCATATTTGCCTAAGAGATTCATAATTAGAAAATAAATCATATACAAACTACAATCTACAGCAGCATTTTTCAAACCGAGGTTATATCCCATTAGGTTGTAAAAAAATTTTAGGGAGTCAAAACCAACATTTTGGAATAGAATAAAATAGAATAGAATAGGGACTGGAATAGAACGGAATACATCATGCATATCAGTAAGTATTTCTTAAAATATCTGCCTTGAATGTGTGTGTGTGTGTGTGTGTGTGTGTGTGTGTGTGTGTGTGTGTTGGCTCACAAGATAAAATATTTCTAATTGTGGGTTGTGGCCAAAAATCCTTTAGAAAGACTACTATAGAATGTATTCATTCATCAAGCTAGACTGAGTTATGCTGTAATAACAAACAGCCCCAAAATATCAGTGGCTTAACACAGCAAAAGTATATCATTCACACTAATTCTTCTGAGGGTTCAGGTGACTCCCCAAGGCCAGAGACTCAGGGATTCAGGCTGCTTTGATCTTCGATCTTATGGGTTGTGATCAGAACACAAGACTGCTAAATCACTATACAGAAGAGAACCCATGGAGGACACTCATCCACTCTTTTATGTTCAGCCTGAAGGAGATTTACATATACAGTAAAACCTTGGTTTGTGAGCATCATTTGTTCCGGAAATATGCTTGTAATCCAAAGCACTTGTATATCAAAGTGAATTTCAAGAACCATTGGCTCAGTGGTGATCATGTGACATTCGGCATCACGTACTACTCATATCGCAAGACATCGCTCGTGTCTCAAGTTAAAATTTATTAGAAATGTTTGCCCGTCTTGCAGAACACTCACAGAACAAGTTACTCACAATCCAAGGTTTTACTGTATACCGTTTGAGCTACTATGCATTGGCCAGTACTGGTCAATGACCTCTACCACAGATAAAGCTTGACATTCTCTTAAAATATAGTAAATACTGATTTACATGGCAAACCTCTCTTCATGGATAGTCATGAACAGCATTACAAAGTAGCTGTAACCCATGTAACCACACGCTATTCTAGCAATCTTAATAGTTATTAATAAAACATTAATCTATTTTATTTATCATGGTTCATTGTAAAAACAACATTTAATTTTCTCCTATGATAGAATGCTTCTCAAACCCAATGAGTAAAATCTTTAGAGAGGCCAAAAACAGCCATTGAAAGGAGTAAGGTCCAAAGTCTGAGGTTGTGACAAACCGAGACACTGCTTTTCAATACTTAAGTCCAAAAATTGATTTCCAAAAGATTAAGTTAAAACTGATCATTCTTATTGTGTTATTACTGTACTGTCATTGTTAGTATCACTTATAAATTAGTAAGAGTAGCTTTCAGGTGATCAATGCCTTTCATCGCAGTGAAAACCACATACTATAAAACCTTTGGGAAACATAGCCAAGCATTTTAATTGTTTAAATGTTTATTTTTGAGAGAGAAAGAGAGAGTGTGAGTGGGGAAGAGGAAGAGAAAGGGAGACACAGAATCTAAAGCAGGCTTCCAGCTCTGGGCTGTGTCAACACATAGCCCGACCTGGAGCTCGAACCCACAAACTATGATATCATGACCTGAGCCAAAGTCAGATGCTTAACTGACTGAACCACCCAGATGCCCTGAAGCATTTTAGATTTAGAGAGAGAAATGCTTAATTAGGGGAACTGGTGCTCTCATAGCCAGAGTAAGTTCTTGGATGCAAAGAGTTTAATTTGATAGAAATTTCTAAAAATCAAAATGCCAAGATTAAAGACCATGGTTGTAAGAGAGAATAAGGGGTTCCAAAAACTCTGAGAGTTTGAAGTAACATCAGCACCAGGGAAGATGATTTGGTTGTAGCCAGCTGGGTGGTTCTCTGTCTCCAAAGAAGGGGTCAATGCAAAGTTGGGGGAAGGGCCAGCACTCAGCACGTGGGTGCTTAGGGAAATGGACAGTCAGGAGAGCAAAAGTTGGCAGACAGGATCTAGAGGTGTTAAGCATAGGGAAACACACAGGCTGGTATAAAGGAGAATTCTAGTCTCTGAAGAGCTCAAGTCTGTTGAGGACAGAGCCCACTGCACAAAAAGCCATCCCCAGTCAACACCATCCACCTGCCAATGGTCAGATTCCATGGCCACCCACAGCCTCCTGTGCCTTATTTGGCTTCCCAAGGACATTGACACAGGAGAGGGGATAACCAGTATAGGGGATACCAGCACCTGGAGCTCTAGGGAGAAAGGTCACTTCTTTGCATTGCAAATTAATCAAGTAGTTCTTGAATTCTTCCAGTAGTCTCTTATGTATTTAGTTGCCAAGAAACCCTTTCCTTGGGTTCAAAACACTCCCGCTGAATTTGTTTTTGGATTTATAAGGGACCAGGAATGGAAATTTAACCTAAGGCAAATTCTCCAAGTCAGCCTGCCAGCTTCATTTTTCTGTTAGAAGAGTCTCGCTGCTTTGAACCTGGGGATGGAATGAACTGATGGTGAGAAATGCACTCGGCCCAAAGAGACGAAGACTACATATTGCAAAATTCCTGCATGGTTTGGGTTGGGGCAGGGGTGATTGGAAATCTCAGCCCACAGAGTTTCCAATGCCATGACGGCCAACTGAGTCTGGGAATTCCTTTGGTTTGATGGTAACTGACACTGATTTCCACCATGGACAGAGGTTTCAGGCCAACCTGCCCCCCCATCCCAGTGTGGGTGACCCACCTCACAGTGCCTTCAAAGATGTCCATCTGCACCCAAGAGGACACCCCATGGGCTACTCTAGGCTGGACAGAAGGCAGAGGCTGCAACTTATCTTTTTCTCTGGAGCCACTGACTGACCACAGGTGACAGATAAGCCACCCAATAGACTCCTGATAAGAAGGATACAAGAATGCAAGTGAAGGGGCAGGTGTGACTAGTAAGGATACCAACACAGCAGAGTTATTGACCAGGGAGGTATCTCATGATAGAATATACATCTCAACTCAAAACCCCTATTTGTTTGAATGAAACATAAGTCAGTGTGGGTTTTTTTGTGGCATTTATTCGCTTTTATCCAAGCATGAGAAATTGAAGGCAAGCATTTGTACTAATCAAGGTATCTGAAGGATGTCCTCTATCATGAATGTGCCAAATGTCCTATGAGGTTTGAGGTGACTTTGTTTACCAGCAACATCCCAAGGACAAACCTATGATACAAAAATTGTAGGAAAGCTAGACTGTAATGGCTGCTTGAAGATCTTTTCTTATAATAGAAGCTTTAAGTCAAGGGAAGACCTAAATGGAACTTTCCAACATGAAAGGGGAAGGAAGAAACAAGTAGAGATGCCAGGTTAGAAATGCCTTCTGGGGCGTCTGGGTGGCTCAGTTGGTTAGGCACCTGACTTCAGCTCAGGTCATGACCTCACAGTTTGTGAGTTCAAGCCCCGCTTCAGGAGAACTTGAGCCCTGCTTCAAGCTCTGCACTAACAGTGTGGAGCCTGTGTGAGATTCTCTCTCTCCCTCCCTCTCTCTCTGCCCCTTCCTCATGCTCTCTGTCTCTCTCTCTCTGAAAGAAAGAAAGAAAGAAAGAAAGAAAGAAAGAAAGAAAGAAAGAAAAAGAAAAAGAGAAGAAAAAGAAATGTCTTCTGATATGTAAATTAATTTTGTATTAGACCCTGTTGGAGCACGCCCTAGATCACGGATCAGCAAACTACAGCCCAGGGACCCAATACAGCCCTCTGACTGTTTTTATAAGTAAGCTTTTACTGTAAACGGTCATGGGGCACCTGGGTGGCTCAGTTGGCTGAGCATTTGGCTTGATTTCAGCTCAGGTCATGATCTCACAGTTGTGGGAGCTGAGCCTGGAGCCTACTTAAGATTCTCCCTCTCCCTCTGCCTCTCTCCCCTGCTCGCACACTCTATCCCTCTCTGAAAGAATTTTTTTTAAGTTAAAAAAAAAAAAAGAAAGAAAGAAAACAGTCATGCCTATTCACTTTTATATTGCATGTTAGCATGCTTTCATGCTAAAGCAGCAGGGTTGAGGGGCGCCTGGGTGGCTCAGTTGCTTAAGCATCTGAATTCAGCTCAGGTCATGGTCTTGGGGTTCGTGAGTTCAAGCCCCATGTTGGGCTCTGTGTTGACAGCTCAGAGCCTGAAGCCTGCTTTGGATTCTGTGCCTCCCTCTCTCTCTGCCCCTCCCCTCCTCTCAAAAATAAATAAACCTTTAAAAAAAAAAACCCACAAAGTGGGGCACCTGGGTGGCTCAGTCGGTTGAGCGTCCGACTTCGGCTCAGGTCATGATCTCACGGCTTGTGAGTTCGAGCCCCACGTCAGGCTCTGTGCTGACAGCTCGGAGCCTAGAGACTGCTTCATATTCTGTGTCTCCCTCTCTCTCTGCCCCTCCCCCGCTCATGCTCTGTCTCTCTCTCTCTCTCTTTCTCTCAAAAATAAACATTCCAAAAAATAATAATAAATCTTTTTTAAAAAAACCCACAAAGTTGGGGCTGCCACCTGAGGAGTGGGGGTTGTTGCTGGGCATGTGCCAACCAGCCATCTTAGGTTGGGTCCTGCCACAAGTGGAGTCTAAAACAAGGAGTTGAGGTCAAGTCATTTACTGGAAAGGAGCATCTATATACAGGGGACAAGAAAGTAAGGCAGGGGTGGAGGGAAACTGATTCAGGACATGGGGTGAATGGGCTTCTTTGCGGGCAGCTGGGGCTCAGACCCCCCAGGGGGAGTGTAGAACACCTCAGAGTTATCCCAATGGAGGGGAGAAGGAGCTGGGGTATTTATGCACCAGGTCCTATCCATCCTGATCAAGGGTGGCCCCCAGGAGCATCAACACCCCAGTGCTCCCAACCTGCCGGGTGTGTGGACCGAGCACAATCCTATACCACAGGATCCCCCAAGTCAGAGTCATATGTGCTTGGCATGAGAATCGTGGGGATGTAGGCATGAACCAGAACAGTGAGGGTCAGGGAAACTGGGGGATCAACACCCATGGCGGCTTCCACGACAGCAGTTACGGGTCACCGACTCAGCGCTTGGCGGATGGGAGGGGTGGGCAGCTGGGATTCAGCTTCTTTGTGGAGGAGGCAGCTTCAGGAGACTCTCAGTCCCGGACCTGAGGCTGGGACTCTGGTGCAACAGTTAGGACCAGCCACCTGCAGCACTGGCACTTTAGGTACTCCAGGACTTGTCCAAGCTCCAGGGTGCTCTTGTCACTGAGCTACAGGAAGGCCTGCTCTGAGCCCCCGTGTTTACTGACAAGAAATGGTTTTTAGAAAATTATAAAGTGCTTGTTTTCAGAGACCTCAGGGAGAGGGAAAGCTAGGAGATGAACCCATTCTTCAGCTCCTTGGGGAAAACAAACTAAGCAGGGCAAGTGGAGATAAGGAGGCAAGAAAAGAGCAAGTAGGGTTCTGGGGGACTGGGGGCAACTAGCCCAACTACACCCCAAGGTGTCCATTGTAAGCAGTCCCACATTCCACATGGCGAGCCCAGCTTGAGGTTGAGGCAAGGCTGCCAGGAAATAGTGTTTTCTTGGTTCCTGCCTCCCTCCTTGACCTCCCCTCCTCCATTGTCCCTCTGTAGTCCCCTTTAGTTCGCCTCCTTGAACAGGCTAAGTCCATTCCTGCCCCAGGGCCTTTGCACTTAAATGCTCTTTCCTCAGGTCTGTACATGACTGGCCCACCTTGTCATTCAGATCACATGTCACCGCATTCATGGGGTCTTTGCTTGACCATTCAGTCCAAAGTAGACCCATGGCCACTCTTACATGTCGTCCTGTTGGTTCCTTTCCTAGTATTGTCAGACTAATTTTCTCTTAGTTATCTGCTTGCTTGTGCATGTCCTTCCTCCCCATGCCAAAATGTCATGTCTGTGAGAGCAGAACCAAGTCTGATTTTTCTCTGCTGTCTCCCCAGTGCCCAGAACCATGCATGGCACAGAACAGACCCCCAGTCCATTTTTGATGGTGGACTGAATGTAATATAAAAATAACATTTCTTTCCAAAGTGATACCCTGCCTTTGAAAATAAGAATATGAACTGAACATATAGTCCACACAGTAAAAAGACTTCACGGGGAAGAGATAAAGCCTTCAGTGGCTGTGATGTTGAATATAACATACACTGATCCAAATTCCTAGTACATTCCGGGCTCTAGCTAATGGTTTCCATCATTCTCTCTTAAGCTTTTAAATTATAAATATTTCAAAAGTGTGCAATGGAGTGGGCCCTTCCATTCATCTTTTAGAAAGAACAACAAAAGCATATTTCTTTCTTGAAGTCAAAACCTCAAATGAATTCAGAACAAGTTTTTTTTACCACTCTGAATAGGAAAGGTGACTATTAAATACTCTATTATTCATAACAAAGAAATAATAGAATGTAATTTACGACTCCATCAATTTTGTCTAATAATGTGTCACTGTCTTACGGGATACTTTTGTTTAGGCAGATGTAATAATCCATTTAAGCATATTTCTTCAGTGCCCATATGAGCATCTACATAGGGTAGGAGTAGTTTCTCAATTGGTAGACGTAAAAAAAAAATTCTTTTGGACCGGTAGAAAAACAGATGCCTAGAGGCAACACAGAAATTTTGTAAAGACTCTAGTTTGAAGTGGGGCGCCTGGGTGGCTCAGTCAGTTAAGCGTCCGACTTCAGCTCAAGTCATGATCTCACAGTTCATGAATTCGAGCCCTGGGTGGGGCTCTGTGCTGACAGCTCAGAGCCTGGAGTCTGCTTCAGATTCTGGGTCTCCCTCCCTCTCTACCCCTTCCCCATTCACGCTCTCTCTCTCTCTCTCAAAAATAAGTAAACATTAAAAAATTTTTTAAAAATTCTAGTTTGAAGGAATTTGTTTCCTAGGACGTGACACAGTATCTATACGTACACGTGCGTGTGTATGTGTGTGACGGTAATTGAGATCACTGATAAACGTGAAAAATCTCCCCCCAGCAGCACAGCACGCTGTCCGGCACATGGTATATGCTCATGAGTGCTTGTTGGACTAATCAGTTAACTAAATCCCACACAAGGAACTACGCAGTGATATTTGATTTTTCTTTTTGAACCTGACCTAGGATTGCAATTTCTCAGTGAGAACATTTTCAGTACTCAGACAAAAGGACACGGGACATAAGCTGTGGCAGACGGCCTGGGTGCCCCAGTTAGATCCTCATGACCCATGTATTTCCATGCCCGATGTCCAAATGCCTGCAGCTATATTTCTGCACCTGAGGGTTTCTTGCCCCTGAAGTCAGTGCCCTGGGAGCAGCCCTCCCCACTGGCGGACAGGAGGAGATAGTTCCGCTCCCTCCTCACTCGGGCAGGATAACTCTGGGGCATGGGTTCTACTCCATCTCCCAGAATCCCTTGGGGGCGACTGAGCTCCAAGTGCCCGCAGTGCTAACTGATCTGGTAGCAGACCTCTTATTGGCTGCCTTGCCATCCCGGGATCCCTCTTGCACCCCACTTCTGGCGCTTCCTGGGATCACACCCCCAAAGAAACTACACTCAAATCCCTGCTTCAGGATCAACTTCTCAGCGAACCCAAACTAAGACAGACACCTTTCATCATGCACCTCTAACAAAACACTCCTCCATGTGAACAGGTGTTTGTGCTTGAGATGCAATAAAAAGGCACCAATGCATCCACTAGCATGTTTCTGTGTGAGGCCCAGACACTCTCTGACTCTCTAATGAGTCTCTCCATGACCAGTGATGAAGGGCATGTCTCTTTCCTTAAAGGAGCAGGGTTTGATGGCCCCTGAACAGGGCATCCCTGTCCTGAGCATGGCTGACCCACCTACACTCCCAAGGCCCCTGTTAATTAGACAAAGGGTGTGCAAGCAAAGAAAACTTTTTAATTAAGGCTTCATTGGCAACGTCAGAAGGGCCAACTATGGTCTAATCCAAACAAGGAACCTTCACTCTTTTGTCATCTGTTCTAAAATATCAAGGCACTTCCCCTACAGTGGCCCCAAAGACGTTGTTTCCCACTGACCCCGGGCATCTTAACAGCTCTTCTCTCCCGATTTCTTCTTGTTTGCCTTCGTCTTCCCAATCATGGTCTCCACGATGACAGCCGTTTCTTCATACGTCTGGATGCTCTCCGTGGAAAACTTCTCAATGGATTCCATCACTTCCACCTTCTCATATGCCAAAGTCCTGGGCGGACTTCTCTCCTGTGCATCACTGCTCCTAGCCGTGTGCCCCCCAGATCCACCCTGACCGACCCCAGGCCTTTGCGACTGGGGTGTAGATGGTCCCTCTGGACCAGGTGTGATCACGGGACAGGGCCCCTTGGACTCCTCCTCCTCCTCCTCCTCCTCCTCCTCCTCTTCCTTCTCTTCCTTCTCTTCCTTCTGGTCATCATGTTTCTCCCCAGGCCCTTTCGGTTCTTCGGCACTAATCTCATTCTCCTTGTCGGCAGTATGCTGGTTAGGTGCCTTTCCGCCTTCCTTCTCCTGAAGGTCCCCCTGTCCATTCTCCACAGGGGGCCCGGGCGGCTCAGGAGAAGGCTCCACAGCGCTGTCGCGATGTACAGAGTCATCCTCAATGGAAATAACCACTCCGCCTTTGGCTGGGATGGAGAAGGAACAGAACCCAGGGTCCACATAACTGGCATCCCCAGAAACCAGCACGTACCGCCCTTTGGTGTAGAGGTCAGCCGGAGGCTCGGGTTCTTTGGGGCTTTTCACTTTGTCTTTGACCTTCTTGAACAGTTTCCCAAAGGCTTTGCTTATCTGCCCTCCATCTGGCACGTCTTCTGGAGCCCCTTCTGGGGTTGGGAGACTGGCTTCTTCGGCTCCTGATTCAAGCTTAGACTCACCTTCTTCTTTGGGTACCACCTGCACCAGCTTTGTGTCTTCTGGACCTTTCAGTGGTATGTCTTCCAGACTCTCATCAGCTTTGTCTTTAGCTATAATCTCCTTTTTCCTTGGAATGTTCTTGGGGAGACCTTTCTGTCTTGGTTTTGCTGTTGTTATATCCTGCACAGCCCTAGTGAGATCTAAAAAAAAGGGGGGGAGGGGGCAGGGGCATAAGTCAAGTTTGTCAATGGAAGAGGAAGAAAATGTGTTTGTGGGAAAATATGCTATTTTGGAGACCAAGGCCTAGTGCAGGGGTAGAGTTTACCATACATGGGGCAAAAAGAACAGAGAAAGATGCCTGGATCTGACCAGCAGCATTCATGGCCCACATTAAGGTCCCAGCTCTGCAACCAGCTGTGTGAATCTGGGCAAGTCTCTTGACCCCTCTGGGCTTGCAGAGAGGAGGGAAGGTACTGCCTGTTCTGACAGTTTTCACAGTTCCCACCCCACTGGCTGCGACTTACTGAGACATTCTACTGCAGTAACACTCGGAGTCCCCACCCCAGCCCCTGCTGAGCTCATGGTGAATACTTGGCTCTACCGGCTAGTCGATGGAACTCATTCCACAGAGTTATCCTCACAGAGCGGACTGGGCCTCCAGTGTGTTCTGAATGGCCTCAGGCAGGGGACTCAATCTCCTGTGCTCCACACGCATCCCAAGCTAAATAGATACAAATGCCCCTTCAGTAGCATCCCTTTCCTCCTGGGCCAAAGAGGAAGCGAGGTACTAAATTCAGAAATGATGGGAATCCCCTGATCCCAAGGCTGTCTTCTAAAAGGAAAAACTGAACGGTTAAGAAAACACACACAATCTCGCCTTGCCTCGTCTATGAGGCTTTTCAACTCCACTTGCAAGCAGATTTCATCTCAGAGGTCTTATCCATGCCCTCCCCCCATGAACCAGAGGACTGACAGACAAAGCGAAGGTACCTAGCACCGGTTGACTCAGACAGCTAAGTGACCAGGGAATGGCAGAAATGAGCCATGAAGCCATAAGGGAGGAAGGGATGTGCAAAGGGACTTGTCTAAGGTAGCCTGCTGGGGGAAGGGGGGGCTTACAGGAACTGCTGCAGAATTTCAGGGCCTGGTACAAGAGGGAAAGGCCCTGTTCAAAATCATGAAGTATTTCAAGACAGTGGGGTGCCTGGGTGGCTCAGTCAATTGAGCCCCCGACTCTTGATTTTAGCTCAGGTCATGATCTTGTGGTTTGTGAGTTCAAGCCCCACGTTGGGCTCTGCACTAACAGTGTGGAGCCTGCCTGGGGTTCTCTCTCTCCCTCTCTCATTGCCATTCTCCCACGTGTGTGCATCCCCTCTCTCTCTCTATCTCTCTCCCTCACCTCTCAAAATAAAAAAAAAAATTTTTTAATACAGAAAAAACAAAAAAGAATTTCAAGACAGTGACAGCAGAGCACTACACCAAGTGTGGGGACCCTTGTGTGCACAGGGCCCCATGTGTGGCCGCATGCTCCCAGAGCTAGTCCCAGTCCCTGGGACTGCTGCCCCCTTCCAACACGTTCAGACTCCGAAACCCCATTTCCACAAATCCCTCTGAGCTCTCTGAGGGACGTGGATTTGAAAACACTATAGGCAACACCCTCTTCTTTTCTCCTACAACACTGTGTTTGTTCAGCACTAGGGAGATTTAGCTGTGAAGGTAACATCTCTCAGCTGCATGAAACCATCCCCAAAGGACCAAACGTGAAAGACGGAAGCCATGGTTGCCAACCAAGCTCGTTGTGCTCAGTTTTGCATGGAAGAGAAGTGAGCGATAATTGAGCGTGGACTCTGCCCCAGACACTGCATTAAGCACTTTTGCACGGCATTGCTCATTTCCTTTGCTAAGGTGAATATTGAATTATATTTCCCCCCAATTTAATGCTTCAAGTTCAAGGATGACATTCCCAAGGTGGCCTATCCCCCAGTCTGATTTTTCTCCTTGTAAACATTCTGGCTCAGTCACTCAGCACCTGTGGGAGTGAATCAGAGAGAGAAGACCTCATATAAAAGCGTTTAATTTCCAAATGGATCAGAAGGAAGCATAAATGTTAAGTTCAGGAAGAAAGCCGTTTGATTTTTTCCCCCACTTTTCCATGATAGAAAACAGCAGAAGCCAGGGTTAGGAAGCATTACCTTTCCCACCAAGCCGAGAGCTGAGAAAGGTTCCATGGCTTGGGGTGAACAGGGTGACAGGAGTTTCAATGAAGGCAGAGCTCAGCCTGGAGAAAGAACCAGAAAGAGGATGATCGCCACCTTGAATTCATCAAACCAAACAGATGGTGGGGGATTAAGAGTGACTCTTCAATGTGACCAAAAATGAGGAAAGCTTTCTCTAAATCACATTATTCATGAAACATACACACTTATACACCAGATGAGGATGTGAAGGGTTTCTTTGAGCTCGAGTCATACCCTGTGAAACACACAGGAGAATTATAAAATGGGGGTTGCTTGTAATGTAAAAAATGGCACTTCTCTGTTGAACAGAGTTTTTGTTTTTGCTTTTTTTTTTTTATTTATTTTTTCAACGTTTTTTATTTATTTTGGGGACAGAGAGAGACAGAGCATGAACGGGGGAGGGGCAGAGAGAGAGGGAGACACAGAATTGGAAACAGGCTCCAGGCTCCGAGCCATCAGCCCAGAACTTGACGCGGGGCTCGAACTCACGGACCGCGAGATCGTGACGTGGCTGAAGTCGGACGCTTAACCGACTGCGCCACCCAGGCGCCCCAAGTTTTTGCTTTTTTTAATAAAAAAGTAGTGAGCTCAGGTGGAAGTATTTACAGCAACCAGGATATGGTATCCCCAATTCTTTTTTAAAACATAATATGCATTATATATAAGTAGAGAAAAAACTGACTATGCAATTGAGACAAAACGTAGACAAGTGGTGAGTCTGAGAAAAGAGTGTTCAGGAGTTCCTTGTTCTATGCTTACAACATTTCTACCAACTTGAAATTACAACAAAATTCGAAGTTCTAAGCAAATCAGCAAAAAGGCAACCCAATGACCTTTTTATGAAGTCTTGCCTCCAAAACAAAAATCTCCACACAGTCACTTAAATGCCAGTTCAAGACATATTTTCACGCGTGCATAAAGCGTACACTGTGACGCAAATATAATGTAGGATTACGCAACAATCCACTGACCATAACTAGAGAAAGAAAAAGAAAATCTTGCTTTCTCTGCTAAAACATTGGAGCACTCACGGCCAAGACAGAGCACCCATGGGGACATTTATGTCCCCAGAGGTCTGTGGGGCCAAAAGCAACCTTCTCCATGGGGTCTTTTGGTGACCATCCTACTTAAAATTTCACGAGACAAGGAAAGAACTGCTCCTGGTGGGGCAATTCTGGGTGCTTCTCTTTTAATTCAGTCTAAACCCCCAAATCAGCAAAACTTAATCAAAGAACCACAACTTACTAAAGTGACAGTCCTTCTATGAGGTATCTTCTATGAGTCTCCAATCTGCTCTCTGAATGATATCTATGGATATGGCCAGGGACATGGACACAGATATAGATGATGTAGGTGTAGATATAAATAATGCAGATGCACATATGGATAGATGCACATGTACATGATATAGGTATGCACGGACATGATGTAGGTGCAGACACACTTGATGTAGGTACAGGTATAAGTGTCCACACACATGAAGATGACATAGACCTAGATGACGTAGGTGTAGATGTGGATGGAGGTGATGTAGATGGAGGTGTGGACGATATACACATAGATGGTGTAGACGTAAGTGTAGGGGTAGGCGGAGATGATGTAGATGTAGGGATAGGTGTAGGGGTAGATGTTACAGGTGTCAGTGTAAACGTAATGCTGTCGGTGCAGGTACAGATTATATGACACAGAAGCAGATGACACAGGTAATGTGGCATACATGTACAGGTGGATGGTGCGGCTGTGGATGCAGATGTAAGTGTAGGTGTCAGTACACCCAGATGACAGAGTCATGATGGAGACTGTAGGTGTCGGTGTAGACGATGCAGAGATAGAGACAGGGGAAGAGGAAGAGAGAGAGAGAGAGATAGGGATGGGGATGCAGATAGGGATAGGGGATAGGGAGACAGACAGGGATAGGGATAATGTCATGGATAAGGATAGGGATAGGTGACAAGGACAGGAGATAAGGAGAGGGCATAAGGATAGGGGATAGGGACAGGAGATAGGGACAGGGATAGGGGATAGGTACAGGGAAACAGGATAGGGATAGGGGACAGGGGTAGGGACAGGGGTAGGGGATAGGGATAGAGGTAATTTCTCAGCTATCCTGAAGTTAATGGAGCTTAACTCACGGCTCCACTATGAACAAGACGAGCCAGTGCATTGACAGCCACATTACTGATGCGGCCAGGTGAGAAAAGCAATGACGGTAGCAGCAGTAATAACACCAACACCTCCGAGCGCTTGTCGAGTGCCAGGCACTGCATTAGGCACCTCACCTGCAGCATCTCATTAAATACTCCCGGTCATCCCACCTGCTAAGACATCTATGTCCCCAGAGGCCCGTGGGACCCAAAGCAACCTTCTCCATGGGGTCTTTTGCGACAACCCTACTTAAAATTTCAAACATTCCCACCATCACCCCAATGCCGCTCCCCTCTCCCCCATCACAATTCACTCCCTGGTACTTGTCATCTGTTACAAAGCCATCCATCAGCTGCCTCCCCAACTAGCATTCCAGCTCCACCAGGCCACAGGGTTGCGATTCCTCCCCTGCCACGCCCCTACCACCTGGAACCGTGCCTGGCACACAGGAAGCACCCAATGAGGACCTGTGAACTAAGCCAGCGGCCGGGACGGAGAGAGACATGCAGCCTCTGGGCCTTGCCCGTCTGTGACCACACCTGTTGCCTTCGTTCTCAATGATCCGGTGGTACCGCTCCAGCTCGTTCTTCAGGGTCTGCTGGGCGACCACCAGCTGCCGGCAGTCATAGGAAGACCTCTCCAGGCTCCTCTCAGTCTCCTCAATCTCCTTCCGCAGGCTTTCGATCTGCTCGTTATAGAGCTGAATCTCGTCATCGTAACACTCGTGGGCATCTTTAATAGCCTGTTCCAGGGCCGCCGTCTGTGGGCAAAGACACAGCCATAAGGAAACCCACCCCACCTCTCCCCAAGACACAGACGTCTCCGGATGACAAACCCCGAAAATAAAAAGAAAACCCCTGTCTGTGGAATAAAATGTACAATTCAAATAAACTGTATCACTCACATTCTGAGTTAGCATAAACCTGGCTAAAAGATAAATAGAACTGCCCTGGGGCGTCTGGGAGGCTCAGTTGGTTGAGCGTCCAACTTCAGCTCAGGTCCTAAGCTCAGTTTTGTGAGTTCAAGTCCCACCTCGGGCTCTGTGCTGACAGCTCCGATCCTGGAGCCTGCTTCAGATTCTGTGTCTCCCTCTGTCTCTGCCCCTCCCCCACTCGCACTCTGTATGTATCTCTCTCAAAAATAAAGATTAAAAAAAAATTTAAGATAAACAGAAAAAAGCACACATACTAAATAGACAAGATGTTATTTTCACTGAAATGATTAAGTTGGGGCGGGTGCATACTGACACAGCACAAGTCCAAATTGAGGTAGGAAAATAGAAATATGACAGAATATAAGGTGGCCTTATAGTCACTTTAAGAGCTCCCAACAATGTGCAAAGAGCAACATGTGTATTTATTTACAAGCTTAGTATGTGTGCAGTCGTGACTTTTACAATCACATTTTCCCAAGTAGAAAAGAATTCACCGTGCCTTATCAGTCCTCAAAACAAAATGAAACAAACCAAACCAAAAAGCCACTTGTACCTAGAACATCCCAAAATTCACTGCACATTTGAACCACTGGAGGACGCTGTTAAGCTGCAGATCCCGACTCAGCAAGTCTGGGGGAGGCCAGAAGCTCTACAATTCTAACCAGTGCCCACGTGACGTTACTGGCCCTGTCTCTGGTCCACACAGTGAGTCGTGGGGGGGCTGGACAGGTATCTGAATTCAACTTCATGTATGTTTGCCACCAGGTATCTCACATGCAGCTGAATGTGCATATTGGACAAATCTAGAGAATGATTATTCCTAGGAGGACACCTGATTCCTCACTTTTTTTTTTAAAGTTTATTTATTTGGCGGGGGAGGGGGCAGAGAGAGAAGGAGATAGAATCCCAAGTAGGCTCAGCACTATCAGCATGAAGCCCAATGCAGGGCTTGAACCCACAAACCATGAGAAAAATCAAGAGTTAGACACTTAACCCACTGAGCCACCCAGGTGCCCTTGATTCCTCACTTTACATACAGATGTCGCTTTAGAATAGTGAAGTTCCCTAAGTGATGACATTTGAAAACAGCTTACAAAGGTTTTCAGGAATGTATCTACTGCATCAGGAAGGAAGGAAAGAAAAAAGGAAGGAGAGGAGAGAGGAGAGGAGAGGAGAGGAGAGGAGAGGAGAGGAGAGGAGAGGAGAGGAAAGGAAAGGAAAGGAAAGGAAAGGAAAGGAAAGGAAAGGAAAGGAAAGGAGAGAAGGAGGGAAGGAGGGAAGCAGAGAGGGAAGGAGGAAAAGAAGGGGTACATATACTCAACACTTTGGGAAGTCATCTGTCAGCCTATGTCATCCCCCTTGTCTGATGCCTGTACCATCTCACTCATAGAGGAGTCCCAGCAGCAGTGTGACTCCACTCTCCTGACCAGACGTACAGAACCAGGGCTGGGCCTGATTCCGACAGGCCTATCACATGCTTCCTCCCTGTGGAATTTGGAAAGGGATCTCAGAAACAGCAGAGAGTGGGTGGCAGATTCATATAACCTTGGGGCCGCCATTTTGGAGTGGCCATCTTTCATAACGTGCATGGAGAAACTGACAAAGGCAATTCTCCTGAGGGGCAGAGAAATGAAGCCTAAGGGCAAAGGCGAACAGAGATGAGAGAGCCTGTGAGAGAGAAGAAAGAGAGGGAGTAAGCAGCTGCCTCAGATCCAAGTTCCTGGTTCCTGCCCCACACCCTGCTCTCAAATCTCATAAACGACCTTTTATATCTTGCTCCTCTGGGGGAAAAAAGAGTATCTTCTCAGTAGAGAAACCTGGCAGACGCCACTTTAACCAAGTGATCCAAGTTACATCACCGGCAGGAAGACATGCCCACATGACACTCCCCTGATGAGACGCACTGAGGACACATCACTCCTGTGGATTCCAGCCACAAATGCATAGCCTCAGCCTAATCCTGAAAAAACATCGAGGAGCCCAAAAGGAGGGACATTCCACAAAGTAATTCCATCAAGGTCATCAAAGACAGAGAAAGGCAGGGACTATCTCAGATTGGGGAGACTAAGGAGACACAACACCTAAATCGCAAGTAGGATCCAGGACCGGAAAAAAATGTTGGTGGGGTATTTGTGAAGTGTTTGTCAAGTCTATTACCAGGATGGTATTGTCGTTAATTTCCTAACATGGTTCTGTGGTAGTGAAGGTGCTAACATTTGGGGAAGCTGGGTGAAGAGTCTGTGAGAAACCTGTGTGCTATTTTTGTAGAGTTTGAGAAGTCTAAAATTATTTCAAAAGAAAATCACAGCGCACCCTTTGCTGCTTAAGCTACCGTGATCGAGTTTCTGTTCCTCGTTAAAAAAAAAAAAAGATTTTAAATTCAGTTACCTGTCATGTCAAATACCAAGGCATACCACTAATTCCTGGTGCGGCCACATTTTCTTACCTACGCCAGGGTTCATACACTCTAGGAAATGCTTCCAGGAAATAAGGAATTTAAAAGACCCCCTTTGAAGCTCGAATCTCAGAGACAAGAAGCCATCCAGGAGTGGAAGAACCCTGAAGTCAGACGTTCTTTTCTATGGAGCAGTCCCGAGAACAAGCCTGGGGGACCCTGGCCACGCTGGGGCCCCGGCAGCACAGCTCGAGCCTGGAGCCTGCTTCAGATTCTGTGTCTGTCTCCCTCTCTCTCTGCCCCTCCCCTGCAAGTGCACTCTCTCTCTCTCTCTCTCTCTCAAAAATAAACATTAAAAAAAATGTTTAAGGTGGGTTAACGGCCTCACATTCTATAAAAGCAGCCCTCATCTTTTAGAGGTACAGTTGAAATACTGCCTGATGAGATGGTCTGGTGTCAGGGATTGCTTCACAATCACATGGGGGTATGTGGAGTGCAGGTGATGAAGGAGGGACCATGTGTTGGAGGATGGGGGTACGGGCGCTCATGAGACTGTCCTCTCACTTTTGTATATGTTTGAAGTGTTCCAGAACAGAGTAAACATAAGCAAAGATTATGAGTGAAGCGAATCGATTGCCCCCTTTGGGTATGGGTTCCCCGGCCCGGGGTGGGGACAATGGTCTGTGCTGGCAACTTCTCACTGGGAACAAGTCATGAGCCTCACAGCAACCATATGGGCAGGGGATGCCACTGCACCCACTTTACATTTGAGGAAACTGAGGCACACAGGCACAAAGTGACTTGCCAATAAGTACAGGATTCAGAGCCACCTGTGCAGGGTCTGAGACACTTCCTAAAACCATGGGCCTCCCTGTGTCAGCCTCCTCCCAGCTGCAGGTGAGCAGTACACGTGCGTGCACACACACACACACACACACACACGTGCACTCACTCCAGGCCCTTGGAAAACCCCCTATTCCCACACATCAACAGGCAAGCAACACCAGCATGTTCTCACTGAAGACCTGGGAGGAGACTGAGGGTGATCCACGCACAGACCCATCCGTCCCTGAGCACCTTCACTTAGCCAACTTCTAAATGGTAAACGGGATAGCAAAGCATTGTCACAAACCGGGAAATCAGAAACTAGAAAAATGTCACCTGTAACCTTTGAACCTTACAGGGCAAGCATGATTTTTTGTGTATCTCACGAGCTGGTGGTTTGCTGTTGGGGGTGGGTGGGTGGGTGGGTGATGGCTGTCCTCTGATGGAATTTGCGGGAGGGATACCTGCCCTGGGAGGTATCAGAAGAGGGGTGTTCAAGAAAAATAATAAGAGCCCCACTTTCACTGCCTTAAAGGGGGCTAAAGAGACATCTCTGATGTGAACAACCTTGGCACCAGCTTGGCTGCCTGAGAATGAGATGCGGACGCTCCTCCTTAGAGCCCACAGCCCAGTGTGGGGAGGTGGCTCGGTCACAGAGACATGCCCAGGGCATCACAAAGTACAGGGAGACCCTCAGGTGCTGGAAGATGTCAGAGAAGGCCAGTCCTGGGTACTGAAGAAGAGAAGGTGCTTCCAGAAAGAGGAGACGTGATGAGCCAAGGGGCAGGTGTCAGAAACCACAGGAGGGTCAGGAGAAGAAGAGAGAGCATCTCACTCCCAGCCCAGGGCTTCTTGGAGGGGAGTAGCTGCATGGAGACTGGAGAGCGAGGCAGGTGGAAGGTGTGGGCCGTGCTGCAACCCGAACTTCATCCTGAGCAAGAGTGACTGCTGTGTTTCTCCTTGGACCGTTTAGGTCGTCTGTGAGCCGCTGCAGGCAGGAACTACATCATGCTCTGATCGGTATTTGCTGAACCTCACATGGAACTTGGCAGTCACGGATGAACGAAGGAGTCAGCGTTCAAGCACAGCTGTGGGGCTTGCTTTTGCACAGCATGGGTCAATGGGACCCTGGCAGTGCCTCACAGTGAGCCCCATCTGGACGGGTGACCTCCTGCTTCGGTCCTCTTAGGCCCCCAGATTCCTTTGGGTCCAAGGTCTTTTGAAAAAGGAAACAGGTTCCTTTTTCTCCACATCCTCACAAACACTTGTTGTTTCCTGTGTTTTTGATTTTAGCCATTCTGATACGTGTAAGGTGATACCTCATCGTGGCTTTGACTTGCATTTCCCTGCTGATGAGTGATATGGAGCATCTCTTCATGGGTCTGTTGGTCATCTGTATGTCTTCTTTGGAAAAGTGTCTCTTCAGGTCCTCTGCCCATGTTTAATTGGGTTAGTTGTTTTTTGGTGTTGAGTTGTGTAAGATCTTTATATATTTTGGATATAGATCCATTATTGGATATGTCATTTGCAAATATCTCCTCCCATTCAGTAGATGAATGCATGGAGAAGATGTATGTGGTATATACATATACAATGGAATACCATTCAGGCCATAAAAAAGAAAGAGGTCATGCCATTTGCAACAACATGGATACACTAAAGGGTATAATGTTAAGTGAAATAAATCAGAGAAAAACAAACACCATATGATTTCACTCACATGTGGAATTTAAGGAACAAAGTAAGTGGACAAACAAAGAAAAAAACAGACAAAGAAAACAGAGTCTTAAATACAGAGAACAAACTGGTGGTCACCAGAGCGGAGGGGGCAGAGGGGAAGGGTGAAACAGATAAAGGGGATTAAAAGTACACTTATCTTAATGAGCACTGACACATAGAATTGTTGAATCACTACATTGTACTCGTGAAATTAACATAACACTGTACACTAATTTACTTCAATTAAAAAAAAAGAAAAACAATTTAAGAAGGAAACGGAAGAAATCAAGTGCCCTTCATGGATTACATGCTGTCTTCCCAAAATCTACCACTAGATGGTGCTAGGCAACTTTAATGAGAAACGATACTCGGGAGGTTCACTCTTTCCAAGTAATACATGACTTTTTCCATGTCCCTGCCTCAGAAACTCTCAGTGAAATGTAATTTAGGGAGCCAGAAGTGCCTGTCCCTTTTCTTCCACCTCTGGGAAGCACCATCCCAGTGGTCTCATGCATGGACTATGTTTAGCTTCAAAGAAGGGGTTGCCAGCACTGAGGGTGCTGTTTCTTCCATCCTTTGGACTAGTGTTTTGTTTGTTTGTTAATGTTTATTTATTTTTGAGGAGACAGAGCATGAGAGGGGAGGGGCAGAGAGAGAGGGAAAGAGACAGACAGCATCTGAAGCAGGCTCTAGGCTCTGAGCTGTCAGCACAGAGTTCGTGGGCTTGAAGCCACGAACTGTGAGATCATGTCCTGAGCTGAAGTCGGACACTTAACTGACTAAGCCACCCAAGTACCCCTGGACGAGGGTTCTTAAACTTGAGCCTGCAAAACCACCTGGAGGGCTTGTTGAAACAGAGATTGCTGGGCCCCACCCCAAAGTTCCTGACTCAGTAGGTCTGGGCTGGGCCGGGCCTGTGAATGTGCATTTCTGACAAGGTCCCAGGTGATGCTGATGTTGCTGGTTTAGGGACCTCACCCTAAGGACCATGCTATGGAGGGCTCTGGAAGCATCAGAAGCTCCAACCACAGGCAGAACCATATGCCTTGGTTGTGCCAGGTTGAAGCCCTCAGGCTACAAGGAGTTCTCTTTGCCCCACCCCCCTCCCCTGTCCCTAGTCACAGCATTGGCACTACTGAGGGGCTAAGCCACCAAATCTCCCTTACAGCACTCAGCTTAGCTACTCTATTGGGCAGTCACTAAAACCTTTCAAAATCAACAAAAAGCCAGCCATGAACGACTCCTAAATAGGATGTGAAAGCCCCAAGCCAGGGACTAAGGTAGGCCAGATGTAGAACATTCTGACCCAACCTAGGGCCCACCCCTACACCAGTGTGCTCAAAGTGTGATTCCTAGACCAGAAGCATCATCAGCTGGAAATCTAGAAATGCAAATTCTTGGGCCACATCCCAGAACGAGTCAGAAACTCTTGGGTGGGCCCAGCCACATCTGTGTTTTAATTAGTGCTAATTAGGCAGACTTTGGTCCCCATGACCTTTGCCCCTTAGCTTTCCGCCCATGAATATGTTAGGTTACATGGCAAAAGGGACTTTGCAGATGTGATTAAGGCTCTTAATCAGTGGACTTAAAAAAAATAGGGAGATTATTATAGATTATTCCTGATCACATGAGTCCTTAAAAGCACAAGTCAGAGAGATTAGATGCCTGAGAAAGATTCTATGCGCTGTTGCTGGATTTGAGGATGGCCATAAGCCAAGGCATGTGTGCGGCTTCTAGAATAACTCCTGGCCAACAGCCAGCAAGAAATAGGGTCCTCAATCCCACCTGCACACAGAATTGAGTTCTGCCAACAACTTGATTGAGACTGGAAGATTCTCCACCAAGAGCCTTCAGATAAGGAGGCCGGCCGACAACTTTGTATCAGCCTTGTGAGACCCAGAGCAGAAAAACCAACCAAGCCCACCCAGCCTTCTAACTTATGGAAGTGTGAGACAAGGGACTACTGTTTCAAGCCCTTGCATGTGTAGTAATTCCTGACAGGAGCGAGAGAAAACACAACTTGTGTTGCATTAGACCCACTGCTAGTGGTATTTAATATGAGCACATGTATTATTATATAGAAAATGATTTGGTAATATTTTGATAACTGGTTCAATATAGTTGGTTTTCTTTTAATTATATGTTCTTTATTTTTATTATACAGCCTTTCACATTTTTCTGAGAAGTGGACCACGGACTTTGCCAGACTGCTGGGGGGTGGGGCAGGGCACAGAAAAAGTGAAGATCCCCGATTTAGAGAGACAACAATGTCAGAGCAAGACCTAAAAGCCTTCCTGCAGCAACTATGGAAGGGGACAGGTGGCCAAGCAGACAGATTTATTTCACATCCTCAGAAACTAAGTTGATCCTTCATGAAATGTCTTACTTTTACATTCAACAAATACATATATGTACATAGAGACAGAAACCTTTTTGCCCCGGAACAGGAATTTACCACATCAGCTGGGCTCTTTCATTTTCTCAGTATCTAGGGCAGGGTTTTCAACTTTGTCACCACGCCCACTTAAAGAGCCACATTTAACACCACAAACCATACACATCATACAAACGTGTGTGTGCATGTGTGTGTGCATTTGAGCAAATATATATATTTAAATATGCAAACATATATATTTAAAACACAGGTTTCACAAAGCAAATCCCACTGTTACATGCCATGTACTCTGTTATTTCTTATTCTTAGTCTAGTGTTGTCAATTTCTTCTTTATTAATGCCACTCAATTCTGCTGAATTCATTTTACAACCCAATAATACGTTGTAAACAGTGGTTTGGAAAACACCAGTCTCTAGGACCAGTGGGCTTGCATCCACTTCTCCAATCTCTCATTCACACACGTGCACGCATACATACACATGTATATACATAAACACGTGCACATGTACGTTCATACAAAGTCATGCATATATACGCATATATGAATATAGACATATATATAGTACACAACATGCACACACATATACACATACACACATGTACGTCTACACACATAAACACATATATGTACATGCATGTGCACGCACACACACATTCACTCACTCTCACTCCATTCTTCCAGGGCCTCAGAGGAAGCCACAAATTACCAAGTCACCAAAATGGTGCATCTGGTCCCCGACCTGTGGTTTGCCATGAAAGGATGAGTTTTAAGGGCAGTACTTGATTTCTCGAGCTGTGATTTTTACCTGGGGAGACAATCACCAGACCCTGGTTTGCTTTCAGTGGCCCCTGAGAGTTGCTGCATAGTGACAGTGTGTGGTGGGGCAGAAATGAAGATTCTGGAACTCAATGGTCCCCTCATGAAACCCCGGGCAGATCTGGAGGGCACTGAATACCTACAAAAGCACCAGATCTGTGTGGTGTTAACTTTTTTTGATTTTGCAGACATTGGATAGAGACAGAGTAACATATAACATATAAATGTTCCAGGTTTCCTAAATAGTCCAAACTTTTTCTTCTCTTGTCCCTTCATGTGTACTTGTCAAACCAAATGTCCATTTATTTTTTGATTTAGGAATGTAGTTGCACAGTATGTGAAGGTTTAGTATTCTAACCCAATGTCTCCCATTACAACAGGATAGTAATGAGAGAAAGCAAACTGGAAGGAATCAGGGGTGTGAACCACGAAGCTCACTAACCAAGAAGGAAGGCCACAGAAACAGGAGAGCATTCTTCCGGTGACTTTAGTTTTCAGATTAAGCTTTGCCAAAAAAAAAGGGGGGGGAGGGGTAGAAATGGGAGCTTTATACGAATGAATCCTGAGGGGAGGCAAACACTGACATGACCACCCTTTCCCACGCCTGTAATCAAATTCCAAAGGGGAGATTTTAGGTCATGAAAAGAGAAACAGGAAGCATAGATTGGAGGATAGAAATCCCAATATGTGTCCATCTCTTCTTATTTTTAAGGATAAGGTTAAAGCAGGCAAAACGGATCAATTGTGCAGGAGTCAGGACAGCCTTACCCTTGGTGGGGAGTGGTGGTGACTCAAAGTGGGCACAAGGGGAACCCCTGAGGGGCCTGGGAATAGCATGAACCATGGTTCCCGTTTGCCCAGAACTTGGCCAGTCCGGGCATTGAAAGTCCTGCATCCTGGGAAATCCTCACTTAAAGCAGCATAGCTGGTCACGCTACTCAGGATGGCCTGTTTCTGGCTCTGAGCACTGGATACACAGGCATGTGACACTCGTGAGAATTCCCTCAGATGGATACTTGTACACTTTTCTGCATGCACTTGACACCTGAATAAAATGTGTTGTAGAACCCTATTGACATGTGGGGTGGGAATGCCCAACGGCGAGCAGTGGACACGAGAGTGTGACACCCTACCTGGGCCTGCAGCTCGGCTCTCTGTGCCTGCAGAAGGGACACTACCTCCCGGCCCTCCTCCAGCTGGCTCTGTAGGACAGCGGCTTCTCGTTCCGTCAGGAGCTTCTCCTGCACAAAGAAAGCCAGACTCAGCACTCCCATGCACTTGATGTGTGAGCAAATCCAGAGGGAAAAGGGTATCCTCCCCACCCCACCCAAATTCATCTGCTCAGTCCCTGACCCCCAATGCAATGGTGTTAGGAATTAGAGCCTTGAGGAGGTGATTAGATCTAGATGAGGTCATGAGGATGGGGCCCTTATGGTGGGATTAGTGTCCTTATAGGAAAAGGAAGAGACACCAGAGTGCTCTCTCTTTCCAAGATGCACCAAGGAAAGACCATGTGAGGACACAGCAAGAAGGCAGCTGTCTACAAACTAGGAAGCAGGCCCTCATCAAGAACTGAATCTGGGAGCACCTGGGTGGCTCAGTTGGTTAAATGTCTGATTCTTGATTTTAGCTCAGGTCGTGATCTCATGGTTCGTGAGTTCGAGCCCCGAGGCAGGCTCTGAGCTAACTGTGTGGAGCCTGCTTGGGATCTGTTTCTCTCTCCCTGCCCCTCCCCTGCTCTCTCTGTCTCTCTCCCAAAATACAAATAAAGTTAAAAGAAGAAAAAAAGAACTGAATCTGCCAGCAGCCTGATGTTGGACTTTCAGCCTCCAGAAGCATGAGAAACAAATGTCTGTTGTGTGAGCTGCCCCATCTGTGCTGCTTGTTACAGCAGCCTGAGCTGACTAAGACAGGCCCCCAGTGGCCGCCCTTAGTTAATGCCTTTCCACTTTGTCTTCAGCGTCTGAACCATAAATGCTACGAGACCCACATTTCAGACTGCGTGTGCCATACACTGGCTAAAAGATTCCGGACAAGGTGCTTCCTCCTCCGCAAAAGGGAAGCTGGGGATGCAGCCTCTCATAGGGCTCTGTTGTCTGTCCCTGAGCCCAGGGAGAAGGGGAAACCAGAGACCTAACTGCAGACGGCCCTCCTCAGCTGTGTGCTTACTCCAGGGCTGGTGTGCTCCTGTGTTTCTCGGTGCATGGAGGCATGTTTTCTCTCAGTCCATCTCTGTGTCTCTTTACCTGTGTCTCTCAGTCGGCTTCTCTATCTCTGTCCTCTTTGTTTCTCTGTGTTTCAGTCCCCACCTCCCTGCCTCAAAGGCGCAGACGAAGGGGTAGCGGGGGTAGAGGGGGACTCAGACTCTGAGCACCAGTGTGTGGAAGATATGCATCTATGCCACACTTTGCAAATTCTAGGCCTGCGGCCTCAGGATAGAGGCAGACAAAGTGCAAATACATTGCACCACCTCCTTGCCAGGGGCCTGCCCGCTTGTCTGGCCCTGTCTCTCCTCAATGCCCAGCTCCCACTCATCATACACCCCTGCTCCCTCCAACCCACAGCGGGAGTGTCTCACGCACAATAGACCCTTGGATATTCATTGAAGAGGAAGAAAGACAGCCTGGCTGCTGGCAGCTGGCACTAACTGCCAGGCCGTGGTGCTCCCTACTTACAAACTTATAGAGGATGCCCCCTCCCCACATCTGAAGATGTCACCACTGGGACCATGGCGGAATGAGAAAGAAACAAGACCGTCCTGTGTCTAGGCACCCACAAAAATGACCAAACGTTTCCCGCCCCCACCCCCCCACCCCCGCCCCAGTAACAAGCGATGCTGCTTGATTACCAAGTATACCCTCCTAGGTACAAATTATCAGGATACTCAGTCATAGGACCAGCCCTCTCCTGAGGGCATCCAACCCAGAGCAGAGCCCTGCTTAGCTGATCCCTCCCCTCGAATTACCCACCACAGGCCTCGATCCTCTCACACATCCCTCCTCCTCTGAGACACCCTGCAAGTCCCCAGGGGACACATTCCTTTGCTGCAGTGAATAATACACCCGGCTTTATTTGACCATAGGTGCGTCCTCAGTGGCCTCTAGCTAGAGGGCACTGACATTATGCTTTACTGACACATTAACCATTGACCTGCTGTCCTAGGAAACGACACTAATTATAGCCTCATTTTGCAAAGGTGACTTAACACATTTTTTAAGTAACAAGAGTCAGTCAGACAAACCTGAAAGGGACCATCTATCTCACATATAGAATTTTTAGGCTAAGAGTAATAAAGAACGTGGTGCTTTCTAAATCTGTGCTTCTCCATCTGTAATGTGAATCTTTGGGGGGTCTCGCTAAAGGAAGATTCTTACTCAGGGGGGTCTGCACTCAGGCTGGAGATTCTGCATTTCTGACCAGCTTCCAGATGAGGCAAAGATCACTGACGATCACTGATGCTCTCAGACTGTCCAGACAGTCTCTATATTCTTACAACTCAGAAGAATTTTGTTACAAGAATATAGATGCATGATTTAAAAAGTGTGTTTGGTGTAAAAGAGCTTTGAACTGGGGAGGGGGGGGGGGGGGAGGGGCGGGGGGGCATGAATTTGCACAATATAAATAAGGTATCTGGAAAGAAACCTCTGACAAAAAAAAAAATTAAGGCTTCAAGAGAAGCTATTTTAGGTCCTTCTAGAAGCCTCAGTTATATCAACTATGGAGAGCAGTCACCTGAAATGGTCACTGATGGGTGATGTGGACAAGAATATCCCCATGGAGGCCAAAACAAGCAACTTTCCTACCTCACAGATGTTATTCAGCAGAGTTTTAAAGTGTCTTCTGGGGCACCTGGGTGGCTCAGTCAATTAAGCATCCAACTCTTGATTTCGGCTCAGGTCATGACCTCATGTTGGTTGATGAGATCGAGCCCTGTGTCGGGCTTCACGCTGATAGCTCAGGGCCTGCTTGGAATTCTCTCTCTCTCTCTCTCTCTCTCTCTCTCTTTCTCTCTCTCTCTGTCCCTCCTCCTCCCCCTCCCCCTTCCCTGTTACCCACCCTCCCACCACTCCCACCCTCCTGTGCCCTCCCTCTCTCAAAAATAAATAAACATTTTTAAAAAATAAAGTGTCTTCCAAAGGAAGCTTTGGGATTTCTTTGGCTTTGTTATAAAGAAATATTAAGTTAAAACAAAAAGACCCAAGCAGCCAGCTCCCCTGGCCCACAAGTTTGGAGCTTGTCTACACGCTGCCCTGGGAGTTTCTAAATGACTGAGGCAGGGCTCCACCTGCCAGGCAGCTGATTAATTGACTTGGGGTGTGGTCTGGACAGACTTCCAGGTGATTCCAAATGTCAGTGGGTATGAGCACCACTGTCCTAAGTCGTCCTTGCAGAATAACAGAATCTCACCAGTTGACCAGTCCCCCAAACCTTGTAACAACCTACCACAACCTCTGGAGAAGGGGCACCATGACATTTTTGTTTTAATCTGCATTATTGTCAGTTTATTTTTACATGTCTCGTGTTATGCATCAAAAAATCCACTAAACCACATTAGGAAAACACGACGTCAGCAGCTAGAGAGCTCAGTGAAGGAATGTGGAACATTCTATCAGAAATGAGGGGGCACCTGGGTGGCTCAGTCGGTTTTAAGCATCGGACTTTGGCTCAGGTCATGATCTCACAGCTTATGAGTTTGAACCCCATGTCAGGCTCTGTGCTGACAGGTCAGGGCCTGGAGCCTGCTTCGTTTTCTGTGTCTCCCTCCCCCACTCTCTCTCTCTCTCCCTCTTTCTCGCTCTTTCAAAACTAAATATTTAAAAACTTTTTTAAAAAAGTGGGGCGCTGGGTGGCTCAGTCAGTTAAGCATGCAACTTCAGTTCAGGTCATGATCTCACGGTTTGTGGGTTCGAGCCCCACATCGGGCTCTGTGCTGACAGCTCAGAGCCTGGAGCCTGCTTGGGATTCTGTGTCTCCCTCTCTCTCTGCCCCTCCCCCGGTCATGCTCTGTCTCTCTCTCTCAAAAATAAGGAAATATTAAATTTTTTTTAAATAAAATAAATTTAAAAAATTTTTAAAAAGGTTTTTACATCCAAATTCACATTAAAAAAAATCAGCCTCTGTAATCTCTATCTTTTTTCCACAGTAGTTTTCATTCCACAAACTTACATAATCATTAATAGAGGCCAACCTTGAAAATACAGCCACGTACTGTCTGGGTCTCTCTGTATTCAAAATTTACGGTCAAATTGATAAGGAGAATAAGAAAAGAAAACACTTTTTTTAAATGGGCAAAAGACTGGATCAGATACCACAAAAAAGATGCATGGATGGCAAATAAGCCCACGAAAAGAGGCTCAACATCATGAGTCACTGGGGGACGCAGTTAAAACCACAGTGAGATACACAACACACCTGTTAGATGAGCAAAAAGCACAAACAGAATAAAAACCTGACATCCCCAGTGCTGGCAAGGACGCAAAACAACAGAAACGCTCACACACTCATCGTTGATGGGCTGCAACCATGCAAACCGCCTTGGGAAACAGTCTGGCAGTTTCTTACGAACTACGCAAGGAAGAACAGCCTGAAATTCTCAAGAGGAAATGCCTAAGACAATGGTCAGGGACACAGTTTGTGTCCTCAGATGCCTAAATTGTTCCCAGTCTGAGTGAAAGCAGGGAAGGGTAAACCTCAAAGGCGAATGCAGAGCAAGAGCGTGACCAGGGAATGCGGCTCGGTGCCCAGTCAGACCTGACCTGAAGCCTTACCTGAGTCTCTGCTAAACTAGGCCGTTGGGGGTGTAGGCGCCCTCCCCAGGTATGCTCTCCCTGCAGCCTGGGCTCTGATTCTTACCTCCCTCATCCCACTTGTAATGGCAGATGCTTGAGGGGTGGTCTGGACAATCTGCTGCAGGATGGTGACATAGGTCTGAATTTCCAGAAGATTCTGTTGGGGGAAGGAAAGCATTCTCATTAAAACTTGGGCTCCTTGAGATCTTGCCTCCAGGACCAGGTGACCCCAGGGATGAATGCTTTCACATGTTCACCGTCACAGACAGGACAGACCACGACCCGTGCAGTGGACACTTCACACTCCCTTTAATCTTCACAAGAACAAGAAGACAAATAAAGAGGCTTGTTGATCTCGCCATTTCCCCTCCGTTACATGGATGCTTTTGCTGCTGGTCTTCCTAGAGCCCAGGATGGCAAAACTACAAGAGAAAGCAGAGGTGGGGGCAGAGAGACCCTGCAGGGTACAAAGGACCCTTTCTGACCCCAGAACAGGGCAGTGCTTCCAAGGATGGTCCCAGACTAAATCACTTACTAGCTGTGTGTGGCCTCAGGTAAGCAATTTAAACCTCCCAAAATTCAGGTTCTTCCATATAGGAGGACTAACGATCTGGAGGGGGGGTCCTGATCCCCCTTCCCAGCAGAAAGAACACCTGTGCCCAGCTCCGTGCACGAGGGCCGATGGCACAGTGCAGAGAACTGCCCTCCTCCAGACAATGGCCATCTTGTCCAGAAAGCAATGCCCCCCCAATCCCACCTCACCCCCACCCCAGACCAATGACTCTCTGGCACAGGAGGACAAAAGGCCAACCCTCTTGCCTCAAAGTGGGACCAACCTTGTGGAGTGAGCGATTCATGTTGCAGAGCCCCCCGTGGGATCAAGCTGAACCATACTCCAGCTAATCCCACACCTTTGCTCAGCTCCTACCCCCGTGCCCCGTTCCCCCTCCTCTCCTCCTGGGAGCTCACCACTAATACAGCAATCGCACGAAAATCACCACTTGGGCTCTCCTCGTAGGCAGTCCACCCTAAGACACTATCTCAGGAGGCTGCTGTTGGGACCAACGAGATAATGCACAAAAGCTTCACAGTGTGAGCTCTTATTATTATCATTGTTCTAAACAGCCTCGAAGTGGTGGGGGGAGGAAACAGGCCAGGCCTGGTAGAAAAGCAGAAGAACACCATAGGGAGGGGGACCCCTTCAGTATGAGTAACGGGGCCTCCCATTGTGCTGAGGCAGGTCCACACTGAGGCAGGAAGAGAGTCTAACACTACTCAGCACTCACCAGGCTCCAGGCTGTACCCGGTGTCTCACCTATACTACCACAGTGCATCAGTTTCCCCAGAAGCAGAAAGACACGGAATGTTGTGTCCCTCCAAACGTCACATATTGAAGCCCCAACCCCCAGTGGGATGGGGTTTGGAGGTGGGCCTTTGGGAAATAACTAGATTTAGATGTGGTCGTGAGGATGGGGCCCCAGGACAGGATTAGTGCCCTTATAAGTGACACCAAAGAGCGAGGGGCACCTGGGTGGCTCGGTCAGTTGAGCATCCGACTTCGGCTCAGGTCATGATCTCATGGTCTGTGAGTTCAAGCCCAGTGTGGGGCTCTGTGCTGACAGTTCAGAGCCTGGAGCCTGTTTTGGATTCTGTGTTTCCCTCTCTCTCTGCTCCTCCCCTGCTCGCTCTCTCTCTCTCTCTCTCTCTCTTTCAAAAATAAACATTAAAAAAAGATTAAAAAAAAATTCCAAGAGCTGATATCAGGAAAAGCCCAGGTGAGCACACAGTGATAGGGGGACATCGGCAAGCGAAGAAGAGGGCCCTCACCAGAACCTGGGAATGCTGGCTGGCACCCTGCTTTCAGTGTGCTGGCTTCTAGAACGGTAAGAAATGAATCTCTGTTGTGTATAAAGCCAACCAGTTGGTGGTACTTTGTTATATAGCACCCTGAGTCGGCTCAGATATAGGCCCCGAAAGAAGGGTCTGAGTGCAAACAGTTCATTTGGATGAAGATGCCAGGAAACATTATTGGAGGGAGAAGTGAGACAGGAAAGGCAAGGCAGCCAATAAGAATGTTACCAGGTAAGTTACCCCTATGGGCGCCTGGCGCTCAGGCCAGCTGGGGATCCTGGGAGTCACACAGAACAGCAGGTAAGAGGGAGCTGGGGTAAGAATCCAACAATGTGCATCCGTCACTGGCTGAAGCTGCTCCCGGGGCATTAGTTCCCCAACACCTGCCATGAGGCACAGCCACCCTCCACTGCCTGGCGAGCGTCCGGAGGCCCAGCGGCAGATACTGGCAGGTGGAGGGAGGCCACAGCCCACTGGAGAGGTCAGCCCCCGGGACCACGGCCAGGCTCACAGGTCTGCTACACTCAGTTAACCACACAGCTGTGCAGAAGGAGAGTCTGGCATCCACATTTTGAAGATGAAGCAACACAGAGTGGGGACGGCACTCGCCCATGGTTACACAGCTCCAGGATTCGATCTTTCCAGTACGCTAAAGCCCCCCAAAGTCAGGCCTGTGAGCAGCTAGCAGAGGCGGGAGGCAGAGAGGAATGCTTCCTGAGAGGAAGCTCCTGAATGCCGTGTGCTCCCTCAACTAACTGGCTTAGAGGCAGGGCTAATAAATAGCTACATCGCATTTTCTGTATTTCTGCGTTTTTTCAGCCGAAACAACGGACAGATCCTAGCTTACTCGAGACGGATCTATGTACGATAACTTTGTAACGTAAGAAACGGACATCAGTTCCCTCCCCTCAACGCACACATTACTGACTCCTCCTCTACATATGTCTGGCTCCCTGAGTGCCATCCAGCAACCAACCCATCGCCCCCTTGGTTCAGGAGCAATCCACACAAAAGTAACCCACGATAGCAGGCTCATGTTTCAGCCACGAGTGCCCTGGACTTGTCTGGCCAAACCCAAACCAGGTTATCTGAGGGACGGGCTTCAGAAGGGTCACAGTTACCTTTTTGTACCTGTCCTTTGCTGCACTGATATCGTCCTGCAGAAACTGGGCTTCGATCTGAAGGCGCAGGTTATGCAGTAAGGCTTCATCAGCTTCCTGCAATGAGAAAGGGAGCCACACGTGGAGGCAGGGATACATGGGTGTGAAATCGGCCGGGCATATGAGCACATGGACCTGCTGGGGTCTTATTAAAACACAGATTCCTGTTCTGTAGGTCTGGAAGAGTGTCTAAGATTCCACATTTCCAATAAGGCATTGGGTGAGCCCATTGATTCTGGTCAAGAACGGCAGTTCTCAACAGAGATTGAGTTTCTTACCCCCAAAGGGACATTTAGTAATATCTGGAAACATTTTCAATTGTGACCACTTGGGCGGTGGGGTGTGATTACGGGCATCTAGTAGGTAGAGGCCAGGAGTGCTGCGCAATATCTTACAATACACGCCCCACACGACAAAGAATTCTCCAGCCCAAAATGTCAATAGTGTCAGGGTTGCAAAGATTTTCCCTAAAAGATCGGGGAGAAAATTAGCATATATTTACATACCAACAGCCTTAAAATTTAAGTTACAGCTATATCTGTTCTATATCTCAGCATCAGTAAGTTGAGTTTCTAAGACTGAGAAAGAATTTTCCGTTAATGATGAAACCTTCGTTTTAATAGTTTTCTCCCAAGTACTGCTGACACTTACTCTGATACGATGTTTCTTTAATACAATATGCATATTTTTTAGAATGATTGCTGTGGTGAATGCTGTTTATTCCTTTAAAGTGGGAAGTGACACGTATGACACAAGGCTGAGTGTCCTCATCAAACATTGTGATAGTTCACCGACTTTTATCTCATTGATCTTGTTTGGATGAACCAAATAGGTTGGATTACTATACTCTTTTTTTTTTTGTTTATTTATTTTTGAGAGACAGAATGCGAGTAGGTTAGGGGCAGAGAGAGAAGGAGACACAGAATCCCAAAGCAGGCTCCAGGCTCTGAGCTATCAGCACAGAGCCCAACGCAAGGCTCGAACTCACGAGCTGTGATATCATGACCTGAGCCGAAATCAGATGCTCAACTGACTGAGCCACCCAGGCGCCCCGGATTACTGTGCTCTTAATAGGACAGTGCTGTGATGGCTGGAACTGCCTTAATGCTACCGCAGTCCAGTGTAATATTACAGGTGAGTGTCCCTTGGGTCCAGCACGCTATTATAGGTGAGCATTGCTTGGGTTCCTCAAGACTGTCACTCTCCTGAGACCCCCCTGCAATGTCAACTGCCAATACCTGAGGCCTTGCCAAGGGAATTTTTACTGACTTATTAATGACTTGTTAAAAAGCATGAATGGTAGCAATCGGCTTTCATTAACAAAGGCAGATAGGTGGTTGGCTAACATATTTAAGACACTGTCCACCCTCGTGTGAACAGAGTTAAAACAGTCAGCATGTGCAAGGGCCCAGGTATTTTGAGACAAATCCTACTTTTGCACAAATAGGGTTTAGATTCCAGGGAGGCCTTTGGCCTGCACTCCTCAGAAAGGCACTTGATTCCTTCATCACTCCTATAAAAGATGACTGGCGTAGGAAGATTTTGATTGTTGGAGGCTAACAATAAAGATATCAGGTTTCTGACTCCAAAGGATCACCTGCTTTGAATGAGCTTTTCATGCAAAGTGCTGTGTCAGCAACTGCCACGTGGGAGAGCTGGGACTTCGTGAGACTAGAAAACAGGCTGTATGAAAATGTTTACTTAAGAAATACGTGCCCGGGGCGCCTGGGTGGCTCAGTCGGTTAAGCCTCTGACTTCGGCTCAGGTCATGATCTCGCGGCTTCGTGAGTTCAAGCCCCACGTTGGGTCTGTGCTGACAGTTCGAAGCCTGGAGCCTATTTCAGATTCTGTGTCTCCCTCTCTCTGCCCCTCTCCTGCTCACGCTCACTCTCTCTCTCTCAAAAATGAAATAAACATTTAAAAAAGAAGAAGGGGAAAAAAAGAAATATGTGCCTGTGTGAATTTGGTCCGAAACTTGAGCAAAATTGTAGGGGAGCAGTTAATCCCCACCCAACTCGAACTTCTGAGGGTATTTTATCTACCAAAATAACTTTGAGTTTCTCTTAAAAGAACTTCAGAGTTCTACAAAATCAACTGGGTCAGTTGGCAAACATCAGAAATGCATCTTAAAGCATTCCTGTTTGCATAGGGTTTATGCAAGTAAAAATGAAATAAGCTATCCTAATACAGCACTGTCCAAGTCTTGGGCATAATTTTAAAAATTTCTGGCAGCTACATGGAATAAAATAAAAAGAAATGGGTGAAAGTAATTTTAGTAATATATTTTATTACACCCAATATACCCCACATATTGTCTTTTCATCATGTAAACACTTTTTTTTTAAGTTTATTTATTTTGAGAGAGAGAGAAAGCATGTATGTATGAGCAGAGGAGGGGCACAGAGGGAGAGAGGGAATCCCAAGCAGACTCCACGTTGTGAGCACAGACTCCAATGTGGGGCTCGATCACATGAACTGTGAGATCATGACCTGAGCCAAAATCACGAGTTGGACACTTAACCAACTAAGCCACCCAGGCGCCACTGTAATCAATATTTAAAAGTCATTAATGAGATATTTTACATCCTTTTTTTTTTTCAGGCAAGGTCTTTGAAACCTGGCTTACATTTTACACTTACAACACATTGTGATTTGAACTCCCTGTGTTTCAATCACTCCCCAGCATACGTGGCTGGTGGTTCCTCAGCTGGACAACGCAGCTCTACAGGATTAATTTTAGGCACAAAGGAGAATCTCATTCTTCCTCGGTATCTCCTCCAGGTTTCTGCCTGGGGGGGGGGGGGGGGGAATGTCCCCAGTGTCTTTCCTCTAATTTCCAGTTACTAAATCCTTCCCTTGGAAGAATCTGAAGTCCCTCTATGGGTACCAGGGAGGCCAACACTGAGCAAGCAGGCAAGGAACCCTCAGACAGAAGGAGGGAAGGACCCCAGCCTAGAGCTGGCCCCCTGCCCACTGCCCCTAGACTCCTCTGCTTTCCCCAAGGCTCCTCTCACTCTTTGGCCCTGGAGCCGGCCTCCGCTGCCCACTGGCAGACACAACAGCATAGGGGAAAATCGCACCCTTTGGGAGACCGAAACAGGGTCTGAAGTCTTTTTTTTCTTAATCAGAAGTAAAAGAATGAACCAAATTACAAGACAAGAATGCATGTTCCCAGGTACAGGGCTCTGAACTCTGAACGGTCTGAACTAAATTCATGTGCAATCTAACTATGGGTGTTCAGCTTCTGGGCTCATTCTTTTGATTGATGAATTGATCTGATCGTTCACTGACTTTTGATGAGCTCTGTCCTCAGGACTTAACGATGGGCCCTCAAATCCTGTGTCCCAGGGACAGTAACGAATATGCCCTTATACAATCAAGGTGTTAATTCCCCAGGGCAAGTGGGCAGGTCCCTTGGAGGCCCTGGTGACTGGCTCTCTGAACTACCCAGAATTATCACCTGAGCCTAGTGAAGCCCCTCTGAGAGAGAAAGCATGGGGCAAAGAAAGCCTGGGTGACTGTCTAGCAATGGGAAAGGGCTGAGGAACCAGACAGAGCCAGGATAACTTACAGATACCAAAGGGAAGGCAGCCGGGGCTCAAGAAAGACAGAAAGCAGGACAGTCCCGGGAATCTAAACAGCAGGAGGTAATGGCTCCCCACTCAGGATGACCCAGCTGCCAATGAATTCATCTCTGTGTCTCTCCAGTTCTGGGAGAGGGCTGTGATGGCCATCATGGGTCACAAGACCACCATCTTGACTGATCGTCCTAATAGGACCACAATGATGGGAAGGACGATCAAAGTATTTGGGGATGCAGCTGTACCCCCTTCAGGAGCAGGGGTTTGCTGTGGAAGTGATTGGGTAGGGCTCAATCTGGGACAGAGTTGGTGGAAGACCTTGAACTGGTCCTTCTGGATATCTTTCTACCCTCCCTACCCACTAATCTCATCCCCAGCCTCTCACCATACCCCCCTCTTAAGACTGCTGAGGAGGAAGCAGGACAGAGAATTCTCACACATCTTCATTTTTACCAAAAACTCATCCATGATTGACCCACAGTCACCAGAGCTGAAGAACTGGGAATACAGTTTCAAGGACACTTTGTGTCATTACTTATAAAGGGATCGAACACTCATACTTTTAGAAATAGAGAGGACCCCGAGATCATTGGTCCTCAAGCGTTTGTTAAGTCACATGTGTCATCCTTCCCACAAAATATCCCAGGATGTCATTGCATAGTGGCAATGCAGAGACGTGTTTCTGGAACAGCATGACCACAGTGGGGTCCATCCAGCAACCCTCTTCCCTCAGAGGCCCCTCAGCAGCTCCATGGGCCTGTGGGCTCTGCCAATCGCAGCTCAGAAACTAGAGTCTCTCCTTATAGATGGCCAGGCTGAGGCCAGATCAACCAGTGGGTAATGCAGCTAGTTAACGGAAGTTACCAGGAAACAACAAGACTGGAATCTGTCTCTACTAGTCAAGAGTTAAGTGCTGAGTCTTGACCCCATCCTGCAAGGTGCCTGCCTTTCTTTCCACATCTCCCTCTTAGGATGGTGCCCAAACAACCACTCTCGGCTTCCATCAGCCAAGCCTTTAAAGCTGCTCGTGGTGATAACAAAGGCTAGCCAATATTTGCCCTTAAAATAGGGATTATACAGATGCCTCTGCACGCACATTCTTCTGATTTGAGGACAGTCATCTGATAAACCGTCCCCCAAATTCCCAAAGGTGAGTAGGTACCTCTGGAATGTGCAGTTGCTGGTATGTTGAGGAAAATTCGTTTGGAAGTGTTTTCTTTTGTTTGCACCAGAACTCAGAAATGTGTGGACGCTGGTGTTTTTATTATGCTTTGGATGCTGTCAGCTGCATTTTCAAAAGCTCCACCAGCAGAAGCATCTAGATTCTTTCCAAATCGAGACACTGGGTCAATAGTCTAATGTTAGAAAACATTCCAACCCTGATGCTGCATGTGTTTGAGATCTAGTGGTTCTCGAAGTGTGGTTACCGATGATGAGGGAAAATGAGAAGTGTACAATGATTCGGGGTGTAAAATATCTAGCAGATCCCAGATGTACTGGGTCAGAATTTCTGCAGTCAGGACCCAGAAATGTGTATTTTTTTTTTTAATTTTTTTTTCAACGTTTTTTATTTATTTTTGGGACAGAGAGAGACAGAGCATGAACGGGGGAGGGGCAGAGAGAGAGGGAGACACAGAATCGGAAACAGGCTCCAGGCTCCGAGCCATCAGCCCAGAGCCTGACGCGGGGCTCGAACTCACGGACTGCGAGATCGTGACCTGGCTGAAGTCGGACGCTTAACCGACTGCGCCACCCAGGCGCCCCAGAAATGTGTATTTTAACAAGCCCTCCAGGTGCTGCTGGTGGACATGGAAATTTCAGAATCGCTGATCTAAACCACTTTTTGAGAAAGAAACTAGAGAAATAACTAGAGTCCAGCGTGCCTCTGAAGAATCAGCCTTGCCAACCCACTCACAGGGATGCCAGAAATCCCTTTAAAAACCCACTGTCTGTATCTTTACCCAGCCTCAAATCCAGCATCCAATCAGCCACCCCCTCCTCCCGACCCCAAAAGAAAAGCTGCTCAAGAATGGGTATTCAAGTTCATTGAGATTTCTAGTTAATTAGGATTTAATTAAAAACACTTCAACCCTGGACGCCAAAAACCTTTCCAGAAATTGTAGGTTTGCCTTCCTTCCCGGGGCTCAGGCTGGCCTGGAGGACGGTGCTGAGTATGTTCTAGACTCTGCTCCCTCCCTTCCCACTGTCTTCTCTCTCTGGGCACTCTTCCTGGCTCCTCCTCTCCCCTTCTGTTCTCCCAGCCTCCCCGCCCCCAGCCTCCTCCTGAACTCAGCCTTCCCAGTTCCCTCTCCTTTTCTGCCCTGGAAGTTCATCTCCAGCCCCAGAGTTGTTCTCAGGCAAATGAAGGCCTGTAGCCCTGAAGGTGAAGGCATCAAGCCCCACCCTGGTGTTCCCCAAATGCCCTTGCTTCTTACCCTTTCCTGGACAAATTAAAGATATACAAATTGCATGAAAAAACCGCACCTATGACAGCTTTAGGTGTTTCTTTAAAAATTGTTTTTAAGTGAAAGCATTTGACTAGAACCTACATCATTTTAAAATTCTGGGGATTTTAAAGGAAAATAGGAGAGAAACCTGAAAGCCTCCTTATAGTTTTCTTAAAATAAGCAACATTGGGCATTATTGGGACCAATAACCATATATACAGAGAGAAAACGGGTCCTGGAGTTCAGCCAAACCCAAATATTTAAAAGTCATCAAGAATTCTTACTACATCAAAATACCTTTGGCCATAGTATGTAAGTGGTATGTTAAGGAATTTATTTTATTTCCAAATGCCTAGCAGAGAGTGGCTTGTTTTAGGTTATGTGGCTGTTACAAATACAGTAACTCTGTTCTGGAGATGTGATTACATGGGCAATATTCAGAGATAACAGTCTGATGAAAGCAGCAGCAATCAATCTTGTCAACATACACAGTGATATTTTCCAAACATGGTTCAAACACCGGGTCAATGGTTTCTCCTGTACCCCATTTTCCATGGCCACACCTAGGGATGAATGAATCTCTTCGACCAGAGCAAAGGAAAGGGGTGCTGAGACTAAGATGACAGTCAAAACCATGTTGATCTGATGTGTGCAGACATTCCAAGATTTGTCCACCAAAATCCTTTATAGGACCAGCCAACAAGACATGAATATACTCTTGCATTTTCATCTTCTCATGTGACCATCTCAATGGACAGAGAACAAGAAGGTCCAGCCTTCCCCTCGCCGGCCCCTTCAGTTTCCCTGAGGCAAGGATTGGGTACATGTTGTTTATTCCAAGAAGCACTGGAAGGGAGGAAGTGATCCGGGGAAAGGAACAAAAGGCAATAACGCTGTGTAATGAGTAGGTTACCGCCGTGGACAACCAGACCTCAGTCCTGCTGGGGGCACGTGGAGAAACTCAACAGAACTCACCTGTGAACCCTTGCTACAAGGGATGGGGCAGCTGGGGAACACATCCACCCACTCCCACCCCTCAGTGGCCCAGGGCTGCTCCTGGGGAGCTAACTGCCTCACTTCCAGCCTATGCCTCCAGCGGATCATGCACATCCCCACAGCCAGAGACACGCAGGAAGCTGCCAGTATGCTCAGCAGGTCTGTGTGACCTCAGGGGTGGCCCAGGGGATATGGACGGAGCACCAACATCAAGTGTGAAGGAGCCATCTTTACCCAGAGACTCTGGCTTTGTGTCTGTCTCCTGAGAGTCAGGGACCAGAGGCAGGGAACGAGCCACGTACACAAAAGACTCCTGACTACACCTGGCTCCTGACTACGCCTACCAAGGATGGGCTGTGGGGCTCCTAAGTCACTGAATCTCACCAAGGGTGGGCCTCCTCGCTGGCAACAAAGGGTCTGAACTGGGTCTTTTCTGAGGGTGAAATAAATAACCACACAACTATGCTGAGGCTCCAAGCTAGCGCCCGGGCGGCCAATCCCTGTGTCGTGATTCCTGCTACATCCGAGCACCACCTGTACTATTAGTCACTCCATATTTTTCTTCAAACTGACTCATTTTCACTTGCATGCATTTAAAAAGGAACTTTTTGATGTCACCTGCTGTAGGCAGGTGACAAGGCAACCATAAAAATAAATTCAGAGCTCCCAAAAAATGATTCCTCCACACACCATCTAAAATCACCCCGCACACCACCAGAGCTATGAATCCCACCCTCTGGGGAAACTAAGCTGGCATCCATCACATCAAGGGCTCTGCGATAATAACCGCGACAGGCAAGTCACATGCACTATCCTGCCACTTCATTCTTACTGTGTGGGTCGACAGACATCCGCTCCATGGTGGTGGCAACTCTTACTGCTCCCGCTTGGGAAATGAAGCAGCTGAGGCTCAGGGAGATGAAGCAGTTCCCCCAAAGTCTCACAGATACGCGACAGTGGCGAGAAGGGTCCTGTGATCAAGCTGTTCTCCCGTTTTGGGCTGCACAGCTCACTTTGGGTGCAAGTGTCTTTCCCTGGATCCAGGGAAGAGCCACGCAGATGCCCTGTGATGGCTCTGGCCCGAGCTGCTGGTAGCATCTTTCCCCAGAACTTTCGTAACCCTTACTTCAATGGGACCCATACTTCAATTGTCCAGACTCCCTGTCACAATATACACAAAGGTGTTGCAGCTGTGGTTTCAGGGGGACAAAATGGCGGGGAGGCCTTTTCCCTTAGTTTTCATGATCTCCACTGCCGTGTTTTTCTTCTGAGAATACGTTATTGCTTTTGTAACAAGAGAAAAACAACAGAAGGCTGGAGCTTCTTTTTAAATTCAGTGTTACTGGGGCACGTGGGGGGGCTCAGTCACTTAAACACCCAACTCTTGGTTTTGGCTCAGGTCATGGTCTCACAGTGAGTTCGAGCCTCACGTAGGGCTCCACGCTGATGATGCAGAGCCTGCATGGGATTCTCTCTCTCTCTCTCTCTCTCTCTGCCCCTCCCCTACTTGCTCTCTTTCTCTTGATCAAAATAAATAAGCTTAAAAAAACTTTTTTAAATAAATAAATAAATCTTTGGTGTTACTTTCCACCAAAGCTAAAAAGAGGGACTACGTTCTGTCTCCCTCTTCTATGAAGAGTGCACACGATGGCACTGCATGAGTGACAACCTCAGAAATAGGTCCGGAGAGAGGTCTGCTTGCAGTGAGGACAAATACGCACAAAGCAAAATGTGGTGGGTTGGGGAGGGGCTGAACTGGCAGCTAAGTGAAGGGTGTCGGGCACCTATGTCCCTGAAGGTAGTGGTCTGTGGACAAGATGGCAGCCCCATCTGGCAGCCCGGGATCACCACCAAAAACAAGAATGGGGATGAGCTACAAATATGAGCAGAACAGCTGGGCGATGCCTGATGCTAACACCCAAATCCCACCTTCAACAGACTTGGGGCCATAGCAACCCAACCCAATACAAGACCAATCATTGAGCCTGTGCACTTAGGGCTCTCCTGAAGCACACTCCCACCCCTGCCTTTGTGTTTATATCCGGAGTGTTCACATGTTGGCTGGCCTGAGACTATTCCAGTTTCTATCACTTGGCCTTGGCAACTATTGACAGCAGCTCCTTTCAAAACACAGTGTCCTTGTTTGGGCAATGCATTATATGCTCACAAAGGGAAGGACACAGAAGCATCACGTGGTAGATAACACAGACAAAGAAAAATTCAGTTTCCCTAGTTGTGGTTCTAACTCCCACTGATTAGCAGACTAATCCTGGACAACAGAGGCTGGGCAAAGCCAGGGACTGGCAAACATCCTGAGCTAACCTCAACTATCTGAAGTGGTTGCCTGGGGCTCCAGGTGGAGAAGAATCCTAGGGTCACACATCTGGGCCCAGCAGGGAAAGGTGCTGTGTTTTATCAGCAATTCTGATGAGGAATTACGGGTGTGGAAGGAAGGGAAAGGGGGAAAGCGGCCATGTGCCCGAAATAAGCCACCCTTCAACGGAACAGAGCTCCATGAGCTCAAGACATTTGAGCTCTGAAATTACAGTTATTTGCCATCCCTGGTTTTGCCCAACCTCTGAGATCCAGGATTATTCCATTTGGTAGTCAAGTTCCCCTGGCTAGAGCAGAAAATCCAATCAGTTACGTTGATGACGGAGGATCTGAAGAAGGAAACTCCCTGCAAAGAACAACCCCACACAACTCTGCAGGAGGGTCCCAGCAAGAAGCTGAGAATCCCTGGTGCCCTCCATATAGCTGCTCTCCAGGCTCCAAGAGGGGAGAGCTTGAAGGGAAATGGAAATTTCTTCGGAAATTTCTTCCTCTGTTCTCTGAGAGTTCCCCTGTAGAAGAGACTCTCAGCCAACAGAACAGAGTTATCCTTGCATCCCAATAACCAAAGCAAGTTTCCTGAGTTTGGTGTTTGGGACCGGTACATCGAAATGGCAAAATCCCAGCGGGTCGCTGTGATGCTGCCTTGTGTTGACAGCCTAGCTGTCATAAGCTTAAAGGTCTCGGATTCTCTGGCAAGACACTGTGTGTGGTGGGAAAGGAGTATGTGTCTTGGGTATGTGAGTTCACAAAAAGATTTAGTTGAAATTATGAACTCAAGGGGCGCCTGGGTGGCTCAGTTGGTTAGACGTCCGACTTCAGCTCAGGTCATGATTTCATGGTTTGTGGGTTCGAGCCCCACGTCGGGCTCTATGCTGACAGCTCAGAGCCTGGAGCCTGCTTCGGATTCTGTGTCTCCTTCTCTCTCTCTGCCCCCCGCCCCACCCCGGCTCGTGCTCTATCTCTCAAAAATAAATATTAAAAAAAAAAAAGCAATTGTGAACTCAAGAAAGAGTGACAGCAAAAGAAATAGGCAAATCCTAAAAAGACACAGAGAGGAATGCACAATGGTCATTTCAGCCATTTAGTTCCATTCTGTCCCTACTCAGACTCATGGATGTGCTCAGCTCACCTTGTTAAGCCGTTCCAGCATTTCTTTTAGGAGCAGCTGACATTCACACTCGTTTTCATACCTGCAAATTGGACACATAAGCAAAAGTTGGGCAGCTTCCATGATTCCATATGTAATGACCACACAATCAGCGTTACAGAGTATATGCTGTCTCTTTAAGGAGAGGTCCTTAACTGGGGCGCCCGGGGTGGCTCAGTCAGTTGGGTGTCCGACTTCGGCTCAGGTCATGATCTCGCGGTCCGTGAGTTCAAGCCTCGCGTCGGGCTCTGTGCTGACAGCTCAGAGCCTGGAGCCTGTTTCAGATTCTGTGTCTCCCTCTCTCTCTGACCCTCCCCCATTCATGCTCTGTCTCTCTCTGTCTCAAAAATAAATAAACATTAAAAAAAAAATAAAAAAAGGAGAGGTCCTTAAGTTTAAAATAGTAGCTAATGCTGCACCGCTGAGCCTGTCGCTTCCTCACCTTTTCCACAGCATGGCGCACTCACAGAGTGGTGCTGTGGCCACCGTGCATGGGGGTAACTGGGAGCGGTAAGTGAACAGGAGTCCCCCAGCCTGGAGGCCCAACCTCCGCCCCCTCCAACCCCTCCACCACCCCCCTACCCCTGCCCAGCCACATCAAGGATAAGGGAATCGTATCTCCACACACTCCTAACCCAAGTACAGCAGTGACACAGAGAATGGGAGACCACCCTACATGACCTACAACAAACACCACTAACCTGACCTTGACCTTGTTTGGGTTGCCTGTACTATTGTGTCTATACATGTGTCCGTTTTTCTGGATTATGCCATTTAATCCTTACAAAACCCTGGAAGAGGGCAGTTATCATTGCCCTCCCCCCACCCTCCCACCACCGGGGGAAAATGAGAAAACTGAGGCTGGGAAACTGGCCTATAACTTTGGGCAGATGCTCAGGGCACTTCACCCTCATCTCTGTGCCCTCAAGGCCTGCTCTGGGCCAGTGGGCAGGGCAGGCTGGACAGGCCACAGAGTCAGTGCCCCTGGGGCAGCCCTCGACCTCTGACAGAAGGTGAGTGGGTACATAAGTACGCCAGCCCCGTTGCCCTCAGCTAGGACAACTGAAGTGTCTCTCCATCCGGTAAGTTTGCTCCAGGTTAACTTGCTGAGGGCACTCAGTGTTTTCTGCCTTTCCTTCCCGCCTCACTTCCTCACTCCCCAACCTGTGCTCCTGGAGGTCACCTCCCAAATAAGCTACTTGCCCTCAAACCCCTTTATCAGGCTCGGCTTCTGGAAGACCCCAAACTAAAAGAGGGGTGGGGTCAGGACTCACACTCGAATCTGACACCAAAAACTATGCCCTGATAGCCACACCATGCTGCCTGGGTAGAGCAGGGAAACCTCCCAAATTTAAACATACACAAAACTGATAAAGCAACAGATACTAGGAACAGGTGTATTTTTCCCTCCTAGTCATCTTCTTCCCTGGACTTGAAGAAAATGATAGAGATCAAGAGGCAGAGAGACCACAGAAATCATTCTGTTTTGAGAGTTTCCCTCTAGGGGGACTTTCATCCCCTTATGAAAAAGAGAAGGCTCCTTCCCAAATGACTCCGCCCTCATTCCCTATAAGCTGCCCCTAGTATCCATCATGGCCTTCTTCCAAGAGTCAAAGCCCTTGATATGGGTAGGGGCACAAGGCTGCCTAGAGGGAAGACTACATTTCCCAGCCTTCCTTGCAGCTAGGTGTGGCCATGTGACTAAGTCCTGACCAATGGGATATAAGCATAAGTCTGTGGCAGCTTCCAAATATCTTCCATAAGAGATGCTGTGGGTGTGCCCTTCTGTATCCTTTCCTCCACCCTGCAGAAGGCCAGGCAGAGCCTTCTGAGCCTCAAATACTGCAGAGTGGCATGCTGAATTGCTAGGCCAGACCTTCCACAAGACAGAAACAAATTTCCATCCTGGATAAGCCAATGTCACTTTGGAGTTTACACCATTTGTGGTTGAAGCGAATCCTAATTAGCACTCAGCCCAACCCACAAAGCATAGGTTTCAGGGCCCCTGCACACGCATGCCCTGGGCTCAAGTCAAGTACCGAAAGAGGCCTCTAGAAAACCATGCTGTTGTAGGGCGAGTCCCAACCTCGGGAAAGAACAATCAGGAATATGTGCACTGCACACACTCCCAGTTCTAAAGCCACCTAAGAAGCTCAGCTATAACCAGCAAGCAAAACATATTTGTACAAGTCTTACATTTCCCGCCAGGATGTCACAGTTAGCAGTGTCTTTTGTGTGTGGCTCTAATGGAGCCAGAAATTCTGTTTTAATGGCTAGTTAGCTTCGCGAATAAAACTGTTAACAGGGGCGCCTGGGTGGCGCAGTCGGTTAAGCGTCCGACTTCAGCCAGGTCACGATCTCGCGGTCCGTGAGTTCGAGCCCCGCGTCAGGCTCTGGGTTGATGGCTCGGAGCCTGGAGCCTGTTTCCGATTCTGTGTCTCCCTCTCTCTCTGCCCCTCCCCCGTTCAATGCTCTGTCTCTCTCTGTCCCAAAAATAAATAAAAAACGTTGAAAAAAAAAATTAAAAAAAAAAAAACTGTTAACAAAAATCCAAATTTTCTCATCGCTCTTTCCTGCTAGAAACATCCAAGAATTTCTGTAGCTTAAAAACATGTTTGATAAATAATGCAATAATGTGTTATCATGGGTAATTTTCATGCTGTAAAGACAAGTCTAGATATTAAAGGCAAGTGATTTCATTATAAAGACTTCATAATAAGAAATGATATGGGGCACCTGGGTGGTGCAGTCGGTTAAGCGTCTGACTCTTGGTTTCAGTTCAGGTCATAATTTCACAGTTCGTGAGTTTGAGGCTCCGCACTCACGGTGCAGAGCCTATTTGGGATTCTCTCTCTCCCCCTCCTGCTTGCTCTCTCTCTCTCTCTCTTTCTCAAAATAAATAAATAAAAATTTTTCAAAAGTTTAAAAAAGAAATCATGATATATTCATATATATATCCACATAAGCGAATATACAAATGAATTCATAAAGTGAAAAAACGCATTGGCTTCAATTACCTGATTGTTTTACATAATTACTTTTGGTTTTTAGCAATTTAGATAATTGACGGTATTCATTAATGTATTTTGGTAGTTTTACTTGTTTTTATTTCATTCTGTTTTATTTAGTCTTCATTTGATGTTCTGAAAACCTGATTTTGAAATTATTCAACTATCCTAGAAGAGAATATGCCTACCAAGGCTGCATTATTTTCACCTGGCTTTGGCTAACCAATAAGTCACCTCTGGGATGTAAAACTAAATTTGATGTGTATATACCCCTGCATGCAGGGGTATGGGTATGATTTTTATTACAATTTTCAAATCCCAAGACTTTAGTTGGAATATTAAAGTATCTGCAAGGGGGCAATGGGAGGGAATAAATGAATGGAAATTATTAAATAAATCACAGAGTCTGAAGGGACAGCTCCACGACAAACATACAACTCAGAACCAAGTAAAATCACCAAAAGATCAGGAAAATTCAACATGGCCGTTCCTTCAATGAGGGCTCAAAGGAGTCCTGTGCACCCAGCCAAATCTCAGTAGACTGGGGCCTAATAACTAAGCAAAGACCATTTGGGGATCCAGGGTTTCCTGTTGGCCTGTGGAGCTGCCCTGGGTGTCTGAACCAGTATACATTTCCCTTTGCTTTAGAAAACATGAGCTTCATGTGAATGAGTCCTATCTCTGGACCTCACTCCCCAGGAATCCAAGAATGACTTCTCTTCAAGACCCTGTGTTCTAGAAAGCATAAGGTGCGAAAACCCGAGTTCAAGTCCTGCCACCCACAGTTTTCCCATGAAGGGCTGTAACAGGTGGATTTCCAGATCCTTTCTTCCGGCTCCAAATCTGTTTTTAGGGATCATACCCAGAAACAGGGCTGATAGGAATGAAATCAATGAGTCTGACTGATTAATATGTTCAGTACACACTGTTGAATAACCTGCCCAAGATTCAGATTAAGCATGTGGAACTCAGGGGCACCTGGGTGGCTCAGTCAGTTAAGCGTCTGACTTCGGCTCAGGTCATGATCTCACAGTTGGTGAGTTCCAGCCTGGCATTGGGCTCTGTGCTGACAGCTCAGAGCCTGGAGCCTGCTTTGGATTCTGTGTCTCCCAAGCTCTCTGCCCCTCCCCCACTTGTGTTCTATCTCTCTCTCAAAAACAAATATTAAAAAAAAAATTCTTTTAAAGAACGTGGAACTCGGGGCGCCTGGGTGGCGCAGTCGGTTAAGCGTCCGACTTCAGCCAGGTCACGATCTCGCGGCCCGTGAGTTCGAGCCCCGCGTCAGGCTCTGGGCTGATGGCTCGGAGCCTGGAGCTTGTTTCCGATTCTGTGTCTCCCTCTCTCTCTGCCCCTCCCCCGTTCATGCTCTGTCTCTCTCTGTCCCAAAAATAAATAAAAAACGTTGAAAAAAAATTAAAAAAAAAAAAAAAAAAAAAAAAAAAAAAAAAAAAGAACGTGGAACTCAAACATAGAGCACGTTTGGACAAGACGCTCTGACTACCCTAGACCAGGGGCCCCCAAACCTGGCTGTTCATCAGTGGAGCTCATAAAACTTAAAATTCCTGGGCCCCATCTGAGGTCCAGGGTGGGGCCTGGACATCTGTATATTTAAATTAATTTATGTAATTTTAAAATAGATAAATCTCTTACATAAAATAGACAATTTTTTTTAATTACCTAAAAAGCTGTTCCATTAAAAGTCTCCCTTCCTATCTCTCCCATTGCCCAGCTCCTACTCCCCTATCCTCCACAGGTAATCAGTGCCATTGGGGTTTTGCATGTGTCTGTGTCCCCTTTTTCCTAATGCAAGCAAAAAATTCTACTCTTCTCCCCTTTTTTTAAAAAAGTAAAGGATAGTAACATGCTATTCTCTTGTTTTACAATTGGGTAGCATCTCATTGCATATATGAAGCACAATCTGATCTCCTATGAATAGGCATTTAGGTTCATTCCAGGATTTTGCTAATGCAGATCACACCGCCACGTTGGCATGTATTTTACACCGGCCGGATCATCAAAAAATAAATTCCTTGGGAATGCAAGCTGGTGCAGCCACTCTGGAAAACAGTATGGAGGTTCCTCAAAAAACTAAAATTAGAACTACCCTACGACCCAGCGATTGCACTACTAGGCATTTATCCACGGGATACAGCTGTGCTGTTTCGAAGGGACACATGCACCCCCATGTTTATAGCAGCACTATCAACAATAGCCAAAGTATGGAAAGAGCCCAAATGTCCATCGATCGATGAATGGATAAAGAAGATGTGGTATATATATACAATGGAGTATTACTCGGCACTGAAAAAGAATGAAATCTTGCCATTTGCAACTATGTGGATGGAACTGGAGGGTATTATGCTACATGAAATTAGTCAGAGAAAGACAAAAATCATATGACTTCACTCATATGAGGACTTTAAGAGACAAAACAGATGAACACAAGGGAAGGGAAACAAAAATAATATAAGAGCAGGGAGGGGGACAAAACAGAAGAGACTCATAAATATGGAGAACAAACTGAGGGTTACTGGAGGGGTTGTGGGAGTGGGGATGGGCTAAATGGGTAAGCGGCACTAAGGAATCTACTCCTGAAATCACTGTTGCACTATATGCTAACTTGGATGTAAATTTTTAAAAATTAAATAAATAAATAAATAAATAAATAAATAAATTCCTTGAAGTGGTCCCTGCAGAGTAAATACAGGTTCCTGTATTTATAGCCTTGGAGGATGGGGACAAATTGCTGAGTATCCTTTTTTCTTTTTAATAGTTCTTTAGGTGATCTTTTTTTTAAATGCCATTTATTTATTTATTTATTTATTTATTTATTTATTTATTTATTTTTGACAGCATGCAAGCGCGGGAGGGGCAGAGAAAGAGGGACAGAGGATCTGAAGCAGGATCTCCACTGACAGCAGCGAGCCCAATGTGGGGCTTGAATTCATGAACTGTGAGATCATGATCTGAACCGAAGTAGGTCGCTCAACTGACTGAGCCACCCAGGTGCCCCAATTCTTTCTTTTTTTTTAAGTTTTATTTATTTTGAGAGAGAGAGAGAGAGAGAGAGAGAGAGAGAGAACACAAGTGGGGGAGGGGCAGAGAGAGAGGGAGACAGAGAATCCCAAGCAGACTCTGTGCAGTCAGCGCAGGGCCCCATGTGGGGCTGGAACTCACATCGTGACCTGAGCCGAAATCAAGAGTCAGGCTAAACCCACTAAGCCACCCAGGTCCGCATGCCCCAATTCTTCAGGCGATCTTATCATCTTATTCATTCTGTGGGAAAGGGGGACATGCCCTAGACCAGGGCTCCTGAAGCTTCAAGCTTAACTCCACTTCTAACCAGCTCCCAGATGATGGCAATGCTGCTCATCCACAGATCACAATTTGAGCAGCAAGATTCTAGAGGACACACATTGAAATAATTTCCGGGTATCAACTATGATGCGGTAAAGATGATTAGACTCAGCACGCCGAGGCCCTGAATTCCGTGCCGCTGCTGGGACTCACTAGGTGAGTGACCTTGCCCTAAATCTTGACATTGTCTAAGCCTCAGTCTCCTCATCTGCAAAACAGGTGCAGTACCATGTATTACAGGATACGGCTGTGAGGATCAAATAACATGAATATATCTCAAAAACAAAAGGAGCCAGACATACAAGCACGAATCTGTAAGATTCCATTTTTGTGAAATTCCAGAACACGCAAAATTAACCTACGGTGACAGAAATCAGAACACTGGGCGCCTCCCGCTTTTTTGTGGGGGAGAGGTACAGACTGACCGGGAAAGGACAGGAGGGAACTTTCTGGGGTGGTCAAAGTTCCCTGCTTGTTTCTGTAGTTACATGGGTACACACATCATCAAAACTCATTGAACTATGCACTTAAAACCTGTGCATTTTTTAAAGATTTTATTTTTAAGTAATCTCTACGCCCAACGTGGGGCTCAAATTTACAACCCCCAGATCAAGAGTCGCTGGCTCTACCGGCTGAGCCTGCCAAGCGCCCCGAAACCTGTGCGTTTTACTGCATGTAAATTATAGCTACATTTTAAAGCACATTACAAGCAAATGATGCCGTTTCGTGCAAACCGTGAAGTGCCATCGGAATGGAAGCGGGTCCTAGGTGGGTGAGAGGCGCGGTGGTGCGCGCGCCCTCTGCGGGGTGGAAGTCCTGGGTCGCCAGGCGACCGCCCCTACCCTGCCTCCGCTCACCCCACCCCGCCTCCTTCCGGGCCCGCCGCTTACTTGCAGCGGAACTCGTCTAGCACGCGCTGCGCCTCCGCACCCTGGCGCTCCAGCCGCGTGCGCTCGGCCGCCAGGTCCCGGGCGCGCTGGAGGTTGCCCTCGACGTGGCGGGCGAGGGCGTCCTCGGGGCCGGCCAGCTCGCCCAGGCGCTGGAAGGCGTCCAGCTGCCGCCGGAGGACAGCGTGGCGCTGCTCGAGCGCGCGGGCCCGCTGGACGTGAGCGGCCACGCGCTCGCCGAGCCCCTGCAGCGCGGCCAGGCTGGGCGCCGCCGTCCGGCCCTCCGCCAGGCTATCGGGCTCGGCGGCGCGCGGCGCCTCCTCGGCGCGCTCGTACTGCTCCTTGCGGGTCTGGAAGACGTAGCTGCGCCGGTACATGGCTCCGGTGCGGGCGAGCGCGCGCGAACCGGCTCGGGGAGGCCGTGCGCCGGGGCGGCGGGCCGCTAAATAAACATCGGGGGTGCCCAGGCACGCTGCTGGGACGTTCCAGAGCCGATCAGCTGTCGAGCTCAACACGGCGCCCAGCCCCCAGAAGAATAAAAGAGCAGCAGGCCTGCTTTTGTGCGCCGGATTAGCGGACCATGCAGCTCTGGGGGTTGGAAGGTTAAATTGGGCAATGAGGTTTTTGTTCTGGGATTGTTAAAGCCTGTCGCTTTATGATTGAATGGGGGGTCAGGAGGACAAGAGAGGCAGGACTGCTTCCTCTGGGAATTGTGAAGGAAGCCCAAGGGAGCTTGTTAAACTTGGACTAGCTCAAAAGCCCAGGGACCCTCGCTTTGTCTCCTCTTTTTCGGTCAAGCTCTCAATTACAGGCCTTTTCAACAATGCCATTTTTTTTTCCGATCACTTCAATTCTTTTGCATAATTACAACATGACATTTAGGAACCCTCCTTACGTTAGGGGTTCTTAACCACGGATGCAAAATAAATGGCCATCTCATAAAATTGTGATGTGTGCGGCAAGTAAGTTTTACTAATACCTATGCATCTGCGTTAGGAAAACATTCTTTGTACAACAACTTAAGAAGCAAATGCACGGTTATCATTATAATGTTACCCTTGCTCCCGTGGATTCCGCCATCGTTTCCGGAGTAGAAGCAAGAAGCAAGTAGAGTTCCATCAGGATATTGGCATAACTGATTCTTTACACTAAAGAAAAAAACCCTCACAGCCTGAAAGATTTAGTAAATTGGCCAACTCTCAATTCGAGAATATAAAAGAATTTTTTGCCACTATGTTTAATTTTAATTTGTATTGTGGAAACAACAAAGCTGGGCTTTAACAAATTTAAAAGTAAATTGTGGGTGTTGAAGGAAACTAATAGCATTTGATGAGAATGATCCAACATATGACTATTTTGTCATGTCTCCAATTTATTTTTTTATTTTTTGAGGGGGGGGCACAGTGAGTGAGAGGCAGAAAGAGAGAGGGAGAGAGAGAGAAGCAGGGCTCCCCTGAAGTGGGGCTTCTGTGTTTTTTTAACCAAATGGGGGCTCGTGTTCACCGGAAGTAGGGCTGGAACTCACCTGATGTAGGACTCAAACTTAGGAATGGTGAGATCATGACTTTAGCAGAAGTCAGTTGCCTAACCCACTGAGCCACCCAGGTGCCCTCCAATTTATTTATTTGTTTTTAAGTTTATTTTTATTTACTTTGAGAGAGAGCGAGATAGAGAGCAAGCAGGGGAGGGAAGAGGGCGAGGGAGACAATCCCATTCAGGCTCTACCCTAACAGCACAAAGCCAGATGCTGGGCTTGAACTCAAAAAAAGTGAGATCGTGACCTGAGCCAAAATCAAGAGCTGAGCATTTAACCGAAACTGAGCCAGCCTCCCAGGTGCCCCAAGTCTCCGATTTAAAAATCATTATCAAAAAGGTTGTTTTCCTAAAAAAAGGATTCAGCTTAGCAGTGCCATATAATTAACAACTATATGGATTGCACATAATTACATAATTATATTACAAATTAAAGTTATAGTTACCAAAGTTCGAGAAAAGGACACAGATCTTTAATGGGTTTTATTATTTCTCCAAAAAGACTGTAAGATAATGGAATGAATTCAGTTGAGAGTGACTCTAAGATAAGGTCCAGAGTTGTGGTGGTGGTGCGGTTATTGTTCTATTTTCTTTTCTTAAGGCATTTAAAAATAGATGTTATGATCAAATCAAGGAGAGCCACATGAGTATTTTTGGTAGATACACATGTATCATGCTGATGGCATGGTAAATTGGTTTCCGGCTTCCTAGAGAGCAAAACCAGCACAGAACAAAGAAAGGATATAAAAGCACTTGTTCCTTCTGACATCAGGTATTAGTTAAATATTGCTACAGAACAAACTGACCCCAAAACTAAGTGGCACACAAGAAGAAATATTTAGCGCCGCACTCCCAGATCGGCAGGTCAGCTGGATAGCTCTCCTTCAAGCTGCAGATCTTTCAATCTGCTAGGGGAGCTGTGCTCCAAATGTCTCTCTTCCTCCTAGAACTAGTGATGACAAGAGGAGGAAAAGAAGCCCAGCCACACAATCTCTTTCCAAGCCTTTGTTTGCATCCTGTCCATTAACACCCCTTTCATCAAAAGCAAACCAGGTGGCCACAGCCAAAGTCGAGAGGCAGGGAAGAGGCACCACCCACCCCCAGGGCCATGGCAAGGGTGCGGGTGTGTAACTGTCACACTGCAGTGAAGAACTGGGACCAGAAACTCCATCAACCACACACAGTAATCCCATTTGAAAGAAAAAATAGATATCCCAGAAACATAACAAAGGGAAAAAATATTATTTCAATTTAATACAGTGGAATAAACACTTAGAAAATATTTACTCATAAAGCGTGTCTCGGGGAGAGAAATATTGAACAAGGTCAAGTCCCTCCCTACCCTCAAGGTGCAGGGAGACAAATTCCTACTCAACTAATTCAAGACACAAGGAAATCTGGAATAAGTTCTAAAATAGAGATCTTCCCAAAATGTGGTTGTACCTAAAGCAGAAAGTTAAAGAGAAGTTAGAATTTCAGGCAGAACAGCATAAACAAGGTGTGAGAACAACTGGAGTAAGGTGCAGTAAAGGGAGCCATGTGCTTCCTGGGCGTGGTGAGCCTGAACTGAGGAGAGCTTGGCAAGAAGGGTCCCAAAAAAAGAAAGTTCGAAGGAAGGGCTGGGCTTCCCATCAGCTGCGGTGGCTTGAATGCGGGCATCATCTCCACAACTTCTCCCAAGCCCTACCAAAAATGGCAGCAAAGAATTTATTTTTAGATGAAAACTCCACAAAAATAAGGAAGAAAAGATCACAGTGGACAAGATATACCAACAAATTTTCAGAGGGCTGAACAGAGAGATTAGTGGCAACTGACTTAATGGAGTGAAGCAAGCTGACACCTACATGGGGCAGAGGGCACTGGGAAAGGAAAACAAGATGGTTCACCTAGAGGAGTCTCAGAAAAGCTTATGAATTGGATGTACCAGGGGCGCTTGGATGACTCAGTTGGTTAAGCATTCAACTTCAGCTCAGGTCATGATCTCACAGCTGGTGAGTTCCAGCCCCACGTCAGGCTCTTGTGCAGACAGCTCAGAGCTTGGATTCTGCTTCAGATCCTGTGTCTCCCTCTCTCTCTCTGTCCCTCCCCCCACTCACACTCTATCTCTCTCTCTCTCAAAAATAAATAAACATTAAAAAAATTAAAAAAAAAAAAGTAACTGGATGTACCAGATATGACAGAAGGTGGGGGTGAAGGGTAGAGCTGAAAAGCCATAGGGTTAGCCCAGGGCCCAAGAAGCAGTTAGAATTTCAGATCGCCTACCCCATTCCTGCGCAGCCTGGCAAAGCTGAGTGAAACTGAACGGGAGAGGTCTTGAGTTGAAAGTCACCTAGTTGAAACACAGCTAAGGACAGGATAAGACCATACTGGAACAAAGGAATTAAGACAGTGGATGCATCATGAAAGATGAGCTGTACAATCTCCATCTCTCCATTTACCACTTCGCTTCTCTTCTAGGATGCTGGTCACCTGGCATGTATTTCCCTGGGGCAGGAGAAAATTCTCTGGGGAAACTGAGTGACTTCGGAGAAAAAAAAAATCACCAGATACTGAATTTGGAATATGGACTGACTGGCTTTTGGTTTGAACACGAAACACGTTTGTACGGTCCAACGTAACCCAAGCTGTTGATCATCAGACTAAGACCCATTTTATAATGAAGTTTTACTTGTGACAGCATAGGATTTTTAAATCTCTCTTTCTCACCTAGATTTTTGTTTTTGAAAATTAGTATTTTTCCCTAAAAGGATAGATTCCCTAGATTTGTATACTTTGCCCTGTCCTGTACCGGGGCAATGGTATTATCATGATATCCTGCTCTGCTCTGTTGATGCAGAGTGTAAAAGTGTAAATATTTGCTGTCGGAATGTTACTATAATTAGTTGGGTTTTCCTCTCACAGGAGGAAAGAAACTAAGCTGGTGTAGTTAGCTTCTTCTGTGGGACCTCTGGCTGGTTTGTGACTTTGTGACTTGTTCTTGAATCCTGTTTTTTAACTGGCCATAAAGTATGACAATGAGCACTAATCGACAGCTAATCCCCCTCTCCTGGTCATTTTAGTTTGGGCTCCCCCGAAGCAAACCCTGAAACAAGAGTTAAAGTGCAAGTAGTTTATCTGGAAGGTAATCCCAGGAAGGGCCTGCAGGGAGGCAGGAGGGAGACAAGGAAGGCCAAACACGGTTTGTGATAACAAGCCAGTCACCATGCTGCGGCAGGCAATGGGGGTCAGTCGCACTGGAAACTCTGGGAGATAGCTCGGTACAGGCACCTCAGAGCCACCCCACCCAAGGGTGAAAGAGCTGGAGATTTACCCACCACTCCCAGGGCCCAAGGGCTGATCACAGGGCATTTCTGGTCTGCCACAGGCAGCCAAAGTAGCTGAGGTTAGCTTTTGACCCCACCACCTTAGCAAGTGACCTAGCCAATCAGGTTCCAGTATGGACACCGGGCAATGGGAATAATCACTTACATGAAGAGGCTCGTCATACATCTCAGTTTACCTGAGATGATCCACGTTTACGCATCTATCTCGGCACAAGTATAGATAGCACCCTCTTTTATTCTCAAGAGTTTCTTAGTTTGTCTGGGAATGCTGCCTCTCTTATTCTGGCCCACGTGACCTGAATGTCTAGCCTGAATCTAATCATAAGGAAACATCCACGCAAACCCAAAATAAGAAACATTCTATTAATAAAAATAGAAGGGGATGATATTCTACCAAAATGTAAATACCAGAAAAGAAAAAGAGAGACTAGAGAAATGTTCCAGATGAAAGGAAACTAAGGAATCACAGCATCTACATGCAATACTGTTCCTAGACCCCATCCTACGTTTGGAAGAGAAGAAAGTGCTATAAAGGTCATCGCTAGATCCCTTGACAAAATTAGACTATGGACACTCAATTAGGTAAAAGAATTGTGTCAATGTTGAATTCACTGAAGTTTCTGACTATAGCACAGTTAAGTAAAATGATATCTTTATTCTTAGAAAATATATTCTTAGCCATCTAGGAGTGAAACACATGATGTATGCAACTTACTCTGAAAAAATGCTGAAAAACAAAATAAAATAAAATAAAATAAAATAAAATAAAATAAAATAAAATAAGTTCTAAAAGCATGACATGTGTAAATATAAACATAGACATAAACATAAAAATGTATGGAGAAAGAGAGAGAAAGGAGATGAGGCAAAATAGTGACAATAGGTCAGTCTTGGTAAAGGATATATGGGTGTTGTATAATCGCAATTTCTCAAAGAAAGTTGGAAATTACTTTCAAAACCGTTTGTGGAAATCCCGATCCTCTTCTATGTTAAGCATTTTGCAGTGTAGGCATTTAATAAACATCATTTCCTTTACCTTATAGCCATATAAATGTGCATAACAGCAAAGAGAGAGAGAGAAGGACAGAGAGGAAGATGGTTTAGCCAACTGTGTAGTAACAACAGGAGAAAATGGTCTATAACCATTATAAGCATGTGGAAGACATGATGATATAAGTGGGAATGTTTATAACAAACATGAAGGGGAGCAGAAAAACAAAATACCAGATGCATGGTGATGACAGTCATCTAAGAACACATATATGTACATAATCGGATATTCGTGTCATATACCAGGTTTTATATTCATCACATCTTATTGTCATTTAAAGCTAATTGCATATATGGTGCTTCTTAAAAATTTTAATTAGCATTCTTAATTAAAGAACTGAACAACTATTTTAAAAGCCTGAGTAAAATAGGCATAGATGTTTGCCTTTTAGTCAACTTCATATTCTACAACTTTGAGCTTTCTCTTTCAGTTTACATACATCCTGAATTTGCTGTGGGCTTTTTCCAGACACAAAGAGTAGTATAGAACATTCATGTAAATGCCAAGTCTCTGCTGTTTTCTAGTTGTGTGGTCTTGAACAATTCAGTTAATCTGTTTTCTAAAATGATGGATTTGAGCAAAACAATCTCTAAGATCTCCTTTCTGCTTGTTAGGAGCCAAATTGTGTCCTCTAAAATTCACGTTTTAGGGGCACTGGGGTGGCTCAGTCAATTGAGCATCTGACTTTGGCTCAGGTCACTATCTCACGGTTCATGGCTTTGAGCCCCACGTTGGACTCTGTGCTGACAGCTCAGAGCCTGGAGACTGCTTTGGATCCTGTGTCTCCCTCGCTCTCTATCCCTGCCCCCCCCCAAAATAAATAATAAACATTAAAAAAATTAATAAAGAATAAAAATAAATAAACCACATTTTAGTCCTAACCCCCAGGGCCTCAGAATGAAACCATATTTGGAGATAGGGCCTTTAAAGAGGTAATTAAGGTAAAATGAGGTCATATGAGTGGGCCCTAATCCAGTGTGACTGGTGTCCTTATAAGAAGAGTAGATGAGGACACAGACATACATACAGAGAGAAGACCATGTGAGGATACAGGGAGAAGGTGGCCATCTGCAGCCAAGGAGAAACCAACTCTGCCGATACCTCAGTCTCAGACTTCAAGACTCCACAGCTATAAAAAGAAAAAGTGAATCTCTGCTGTTGAGGCCACCCAGTCTGTGCTTCTTTGTTATGGCAGCCCAAGCAAACCAATATACTGCTCTAACATTCTGATTCTTCTGCTTGCTCTTCTTTTATGGGCCATCCATTTCCCAGGATATATAAATGTCTGCCACAAGAGGGCCACTCCGCCCTCAGAGTGAACACCCTGCCTCCTGGTCGCCCAGAGAGCGATTGCTGATTGCAAAGGGGACAGAAGGATGTGCAGATGAACAGCCTGAAGCCTTTCCACAAAACTGGATCGACCCCAAAGACAAGCCATCCTGGAAAGGTTCATTTCCAGTAGGGTGACCAGCAAACCCGAGGGAAAGGGCAGACCCCTGGCTCCCCAGCCCCTGCTCTCTTAGGGTGGCCTCCCCATCAGGCCCCAGCCTTTATAGTATGCTTAGCTACCCTGTAAGTGATAAGTCCGCATGAAGAGTAATAACAGATGGGGAAACATCAGAAGCAAGGCTCAATCTCCAGCTGCACACACACGAAGACTTCCGGGAAAGTAAAGCCGCAGATTCAAACACTATCAAAGGCAGGAGGGCACTGAGCACCAACCAGCTTTTCTCAGGGTCTGGTACAGAAACTGAAGTAAGAATCAACAAACCCAAATTTGTTGGATGACAGATATGTTCCTTGGGCTTTTCGACTGATGGGCACCAGGACAAGGCATGACAACTAAATGCAACGCATGATACTGAATAGGATTTTAGACTAAGAAAAAAAAGCTATAAAGGATTATTATTGTGATGATCAGTGAAATTTGGATAAGGAATACAAATTAGATAATAATATTACAAGTGTTGGGGCACCTGGGTAGCTCAGTCCATTAAGCGTCCAATTTCGGCTCAGGTCATGATCTCACCATCGTTGGTGGGTTCGAGCCCCACACTGGGCTCTGGTCAGCACAGAGCCAGAGCCTGCTTCAGATTCTGTGTCTCCCTGTCTCTCTCTCTGCCCCTCCCCTGCTCGTGCTCTCTTTCTCTCTCAAAAATAAATAAACATTCAAATAATAATAATATTATTAAAGGTGTTAAAATGGCTGCTTTTGGGGTGCCTGGGTGACTCAGTCGGTTAAGCAGCCGACTTCGGCTCGGGTCATGATCTCGCGGTCCGTGAGTTCGAGCCCGGCTTCGGGCTCTGTGCTGGCAGCTCAGAGCATGGAGCCTGTTTCAGATTCTGTGTCTCCCTCTCTCTGACCCTCCCCTGTTCATGCTCTGTCTCTCCCCGTCTCAAAAATAAATAACGTTAAAAAAATTTTTTTTTTAAAATGGCTGCTTTTGGTAATTGTACTATGGCATGTGAGAAAATGACCTTGTTCTTAGGAAATACATGCTAGTTTAAAGAATAATGAGTCACAGTGTCCAATTTACCCTCATTTGGTCAGAAAATAAGTAATATACATGCATATACAATACACACGTATAAAAATAAATACAGAGAATAAAAAAGCAAATGGAGAAAAATGTAAATAATTGGTAGGTTTGGGTAAAGGTCATATGCAACGTTTCTATAAATTTGAAATTATAACAAAAGAAAAATCACTCCCCTCCCCAAATCCCAAACACCTCTGGGAAAATTGTGCTGAGAATAGATATTTCTTAGTAACCGCAAGAAAATACAAAAATGCTCCTTGCTCCTTTGATTTATGAGATGGTATCATGGTCTCAGCAGCCAGGGTTTCACTGATGATTATGGTGGGAGTTTAACACCACTAATAACGAAGGGCTTTTGAAATATATGTGGACTTACCTTCCCTGAACACCAGACAATGGGGCACTACCTCGGAATGTCTCTTAGACATTGCTACACCTGCTCATTCATCATCATTCTGGTCATGCATGAAAAGTGACCATACCCATGACCTCAGGGATGCAGAAATGAGTCATTGTCCCAGCAGGCGCCATCCTCAGGACCAAGTTTGGAGAAGGCTCTTTCACAGTTATAATTTCTTGTGGATTTAAAGCTAGCCACGCTATTCATATTTCTGCTCTGTACTTCTCTTTAAGATATCATTAAACAGACCCACCACCACTCTTAAGCTGGGTCAGCCTACATCTGAACCACAGCTCCTTTTCTTCTGGGAATAGATTGTCAAGTGGTTTGATGTATCATGGAGTCACAGCTGGCCAACCGGCATGCCCATTTTGCCCTAAAAGGAGGATGTGCGAGCCCCTGGTTTGTACTACTTAGGAAATGGATACGAAGGAATTAGGCATACATATCCACGAAGGCATTTCTGATAGAAATATACATTCACAGATTGAAGCATACATCTGGTATATCATTTTTATAGGGCCATCCATACTTTCCCATGGATATCAAGAGGAACTGATTTAACTATTTCATAAGAGAAGATGTTCTTATCTTCTCAAGTTCACCCAACTTTATAGCTTTAACCTGAAATTGGGAGGGATGATATTCCAAGCTACTTTACCCACTATTTTCAGACTCTGCACACAGTTTGAAAGTATAGTAAGGGATGCTAAGACTGTACATTTTAAGCTCTAACCTTCAATTCTTGGACTTAAACTCCATGTGAAGTTTTCCAGTGAAATTTGTAACGACAGCCTGTTTGAGTAGGAGCGCCATTGTTCGGTGGGCATATGAGCCTGACCAAAATTCAAAGAACTACCTATTCCAACCATCTTCCTTGTTAGTTCATTTGCAAAAGGACTGTAATGATGTGAATTACCCTATACTCCACTCTCTACCACCAGCTCATGGTTGATAGTTACTAACTCCTACCCCTTCATTTATCTAATATTTTTGTCTTCTGACTTTTCTTCTCACCCAGCAGATACCATCCTTTTCTTCATTTGTCTTTGCCCCTTGGTTTTGGAAACCAATATCTTCCTTACTCCCTTGAACAACGCCCCACACCCACCCATCAGCTCATGTAAATTAATTTATGAAGTAGACTGTTGAGAGGTCTTCAGTTCCACACACCTGAGCCCACCACAGGCTTAGCCAAGATGCCTCTCTAAGGCTCCACCTCTCCACTACCCAGGCAGACCTGCTCACGCGATTGTTCTAACTAGCCTAGAGCTCTTTAAAGGCAAGGCAGATGTCAATGCTGTTCATTCTACAGTGCCCACTCTCTACCAGAGGATTGGTCCAGGGATCCATCTTCCATCCTTCCCCAGGCTGCTGGAAACCCTAGAAGGTTAGCCCTCCTAGATTGCTTCACCTGACTCCGTGCCCTCGGTCTTCCTGTAGGGTTTCGCAAATGGGGGTCGCTGGCAGGAGATCACAGAGACTTCCTTCTTGTTTCCCTCTCCCCTCTAAGCAAAATCACCCCTTCATGGCATCTCATGCTTCCTGCTGTTGCTAGTTCTGGGCCCTTTATCACGCTTTGATGATTCCGTTAACCCTGCTCACAGCTCTGGAGGTTGTCTCTTCATTAAATTCTCTTCAGTTAAGCTCTTTGTTTATACCGTTTATTTCCTGCCAGATACAGAAGAACCCTGGCGGATGCAAAATCTCATTCATCAACCAGTAAAGCTTCTGAAACACTGTAGGTATCCGCTAAAATGAATTAAACAACAAATGAAACTTAGAAAGAAACTTGAAATCAAGACAAAGTTTTTGAGTGTTGGGAAGTTTCATCTTGAAACTTTCAGATGGGGAAGCTGAGTATCACTTGGCCAAAGACGAAGCTCGAGGCTCTTATCGATAGCTGTACCAGAGGCCTGGTCCTCTTACTCCATGTTTGCTGACTGGGCTGTTTCAAAAGATGTGGTCAAACTTTGTAAGCAGCCCTCAATTGAAATTTGCTTTGCTCTCCACTGTGATGACTAGATTTCTGTTGTCTCCCATCGTTGGAATATAGAGGGACAGGACAAAAATCCATTCGTTAAGAAAGAAAACAGTGCACCAGTCAGCAGAATGACTAGACACAATAAAAGAAAAAAAAAAACTTCCTTGAAAAAGAGCTTTCTATTTTAAGAAGATGAATAAAAAGAAGAGATGCCCTCAAGTGATAGATAATGAAGACATTCCCCAGGCATCCTCAGCCTCTGTGGCTTTTCAGATGTAAACCTGAAACGTAGTCCATTACAAAGGGTGGCATCCAAGCTGGATTCCAGCTGCTTGTTCTGTTCTGTGGTCAGCCTGTGCTGAACATAGCAGTTTAAACAAGCCACAGAGCTGTGAGTGGCCCCTGTGTCTAAAATGCCTTCTGGATTATCCTCAATGACTCTAATCGTAGGACTTAGAATCTGCAAGGATGAGAATTAAACGGGACATTTAGGGTCCAGCTCTCCGGGGTACATTATTTTTTCAAACTAACCTGGGTTTTTGGGTAACACACACACTGGATCTGAAAATGCCACTTTGTCACGATTTGCTATGTGATATCCTAGTGACCTCTAAGGCCAATTCCAGGACATCGCAGGGACAACACACCAGTGTCCCCAAGCCTGCATTTGGGGCACTATTTGGCCGAGTCACTTGCAGTATTATTCTGGAGCTGCCTCTCAGGAGCTCATAAGACCCAACTATTGTATTTCCAGGAATTTGGGTTGCTGGTTAACACCTCACTGATAGCTTGAAATCAGCAATAGTGGGAGTTTTCACACCACAGGAGTTGACAAACACTATAAAGACATTTCTTCCCTTGAAACTCAGCTGTTCAACATTCACTGGAATCATGTTAACTATGAAATAATACTGATCCATCTCTCCAATTGAGAAGGAAAGCTGGTAAATGCAAATAAAAAGGGCCAGCCGGATATCCAAGGCCGGATAGTCCCCTTGCATGCTTTTGGCTTCTGCAATCTTGCTTTCCTCTTGCATCAGCCAGAAGCCAGGAATCTGAAGCTTGAGTATACTAGTCCCGCCCAACCTGGAAGCACATATGTATAAAAGATCAGTATAACCCAAGCCAGATGCTCAGCCTTTGGAGTTGACTCCGCTGGGCTGGCACCGGTGACAAATAAAAAGTCTTTTCTGATTCCCTAGCGCTTGTTGCTTGTCTCTTTCCTGGGCACCGAGTATTTGCTATAACACAGGAGCTGAAATTGATGGGTAGAAATTTGTTCTTTCTTCAATCCCTGCAAACTCAAAGAAGAGAACCAGCCTTCCCAAGTACATTATTGAAAATAGTCCCCTAAATTCAAATACTCAGTTAAAAAAAATAGAGCAGAATTAGAGTCTACAGCCTGAGAAAATGGTTTGTTTTGATTTCGAGTTGGCTCAAGAAGTTTCTGACAATTAATTTCATATAATTGCCTTATAAAGTTAAAATGCCTTCCAAAATTTTATGGGGCCATTTCAAAACCTAGGGAAATCAGCCAGTAAATTAAAATGTATCTCTGCAAGGAGAGAAAGAGATTGATCTCAAGACTAGTTTAGGCCCAGCTGGAGGACTTGGTCTCTGTTCCAGTGGAAAGGAAGGTAGCAATCCTTAGCAAAGCCCAAGATTTCTTTTTCCTGAAATAATGACTGACCACTGCCTCTGTTGTTTTTGGCCAAGTGTTTGACCAAAACAAGAATTTTGCAACTGCAATGACCTAACTTGGGAAACAATTTTATAACATTTTCTAGGAACCACAAAACCTTTGTTTTACTCTTTCTGAAGACCGACAGTGGGACCAGAAGGAGAGCATAATATTTTGCCGTGTAACAAAGAAAAAAACTTGATAAGGTCAGCGGCTGGAAGAATTTTTCAGTTCAAATAACGGTCATCCAGAGCCCGTGAAATGCTGCCTTTCAAACCAATAATGAACGTGCCTTGCACAACATCACATCCAGCTAAAATCCTGGATCCGCTCAGCTGATTATTAGGGCATTAAATGGTGACCTTTATCATACAATAAATTGTAAGCCGGGCAGCTAGGTTTGACAAAAACAGCAGGAACTGCAGTTAGCAGCAAAAACAGACTCACGTGTTAGAAGAGCCAGGAGAAAACTTCTTGACGTGGTTGGAAGAAAATAGAAGCTTCTTGCAGTGACTCGAACTTCAGTTGGATGAGTGTAGATGATCCAAGTTAGGCAACGTTATGATTGCTGGGGACTGCAAAAAAAATCAGTCAGCTCAACTATCAGCAAAATGCCCTCCCAAGGCCTATTAAATAATGTACCAGTGAAGTTATTTGAAGTAAACTGATATACTGTGCCATAGGATGTATGGACTAAAATCATGGACACTTGAGTTCAGTGGTCTAGGTTTAAATTCTCTGCAACCCATGGTGTGCCTGAGTGGTTTAGTTGGTTAAGCGTCTGACTCCTGATTTTGGCTCGGGTCGTGATCTCAGGGTTTCTTAAGTTTGAGCCGCATGTCGCGCTCTGCACTAAGAGTGCAGAGCCTGCTTGGGATTCTCTCTCTCTGCCTCTCCCTTACTTGCGCTCTCTCTCTCTTTCAAAAATAAATAAATAAACTTTAATAATTCTTTGTGACCCTTTAGCTACATGGTCTCAGAAAAGAGACTTAATTTCTCTAAGCCTCACATGCCCCATCTAGAAACTGGGGGTGATAGTAGTTTCCAAAAGATGTTGTGAGGGCTACATAATGTGTTCAGAATGATGGGTGGCACATAGTAAGTGCTTAATAGACATTAGCGATTATTTTTTTTTTGCATATAGGCCGATGGGCTTTAAGCATTTGTCTTAGTTTGGAATCCCCCAGAAACAGCCTCTGAGCACAAGTGGTGTATTTGGGAGATGATCATGTCACAGCAGTAGATGAATGGGGGACATAAGGCAGGAAGGGAAGGTGGCCAGTCACGGGGGTGTCATCACCACTACCTCTGTGGGCAGCAGGAGCTCACTGTATCTGGGACCTCTAGGAGACAGAACAGGACACCCCACAGAACTATCCCACCCAAGGAGGGAGGAAGCTGGGTACTTATTCACAGCTCCCTGTCCATCTTTGGTTGGGAACTGCTCCCAAAGGCATTCACCCTGTAGGACACGGGACAGAAAATGGCAGGCAGTTCAGAGTTTGCAGCCTTCAGCGTGAGAGAGTGGAAGGGGACACAGGAGGGGAACTGGCAGCAGCTACTAGAGCCCTGCATCACTGTTTTCAGATCATTAAATGGGCTGGAGTTCCTTTATTTATTTTTTAATGTTTATTTCTTTTGAGAGAGAGAAAGAATGAGCAAGAGAAGGGGCAAAGAGAGAGAGGAGAGAGAGAATCCCAAGCAAGCTCTATGCTGTCAGCACAGAGCCCAACGCAGGGCTTGATCTCATGAGCTTAGGATCATGACCGGAGCTGAAATCAAGAGTTGGAATGTTTTGTTTTGTTTTTTTTAATCTTTATTTATTTTGGGGGGGGGGGAGAGAGTGAGACAGAGCGTGATCAGGGGAGGGGCAGAGAAAGAGGGAGACACAGAATCCAAAGCAGGCTCCAGGCTCTGAGCTGTTAAGCACAGAGCCTGACATGGGGCTCGAACTCACGAACGGCGAGATCATGACCTGAGCTAAAATCTGACGCTCAACTGACTGAGCCACCGAGACACCTCTGAAGTTTATATATTTGTTTTAATGGGTCAACCCTTAAGTGACAATAATACAACAGAGCAAAACAAAAAACTGTGTTCATTCTATGCTGGTTTTAATGGAGGTATTAAGAAATAAATCATGTAACTTAAAAACATTTGTATGTAAGTGCCCATTAAATCAACACAATGCTGAGTATAATAGATGGAGTTTCAACCCTAATTCTGCTTTGAACGGCTTACTCTTCCTCAATATCCATCACCCGAAGCTAGGGAGGTATCCAGTATTTTTCACAGTTCTGTGGAAGACCCAAGCCTTCATGGAAAAGGAAAACATCCCTCTTTTTTCAAAAGTCACCAAACTCTTAGCAGTTCCAATAACTGACTTTTTCAGTAAACGAAACTATTTGCGTTTTTAGGAAAAATAATATATTAAGACTTTCCCATGCATCCAGAGGTTCAAAACACTAAAACGGTAATGAACACCATAAACTCCATTCCTAAACTGCACAATGTATCTGTTGGATGATTGTTTGTGTCATCTTCATGTGAAAGCAGAAAGCCTGTATATGAGGCCAATGTTTCTTTTTTTTTTTTTTAAAGATTTTTTTAATGTTTGTTTGTGAGACAGAGAAAGACAGAGTTTGAAGGGGGGAGGGTCAGAGAGAGGGAGACACAGAATCTGAAACAGGCTCTGGGCTCTGAGTTATGAGCACAGAGCCCGACATTGGGCTCAAACTCACAGACCGTGAGATCATGACCTGAGCCAACCTGAGCCGAAGTCGGACGCTTAACCGACTGAGCCACCCAGGCGCCCTGAGGCCAACGTTTCTAAAGACAAATGACTGCCTCAGAGGAAAAGATTGGAAGATTTGCCTATCTAAAACGTAAACTGCTTTGTGTTACAAAAAAAAAAATAATAATAAAAATAAATAAATAAATAAAGAACAACAAACCCTAAACAATGTTAAAAGCTAAAATAAACACAGGGGGATGGTTTGCGTATTAGACAAAAGACAAAGTACTAGGTAATGAAAATTACAAATCAAGAACAAAAAGACAAAAAGCCAGCAGAAAAGTGAAGGACAAGATCAGCTGAGAAGTTTACCTGTTTCAGAAATCAGCCATTTGTGACATTTTCAAATGAAAGGAAAAAGAACCATATATTGTTATGCCCAGAATTCGTGATCCCCAAAGACCACCAGGGAGCCGAGTCCGATGCAAAAGCAAAAGAGCCTTTATTCGAGCTAGCTCGAGCCCAATCCCCTACCTGCACCGACACAGCGGTGAGATACCGGGGAGAGAGAGCGAGTTTCAAAAGGACAAAGGTTTTATTGGGGCCTAGGGGCAGTTGGTGAGGTAATGGCTATGGCCTCAGCCGATTGGCTGGGGAAGGGTCCGAGTCCTGTTAGGCAGGTGGGGGGGGGGGGGGTGTTACTCAAGGGGAGGAGGTGTGGTCAAGGTGAAGGACACAGAACAAGATGGAGTCGGCCGGCGTAGGCCCGCCCTTTCAAGTCCATGTCTACTGATTACGTTGATCACATCTACAAAATATCTTCACATCCATGTCTTCACTAAAATTTGACCAAGCCATCAAGCACCAAAGCCTAATCAACTTGACACATAAAATTAGCCACCACACATGGTTATGTCTGCTACTTCATGGGGAAAATAGGAGTCCTCAGAAAGACACTCTCTCAACGTCCGCCCCCAAGTTCACAGTCCAACATGCCATTTCCCCTCCAGGACTGCTCATCAATATTTGAGTCTGCTGACTACATTCCCCTTCTTGAAGCACCCTTTCTTTCTTTCTTTTTTTTTTAATGTTTATTTATTTTTGAGAGAGACAGAGACAGAACGCGAGTGGGTTAGCGAGAGAGGAAGACACAGAATCGGAAGCAGGCTCCAGGCTCTGAGCTGTCAGCACAAAGCCCGATGTGGGGCTCAAACTCATGAGCCATGAGAAGATGACCTGAGCCGAAGTCAGACGCTCAACCGACTGAGCCACCCAGGCGCCCCTTGAAGCACCCTTTCTTACGCCCGTTATTCCACTTGCTTCTGGGTTTTCTGTTTCTTAGCCTCTTGAAGGGATCCTCTTGAGCTTCACATCTTTGAACTACTGGAGTTCCTGCGGGTTCTGTCCCCAGCCCTCTTCTCTTTCTACCCTCAGAAAACATCTCAACTTTTCTGAGATGTATTGACTGGTATCAGCTAGGATTGCATGTGGGTGCACACAGCAGGTAGCCAACAATAGTTTAACCAAATAAGATCTGCTTTTTGTCTTCAGGCACAGAGTCTAGAGGTAGGCAGTTCAGGGCTGGTATGTTGGACCACTCTTCGCTCTGCTGTCCTCAGTGCGTGGCTTGGTGTCTGTGCTCACAAGATGGCCGCTGCCCTGTAGGCATGGTGTCTACACCTGCCATGTTTTCCCACCAACTATTTGGAACTTAACTCATTTACTTATTCAACAAATACTTATTCACAACTCACTATGTGTTAACACTCTTCTAGGCACTAGGAATACAGAAGTGAAAAAAAATGGTTTAAAATCCCTGTTCTCGTGGACCTTATATTTAAATGGGGGGGGGGGGGAGGAATAGAAAGTAGATGAGAAAAACAAGTAAAAAATGTGCGAGGTTTGATGATGAATGTTATGGAGAAACATAAAGCAGAGAAAGGAACTGGAAGGTTAGAGGTGTGTGGTAATTTTAGGCAGGGTAATCAGGGAAAGCCTCACTGAGGAGGTGACATCTGAGAACAGACCTGAGAGAAGTGATAAAGCAAGCCATTTGGTTGCCTTCCAAGCATAGGGAAGCAAGCTGATGATGAAGAGTACTATTAACATTTTTTTTTAAATCACAGGAATACGAAAACTATGTCTGTGTTGGTCCCTCAATGGTGTATGTGCATATGTGCAAATGTGTGGTATGGAGTATGGATGTACAACACAAACTCTGGAGGACACATTCCACACCAATGACAGGGCTTAATTTTGGTGAGGGGCCAAGAAATGCAGGGCAGTGAAGGTGAAGTTTTCTATGTGGCCTTTTTCTTTTTTAAAAAAAATAAGGAGAAGGTATTCTTAGACAATTTGTATAATTAAAATTTTTAATTCTTTTTTTAGAAGTTTTTTTAATGTTTATTTTTGAGAGAGAGAGAGAGACAGAGTGTGAGCAGGGGAGTGGCAGAGAGAGAGAGAGAGAGAGAGAGAGAGAGAGACAGAATCTGAAGCAGACTCCCGGCTCTGAGCTGTTGGCACAGAGCCCGACGTGAGGCTCAAACCCACAAACCGTGAGATCATGACCTGAGTCGAAGTAGGACACTTAACCAACTGAGCCACCCAGGCGCCCTTTTAATTCTTTTTAATTATTGGACAAAAAGGTGTTGGGCCGATGACCTTGGAACCCTCATTTTCTTTCTCTTTTCAGGGTTGTTTTTTTTCCTAACAAACTTGCATTTTTTTTAATAACTAGGAAAAAAATGCAACAAAGCAATTTCCATTCTGTAATTATTTCTACTGCTCTTTGGCTCAACCACCAGAATGACCCAGGGCCCATCTCTGTCCTGGCTCAGGGCCCAGGGGGCTCCCTCTCTCTCGGTGCAGCAAGCAAGGTGATCTTGCCGAGCCCTCCCCACAACTGCTGCCTCTGTGGTTGCCAGCATCACCTTGACTACCTGCAGAGACACTCCTGCCACGGCCTCTCCAGTGGGGAAAGCTCCCTTCCCATTAGGTTGCAAGGCTTATTAATATAAGATGAGCAGAGAAGCAAAGGGAGGAAAAATACATAGGGCCATGGCTTTCCAGAGGGGAAGTCCCGTTTCCTCAGTATTGACACCAGGCCCCTTGGTTCATCTCCCTGATTAATCTGGCTCTCGCAGTTTCTCTCTCTGGAGAAACTTGAGATAAGTTTCTCAGCGGCTGGGGCAAAGGGCAGTCGGATGCAGTGTCTTGTTGCATACCCCTTCCCATTGCACTCGGGTTCCAGATCACGCCGGCCACCTTGTTACTCTCCTACCTCATGGTGTTTTCTACAAGAGCCTATGGAATGGCCTTCAGCGGTTTCTCTGCCGTCCAATGTCCTCTGCAATGTGCTCTAGGGTCTTGGCTCTGGGTGTCCACGGCTATCCCAGTATGGTCTCCTCTTCCCCAAGGGAGGTATGAATGCCTGTGACTGGTTTTAGGAGAGTTATCAGCATGGCCTGGCAGATTTACTAAAAACACCTTTTCATATTTGGTTCTTCCTCCTCCCAGGGCCCTGGCTTGGGACCCAATCTCTTTGGCTGCTCTATTTGAAGCATGGAATTATGGCCTAAGTCTTTTCTCATTTTATTTATTAATCCTCCTCACCATGTATTTATTGTGACTCCAGTCTTCTATAAAGTGTGTGTGTGTGTGTGTGTGTGTGTGTGTGTTGGGATAGCCGATTCTAAAGAACATTACAAGTAGGGGTGCCTGGGTGGCTTGGTTGGTTGGTTAAGCATCTGACTTTGGTTTCAGTTCAGGTCATGTTCTCATGGTTGTGAGATGGGGCCCCAAGTGGGGCTCTGAGCTGGGCACGGAGCCTGCTTAAGATTTTCTCTCTCCTCCTTCCTCTGCCTCTTCCCTGCTCTCTCAAATAAATAAATAAACTTAAAAAGAAAAATGGGGCACCTGGGTGGCTCAGTTGGTTAAGTGTCCGACTTTGGCTCAGGTCATGATCTTGCAGTTTGTGAGTTTGAGCCCTGCGTTGGACTCTGTGCTGACAGCTCAGAGCTTGGAGCCTGCTTCAGATTCTGTGTCTCCTCCTGTCTCTGCCCCTCCCATGCTCATGATCTGTCTGTCTCTCAATAACAAATAAATGTTAAAAAAATTTAAAAAATTAAAAAAAAAGAACATTACAAGTAATGCTGCTCTGTTAACAAACCTACAACAGTTATACAGGATAAACCTGCTCGCAAAAGGTAGATTCAAGCTACTCAGTACTAGGTTTGATAAGTTGTGACGCTAGCCTTTTCATTGGGTATGGATATTACTATTCACATTTTCTTTAGAAGATAAAACCAGCTGATGGGAAGGTAATGCTGACTTCGTTTTGTGAGAAATAAAACCTACTCAGGAGGAGCCATATTTAAGGCTCATAATTTATTTATTTATTTAATTTTTTAAATCTTTTACTTATTTTTGAGAGAAAGAGAGACACATGTGAGTAGGGGAGGAACAGAGAGGGAGACACAGAATTCGAAGCAGGCTCCAGGCTCTGAGCTGTCAGCACAGAGCCTGTCGCGGGGCTCGAACCCAAGAACCGTGAGATCATGACCTGAGCCCAAGTTGGACGCTCAACCGACTGAGCCACCCAGGCACTCCAAGGCTCATAATTTCTGAATTTTCTTTGAAACAAGTTGATAGTCTGGGTTGTTAACATCTATGCAGAATGACTAGCTTTGTGTATGCACAGAGATAGAGGGAGTTTTACTCAGGAAAGAAAATATTTATTTTCCTTTTTTTTTTTCCTGAGGGGAAAATATTTCCTCCTTCACCCTCATTAATTTTTATGGTTGGTGAAGCATTTTCATTATATTAGCCAAAAGGAGGCTGGACTAAATAAAGTAGAAAACCAAAGGCATATGAAACGGTTTCCTGGCCAGGATGATACTGCAACCATCTTGGGAAAGTTTGTCCTCCAGAAAAACAAATGAAATTGTGGCTTGCCAAGCCACCTCATGGAATCCAGGCAATACTTTCTGCTTTTTTTCCTCTGAAAGCTTGGACACAGAGTCTCAGTTTATTTGTTGAACACGTTCTTCTTGTTTCTTGTAACCATAGACTCTGGTCTAGTTGAGTGTTTCTTATGTCAGGCTATAGCTGAGCCAATATTTATCATTTAAGAAATTTCCATGAGTCATAAAATAAACCTGTGGTAGGCACTACCTTCTATGGGAGTTTCTTTCCTAGAGTTTTTAAGATAAAAGGGAAAACACGGAATCTGGAATCCAACACCCAGCATTTGTCAGACCACACGGATATTTTCTCCTATGGGGAGGATCCTCCTGAGATTTCAAAGCCATTCAAGGTGTGCTGCCTCCTGCCTGAACACCTTCTGGCCCGACGGCCCGGACCCCTCTCCAAATGGCCAGGCCAGGGCCAGAAAGGAAAGGAAGCTGTAGAGGTTTCAAGGGCGGAAGTGACTCACTGGCTCAAGGGGTGGGAGGAAAGGTTTTCCATTGGAGGGAGAATACAAATGAGCAAGTGATTCCTTCCACCTCCAATGTGGAACATCTTGCAAGGGGGCCTGAATTTACACCGACCAAAGGGGGGAAAAATACTGTAAGATGTGATGTGTGGCCCTTAGTTACGTATAAGAGTGTGTTTCATTAGTGCTGCTTGCCCCTTTTGTGCCAATCAGCTTCTTTTCCCCAGATGGGGACCCGCTAGGAGTCCACAACCTGGACAGTTATAGCAACTTAGTGATTTTGCTGTAAAAACAGGCCTTGTATCAAGAGCACAAGGCCTAGAGTTTATAAATCAAAATTCAGAGGTCTGCTTTAGTATTACTAGGATACTCCACAAATTGCTAATATGGCCCTAGATACTCAAGACATTTTCTGTATTGTGCAGGCATTACACTTTAGAACCAAAGGGGTTAACCTAACACCTTCAGTTTGCAAGGATAAGGAGGTCCAGAGAAGTGTACCTCCTAAAAGGTCACACAGCCAGTCAAGACCAGAACTTGTGCCAATGGTATAAAACACCTTCTTGAGAGCCTGGTGATAGAAATACCGGAGTTGTAGTGATAAAGGCAAAAGTTATATGAAAAGACACTCCAATTTCACATCATGGCCATTGTCCCTCAGCTGTTTCTAGCAGAGCTGTCCTTGAATATGCTCCAAATTTCCTCACTGGGCAGAGCTGGGGTTCTTTGGCTGAAGCACCATTTCACATTCTGCCTCACACCCCCAGAAGGGAAAACTGGGTATAAATCATAACCATCCCCTCTTCCAAAGCAAGAAACAAAAGCAGCAAACAAAAATCCCTACGTCTGTATCTTTCTAGGTACCTTGGTCCATGGAGTCTAATTTTTGGGTAAGAACATTAGGTGTTTTCTTCCCCCAATCATCAGCCTCTGAGTCAGCCCCCTAGCCATCTCTTCCATATTTGTATTCACCAACCTAAGCGAGAGGTCATGTCGGTAACAAATGCTCACTTCCTTCCTCTCCGGATGCCCCACTCAAGATTTGGTCACACCTCCCTGGTTTGATCTGCCCCATCAGTAGGATCCTGAGAATTCCCACTGGAACCTGGGCCAAGTTTATCTTGGCATCAATCTGTTTTCACTCATGATCTCCTTGTGGCAGGGCCCATGTATTCCTGGTAGCTAACATGGCCACAGCTGGCATCCAGTAGGACCCAGTAAACATGTCAAATCTAACTGAAAAGATTTCAAAGTAGCATCCTGTTGTGAATGTAAATAAGACAATTGCTTTGACCCCAAACACAAACTTTTTTCTTTTTTTTTTTAACTTACCTCCTCTTTTTCCTACAAGAAATTCAGGTGGTAATAATAGATAGGATGATGCAAATATCTTTTTAAAATGCCAGGCTGCTTGGACTCCTACTAATTGATGTATATTAGATTGAACCACAAGAATGTCCTACTTTTTGGGGGCACCTGGCTGGCTCAGTTAGTAGAGCATGTGACTCTTGATCTCAGGGTCATGAGTTCAAGCCCCACATTGGGTGTGCATCCTACTAAAAAGAAAAAAAAAAAACTCCTGCTTTTGTAGGTCAAAGATAGTTGAATTTTGTCCGTTTCTTAGGTACAGCCTAATGTAATTGAAAATAATATAAATACAGTGCTTTATACAGGGGCAATAATTCAGTCCTTTCATTAATCCACCCTGATCTCTTTACCATCATCTGCACGGTCCTACATCATCTGGTAATTATAATTACACTTTCAGTCTCATTTGGGTCCACCCACCCTGGCTCTCCAGGCTCCAGCCACACTGTCTTCCTTCTGTTTTTAGAACACGCTGACCTCAGCCCATCTGCCTGGGATGTTCCCCACTACCTTCACACAATTGAGTCCTTCTTGGCATTTAAGCCTCAGCTTAAATTCTGTTTCTTTGGATCAGACTTCTCTGAGCATTGATTTAAGCGTGCCCTTCCCGCCCCCAGTTACCCTCTGTCAAATCACCCAGTTTTATGGTCACTGAAGTACTTCTTTGATTGGTTGTTCATTGTTTGCCTGAAGCTGACTAGGATTTAAGCTTCAGGACTGCGCAGGAGCCTTGTCTGTCTTATTCATGGCTCTGAAGAGCTGGCACATCATAGGCCCAAAACATAAATGTGGAAATGATGGGTTCAAGAATTAACTTTTAAAATGTAGCAGAACTAAAGTATTTCCAAGTATTTTCTTCCCTAGTTTGCTGATTTCACCATTCTGGGATTCCTATATACAGATAGATACTCGTCCTTTTCCTCTATTTTCCAGGTCTCTGAAATTCTTCTCTTGTTCTTTGCATCTTCTTTATCCTTTCTTGGTGCATTCTGAGACAGTGAATTACTTGACCTCATCTTCTGACTCACATCTTTGTTATTTACATATATCCATCCATAGTCCAGCCCCTCTATTGAATCTTCCAGTTCAAGAATATTCCTAACGTCTGCATTTTTTTCCATAACTGCTTGTTCTTGCTTTTGGTCTCCCAGTATCTTTCCTTATCTGAGAATACTTACTATGCTCATTTTAATTTCTTGCCCTATTTCTTCTTTTGCTTGAAATTGTTCAGTTTGTTGCCTTTTTCTTTCATAATGCTAGGATTCCTCCTCCATCTCATTAACTTTACCTATGGACTCATACATATGTCCTTAGGGTTTTCATCTGGCTGGGTTTGTATAGAATACCTGGGGCAGGGGTTGAGGACGGGTACCACTCCTGGAGAGTCTGGGGGAAGATGGGTAGAGATGCACCAAGCTGGGGAACCTCTGAGGTTGCAAACTGGGCGCCCCCCCCAACCTCAACCAGGAGGCCCCGCCCTTCCAGATGACTTCTGAGTATACTCTCTCCTTAGCAGGATAGAACTATTTAGTCCCCAGAGGCAGGGGAGGTAAAAGGGGGTGAGGGAAATTTCCAAGCTTGGACAACCCGTTTGCAAGTGTTGGTGTCATCTCCATACCCCCATAGGGCTCTAGTGCTGCCTTGACATTACCCAGCAGCCTTGGCAGTGGGCACTTCACTGGTAATGAGGTTTTCTAGCTCTCTGGTAGTCAGGAGAGAGGCAGAGGTCTGCAGAAAATAACGGGGTGGGGGAAAAATGGGTCCCAACTGGAAAGCTCACCACTACCAGTCTGTTACTGCCTGTCAGGTCTTCCTTTCCCTCCATCTCCCAACCTTCCTCCTGTCCTTACCCATGTAAAACTGCCTCCCTATTTTTTCTGAAAGTACACACTTTGAGCTTTTAAGAGATGCCTTCTTATTTTTATAATTTGCTGAGATTTTCTATTTACTTCATTCCTACCCTTCATGATTTATTTTAACTTGTGGTCACATTCAACCCCTGAGCTTCTTTATATTCTGGAGAGTTTGAAGTCATTTTGTCTATCCTTAAATCAAATACCGGATTCCAGATGCCTTTATTTGTCCCTTTCTGAATCCTTTGTGGCTTTTTCTTTCTTCAGAAGTATAGCAACCCAATCAGAACTGTAGAGTGCACCATTACTTCTGGAAAATGGGAAGACAGTAAGGATAGATCCCGAAGATACACTGCTGAATGAGTGAGCGAACAAAAACAAGCTGCAGTCCTACATGCATTTTGGAAGCCATCTGTGTTTTTCTAAATGCTCTGTATTGTAAGGGTCTGGAAAGAGTCATGCTGCACTCATAACCAGGGTGATAGCAACCCAGTGGAGGAGGAACTGTAGGACTGTTCAGTCACCCCTACCTCAGGTTTCCTTTTTAGAATTTCCCCCCAAACCTTTCCTGAAATATGTAGTTTAAGGGATGGGCTTCAGGACAGTCCACGAGCTCCCTGAAAATGTAAGCCAACCTTTGTGAGTAGGAGCAAGTATTTATTTTTCTGGAGAAAGGGTCTATACTTTTCACCAGAACTTGGAACAGAAGACCCAAGAGGGGGAATAACCATTGGTCAGGAGTGTTGTGCCACTTTCCACTCCAATTTCTCATGGTTTCATTCAAGTAGTACGCCAGTAACTGAAAAACACGTATCGGTATTGTTTATAAGGTTATAAAATGTTATAAAAAAAAGCATGTAACTTTTACTTTACCATGAAGACTAACACAGAAATCAAGTGTTACCATGTAGTACTGTGCTGTTCCCATGAATATACTTAAATATATTTAGTTCTTTCCTAAAATAGATGTCTAGGCCCTTGGGGCAGTTGATCCAAGAGGACCCGGCTACAATAAAGGAATGTCCAGAATGTATTTTCTACAGCTTCCATTTGCTTCATTTTGTATAACCCCCCTCTGTAGTGTTAAGGAAGCAATAAGAGGTAGCTCAGGTCTTTTGTTCAGCACCACTGATGTGTCACGTGGCCTGACAGTAAAGGTCATGGGCTTGGGAGAAGATCACTAATTCCTCTGGATTCCTAAGGAACATTTCTTCACCTTACCTCACCTGTAGAATGGAGTAATAGTATCTAGCCATGGTAGTTACTGCTGGTTATCTCCCAGTACCCTCTTTCTCCTCCTGTCTAGGTACAGGAATCCCAATATCTTAGCTGAACACATTGCTGCTCAGAGAACAGACCACATTTCCCAGTGCCCCTGGCAGCCATACACTACATTCTGGTCAATGAGATAAAAGTAGAAGCCCTGCCTGGTACTTCTGGGAAGCTTCTTTAAAAGGAAAGGGGCGGGGCGCCTGGGTGGCTCAGTCGGTTAAGCGTCCGACTTCGGCTCAGGTCACGATCTCGCGGTTTGTGAGTTCGAGCCCCGCGTCGGGCTCTGTGCTGACTGCTCAGAGCCTGGAGCCTGTTTCAGATTCTGTGTCTCCCTCTCTCTCTGACCCTCCCCCATTCATGCTCTGTCTCTCTCTGTCTCAAAAATAAATAAACGTTTAAAAAAAAAAAATTAAAAGGAAAGGGGCAGACTTCAGGTTTCCCTGGTCTGCCTGTAAAGTGTTTGGAAGTTGCTACTCTGTCCTAACAATAAATAAAAAGCTGAACAGACAACTCTTCTTGGATCCATAGGAGAGAGGAATACACAGGGCAGACTGCTGTGCCCAAACTGTAGATAAGACAGGCAAATACAGGGAGTTATGGCTTCCTAAAGCAGAGACTCAAGTAGAAACCACTCTGGGAATCAGTGCGGGGTAAGAAAACCTGAGCTGTAACTGACAAATTGCTGGAGGCTCAATGTGGACAAGTCTGACAGAAACTCTGGGGAGACTCAGTCACAGGGGACCCCCCACCCCCCAACATCTGTTTCACCTCCTGCAGCTCTACCAGGTTCCCACAGTAAATGACAAAGAAAAATCCCCTACTGAAGGCAGGAGGGGAAAAGGAACCATCTTGAAATACACCAGATGCCTCAGTCCTAACAAGGCCTGCTCTGAGGGGAAACTAGTTACCAGAACCTCCTGATCTAGGGAAAGAAGACCCTCACCTCCAGCCTACTCCAGCTATGCTGTCCCACTGAAGGGCAGAGATTGGGGAGGGAAGGACGGCGGCGGGGCGGGGGGTGGGGGGTGTGCGGCCTGTTTCAGAGAAACACTTGTGAAGTTCACAGTCGAGAGGCAGATTCAGTAAAAATGAGACCAAATCACAGGACTATAGAATGGTCTTCCCCTCACCCCAACCTCACCACATCACTAAAGGCCTACTTACTGCTGTTCCTTTCACCCAGTGCATCATGTCCAGTTATCAAGAAAAAATTGGAAAGCATACTAAAAGACAAAATAAGACCCACAGAAATGAAGAACGCCTTTGATGTGCTTATTAGTAGATCGGGCACGGAGGAGAAAGGAATCTCTGAACTAGAGGATATGTCAACAGAAACCTCAAAAGCAAAAAGCAAAGACAATGAAGACTGAAAAAAACCCAGACTACCCAACGAATGTAGGACAACTACAAAAGGTGTAACATACACGAAATGGTAATACTAGAAGAAAGGAACAGAAGAAATATTTGAAACTATTACTGATAATTTAACCAAATTATTGTCAGATACCAAACCACAGACCCAGAAAACTCAAAGAACACCAAGAGGGATAAACGCAGAACAGAACAAAACACTACACCTAGGTCTATCATTTTCAAATTATAGAAAATCGAGGATTAAAAAAAAAATTCTAAAAGAAGAGGGAAAAAACATCTTACCTAGAGAAGAACAAAGAATTAGTGGGAACAAAAGGGAACAAAAGAATTAGTTCCCTCCTCTTTTCTTCAGAGGAGGGAACTATAGGAGAGACTATAGAATGGACAGTTGGGGGTGCCCAAGGGGAGAGAGAACAGGTGAATTTGTAGGGATGCAGGGTAGAAACTAGTTTTCCTATACTGTTTACGACAGGGTTGTGTCCACCTGCAAATAAACAAAACTTTTTCCAGTGTATTAACATACATCTCTAAGCTCTTCGTTAATGTATACTTTATTCTTCCTGCCATATTATTGCTTTTAAATGAAAATGCTTATATGTATATGCTCAGATTAAGTATGAAAAATGTTTTCTAATTTTGCAATGGAATACATCCGTATTTCAGGAGGGGCTTTATGTCAAAATGTTTTCCTCTGTGGTATGAGGAAGAATAGAAAGACCCAGAAAATCTATGTGTAAAGGCAGAGGTTAAAGTTTAAGGGACTCTTAAAAATGGGGGCTCATCTTAGGTTATAATGAACCAACATAGAAGTTTGCCTGATGAATTGTAAAACATTTTTAGATATTGGTTCACATACTGAACAAATGTGTATTCAACACCTATTAGAGATCAGGGATGATGCCAATCCATATAAGGTACATCCTAAACAGTCCCTGTCCTCAAAGAACTCAGTCTAAACTGGTGGTGGTGGCAAATTTATATAAACAATGACAGGTCTACAGTAACAAACATTAGGGAAAAACCATAAGACCTCACTACTCAAAGTATGGGTTGAGGACCAGAAGCATCTGAATCACCTGGGGGCATCTGAGACCTCACCCCCTAAACCCCTGAATTTGCATTTTAATAAGATCCTCAGGTGATCTGGATGCTTATTAATGATTTGAGAAGTGATGAAATGTGGGATTAAAGAACAAACCACTAATGATCCCTGGGGAAGTGGTCAGAGGTTTTCAGGATGGAAGGGTAATAGAAACATTCCAGTCTGAGAAACTAACAGGTCAATAATTATGGCAGTTAGAGTTAAGGAAGGTTCTAGAATGAGAAGTTCAGTCTGGAAGGAAATTGGGCACTCTGGAAGATATGGGAGGCAGGGCAGAAAAGGTAGGCTGAGAGGCCAGAGGCAGAAGGAAGGGCCAGAATGACCTGCTGAGGAAGTCTTGGAAAATTTTAAGCAGGAAAGCGACAAGATCAGATTCTTATGTTTGGATAGAACACTAGTGGCAGGGTGGAGGATGAAATGCAGAAGAGAAGCTAGAGGAGGCAGGCTTGTATCCTTAAATGAGCATGATTCTATTTGGGACTAGACTGAACGTCTTTGAAGTTTTTTTTTTTTGGTTTTTGTATTTTTTTTTTTTTTTTTAGAGTTCATTTATTTATTTTGAGAGAGAGAGAACACAAGCAGGGGAGAGGGGGAGAGGGGGAGAGGGAGAGAGAGAGGGAGGGAGGGAGGGAGGCAGAGGGAGAGAGGGAGAGAGAGAGAGAGAGTGTCCCAAGCAGACTCTGCAAGAGTTCGAACTCACAAACCGTGAGATCATGATCTGCCCTGAAACCCAGAGCTTGGCTGACTCAGCCATCCAGCAGGAGTTCCTCTTTGAAGACTTTACAGGTGGAGGGGCCGCTGAGTCCCAGGCAGAGAAACAAAGGGTTCCAGCTGCAGTGTGATACAGGTGGGTTCGTTCTTCTCAAAGCGTGGTGCCCAACCAGCCGCATTAGCATCACCTGGAAATTGTGAGAAATGCAAATTATTGCGTCTTCACTCGGATACAGTCTCAGAAACTCTGGGGACGGGAAACACAAATCTGACCTTAACAAGTTCTGTTTCAAGTTGAGGCCACTGCTCTGGCCTGCAAAATCTTATATCAGGTGGTAAAGGCTTAGAATTGTCCCAACTTTGCTGGAAAAGAAAAGAACAACAACAACAACAACAAAAAACAGGACGAGGTAATGAGAAATAAGTTTCTACGTTGAGTGGGCAGAACAAAAGCCACACAACAGTCTAGATTTCATACAGTGACCAGAAAAAACAAAAAACAACAAAAAAGTCTTGTCCCAAAGCCTCACATTTGGAGAATTAAAATAATTTTGGTAGAGGCCGTGATGTTCTCGGTAGGCTAAATTAAGTAAAACTTAAAGTAATCATCCCAGTTGTAAATTCTTTCTGCTCCCTTTACTCTCCACAAAAACACCCTCAGGAAAAACACTGGGATTCCTTCAGGCTCTCTCAAAATTGTGTTTGTGATGTAACCACCCATTAAAAAAAAAAAAACCCAACCCCAAATTAAAAGCCCCCAAAACAGAGCGGCGGGGCTGGCGCCATAGTCCCAGTAAACTCTGCCGTTTCCCAGCCACACCCCTGCGGACCGCCGGGCCTCCTTCCCCGGGCAGTTCCCAAAGATAAACAAATCACTCCTTGTTTTTTTCCAGACCTGAAATTAGCGGTGACTCACAGAGCACTCTGAATGGCCACAGTCGCCTCGGGAAGAGGGAAGAATGTGCAGATTTTTCCCTCACGCGAGGGCCCGACGGTGCCGGGCTGGGCCAATCAGGGGAGGACGGCGGGAATCGCACCAAAGTAGGTAAAAAAATGCGGGACGCGTTTTCGGCGCCGCAGCCCGCTCCTCGGCTCCCCCGGGTCCTCCCTCTGGACTGCTGCTCGGGGAAAGCCGCCCACCGTCGTTCTCCCCAGTCCCCAGTCAACCTCGCTCTACCTCGCCCTCCCTCCTGCCTCGTCTCTCCTCCCTCCTCCTCCTTCCGCGTCCTCCCAGGCCCCGCCTCCAGCGGCGGCGCACACCTGGCCAGGTGGATATTTCCATGTTAGGGCAACAGCAGCGCAGTGGGCGGGGCGCCACGTGACCCTTCCCCCTCCCCACCTCCTCGCCGGCAGAGCTGGGGATAGGGCCCCCTGCCCCGTTTGATCCTTTGCCCTCCCCTCGCCCGCAGGTACCAGCCCGAGCCGGGCCACCTCGTCGCTAGTAGATGAGGAAGGCCCCACTCCACGCAGCCGAGCTGGTGAGAGCAGGACCTAGTCCCCCAGCCTCCGGAAGGTGAGGCGCAATCCTCAGCCCGCCCTCTGGGCGGGGCGCTGCCTGGCTAGCCGGTTGCACAGCAACGACGGGCCGCGCTTGGCGTGCGCAGCCGCGTTTGGGCCCGAGGCGCGCGCTCGCGCACCCACCCCCTGGTAGGCTCGCGCCTAGCGTAGGCTGCTCGCTGGGTTGCTCCTTCCTTCTGCGGCGAGGAGGACAGTACGCAGACTCGGCGCCGACCGGCTACCCTTCTAGCGTTTCTGCGACCGCCGCGGCGAAGATGGTGAGTGGGAGGGAGCCCGAGGCGTGGGCTGACGGGGCCGGGGCGCTGGGGCACCGCGGGGGTCGGGGCGGAGGGGCGACAGGCGCGCCCACGCCCGGGGAAGGACGCGGGGCCTTGCTGCAATCCCCAGGCGGGGGAGGGTCTCCGGGCTTCGCCGCCCGCGGACCCGCCGGGACTCCCGCGCCTGGGGGCGCCTCGGGGCGGCTCCTGGCCGCTGCGTCGGTCGCTGCTGCTGCGAGGCCGCCGCCGGCAGCTTCGTCCCCGCGGTTCCTGCGGCCCCGGACTGGGGACGACCTGCCAGGGTCGAGCAGCGCCACCCCCTCGCTGAAATCGACCGGGAGTCCGCCTTCCCGGGGTGGGGGGCGTCGGAATCCGGCCTGGGCCTTGTTGGCGCAGGTTTCCCCAAAGCCGGGCACCGAGGTGGTCAGTGACTCGTGCGAGTTTCGGCCCCTGAGGTCTGTCCATCTCATTAAAGAAAATAAGGCCTTTATTGAACAACCCTAGAGGGCGGAATGATTATCACGAGTATGACCCTGGTATGATTAAGAACAGGGTGGCCTCGCAGCCGCTTTGTTTGTCGTATCTGGCAATCAGCTTCCAGCAGCACTCTTGTAGTGCTTGTCGAGCTTGGCAGTGGCTCTTTTAACCCTTCCCTACCTAGTCTCTCCCTGCATGGTTAGAAATTTTCTTTTTACCTGTGAACAGTTTGTCTCTGCCAGAACCTAACGTGTGAGGAGTGATAGTGCTGGGATGCTAATAAAAGCGAATGAAAAAGGTTTTTAAAAGCCCATCAGATTATCCTGTCACTAAAAAGTGAACATGCCCCTTATATTCTAGGTGATGGACAGACACTTGGCTTAATTTACATATTTCCCTCTATAAACTGTCTCTAGTTTGCAGTACAACAGTATTCTTAATTGGACGATCGAGTAGAACATTTTGTCATTTTCTTTAGTCTGCACTGGCTGTTACCATTTTTGGTCAATGATTTGCAGGCAAAGGCTTACCAGACTTTGCTAGAAATATTACACTGTTATTGCATCTGTCTGCCTGGGAGCAGTTGGTACCAGTTTACTGCATACAGAATGTTTTTTGCTGAATAACAATTTTGCTGAATAACTTAATTTTTACTTAAGGTAGTGCAAGGAAGAAAAAGATTAACTAGTAGTTTCTTGATGAGTAAGGAGATGTAGGAATTTGATATTGTTCAGTTTTCAGTTCTTTGGTTTAAATCTGTAAGCTTAGAGAGGAGAAGCACCTTAAGACTTTTTTAAACCTCTATAAGATTATAAATGTATATACTACTTTATACTAAAAGACTTTAAGGGTTTTGAATTATAAAATTAAGACCATCCACTCTGATAAAAGTTCTTTGAAGTGGGTTGGAGCCTGCTTTAAGTTATGATTTGACATTCTTTTTTGAGTTTCTTTAATACAAATTTTATTTTCTATTTGAAAACAGAACCAAGTGTTTTAGCTTTAAGTTTTAGTTCAAGCCTTCCATATTTCTATGCATTAAAATATTTTGTTTACTGGTTCTTGGGGGAGGAGGAGGAATAAAAATTAACCAAGATGAGTGGATTCCAGATACGTTTCAAACTTGTTGGCCTTAGGGAGATCAAGACGACCTTACAAGCTCTTGTTTGGATGCTTGCAAATAGGATTCAGAAAATACAGACTGACCTTTTGTAAAGATTACTCTTGTATTTAGCCTTATAAGCACAGAGCATATTGTGAAGATTGGAAGTTCTTGTATTATCCCAGATTTTAGCACTCTGCCTCTATATTTGAAACTGAGGTTCCAAGTTTCTAAGGTTTTTTGGTTTGTTAAGATTAAATTTTAGCTGTTGATGGGTTTGTTCTGCATTAACAAAATCACTTCCTGGTACTCACAAGCCTTCTGGAAGCACTTGGGAATAAAAGCAATTTGAAACCAACTCAAAAGATCACCTTGGGCACTTTAAGATGAGATTTCATGTTTTCAGAATCTCAGTTTACAGTGCCAAAAAAAAAAAAAAAAAAAAAAAGCCTATCCTCCACAGGAACCACACAAAACTTTGATGTGTGTACTTGGTGTGCCACCTTCCTCTTGGAAAGCTTATTTACTTGTCTACCGTCAAGTTCCTAGGGTTATCTGCTTAGTAGTTCTATCTGTTGGGTGTGGATCGAGATCTTACATGTTGACTTGCCTAGTGTCTCTTGTAACCAATGGTGTATGACATTTATAGCATAGCTGTATAGCTTTCTGGGAAGTAGGAGTGTAGTCTTGCCCCAGAAACAATAAAAGTCTACATGATAATCTAACCTTGCCCTAGTCAGAGCTCTGCTATAACAAGCTGAGCTAATTGGCTCAGAATACATTACAAATGTATCCTGCAACTTGATGATTACTAAAAACACTTTTACTTACAGCAGCCTGTACATTACATTACAGCAGTGTAATGAAATAGGTTGGGCATGTGTTCGTGTGCCTATTTAACATGAAAAAACAGACTGTAAAGCGTTTACTTGTGACCTTCTTTGACTCCACATCAAGGTTTAACATAATTTACAAATTAATTTTGAAACATTTTAAGCAGAAAGTACACATAATAACCGGTCTCTTTGTACAAAAAAGAAAAGATTAACTTTTTGCCACATTTCAGGTTTCTGTGTTACCATTACAGTTAAATATTTTCTTCCTCAACCCATTCTCTTCCTTCCCCAGAGGTAACCACTCCTGTGTCAAAGACATAATGTGCTGGCCAATTAAGGAGATGATTTTTTCAGGCTATTGCAATTAGGAGACCGTTAATTAATGAGGAATGTCTCAAAAAAAAGGACAAGGACCTGGGACAGGTAAAACAGAGTCTTGAGGAACCATGAGGACAGGTCTTAATCTCAGCAAGCAATGGCAGGATCTTTATTTTACCAGCTTCCCCAAACACAAAATGATGGGGGTGGATTTCTTAACCTGCTCTGCTTTCCAGGAGCACAGGGCTCAGGTAAAGTTTAACATAGTCAGCTGAAATTAGTATATTTCTTTCTCCTTGATATTTCCATACTTTTAGCTATACATATGTGCATCTGTAGTAATATATATCATTTTGATGTATTTTTAAATTTCATGTAAGTGCTATGGTTTAGGTATCCTTTCGCAACTTAAAAAAAAAATTAAACTTGGTGAGTTTTCGGGGAGGGGGTTGATTTTTGGTTTTAGCTGTAGCTGTGGTTCTTTATATTAACTGTTGAATAGTTTCCGTTTTTATGATTGTATACGTTTATTCATTTCCCTGTTAATGAACATTTCCTCAAGTTTCCATTCTTTTATCTCTTTTTGTCTACTTAAACAGTTTTGCAGCAGACGGTTTCCATGTTTTATGTTACTTCTGTAGCCCCAGTGAGTGTGTTCTCAGTATAGATCTAGAAGTGGAAGTCCTGGATTAGAGGGTATGCGTATGCCTTTTTTGTTCTACTACAGGTGGTTCTAGTTTGCATCCCATTGGCTACATTTGTCTGTTTTCTCCATTTCTTTTCACCACTTGGTGTTATGAGACTTAAAACCTTTGCCAGTCTGATGGGTGTGAAATGACTTCTTACTCTTTTAGCCTGCATTTCTCTGATTAGTAGTAAAATATCTTTGTTTGGGGCGCCTGGGTGGCGCAGTCGGTTAAGCGTCCGACTTCAGCCAGGTCACGATCTCGCGGTCCGTGAGTTCGAGCCCCGCATCAGGCTCTGGGCTGATGGCTCGGAGCCTGGAGCCTGTTTCCGATTCTGTGTCTCCCTCTCTCTCTGCCCCTCCCCCGTTCATGCTCTGTCTCTCTCTGTCCCAAAAATAAATTAAAAATGTTGAAAAAAAAAAAAATTTAAAAAAAAAAAATATCTTTCTTTGTTGCAGCCAGTGTTTTTACATGCATGCCCTTCTGGTGAACCTGACGTTATGTAAATACTCATCACATCTTCGTCTAGGCTTATTTGTGGAGCCTAGCATTAAATCTAGCATTAAAAGAAAATACACAAGGGTCCCCTAGGTGGCTCAGTCAGTTAGGCATCTGACTCTTGATTTCGGCTCAGGTCATGATCTCATCGTTTGTGGGTTTGAGCCCTGTGTTGGGCTCTGCGCTGACAGCACAGAGCCTGCTTGGGATTCTCTCTGTCCCTTGCTCTCTGCCCCTCCCCCGCTTGCATACTCTCTCAAAAATAAACGTTTAAGGAAAAAAAATCTACAAGAACATGATTGTCAATGTCAGAACTGCATATTGAAGACTAATATCCTTCTATGGCACCTACGTTTCTTTGCATGCCTCTGTAGCTGCTAAGTAACAGAATAAAGACCCTTAATTCTAGTCACCTGCCATTGTCAGGCCCTGGTAGTGGTAGAATGCAAAGTGATTCAGGGTAGAGTTCCATCTTTGCCAGCGGCCCTGGTGATTAACATCCTCTGCTTTATACTTATCTCTTTCTTTTTCTTGGGTAATTCATCCAGCCAAAATGTTAAAGCCAAACAAGCGCTAGGGATATATGGGAAAACTCTGCTTGCCACTCAATGTTGCTGTGCACTCAAAATGTCCCTAAAAATAGTCTATTAAAGAAGCAAAACAAAACAAATAATTGATTGTATTTCACCAATAGAATTGGTTTAAATCAAGAGGTGTTTAACTTCCTATCCAGAAAGACTCCAAACATTATCATTTTTATGTTAATGTAACTTTAGTTTCTTTTAGTAATAACTAAGATATTTGAGATGAACAGCACAGGTGAAATTAGAAAAAACTCTTGAAATTAAAAAAACTGGATTTAACACGTATGTGTTGCTTTTTTCTACACAGCAAGGCTCTGGCCTCTGAGTAGTTAGGCCTAGTCTGTTTTTTGTTGTACTGCTTGGGATTTGCATATCTAAACCAGAGAGACTAATAAATAGAAGATTGTTATTTAAGTATTTTGAGCTTCCTTCTCTTGTAGCATAATATTCTCTCTACATTGTCTGTGAAAGATGTACTCAAAGATTTACATCTAACGCTTCAGAAATATTTTAATCACAGTTTTTCTTCCCCGCCTCCTTGATGTTGGAAGTGAGTTTTCACTTGGAATTGTGCTGGTGTTAATTTTTCTTGAAAGTTTACATTGGGAGAAGTATAGCAAAATAAACATCAGATTGGTTCATCTCACTAATACTTTGACAGACTTGTTACTTATTTCATCTTGGAGTCTTCTGTACAAGGATCCCCCATAGAGTTGAGTAGTTTTTAGTCTAGAGTGATTTGTAACTCTAAAAGTCTTCTAGTAGCTGATACTGTAATGCTTACGTATTGTTAACCCTATTCTGTGATTTGCTTTGGAATGTTAAAATTGAATCAGTTTTTGTGTAGATCTTTAAAAGGTGATTGATTTAAGTAAAAATGTGATTCAGAGCACCTGGGTGGCTCGGTCACTTAAGCATCCGACTTCAGCTCAGGTCATGATCTCACAGTTCATGGGTTCGAGTCCCGTGTTGGGCTCTGTGCTCACTGCTCAGATCTTGGAGCCTGCTTCAGCTTCTGTGTCTCCCTCTGTCTCTGTCCCTCCCCCACTTATGCTCTGTCTCTCTCTCAAAAATGAAGAAATATTAAAAAAAATTTTTTTAAACATGTTTAAAGTTCAGGTTAAAAATTTTTTTAAATGTTTATTTTTGAGAGAGAGTGGGTGAGCGCAAGCAGGGGAGGGGAAGAGAGAGAGGGAGGGAGACAGAATGTGAAGCAGGCTCCAGGCTCTGAGCTGTCAGCACAGAGCCTGATGGGGGGGCTTGAACTCACCATGAGATCATGACCTGAACCAGTCAGTCGCTCAACTGACTGAGCTACCCAGGCGCCCCTAAAATTCAGGTTTTAATATGTAGTTGGAATATGAAAAAGCAGAGGAAAAGCTGAGATTTTGGCTTTTTGTTAACATGAGGGAGGTGTGTCAAAGAACTCTTGTTCTGTTGCAACAGGGCATAGGATGAGCACTTCAAAGACAAACTTCAGTGCATACTATAGCAGGAACCCCATATTTGAAACTAAGTTGTGTGTGTTTTTGGATTACATCAAAGGAAGACTATTTACTCTTTTCAACATTTTTGTTGAAAAATGCATATTGGCATGCTTTCAGAAAACTGCCAACCTGTAAATGTAATTAGCGTTTATTTTTAAATGGTTTCATGGGCATTTTTGACGGTGGTGGAATTTTCATATAGTGCTAGAGCTAAAACTAAAGTGCAGGCAAATACAGGTAAGATTCCTTCAGTTTGTTAGGAAGCAATCTGTTAAGTCAGTTTTTGAAGCTCTGGAACTCTGAGGAATCCTCAAATCATTGAAAACTTGTTTTAAGAATGTTGTAAGTAATCTTTAGACCAGGGTTTTTGAATAGAAATAAAATGCAAGTTAATGTATACTTTTAAATATTCTACTAGCCCTATTAAAAACATACAAAAAAGAATGAAATTTATTTAACCCAATATGTCATATCAACATTTAATCAATATAAGAAATGAGACATTTCACATTATTTTTTCATACAAATTATTTGAAATCCAGCATATATTTTACACATATAGCACATTTTAATTCAAATACTCAGTTTTCACTGGAAGCATTTGATCTGTATTTAGATATAAATTGTACAGTTGAAAAAGTAGATTCACATACCTAAGTTGTTCAATGCATGCTTATAAGTTTTCTAGTATAATGGTATTGGTAATCAGTTTAAAATTTTAGTTAATTAAAATAAAATATCATTTAAACATGCAGCTCCTCAGTCATACCAGTCACGTTTAACAGACTCACTAAACCACAAGTGGGTAGTGGCTAACTTAATGGACAAACCTCAGACTTTGTGGATTAGCCTATTTAATTTGTAAAGGGAAGTTAATATGGGTATCAATACTATGTTACTTCTTTGCATTTCTGTACATGTCTAAGAAGCAGGGCTAAGATAGCATGTGAATTTCTTTTATGGCACTTAAGATGTTTTGTAGAACTAGACTGTTGATCTCCTTAAGAAAAGGTTTTTTCAGTATCAAGATGCCTTTCTCATAGTAGGCCCACAACAGATGGTCCTGAATGAACATGAGTTAGTGAGAGGGCATTTGTAATTATGACAGGGACAGGTTCCCATGGATATGGATTCTTTTTTATACTTTCTATTCCCACATACTTTTTTTTTTAATTCAATGGAAATTAAGGTTTTTATTTAAAAATTTTTTTAAGTTTATTTTTGAGAGAGAGAGAGAGACACACACACACACACACACACACACACACAGCATGAGCGGGGTAGGGACAGAGAGAAAAGGAGACACAGAATCTGAAGCAGGCTCCAGGCTCTGAGCTGTCAGCACAGACCCCGACATGGGGCTCGAACTGCCAAACCGTGAAATCATGACCTGAGCCGAAGTCAGAGGCTTAACTGAGCCACCCAGGCACCCCTGGAAATTAAGTTTTAAGTACTAAACTAATTGAATAGTACCTCCCCTTTGTATACTGCATTACAATTTGAGTCTTACAGTGAAAATCCTTTGAGATAAGGCAAGTATTATTAGAGTAGTACCTTTAAAATAATTCTTTTTTTTTTTAATTTTTTTTTTTAACGTTTATTTATTTTTGAGACAGGGAGAGACAGAGCATGAACAGGGGAGGGTCAGAGAGAGGGAGACACAGAATCTGAAACAGGCTCCAGGCTCTGAGCTGTCAGCACAGAGCCCGACGCGGGGCTCGAACTCACGGACCGCGAGATCATGACCTGAGCCAAAGTCGGCCGCTTAACTGACTGAGCCACCCAGGCACCCCTAAAATAATTCTTGCATACAGAAATTCCTCAATAAATGCCAGCTCCCTTTCTTCCCTTGAAAATGAAACAATAATGGTATTTGATGCTCATTGAGGCATCCTGAACCATAGAAAAGCACTTGAAAGCCTAACAAATGAAAGAACAAGAAATAATGTCTTTAAAAATTTATAAGTATTTAATATGTGACAGGCATTGTGTTATACTTTCTCTCAGTTTTTATAGTAACCCAGTGAGGTAGGTATTGTTATCATTTCTGTTAAACTATACTGAGAAGCAGTTAAGAGCATGGGCTTGGAGTGGGACTACCTAGGGTTTTTGAATCTTGGCTCTGCCACCTACTATCTGTGACCTTAGGTAAGTTACTGATTATGCTATGCCTCGATTTCGTTATTTCTCCAAATGGGAGTACCTACCATCACAGCATTTGGGTGATGCATATAAGTAATTTAAAAGCAGTGCCTGGTATATAGTAAAGTGCTTATCAGTGTTGGATGAAATGACATTAAACAACGTTAGATCCTCATTATTACTTAAAAATATTTTTTTTAATGTTTTATTTATTTTTGAGAGAGAGAGAGAGAGCGAGAGAGAGAGAGAGAGAGAGAGAGAACGAGCACATGCGCGCGCGCATGAGCAGGGGAGGGGCAGAGAGAGGGAGACAGAATCCACAAAGCAGGCTCCAGGCTCTGAGCTGTCAGCATAGAGTCTGACACAGGGCTCGAACCTGTGAACCATGAGATCATGACATGAGCCAAAGTCGGACGCTCAACTGACTGAGCCACCCAGGCACCCCTAGATCCTAATTAGATTAACAGTCTTTTTTTCTTTATATTCTGATTATACCATCACATGCTTCAGCAATTGTAGATACAATGAAAAGGGTGGAAGGGAATGCATTAGAACATGTTTCCAATTGTTTGATTAGTTTTAAAACTAATTTTGTTTAAATTATATATGATCAACTTTATTTTATGGTCTACTTTTAAATTTTATTTTTCAGGTAACTTGACTTTAGAAATTGAAGTATAGTTAACATACAATTTATGTTATTTTCACATGTATAATAACATAATGATGTGACAGTTACCTGCATTAGGAAATATTCACTGTAAGTGGTTATTGTCTGTCCTACAAAGCTATTGACTATATTCCCTATGCTGTACTTTACATCTCTGTGACTAATTTTTTTTTTTAATTTTATAACTGGAAGTTTGTGCCTCTTAATCACCTTCCCTTATTTCACCCATCTCCATCCTCCTCCCCTCTGGCAACCACCAGTTTGTTTTCTGTGTATGAGTCTGTGTCTGTTTTTGTTTGCTTTGTTTTTTAGATTCCACCTATGAGTGAAATCATATGGTATTTGTCTTTCCCTGACTTGTTTCACTTAGCATAATACCCTGTAGGACCATCTGTGTTGTTGTCAATGGCAAGATTTCATTTTTTTGTACAGTGGAGTAATCTGTGTGTGTACATATACATCATTTTATCCATTTATCAATGGATACTTAAGTTGTTGCCATATGTTGGCTGTTGTAAATAATGTTGCAGTAAATGTAGAGGTGCATGTATCTTTTAATGAAGTTAGTGTTTTTGTTTTCTTTTGGTCAATACCCAGAAGTGGAATTACTGGGCTGTATGTTTAACTTTTTGAGGAACCTCCATAGTGTTTTCCATAGTGGCTGCACCAATTTGCATTCCCACCAAAAGTGCCTGAGAGTTCTCTTTTCTCCACATCCTTACCAACACCTGTTATTCCTGGTCTTTTTGATACTAGTCATTCTTACTGATGTGAGGTAGTGTCTCAGGTGATTTAATTCTTAATGTAAAAATATCTTGTCTTCCACTCTTAGTATTTTTCCCAAAGAAATTAATGTATAATCAAACAGTTCTTCACCCTCAAGATTTAGAATAGCAACCATTTATTCAATAAATAATTGAGAACTTGTTATGGACTAAAAACTGATCCAGGTACTAGGGATATAGTACTAAAAAAGTCCTCTATTTGTAGAAGCTACCTTCTAATGGGGCAGGGGACGGGGAGAGAAAAACAAAATGGCAAGATCATGTCAGAGAATTGTTAAGTGGTACGGAGGAAATAGTGTCATCAATAGGCAGTGCTAGAAGAGTTGGCTTCTTTTAGCCAGATTGTTAGGGAAGGCCTCTTAGGAGGTGACATTTCAGCTAAGACTTGCATGGCAAAAAATAACCATGTGAAGAGCAGTTCAGGCCGAAGGAACTCTATAAGTAGAAAGGCCTTGAGAAGAGAACGAACTTGACATGCCAAGGACAAAAAAAGGTTTGTGTAGCTGGAATTCAGTAAAAGGGGGACAGAAAAGTAGGAAATGGATTGTTGGCGAGAGCTGGAACAGGAAGAGCTTACAGACCAACGTCAGGAACGTGAATTTAATTCTCATTGCTCGAGGAAGCTATTGCGTGTGTGGTGGGGGGAGGTGTTAAGGTGTTAAGTAGTGGCATAAGATAGAGTTGACTCCTGTGGAGATGTGCAAGTGGGACAAAGACTAACTAACAGACTGTTGCTGTTCATCCAGTTGATGGTGGTGGCTTGGATTGGAATTGTTAGGAGTGGGCAAATGAGCAGTGCTTAGATCAGATACATATTTTGGAGGTAGAGCTGACAGGACCAACTGATAATTTGGGTGTGTGGTTTAAGAGAAAGACATCAAGGATAACTTACTCTTAAGACCAGAGGTGTTAGGTAGTTGGTAGTTGGTGGTGTCATGTGCTGGGGACTAGAAAAGAATCTAAAATAAGATCGTTTGGCAAAGAGTGAGGTTCTTAGAACTTTGAGGAATAACAAATTGATCCAGAGGTATTTTCCATTTTTAGAGTACCTAATTTCATATGTGGTTATTATAATAATGTATGTACATTGTAAAACATTAAAAATTTACTTGTAATGGCAATTCCAACCAAAGTATTAACACTTGGTGCATTTTCTTCCGGATCATTTTTAAATGTATCCTCATTATTTCAGTAAATAATTGCTTGGTACCTTTTAGGAACCAGGTACTGTAGTGGGCTTTGGAGATTCAACAGTATACAAGACTAAGTCCCTGTCCCTATGAAGTATACATTCTAATGGGGGAGATAGGTAAGGAATAAGTAAACACATGAATAAGATAATTGCAGATTGTAATAAGTACTATAATGGAAGTAAGGGAGAAAGTGAATATCCAGAGATCGTCAATATAGATTTTTCTCACACAGTGGAGTTCATCTGTAACAGTTTTATATCCTTTATTTCTCATGTCCCAGTGTGACAAGGGTGCCGAGTAATTCAGTGCGGGGGGAAATAGTGTCTTCAACAAGTGGTGCTGGCACAACTGGATATCCACATGTGAAAGAATGAATTTGGATCCCTGCTTCACACTATATACAGAATTTAACTCAAAGTGGCTTCTAGACGTAAATGTAAGAGCTAAAGCTGTGTAACTCCCAAAAGAAAATGTAGGCATAGATCTTTATGAGTTTGGGTTAGACAGGGTTTTTTTGTTTGTTTTTTGGAAGAGGGGTTTGGGCAATGTTCTTGGCATTTATAAGCAAGAGCACAAGTGACCAGAGAAAAATAGAACAATTGGACTTTATTAGAATGCAATGCTTTTTTTTTTTTTTTTTTTTTTGAGAGACAGTGCGAGAGGGGCAGAGAGAGAGAGGGGTGAGAAGGAGAATCCTAAGCAGGCTCTGCACTGTCAGTGCAGATCCCAATGTCGGGCTTGAATTCCTGAACTGTGAGATCATGACCTGAGCGGAAACCAAGACTGAGCCACTAGAATTAAAGACTCTTGCATCAGAGAACACCATCAAGAAAGCAAAAATGCAACCCATGGAATGGGAGAAAATATTTGCAAATCATGTCTGACAAGGAGCTTGAATCTAGAATATATCAAAGTGTACAGAGTGCCTGGGTGGCTCCTGATTTTGGCTCAGGTCATGATCTCCCAGGTTCGTGAGTTTCAGCCCCGCATTAGGCTCCTTGTACTGACAGTGTGGAGCCTGTTTGGGATTCTCTTTCTCTCTCTCTCTCTCTCTCTGTCTCTCTCTGTCTCTCTCTGTCTCTATCTCTGTCTCTATCTCTGTCTCTATCTCTGTCTCTATCTCTGTCTCTATCTTTCTGCCCCTACTGTGCACACTCTCTCAAAATAAATAAATAGATAAATTAAAAAAAAATAGAATATATCAAGGAGTATCTCAACTCAGTAGTAAAAAGGCAATCCAGTCATATAGACAAAGGCTTTGAATAGACATTTCCTTAAGGAAGATATACAAATAGTCAATAAGCGCACGAAACAATGCTCAAAATCATTAGCCATTAGGGAAATGCAAATCAAAACCACAACGAGGCACTACTACGTACCCACTAAGATGGCTATAATAGAAAAGACAAGAGTAATAAATGTTGGCAAGGCTGTGGAAAAGTAGGAACCCTCATACATTGCTGGTGGGAATGAATGTGAAGTAGTGCAGCCACTTTGGAAAATGCTTTGCCAGTTCTTTAAAAGGTTAAGCTTGGAAGTTGCCATTGACCCCAGCACTTTCACCCCTAGTTATATACCAAGTGAACTGAAAAGACATGTCTACATAAAAATTTGTACATGAATGTAAATGTACATAGTAGTAGTATTCATAGTAGCCTCAAAGTGGAAACAACCCAAAGTTCCATCAGCTGATGATTGGAAAGATAAAATGTAGTATATCCATACAATCAAATATTATTTGGCAAGATAAAGACATGAAGTACCAATTCATGCTGCAACATGGATGAACCTTGAAAACATGCTGAGTAAAAGAAACCAGTCAAAAAAGACTACGTTATAGAGTTCCATTTATATACAATATCCAGGATAGATAGATCTTAAGAGACAGGAAGCAAATTAGTGGTAGGACAGGTCTGAGGTGTGTGAGACTGGGAAAGAGGAGTGATTGCTCACTACAGAGCAATTTTTTGTGTGTTCAAAATGTTCTAAAATTAGATTGTGATGGATGTACAACTTTGAATATACTAAAACCCGCTGAACTTATGCTTTTAAATGGGTGAAATTTTATGGCATATTAAATATGTCTTTAAAAACTTTGAATTAAAAAAAAATGACTATTTTACTTTATTTTTTTGAGAGGGAATCTTTTTTTCTTTTTAATGTTTGCTTTTTGAAAGAGAGCGAATGGGGGAGGGAGAGAGAGAGAGAGAGGAACAGAAGATCTGAAGGGGGCTCTGTGCTGATAGCAGAGAACCCAGTGCTTGAGATCGTGACCTGAGCTGAAGTCGGATGCTTAACCGACTGAGCCACCCAGGAGCCCCTGCATTATTCTTTAAAATAGAGTTCTAGTTATGCAGTCACTGAATCAAAAAGTTTGTGTATGTGTATATATATGTCCAATTTAAAAAATAAGCTCTTAGGAAACTTGGAAGATACAGAAAGCTAGAAGATAAAAATCACTTACATTCCCACTCTTGGAGATAAAATTCCCTTCCTTTTCTCTATACTGTCTTATACAGTTGAGAAACACTATACATAAAACTATATTCATTTTCTTTTTTCACTTAAAGCAAATAATGTTTCCCCCATGTTTTTAAATAAACGTGATTTTGATGGTTGCATTAGAAACTGTCCTGTGGATATATTATACTTTGCAATTCTCCTGTTTCTGTTTGAACTATCTGGTTTTTAGTATGCAGATTATTCCCCCAGAATAAACTTCTCGAAGTGAAATTACCAGGTTAAAGTGTCAAAGGGTTTGGATTATTTTAAGGCTCTTAAATTAAATGGCCTAATTGCTTTCTGAAAGCTAAGAGTGAGTTAAACAGTTACTTAATGGTGGAAGATGACTCTGGAAAAGTAGGTTGGTTCTGATAATAAAGGGCCTTCTATGCTCTGTTAATGAATATGGACTTTACCTTGTAGGTGCTTTGGAATTGGTGAATATTTTTAATCTTGAGAGTGATATGAGATGTTAAGAGTAGAGAAGAAGGAATAGATTTGAAATACACATTTAAGGAGGGGCTGGTAGGGCTTAGAAATGGAGTGCGACCGTGGGAAAAAAGGTTAACCAACAACATCAAATCTGTTTCCTCTCTTAGGTTCATTGACATACTAGCTAATTATCCAGAGAGAAGCCAAATTGTTAAACCAAAGAGAAATCTTTTGCCTTTAGCTTATTATGTGTTCAAAATGATCTTTCTCAAATGGGAGTGGAATATTTTTTATATTGTTACTTGAAGTAAAGACTAGAAGTAATGTATAATTTCTTCCATTCAGGATAATTTATGTTAAGGAAAAGTCACCGTGTTTAGTGTAAGTTTTTCAGTTTTTGCAAATGTATACAGTTGTGTAACTACCATGACAGTCAGCATAGTTCCTTCACTCCAAAAATTTTTCTTCTGTTAATCTTTCTTCCCACCAACCACCACTGATTTGTTTTTTGTCCCTATAATTTCACCTTTGCAAGAATGTCCTACGAATGGAATTACCCAAGCAGATACTTTGAGTTAGGCCTCATTTCACTTAGCATAAAGCATTTGTGCATCAGCAGTTTCTCCTTTTTACTGTGGGTAGTATTCTGTTCCCCAGTTGAGGAATAGAGTCCTTTTTTAATTGTTTCCTGTCTTAGTGAAGAGTAAGGCCAATGAGATCTTTTTCTTTTCCTAATATTGATAAATGGCTTGAAATAGTCATTCTCTCCACCTTGGTAAAGCTACTACTGATAGATACACACCTTATTATTAAATAGTGCCCTTAGTTTTTCAATTGTGGAATCAAACACCTATTTAACAAGGGTGTAGATTGCACAACTTGTGAAATGTGTCAATGTGCTTTATGGGATATTGATTTCTTAAAGGTTATGTTCTTTGCATATTGGTCGTTTTACACATTAATGTCTCTTCAGCATTCAGAAATTAAACGGTACTTATATATCAGTTTTAAAAAATGATAATTTGTGACTTTTAAAACAATACTAAGGAGAGAACTTGTATTGGTTAAGTAAACATTAGGCAGCTTCACAATTCTGGGTAGATGGGAGATTGTGTGTATATGTTGGACAGGGAATTGATAAAGATACTAAGAGTTAAGGTGATATCTCATTGTGGTCTTAATTTGCATTTCTGTGATAATTACTCATGTTGAGCACTTGCTCATCTGTTGGTCATCCAGGTCTTTGGAAAAATGTCTATTCAGATCCTCTGCCCATTTTTAAATTGTATTGTTGGCCTTTTTTGCTATTGAGTTGTATAAGTTATTTATATGTTTTGGCTATTAACCCCTTATCAGATATATGATTTGCCAAAATTTTCTCCCATTTCGTAGGTTGCTTTTTAATTTTGTTGATGGTTTCCTTTGCTGTGCAGAAGCATTTTAGTTTCATGTAGTCCCACTTGTTTATTTTTGCTTTTGTTGCCTTGCCTTTTGGTGTTAAACGAAAAAATCACAAAGACCTATGTGAAGGAGCCTATCTCCTGTTTTTTAATTCTAGTGTTAACTGCTTCAGGTCTTAACATTCAGGTCTTTAATCCATTTTGAGTTAATTTCTGTGTATGGTATAAGACAGTGGTCCAGTTTCATTCTTTTGTATGTGGCTGTCCAGTTTAACAACACCATTTATTGAAGACACTGTCCTTTTTCCAATGTATGTTCTTGGCTTCATTGTTGTAAATGAATTGACCATATATATGTTGAATGGCTATTATCAAAGAGACAAGAAATAACAAGTGTTGATGAGGATGTGGAGGAAAGGGAACCCTGGTGCACTGTTAGTGGGAATGTAAATTGATACAGCTATTATGGGAAACAATATGGAGATTCCTCAAAAAATTAAAAATAGAACTACCAGCAACTCCACTTCTGGGTATTTGTCCAAAGGGAACAAAAACATTTGAAGAGATAAATGCACCCCCGTGTTCATTGCGGCATTATTTACCGTAGCCGAGGCATGGGAGCAACCTAAATGTCCACGGATTGATGACTGGATAAGAAAATGTGGCACGCGTGTGCGCACACACACACACACACAGGAATTCTTCAATATTATTTAACCATAGAAAAAAATATTGTCATTTGTGACAACATGGGTGGAACTTATGTGCAGTGAAATAAGTCACAGGGAAAAAGACAGATACTGGATGATCTCACTTGTATGTGGAATCTAAACAAAACAAAACACCCCCCACCCTGAACTCCTAGATACAGAAAACAGATTGGTGGTTGTTAAAGATGGTCAAATGGTTGAAGGTGGTCGAAAGGTACACACTTCCCAGTTATCAGATAAGTCATGGGGATGTAATGTACAGCATGGTGTCTATAGTTAATAATGCTGTATTACATATTTGAGAGTTGCCAGAAGAGTAAATCTTGAAAGTTCTTATAAGACAAGAATTGTAACTGTGTGGTGATGGATGTTAACTAGACTTATCGTGGTGATCATTTCACAGTGTACACAAGTATTGAATCATGCTGTGCACTTGAGATTAATGTTATATGCCAATTTATAGCTCAAAAGAACTCTTTCAATATTATCATGAAGACCTTCATGTTTTCATGATGTGGTAGATAATGAGTTGTCACTTATAAGTCAAATAGTGTAAAATTTTTTTCTCTTTACAACTTTCTTTATCAGTTATGAGGATTTATGCAAACAGTATTTCACAGGACTAAAGTTCTGTATCTTTAGGAAAAAGACCATAATAGCAGATCTCATCAAGACCAAAACATTCCAATAGAGATCAATAAAAATTACTTAGAGGGTTTTTTTTTGCTTTATTTTTTCCTGAAAATACTAAAGTTTTGAGATGGATGATTTTCCTTGGTATAAATTGAAGAATTGTACTATAAAGGATGGAAAAAAATACCCTGAAGGCGATGGTACATTTTGTAAAAATTTTATGGGATAATCATTGTTCAAAACCTGTGAAAGTAGATGATAGTTCTGATTCGAAGTAGGGTTGAAAAAAAAGATCCTGAGTTAAGGAGCACTAAGTGAGAATCACACAAACAATAGACAGTTAATCACAGTAGTAGGTAGTACTGTGATAGAAATAATTGTATTTCGTGTCAGTACATAGAAGGATCATGTGATTTAGATTAGAGGTGGTGATTGAAGGACCAAGTAAGAGTTGCCTTTCCAGAGGATGTGATGCCTGAGCTGAGCCCTGAGGGATTTAACCAGATGAAGAGAAGGATGATGAAGCATTTCAAGAGAACATGGTGTATTCAAGAGAATCGCAAAGAATTGTACATGGCTGGAATTAAGGGGAATGTGTCAGGAACAAGTGGGAAAAGAGGCTGCAGCAGTAGGCCATAAAGAGCTTGATATGGCATGGATTTTATCCTGAAGAAAGTTGGAAACTCTAAAAAGAAAACAGTAAAAGCATAAGACTGTCTGCCAGTGTGTTTACTGTCCCTGGCTTGCCCTCCTACCTCCCATTTTTCTGTCTAGTCCTTTAGTGAGAAGTGGGGAGTTTTATTTTCTCTACCATGCTTATAAAACTTATTGTTCCCACTCTTCCTACCCTCCCCTTCTGACTTTCTGCTTCCCAGTTGTGGCGGGAAATCAGTTGACAAATCTGGTTAGCATTGTCTATACAATTGCGCACAGTACGAATGACATGGATTACTTTATGCAGCTAGGCATTGTATCTAATCCACTTTCACTGTTGAGATGACTTCTGTAAGGTTTTGTTTTCTGTTTTCTTTTGATGGGGTGTGGGTAGTGTTTCATAGAGTTTAGGATATTGATTGAATTTTTTCCCTACTGAGTAAGGTATAAACATAAAATTTGTTTTAGCGGAACTCTTTAAAATAAAAGTAACATATAGCTGGTAGAATTGCTGTTCAGTCTGCGTAGGCTGTCTCAAGGACACTGTGCCTTGCTATGAGGTGAATGAAGGACTTCCGTAGTTGGAAATTGTTTTCAGGAATGAATGAGTGTATTGAGGCAGAGAGTTAACTTGGATTTCTTTCTGGATTGCCGATAGTTTACGTAGTTACTTTGTGCAAATTACGGAATGGTGTTCCCTCTGGTGATGTGGCCTCAGGAGACTGGTAGATGGCACTCCTTCAAACAATTGAAGCCCTGCAGGCACATCCCTTGGCTAGTGGACCATGAACTTGAATTTAGCTCTTGTCTTGCACCCTTAAGCAAGGCACAATCTTTAAAACTGTACTTAACAACTCCAGATATTTTGAACTTAAGTGATTGAGGATTTGCTATGTGCTTGCTTGGCTGATATATACTAGGGTAGGGACAAATTTTAGAACAGCCTTTTACCTTGCCCCACAGGCCCCAGTTTTCATCACTGTAGATTTTTTTGACTTAGGCATGTAAGTGGTAGCTCTGCCTAGCAGCATAGTAAGAGGTAGTGTAACTGAATCGTGACTGTTTGAGAGGGCTGTTAAGCTTTGCCCTTGCGTGTCTTTGCTCTGCAGCCATTCAGTAGTTATGGGACGGAAGAGGAAACATACGTCAAATGTCAGTATGGTTTAGTTTGTAGTTCTGGTTATCAGGGAACAGATGGAAATGACTGTTTCAAATACAAGTTTTAAGCTGTCTGGATTTCTTTTCTTTTCTTTTTTTTTAATGTTTTACTTATTTTTGACAGAGCGACAGAGCATGAGCGGGGGAGGGGCAGAGAGAGAGGGAGACACAGAATCCGAAGCAGGTTCTGATCTGTCAGCACAGAGCCCGACACGAGGCTCGAACCCACAGATCGCGAGATCATGACCTGAGCCAAAGTCGGATGCTCAACCAATTGAGCCACCCAGGCACCCCTGTCTGGATTTCTTCTATCCATAGCCTTCCACTCCCCAAAGGCTTCATTAAAAATTAGCCACATTGGTAGCTAAAAGGAGTTGAAGAAGCTCTGACCAGGTTTTCTGGTTAAGAATAACATGACTCCTCAGTTACTGAATGGTACCATTGACAGGCACTGTATTTAGGTGATGTACTTGTATTGTGTGTTCAGTCCTCTTGAGGTAGGATGATCATGACTCATATTTTGCAGATGATGAAAGTGAGGTTTAGAGAAGCTAACTAACTTGCTCATTGTTACAAGATTTGAGTAAGAGATTCAGTATGCTTTCTCCTCTGTTTAAAAAGTCTTCTAAGATTAAATCTTCCAAATTCTGTTTATGAGAAAGAGAACATAGTAAAGTAAAAAATTACATATCTGACTTTATTTAAAACATATATTCCCAATTAATTATAAAATTCATATGGAATGGTAATGTGTAATATTACATAAAATGAAGTTACCTTTTTTTTATTTTAGAGAAAAGAGTGCATGTGAGCTGGGGAAGGGGCAGAGGGAGAGGGAGAATTGCCCCTATCCTTATTGGTACTAGAAAACTTTGTAGGGGCCCCTGGGTGGCTCATTCAGTTAAGCGATCAGCTCTTGATTTCAGCTCAGGTCATGATCCTGTGGTGCTTGGGATCGAGCCCCACATCAGGCTCCACGCTGATGGCATGGAACCTTCTTGGGATTCTTCGTCTCCCTCTCTTATCTCTGCCCTTCCCCTGCTCATATTTTCTCTCTCTCTCTCTCTCTCAAAAATAAAAAACATTAAAACACTTTGTAATCTGGATTCATTATTTCAAAATTCTGGTGCTTTAATTTCAACTTTTTTTTTTAATTTCAACTTTTTTTTAATTTCAACTTTTTTTTATTTTGAGAGAGAGAGCGTGAGTGGGGTGCAGGACAGAGAGAGAGAGAGAGAGAGAGAGAGAATGAATGAATGAATCCCAAGCAGGCTCCTTGCTGTCAGTGCAGCACCAATATGGGGCTCGATCTTGTGAATTGTGAGATAATGACCTGAGCTGAAATTAAGAGTTGGATGCTCAACCTGCTGAGCCACCTAGGTGCCCCTCAGGTTATCTTCTTTTGGCCTCAAGATGTTAATAAACTATAGTTACTTAAGAGTATTTCATATTTTCCCCTCCTGCTAATGTTTATCTCAGCTTTTCAGTGCACTCTTCACTCCCCGAATCAAGGGTAAAAGAGCTCCCAGCTTGTTGAGAGGAGTCCTGGGCGCTAAGACCAGCACTCCCTGTTGCCCTGTCTGACCTCATGGTTTTAGTTATACTTTATAAAATCATTATCAAGAATCAAGGGGCCATTTGTTTAATCTTCCATATCTGTGCAATTTCAGGGGTATACTGGGTATAACAGATCCAAGCATATTTATTTATTACAGTTGGATAGTATATAGTTCCGTAGTATTAAAAGTATACACTTTACCTGGTGGACTTTTTATTACTTTCATGGGCAGAATTTAGTACTACAACACTACTAGCTGTAGAAGACCATACTTTTTTAACATCAAAGCCTCTGAAGCTGCCATCTGGAAAGATGTGAGAAAGTAAGCATTTGATGAAACGCTAATCACCGAACTATACTTTATTCTGACTCCTTCCTTTCTACCTTTCCTCTCTCAGCCAGTTGTTGTCAAGTGCAATTGTTTGCACCTTCACAGTACCGGCACCCAGTCGCCTCCTTGTACTGTTCCCACTACACTGCTGAAGGCCTTGGGCACCTCTTGCCTTGCTTACCGAATGAGCCTTTTGGCTGGTCCTCTTTTCTCTTTAAAAATATCCAGTGTCTCCAAACTCAGCCTACTATTCGTGGCCTCTTCCACTTGAAGCCAGTCCACATCTGCATTTTCTCTTCCTGTATTCTCCTCTCTTATTGTTTGTGCCAGGTTTGCTTTGTCAGGAACTGTCTTCCTTCTTTCAACCTTATTTTGGAGTGCTTTAAGTCAGCTTACATGTGGAATCCTCCCTGACTCCTTGCATCCCTCTGACCCCTCATTTAATCTCTGCTTTCTTTATCAAGGAATAATGTAAGTTTTACCAAGTATTGAAGCTTTATATATGCTGTCTTTATCTTCTTCAGTGGTCAAATAAGCTTTCTTGGGGGTCTTGGGAAATCTTTGATTTCCTCAGAGGAATGCAGCAGTGAACGAAAGCAGACACAGTCTAAAGGAACTTACAGCCTATTTGGGGAGACAGTCATTATTTAATAATCTTAGAGAACATTGAAGGTACTTACCCAAAAAATACAAAAATACTAATTCAGAGGAATATATGCACTCTTGTGTTCATAGCAGCATTATTTATAATAGCCCAGATATGGAAGCAGCCTAAGTGTACATTGATAAATGAATGAATAAAGGTGTGGTGTGTACACACACACACACACACACACACACACACACACACAGGAATATTCAGCCATAAAAAGGAATGAAATCTTGCCATTTGCAACAATATGGATGGAGTAGAGAGTATAATGCTAAGTGAAATAAGTCAGTTGCAGAGGGGTGTAGGATGGGGGAATGGGTGCAGTAGGCGATCGGGATTAAAGAGTACACTTATGATGAGCACTGAGTAATGTATAGAATTGTTGAATAACTAATTGTACACCTGAAACTAATACAATATTGCATGTTAGCTGTACTGGAATTAAAATTAAAAACTTAATAAAAAGGGGTGCCTGGGTGGCTCAGTCAGTTAAGCGTCTGACTCTTGATTGCGGCTCGGGGCATGACCTCACGGTTTGTAGGTTTGAGCCCTGAGTTGGGCTCCACGCTGATAGCGCAGAGCCTGCTTGGTATTCTCTCTCCCTCTCTTTCTTTTTAAAAAAAAAATTTTTTTTTAACGTTTTATTTACTTTTGAGACAGGGAGAGGCAGAGCATGAACAGGGGAGGGTCAGAGAGAGGGAGACACAGAATCTGAAACAGGCTCCAGGCTCTGAGCTGTCAGCACAGAGCCCGACGCGGGGCTCGAACTCACGGACCGTGAGATCATGACGTGAGCCGAAGTCGGCCACTTAACCAACCGAGCCACCCAGGCGCCCCACTCCCTCTCTTTCTTTGTCCCTCACATGCATGTGCTCGTTCTAAATAAATAAATAAATAATAAATAAATAAATAAATAAATAAATAAATAAAACACGTTGAAACTGTGGTAAGTGCTATGGGATAGAGTACATGGTATTCATGGTGTCATAGATGTTATAGTGGTTTTGACCCAGACAACTTTTTTGCAAAGTGAGAATTGAGCTGAGGGAATTAGACAAAGAAGGGTAGGGAAGTGCTGTTAGAGTGTAAGGTAAGAGCAAAGGTGGGAGGGAGCATGGCCAATATAAACCACCAAAAGAAGGCCAGGATGGTGAGATTACAGAGTTCATGGGGTATAAGATAAGGCTGGAGAGCTGGGTAGGACCAGTGGATGTTAAAGAATTATTACAGCTTTTACCCTCAGATCAATGCAAAGCCATTGAAATGTTTAAGCATGGAGATAAGATTTGTGTTTCAGATCTCTGGCTGCAGTGTAGAAGATGAATTGGAGGTGGAGGGGATCAGCAGTGGGCATGGGCAGTCTGTTGTATTTGAACAACTGCAATAACGTATTAAACCCAAAGTCTCAGTGACTTGACACAGAAAATACTACTCTCTATCTCGTGGAGTTCAGGGGAGTCGGGCAGCCTTCTTCTGTCTTGAAGTGTGTTCACCAAGGTCCTCTTGTCAGGAGAAGACAGAGCTTGAAGATCACTGTTAAAGAGCCAGGGCTAGAAGTCATTTGTAGTACTGTGTACAGCTTTTGCTAAGCAGAACTCCATGGCTGCCCGCTGAACTTGCAAGGGAGGCTGGGGAATGTAGTCTTCCTGTGTGCTCATGAGGAGGAAGCAGTGTGGTGTATACATAATCTTGATCTCTCTCCCCTGCAACCACTTGGGAGGTTATTATAGCAGTCAGATAACAGGCAGTGGTGGCTTGGGCTGGAAGAGTGGCAACAGAGATGGAGAGAGCCGAAGGTCTTGGAAAAGATACAAAAAACCAAAGGGCTGAATGTGGTGAGGGAGAAAGAAGTGTTGAGGATATCTCTTAGGTTTGGAGCCTGTGTAACCCGGATGGTGGTATGTACTGAGAAAGGAAAACTAGCTAGAAGAGGACTTTGGACATGCTGAGCATCCGGTCTCTTTTGAGTCATGCAGCTGGAGATTTTAGATAGGAAATTGGGTGTAAAGGCTTCCAGGTCAGGCAGAAATCTGAACAATGTGTGAGTCATTTGGATTAGATGATTGAAACCTTACGCATGATAAAATCTCCTAGGGAGAATGCAGAGTCCTTCCTTTCCACCTAACTGCCATCAGCATCTCAGTACTGCCAGATTGCTCTACTGTCACCCTCTCTGACCTCAGCTGACCTTTAGATGTCCTCAGAGCCTCTTTGCTTGTCCTCAGGTGATCCCCTTGGGAACTCCTTGTAACAGCTGTTCTAAATCTTTACCTAATATGCCCTCAAACCCCTGCTCTACTTCTTCTAGCTTATACTTCGCAGAGAAAATAGAGCCTTTCAAGTACAGTTTTTAGCAGTGTATCTTCCTTCTCGAAACAGTTACCCTCCCCTTTTACTCTTTTAGAGGGAAAAATGTGTAGGTTCCCCCCACTATCCAAAAGTAGAGTGATCCTTTGAAACCTTTCATAAGCCAGAATGGTGTAGCAATTACCATTAATTTATATGGAAAAACTTGGGGTGCCTGGGTGGCTCAGTTGGTTAAGCATCCGACTTTGACTCAGGTCATGATCTCACAGTTGGTGGGTTCGAGCCCCGTGTAGGGCTCTGTGCTGACAGCTCAGAGCCTGCTTCGGGTTCTGTGTCTCGCTCTCTCTCTGCCTCTCCCCTGTTTGTGCTCTGTCTCTCTCTCTCTGTCAAATATTAAAAAAAAATAACAAACAACAACAACAAAATTTATATGGAAAAACTTTTGAGCATTTGCAGACCCAAAAACATGACCTTTTTTCTTAGGCTCTTCTGATACCTTAGGACACACCTTGATAACAAATGAACAAAATAAATCAAGATAAAGCACACATGCCCACAGACACTGTTTAAAGCTATGGTGTCTTGATGAGGAAATGCTGAGTGTAGATCTGGCCAAGGAGCTTGACAGGGCCACTCACTGCTCGGGGGTATGGACTGCTTCCATACAAATGCTGAACACTAGTTTTGCTATTTGCCTTTTTTTTTTTTTTTTTTTTTTTTTTTTTTTTTTTTGTAAAAGTGAAAATCTTTAGATTTCTTTTGGTCTGCAAAAACATACTAATGGCAGGTCTTTCATAAAAGTAAAGTGGTATAACTTGAACTTTGGAAAATCAAGGGATATTTGTATATTCTTTTCTAAGACTGATGATCCTGTCATCTCATAGAATTTTTGTGATTTATAAGTGTCTGATGATTTTAAGTACTCTTTCTCTCTCTCTCTCTCTCCCCTCCATATATATATGTATGTATGTGTGTGTGTGTATACATATATATATATATATATATATATATATATGTATACACATATATATATATATATATGTATACACATATATATGTGTGTGTGTATACATATATATATATATATACACACACACACACACATATATATATTCCTCCCGCCTTTGGTGTTTTGGTTTTCCTCCTTTGTTCCTTCAAACTCTTAAACTTTTAGTATGGTCAGATTTCCCCAGTCCTAAGACAATTTCTATAAAGTTAGCACACTATTTTCCCTTTGCCATTAACCATCTTGTGCCTTCTGTCTTTAACTCCTCAGTTTACCCCAGTAAATCTTCAGCCCATTACCCTGGACTTCTGCCCATTCCTCCAATCTCCTGAAATGCATAGAAACTCAATTGCCAAACTTGGTGGTCTGTTTCAGTCATTCTCAAGCTTCAGAGTTTTTGGTATTGTTGACCCCTTCTGGCCACTCTCTCGTGGCTTCTAGGATGCTGTTTTCTCCCTTCTAACTTTTTCTTTCTGGTTTCCTGATCATTTCTTCTTAGTCCCCTTGACTTGCTACTCTTTTGCTACTTAATGGTAGTGCCTCTAAGATATTGATTATAGTCCAAAATACCTATCAGATACATGCTCACATTGCCAGCTGCTAACTGGTCGTCTCCACCTAGTTGTCTTTAAAATTAACATACTCTGGATATTTGTAATTGCTTCAGAAGTGGTCTTCCTGTTTTCATTGTGTTTGCCAGTTTTTCCTTCACAGTCTTCAATGTTAATTTCCTCAAGCACAAGTGTCTGTAGTATTCCTTTCATCAGAAACCTTCATAAACCTCCTTTCTGATAGAGAAAAGCTCAAAACTTCTCCTTACTGAAGCTTTTAAGGTTCCTCTAAATTACAGCTAGATTTGGCTGAGATTAGTTGCATATAATTGCAGAATACATATTGACTTTGTTTTCAATTACTGGTATGTGATTAATAGGATTTATTTCCAAGTCAGAATTTAAAGTGTTGTTTGAGGTAATTCACTTAGATATTGACAGGTACATTCAAATGATTGGTTGTATATAAGACTTCCAATGTTTCCTTCATGCTTTTAAATATGGGTTGGTCAGTTGTGATTTATGGATCAGCATATGGACTAGGGAGTTAGAGGAAGTGGGGGCTCTTTCTAGTGTTCATTAATCTTTGTTACTTTGGACATTTTATTCACCTCTGTTCAAAAAAGCAAAATAAAGATTCTTGTTTAACGGAAATGAACTGTTGAAGATCAGAACAATACTACTCTTAAAGCAGTAAAAGAAGGTTTAAGAAAATTGTTTTTTAAAAGCAGGAAAGTGATAAAATTGTATCGCTTTTGAGGTAGTTTTGTAGTCTTAATTTTCTCTACTACTTCATTAATTTAGAGTGAAAAGTTTATAAACAAAATGGATTAGATTAGATAGGATTGAAGTAGATTATGATCAGATATGGATTGGATAGGATTGAAGTGTGTTAGAGCTCTTTTAATAAATGGGATGACTATATGGCCCAGTTACCTCAATATTAAGTACATGCTAGAATCTTAGTATATTTTAATCCCCAGAATTCCTATGTGCATTTTTAAAGTAATAGCTTTATTACTAAGATATAATTCACATATCATAAAGTATAATTCAGTTATTTTCAGTATATTCAGACTTGTGCATCCATCACCACTGTCATATCCTGGAGCATTTCATCACATCACATCACATCACATCACAAAGAAACCCCACGCCTGTTAGTGGTCACTCCCCATTCCTTTTCCCCCTTAAGCCCCTGGAAACCACTGATCTGCTTCCTGTCTGTGGATTTGTCTATATTGGACATTTCATAGAAATAGAATCATGCAATATATGGCCTTCTATATCTGGCTTCTTTCACTTAGCATAATGTTTTGCGAGGTTTATCCATGTTATAGCATGTAACGCCACCTTATTTTTTTTATGGCTGGATAATACTCCACTGTATGGATACTACCACGTTTTGTTTGTCCATTCATCAGTTGGTAAACATTTGGGTCTTTCTACCTTTTAGCTATTATGAATCATGCTGATCTGAACATTCCTGTAAAAGTTTTTAAGTTTTATTTTATTTTTTAAATTTTGTATGAGAGAGAGTGTGTGCGCCCAAGTGGGGTAGGGGCAGAGAGAGAGGGAGAGAGAATCTTAAGCAGGTTCCACGCCCAGCTATATCTCAGGACCATGAAATTATGACCTGAGCTGAAACCAAGAGTCAGACGCTTAACTGACTGAGCCACCCAAGTGCCCCCGTGTACAAGTTTTTATATGGACATACGTTTTCATTTCTCTTGTGCCTATACCTAGTAGTGGCTTTGATAGGTATTAACTCCGTGTTTAACTTTTTGAGAAACTTCCAAACGGTTTCCTGAAGCAGCTGCACTGTTTCGCGGTTCTGTCAGCAATGTAGAAGGGTTCTAGTGTTTCGACAGCCTCACCAGCATTTGTTACTGCCGTCTTTTTTGTTAGTCCTAGTGGGTGTGAAACAGTAGTTCCTTGTAGTTTTGATATATTTTTCCCTAATGGCTAATGATGGTGAGCACTCCTTCCAAGTGCTTACTGACCCTTTTTATATCTTTCTGGCAAAGGTCTATTCAGATCCCTTAACTCTTTAATTTGGGTTGTGTTTTTAATTTTTGAGTTATAAGGGACTTTTATAATATTCTGGATACAAATTCCTTACTGGATATATGATTTGCAAATATTTTCTCCCCGTATGTGGGCTGTCCTTTCATCTTATATGCAGTTTTATTAATCACATTACTTGACATTAATTTTGCACTGTTTAGTATTTAAATTCTGTTAAGGTCATAAATCTTGCTTTAGAAAAGCTAACGTGCAAAACACAGTGGTTAATGAAGCATTAAAAATTATGGCTCTAGTGAAGTTAGTGTAAATAGAACACTTCTTAAAGATGAAAAGATTAAAAACTGGCTTTAGATTTTTTGCTCTGAAGATTATGTGTAACTGAAGATTATTGCTTCCTCATTTCAGAATAGCAGGTATAACATGGTAAAAGGCTTATTTTTCTGGTCAGTATGATCTTAAACTGTCTTCTTTCTATAGCAGTAAACATTTTCTTACCCTTTTTTTAAATGTGCAATATAAAAGACCTTTATCATTGTGTAAGCTTAAGATATACAAGGTAGTGATTTGATAGAGGTATGTATTACAGTGTGATGATTACATTAATACCACTATCTTGTCACTTAATTATCATTTCCATGGTCAAAACAATTAAGGTCTAGTCTCAGTTTTAGTTACCCTGATCTTAATTTAAAATTTGAAGATTTTAGGGGTGCCTGGGTGGCTCATTCAGTTAGGGTCTTGATTTCAGCTCAGGTCATGATCTCACGGTTGGTGGGATTGAGCCCTGAGTTGGGCTCTGTGCTGACAGTGCAGAGCCTTCTTGGGATTCTCTCTCCCTCTCCCTCTGCCCCTCCCCTGCGTGTGTGCTCATTTGGCCTCTCTCTTTCTCAAATAAATAAATAAAACTTAAACTTGGGGATTTTGTGAGTGAAATCTTAAAGGCATATGACTAATATGTTACTGAATATTAATCACATGATTTTGAAATGTGAGTAGAACAAAGACCTTTTAACTCCTCTTTTATTAGAGAAAGATATGCTGGGGGGATGGGATTTTCCCAACCCAGCCATTCTGTCCCTCTGTTGTGCATTATGAAAAGAATTTTGGGTATCATTAACCCAAACTGGGAGATGACTAGTCCCCGGCAGGGCTCTGAACAACCTCTTCAAAAAGAAAAGAATCCACCTCAAGGAAGCATCTTTTTCTAGGTTTTAGGGTAGGAGGGGTTGCTGTCACTCAGTCGTCTCTTACTCCCATATAATAGTGATGAATATTTTATGTATGTAATCTTTTTAAAAGTTCAATGCCTGAAATTAGCGATTACAGCTTAGATTTTGTTTTTCTGTTGGATGATGAGTTCTTAAAAATTTGAAGTGCACGCCATTCTATAACAAAAAGTTACATAGTGTTATTATGTTTGGCACAATAAAAGTTGTAAGCTTCCTTCTGATTTTTCCCCCCCTTATAGGCCTCAGGAGTGCAAGTTGCAGATGAAGTATGTCGCATTTTTTATGACATGAAAGTTCGGAAGTGCTCCACACCAGAAGAAATCAAGAAAAGAAAGAAGGCTGTCATTTTTTGTCTCAGTGCAGACAAAAAGTGCATCATTGTAGAAGAAGGGAAAGAGATCTTGGTTGGAGATGTTGGTGTAACCATAACCGATCCTTTCAAGCATTTTGTGGGAATGCTTCCTGAAAAAGATTGTCGCTATGCTTTGTATGATGCAAGCTTTGAAACCAAGGAATCCAGAAAAGAGGAGTTGATGTTTTTTTTGTGGTAAGCATCAGAAATATCGAGGCTCTGTAAAACTCAGTGTTAATCTCTTATTGTTGGCACTTGGAAAACCAGTTCCTAGGGTCAACATGATTTTCAGTCAAGCTCTTTGCAGTCGTTGTCATTTAGTTTTTATTTTTAGGGCTTCATAATGTCTTAGCTGGATTGATGTTTGTGGGATGAAAACTAAATTTTACTCTCTGTGTATTTGAAAGACTATGACTTTTATTAATTTTTTTGGTAGGAGAAGGGACAGGAGCTAGATGTTATGCATTCTCTGAACTCACTTTTTTTTTTTTAATTTTAAAATATTTGTTTATTTTGAGAGAGGACACAGAGGATCCAAAGCAGGCTCTGCACTGACACCAGAGAGCCTGTTGTAGGGCTCGAACTCATGAACTGTGAGATCATGACCCAAGCTGAAATTGAACACTTAACCCACTGAGCCACCCAGGTGCCCCTGGCCTCACTTCTTATAAGTTACAGTTTCTCAAAAAATTCTTCCTTGAATCCTGAGGAGAAAGTTTAGCGCACCAAAATCCTTCTGCAACATGTCTTGCAGGAACCAACTCCTCACTTTTTAAATCACCCATCCTTGTCCCTCTGTGCTTTGCTACTTTTGAAGTCGGTACTGGTATTACAACTGTAATTAGCTCAGGGTAGCCACTAACTACTGTGGCTGTTTAAATTTAAAATAATTAAAATTAGGGGCGCCGGGGTGGCTCAGTCGGTTGGGCGTCCGACTTCGGCTCAGGTCACGATCTCGCATCCGTGGGTTTGAGCCCCGCGTCGGGCTCTGGGCTGATGGCTCAGAGCCTGGAGCCTGCTTCCGATTCTGTGTCTCCCTCTCTCTCTGACCCTCCCCCATTCATGCTCTGTCTCTCTCTCTCTCAAAAATAAATAAACATTAAAAGAAAAAAAAAATAATTAAAATTAAATACATTTTAAAATTCAGTTTTTTAGTCCAATTGCCACATTTCAAATGCTCAGTAGCCACATAGGACTAGTGGCCACTTTACTGGGTAGCACAGGCAGGACAGTTCCATCATTGTAGAAAGCTCTACTGGACATTGTTCTAAATGGTGAAAAAGTGTTATAAAGGTGATTGATGTGGCCTTTTTCTTGAAAGGCTATTTAAATTAGTTATTCTCGTCTTTTCAAGTAAGTTTGAGATTAAGCTTGAGTTGACAGTCACACATGTATGTCTTACTTAGTTGTATTATGCTACTGTCCTTGATAAGGAATTCTTACACAGAATATTCTCTAGCTTCCGATGGAAGGGAGAATGGTGACAGCCTTTGATTCTGGGGGAGCGAGGGTCCTCTTGATACTTTTGCTTGAGGCAGGGCAAGGCGAGGAGGGGCTTAGCTTTTAACTGTGTGCTACCAATGGCTTGGGATATGGAGCTAGGTAGTCAAAAGAATTCTGGTTTAAAAGGAATGTAACTCTAGATCACTCCTCAGTTACATTGCAGCAAGCCTTTATCGAACTTGGTTAAACCAAGATGCTGTGTGGATATAAATATGGGGTCAGGGTGCTTGTTTGGGGGCAGGTTTTTGTTCCGCAAGCCTGACAGCCATGGACATACATACGTAAGGATCGTAGCTAATGGGACCTCAGGTGAACGCATTCCTGATTTGAACTTTTATTTCTGCTACATTCCAGCGTTTGTGTTAGGGCCTGCGAAAACAGCTGTGAGGAAAACAGGTAAAGCCTCTGCCCTTCTAAGATTTATAGCTGAGTGGTAGAGATGGCAGCTAAAGCATTCGGCTTTTAAGTTGGTGCCTGTTTCCTTCGTTTGCACTGTTTTTTCCCCTGGTGTTTATACTTTTTTTTCCCCCACTGTGAATACAGTATGTCCTTATTAAAGGACATTTGGAGAATATTTGGAAAGAAGAAAGGGAAATTCAGTGTTAATGCAGTGTTTTGTTTTGCATTGCTCCTTTAAGAAATTGTAAAATTGTATAGGAGTTTCCCACAGCAGGCTCTGTTTAGGGCCCAGGAAATGGCTCTTAAGGTGTTTTAAAAATCTGGTTAGAGGGCACCTGTGGGGTTCAGTTGGTTGAGTGTGAGACTCTTGATTTCCAGGATCCCACCTGCTTGGGATTTTCTCTCTCTCTCTCTCTCTCTCTCTCTCTCTCTCTGCCCTTACCCCATGTGTGCATGCACTCTCTCAAAATTAACTAACTACATATGTGTTTGGTTAGAGTAGAATCAGAACAGCTAATGCCTTTTCCTGTCCCTGACCTATTTTGTGTGAAGAAAGAACCCAGGTAACTTTGCAGCTCAAGCAATTTCCAGACCTGAGGTGGTGGTTATGGCCCTGCCTCCCTCCTTGGAACTTCAGGTTGGGAGGAATAAGCACCTGAGAGACACACAGACTGCGTTTTCTGGTTCCCAAGGATGGAAACTGCCCGCTGTGGGAGGAGTAGATTAGGTGAGGTCCACACCAGCCTTTGTCGCTAATGGCTGTGGAAGACTGTCTAGAAACATGGCAGCTGAACGCAAGCATTGGGTGTTTAAGAGTATTTAACTGTACTCCATCTAGGAGTGTATGTAGATAGTGGGGAGTGGAGGCAGTGGGGCTTGATGGTATTGTGCTAAATGATCCGTTCATGGACAAGGGGTTTGGATAGGATGAGAGTTTTCTGTCCATTGTTAATATTTCTATTATTTTTCTATTAATATTTCTGATAATATTTCTATTATTTTTCAATATTGCTGGTGAAGAAAGTGGTGAAGCATGCTTTCCAGTATTCATTCAAGAGGAGGGAGACACTAACATTTTTGTAAATACAAGATAATAGTAATATTGACAATTAAGGCATATTAATGCTGAATTGCTTATGCTTAAAAAAAAATCCTTGTGATTTCTTTTACTATTTGAGACTAAGATGGAAAGCACAGACTTGTGTGGTCAGAATTTGCCGTTGGAATAGACATAAATGAAGGGATTGGTGAGGGGTAAGAAAGGGACTTTTACTTTGTTTTCTAAAAAAGAATATATTACAAATAATCTGAAGCAAAAATGCTTAAGTTGCTAGCATTTCTTAATTCAGGGTGGCAGATACTTGATTTACAGATTATTCTCTGTACTTTTCTGTGTTTTGAAACTTTTTTTCTAACCAGAAGGAGTTAAAAACCTTGTATAAAGATGGTTGTAATTTGCCTGAACTTATTGATAAAAATGGGGAAAAAAATTTAAAGAAAACAAATTGGGTGATATAGTCAATTGTCCAGTGTGGGGATTTTTTTATTATGGACCGTTAATCTGATTTTAAATCAGTGGTTCTAGTTTGTTTCTACCTTAGTCAACCTGAGCCATTGTGTGTATGCGTGTCCATCATGACATCTCTAAGGAGGTGGGAAATAGGAAAATTGGGTAGTTAGTAAAACTCTCCCGGGAGATTCTGAGGACCGTCCCCTATCACTGATGCAAATGCTTAACACAGTGTAAATTGTACTTTCTCTGAACGTTTTTTTCCATTTTTGGCATCTTTTTATCCAGGGCACCAGAACTAGCTCCTCTGAAAAGTAAAATGATCTATGCAAGCTCCAAGGATGCAATCAAAAAGAAGTTTCAAGGTATGGATTAGATTTACTTGCAAATATTTAGAGGTGTGGTGAGCCTGGAATTGGGGGCTGCATCTTTTCTAAGAAGCACCTTATTTCCTTTGGAGAGTCTTGGTGACAAAGAAGGCACGTGCTGCCTGTTTTGAGGAAAAACCTGGAAGACTGAACCCGGCTTTCAGCGTGTCGTCTGCCTTACGCCGGTCACTCCAGGTCTGAACAGCCTGTCTTGAAAACCTTATTCTCAGGGAGGGGTAGGGGGCACACACAAAAAAACCCCAAACACCTTATTCTCTGGACATTGCCCACATAGGACTTGTTTAGGCTGGTTTTAAACTAGTTTGGGATGCTGCTGAGTCTCTCACACGGCATGTGGAGATTAATTGGTTTGTGTTGGTCATACTAAGTAGTGAATTTATAGCCTTTGAATGTGTTGACATAATAAAGTTGCATAAAAGAGACATTCATAAATGGGAAAGGATACTCTTTGTCTCTAGCTTTACTTTGGAATGGTATGATTTTAGCTAATTGTCTCATCTGTGTCCAAAGGAAAGTGCCCTTCTTGAACTGGCCAGTTATCTCTGACTTGCCACTGGGTGAGTGGGATCCTGATGAGACGGCCTGACTGTACTTACTGCCTCCAGCCAGGAGGAAATGTTGGTATGATGGGAGGAGCATGGGGCAAATGCCCAAAGGCCTGCAATGAGGGCTAAGCTTGTAATCTAACTGCTGTGTGACCCTGGCCCAAACCGCTTAACCTCCTTCGACCTTGATTCTCTCCATAGCAGAATGGGAGGCTTGGTCTGGATTGTGTAGGCTCAGTTTAAGAGGTGTCCCACCACCTTCCTTGCCGTGGCTAGCTCCAAACAGCTGTGTGAGCCAAGGTCATAGGGCTTGGCCCAGTGTGGTTTTTGTTTGGTTTTACCATGGCTGGCTTCTATATTCTTGTAGTGAAACAGGTTTGCTCTAGCTTGTTTTGCTTAGGAAAACTCACTTCTTTTCTTGAAGCCTGCTGCTACATAGTTCAGGCCTGTCAGATGTCAGATTCCACAGGCATTTGGGTTGATGTTGCTCTCCCCACCCCCGCACCGCCGGAAGTGTGTTCACTGGTTGGTTAACTGATGTTTTAGCGGGACTCCTTAACGTTCCACAATGCAACTGAAAAAGATTGACAATGGATTCCTTACGTCCTTATTCTGTGTTGCCTTTCAGTAAAGGAAATGGAATTGCTATATAGACTTGGCCTGGTGATGTTAAAGATGGTCACTTGTTGCTTTTTTTTCCCTAGAGAAACCATTACTGGCTTTCTCCAGTCAGTCTAAGTGGTCCAAAGGCTGACCTGCTGTACTTTCTGCAGCTTAAGAAATGGTCTTAAAATTATGAACAATCAGAAACAATGCAGCTGTTTGAAAAACAGTAGCTGTTTACAGAGAAGCTACTGTATGTGATTCCCTAAGTGAGCTGATTCTGCAGTGTGGTGATGTAATTTTTATGAGAAAGCAATCAGTAACACATTTTACACAGTTTTCATTGTGATTGAGTTCTTAAACGTATAGTATAATACCACTGGAGAGCTAACTTCTAGAGCAAAGGAGATGCTGGTTGTGTACTCTTATTCTTCAGTGTAGTTAACTAAAATCAACTGTGCAATCAAAACACTGAATTCATATTTTTACTTACATTTTAAAAACCAAGAAAATTACTAGACCTGCTTTTTAAGTTTTTATTGAAGTACAACGTAGCTATAGAAAAGTATGCATCATAAATGATTGTAGAACTCAATTTTCACAAACTGAACAAAATGGTGGTTTCTTGATTTAACAACCAGCACCCCAAAAGTCTCTCTCGTATCCCTTCCAGTCACACCACTTTCTTTTACTCCTTCCTCCACGTGGAACCAGCACCCTGACTTCTAGCAGCATAAAATAGCTTTGGCTGATTTTCTGTTATACAAATAGAATCATCTAGAATGTATGTTTTTATAAAGTTTGGCTTCTTTTAGTCAGCGTTCTGTTAGTCTTTCATTTTGTCGCATGTAGCTACAGATTATTGATTCTCCTCACTGTAGTATTCTGTTGTTTGTATATACCACAGTTTGTCTATCCATGTTAGCGCTGGTCTTTTAAAACAGTTGCTGTCTTAGAGAAATAGGTTAAATTACTGCTATAATTCTTAAATAGAATTGTTGTTTTTCCTTCCTAGGCATAAAACACGAATGTCAAGCAAATGGGCCAGAAGACCTCAATCGGGCTTGTATTGCTGAAAAGCTAGGTGGATCCTTAATTGTAGCTTTTGAAGGATGCCCTGTGTAGACCATCATTCAGTGCCACAAATTGAAAGCTTCCATGTTTAATGTTATCCTCTTGCTATATAAATGTTTAGGCCAGGGTCTCACTGAGGGGGAGCTGTCTTGTCATCTGTTAGAGTAAATTAAATATTCTATAAACATGTGCAGATGGCCCTAAATAAATCTAAAATCTGAAGTTTTATTGGTGTGAAATTAAATTCTTATTGGCCAGATGCCTGTTTTTGATGGGTTGGCTTGTAAAGATTTTTGTTAAACTCATGATTTTTAATAATGCAGTTCACAAAACAGTACAAGGCCTTATGAAGAGAATCACTGCATCTTTGTAACCTCAGCAGTTACTTTGTTTCTTTGCTTAGAGAATTGGTCATAATCTGGTTATAATTTTGGCCCCAATTTATTCTCTCTGGAGCTAAACTGCATACTAGAAAATAAATCTCCTCACCATATGTAACAGCACTAATATACTAACTACAGTAAGACTAAGTCAGGCAGCCTTCTAATTCTAGCAACTGTGTGATGGAGACTGCCTCAGAATTGTGCACACTTCTAACCGGCGCTGATTTTGCAAAGCACTATTTTGAGCACGCGGTTGGAATACAGGAAGCAGCTCTCTGCACCTGCAGTAAGCTCTCCATTCGCTAGTTCGGGAGACTGCTCTGAGAGTGACCTTGCATCTTGGAAATAAAATCATGGTGTGTCCTCAGGAGAATGTGCAATACCTTGCAACGACTTCATTATAACACAAATTAGGGCTCCATTGTAATATACTTTGTTAATGAAAATGATAAAATGGTGTATTGACAAGCTGGGACACTTGTGACCTCTTTAATTGTGTGTCCTTCAAAATTTTGTTGCTTCTGGTACAGTAAAGTGTGGAAGAACATTAGGTACATGTTTATGCTGGGGCCTGGGAGAACTTCCAAATTTCCTAGAGCAGTTTGTGGATTGTATGGGAAATGGGGAGCAGGTGTAATGGATGACACCCACGGAAGCCACCACCTGATGACACTTGCAAGTGATTGTCCTTAACATCACAGGCATAACGACACTTTGAACGGTGTAGAGATGCACACTGTTGGACTTAGAAGTAGCAGTATTGGCTTTGTGTAATAAAGGAAGCATTTTTAACTCCCTCTCGTGTAATTATTCACGGTGAATTGGGGATGGAGGATTTTGCCTTCCATAAGTGGGGTAAGGCGTGGAGGTTTGGGTATTTCAGACCATTAGAGTTAAGATCACAGTTCTTTCCTCCTCTTATTGAACGAGGAAGTTGGTGTAAAAGTTGGGAATCCTTTCCTACTCTAAATGTGTATTCAAACAGCAGGCTTATGTCTCCTGATTTGTTTGGGAGACAAAAAAGTTACACTTAAATCAAAATACTTCTTTCAGAATTGTCTAGGGGCACCTGGGTGGTTCAGTCAGTTGAAGAACATCTGACCCTTGATTTCAGCTCAGGTCATGATCCCAGGGTCATGAGATCAAGCCACATGTTTGGTTCCAGGCTGGGTGTAGAGCCTGCTCGCTCGCCCGCCCTCCCTCCCTCCGTCTGTCCATCCATGTGTCTGTCTCTCACCCTCTGCCCCCTCCTCCACACTCGCTCTCAAAAAAAAAAAAAAAAAAGAATGGTCTAGAAGACCGTGCTGGCTACTGGCTTACTGTTACTGATGGACTGCTTGTCATTCTTTCTTCCGGAGTTTCTTATTTTCTCTACTGCAAAGCAGTGCTTTCAGAGACCGTGTATATTAACAGCCCGCCCAAGAAGCATCACAGGCCACGGTTGCCCTACTCCAGAATCAGCCATGTAGATACAGCCAGGTATTTGGTCAAAGAGTTTTAAAAGAAGGAAGCTTTTTTCTGTGGTTTTAGCTTGTGACATGTGGCGCTACCTGTGTAACCACCCTTTCCTGCTGGTGTGTGTGCATTTGCATGTGTGTTGGGGGTATGGGAGAGGGATGCATGGCTGTGGGAACAGAAGGATTTCAAATTGGTACAGGGATGTAAGAGAACGTAAACGTCTTCCAACACTCCACTCTTACAGCAGAAATTGGGAAGATGCTAATAGTTACTTGTTATCTCTACCTAGGGGAACTTTTGAGAGATTCTTACTGGATTCCTGAGGTTGGGGCCCAAGAATCCTGCTAACAAGGACTCCAGGTAATTCTGATGCAGAATTAGAGTTTGAGACCTCAGCCAACACTGGTGAGGAATAAAACTGGCAGGTGTACTCTGCTCTCAGCAAACACATTTACATTTTTACAAGTGTAAACACATTACAAAAATGTGTTTGTGGAAAGCTGACTAAAGTGATACTCTCTTGCCCTGGGAAAGAAGCAAATAAAGCCATTGCTAACAAATACAGAGCTTGACTGTGAAGTTCGTTCTTTCAGGGAATATTAATCCCTGAGAAAATAGCACAGCGACTCAGATAATAGAATTAGGCTCAGTCGAGTGGTTTCCTTTCTGCAGAACTGCCCAGAGTGCTGGCTCGTCCACACACATAGGAAGGGCAGCTTCTGTTTCTTGACTGGTTTGTTGCTCTTAGGGCTAACAGATTGGATATGCCCAGGGACACATCACTTTCCCGTGATCTGGGCATTTCTGAAACACGGCAACACTCTCCAGACCAAGTTCCAGCTGAGCTGCAGCTAGAAGAAGGGTCATTATGGTTGACCCTTGAACAATACAAGTTTGCACTGTGTGGGTCCATTTATTTATGGATTTTCCTTATGATTTTAACATCAGCTTTACTGTAAGAATACAGTGTATAATACACATACCTTGCAAAATGTATTAATCTGTTATTGGTAAGGCTTCACGTCACTAGGAGGCTATTAGTAGAGTTTTTGGAGGAGTCAAAAAATGTAATACACGGGTGCCTGGGTAGCTCAGTCGGTTAAATCCTGACTCTTGATCTCAGCTCAGGTCTTGATCTCAGTCGTGAGTTCAAGCCCCATGTTAGGCTCTTTGCTGGGTGTGGAGCCTACTTAAAAACGACAACAAAAAAGTAATACACAGATTCTTCACTATGCAGGTAGGGGTATCTTGCCCCTAACCCCCGAGTTGTTCAAGGGTCACCCATAATTGCATTGTGGCTGCAAGAGGGTGAAGTTCTAGGAGCCAGAGTTTTGGTGGAAGGAAGGCTTGTGTAACTTGAGCTGCATCTGGCTGGCCAGGTCTGCCCTTGAGACTTCCCCAGCCCCTAGCCAGTGCCCTTGGTAGGCAGCCCAGGAAGGAAAGTCACACAACTTCTACTGGGCAGCCCTGGGACTACAATTTGGATCTCTTGTTTTCTGTCCCTAAGCTATTCCCATTGTATCCCAGGGGAGTTCCTTGTTTCTGACATCTGGAATTCTGAGGTTAATCTTGTTCGGTGCCAGGGATGAGACTGGAACTGGGGCAGGAAAGGTCGAGAGTTCTTTTGGGCTTTGAATCCTGTTAGACCCAAACCTGAAGGAAGCTTAGAAGACATTTATGGAGGGTGTCTGGTGGTTTCTAAAACCTTGTGTTTTTGCTGCCTACAGGCCAGGCATCCTGGTGTGTATACATTTTACTAAATATCATGCTGAGATGACCAGAGGAACTTAGTCACAAGAGTCGCTGCTGGCACGATGGGGCTCCCAGGTCTGGAGATGGCTGTTTATGGGCTGTGTGACCCTGGAGCTTCAGGTCAATTCTTGGAGCCTCTGAAGGGTGGGGTGTAGACTAGATGTTCTCAGAACTCTCCCACTTGCACTGTCGGGGGTCTCCGATGGCAGTGGCAGTGCTGAGCCCCGGCTGTGGCCTCTGTGAAGCCTGACCTAGGGGAGAGCATGGCTTCTTGCCAGCCAGTGCTCTAACCGAGCCCGGGTGACTCCTGCCTCCACATTGAACTTAGCAAGTGACTGCAAGAGCCGGTTGTCTTGTGCTGCACCGATACTCCATTTGCAGGACACAGAGCTAGGAATGGCCGGGCCGATGAGCAAGGCTTTCAGGGCATCTGTGCCATGTTGACAAACACGAGGTGCCTATCAGCCTCCTGTTCTAGCATCTACCAAGGGTGGCTGTCTCCGTTATCTTCCTGAATGGCTCTTTCTTCCTTCCCCAGCCTGGTGATGGAAGCTTGCCCAGGAACAGCCCTGGCGAGGAGGCCAGGCAGAGGCAAACCCTATCAGGCTGCTTGGCGAACTTGGGTTCCCTTCTGCTGGGCCTCAGCGCTGCGTGGCACATTTGCTGGGGCGTGTGGAGCGGAAGACTGACGATGGGCCCTTAAAGCCTGAGTGGCAGGTAGTCTCCAACGTGGCATTTTCAGAGCCCCCAGGGGCCCCACACCCTGCCTTTGTTTTACCTCCTCCTAACCGGTGGACACTGGGCCTCTTACCACGTGGTTTGAGCAGGGGGTAGGGCTGGAGCCAGAACCCAGGGAGCAGCTGCCGCCCTGTAATACCCGAAGGCGGCAGTTTGGTGCCCCCAGGTCTCTCTCCGTGCCTTTCTTGCCCCAGAGCCCCCCCTGTTCCTGTGCCTTCAGAGGGCACCTGCCCAGCATAGGGGTTCTCAATTCTGCAGCATGGCAAGGGGATGGAACTTACTAGAAATGTAGGCTCACAGGGCCCGGTGACAATTCTGAGGCGGGTGTCCTGGCGCAGGGCCAAGTCTGGCCTCAGTTTTCCAACAGGAGACTGACCAGGGCCCCAAACCACTTGCCTTAAGGCCACTGTGTCAGCGGGAGGAGGGTTGTGACTCCCCCCATAGGGCCAGTCCTCCAGCACAGAATCCCTGCTCCTTGTGCACAGGGGACACGGAAGGTACAGTGAGGGACCACAGGTTTGGGGGGTGTTCAGTGGCCACTGTTCATGGGGTCCATGGACTCCACAACTCTTCTCCTCCAGCTGGCCCTCCAGGCTGCGTGCTGCACTGACAATAAGGTGGGTTTAAAACCTGCCTTGCCTTTTACCAGGTGAGCTTTCCCTTCTGTGGGGATTCTTTGTAAAATGGCGGGGGGGGGGGCGGGCGGTATACCGCCCATGGGTTCTGAAAAGTTTCACCTGAGAACCAGGGGCAGGGCTGGGCATGTGGTCAGCATCAGATATTACCAGTCACTTCTGTTCAGTCTCCTGCCAAAGCATGGGCTTCCTCTTTCCACGTAAGCCCCCTCCAGAGTTCTAGGACAGGTAGGATGGTGTCCTCTTGCTTAAAAATGTCACAGCCCCTACTGCCTTACCTGTCCGGACACCTTGTCCTTTGTAACCTGGCTCTACAAGGCCCCCTTGACCTCAGTTCCTGTCCCTGCACCTGCTGTCCCCTTGGCCTTGGGCCTTTCTCCCCTCCCCTGACAAATATCTCCTGTTCTGGTGAACTCCAGCTTAAGCTCACTTTTCTGGGGAGCCTTCCTCAAACTCCCAGCATCCTTTATGCCAATACCGTTGCAATACATAGGTGCCACATAGCATGATTAGGTGGCCCACAGGAGCCGGGACCAGGTCAGGGTCCTGCAGATTGAAGGCAGTACTGCCTGGCCTCGGGAGGATTGCTCAGTGCAGAGGCTGCCGGCTTGAGAATATGCTGCCTGGGTCTCAAGGTTCCCGTGACGGCCACCCACAGAAGTGCCCTCTGGTGGGTTTGACTCCTGACATACGGAGGTCCCAAAGCAGGCAGTGGAGGCTAGTTCTTGGATTGCCCTTCTTTGGCACCCTCCCCATTGTGCTGGACCTGCTGTGAGGGTGTGCGCCCTCCCCCTAGCCAATCCAACTCCTGTCACAGGCCTGAGGCTCAGGAGGGTGATGAAAGGGGACAGTGCTTGCTCGAGGCAACCCCTTAACAGGACTGGTTGATGCCACCAAGCCCCAGGCTGCTCAGATTCACCTGCTTGCTCCTGGCTTGGTCCCACCCATCCTGGGACCTGACCCCTCCAATCCAGGTGTTGCTCAAGCTCGATTCCCACTGCTTCCTCCAAGACCACGCTGCCTCCAGCTGCCAGACACAGTGGGTCTTTGGATCTTGGCAAGTCTGGGCTGGCTGCTCCAGCTCTGGACCACCCCCCTGAGGCACAGAGGAGCGTCCAAGCCTCAGTCAGGACACAGATTCCCTTGCTCGTTCACAGAGCTCACCCTGGACAACAGCCTAGGCCACCCGTGGCCTGCTTAGGTAGCCTCCGATTCTCAAGGGTGGGGGCAGCGGTCAGCACATCTGGTCACCGGGTGCCGTGACCGGGAGAAGTGCTGGGGGAGCCCCCAAGACAGCTGCAAATCTCCTGATTTCAGGGGAACCAAACAGCACACTTGTTCTTCCCCTGAGGGAGACAGCCCCTCTTCGTTCCTCATCCTGGGCCCAGCGGCCAGGCCAGGGAGCCCCAGCAGACCAGACGAGACCGAAGTGCCGGGCGACAACGTTGGTTTTAATGGCATTAACATCCGGAGGTCATACATCGTTCTTGCTGGCAACTTCTCCCAGGGCTGAGGGCTGCTGCCTCGCTGGGCCGGGCTGTGACCCTCCAGTCTGTCCCACAGCCTTTGAGATTCCTCACCCGGCCCCGCCCGCCTCCCACTCCCCAGCCCAGTGAGAGAAAACAATTGCACTGATTGACACACGGGTCCCCAGAGGCCCCAGCCTCCCCAGCTCACACCCTGGGGTCTGTCACGGAGCTGATAAGGGCTTTGGCGTCTGCTCGGTGGTGGTCCAGGCCTGGTCCTGGGGAATAGTGTTTATCAAACGTGACAAAGGTTCTTTTACAAACAGGGGTCTGGAAGATCTATTTCTGTGATTCTAAGAGACTCTCGTCTCTAATGGCTTCTCTCAGAGCTACTGGAAGTTGGGCCTGGATAACGCTGTTGGTTGGTTTATTTATCTGTAAGGAATGTGTAAGGCATTTTGGTAAGTTGAACAGTAACTTCTCTTCCCACAGAGGAGACTCAGACAGAAGTGCCCTCCTTTGAGCTGCTACTGTCCTCCTGTGAACAAAGGTGGGCAGATGGAAGGAGAGGCTGGGGTCAAAGAGCCAAGGCGAGCACTCACCCCGAACTCCTAGGGACCTCCAATCACCCCTTGGGATTAACACCCCCCACCACTCCAATACTTTCAGAGAACACCCAGCCCAGCAAGTCTGGAAAACCAGAGTGGACTCCGGGGGCTGACAGGAGCCGGGGACATAGGAGAGGGAGGGCCCTGAGTTGGGTGAGGACCCTGGTCCCCCAGGCTACAGAGCGAGGACCTAGCTGGCAGTGGGGGCCAGAGACGTACTTCCCACCAAGGGGAGCCACAGGAGGGCAGGTGCTGGGCCCAGCAGGCTGAATGTCCTGCCACCCACTTTCAGGAGTCTGACCCCACCACTTCCGGCCCCCCAGGCCTGGCTCTCCCATCTATCCTGCATCCTGGGACTCCTGGGGCTCCCACAACCCCACCTGGCCCTTCCCACCCTGACTCCCACGGGGTCTGCTCTGCTCTGGGCCAGGGCCCAGCTCCGGGGATGGGGCAGCCGAGGCCATGGTTGGGGCCAGGACACTCACTGTTCTGTCCAGCTGCTCCTGCAATTTCTTCACCGTGTCTTTCTCCTTTGCCAGCTGCTCCTGGGTCGTCTTTAAAAGCTCCTGTAATTTGGTGGCAGCGCGTCCCAGGTCACTGGTTAACTTCTTCTCTTTTTCTAGTCTCTCCTGTGGGTGGTCACAGGATCAAAGGAGATCAGCTGTCACGTGGCACACAGCAGAAAGACCACGTGGCTATATGCCCGGGAAGCCGGAGTCTTCCAAAGGCGGCGGGAGGATGTGATCTCCTGGTCACCCAGAGATAGGTCTCTGTCCCAGCTACCAGCACTACCAGGAGAGCTTCCTATGACACGGGGCATGTCCTACGGCGTACTGTGGCTAGCATGACGGAGGAACTGAACTTCCAGTTTTGTTTAATGTAAACAGCCCCGCTGACTGGTGGCTGCTGTGTGCGACATCAAAAGTTTAGACATCCCGCCACCCCCATCACCACCAAATGAGGCTGGACCCTGCCCGAGGGGCCTCAAGATGGCTCCCACCGCACGGAGCGACAGTGGGAGATGGTGGCAAGAGCCGGGGCGGGAGAGGTGGTGCTCCTTTCCTGACCCCACCCTGAGCCCTGGAACAGACCTCCCGGGCCCCCTCTACCTTCAGCTGCGTGGCCTCCTCTGCTTCTGAAGACTCGAGGGGCCCCATGCTACGGAGCTTCTCCAGCTCTGCCTGCAGCCGACACGCCGAGCTCTGAGCCTTGGTGTAGAGAGAGGGCAGCGGGGCATGGGCGGGACGCCGTACACACCCCACAGGTCCTATAAGTCCGCCTGGGGACGCCCACCAGGAGGGGATTAAGGCTGTGGCCAGGGAGAGCAGGCGGGACCCACACGCATGGGGCAGGGGACTGTGTGGCACCCCCCCCCCCCCACCCCAGGAGGGACAAGGCCAGACCGCCCGGCAGACCCCGGCCCATACCCCCACTGTCCCCGACACCCCGAGGGCTACAGAGGCAGGGCCTGACCTCCTCAAACTCGGCCGTGAGCTTCTGCCGTTGTGCCTGCTCGTCCTCCAGGAGGGCTTCCGTCCGCTCCAGCTGCGTCTTCAGCTGCGTGGAAACACCGCACAGACTGTGGGAACCCGGTGAAGGACCCCCTTGGGAACCAGGGCTCCTGGGCAGGCGCCGCCTCCTAGCTCCTTGCGCCCCCTCGGCCTTTCCCTGCCCCTGGCTGCCCACCAGCCAGCTGACAGTCGCTCCTACACTCCCGCTGCGCGGAGACGGTGCCTCGGCCCCCGGGTCCAGAGCCACCACCTCTGCCGACCTCAGACACCTTTCCTGAGACTCACGGCACAAGGAGGCCTCAGAGCCACCGTGCAAGTCCCCGCCCTACAGTGTCGTGCCCACCACTGCCACTCTGGTGACAGGACCCCACCTCCCGCTGAGGGCTCGCAACCACGCCACTTGGGTCCAGAGTCTGGAGGGCAAGCACCCTGCTGTGACGTGTCGGCGAGGGCCTTGGCAGGAGACCAGACTCCCTGACTGCAGGCCCAGCCGCCCCGACTCCCTCTTCCCCCCACTCCTGCGCACAACTGTTAAGATCCAGCGCCCGACCCCTCTCCTTCTGGCCGCTTCCCTGCCCCTTCCTCTGCTCTGGGACTTCCTCAGAACCTGGTGGTCCCTCTCGGGGCAGAGCGGGGTGGGGAGAGCAGGCCCTGGAGGCCGCAAGTTGCCAGTGTTTAGCCGGAACAGAGGCCTGCCGCCTTTGCTCTCCAACTGGGCTCGAGGGGGCCCACGCGGGCTGTTAGTGACAGACATCTGGGGACCGGCTCACCGCCCTAACCTCGACAGGGTCCTGCTCTGCTGGGGGGGCCTCAGGGGGGACAGCCGGGGACCCAGCTACGTCACCATCCTCTACGTGGCTCTGCATCTCACTCAGCTGCTGCCTGACCTGAAACAGGGAGGGTGGGTTTGTGCAAATACACAGCCAGACACACGCCCACCGTGCCACGCCCACCCATACATTTGACTGAATGGGTCTGAGCCACTGCTGAAGTGAGAAAACATCCGAGGGCCACGGAGGGCGAGGTAGTGCTGAGCCACAGGGCTCACGGAGATTTGAACTTCCCAGAACCCCTGCCCTGAGCTCCCAGTGCCTTTACGGGGCCAGGCCGCACCAGGGGACATGTGACTAGAGCCTGAGCACCGGCCCTGGCAGCCACACGCCCAGCTCCGAGTTCTGGGCCAACGCACAAGGAGCCCCTTCAGTACGGCTGATCTAAGCCGGCCCCAGAGGTTACACCGGGGCACACCCCACTCCACCGAGCCATGTGACCTTGCACGGGGTGGAGAACCACGACTGGCCAATGAACCACACACATGCACACACACCCTGGCACCGTTCCCCTCCTGTCCACGCTCACTCACCAGGGCGAGCTCATTGCTTTGTTTCTGGGCTTCACTCTTGGCTGCATCCAGCTGAGACTGAGATTCTAATAAAAGTTGCCTCAACTTGGAGAGAAAATGAATCCAGGTGATGGGGGGAAAAGGAGAAAAGAAAACCAGTTCCTATGAGTTAACACCTACGCACACAAGCTGCTCCAAGCCCCGAGAGCATTCCGGAGCAGCGTGGGCCTGGCAGGGGCTCCTCGGCCTCCCCAAACTACGGTTTCTGTCTGAAGACGTGGGAAAGACAGAATCCACTACAGGCCTTTCTTGGATCTTCATTTACAGACCATCTTATAAAATACGGCCAAAAGTTTGAAATCAAACCAGGACTGGGGGGTGGGGGGGTGCCGCCTCTGAACAGTCAGTAAACAGTATCAGATTTAAGCCCATTAGCCCCTGAAATGGTGTCCCCGGGCCAGGGAAGGAAGTGGCCTCACGAGGCTGTCCTGGCTGTATGCTTCCCTGTTGGTGGCATGGTCTTTCTGCCATTTGCCCATGACACCTCTCTCAGGTCAGCTGGCCCACGGCCAGGGCAGAAGCCCGAGAGCCCAGACTCTGAGTTCCTATTAATGAGCACCATGGAAGGAGAAACCCAGGACGGGCTGGAGACCTCGCTGGGCAGACTCACCCCTGCCACCTCCTTGGCGTAGCTCTGGCACTCGGCGCTGGAGGCCGCCATGTGCTTCTCCAGCTCTGCTTCCAGATGTGAGGTGTGTTCCCGCACCTGGATACACACACACACACACACACACACACCACAGGTCTCGAGTGGGCCAGCAGGAGGCACTGACCACGGGAGACAGGGTGACGGGGCGCAACAAGGCTGGCTGCCCTGGGGTAGGGGCTGGGAGACTTTCCGTGGCCTGTTGGCGATGGGCCAACCAAGGACAGGCAGAAATGAGTCCCTGGCAGCGGAACGCCGTCCTGAACTCCGGCACTCCTGGGCCCAGATGTGTTCCAGACTCCACGGTGGGGAAGAGCTTTTAGATTTCCTTGTTAGGTGGGCACCAGAGGCCCCCTCCGCAAGGCCAGGGCTGACCGTGTCTGCAGAGCCCTGGGGCCACCCGGCGCCCCTCCCACGCCGCAGACGCTGCCGTGTGCCGGGCATCCTGCACAGGCCCCCCGCTATCTCGGGCCGCTCTGAGGTGGCAAGTGGCTCTCAAGAACGAAAAGCAGGACGGACGAGATCCCTCCACCCCTCTCAACACGTGTGGTCCACGAGGGAGAAAGAACTACGGTGGCCTCTGTAGTGAGGAAAGCAGCCCTCTGGGCAGAGCCCCCGCGCCTACCTGATCTGAACTTTCAAGTTCTCCTCTCAGCTTCTCTACAATCTCTTCGAGATGTGTCACTGTGACCCGTGACTGCAAAGCAAGGGCAAGGTCCCATCAAATGTGAGCCCCTGGGGGGGGGGGGTGGTCCCGGGATGTGGTGCCACGTGTCCCCGGACCCGAGCAGGACGGGGCCCCCTCTCCCAGGAAGCCCAGTGGTGCCCGCCCACCTCACGCATGACCAGCAGCCTCTCCCTAGGGTAGGGGTGGGGGTGCCCTGGAGACGGAGGAGTCGGTGGTCACTCCGTAATCAACACTTTATGTGGCATCGCCAAAACCCAGCGCACTCGCCTCCTGTCTCCCAGGAGACCTGCGCGACCCCATCGGCGCTCCCCCTGGTTTTGATGAATTCTGATCTAGCTGTGGGCCTTTGGGAAGTTGTGTCTGAATTCCTAGGGAAGGCGGACCCCCCCGGAGTGATGCCCAGGTCACTGGCTCCAGGCCAGTGTCTCAGGGCCTTTCCAGTACCTTCTGGAGCTCCTCCTCCGTGGCGCTCACTTTGGCCTTCCACACCTGCTCCTCCTCCTCCACGCTCCTCTGTAGGTCCTTGAGCATGCCCTCCTGGGGGAAAGGGACACTGAGGCGGGGCCCCTCTAACTGTAGACCCTACTCCCATGAACACAACCGCAGCCTAGTGCCCCCGGCTCCTCTGGGATGGCTGCCTGGCTGTCAGCGTGGCCCAGCTCTGACTTCGTCATAGTTGTCACATGGGGAGGAAGGCGGGCCACAGTCCTGGTGTGGGGTCTCTGGCCAGTGTGCGAACGAAGGCTGTGCGTGGGTCACGCAGGGGAATGAGGTCTGTGACCCGAAGGACATCACTAGGGTTCTCATCTCCGTTGGGTTTGCCACCAGCGCTGATCTCAGGGGCCCGGGACGGGGTCGGGCAGGAGGTCTAGACCTAGCGTGGCTCCGGCAGTCACACGGACAGTGGCTGCAAGCCGGCTGTCAGCCAAATGCCCACCTCTTCCTTTCCCAGACTGTTCCGTGTCCCAACTGTCTCTGCACCCCCAGCTCCAAACCCGCAGCCCAGCCCTCTCCTCCGCTCAGAAGCAATGAAGGCCTGAGCACCTCCTTCATCCCCTTTGGGGCCCAGGCAGGGGCAACGGCTCACCCAAGGGCGCACAGAGCCAGCGTCTGAACCCAGGGCTCTTTCCCCCAGGGCCACTGGCCTGCCCACTGCCTGGAGGCTCTGAGAGCTCTTTCCTGGCAGCCCCGTGAGGGACACCCAGCCAAGAGCCTTGCCAGAGGCCCTGCCTCTCACACCCTACCGTCTCCGCCAGGATGGTGCGGTACTGGTCACACTCAGCCTGCAGACTGTTCTGGGTCTCCTCGGCCTCCCTCAGCTTGGAGGCCAGGTCCTGAGGGCAGAACAGGGGTCTGGCTAGCCAAGCACAAAGGTTTCGCCCAGCTGCCTGATGAGGCAGCTCCGGGCACCCTCCCTTCCCACCGACAGGGGATAGCAGAAGTGACCGCAGCGGCCCCGGCAAGGGTGTGTGTCGGCACCTGTGCTTACCGAGGAGGGCTCTGTGCTAGCTGGCGGCAGCTTCAGCAGCTCGGGGCCCTTCTCTCGGAGTTCCTGCAGCCACTCGGTGTAACTCTGCCACAAAACACACGAGGTAGGGCCCGGAGACATTTCCTGTGGGCAGTGGGGTCCCGCGGGAGCCACCTCGCCTCCTACCTGGTGTGCCGAGCCAGAGAGTGCTGGCAGCAGGGCGAGCAGGGCTTCCTTGGTCTGTGCCTCGGTCAAGCTGAGCTGCCTCTCCGATTCCTCCTAGAGCAGTGGTGGGCGGGTGGGGGAGGGCAGCATTCAGTTGTGACACTTAGGGCAACCCCAGGGAGTGTTCCTGGAGATGCCCGTCCCCACCTCAGCTCTTCGGGGGAGGGACAGGATCAAAGGAGAAGACAGGTAGCTTCCGTGGGACCAAAAGGGGCGGTGGAGTGGGGGCTCAACCTCAGCAGCCAGGCTCTGGCCACCTCGGCCTGCGCTGGGTCAGTCCTGACAGATCAAAGTGCTGATGGGGAGACAGCAAGCTGCCCACGTGGCAGGTGCAGGCTCCTGACACCCCCCAGCAGGAACCTACCCACCATCGGTTCTGAATTTTGGAGCTCTCCACATGAGCGTGTGCGTGCTCCTGTGTGCGTGTGGACGGCCAAGCTGCTGGGGCGGGGGGGGGGGTTGCTGAGGGGGAGGCAGAGGACAGGTGAATCTCCCAGCAGCCACCACTTAAAGGCTATTGCCAGCCAGGAGCAGCGGGGATCAGGACCCCCACTCTGCAAAGGGAGGGACCCACCCAGAAGGGCTAAGGGCTTGGTTGGGGTCCTGGCTCTTCTGAAGCCTGACTCACACTGGCCAGGCTGCCAGGCCAGACCCCATCCGCCCTCCTTGAGGCTCCCATGCAAAGCGCAAGGAGGACCCTGGGGAGGTTTCTGGCTAAAAGAAAGTCTTATCTAGTATCCTGTGCCCAGTAGGTTGAACCTGCTGCCGACGGCATGGCTGGAGACCTGAGGGTGACACTAGTACTCTGACCAGATCAGGACCTTCCAATGCTGTTCTGGAATGCGCATGACAAACGGATGCCCCGTCCGCCCACAGCACCCATGTGATCTGTACTCAAGTCTCAAGGGTGGTGACCCTTCTTGGCTCACCACCGATGCAAACAACGCTGCTGGTCGATGCCGGTGGCCTGCTCTGAATCCTTGACCTCATGACCCCATTCAGGCCCCCTGGCCACGTGAGTCCCAGGCAAGGGCCAGAGGACCCAGAGACCAGCTCCTATCAATCTGGCTGCATGACTGCAGATGACATCTCTCATCACAGCTCCTGCATTTGCCACAGAAAGGCCACAGGCTTCCAGGTCACCTCTGAGGAGTCTAACTACAGCTGTTGACCTGAGGCCAGCCCTCCACCTCCTGCCTTGTCTTGGGGCCTCAACTGCTACAACCCTCAGGCTTCCTGGGAGGCTCATGAAAGTCACTGCAGAGCTCATGATAACAGGACAGACATTCCTTCTGCATGAGCGAGGCTGGGAGGGGAGGGCTAGCTGCCCCGGGGCCTTTCATCAAGGACGGAAACGTGTGGCAAGAGGGGGTGGGTGAGGCCTCCCATGGCTGCCACTGCAGGCCACGTCCCCAGGACAGAGCTCAGTGCTGGCTCCCGGCCCAGGGCTCCAGAGGCAACATGGGGGCCCCAAACATGGAGACACCCACATTCTGCCGAGCTGGGTGGCACAGAGCCCAGGACCTATAGACAGCTTGCTGCTAAAGACAACTTTCCTTCTGCTACTTACGGTAAAGATCAACCACAGGACTTACTGGGCCAGGATCTCATGGGCCCCGAGAAAGTGGCCGGGGAGAAAAACAACTTGAGGACAGCCAACCTCGGGCTCAAAGGCAGTGAGGCCACGAGGGCTCATAGCCCCATGGCCGCTCACTCTCTGCACCCTAACGGCAAAAGGCCCAGGTGAGAAAAAGCACCGGGGGGTATGTTCCCCCCTTCACCTTAAGGATAAATGAAGGAGAGAGAGGAGGAGGGTAAGGGGGAAGATGCAGGCGCACAGGGCACACTGTCTGCTGGCCTCGGGGCCCCCAGGCACGGATCTCTGAGGGGCCCCCTGGCACGCATCTCCGAGGGGCCCCCTGGCACAGATCTCCGAGGGGCCCCCTGGCACGCACCTCTGAGGGCCCCCTGGCACGCATCTCTGAGGGGCCCCCTGGCACAGATCTCCGAGGGGCCCCCTGGCACGCATCTCCGAGGGGGCCCCTGGCACGGATCTCCGAGGGGCCCCCTGGCACGCACCTCTGAGGGCCCCCTGGCACGCACCTCTGAGGGGCCCCCTGGCATGCATCTCTGAGGGGCCCCCTGGCACAGATCTCCGAGGGGCCCCCTGGCACGGATCTCCAAGGGGCCCCCTGGCATGGATCTCTGAGGGGCCCCCTGGCATGGATCTCTGAGGCTCCGAGGCCAAGGCTGCTCTGCACGCGGTTTGTGTGTTTTGTGTGGTTTGCTAAACCACACAGTTGCTGCCGACCGAATCTTGACCAGCAGGGGAGTCTGCGCGTGTGGGACTCTGACCTTGGCCTGGGTCAGGGAGCGCAGCTTCTCCTCACAGGCTCTCTCTGCCGAGGCCAGAGCCTCCATGGCCTTCCAGTTCTTCTCTCGGAGGTCCTGGGGGCAGAGGCAGGAGAGGTCAGCGGCCAGGGACAGTCGGCTGCCCACACATCCCACCCGGGCTGCCTGAGCCGGGCTCAGTAGCGAGGGAGAACCCTCCCCAACCCCACTTGGGACCCCAATGGGGAGACTGCCAAGGGACAAAACGTGCTTTCTCTTAGCGCACGTCGCCTGGTTCCTCTGGGGCCAACCACTAGGGAGCGGCCGTGGCACCAGGCCGTGAGGAGGCTCCAGCGTGAAGGAGAGAGAAGAAGACAGGGTCGGCTGGCTCCTCAGAGAGAAGCAGCTCCTGTCACCACCGACCCCTCAGCTGGCTCTGGCCGCGCCAGGCACAGGGAGGGCCAGGCGGGGCTCCCGGGGGAAGAGGAGATGGGGGAGCCAGGGAGCCCGGGGCCACCTGAGGAGCAGTGAGGGGCAGCCCAGCAAGGAGGATGTAGGGGGGGCTCCGCACCCCCTGCAGAGGAAAGGGGCTTCCATATCCCCTTCTCATGACATTTGCCTCCCTACTCCAAGGTGACCATATGACTCAGACCAGACCAACTGGTACATTCTGACCCCACCATGGGGTGGGGGTAAGGGGGGGCAGGGGGCTCCATGCTTGGGCACGTGACCCAAGCCGATGGGAAGGGAGTCAGCTCTGGGCCTTATGACGGACCCAAAGGGGAAAAGAGGCCTCACCCAAGCCGCCAAAGGCAGGCAGGCTTCCAGCCACGAACAGCACAACGGGACATAAAGGGGTAGCCAAACCCTTTCCTGAGTGGTTAGGGGTGGGATTCCCACAAGGCCAGCCTCACACCCACGCTTCTCAGCACTCACATTGTTCTTCACTTTCTGCTGCTCAACTGCCTCCTTGAGCTCGGTGGCCTCCTTCTCCAGACACCGCACCTGGGACTCCAGCTCCTTGAGGCTGAAGGGAGACAGTGACGTCATTGCTGCACTCCAAGGGCCGCGCCACCCCAGGTCCTGCCTCGGGAGTGCCCCTTCTGCTGCCTGGACACCTACCCGGAGCCACTTGGCTATGGGTCAGTCCCCTCCCACTGCCCCCAATCACGTCAACAGAGCACAAGCTTTCAAGGGGAGCCCAAGGAACTGCCTCGGCCCCATCCTCTCCACTCATCCCGAGTGCCCAGGGGGCTGGGTGCAGACCCAAAAGGCCACCAGAATTACACCTGGTGACACTGGCTGCTGGGATTGAAGAGGTCAGAGCGGCCACAGTGGCGGGAACAGGGATGTATCCCAGACAGTAGGGTTTGGGGGGGCGCTTTTTCTTCTACTGAACGGTATGTGGCTTCTATTCAACCTGGTCCTGCTCGGTCCCCACAAAACATGTCAGCTGGCCCTTCCCTATGGCCACAGCCACACCTGGCCCTCCGAAGACATGGGCTGGGCCTTCTCAGAGGTCGACTGAGCTAGACTCAGGTGGTGCTGTCACCTGCACACCCATCGAGACTCTGGACGCCACTGCTCTCAGCAGCTCATGATAGGCCAGCAGTCTCTGCAGGGTACAGCAGGACCATCCTTTGTCCAGAACCTAACTCTGCTGAGACCCAAAGGCTCCTCCCTCAGGCCTGCGCCCGGGCTCTGGGGAATCAGCTCCGGGTGCCGCCCCAGATGCCATGGGGTTGGCGAGATGTCAGTCCCGTCTCCACATTCAAGAGCCTAGTGGGCTTTGACCACCCTCATCTTCCAGACAGTGAGAGGTTGACGCTGCTACAGATGGACTAGCTGTTCTGAGTCACAGGCTTCAAACAGGGGCTTTAACATGTTGGGTTCTGCATTAAACTTTAGGGCAGCGAAGACCCCAGGAACAGCAGGAACAGGTGAAATCTGAAGTCCAGAAGTGATGAGCTTGGAAAGAGGTCCCCCACCCATGGGTGTGCCCACCAGAGGGGGCTGCCAGCAGTCTGGGGGAGGCGGGTGGGGCCCTGGCCACTGCCAGCCAGATGAGGACATACACATCTGCATTTCTTTTCATGGGCCGCGGTCAACAACGTTTTTGCAAAACACCATTCTCACGCACCTTAGGACTGAACAAAACAATTGTGAGCGTGGGCCGCTAGTTGCCCCAACCACCCTACCAGGAAATGGGTTCCCACCGTGGCAACGCCTCACCTGGTTACTCTCAAAACAGTTTTGGTCAAGGCCTTGAAGTCAGTTGTTGACTTCTTGGGGGGTGGTTTCAGGCCCAAGGAACCCTGACCTCACCCTTAAAGCTGTACTGGGACCCCTCGCAGCAATTCCCTCAAGCACCACCCCCCACCCCCCCCTTCGTGCAAGAGCCTGCCTCCAGCAAACCACCACATGAGCAAACCCAGGCAGGCAGATGGCAAGGACACACTGACAATCAGCCCCCTGGTGGCCGCTGCCTGGGTTCCAGAACATCTGGGTCAGATCACTCATCTCCACCCAGAACAGGATGGCCAGACTTAGACACAACTTCCAGATAAATTCAGAAGGAAATTTAAAAAACCGATTTCTGCCAAACACATCTGCACAATGCAAAAAATTAGAATGAACCATTATTTGCAGTGTAACTTTGATGCCTCAATAATTTGCTCTGTGATCCAAGAATGTGATCTTAAAACACAAAAGCAAAAAAAACCCTCATCAAACACAACTTCTCTACTCCAATAAATTCCAAGAGAAACAAAACTCACGTGAACTTTCTGCAAAGTAGCACAGTGGGAAAGGAACATGGAGAGTTTGGTCCTGCGTCTCCTGCAAGGCATTTTGGGCCCTCTGGCTTCCTTCCTCAGCTCTCAAACCGCTAAGCCTGAGGCTAAGAAACATGGACCACGGCCCGAGGAGGCGCAGGGGAGGTGACTCACTGGTGGCAGCAGCCAGAACAAGGGAACCATGTCAGCTGATGGTCTGGGACATGTCTTATTGTCTGCATAGGGACAGAGGACACCCTTCATGCCTCACCCCCCGTGACTATCCTGTGGAGCTCTGGCCACAGCAGCCAGGACCCTCTCCCAAGACTGTGGACATCTGTTCAGGGACGCATGCTCCAGAGGTGATGGTCCCAAGGACTCTAAGTCCCCTAACTCAAGCCACTCCACCCAAGTATTGGCTCCAGCCTTTGCAACAGCAAATAAACAGTCCCCTAGCACAGCCTCGTGCTGGGTCACCAATACCGAGAGCGAACAAGGTCTGCCAGCAGTGAAGTTGCCTCGCGGGCAATCCTGTGACTTGGGTCAGCTCTCAACTGCACAGACATCGCAGATCTGTGCAAAAAGCTGGAGACCTCCTGGGTTCTCTAGATGGGTGTGTAATCACGGCTGCTACCTGATTTATGATCTCAGTCCCTAAAAAACCCTCGCCTTGTAGACATGGAGACCCTCTGACCAGCTGAGTCACAGATGGATGGACGGACAGGAGGGGGCAGAAGGTCCAGAAGCCCGCACCGAGCACCTGCCAGTCTACACACAGTTGAGCCTTGTTCCTCAAGAGGAGGCAAGGAGCTCTTTGCAGGGAGGCCTTATTTTCTGGCCAGGCCTGTTCCCTGTCCTCAGAGCCACCGGAGGGAGCAGGGAAAGGCAAGGGCCTCTGAAGGGGCTCTTCCCCAGGGAATCTGTGCACCCTGCTGGAAGCCCTGGCTCCTGGGGTCCTGGCCACCCCACGCTAAGGCTGCGGGCCTCCGCTTCCACTTACTGGGCCTGCTGCTCCACTTGGCTGGCCTGGAACGAGAGACAGAAAGCGCCGCGGTCACCATGAGACTGGCCTCGTGCGGCGACTAGTCAGGATGGGGCCCATCCACGGTCGGCCCTCTCTGCTTGGCAGGGTGGGACTCGGCAGCCTTCTCCCTCCCCTCCCGAAGGCTGACCTGGGCGTCCTGGGTGTCTCGGGCCTGGCCCGCCTCCAGCAGGGCCTCGATGGACCGGATTCTCTCGGTGAGCTGCGAGTTCTCGGCCCTGGCCTCCTTGAGCTGCCCGTGGAGACCACTCAGCTCCTCACACTTGCTCTTCATCTCCGCCTCGGAGGACTGCAGTTTGCTGTGCAGCTCTGAGGAGAAGCGTGCAAGGGTGGGTGAGGGTGGGAAACGCCGGCACAGCCACCCTCACTGCCTTCTGCGTGCACCCAGGCCCGTAAGACACACTTGTGACCACCGGGCATCTTAGCGGCTGAGGGACAAAGTCACTCTGGCTTTTGCTCCCCAGCGCACACTGGGGTGGAACGAAATGCCCTGAGATCACTCATGGGAAAATGATGCCGCTCTGAAATGGATTCCAGCTGTAGCTGCTGAACTTTTGTTCTCTGGGACACTGGCTCATATCAGCTGAGCTCTGCTTAGGCAACTCGAACCCAGCACTCCCACCGACCAGCCTGGTCTCCTCATCTGGCTGCTCTGCTCCTCCGTGTCCCCACTTCTCACCGGCCAGCGAGGCCTGTGGGTTCCACATCCGCTGTCTGCCAAATCCCTCCCCGGCCCACCAGCACCCTGGAGCCACCTGGGCCCAGCCTGTTGCTTTTGGCCGGAATGACTGCAAGAGCTTCACGCCTGCTCCCCTGGGCCACTCCTGCTCCTCTGGTCCAGTCTCCACTCAGCACCGGAGCATCCACAAGTACAAGGGGCTCATGCCACCCCCGTCCCAGATGCCCTGAGTGCTCCCAGCACGCTACACCTCACAGGGAGGGCCACCTGGGGCCCCACACTGGCCGACTGCCTTCTTGTTCCAGTCACACTTGTTGATCTTATGCCTCTGTTTCTTGTACGGGCCAAGTTCAAGTTCATCCCCATTCTCGGGGGCCCTGTGCTGGCCGTTTCTGCCTCTTCCCGGTCTTTGTGAGACCAGCCCCTTCCTGTCATCCAGACTTGGCTTGAACATTCCCTCTGCCTCAGAGAGGCCTCCCTGACCACCCAATCTAAAGCCACACCTAGCCCATTAGAGTGAGGTCAGCAAACGAGGCCCAAGGGCCATCTCTGGCCCACTGCCTGTTTTGTAAGTAAAGCTTCATTGGAACACAGCCAGGTCTGTCTGTTTATACGCCGTCTAGGGCTGCTTTTGCATTATGACAGCAGAGCTGAGCAGCTGTGACAGACCCTGTGTCTGGCCCACAAGGCCAAAACTATTTACTAGCTGCCTCTTCAGAGAAACAGAATACTAACACTGCGTTAGGTCATGCTGGCTGTTTGAAGCCTGTAGAGCACAGGGCTGGTTGATGCATGGCCCCGCACCTGACTACTGTCTCTCCTGCTAGAATGTGGCCCTGCTGCCACTGCTTTACTCCTGGCCGAGCTCTGGGTGCCTATGGCAGTCGCTTAGGAAATACTTGTGAGCAAGTGATTATGGAGTGGTCACTGGCCTCGTCTGCCCTATTTCTCCAGGGGCCCTCAGCACCCTCACTTAGCCACATTCTTCTGATTATGAAGGTTACCTGTATGTAGGCCTAGGGGGACCATAGGCCCCACCTTCCAAACCTAGCTTTTGGGCTGAGTGAGCCAGGACAGGTCCAGAAGGAGTCCGCTGAGAAGGTCGACAAAGGCCTCAGGGTTGCTGTGGCTCTCACTCACAGCCGATGCTCCAGAGGGGGCCCCATGGCAAGGCAGGCTCCAGGCGGTGGCACCTTCCACACCCCCGACTCCCCAGCCCCGCTCTCAAGCTCCGCCCTGACACCTAGTCCTTGCTGGCTCTGCCCGCCTCCTGCCGAGACCGCCACCTCACGACCACCTGAGGGGCAGAGTCAGGGATCCCATGCTGCCCTCACTCGCCAGCAGGGCTGGTCATCTTATGGGCTCCGGCTCGGCAGTGGGGCCAGGGTGGTGTGTGGCCCCACATCTGGCACAGACCCTCAGGCCCGCTGGGAGCCAACAGGCCACCCTTACCGGCCATCTGCTGCTGCTGCTCCTGGGCCTTCTCGGCGTCCGCCCGCAGGCTGGCGTGGCTGGTCTGTGAGCGGCACAGTTCCCGGCTGACCTCATCCAGGCGCTTCTGCAGAGCCTCCTCACTCTCCTTGTGAGACACCTGGGGACCGGGCACAGGGAAGGGGGCCATGAAGATGCCAGAGGGAGGCTGGCCCCTCAGCTGGCTCTGACGTCGCAGACGACAGAGAGCTCTCTCCATCCTGCCAACCTACCCCAACAGCCTTTATCAAATGCTCCTGCAGGGGCGCCTGGGAGGCTCTGTCGGTTAAGCATCTGACTCAATTTCAGCTCTGGTCACCATCTCACAGTTTGTGAGCTTAGCCCAGAGCTATGCTCTGTGTTGACGGTGCAGAGCCTTTTTGGGAATCATTCTCTCTCTCTCTCTGCCCCTCTCTCCTCTCTCAAAATAAATAAATAAACTTAAAAAAAAAATGGTCCTGGATTTCAGGGCACCTGAGTGGCTCAGTCGGTTGAACGTCCGACTTCGGCTCAGGTCATGATCTCGCGGTCTGTGAGTTGGAGTCTGCTTCGGATTCTGTGTCTCCCCTCTCTCTCTGCCCCTCCCCCGCTCATGCTCTGTCTCCCTCTGTGTCAAAAATAAATAAACATTAAAAAAAATTTGAAAAAAAAAAATGCTCCTGGATTTCTAAAGTCAGTTTACCCACTGGAAAAAGCCAGGAGGCCATGGCCACCCTGGCCCCTCAACGGTGAGTTCTCGGTAAGGGGTCCCAGGTGATGAAGCGCAGTCACAGAAAGGGAAAAGCCCCGTTTTGACTTCAGTGTGACACAGAGAGTTGCTTCCCGCAACCTAACCCTCCAGAAAAACCTGGGGACCTCCTGAGTTGGCCCCTCTAAGGTTCGCATCTGTTGAGTTCTTGTTCTGAGCAAAGGACTACTGTAGGCATTCTATGTGTGCATCAGCGTGGTGAACCCCCAGCCAGCCCATGGGACAGGTACTACTGTCACACCCTTTTTCAGATGGGGAAAAAGGCTCCAAAATCCCCAGCGGACACCGGGGGCTTCACTGTCAGCAATGGGACAACAGAGGAGGCAGCCACACACCCCTGCCTCCTTCACCACCTGCAGTCATCCACTCCCAGAATCTCTGGTGTCAGAGAGGAAAGAGGGGACTCTGCGGCCCCAGGCAGGGGACGACAGCCCGAAGCCTGAGAGGGCAAGAGACGCTCCGAGTCTGGGGCTTACTGGTGAGGGCCAGCCCCAGGCTTTGACCCCTTAGAAGTGGCACACATAACGGTGACGAGCTGGGTGCCAGAGGGGAGGTTCCAGCCCCCGAAGCACAGGAACTATCCCGAAACCTTCAACACATGATCACGGCTAGGCCCACCCCAGTGAGCATCTGATCTCACTGGTGTGGGTGGGCCTGCTTTAGGTAAAAATAGCAAACACCAAATCATCCATCTTGATGCTGCCCCAATAATCCACACTGTGTTTACCTGTCCGTGTTCCTTTTTGGTCCCTCGTATACACCCAAACACTGGTCTTACAATTTCACGTCTGTCGTTTTAGTACCTTCCACAAGACTCGTGCTTCAGCCTAACTTCAATGGCTGAGCCGCAGAAGGGCCCAGGGCCCTCCGACCACCAGGACTTCCTCCCGCAGGTAAGTTAAATACACAGCAGACATGAGAGCAAGGCTCCCCACATGTGGTCCCCAAACGGGCTGACTGGGGCATCCAGAAGCCTTCAGGGCAACAGGGAGCAAAGCCCCTAGGCTGAGGCCACACTGGATGTTGCCCAGTGCACTTTGGGATGGGGACAATCTTCCTCCTCTGAAGGAGAACAGCCACTCTCCGGGGAAAATGACAGCTCTCAGGCCACAGCCGGAGGCTGAGAAGGAAGCATACCAGCCCAGCCTTGAAGCCCGAGGCTGCAGGACCACCGGTGGTGGCAAACGTGGAAGGAGAAACAGCTCTGGGGCCAGACCTAGGGGTTCAAATCCCACTTCTGTGTGAACTTGGGACCAGTTACTTCTTGGTGCCTCAGATCTTGTAATGGGTGACGACAGATAACAATGGCACCTACCTCCTAGGGTCCCGACGAGAGTTGGCGGGGTCAATGCTTACAGAGCACTCAGGACAATGCTGACCACACTGAGTGCACCCGCTCCACACCACTAGCGATCACTGTTACTAACGAGGCCCGGGCCGAGGGTTCCGGCCATCACGATCACGGGGAAGGGATGACCCGATGTGGCCAGGCAAGCTCTGGCCTGTCCCTGCTACGCAAATAGGCTTGCGGGGGGGAGGGCAGAGCAGACTCGGGCGCTGAAGCGGCTGCCACCATGGCTCACCTGCAGCTGTAGGACCTGTTTCTCAAAGGCGGCCGCCTTGGTCTCCAGAGCCTTCCGCTGCTGTTCTTCCTGCCGTGCGGCCTCTGACTTCTCCACCAACTCCTTGCTGACCTTGCTGAGCTCCTGCCGGAGCTTGGCCAGCTCCGCGTTCTGCCTGCAAGACAGTCACCAGCCCCAACTGATGGACAGAAGAGGGACTGACTGGGTGAGCTCTCGCCAGCCCCGAGAGCTCCCCCTGGGTGACAGGGCCTGGCAGGCGAGCCTTTCCTTCGGGGCACGTGCTCTTTTACAAGTGGTCACCCACATCCCAGAGCCACTACCAAAGCCTCTCATATTGTCAGTCCTATGGGCTTTGATGTGTGTTGGTGAAGACGTTCTTTTGCCAGCGCCGCGTATGGACCATACAGAGCGAAGAGCAAAATGTGCCCTACAGTATCCCACAGGAACCCCGCCCAGAAAGTCAGAGAAAGTCAGAGAAAAGGCAAGACACTCTTCTCCTCATTGCTGATCTAGGACCAGACAGGCCCCAGATGCAGGCTGACTGGCCTCGACACCCCTGCAGGGCTGGAGTCCATGCGCCCCACTTCCCTGGCAGACTGGACCATGGCCACGCCTGGGGGCCACCAGAGATGGGAGGTTGAGGCACTTTACAAAACAGACTGTTGAACACTGCACAAAAGCTGGATCTCAGGACCGGCGACAAGCACAGAAGTGAAGGAAGGAGACTCGATTGAAAGGAAAAGAAAGGCAGCTCAAGACCCGCTTTCCCCAGTGCGAGCAGGTGATCGGCCCACCAGCCTCATCAGCTCAGAAGACATCTCTCTGAGGCAGGACCGACCGTCCAGCCAGGAGACAGTACTCGGCAAGACAAAGGGGACAGACAAGACCGCCCACAACCCTGCACAGTGGTGTCACACCACGTGGAGGCCAGAAACCTGGCTAGGACCAGCTGCACTCTGCTGGCTGAGGGCCAGGTGGGTCCCACCTCTCTGCACTTGGCTTTTCCCACCTGCACCAACGTGGCTGTCCCAAAGGCTCTCTCTCAGCTCACGCTAAGGCCAAGATTCAAGACCGGAGGGCTTACAGCAAAGGCTAGATTCCAGTGCCCTGGGATAGTGACGGGAAGCTGAGTGGGTGGCCCCCTGGGACTGCTCTGGAGCTCTGGGCAGGGCCCCGGGACACCCACCCCACGCAGAGCAGAACTTCCACAAAGGGAGTCGGTGGCCACCGCCTCAGGGTGACAGGTCTGTAGCTTTATGACTTTCCCCGGGACAGAGGCCGCAGTGGATTCTACATGAGTGGAGAAACCAGAGCTCCACTGTTACCTTCTGCTTGTAGCTGCTGAGGAAACCACAGCCACCAACCTCCAGCCTGCTGACAGGCCAGGGCAGACATGAAGATGTGTGCACACGCACACCCAGAGGAGGCCTCTGCACAGAAGGCACCAGCCTGGGGAAGGTGGCCATTAGCTCACACTGCCCTGGGGGGCCACCGGCAAGACCAGACGCATGGGCACAGACTCCCCTCCCCGGTCCGGCTCCTGGGCCAACCTTCTCCCCACTTGACTTGCAGCTAAGGGACAGAGGGTACTAGCGCCCTCTACCTTTGTCGGTTCTCCAGGCAAGAGGGGATGCTCTGGGGATAACGCAGAACCTCGGAAAGTCCCTTCTGGATGTTTCAGGCCAAGAGAGGGCAAGGAAATGTGAATCAAAAGAAAACGTAGTGGGGCTTCCTCTGGGCCAGCCAGTTGAGACCGTAATGCTCAAATCAGGAAGTCAGAAGAAAGCCACGCTGCCCTTCACAGGGTGAGGTCACTGCTGCCCTCCAAGGTCAGCCCCCTATTGGACTCACTAGCCCTTGGAACTCCTGATGGGTGATGCTGAGAGCAAGAGCCCCCCTGAGCAGGCCGGGCCGAGTGCCGTGAGGCAGGACTTACTACTGCAAATGTCCCTTCCAGCACAGGAGATCTCGTCTCCCGGTGGAGAATCCAGGGGCTCAGGACCACGGTGGGTCCCCACACCACCATCAAACTCTGATCATGGACAATCCGCTAACCCCCAAAATTCTGGGCCACCATGAGAAGTGTTTAAAGACCCTACATCGAGATCCTGTGAAGACAGACGTGGAAAAGTACGTGTTCCCCCGGGAAGGCAAGATGCCAGCACCAGCCAGGACCTGAGAGGCACCCAACTACGTGGACACTGGGCACGGACAGACCAGACCGGGTTTGCTGGCTCTCCCTGGCGCCTTGACCACGTGTGAGGATGCCGGCCATGCACTGGAAGGGTTGGCCACTCACAGCCAGACAGGGGGATGGAGTCTCAGGCCAGAGCCCTGAACGGGGAGGGTTGCCAAGTGCACAGCCAGCTCCCCGTGCTCACTCACGTGTGGGGCCCATGCCAGGCTGTCGTGCCAGCCCCACATCCAGCAAGAAACTAGAATCTACCTGCAAAGCCTTGAGGCTCGGACACCCTCCCCAGCTCCAGAGCCTCCAGGAGAGCGCCCTCACGGTGTCTGAACGGGGGCGCTGAGCTTACTTGCTCTCCACCTGGCTCGTGGCCTGGTTCAAGGCATCCCTCAGGATGGAGTTTTCTTGCTGCAGACGGGCCAGCTGTGTGTTGGGGCCATTCTCCAGTTGCTCCTGAAGAGTCCGGATCTGCAAAGTCAGCGAAGGGGCATCAGAGTGCCTCTTGGCCTCACAGAGAGCCGGCTTTGGTGGGGAGCGAGGTCAGCGAGGCCCCAGCCCACAAACTAATGCACCAGAGGCAGGGTGACCCCCTGCATGCGCCCCCTCCCTTCCCTCTGCCTTACGGTCTGTAGACTCCAGGCGCTGTGTTAACCGCCATGACACCAAGCACATAGCCACAGCCTACAATTACCCCGAGGAAGCCTGTTTCCTGCTCTCTGACCTCCCGTGGCACATCCTGAGCCAAGCAGCAGGGAGGTGGCCATGGCCAACCATGAACAGAGCGCAGGGCCGGGGAGAAGGCACGGGGCTCTGGCCCTGCAGGCAGGCCAGGCTGCTCCCTCGGGCAGCTCGTGTCTCGTTTTATGGCGTCCTCCCAAGCACGAGCAGAGAGGGCAGAGCCAGCATGACTGGGGAGTCACATGGAGGCTGCGAACTTGACCCACGGGAACGGAGGAGACGGGACATGGCACCGGCCACTTGGGACCAGGCTGTTTTCAAAAAGCGTTGTTTAAAATCTATTTTATATCTTCCTGGCTGCTGACGTTCACACACGCGTGGTGGGCTGGCCACGTGAAACGGCCCCTCCCTCCCAAACCAACCCGATTCTGAAGCCAGCTCCCCCACCCTGTGGGGAGCCATGTGCCCCCTGGGGCCCCCGGCCGCACCCCAGAGCCACTGCCCACCTTGCCCTGTAGCTGCTGCACTTCCTTGACGTGCTCCCGGTAGCTGGCCTGCATGCGCGCCTGCACGGCTGTGATCTCCTGCTCCCGGGCCACAAGCTGCTTCTTCACCTTGGCCTCCCCAGCTGCTGCCTTAGCCTTTTCTGCTGCCAGCTCCTAGGACACAGCAGAGGGCACAGAGGCAGTCAGGCCAGGGCAGGAACTTGTCAGACGGGCCCAAGGTCATCACAGCCCAGACATCGCCTGGGGCTGGGGGCTTGAGACCCCCTCCCCCTGAGTTCCCGGACAGACCAAGCCAGCCACAGCAGAGAACCCACAGGAGGCAACGAGGGATCTGATCCCTGGAAAACCCTGCTGACCTGACCAGTAGGAGTGGATGTCAGACCTTGGCCATGTGAAGGCAGCGGACACAGGAAGGAGCTATGTAAACAGGACACACTGTCTTGTGCTCTCCAGGACTATTGGCTCGGCCCTGCTGGGGCTACGACACCCTGGCTTGGCTGGGTCCCTGACATCCAGGTCCTGGAAGGCCCACTTCTACTTGAGTGCTTCGTGTCAGGATGGAAGCAGCAGTGAGCCTTGATGGCTGAGCCACACGGAGGGCCCAGGTCTCCACGTGCACCTGATCAGTCCTCCCTCCGCAGCCCAGGGAACATCTGCTCTGGTCAGTGTCAGATGCCCATGATGAACACAGGATGCTGGGCCTGGGGACCTGAAGCCTCAGGCATGGGCAGAGCACAGGGTGGGATGGGCTGGTCAGGGGAGAGGGGCTGGCTGGGGTCTGTGTCATTCTTGGAAGAATGGCAATGGATGGAAGCCACAGGGGAGCAGAGAGTGACTATTCGAGAAAGGGTGATGCAAACAAGCCCCTGGGGTGAGGATGCTCCCTGTCCAGTGGGCCTCCAGCTGGGCTGGAAGAGCCTGGTGTGGGCCCAGCTGGCCTGGGGGACCACGGTGCAAGCGTCTCCCAAGATTCCAGGCCCTGTGCCATCCCGGTCCTGGGCAGGAGATCAGAGAAGTGGGAAATGCTCTCCTTCTCCAGGCCAGGGATGCCAGGGAGACCCACCCCGAAGGGCCAGAGTGCCCCCCGCACGTCCGTCCCTGGGCTGGGACAGAAGCAAATCAGAAGCTAAAGGAGGAGCTAGGCTGACGGGGTGGCCGCTGGGTGCCAACGCTGCCTGTGTGCCCGGCCTTCCCTGAGCCCACCTGGGACCCCTGGCCTCACTGTTCACACAATCCTCTTCCTGGCTCTGCCCAGGGTGAGAGCCCACAGGAGCCCAAGGTCCACGCTAAAGGACACTTCACTGATCATCCACCGGAACCGGGAGAGGTGGCCAACACTGTGCTCCCACTCTGAGGCAAGCAGGTGCCTCACTCAATTCTGTCAGTAAGATGGGGATCATGACCCCCATTTTAAAGCTGAGCTCACTGAGCCCTGGGGAAGATATGATGGTGTCCAAGGCCGGGAAGGCTTCCTCTTAGCTGTGTGCTGGCCTTGGGCCTTGGTGGCCATTCGCTAACAGGCAGCCTGCTAGGTTAAGTCAAGCAAGGTGGCCAGAATCACAGGGGACAATACAATGATAGGTAATTGCTTTGGTGATGACAACCATGGCATTGGGAGAGGAAAATGGGCGTTCTGGAAGGCTTCTCACAGGAGGGAGGGAGGGAGGTCAAAGGAGTCTTCAAAGATAAGGGGAAAATCTCCAGCCAGCCACGCAGTGAAAGGCATTTGAGGATAAGAGAAGAGCAGGAGGAGAAGCCCAGGGGTGGCAACAAAGGGTCGGCATGTCAGGGGAGCACATGGGGCAGGACCGCAGGGGTGTGGGCTTGGGTCTGAAGATTAAGACCCACTGGCAGAGCTTAAAGAGGGACCTCATAGGACCGTGTTAGCACTTGGGAGCCCAGGAGGGTGCAGGGAGGGTGCGGTCAGAGGAGCGGGGGCCTGGCTGGACACCTCGGAGCAAGATGGGTAACGAACACCAAGGGCTGTGTCAAGCGGCCACCACTAGGGTGAGCAGTAAGTGTCCAGCATGAGGGCCGCATTAAGGGGCCTCCTGCAGGATGTACTCCCTGCTTGCACCCGCTGCCCTGCCCACGGTAGCCAGGACCCTGGGCATGGGGAAGAAACAGGCCACTGGGACTGGCAAAGGTTGTACCTCCTCACTCCTCACACCTCCAGCCCACCCTAAAGTCAAGGGGGCAGGCACGGAACTAGCCAGACAACCACACAGCCAACCAGCCGTGGGGACATTTGCTCCATTTCCTCTCCCCTGACCTTAATTCTGGGGCAGACAAATGTCACAGGGATTTCTCAGTTTGTCCAGAAAGAAGGTACAGAAGGATGGCTCCCCGAAACCACAGATTTGACCAGTGCTGGCCTGCTGGCTCCTGGGGGTGGGAGGGCACTGATTCACGGCGCTGGCCCTATTCTGTGGTGCAAATGCTCACGGCCATGGCGCACCATTGGCCGAGGCAGAAAGAGGCTGCGTGTCCGGCTCCTGGGGGCAGGGCGAGCAGCTCCAGCCAGCCTGCATTTCACCAACAACTCAAGACGGGCTCACGTGAAGGCTGCACGTGGACAATCTTGACAGAGGTGATGAGGCCCAGCGGGCAGAAGGCTACTGAGCTCTAGGGAAGGTCCTTCTCCTGGGTGGACCATTAACCAAGAGTTACCACCCAAAAAGCTCATCTGCTCTTGCCATCTCCACCAAATGAACTTCACTGTTTGGCTCAGGGCTGTGTCTCTCCAACTGAGGTCAGAAACTCAGGCTGCCTCGTTTCTGACTATTCTCGAATGAGCAGGTGGAGGTGCCCTGAGGAAGGGCTGTGGCCCAGACCACATGGGACATCCCCAGTCCCAGGCCATCTCCCTGGGCCCGCTGCCCGGACAGAAGGGGGAAGTAAGCAGCAAGAGGGCAAGAGCAAGCCACAGAATTCTGCTGGAAAGAGACAGCTTTCAAACTGAGTGCAACTGGCCTCGTGGGACCGCGGCACCAGGACTTACTCCTCAGGAGAGAGGCAAGGGACAAAGCTCAGCGAGTTCTGGCGGGGGTGGCCCCTTGCGCTTTCAGGGTGAATACCCTAAAAAGATGGCCTGTCACTGTGGGACCGGTGATGAGGTTTTGGCCCATCCCCATCAGAGAATGACAGCCCTAACCCTCTACTTAACGTCCATGCGCACGTGTTCTTCATCATGGAGGGGAGCTGCCACCCCGCACAGCTACCCAGGGCCATGACAGGTGAGCCAGCCCCAGGTTGTCAGGCTCTCAGACAGCAGAAGGCCTTCCCGTGGACACAGAATCCCTGGTGTGAGAGGCAGTCCCAAGCCAGCAGGCGCGTGCAAGGAGTCCAGGTGGGAAGGCCAGCCTGCGATCTGGGGACAGCACTGGCCACCGCTGGGGGTGCTCAGGACAGGGTGTGCGCTCAGCCGTACCTTATTGAGCTCCCTCAGTTTGCTCTTGGCGGCAGCTGCGTCTTCCTGCTCTGTGGCCAGCAGCTTTTCCTTCTCTTCCAGCTGGCGTTTCAGAATTGCCACAGGGTCGCCCTTCTGAGTGGCCTGGAAGTGCCCACAGAGCAGCGTTAACAGAGGGGGTGTGCAGATAGCTGGTGTGCCCTCCCACCCCAGCAGTCAGACCCTGACCCACGACCAGAGCAGGGGCCCGGTCCTGTGGGATGGGGCTTCTGGGTGAGCGGGTTCTAGCCCGACTCCACGCACTTCTGGGGACGGGCACCCCTGCCTCAGCCACTCAGTCGGCCAGGTCTCTAGGCCCACTGCATACAGGAACTGTTTGGACCAAAAGCTTTGCGTCTCTGCAGTAGGTTTTAGGAGCATGGTGCTTCCCACGAACTTGGGCCAATGGTGGCCAAGGCCTTTTCCTACCCCACTGAAGGGCAATTAGTCATTGTTTCTGGCTTGGGGCCTACCCCTTAGCTGCTGTGTGAGGCCTGCAAGATGCCTCGGGAGGCGAGGTGTACTCTGGGGACAGTGGCCTGAGGTGAGTCTGGGCCTGTCTCCTTGGAGGAGAGGTCCTCCCAACCTCCAGTCACTCGCACACCAAGAGACACCCTTCCCTCCCCCAAGCTCACTGAGCACAAAGCTTCCTGTGACTGTGGGATGTGCCACACCTTGGCGAGAGTCAGGAAGGGAGTAAGCCCCGCTGGCCTCAGGTCAGGAGTCACTGGCCTGGCTCTCAAGACACCCCCCAGCATCACTAACCACTAGGGTGCCACAAAATTCTCTAGCAAAATTCCTAGAGTTCTGACTCTGGATGAGGAACAAACACATGCCAGGCAGCATCTCCTGGTGGCAGCTCATTCGCCACAAGAAGCAGAGGGCGAGTGCCGGCCTCTGGACTGACCCCCAACAGCAGGAGGGACGTCAGAGAAAGGGGCTTCCAGGCTCCCCACTGTGCAGCGTGTCCCTACACCTTCTTTTCTGCACCCGAGCCCTGGCCACAGGCCAGCCGGGCCCCAGCTCCTGTGTTCACCCCCCCTGGCTCACACAACACAGAGCCCGGCCCTGACCCGTAACGGTCTTCCTGTTTCCGTGGCTGGGCTGTGGCTGGGCTGAGGCAGAAGGCAGAGTGTACTCAGGGTGATTCATGCAATCTGTGTCTGGGAAGGGGAGGCGGGGTGCTGCTGAGAGAGGCCAGTGGAGACTGTTTCCTGAACTCTGTGCATGTGGCCAGCCCAACGGGGTCACTCAAGGGAGGCGAGGGCCCCAGGACTTAAGGGGAGAGCAGGGAGGGCGGGTCTACCTTATGCCAGGTGTCCTGGATGACTCCAGCCTTCTCGGACAGGATCTCAATGAGCCGCTGGGCCTCACCCTCGTTGAATACCATGCTTCCGACCGTGGAGACCAGAGTCTTGTAAGGGAGGTAGAGAGGGCTGTCGGAGTCCGGGGGCGCTGTGCAGGGAGAGAGAAGGAACAGGAATTTACCCTCCGCGCCCAGCAACCAAGCTGGTCACACCTCAAAGCAGCAGGGGCCAGACAGCCGACCGAGGACTCTGTCCAGCTGCTTGGGCTGTACGGGCTGAATGCGAGCCTGCCCTGGGTACCCTGAGCTCTTTCAGAGTGCTGAGAAACGGCCCAGACTTCAGGTCCCTGCACAGTCGTCCCAACTGCCCGAAGAGAGCAGAGGAGGAAGGTCCCTAAGTAAAAGAAAGGCTGTTTTCCTAGGCTGGGGGAGACATCCTCACCGCCCCCCTTTTTATCATCAAAATGAGCAGAATTAAGCAAGGCATACCTTCCCCAAAGGTGCTTTTCCTTCCCTTTTTCCAGCAAACCGCTTGGTCCAGTTCTAGCCCTGCACAGCCCTGCACAGCCCTGCACAGGTGGGTTCACCCGCCTGCGGTGACCAAGCCCCATGGCTCCTCGTAAACATGGACCCCACTGCCACAACCCCGCGGTCACTGGAGAAGGATGGCAAGCAAAGGCCCGCATCTCTAACGCTGCTTCTCTGTGGTCCCAGGGAAAAGGAGGCTCTTTCCACACATCCAGGTTCAAACACTGTTTCCAGCTTCACGAAGCCCGAGGCAGGTTTTAGGGGAGGGGAGGCTGGGCTAGGTTCTTTCACAGCGGGCCTGCCCACTTGTCAGTCCACGAGTGACTTCCCGGGAGGCACAGAGTCAGGTGCCAACAGCCACCTGTGCTGTGACTTCTGCGGTGCTCCTGAGGCCCCCTGACACACGCACACTCACTCAAGGCAGGCTCTCGAGTGGCCTCGAATGCAGGAAAGGGTGAACTGAGACACCCCATCTGGCAGCAACCCCGCCTGAAATGCCCCGGGGAATGACTTATGCCGAGGCCCAGAGCTGCCCCGTGGCCGAACAGCCGGGCCCCAAATGAATGAAATAAAGGGAAACAGGCCGGCCCGTGGCAGCACCTTCAGCTAAGCCCCCCTCACTGAGGACAACGCACGGGGAAGGTTTCCATAGCAACCCCAAATTCTCTGGCCTGTCACAATATTTTCACTTGCTAGTCACAATATTTTCATCGCCAGTCAAAGCATTTAGAGTGATACCTTAATGAGGGGAACGTGGGATGTGGGCGAGCTGGTTGCTATGAGCACCTTCATTGTAGAACTTCTTACCTCATGAGTGAGGCTCGGGAGATTAAAAATAACCACGGTGACGTTCAAGGCCTAAGAGCTCAAGAGTGCCATGAAAATGAAGTGGGGGTGGGGTGCGTGTTCCCTTCAGCCTTTCTTTTCATTGATATACGTATATAACACAAAATCATCTTGATGGCAAACTTAGAAAAACCACTCTGAGCACCGCTAAGCCAAAAACAAAGCAAAGACCGCTCTCAAGTTCACTACTGGAAGAAGACCCCACCAGTAGCATTTTGGTTTCCGGGGTCCCTGCCCTTCCCCCTCAGCCTGCAGGCAGATGCAGGTTTTCCAGAAGACGGAAGTCCACTATTTCAAAGACACAGTTGGAGCTCAAATGGACAGACGTTTTCCTTTCCTGACTCGGGAAATGTCTACTGTGCTGTCCCAACAGGCTGGCCACCAGTTACATGTGGCCACTGGGCACTTGAAATGCAGCCAGCGTGGACCAAGCTGTGCTGCAGGTACAAATACACCCCGGTTTGAAGACTTGGTAAAATATCTGTAATAATTTTCTGGTATCGACTGCATGTGGAAATGATAATATTTGGGGAAAATTGGGTTAAATAAAATGTATCATTAAAATTTAATTCTTTGTTTTTTGTTTGCTTTTTTTTCACGTAGCTGCTAGGAAAGTCTGAACTACACATATGCTCACACGGGTGGCTCACACTATTTCTACTGGACAGGCTGGTCTATTCCTTTCCAGCCCTAGGGACCCTCCAACCCCCCAAAAGTACGGCCGTTGTCCCTGCAGAGGCCTCAGACTGCGCAGGGGCTCGGGCATCTCTTGAAGCCTCTCCTAGACCATCCTTCTAGGCCCCCGTAGTCCCTACCACATTGCTGGGGGCGGGAGGGGGAGACATTTAGATAGTGGAGCCAGGCTTTGCTATGGAGCTCTGTTTCCCCACAGATGTCACCCCAGTGGTCTTGACAGACCGTGTTCCCTCTTGGATAGCCAGGACACTCTGCCTGTAGAACGTTGCCAAGAGTATTCTGTAAGAGTATCATTCTAATATACCTTTATTCAAACTTTCTTACCTAATTATATTTTCTTAGATGTTTTAGAGAACAAAGTAATGAAAACTTGAGCAGGTGCAACAATCCAAAGCTACACACAGCACAATTTAACTCTCCCCTGCCTATCGCCCGATCTCCCCACACAAACTTCCCTGGCCTTCTCTATGTTCATATGAACACTATCTTTTAAAGGTATTTTTAGAGAGCCCCAGCTTTACACTTTTCCATGAAGTCGTTTAGGTAAGAATGCTGCCATCTTTGGGGCGCCTGGATGGCTCAGTCAGTTGAGCATCCGACTTTGGCTCAGGTCATGATCTCGCAGTTTGTGAGTTCGAGTCCCACGTTGGGCTCTGTGCTGACAGCTTGGAGCCTGGAGCCTGCTTCGGATTCTGTGTCTCTGCCTCTTTCTGCCTCTCCTCTACTTGTGCTCTGTCTCTCTCTATCAAAAATAAAGGGAATGTAAAAAAAGAAAAAAAAAAAAATTTAAAGAATGGTGCCATCTTTATTTCCCCCAAATCAGGGGAAGTAAAAATGAAAGAAAAAAGTACTTGGAAGTAGGCACCAGAACTTCTGGACCTCCGTGTGAACTGCGTTTGCTTCTGGGTTTCAAGATCCTCTCACCAAACCAGTGGCGCTGAGCTCACTTGGATGCCTATTCCTGGGAGGCGGGCACCCGGGCCACAAATCACGTGCTAACGGGAGCTAACTTGGGCCGGCATGCTACACATCTCCAGCAAAGACTCGAAAACTGGAAATAATCCCTGGCATTGTGAAATCTTAAGGCACTACACTAAATTTGTCAAAGACTAACATCTAATCTGCTAAACCACTGACTTCACGAAGACCATGAGGCAGTGAATCGTAGTGAGACGAGCTCCTGAGAGCCTGCCCCTATAGTCTCTGCCTTGCCCATCTTGGTGAGTTCTGAAATACCAGGAATGGACGAGCAGGGAGGCCTGGAGGAAGGTCACAGCAAGAGAGCAAAGAGCGGAGAGACAGAACAGAGACAGAACTGGTGCCTCACTGCTCTGGAGTAATCCAGACCTGCCCGGCAGGGGACACAATAAACACCCGCAGGGACCGGGCCCTGCAAGGATGGCACAGGTCTGGCTCAGGGGACAGCCTCTGGACATGTTCCTTCACCTCCAGGGGATGGCTCCTGTGGGGTCTGGGCCAGAACCCTCAGAGCTGTGGACTTGCCGAGGAGAACCGGAAACGAGATTTGTATGTGTCACCTCCTGACCTTTAGTGCTGACAGCTAACTCAAAGAAATAAATAAAACCTCTGTGGGGCTGAACAAACACATCTGTGGGCCAGGTGTGGCCTGCAGATCACCTCTGCCCCTGGGCACTGGGCACCGCGGTCAGAACAAGGCCCCTGAGTCAGGCAGTCTGGGCTCAAATTCTGCGAGCTCAGCTCCTTCCTGCCTGTGCGTCCTTGGGCAAGTTGCTTCACCTCCCTTGGCCTCGGTTTCCTCATCTGCGAAATAGGGGTCATAATCAATCTTTCCTCCTTCCTAGCCTCACTGCCAAGATTAAATCCCAACACGTTTGGAACAATGCCCAGCACAAAACGCACCGCAGAGTCAACCAACAGGGCCACCTTCAAGCAAGCCCCAGTCACAGGACCGGCACAGGCCCCGACCCCTCCCTGAACAGACAGCGCCCACCGGGAAGGACTCAGGCGGGGCTCTGCCCTTTCCCCCACTCCCACCAGCGGGACGGAGAAGTCGTGCAAGGGTGGTGCCCAGAAGCCATCCCTGAGGATAGAGCAACACAGCCCACGGACCCTCTGGCTCCTGCCTGGCACCCCCGTCTGTACCCTCTCGTGAGGCTAAGAAGGGCAACAGGGTTAGATAAAGCAAGGAGCCCTCTGCCTCCTGCAGCCCCCAGCCAGGGAGCATGCGGCACTGGGTAATGTGTATAACACCTCAAATTCCAAAACCATGCGCCCTTCTGTGACCATGCCGGGGGGCGTGGTCACCTAAAATCAAACTTGTCTTGCCAAGAGGCACTTAGGAGTCCCTCTCTCCCTGTCGACCGCAAAGTCCTTTCGGGAGAGTTTTGTCTTTACATCCCCACCAGGATCCCCTGCGGCCAGGTCTCAGCGCTAGGGAACTCGTGGGGTTCCGCGGCCCGGCACTATCACAGCCCCTCCAGAGTCCAGCTCGGGACCGCTCCTGTGCGGCTCCAGAGGACTCGACCAACAGGTCGGTGCTGACCGCTGCCCAGCAATGGGAGCGGGTGGCCACCCTGGCCCTGGGACAGCCCATCAGTTGACCGAGGCTCAACTCCAATGGCCGGTGCAGGTACCCTGACGCAGCCCTGCCTGGGGCAGGCAGGTTCCAACGGTCTCTAGAGACACAGAGTGTGCTCGTACCGTGCACCCGGCAGTCAGCACACCACTGGGGGTGGCAGGGTTAAGTCAGAGGCCGAACTGCCAGCTGAGAGGCAGAGGAGACACAGGATGCACGGCAAACATGCAGTAGAGCCACAGGAAGGGAACCCAGGGAGGGCATGCTGCCAAGGAAGCGACGTGGCAGCAGTGGCAGGGGATGCTTTGGCCAAGAGCTACTGGATAAGGAAACGGCGAGGGCTGTGCGGGGCTTCGGAAAGGGGAGCGGCAAGGACAGGCAGTGAGGCTCGGAGGGGCCTTGCCACTCAGAGCAGAGGGAAGTGAGACTGGAGTGAGTCCACGTCTTCCTAGGCCCCAAGGATCTGGATTCTATCTTACAGGCTAGAAGCAATGCCAGCAGGGAGGAAGGTCTGCAATGAGGAGATGTTATTTCAGGACACCTGGGAGACAAGGCTGGCGGAGGGGAGGGCAGATGAGGGAAGAGCCCCAGGGCCAGGGGCCAGGCCCAAGGGCCCCGAGGAGCTGAACTGGGGGGACAGAGGCCCGGGTGGTAACAAAAGGTTAAGATCTGTGCAACTATGGGCTTCCTGACCACAGCTGCCTGAGGACAGCGACTGGAGCCCCAGCACTGCCATGTTTTAACATGACTGAATGGAAAGTTCTGGAAGCAATGTCATCCAGCAGCTTCTCTGAGACATGAGGCGCCAAGACTGATTTGGCTCCTTCCCTAGGGCATGTTTTTGTTCTTGCAAAAAGGCAAAGTTGGAGCACCTGGGTGGCTCAGTCGGTTAAGCATCCAACTCTGGTTCAGGTCATGATCTCACGGTTCGTGAGTTTGAGCCCTGCATTGGGTTCACTGCTGTCAGCACAAAGCCTGCTTCGGATCCTGTCCCCTTTTCTCTTTGCCCCTCCCCCTTTCGCATTGTCTCATCTCTCTCTCTCTCTCTCTCTCTCTCTCAAAAATAAATAAACATTAAAAAAAGAGAGAGAAAGAGAAGTTGGGCTTGAAGAACTTACAGAGAAAGGGAATGAAGGCTATGAAGGCTCAAAAGTCCTACAGAGATTTCAGAGCTTCAGACCCTGAAAAACTAAGTTTGAAAGAAAAAAGTATGAAACCTAATCTCAAGACATATCTGCGTGTACCTCAGCCCTAAGACAGCTGTAGAGTAGCCGCTGAGGTGGGCTGCACTTGGCCTGAGGGACCCGCAGAGACAGAGGGCCCAAGGCAGGAGGCTGAGATCCCTGACCGTCCACTGGCCACATGACTTTTGGGAAGTCTCAAAACAAGAGGTGAGCTGTGGCTTCTGCTTTTGCAAAAACAGGTAAACATACCAATCCACGTTACAGACCTTCAGGAGGAGAAATGCATGGAAAGGAGCTTCGTAAACCACACATCTCACAAACATCTAGTTGAGAACGATAGTGTCACAATCCTGGGGGCGACCCAGCAAGCACACAGTGAAGAAGGACACTGGGGGGTGGGGGGATGGGATAGTAGGAAGGAAGGGGTGATGCTATTATCAAGTCGCATGCCTTAAGATTAGATTAAGTCACATGCTAAGGTACAGACGACTTTAGCAGTTTTTCTGAAGATCCTTCCCTATATCCCCTGACCTCTGGTGACTCCTGCCCCAGAAGGGTACAGAGCATGATCCTATTTGTGCATTTCCATCTGCTCTGGCACAGAAGGGAGTGGCCAGGGAGGCCTTGCACAATATGGAGCTGAGCAGCTCCCCCAGGACACTTCAAGGTTCACAGATGTGGGGAGCCACGAACTTTCCATCTTAGTTCAGTTTGTGATCATAGACTGGGTACCCAAAGGCTGGGACAAGGTTGAAAAGAACTGGCCACTTTCCTTCCTCAACCTGACCCCCCTGAAGGAGCAGGGACCCCCTTCTGCTGCTCAGAGGACCCATGGTCAGGGCTGGGCTGCCTCACAAAGCCCGAAAGGTTAGGAGCCCCACTCCGTACAATGAGTGCCTGCTTATTTGACTCGCAGACAAATAATAGAGCTTTTTTTTTCTTTTCCATTTAAAAAAGAAAACGTATTTACCCAACAGATACAAAAATACTGATTTGAAGGGGTACACGCACCCCCCACTGTTTATAGCAGTATCATCAACAACAGCCAAACTACGGAGAGACCCCAAATGTCCACTGACTGATGAATGGATATAGAGGATGTGGTGTATATATACAATGGAACATTACTCAGCCATCAAAAAGAATGAAAGCTTGCCACTTGCAATGATGTGGATGGAGCTAGAGTGTATTGTGCTAAGCAAAATAGGTCAATCAGAGAAAGACAATTACTGTATGATTTCACTCACATGTGGAATTTAAGAAACAAAACTGATGAACATATAGGAAGGGGGGGGGGAGAGAAGAGAGGGAAACAAACCATAAGAGATTCTTGATGATACAGAACAAACTATGGGATGATGGAGGGAGGCAGGTATGTGTGGGATGGGCTAGATGGGTGGGGGATACTAAGGAGGGCACTTGTTAGGATGAGCACTGGGTGTCGTATGCAAGTGATGAATCACTGAATTCTACTCCTGAAACCAGTATTACACTGTCTGTTAACTAAAACTTAAATGAAGAAAAAAAAAAAATGCAGGTTACCAAAAAACCAGAAAATACGGGCGAAGGAAAGGTATTAAAATTTACCCATAGTCGGGTACCCCAAGAAGGCCTTTCTCCCACACAGACTCGTGTGTGTGTGACAAGGTCATCGTGGGGTGTCTGAGAGCGTTTTCCATCTCCTGCAGGTTGGCGGGGTTCCCCCGAGCCCTGACACGATGACGGTCTTCTGGCCTCAGGGCAAACAGGCCCGCAGACAGGGAAGGGTGTCCAGTGTGAATGCAGCGCAAGAGGGGAAGAGCCACGCTCAGCGACAGCAGTGCACCCACCAAGTTCCAGCGGAAGCACGACGTTCTGGAGCGTGTGCAAACGGGCATCTCGCGCTCCCCATCGGTCCTTGGTTCCTCTGGGGCCAGCCCACACCGTACTAATCTGGACTCACCTCTAGGCACTGGGACAAAAAGAGCTGTCCTAAAAGTGTAACTTCACACTCCCAGCCGAGGTATGCCAGCAAAGACCGACTCCGAGGGCAAAAACAGATTTTCAAGAAACCCCCACCATGTACACAACACACTTCCTGTAAGAGGGACGCAGCATTCCTGATAAACACCATGCACGAGTCCTGAGGGACTCTCCGAGAGCGAACCAGCGGAGGCCTGTACCAGGCTGCATGCACCCAGGAGCTTTAGTTCTGGGGAAATTTCCACTTCTCTGTGGCTCCCCGAGTTCCCTCTTCTGCAAACAACAATAAAAGAATCTGCGCCTTTTGTTTCATAAGTAAGCGTCTTCTCCTTATTCCACACCTGGGTTTATAACGCTCCCCTCAAGTGGTCACCATCTCGACAGCACCACGTGAAGAGTCAAGTCAGGTGGAAGGTGCTGGAAAACGCTCACGTGGGCCTCTCAGCACTCTGAGCAAATTGTAAATTGTGAAGTGTCTTTGGGGAGCGATGCAGCACTGTGCTCCTAAATTGAAAACGGACCCGTCTTTTCACTTAGCAACTGCGTATCGACGTAGTTACTTTGCAGAGATACACTACAATATACGTACATCACTGTGGCATTAATTTTAGCAGCAAAAAAACCGCACGCTGGTTAATGCCATTTAAATAAGCAAACGATACATTCACGCTATGGGACAGGATACAGCAGCAGCAGCCCTGTAGGTACAATACAGAAAGATGTCACTGGTACCCTGGTACACAAGGCAAGCAAGCTCCAAGGCTGTGTGCACCGCAGGCCGCAACTGTGTGTGCCAAAGCAATGAGCGGAATGGCTCCCAGGCTCCCCCATGAAAGGGAGGGAGTGGAAAGACTTTCGGTTTTCACCTTCCACACTTCTATGCTGTTTGTACTTTGTTTGCTGGAAGCACACATTTATACGCTAATAAATTTTAAAAGCGTGGATTAGGAAGGCAGGTGTTCACTGTCAGATCCAGCCACGGACAAGTGGTAAAAACCTGCCACACGGCCCTGATTTGCTCTTGTAGGAAAAACAGATCAGAAGTCCTGGAAGAGTTCCAACTGGGGCCTGCAGAAGCGTGTCCTGTGCCCGCCTCCACACCTGCCTGGTCTCTCTCTGGGGCGTCTGTCAGCAAGGACCCTGCTGGGCCCACCTGGTGACAATTGAGGACACAACCGTCTGTGGTGCCCCCCAGCTCTGGGGCAGGTTCTGCTGCTGATCTGTCGTGCATCATGGGCCAGCCACAGGCTCCACGATTTCACTTGTCACATAGCACTGGGATATGGAGGACGACGGGGAGCTCACCCCCACCCCACTCAGGATGCAGGCAGACAGAACAAGGCACTGGGTGAGCTGCGTGGTGCCAACTCAGAGCTGCAAAGACATGCTCATTTTTACAGGCTGCCTGGCCTCCTCCTGGTGGCTCTGGTCTAGAACGGCACTGTCCTAACTGACTGCACTGATGGAGACACTCTTCCCTGCACTGTCCAGCAAAGGCAGCCACTGGCCACAGGGCACTGCTGAGTACTTGGAATGTGGCGAGCGCAACTGAACCAGTCATTTGACTGACTTTTGATCGATCTGAATGCTAACTGAGATAGCCCCCATGTGACCAGCCCTAGACTTCTAGCTCTCTGGTGCCCACGGTTAAAACTTCAAGGCCCTAGAGCCCTCCCTGACCCAAGTTCAGGTCTCCTCTATTTGGAGAAGGAGCTCCTTTCCTGGCCTGCTCCACACCTACTCTCCAGGCATCTCCCCTAGCTGAGGCCGCTCACATCTCCACACCCCCAAGTTTCTAGATGCCTGGGGCCACCCAGCCCAGCCCGAGCTGTGCTCTTGAGTTGAGTGCACAGGGCCATGGAGAAGCTGGTGGTGGGCAGGCCCTGGACAGAAATACAGAAGCTCCACCCCAGCTAGTGGGCAAGGAGGTCAAAAGCAGGCAGCCGGGGCTGACTGCAGCATCTCGAGCAAAGGAAGGAACATGGGACATGCAGTATGACTACATGAGAGGAATGTGGCCTGCTTCCCATTCAGCAACACGGTTATGGCCACAAGATCACCGCCATGGATGCTCAATGTGAGTCAGATCAGTTCTGGAATGCTAAACATGTATGAGATGTCATCACAACGGAAGAGTGAGTGAGCCCTATTCTATCATACTCCACTTGGAAAATCCATGCCTTCCATAGACACAGGTCGTGGCTAAATGAAAACATGGAAAGAAATCAGCATTCTGGACAGTGGGAATATGGCTGCAAATGACTGAAGGCTCTCAGAGTGGAGAAGGGCCTTGATGGCTCGTCACTGACATCTGACTTGGGAGTCGTCTTCAGAGCAAGCCCCAAACCGCATGTCTGTATTTGGGAGCGCCAAACACCCAAACACCCAAACACCCAAAGCACACACTTCACTTACTCTACCCTCAGGTCCACAGTCCTTTACAGACAAGAGCTGCAAAGCTGCCGGAAGCCAGGCATCATGGAGACACCCACCTTGCCCTGTGCCATCCTGGCAGTGACTCAGGGGTCCTCACTACCTGCTCCCCACCCCCCACCTCCCCACCAAGTGTGGTCCTGGAAACAACAGCATCAGCATCTCCCAGGAGCTGGTTAGAAATGCAGAGTCTCAGGCTCTGCCCAGAACTGTGAGTCAGACTCTTCACCTTAACAAGTCCCCCAGGGGATCCAACTGCATAGAAAGTTGGAGAAGCAATGCACTTGGGCATATCCCCACTACTTCTGAACACACAGATTATTTCAGGATCCTCCTGGTGTTGGTGCAGGGAGTGGCCTGCATCTACTCTGGGTGTGGGGGTGGGGCTTCAAGATGGCTTTACACCCCAACCACAGCAGGTGGAGATCACATGACAAATTACATTCAGGAAAATGACAAATTACAAGACAGTTTTTTCCCCATGTCTCTAGGCTCTCAAACCCCCTGAAGAATAAAGAAATTCGCCTTTCAGGTGTCCTCTCAGCTGCACATAATACCCTGTGTGGCTGGGTTTTCATTCTGGGTCTGACGATCCTGTGTGGTTGCTTTTGTGGCCCAGTGCCCCATATTGGCCTTTGTGATTTTCTCATTGCAACCTTGGAGTGGCGTCAGGCCTCCCGATATCTGGGCTGATTAATATTAATTTTGGCTGTCTTTGGTATTTTCTGGGGTTTGATTTTTTTTTTAATTAAATCTAATTTATCCAGACCTTACATGTTTAGAGGGATCCATAAGCAGACTCTTCCAAATCTTGAACATGTTGCCCAAGATCAGAACATTTCTTCTTCCCACTGAAATGAGGCTGCCTCCCCTCACTGAAGTTCTCAGGCATGACAGTCTGCTTCAGGACCATTTTATTCTCTGACCTGTCTGTCCTTGGGCCAGCACCCTAACCTGTAATTACAATGGCATGGGAATATATTCACACATCAGACACAACTGGCTTCCCAAAAGCTGCTTAAAAAAATCTATCCAATATTCCAACCTATTTTCCCCTCCAGATGGGACTTTTAGAATAGTTTTGTCAAGTTAAAGGTGGGAGTCGGCAGGGGAATCCCATTGAAATTTTGGCTAGAATAATTTTAGTAATAATTGTCATTTTATCCATAATATTTAATCTCTGGAATTTCTTTTCTCTGTTCAAATTCTCTCTTAGGCCAGCAAGGTGTTGTGTGGGTTCATATAGGTCAGAAAGTTAGGTCTTCCTCCTAATAAGGTTCTCTATTTCTGGCTTATTAGTACCACTTGCCTTCCTTCCTAAAGTATCACATTTCTATTCTGTGCCTTGTTTCAGATGCCTAAAGCCAAACATGGTAACAATGGCCACAGGACATAGGCCACAGGAAACAGGAAGCTCTATTCTGAACACACCTGATGCTTTACAGAAAACAGGCCACTTCTCAGTTCCATCCCTGTCCTCATGTCTCAAATACCCTGTCCCTGGGTCAAGTGGAACATCAACTTAAAGACAAGGCAGCAAGCCTTTCCTCTGGCCTGCGGAGGCAGATGGAGGCTGAACATTTGGATTTTCAGAGGGCTTTGAGAAACTGGCCTCACCTGTGGGGGCCAGGTGGGCTCATCCTTGAGGCTCAGCAGAAGCCTGAAGCTGCTCACACAGCACAGGTCCCCCCATAAGGAACTGGGTGCTGCCTGAACAAATGCCCCCCCAAAAGGTGGGGGAGGAGGAAACCTGAGAAAAGGTAATGCATCTCCACAAAGAGGCAAGAAAGGGAAACCCAGCTAAGAACATAGGGCCTTGTGCTGGATAGCCCCTATCCAGCACAAGGCCCAAACATCTCAGATCCCCTAAGATAACTCGGTAAGACAAATGCAATTAATTATCCAAATCAACTAATGGCTAGTCAAAGATATTAAAAAAAAAAAAAAAGGAAGAAAGAAAGAAAAGAAAACAGAAGACTGCCATATCAAATGAGTGATGAACAGGAAACAGGAACTCACTGGCCCAATTTCTATAATGCACACTAAAAAGATAACAGAAAATTACCATTCTGTATTGTATATATATAAAATGGTCCACTAAGTAACTGGGATAGGGAGTTGGGAAGAGGAAAAACTGGGGATGGGGGTGGATGCCATTGTTAACCTTAAGAACATCCTACCATTAGTCATTCAACAAACATACAGAAACGAGTACCAGGTGAGGTAAGCAACAAACAGGCTGGCAGAACATACTCAGACGTCTAAGAAAGATTTGCCAAGACACAGAAGTGTTTCAGATTGCGTGGTGGATGGAATTACTATTCCTAATTCCTCACCACTCCTTGTACTCACATACTCACACCTCTTACAACATCACTTGGCAGTCCCTCCCACTGGAGACAGTGCACTTCCTACCCCTTGACTCTGGCTCAGTCACATGACTTGCTCTGGCCAATAGGATGCTGGTTTGACATGTGCCCTTTTACAGCTCTACTGTAACCAGGAGAAGGACCTCTACCCTCCAGAATCCCTGAAGCCTCAGCCTGGGCCCCAGAATGAACACATATGGAACAGACCTATGCTCGATCTACAGCAAGGGGCCGAACCTAGTTAAACTGCAGCGTGAAGCAGAGCCACTCAGCTGAGACAACCCAGATCAGTCTACTTTCAGCCAATTCAACAGAAGCACGAAAAAGAATAAATGACTGCTGGTGTAAGTCACTGAATTATGGGATGTTTGTTACACAGCTTTGTTGTAGCAACAGCTAACTGATACATATGGCTCCCCCAAAGGGAATCCATAAGCTACTAAAAGATCGCTTTTCCCTTCCAGTTCACAGAGAAATCAGAACTACTTACCAGGCTCACCTTTCTTCTTTGAGCCAGACTTCTTCTTTGCAGGAGCCTCTTGCTTTGGTGCCTCTTGGCTCTGGACCATATCTGCATTTTTGCCTTGGATAGGAGCTGACTCTGTCCTTTTACCCTGATTGGCAGATGTATCCACCTTTTTGCCCTGGTTGGGGGACCCTTCTGACTTTTTGCCCTGGGTCGGGGTTCCCTCTGCCTTTTTGCCTTGATTGGGGGCCCCCTCTGCTTTTTTCCCCTGGCTTGCAACAGCCTCTGCCTTTGTGCCCTGACTAGCAACTGAATCTGCCTTTTTACCCTGATTCTGGGCCCCCTCTGCCTTTTTGCCCTGATTCTGGGCCCCCTCAGCCTTTTTGCCCTGATTCTGGGCCCCCTCGGCCTTTTTGCCCTGGTTGGGAGCCCCCTCTGCCTTTTTGCCCTGGTTGGGAGCCCCCTCGGCTTTTTTGCCCTGGTTGGGGGTCCCCTCTGTCTTTTTGCCCTGGTTGGGAGCAACCTCAGCCTTTTTACCCTGGTTTGGGGTTCCCTCCTTTTTGCCCTGGTTGGGGGCTCCCTCCACCTTTTTGCCCTGGTTCTGGGCCCCCTCTGCCTTTTTGCCCTGGTTCTGGGCCCCCTCTACTTTTTTGCCCTGGTTCTGGGCCCCCTCTGCCTTTTTGCCCTGGTTGGGGGTCCCCTCTAACTTTTTGCTCTGGTTCTGAACCACTTCCACCTTTTTCCCCTGATTGGGGCTCCCGTCTGCCTTTTTACTCTGGTTTGGGGTCCCCTCCTCTTTTTTACCCTGGTTGGAGGCCCCCTCTGCTTTTTTGCCCTGATTCTGTGCCCCCTCTGCCTTTTTGCCCTGATTATGGGTCCCTTCTACTTTTTTGCCCTGGTTGGAAGCTCCCTCTGCCTTTTTGCCCTGGTTGGGGGCCCCGTCTGTCTTTTTGCCCTGGTTGGGGACCGCTTCTGTCTTTTTGCCTTGGTTTGGGGTTCCTTCTCCCTTTTTACTCTGATTCTGGGCCCCTTCTGCCTTTTTGCTCTGATTCTGGGCCCCTTCTGCCTTTTTACCCTGATTCTGGGTCCCTTCTGCCTTTTTGCCCTGATTCTGGGCCCCTTCTGCCTTTTTGCCCTGGTTCGGGACCACTTCTACCTTTTTGCCCTGATTCTGGGCTCCCTCTGCCTTTTTGCCCTGGTTGGGAGCCCCCTCTGCTTTTTTGCCCTGGTTGGGGGGTCCCTCTGCCTTTTTGTTTTGGTTCTGGACCCCCTCTGCCTTTTTGTTCTGGTTCTGGGCTCCCTCTGCCTTTTTGCCCTGTGCAGTGCCAGTGGCTGGGGTACTGGCCTTGGCACCCACTGGGGGCACAACCACCATAGGCACCTCTTTGGGAGCAGTTTCCAAGATGGCAGCCTTGGAGGTAAGAACTTGGATAGAATTCACTACAGAACTAACTGCTGGTTCCACCTTTGCCACTTTTTTCTCCTTTTTCTTTTTGTCCTTAGGGGAGGAGGCCAGCTTCTCTTGGGGCACAGCTGGTACTGGGGCTACAGGGGCAATGACCATGGGGGGCTGGACTGGGGTTGGAGCCACGGCCACTGCAGGTGCCCGCACAGGATCTTTGAGAAGGATGGTCACGTTGGGGGCTGGCTCATGGTCAGGTATCTTCCCATTGGGTTTCTCTTCCTTTTTCTTGGTCTTTCCTTTCTTCTCCACTGTTTTCTCCTTCTTTTTCTTCTCCACTTTCTGGTGGTGCGTTTTCGCCATCTCCTTGCGCTGGTTGGCTAGGGCTTCTTCATATGACGTTTCCTTCATGGAGAAGGTGGACACCAGGAAGATGCCGATGGCAGAAACGACCATGAATCCACCAAAGACCACAACCCCCAAGGTCTGAGTGTCGTAAATATCCATCCTGGCTTGCTTTCCTTTCACCTGCCAAATACATACATGTAGGTTACTTTTTGTAGAAACAGAGGCATTTGACAGTTTCCATCCTCACCCCTGCCACCAAACTTAAGGTTTTGCTAATCCTTCAGACTGATAAAGTCGAAGAAACAAATCCAGACAATCTCTGATGTCATCCATTCCTTCCTGCCCCTCTTCAGGAGTGAGTTTTTATGCAAGATATGAGCAGCCCCTACTAGTGCTAGGATAGGAAGTGGCAGAGAAATGGCAGAGTACAGGTGTGGACACATAATACCCTGGAGACTCAGAAGCCACAATCACAACTCAAGAGATTCTCCACCGTGGGGGTCAAAGATGCACATAAGCATGAGCACAGGCGAGGTGTGAGACAATGGGGAGTGGTGAGGACTGGGGCATGAATGCCCCAGTAAACTAGGGGTACAGTGTCACCCAGCCATTGCTAATTATTGTAGAAATGTTGAGTGCTGTGTTGAGAGATCTGCTTTTTCACACTAGGCCAGAAATGTTTTGTTTTTTTTTTTCTCCTTAAAATGAAATCGACTGATTTAAAAAAATACCATGTGAACCAAATCAAGTACTTCTGCAGGCTTTCGGCTGCATGCGTTCTGGCCAGCAGCCCCTGGCCCTCTAGCTCTACTTTGCTGCCTTCCTTTCCCTCTTCTCCAGTGCTGACAGACAACGACCGAGCGTCAGAGACAAAAAACCTTCACAATCCTGAAAAGTGATCAAGAAATTGTTGAGGAAAAAATGGCCTTCAGGATACACTCCTAAAGAGTTGCTGAAGCTGCAAGGTGCACAACAGGAAACAGGAAGTCCTGGAAAGCCCACCAAAGAAGAGACCTCATGTTTGGAATTTCACAGCCACAGGCTGCAAACAGTGGGGGTAAATGGTGTCACCAGACCCAATCCTCACCCCAGGGAGGGAGCTTTTTGCCTGATGACACTCCAAACAAACCAAGAGGATGAGCCACTTCTTTTCGCTGCCCCTGGACCAGAGTCCACGACTTCTGGGCTGCCAGCCCAGGCTGGGTCTGACTTCAGTGAGGAACCCCAAGAGAGTTACTTATTTGGGTGTGGTCAACTTTTATCAGCTAATTTTGATGTGACTATCACATTCCCAGTCCCCTGCACAGATCCTAGCCCCCCTTAAGAGGAGCAGTGATGGAATTAGTGAACAGAACACAAGTATAAGAAGGCAGGTAAGGGGCCCTGGGTGGCTCAGTCAGTTAGGTGTCCTCCTCTTGATCTCGGCTCAGGTCATGATCTCATGCTTCGTGAGATCGAGCCCCATGTCAGGCTCTGAGCTGACAGCATAGAGCCTGCTTGGGATTCTCTCTCTCTCTCTCTCTCTCTCTCTCTCTCTCTGCCCCTCCCCCACCTCTCAAAAATAAATAAACTTGACAAAAAAAAGGTGAGTCGGGGAAGGTGGGACAAGAGGAAGGAGGGAACAGAAGGGGAGAGGTCAACAAGCCCCCCTCCCTGGCATGACCACTGCCTCCCAAATCTTTAGACCCTGGGGTAGGCTGGGTCCAGGCTTGCCAAGGGCTCAGAAGTAGAGATTTGTCCTCCATTGGGAGCAGGGGAGGGCAAGAGGGTGGGGATTTCTTAACAATCATGAAATCCAAATTCTGACATTAGGGCACTTTATTTTACTTTTTATTTTTTAATGTTTATTTTTGAGAGAGAAAAAGAAAGAGAGCGTGAGAATTGGGTAAGGGCAGAGAGAGAGAGGGAGACACAGAATCTGAAGCAGACTCCAGGCTCTGAGCTGTCAGCATAGAGCCCGACGCAGGGCTCAAACCCACGAACCATGAGATCATGACCTGAGCCAAAGTTGGACGCTTAACCGACTGAGCCACCCAAGTGCTCTAACATTAGGGCATTTTAAAGAAGGGACTAAGAAGAGATTGTTCTAAATGCCTCAGCATTAGGTTTGAGGAAAAAAAAATCACTCATCACGGAACACACACACAATTTCACTGTGGCTTTCTAAATAAGCTCTCTGCAGGAACAGGATTTAAGGTACTCATGACAAAAACTCCACAGCATGTGCTCCCCCCGTGGTGACTACACCAGCTGCAGGCTATGACATTTACTTCTCCCAGACTGTCACCTTTATCGCAGCTGTGACCGCCGCAAGCCAACTCTAAGGTGGGCTCATGGAGCTTTCAAATCCTGGGCAAGTGGATTCTGACCTCTGGCCGTGGGTTCTGATGGCATGAGCCACAGCCAGGCACCCTCAAGAGAGGCTGTCCCAAATTAGCCTTTCCAGGAACACACTCACAAGCGAGGTATCAAAAAGGACACTGCACCCTGTTCAGTCCCGGAAGGGATCCAGTGGGTGGGAGGGCAGGGACACAAAGGCCTGGAACGTTCTACCATCAACTTCCATTTCTTGGTGGGCATCGACCAACCAAAACTCTGGGTCCTCATGAGGAGCTCTCAAAACTTCGCCGACATGGACACATTCAGGTACAAAGATCACATTGTAATCAAATGTATTTAATCTATTCAGATGACAAAAATCCTCTGAAACACTCCCCTCCCTCCCCCGTCCCCCGCTTCTTCAGAGGCAGTGTGAGACCAGGGGTCTGGGTCACCCTGGTCTGGGTCGCTCCATAAGTCCCAGTGGCTTCTCAACAGCTGTGTACTCAAAGGGCGGTCTTCCATGGAGCTGCTGCAGGGTCACCACGCCGACACAGTCACCAGGCTCCCACAAAGCCGGGTCTGTTCCCCGCTGAGCACTGTGGGATCGGTGCGGCCTTGCGGTATAGGCAGAAAAGCCAAGGTTGAAAAATGTGCCTTGAATCTTACTCAAGCTAGGCAAATACGGGATACAAAAATATACCCTCTGTTAGGAGCACAGACTTGAGAAAAAGCTAGCTCGGGAGAATATTTTTCCTCCGCAGCACACACAAACGCATGTTTGAGAGGAGCACAAGTGTGTCTTCCAAGTTGTGCAGAACGGGTTGCTCTAAAAAGGAATTACATCCCCACCGCTAATTCCTGAGTTAGAATTTCTTTAAAAGAAATCTTTCACAGGAAAATGAAAAGCCCTAGTCTCGAGAAGTAATACACTGAAACATTTACGGCTCAGGCCGTATTGCCACAAATGGCAAAGAAATCTCAGCGAAAGCCAAGCCAGCCCGCTGCTCAGCAGAAACGTCGTGGGGAGATCCCACACTCACTGGGGTGATAATGCCAGCGATGCCTTCCAACTGTGCTCTCGGGACCAGCATTCTGGGTGCTTCGCTTCTGAAATCCCCACTGTCCTAAAAGGACCCCCAGTAGGAATGTCCCCCGGGGTTTTCCCATTGGGCCAGGCCCAGCAGGTCAAAGAATGAGGCCAGATGTGTGACCACCCACATCTTGTATGGACTGACCACAAAGGACCTGTGTTCTGTCAATTCCAGAAACTTCTGTGAAATATGTGCTTTCACTTACTATTGCTAGTACTCTTGAAAGCGTAGAGCAGAGGGGTGTCTGAGTGACTCAGTTGGTTGAGCGTCTGACTCAACTTTGGCTCAGGTCATGATCTCATGGTTCGTGAATTCAAGCCCTGTATCGGGCTCTCCGCCATCAGCTAAGAGCCCACTTTGGATCCTTCGTCCCTCTCTCTCTCTCTGCTCCACCCCTGCTGTGTCTCTAAAATCAGTAAGGGTCTGGAAAGAATGTCTTTTCTTCTGTTCCTAGGGGGTAAGGATTCAGGGAACAAAAGTCTGTGGAGGCCCTGAATTCTTTAGACATGGAATACATTTACCAGCTCGTGTGGCCCAACCAACGCAGTCCAATTTGGCCAGTTCAAGCCAATTTGGCAATTGAGACTTGGATAGGTTTTGTGAAGATACCCTCAACAGCACCTCTGGGGCTGGATCTCATCACTAACCATCTGCTCTGTCATGGGCCATATGCAGGTGCACAGAGAAGCGTGGGGCAGGGATGTGCCCGGTGGATGTCAAAGAGATCTAGTTTCCAGACACCCTTCCTGGGCACAAGGTGACCAGCCAGGCAGGTACAAAACTAAAACAGAGCGACAATAAATCAGAGACCCTAGCAGATATGGCTGCATCAGGACCACCATCACCTAATTTGTTTAAATATTGTAAAAAATATTGTGACCACCCATGTCCTACCACTCAAGCTCTTGTCTCACAGGGACTCTGAAGCAGTGTTGAGCAGGGTGGGAGGGGGGGCTTACTGGTCTCTTCTCTGAGTTTCCACGTCTGTTAGATGCTGTGTTGACTGTAGGTTTGTAGCAGAAGCATTTTATGAGGTTAAGCTATCTTGTATTCCTAGTCACCTCTTCTTTTCTTCTTTTTTTTAACAATTGGGTACTGAATTTTAGCAAATGCTTTTTCTTTATCCCTTGACATTTTCTCTAATCTGAAATGGGTTGAATCACAATAATATATATTCTAATGTTAACTCACAGATGGTTCGTATGGTATAAACGCTTCTTGATGTTGGGTCCTTTCTTTTTTAATGTATCACTAGTTTGGTTTGTTCACTTTTTTCATGTGAGATTTGCATGTGTGCTGCGGAGTGAGAAAACCTAGGGATCATTCTCATGACCCCGTCTTTCTGTGATCTTGGTAGCAAGGTCACTCGAGTCTTACAAAATGAGCTAAGGATGGTCCCTTTCCCCTCTCTTCTCTGTGGGTTTAGAAGAACTTGCCTGCAAAACTGTCAAGATCTGGTGTTTCCAGATCTGTTCCTGGCGGTGGGGGGAGGGTGTAAAGAGTTAACTCTTTCTGCTAATTTTATTTAACTGCTAATTAACTGCTAATTTTATTTTATTTTAACTGCTATTTTATTTTTCCACTCAGTTTTATGGAGATATAACTGTCACACAGAACTGTGTAAGTTTGGGGCACGTGGGTGGCTCAGTCGGTTAAGTGTCCGACTTCAGCTCGGGTCGTGATCTCGCAGCTCAAGAGTTCGAGCCCCACGTTGGGCTCTGTGCTGACAGCTCAGAGCCTGGAGCCTGCTTCAGATTCTGTGTCTCCCTCTCTTTCTGCCCCTCCCCTGCTCACACTCTATCTCTGTCTCAAAATAAGTATTAAAAAAAAAATTAAAAGAACTGTGTAAGTTGAAGGTGTACAGCATAATGACTTATGCATATATTGTGAAATGACTACCACGCTAAGTTCAGTGAACCTCCATCATCTCATACAGAGACCAAAACAAGGCAGAAAAAAAAAAAGGGGGAAAAACAATTTTATCTCTCGGGAGAACTGTTACTCTCTTAACTTTCAGACGCCCCACACACCAATGTTAGCTGTAGTCGCCAGCCAAGCCGTCTGGGACCTCCCTAGCACTCGCTTATGTTGTTAACTGGGAGTGTGCACCTTCTGACCACCTTCCTGTGATTCCTCCTACTCCTGCCCTTGGTGACCGCTGGTCATCCCTTTTTCTAGGAGACTGGTTTTGGGTTTTTTTTAGATTCCACATATAAGTGAGATCACACAGAATTTGTGTTCCTCTGACACAACACATTATGTTTCACTCAGCATAACGCCCTCAAGGTCCATAAGTGGCAAGGTTTCCTTTTATGGCTGAATCATAATCTATTGTGTGTGTGCGTGTGTGTTCGTAGCACAAACTTCCTTATCCACTCATCTGTCAATGGACACTTAGGTTGTTCCATGTCTTGGCTGTTATAAATTGCTGATTCAATATCAAGGATGATTCCAAACCAGCTTTTGGGTTTGTGATCCAGCATACATAATTTTCATTATTCCTTCCTCTAATCTCTATTGGTTTATTCTGCTCTAACTTTCCAACATGGACATTTATTAATTTTCAGGCCTTTCTTTTTTCTTACAGCAAATATTTAAGGCAACAAATTTCCCTCTTAGTACTGTTGTAGCTACATACTACAAGCTGCAGCACACATACTCACTTTTTTCATGATTGTTCAGTTGTCTTTTCTAAATCCCATAAGATCTCCTAGACTCATGAGATGGTAGTGACCTTAACTTCCCTAACACATGGGGGCTTTAAAATATCACTGATAGTTCTTATTTAACTGTGTTGTCATCAGAGAATCTGTTCTGGGTGATATAGAACAAAGCTTTTAGACCTCTAATCAGGATATGGAGACACTAATAATTTTTTACATGACCTAGGACACAGAAACATACATACGTATGTGTATATACATATACACAACACTTTCATGAAATAACTCAGTACTAGGACATGTGATACATCAGTATTTTCTATACTATTAAAACATCTGAAAAGGTTTTTCACAATAAATTAAATTCATTTTGAGTCTCACAATAGGTTGGGCCTATACTCTAAAAAATACTAATTGAGGGGCACCTGGGTGATGCAGTTAAGTGTCCGATTTCGGCTCAGATCATGATCTCGCGAGTTTGAGCCCCGTGTCAGGCTCTGTGCTGGCAGCTCAGAACCTGGAATCCACTTCAGATTCTGTGTCTTCCTTTCTCTGCCCCTTCCTGGCTCATGTGCTTGCGCTCTCTCTCTCTCTCTCAAAGAATAAATAAACATTAAAAAAAATAAAAATACTAATTTAGATAATGATATTTGGTGAGTTTTGCTAGACTGTGGTCAACTTTTATAAATACACGTGTTCTCTATGGAGTGAAGGGTTCAATGTGTATCCTTAGCTTCAGCTTAATACCTTCTATAGACCATTTTTGGCTAATTCAATCTAATAGCTATTGAGAGCTTTTAACATTTCCCACCACGTATCATGTATTTATCAGTTTCTCCTGGGAATCTGTCAATTTGGGCTTTACTTGAAGGCCATCTCATTAGGTGAACATCAGATCAGCATTGTTACATCTTCTTGATAAAGTATCTGCTATTCCCCACACTCCCCCCCCATTACATAGTGACCTTCTTTATCCCTAATAATGAACTTTTTTTTTTTTTTTTTAACCATTAAAGTCTAGCTTGTCTGATTATTTAAAAAGTTATACCAACATTTGGGAGGTTAATACTGACCTAGAATCATTTTCTATTCTTCACTTCCAACCTTTCTGTGTTCATATGTTTTAAGTAGAACTCTTAAAAATAGCATAAAGCTGGATTTTATTTTAAGACCAGTGTAGCAATTTGTCTTTTTAACTGGTAGGTTTAATTCATCAACGCCTATTGTGATTTCCTATATAATTGGACGCACTGAAACCTTGATTTTGTCATTCCTATTTATAATACTTCCTTGCTTATTCTCCTCCCACTCCCTTTATTTCTGCATCCTATCAGGCTATTTAGGTTTTATCTCCTTTTCCTCTATGGTGTTTAGAAGTTATACATACTACTGCTACTCTTTTTTTTTTTTTTAATGAGTACTGAAATTATAATTAAAATGTGTTTTACTCTTCCATTTTCCTAGCATACATACTTGACCTATTTCCCCGATGCCTCCAGCCACTTCCCCAACAGCCAAAGAACTGTGGAAGGCCTGAAGTCTGGTGCCCATCCATCTGACATGAGCCCCTTTTCCGACTTGGCGCACCCTGCTTCTCCATCACACACACCCCAGAATGACTCAAACGACCCAAAGCGACTCTTGTCTCAGACAGCTCATGTTTGCATTCCCCAAATGTTTACCAATTTCTTTGTTGACCACTGCTTCTTGCGCCTCACTCCCTTCTTCTTGGGTCATTCCAAAGTACATCCTTGACCAGCTCTTTCAACAAGGATCTATTCTGGATCAACTTTCTCAAGTCCTCATAGACCCGCAATAATATCGTTATTCTACTCGTGCTCTTCATGAGTGGATTAAAGGAGTGCAAAATTCCCTGCTGACTGTCCTTGTCTCTTACCACTTTGAAGATACTATTTTATCTGTCTTCTAGCTCTTTTGGGGGGGAGGAGGAGTCACTATTGAGAAACATGCTACTGATCTGTTGTTCCTTTATGACATCTTAAAAAAAATCTCTCACAACTTTTAAGATTCATCTTTGGAGTTCTAAGGATTCAACAAAAATATTTTTTAAGATTATTTATTTTGAGAGAGAGAGAGAGAGAGAGGCAGAGACAGAGAAGCCCAAGTAGGCTCTGTGCTATAAGCCAACACAGGACTCAAACTCACAAACCGTGAGATCATGACCTGAGCCAAAATCAAGAGTTGGACACTTAACTGACTGAGCCACTCAGGCACCTGTCAAGAAAATATTTTTAGGTGTATATCTTTATTTACCTTATTCAGGCTCATTGTGCATTCTGAGGTTGAGGGCTCATGCTTTTCAAAAATTCCAGAAAATCCTGGGCCACTTTGTGCTTAGAAAATTTTTTTGCTCCTTCTCTGGGGCAGAACTCCTAATCTGACCTCAAGCTCTCCATGCTGCCACCTGGGAAAACTCCTCAGACATATGTTCCATTTCACCAACAGTCTCTTCAGCTGAATCTAAACAGCTCTGTAATCAGTCCTTTGAGTTTATCTCTTTTCAAGTTGGCCTGTTTTTTTTTTTCTGGTGTTATTTTTTCCATTAATGTTTTTCATTATCTACTTTTATATCTTTAATAGCGATTTCGTGTCACGTCTTTGGTGGGACTTTATCAGAGGCAATCCTGTCTGGGGTGAGTAGTGGGCTTGTGTCAGAGCTGTTTAATCTTTGTTATGACGGGGCCCTTGGAAAGCAGCAACCTCGGACTAACTTTTACACAAGGCCTGGGCTTCCTATAATAGATTCTCAGGAGACTGATGCCCCCCCCCCACCCCCACCACTGCCCCAGGACAAAACAGGTAAGTTTCTATGTCATCTCCCCTGGCTGATAGTCCGTCCTTTCATTGAGGGTGCGCGTTTCACACGAGGGTGTGAGGGGGGCTCGGGTCCTACTCCCCACTGACGAACCCCTGTTCCCATCTAGACGCAAAAGCCAAAGACCCAGGTGACTCGGGCTGACAAGACCCCACCCACACCCCATGGTCAGTTTACTTCTGGGTCCCAGTCATTTCCCTCACCCTTGGTTTACAGCTTTGGCAACCTCTTTTATTACCCTGCAAGCCCAGCTAAGCTTTTAGAGAATGCCTATGAACTTTAACATTTCTAAATGTCTGGAGAAAAGGGTTTTCAGATCAACTCATCTAAATATTAAGTGTAATTTCTGATTTTTTTTTTTTTTACCCAGAGAAAGAAAATTTGGTTGCTAAACAATATATTCTGAAATAATTTATTTCATGAGTTAAGGGAATGGAAACGACTTAATTCCCACTTTAGAAAAACAATGCTACTCATTTTAAAGAAAGATGAAACACTAAAAATAGAAATGTATTCTATTATAAGCCTTTGCTTATTCATTGGCTATTTCAGATTCAGTTTCTACGCCTAAGGAAAAAAAATAAAGAATTGACATGTTTTTGTGTTTCTCCAAAATAATGGTCTTTGGAAAAGTAAGTACTTCAAAAGGCCTAAATCTTCCGAGAACGCACAGGAAGCCTACAGGCCTCATCTCATCAATGAAGACAACATGCCTACGAGGCAGGAATCCAGAATCCTGACTTCTCAAAATGACAGCAGTTAAGATGTGCTGGCCCATGACAGAATTCGTACTGTGACTGACATCAGGCTCCCAGAAAGCAGGGACCGGTCTCTTCCGCACTGTGTCCAAGCAAACCTCAGCTCATCGACACTCCCAAGTGCTCCGTGAACAAAGGCCATCAGGACAGGAGTCGCCATTTGTATGGTTATAAAGATCACATCCAACCAGAAAAGACCCGGTATCCCCGGTAAAGGAAAAGAATGTGTGCTGGTGGTTTTGCACACCTTCGCAAACAGTTAGTTCTTGGTTCTTCAGAGTTTTCCCACTATTGCAAACGTGGTTTCTGTTTCATTTTGTTTGCCGCTGGTTGATTTCTGTAGGGTGACTTCTCCCCCCAGCAACTTTTGCCTAATTCTAGGGACACATCCTTAGATTTTTAAAAACATTTCCTAGGTATATAAGCATACTGCCTATGAATCACAGTTTTGTTCCTTTCTCCCCAGTCTTCCTGTCTTCGGCTTCACTTTCCTTGAATTTTTCACAGGGTAGGCCCTCCCAACACTGTGCTAAAGAGAAGGAAGGATCCAGGCATTCCAGTTTTTCCTGATCCCAAAGGCAAGATTTAGGTATGCTGCTGGTTAGTACGGTGTTTGCTACAGGCTTTTTGTAGAGAGCCTTTTATCAGGTTCTCGGTTCTCTTCTTGGGTCAGTGTGGATAAGTCATATTTTCCTAGAAATTTATATATGTTGTCAGAACTTGCAAAACTCTTGCCATGTTGACATGGAAAAAAAAGAGGTCTTCTCTGTATAATGCGTGGCATGATCCCTCCTCTGGATCCTTCAGATATTTTTAATAAGCATCTACAACACTGGTTTTACTTATTTTTACTTAGCACATGTTGCTCGTTATAACCACTTACCTTTTTAATGTCAACCACATCTGTAGTAAAGTCCCACTTTACATTCTTGAGAGGATTTGTGCCTTTTCCTTGATCAATTTTGCTTGATATTTGTCAACATTACCTATCTTTTGTGAGAATGAAATCTTGGCTTTGTTGGATTCATCTGCTATGTATTCACCTGTTTTTGGTTTCATTTATTCCTTCTCATCCATATTTTCTTCTGACTGGTTTTAGTATGTCTTTTTTTACTTCTGGGGGAAGATGCTTACTTATAACTCATTAATCTTCATCTTTTCTTTTCGGATGCATGTATGTAAAGGTACACATTTCCCTGTAAACAATACTTTAGCTACATCCTACAAGGCTGGATGTGTAGCATTTTCATTATCACTCACTTCAAGACATTTTCTATCCCCCTCCCTTTTTTTTGGCCTACAAGTAAGTGCTAGAAGCATAGGTTTACAAAATTTCCAAATGCATGAAGATTTCCTATTTCTTTTTATTCATATTTCTAGTATAACTGTGCTCAGATTACCTGCTCTATATAATCCCAATCCTTTGATATTTGTTGAGACTTGAAGGCCCCAGATATGACCAATCTTTGAAAATTTTGAAGTCACATGTGTACTAGCTGGCTGCAATGTTTTATTTATATATAGTCATAGAATTTTGTTCAAAGTTCCAATCCTTGCTGATTTTTGTCTGCTTAACTGTCAATGTCAATTACTGACGGGATGTACTAAAGTTCTTCACCATGACTATAGATTTGAACACTTCTTGTAGTTCTGCCAATTTTGTTTTAGGTATTTTGTGACGAAGTTAATAAGATGCACCCAAAGTGAAAACTGCCGAATCTTTAAGCTGAATTAAACTTTGATCGTTATGAAGTGCCCTTTCTCTGTACAACACTTTCAGTGAGTGTTAATGTCTCTTTTATATACCAGTAATACAACACCAGTTTTCTTGTTTTTTTGTTTTGTATTAAGTAATCTCTACACCAAACATGGTGCTCAAACTCATGACCCCGAGATCAAGAGTCCCTTGCTCTACGGACTGAGCCTGCCGACTGCCTCAACACCAGTTTTCTTTTAGTAGAATTTCTATAATGTATCTTCTTCTATCTTTTTATTTTCAACCTGTCTTCTGTAAACAGCACAAGAGTGGACTTTAAAAAATCCAGTATATCTTTATGTTTTAACTGCAGTATTTAATCAATGTATATTAGATATGAATGCTGATATATTTGAGTTTAACTCCGTAATCTTATTTTGTGCTAGTTTCCCACCTGTACGCTCTTCTTTTTGTTTCTAAGTCATCCCATTTTCCCCCTCTACTACTTTAGAATATACTGTTTCTATTCTTTAGTAATTACCTTTAAAAAAGAACATGGCAGGGTTCGCCAAGTTCAAAGTTAAATGAGCTTACCCCTTCCACTAGCTCTATTACTCCATTTGTCTTCAGTGTTACTGTTTTCAGTATTTAATCCTATCCTTTTCTCAGTCATCCCCACCCCACGCCACATGTTACTATTATTCTTCCACATTTGTTTAGAGTGGCCCAAATATTTACCACCTTCTTTATCCTTCCTTGCTTGTACAGCTTACTCTTTCTATTTGGCATGACTTGCCTTCCAAGAACATCCTCCAGAATTTCCTTCGGTGAGGGCCTGTCAGTAATTACCTGTCTTAGTTTTCTTTGTCTTAAAAGTTATCTTGAGTTTTTGATTTTTGTTTTTCCTTTGGTTCCTGTATCATTACACTCTACATATGGGTGTTTTTTCCTTTTTTGGATGAGTGGCTCATCTATTCTTTAAAACCCTCAGACATCATCTTTTCTAATACTGGCTCTGGCCCATGATCACTCACCTCTCCTGGAACCCCAATTAAACACACTTCTACCCTCCCCAATTCTTAATTGGTCTTACAAATTATTCATTTGGTCCTCTAAGATGAAATCTGTATATTTTCTTCTGCTTTATCTTTCAGTTCACTTATTCTCTTCAGTCTGTTGGTTTTTTTATTTTTTTTTTGTTTTATTTATTTTTGAAAGAGAGTGCAAATGGGGGAGGGGCAGAGAGAGAGAGGGCCACACAGACTCCAAAGAAGGTTCCTGGCTCTGAGCTGTCAGCACAGAACCCAATGCAGGGCTTGAACTCATGAACTGCAAGATCATGACTTGAGCTGAAGTCGGACCCTTAACCGACTGAGCCATCCAGACGCCCCTAGGTTTTTAATTACAATTATTGAGCTGCTCATATCTAGAAGTGGTAACCTGATTCCTTTTCCAAATTTGCCAGGTTGTTTTATAGTTTCCTTTCCCTGTAGGTATTTTTGATCTTGTCTATTACTTTAAGTATAGTGAGAGGCATTGTTCAAAATCTGAGTCAACCCCTCTACTGTCTCATATTTTCACGAATCTGTTTCTGCTGGTCCTCTTTCATACTGCTCTGCATTCTTTGCGCATTTACTTATTCTTAACCAGGAACTGCTCACTTCGTTGTGAAAATTACACATGGGGATTCACTAAGCCCGGAATAAAGGGGCGGTCCTTCAAAGATCTGCTCATCTGTTCACTTGCAGGATGGCCCAGAAGGACAGTCTTCGTCGACTCTGAAATAAAGAACTTTAAAATTGGCTGGAGAATTTCCTCCCACTTAGGTCACGGGATCTGCATGAGGAACCACTCGTGAGAACGAGTCCTCAGGAGGGGAATGGGCTTATTTCTGGCTCGCCTTCACCCTGACGGTGTAGCAGTCCTCCGTGGTTGCAGTTCTGAGGGGTAGGGTCCTCCATCATACTGCCTCCTGTGCCCAGAGATGCCATCAAAATTCAGCGGTTGCTCCCTTTGCCAAATGCCCTCGGGGCCGTGTTTGCTGTCCAAGGCTACTCCTTTCACCGAGGTTTTGGCCTCCTATCTTCTAAGAATAAACAATCTAAGTGTTCATCGTTAGGTGAATGGATAAAAAAAAGATGTGGTCTATTTTACACACACACACACACACACACATTCCTCAGGCAAAGAAAAGGATGAAATCTTGCCATTTGTGACCACATGGATGCACCTTGAGGATATTATGCTGAATGAAGTAAGTCAGACAAAGAAAGCCAAATACCACATGATTTCACTTGTAAGTCATAATCTAAAAAACAGAAACAAACTGAACTAAACCCAGATTTCAGCTATGAAGAACAGAGTGGTGGTTACCAGAGAGGAGGGAGGCTGGGAGTGGGAGGAGGTGAAATGGGTGAAGTTTGAACCAAGAGGGACAAACTTCTAGTTATAAAATAAATGTCAGGGGGATGTAATACACAGCATGGGGAATACAGTCAATAATACGGTATTAACTTTGCATGGTGACAGATGGTAACTAAACTTATCGTGGCGATCAGTTCCCAACGTATACAAATCACTACTGTACACAACAGAATATTGTAGATTATACTTAAATAAAAAAGAGTATTTTTCAAGCCATTCCCTGCTTTTCAGAAGATGCTTATTGTTGGCTGTGTAGCACCTGCCCTGCCCCACCCCGTTCATTAGACTGGTCCATCCCACCCAGTCCACCCCATCGCCAGAGCACAGTGGCCCCTCACTTCTCTGGGCTACTGACTCTTGGCACTGTTGGACCAAAAGACATTGCCATTTGGCACCCCTCGCCAAATGAAATCCCAGCCAATCAAGCTCTTAAAAGAAAAATGAGATCATCCTTGCTGCAGGACAGGAGGGCTGGTTGTGCCAGGGAGACTTCCAAATCCAGCTCTGGACAGACATCCAACCCCCAGAAGAGGGGAGCCTGCAGGGTGTCCTTCCACCACCAACTGGGGCCCTGGCCAAGGATTCTCCAAGGTGGGAGGGTTTTCAGGTTAGAAATGCGTGGTCAGGGCTCAAATGACTTCTGGTACTCGACTGCTGGCTCCTTTGTTTTTAAGAAATCCACTCAATACTCCAACACTCATTACATTACCTGGGGGCGTGGATCTGATAAAGAAATCAATCCCCGGATCAGGGCTCTCCCTTCATTTAACTGCTAAGAAGAGTTGCTGCCTTTCCACTCAGATTTGTGGTTAAGAGCACTTGCTCATGGGCAACAAAACCTGACCCTCTTCCACAAGCCTTTTGCAAAGGCCCACCACGTATTAACGAATTTCCTGGCCAGACGCTCCCATCTCTGTGACCAAGGGGAAGTATGGGATGAGTGAGTTATTTCTTAGGAATAGCAAACTTCATTCTGGTTCCTTTTTAAAATCAGCCATTGTATCATATGTCCCCAGCCCTCCTGTACTGCTGGTGGGAGTAGAAATGAGTACCTGCACCTTGGGAAGAAGTCTGGCCTCTCCTCTAAAGGTGAGGATATGCCTCCCTGTGGCTCATAATCCCACTCCTAGGTACAGACCTGATGGCCATGTAGATAAGCGGTCACCACAATGAGGGGCAGGACTTTATACTTCGTAATATAACATCTCCTATATTATAAGCCCCCAATCAGAAACTGTCCAAGTACCCATGCAGAATGAAATGGGCACTGGTGATGGACTCACAAGCCGGAGTACTACACAACAATGACAATGAGCTACGAGGCCGACAGCACAGATGACTCTCACACACAACATCAAATGAAAGACCCAAGAGAGCACGGGCCGGGCTTTGTGATTCCATTTACCTGGAGTTCAAATTCGATGGAGCAAATCTGCGTGCCAGAAACCAGCAGCGCAGCTACCCCTGGGGACAGGCAGCAGCTGGAGAGGGCAGAAGAGGAACGTGTGGGGGGATAATATTTCCTGATCTGCTGGTTAAACAGGGTGATCAGTTTGTGGCAGTTTAAAACTGGGCAGTGGACTCACAACAGAGCACTTTTCTGTGTAGGTACTTTGCATTACTAAAGAGTTAAAAATATATATGCCCACTCTGGTAGGAAAAACTCTATCACCCGGAACTTGAAGGAGGAGCATCCTCAGTGCCTGGAGTATCTGTGACACAGTAGCTGCTGCCACCTCCCAGACCTCTCATGGGCGTGGCCGCGTTGCTCCCACCAAAGAGGTGGGTAGCTGGGGTGGGGGGAGGGGGGAGCAGGAAGGCAGTCACCTCACAGTCTGTGGCCACGCCTACTGTGCTGGCCGCCAGACAGCATTGAGTGAAAAATCAATCCGTTCAGGGGTGCCGGGGTGGCTCAGTCGGTTAAGTGTCTGACTCTTGGTTTCGGCTCAGGTTGTGATCTCGTGGTTCGTGAGTTCGAACCCCACATCGGGCTCTCTGCTGTCAGCGCAGAGCCCACTTCAGATCCTCTGTCCTCCTCTCTCTCTGTTCTCCCTTGCTCATGCGCACATTCTCTCTCAAAAATAAACATTGAGGGGCGCCTGGGTGGCGCAGTCGGTTAAGCGTCCGACTTCAGCCAGGTCATGATCTCGCAGTCCGTGAGTTCGAGCCCTGCGTCAGGCTCTGGGCTGATGGCTCAGAGCCTGGAGCCTGTTTCCGATTCTGTGTCTCCCTCTCTCTCTGACCCTCCCCCGTTCATGCTCTGTCTCTGTCTGTCCCAAAAATAAAAAAAAATTAAAAAAAAAAAAAAAAAAAAAACATTGAAAAAATGCAAAAATAAATAAATACACACATACGTAAATACATAAAATAAAACTGTTCAGAATAAGGCTCCAACTTAATAAGCTCCCAACTTAACAGGGAAGCAACTTAACACAGAAAACGGTGCCTGGGCTTCGGAGCCGTGGCTAAAGTTGACCTTTTCAATGTCCGCTGACACATCACTGTAAGATTTCATTAAAGGTGTCAATAATTCATTTATTCTTCAGCACTGACCCCTTCGTTTCCTCAATCACTGTGATTGCTACTAAATTCCAAAAATTACTTGGTTTTTTCCCCCTTCCTTACTACAAACATCTAGAACTCAGAAAGAAATTAAAGTGTATTACACAGAAAGAAGACTACATCAAATTCCTATTCAGGATGAGCCTTAATTGAAAAGAAAACAGTTTTGATGGAGTTGAGTGGTACATTCTAACCACTGAATGAGAAGTTCCAGAAAAACATCCTACCTGGGCTTAGGGCAGAACAAGCGTCTCCACCGTCCCAGGTCAAACAAATAGGCCAGATGTGCCCATCAAAAAGGGAGAGGAATCGGGGCACCTGGGTGGCTCAGTCTGTTAAGCGTCTGACTTTGGCTCAGGTCATGATCTCACGTTTGTGAGCTCCAGTGGCATGTCAGTTGGCACAGAGCCCACCTCAGGTCCTCTACCCTTCCCTCTCTGCCCCTCCCTCACTTACATGCTCTCTTTCAAAACTAAACAAAAATGAAAGAAAGAAAGAAAGAAAGAAAGAAAGAAAGAAAGAAAGAAAGAAATAAAGAAAAAGGAAGAGAGGAAGGAAGGAAGGAAGGAAGGAAGAAAGGAAGGAAGGAAGGGAGGGAGGGCAAGGAATCCAGGATCTACTTTTCATGTCTCTGCCAAGAAGCAAAGCAGAAGAGCTGGGGGAGAAACAAAAGGATGGGGGTAAACCTGGGACGGACTCTTACCAACCAGACCACCTGCCTGGACCATCTTCTCCCACCTCCCCTGGTTTCCACACGCAAGTGCTCAAGGAGAGTAACCTCCATGCGGGAGGTAGCAGGTTAACCTCATCAGTTCCTGTACTCCTCGAAGTCTGACTAAAAGAGAGAATAAAATGCCAACTACAAGAAAAGAATTTTCCTCCTACCACTAAGGAACACTCTTGATCACTAAACACAAAATCCACCTCTTCTCAGAGCAGAACCGTCACATTGTTCAAAGCAAAAATAACATTTTCTTTCCTGGTGAGCGTGTGGTCGCTGATACACTCAGTTACTCCCTGAAGCCCCACCAATGCTCATCAGCCACAGAAGGAAATCAAGGGTGCTTGCTGTGGATTCTCCTCCAGGAACTGCGGAGCAGCTGGGAAGGACCCAGAGCTGGTGAGGCACCCTGACATGGATGGGGGGCTATGAAGGGACAGGGAGGACTGAGATTAATATAACTGGCCTGGGGGTACCTGGGTGGCGTCCAACTTCAGCTCAGGTCCTGATCTCACAGTTCGTGGGTTTGAGCCTTGTGTTGGGCTCTGTCTTGATGGCTCAGAGTCTGGAGGCTGCTGCAGATTCTGTTTTTTCCCTTCTCTCTGCCCCTCCCCTACTTGCTCTCTCTCAAAAAATAAACATTAAAATATATATATATATATATATATATATATATATATATATATATATATATATAATGTAATATATATAATGTGTACATATAACTGGCCTGGAAGCTTATGACACCTGGGAGAAAGCCAATGCCCAGGCCTTCCACTTAGGGTCACTTCAAACCCCTGGACTCTGTGAGCAGAGCAGGATCATCCCCATTCCAAAGTGTTCCTCCATGAATGTTACTGTCAACCTCTCAACTGCAGCCAGGCTGGAGGGAATCCAAAAATCACTTGGCTCTATAATATGTTTTTGTGTTTTATATCTGATGCTCTAGGAATCCTGACTACTTCAGGCTAAACAATAATACATTCCTAGAACACAAGCACTAGAAAATCCTCTCCCCATTAGCTTGGCAAGGATGGGCATCCACTGTGTGCCAGCCACTGTTCCAGGCATTAGGGATACCAAGGGGAAAGAAAGCAGACAGATCCCAGCATTGGCAGAGCAGACAAAGTCAGTCCCACATGCAGCATGTCTGGCTGATGATAATGAAGGGAAAGAAATACAGAGAAGCAGGCCAGGGAGCAGGGGTGAGGGTGGGGATCACTAGGGGCTGTCACTTTAAGTAGGGAAGAAGATGGGGGAGAGCAAGCCCTGCGGCCTTCTAAGAAACAGCGGCCAGCTGCGTGGACAGCAACAGCACATACAAAGGCCCTGAGGCAAAAGCATACAGATTAATAGGCCGATGTGACTGGAGCAGAGGACACAGGCAATGGCAGGAGTGAAGCCACAGTGAAAGCGGGGCCCTTGGAGGCCACTGTGAAGACTCTGGCCAAGGAGGGTCTCAAGCAGAGAAGTGCTAAGAAGGCAGGGGGTGAGAGCTAGTGAAGTAATCTAATCCACAGAAGAGAGGGGTCTGGACCAGGGTAGTGCCAGTGGAAGAGGGGAGAATGGTTGCATTCCTGCTCTGTTTTGAACGTGGAGGTTTGCCGCTGTACAAGATACAAGAACCAGAAAGCAAATAATTAAGGATAAACCGAAGTTTGTGGCCTGAGAGATGGAGCCATCTGGCCTAGCTTCGTTTTACATGAAGAGGCAATGAAAGCCCAGGGAGGACAAAGTCATGTCCAAGCTCACATAGCTTGTTTCTAGGACCAGAACCCCAACTAGCACTTCTCCCTCTGCCCCAAACTGCAGCTCAGTGGGAGACAGTAGTGACCACTCAGGTCACACCCGGATGCCCTCCAACTCCTCTATGCTCTCAGATGCCGCAGCAGACAGTGCCCCCTCGGAGACCACCGATACTAAGCACGGAATGTAAACCAGGGTAGGAATGCTGGTGAATGAACCACGAACCAGAGAGGATGACCACAGCCCCTGCCTGCCATGCAAGAGAACAGACCTGCTGTGCTCACACACTCCCATTCTCCCAAAAGAACTCCCAAATCTAGACTTTAATGAAGAAATTCTCCTTTAGAAGGCGGCTCAGCTGTTTAACAACATGAGGTTGGCCGAACAAATCTCATATGCAGGCCAAGTTCAGCCCACACAGGGCACCATCCTGGAACCAGTCCCAAGACAGCCTAAAACAGACCTGGTTCACTCACACCTTGACCAGGGTTAGGGCATGGAATTAAAGGTTTCAGTTTAAGATGGACTTTTAGTCCAACTTTTCAGCCAGCAGATGACATTCATTATTCCTATAAATAGCTGATAACTTCTAAACCAACCTCAGTGGACCTCCTCTCCCACTGAAAAGAGAATATGCAGCTGCCCATCATTCTGGGTTCTTTGTTAACTTTGGCTTTACCTTATTCTCTGTGGAGTACTAAGATAAGCCCCTTAGAACAGCCAAGAATTCAAAAAGTCTTCCCAAATACCGTCCAATGATTCTTTCGAAGTTATACAGAGAACAGAGTCCTGCAAATGACCCAGGAAACAATTTATGCCAGCCAACTATGAAAACACCAATACACTGCTAGTGTAAGGTTCAGGGACCAGCAGCTGTTCCAATCTTGCCAAAATAATCGAACTCAGATGCAATACTTTGCTCACAAATCAAAGTTGCTCCCATTGCTAGACAGTGGGAGATACGCCACTCAAGGCACTTAAACATATTAGATGTGTCCGGTTTTTACCTGTGGGAGTCCGGTTGCCAGTTTCAGGAGACTCATCAGAATTTGTCTGCCCAAGAAAACAACCTTCTAGGAAGTCCCTGAGTTAATTTTCTATAATGCTGGATGGCCCTCTTGCCCACGCTCTCACTTAGAATTAAATATTAACTTTCCCTACAAGCCATATGCTGTCTGCCCAATACCTATTTGGCTTGGTTTGACCATTTTGATGCTGTTGATAATAGGTAAGAACTTCCCCAGGGCAGGGCCACTATCTGTTCTGCTCCCCCACCCACTTTTTTTTCTTGGTATGCAATTTACAATGCACACAAGGAGGCAGGAATAAACGTTTTCTAAAGGCGATTAGGGTGAAGCCCATGAACTGCCACTAAGTCAACCGTTTTTAACGTATAAAATGGGGCATTTTATGTGGTTCGACATAATATTCCTAAATGATCAAGAACAGAGACTTGAATGTTTAAAGAATTCCAGCTACCTGGAACTCTTAAAAAGAAAAAAAAAAAAAAAAAGAATTCCAGCTATCTCCAGACCAGCATTGCCCAGGAGAACTCTCTATGATAATGGAAATGATCTAAATCTGCACTGCAAACGTGTGGCTACTAAGCATTTGAAATACAGCTAGTGTGACTAAGCCATATTTTACTGGCCTCATTGTAACTGTCTTCAGCTTAAACAACTCTATGCAGCTACTGTATTGGACAACACAGTTGTAGACGACAGTTTTTTGTTTTTTTTGTTTTTTAAGTTTATTTATTTTGAGAGAGAAAGAGAGGGAGGGAGGGAGAGGGAGGGAGGGAGGGAGGGAGAGAGAGAGAGAGAGAGAGAGAGAGAAGTCCCACCAGAGGAGGGGCAGAGAGAGGGGGACAGGGGATCCAATGAGGGCTCTGTGCTGACAGCAGAGTGCTCGGTGTGGGGCTCAAACTCCCAAACCGTAAGATCATGACCTGAGCTGAAGTTGGACGCTCTACCGACTGAGCCACTCAGATGCCCCTAGATGACAGTTTCTTTGCACGAGAAACAGGTCTCACTCATTTATATTTAATGTTTGAAGGCCCAGCATGCAGGAGACACTGCATAAAGAAATGAAAAATACCTTTTTGCACTGATCACATTTTCAACTGGCTGTCTACCTTTCTTCCTCTGAAGCTCTTAATTCCAATCTTCTAGATCCATGTCTTCCCTTGAGTAGTTACTATCCCAGTAAATGTGGAATTACAGGACCCTGTGGGTGAACATTCAGAAGGCCACGCCCACACTGCCCAGGAACTGGGCAACAGGAACTGGCCTGACAGCCACCTGACCTGCTGGGCCTCCACATTTCCAGCAGTAGAATGGGAACAACACCTTTTCTATGGAATGAGGTTGTGCAAGGCCTAGGTACACACTGAAGTTGTGGACTCTATTACTAAACAGTAAACCTTAAAAACCAAACTGGGCTCAGCTTGAGTTGTCCAATAAAGTAGTTGGATAACTGAGAGAATATTGACAGGTATGGCCGTCTACCAGTCAACATTCAACATGTTACAGGCCAGGCCTTAACTACAGTAGACCCAGGATGTACAGATGGATAGCACAGACTCTTCCTCTGTAATTCGGACTGACCGTTATTTTTTCCCTCCTGAAGCAAGATTTTAGGGCAGAAAACTCTGCTATCTGGAAAGAACTTTTGAGTCCCTGCCTATGTGTCATTCATTAGCTAAAGTTCCCAGAGATAAAAGAACAATGAGTCTGGGGTCCTGACACTTTTAAAAGGTGTCCTTGTTACATACATAGTAAGCCAATATTCCAGTTAAATCATTCCCATTCAACCACTTAGACAGAATTTGGTACTGTATAATTATTGCAGCCTGTTGACTCTTCAGCAAAGAGCTTAATTGCTCAAATGTGACTCAATGACTTGGATTTATCTAAAACTCTCCCATCACCAAAAAAAAATATTCATACACCAAGGTACCACTCTAACTTCTAAACTCTTTATAGATGTTGAGAGGCTGATTCCTAACTAGAAAAGAAAGGAGTCCTGTTATAGCAGAGTGCTTATGGCTCTCCCCACTGGCCGTCCTCTGCTTCCAAACCCCAAGACGCCTCACTTGTCCCCATCCCAGCCGCACTGCAGGCCACGTCTGCATTGCTCCAGGTTAAGGGAAAACTTAGCCTAGTAGGAGGTATGCCCCCACTTTTCCTCCTTTGCTTAAATAGAGAAGGAAGTGGTACCTCCAGGACCTTAGAATCGGAAGCTTCTTTTCTGGAAGGGAAACAGGTTGGCAGCCCCTGGTGGAGCTGACCTTTAGAAAGTTCATGAAGTAATTGAGACATCACCACCATAGGCAGCATGCTGCAGGATCACCAGGACCTCTCTGGTGTCAGATTAAGAGGAAGTTAAGAGCACACACAGAAGGAAAGTGTAAGGAGGCAGGCAGAGACAGTAGGAGAAGGCTCCCCAACTGTGTAGAGCTGGCATAAAATGTGCAGCTGTCCCTCCTAAGACTACGAGAAAGAAGACCCAGGTCTCTAGAAACACTCAGCAGCCAGAGTTCTAAAGAGGTATCTAGCCTAGGATGTGAGGTCCTAGTGGGCCCACTTCCTCAACCTCCAAAATATACCATCCAGATGCCCCCAGCCAGCACAATAAGCAAACAGTGGTGGGAGGCTCCCAAGCACCCTTTAAAGTTTCATTTCCTTGGTGCTTCCCAGTCTCTGCTGACCTCCGACCTCCAGGAGTATTGCCAAACTGCCCTCTGTTTGCACAAGGTCCTAATTTTTCCCAGCACTTGTGGGGGAGGCTCCTCTGACCATGCGGTGAGAGAGTAGGTGGTATCTCTCCAGGCTACAGATAAGGAAACCCAGGTTCGGAGAGGTTAAGGGGCTTGCGCAGGGGGTCTGTAAGAGAGGCATCGGTTGGACCCTGGGACTTATGCGAGCCTTCGGTCTGTGGCAGGCGGGCTGGAGTCAGCCCCAGACTCCACCTCCCTCTGGTGCCCCACAAGCCCCTAAAAACTCATCCGAGCATTAACAGGCAACACTTGTTGGCTATTCCTTACGCGTGCTGGGTCTTCACAGCTTTTCTCTTAAGTAGAAATGATAAGCAACCCCGTTTTTCAGAGGGGAAAGCGGGACACCCGAAGTGAGGCAGCTTGGCCCTGGTCACCCTCAGAGCTTCAGGGATTTCAAAAGCCCACTCCCTTAACCGTTATACCACAATAAGCTACCATTTATGGTCTGTAAGCTGGGGAAGGGTCCCTGACGCTTCCCGGACGCCCTACTGGAAGCGCGGACCCCAGCCCGTCTTCCCTGCCCCAGGGCGCGGACTGGGGAACCCGGCGGGCTGGGGCGAGCGCCAGGCCGGGTGCCAGTGCGCCCCGGCCCGCTGGGCCGGAGGTGCCCGCTTCCGCCCGGGCATGGCACCGCCGGGCCATTCATCGTGGCGCGGGCGGGGCGGACCGGGCAGGGCCCGGGTGGCCCCGTCACCCCGCTGGGCGCCCTCGCGCCGGGCTCCGCGCGGCCCGGCCGGGAAAACGGTGCCCCTAGCCCCGCCGCCAGGGGGAGCAGGGAGCCGCCGCCCGACTCCGGGAAGTTGCCATCGCGGCCGCTCGGGAGTCCGGACCCCGGACGGCCACGGTGCTCTCACGGCGTCCCCTGCAGCCCCGCGTCCCGGGCCCGCCCTGTCGGGGGCCGCCCGCCCCCCGGAAGCGCCTCCAGGCCGCAGCCCGCAGGCGGGCGTGCTGGGCCCGCGGGCCCCCCATTCAATCCCGCCCTCCTCCCCCCCGACCGGCCCCCGCCGCCTTCCGCCCGCCCCCCCCCACCCCTCCAGCCCGGACTCCAGCCCGGCAACGTCATCCGGCCGCTTCCCGAAACTTAACCCCTTCCTCCGCCAGCTGTGCGCAGCCCCGCCCCACCGCCAACTTTCTTCGCCCAACTTCGGAGCGTGCGGGCCGGCCCGACGGCCCGCAGGGAGGGAGGGGTCGCCACGTCGTGCCGCCAGGCCGCCACAGGTCCCCTCCGACCGCTTAGGGGCGTGGGGTCCACGCCGCGGGGCGCGCTCCGCCGCCGCCCCTGCACCGGGTTCGCCCGGAACACGCCCCCCCAGGGCCCGACCCGACCCCGAAGGTCGGTGGCCGCGGCGACGGCCGGCGGCGGGCGGCGCCGCCGGGGGAGGGGCCGCCAAGGAGACGTGTCACTCGCGGCGCGGCCGGCCCCGGCGCCCCGACGGCCCGGCCCGCGCGCCGCCACCGCCGCTGCAGGGCCCTGCCAAGTTTCTTACCTGCAGCCGGAGACGCGGGAGGGAGAGCGAAAGGGCAGGAGCCGCCGCCGCCGCGGAACCGGGAGAGAAGCCCGCTGAGCCTCCGCCGAGAAGCCGCCCCCAAGCAGCTGCAGGCACCGCGACCCCGACGCCGTCCGCCCCGTCCGCCGTCCGCTCTGGCCGCTCGCTGGCTGCGTGCGCGCGTGTGGAGTCGTGGCACTTTCTGCCTCGGAGCTGGCGAACGGCCCCCTCCGCCGGGATCGCCGCCTCCTGCCTTCCCCACCCGGGCCAGCCATTCATCGAGCCGCCTTTCCCCATTGGCCCGCGCCCCGCCACTCCGCGGGTCACTGGCCAGTCAGAGCGCGGGCGGCCGAGCCGCGGCGGCGGCCATTGGGCGAAGAGGAGGGTCTCCGCCTCGGCCAATGGGAGAGGGGAGGAGCTGCGGGGAGCCGCGGGGGGCGGGGCCAGGGAGGGGCGGGGTCGTGCGGTGCGGCGCTCGGCCCTGCGCGGGGGCGGGGCGGGGCCGAAACGCCCCGCCAAAGCGGGAGGGGGCGCCGGTAGGTCCCGCCCACCCCAGGCCCGCGGCGCCGCTCGCAGTCTCTGCCTTGGGGCGGGCGCTGCCCAGGCAGCCTGCAGAAGGTGCGAATACAGGGGATGCCGGGCCTGAGTCCCTGGATCTCGACAGGCTGAGGTGGCGGTGGGTGTCACCCTGAACGCGGTTGCGCAACCCGCCAACAGCAGAGAGGAATGCCTTATTTAAACCCACTGAATCCCACTCCCCCCCGCCCCCCAGCAGCGGCTCCACCGGGCCCAGGGTGTGAGGACAAGTTCGGCTGGGGGTCAACCCCGAGAGGACAAGTTCTAATCTTCAAAGAGATGGCATTCAGTACTGGAAAGGATTTTCTTGAGCAAATGGAGGAATTGGGATTGAAAGGCCAGAAGGTGCACAAGGAATCCAAGGTGGATGTGATTGCACCCATTTTTAGGGGTGGTGCAATTGAGTACAGTCTAATAGAGTTACTGGTACAAAGCACAACTGGCAGAGCAATAAATATAACCCACCCTATGGCGTTTGGCTCCATGTAAGGAAGAGGGTGAGGGGGTCTGACCCAAGCAAACTCACCCATTTCCCTGAAAACTGAACAAATAGTACTTCTTCATTATGTAGTTTCCTCCCCTCAATACAAGCCAACACTGTCTCTTCATAACCAAATAAGTCTTTCAATTAAGATAATTTTAGGCCTGGTTTTTAACCATTATATCAGGGTCTTTTAAGGCCAACTCTGAATGTGAGCCAAAGCCAGCTTCTTTCAAACCCAAAAGGGCTGCTGCAGCCTAATCTCCACACCACTTCCCTGGCCCCTGAGGCTGCAGAGTCCTGTTCCTAATATATGTTTGTTGGGCAATTTCACATTACCCCTTGCTCTGTCACTGGTGCCCTACTAGCTGTTGTTAGAAAGATGTGAAAAATACAAGCTATGGTAAGGGACTAGAGGGGCGGAGTTGAAATTAAACCGTTCATTCCTATTTTTAATCTCAGCAGTTCCTTAACACATTAATGATTAGTCAAAGGGAATTAACCTGGATTAACTTTCAACACTCAGTCTGTTTCCAGCGGTGAGCCCCCGCTTGAAATAAAAGTCAAGAATCTCAGCCTCTGGCCGGCATATCAAGTAGTTCTTTTTTTTTTTTTAAGTTTATTTATTTATTTTGAGAGAGAGAACGAGAGCATGAGTGGGGCAGAGGCAGAGAGGCAGAGCGAGGATCCCAAGCAGGCTTCGAGATGTCAGCGCAGAGCCCAACACAGGGCTCGCTCTCATGACTGTGAGATCATGACCTGAGCTGAAATCAAGAGTCGGATGTTTAAGTGACTGAGCCACCCAGGTGCCCCACATCAGCTAGTTCTAATTGACCATGGGTAAACCGGTTAACTTTTCTGAACATGGATGTATCCCTCTAGGGCAATCTGAGTTTTAGAGAAGAAAGTCACTCATTCTTCATTCATTCATTCATTCATTCATGCATTCATTGGTGTTTGTTGAATGCCTGGTATTCACTACCAGGCTGGGCATAGCCTAGAGTGACATGCAGACCAGGTGAAGGCTCAACTGCCCCTGAGGGCCTTGCTGTGGGTTTAGGTTTTCCCAGAAGCAGATCCTGACATGGATTCAAGTGACTCACTTGGCGGTAATCACAGGACACATTGGTAGAGAAGTAGAATGGGAGAGAGCTGTGTCAGGCAAGTAGCACAATATCAGGCTAGTGACTGGTATGGGCAACCAGGGCTCAGAATCGCTGGGCATGCCGGGACACTGTGTGGCACATGTCCCAGAGACGTCCTACCTGTAGGATGAGGAGGTGTGTTATTTACCCACCACTCCCACTCCTCGTTGATTGAGAGCTTCTTCTGGGAGGACTTTAACTGGTGTCATGCCCCAGAGAAAAGCCTTCTGGCAGAAAAAGGCAGCCGCTTGCAACAAGAAGCCCTTGGCAGAAGGATGCGTGTGCCTGGAGGGTGTGGAGGGGTCACAGTAGTGTCTTCTTTGCAACTGTGATGCCGAGCCTGACACAGCACCTACACAGAGTAGAGGCTCAGTAAACACATGTTCCATAAATACGTCAAGTGAATTACAGGATTGCAAAGGATTACAGGATTCCTAGGGGTGAGGGGTACTTCCCCAAAAGGGGCTCTGTGTTCCCTCCCATAATCTGACATTTGGTTTGGCTTCAACCCAGTGTATGTTTCAATATGGAGAGGTGGCCTGGCCTGAGCCTTTGCCTGTCCTCCCTCCCTGCTCCTTGTCCTCCCTCCACCAGGTTCTGTTAGGGCCAGGGCAGCCCCCACGCCCCACTGCCCCTGCTGCCTGGCCTAGCCTGACTCTCACCACGTGCCCGCGGAGCCCCCCAGCCTTGGTCCTGCTCAGCGTCGTCAGCGTGTCTTGATCTTGCGCTCTCCCATGGTGTGTCTGGGGAAAACAGGAACCACCCCAGGATTAGGTGGATGGGGGTGCCTGTGTGGAGCCGGAGGGGCTTCCCTCAGGCTCAGGGCCCCTGGCCCTGCTGTGTCTTTTATCGCAGGCTCATATCTGCCAAATCACACAGCCTTCCATGGCAGCAGAGAGACCCCGTGGCACACTGCAGCCTCCAGGTCCTGTCTGCTCAGTGCCGGGCACGAGGCTAGAGCCTGGGAAACAGGTCTCTGCCATCCCCCTGGATGATAGTCCAATGAGGGGCTGTCACGGTAAAAGGGCCAGAGAGAGAGGCCCGAGGTGATGGAGGGCCCTCAGGCAGGGGCGCTAACCTAGACTGAAGAGAGCAGAGGGGGTGACAGCAGAAGCTTGAAAGAGAAGTGGCAGTTACCTAGCCCAGAGAGTGGGTGAAGGGTGCACCTGGTGAGAGAGGAGCAAGGACAAAGGCCTGGTGACCCAAGCTGGCATGATGCAGTAGGAGCAACTCTGAGTTGTTTTGTTTTGCCAGAACCCCCAAGACTTGCAGAAGACCGTAAGAAGAGACGAGTCTCAAAGTGTGATCATAACGAGCACCAAGGGAACCATTTTGGGTGATGTCAATGGTCCATATCTTGGTGATAGTGATGGTCACATGATCAAATCACCCTCTCTTGAAAGGGTGAAGTTGGTTTGTAAGGAAATTGTATTTCAATCAACCTGACTCAAAAAGAGGGCGTATTGGGTTTTCGTTGTGTGTTAAAAACAAATAGAACATTCTTCATAGGAAACCCTAAATATACAAGAGTAATTACCTGGTATGGCCTATGAACTCATGGCTGTGCTTTGCTTTCTATTACTAAATTGCAAATATTATTTTAAATGAGTAGAAAGATGAGAATATCTTACAGTGTAAAAAGAGCTTTTGCTTTATCGACATCTATGAAAGGATGATAAATGACAAACAGAATTAAATGTTATGTGGGAAAAAGTCATTGTGACAATATGTAACATTTTTACATCTTGTCATGTGCCAGACATTATTTGAGATGCCCTACATATAGGTAAAAATATTTAATAACCCTCAGAATAATTCAATAAAGAGGTACAGTTATCTCCATTTCATTAATTTTTTTTAATGTTTATTTATTTTTGAGAGTGATACAGAGTGCAAGCCAGGAAAGGGCAGAGAGAGAGGGAGACACAGAATCTGAAGCAGGCTCCAGGCTCCGAGCTGTCAGCACAGAGCCCAACGTGGGGTTCGAACTCATGACCTGAGCCGAAGTCAGATGCTTAACTGACTGAGCCACCCAGGTGCCCCTTTTTTTATCTCCATTTTAGAGATGAGGAAACTGAGGCACAGAGAGGTTAGATAACCTGCCCAGTGTCACAGGGCTAATCAGAAGAGGAGTGTTTGGCTCAGGGCACATGCACGTAACTCCTGCATTTGGTGTCAGATACCGGAAGGCATGCTGTACCTATGTGTGGAGGGGGTAACTCTGACCTTCAGTGGTGGTGACTCAGGGAAAGGTTTGTGATCAATGACAGCAGACATCACTCCCTTGGCACTCTCTTTCCCGTGATAGTGATGATCAGCTTGGTTGGGGACCCACTAGGTTGAGGAACCGTTGTGATAGCTCCAGAGATGAGGGTTTAGGAATGGGACAGCGGTAGGAGCGGGGGATGCAATGATCCTTTGGGAGGGGTGATTAGGAGGTGAAATAGGTGAGGGTTGGTGACCATGGGGTGAGGGACAGAGATTTGCCACTTGCGAGCCACTGTTCCTGGCCTGAGTGACACCACTGGAGCAGGACCCACAGGAGAATGGACACATAAGGGACAGGAACTGGAGAGGCTATTATATGTTTATTGACATGTGGAGTTTGAGGAGGCTGAGGGAAGTCCAGGTGGAGACACTGTTTCTGTGGGCATGAAGCCCAGGTGCTGAGGCCAGTGTGGGTAACACACACCGAAACCCAAGTACATGAGTGGGGGTTCAAACCTTAAGGACGGAGATGCTCATGTGTGGCATATAGAGCTGGGAGCTGCATGTGGATGGAGACAGGAGAAAGCCAAGACTAGAGTCCTGGACAGAGAATGGAAAACCCACAAAAGAGTCTGTACTGATCAGCTTTTGCTGCATAACAAACCACTCCAAACCTCAATAGCTTTAAAAAAGGCTCAAGTCTTAGATGATCTTGGCTGGCCCATGCCTGGATCTTTGGGTGGGCTGGGGTTCACCTTTAGTTTGGGCTTGACTGGAGCATCTTAGAAGTACTGCTCCACCTGGATCCCTCCCTTCTCCTGGATCAGGGAGGTAAAAGGGGCATTCACCTCAGCAACAGCTGAAGCAAAGGAAAACAAGCAGAAATACACAAGGTCTCTCGAAGGCTTACAACTGTGTCACTTCCACCTTGTTCTATTGCCCAAAGCATGTCACGTCGACAAGCCTAGATTCAACAGGAGGGGAAATATGGCCAGGCGTGAAGAAAGGCACTACCGAGGCAATCTACCACTGAGCCCAAGAAAGATGGCAAGGGTAAATCAGGAGAGGATGGGGGTTCGTGGAAGGGAAAGAGTTTCGAGAAATAAAGAATGGTAAGCACTGTTAAATGCATCCTGGTAATCCAGCAAGATAAAGACTGGACTATGTGTTAAACATGGCAACTCAGGAGTCACCAGGGACCTTGGGGAAATAGTTTTAGAGAAGGAGTGGATGATAAGGTAGCCACCAACTTGTGGAACGTTCAGAGATGAATGACAGTGGGGAGAGACGAAACCATGTGCACCCATCCATCCAACAGATGAATCCAACTCAGTATCTGCTATGTTTCCGTCACTGTTCTAAGTGATGGGGAGACAGCCATGAACAAAGCAATGGGTTTCCTTTCCTAAAGCTCACATTCTAGTGAGAGAAAGTAGACAAAGTCAACCAATAAATAAACAAGATGAATTAAAATGGTGCAAAAGGCTATAAGAAAAAGAGAGCAGCATCTAGTGATGGAGAACATGGTCAGAGGAAACCCTCCTGGGGAGGTGATGGTTGAGTTGACACCTAAACATGAGAAAAAGCTGATCTTGTCTTGGAAACGAGGATAAGAAGAATAAGTGAAAAAAAGCCAGGGGTGGCCGGAAGCTTAGCAGGTAGTTCAGGGAACAGGAAGAAGGCTGTATGGCTGGAGCTCCAGGAGGAAGAGAAGAAAGGCAAGGGAAGCAGGAAGGTACCTAGGTCCTACATTCCCTAGGAGGTATTGGGAAGCCAATGGGGGTGAGGAGCTTTAAGCAGGAAAGTCTTGCAATCTGATCCACATTTAAAAGATTACATTAGCATTAGTTAAGTTAGTGGGAATGAGGGATCCCCAGACCAGCTGGTAGGCTTTTGCAAAATTCCAGGCAAGATAAGAATGTTACGCTGGTAAATATTTAACAACTGGCTATGGAGGTAGGGGCTAGAAGGGGCATTTCTAATTTGCAGCAATTGGCAATTTCAATGGTGTCACTACTCCCATCATAGCTGATTTCAAGCTACTGAGTCACTGAACACAAAGGTGGGAAGGAATTTGCAACAATATGCCTTCATATATCACAGAGATAATCTCATAAATTATCTCAAAGACATACGCAATAGTAAAATGTAGTGAAATATTTGGGAAGTGATGATGTTTAGTATTTATTACTTTTGTTTTTCACATAATCTATTTCATTGTAAGTTTATATCATTAAAATTTTGTAACAAGCTTTTTCTTAAGTTTATTTATTTATATTGAGAGAGAGAGAGAGAGCCAGGAAGAGACAGAGAGAGAGGAAGAGAGAGAATCCCAAGCAGGCAGCACAGAGACTGATGCGGTCCTCTATCTCACGAACCACAAGATCATGATGAGCCAAAATAAAGAGTCAAATGCTTAACCGACTGAGCCACCCAGGCGCCCTTTATCATTAAAATTTTTAATAATGGCTGTGTTTAATGAACTGCTTGAAAAATTCTTGAAAATGTAACAATCAGCTGTCGTGAGCCAGTTGGCTTCTCCACACCGTCATCTGGACCAGAGTAGAGGGTGTGTGTGTGTGTGTGTGTGTGTGTAAGAGAGAGAGGGAGACAGAGAGAGAGACCCAACGAGATTTGAAAATATTAGAACAATGAGATATTGTACATGCTCATATTGACATTTCTGCACACATCTCATTCCTTGTGTGAACTTTGAACTCGTTGGGGTCAGTAGCTCAATCTGATGCATCACGATGCTCCTTGAACACCTAGCCCAATGCCTTGATTCTGCACAAACTCACCCTAGGTTGGGTGTCCCCAGAAGACATTGAGGAAAAGATTTGAGTGAAGGCAGTTTATTTGGAAGGTGATCCTAGGAATCACCAGGAAGGAAGTGGAGAAGTGAGACAGGAAGGGAAGACGGCCAAAGAGCAGTGCGTGGTCAGCACATTTCCTCTGTAGGCAGCTGAAGCCTTAATTCCAGCAGGGAACTCTGGGAGACAGTGTGGACTATGCCTCAGAGTCACCCAAACTGAGAAGCAAGGAAGCTTGGGTACTTATTTACCAGCTCCTATCCACCACTGGTTGAAGGCTACTCCTATTTCCAGCCCACACCACGGATGAAGCCCTGAGAAGAAGGTTGCTGGTGTTTGCGATCAGAGGCTGTTGAGATGCACAGGAATGGCGGACCGGATGTGAGAAGCCACCAACCGTGTCGGCCAGGAACTCCTAAACATTTCTTGAACGAATGAACAAACGAGCGAATGAATGAAGGTAGGGCCCTTTGGGTGCTTTTAAACACAAATTTAAGATTCAGAAGTCTTAAAAGAGAACGCAGCTCCTTCCACTCCATAGGCAGCACATTTCAACTTTTGCAAAAACTAGAGCGGAAGACCTATGATACCCCAGACGATTTAAGTTTTGCAGTAGTGTTACTTAAAGTCAGAGGAATTTTATTATGCACTTAAAGAAAAATCTCTATAGATGGACTAGAATAACTGTCAAAAGAAAAAATAGAACTTACACAAAGAAATTAGATGGTAAGTGTGAACCTAAATCACCCATTTTTACGGTTGCTAGTGGTAGTAACAGTTAACTCTGGTAAGAGTGTTTGGTTTTGTGTGGGTGACATTGGAAGGGAGCTTGGAGTTAGGAGTTTTGCAAAAATGAGGACTAACCCACTGGCTGGTTGTGAGCACCCAAAGAAAGCAAGGAGGCGGGGCGGGGGGGGGGGGTTGCGGAATAGATGGATGATGTTTATCTGGCACTTGCCTGTTTCTAAAATGCTTTGCAAATGATCCTGACTCGAACCACAGGAGAGACGTGGTGTTATTGTTCCCCTCAGTAGCATGCGTGGCAGGTGACTTCAGAGAAGTGCAGTAGCTCTTCAAGACTTCACACTTATGACAAAGTTGAATAAGCCTCGGAGACTCCAGAAATGGCATCTTTCCGTAACACACCCCTCTGGGGTCTGGAATCACCCTCCTCGGTCTGCGATGGGAAGTACCAGTCGTGAGTAATGTTTCGTGGCCCTGAGGTCAGCTTGGCAGGGCTAGATGCCTCTCACTGGACATCCTGGGACAAAGCCTGAGAGCCACTGAGTTAGACACACGATGGGGCCTCATTTTTCCAGCCGTGTACACAAAGCATCCTTCACCAGCCTAGCTGGTTAGACATCTTGCCTCTTCTCTGTGATTACCAGCAGTGAGACCTCAGGAGTCCAGAATTTTGCCCCCCACCCCATTCCTGATTTACTGCATTCATTCAATAAATACTTACGGAGCATTACTGCACACGAGAGTCTCTGCTAGGTGCTAAGAATTCAGCAGAGAACCAGACCAATAACACCCTATGCTCCCTGAGCTTAGAGTCTGGTAGAGAGGGGGGCAGGCAATCAATAATTCATTAGACTAACGTTCAGCTTGTGGTAAATGCTCCAAAGTAAACAGAGTGAAATGGTACAGAGGAACCGTGAGAAGACCTGAATGTCTTTTTTTTTTTCTTTCTCTTTCCCATCCATGCTTCTCAGTTTTAGCAAACGTAACTTTCCCAAACTACTGCTTCCATCCTGCCTTCGCCCCCTCAGGAGGCACCACATCAAATCGTTGTTTCTCTGCCAGACTTTCGTGGAATGCCGCAGCCCGCTGGCTGCGACCTTTGCCAAGCTGTGGCTATTCCTATCTGCGCCCACCCTGTGCCTCAGCCCCCAGCAGGCTCTCCCCACTTCTGATTAGTATCTCTCGCTCCCACCTTTCAAGAACTGCCTGTGGCCCCTCATTCCAGAATCAGGTGCTAAGCTTGCCAGGCCTCCTCTTGGTGGAGGTGCAAGATTGGAGCGAACCTGCTTTCTCTCTGCCCTTCCAGAACCCACAGAACCGTTTCCTCCACAAAACCTCTGGCTACAGTCCTCCTCCCTGCCCTCATGTCGAGGCCGCTCTGACACAACTGGGCACCAGAGTTCACTGGCAGAGTCTATGTGCAGGAATCACGACTCTTCGACAATGATAAAAACTTAGAAAAGGCCTATGTCGTACGTTTTTCCTTCTGGATTCCCTGGGATTTCAGTTCTGCAACGAGCTGCTTCAGGTTGGGGAAGTCCTTTCTTTGGTCTTAAGAAAAAACTTTTTTTAATATTTATCCATTTTTTGAGAGAGAGTAAGTAGGGGAGGGGTGGAGAGGGAGGGAGACACAGAATCTGAAGCAGGCCCCAGACTCTGAGCTGTCAGCACAGAGCCAGATGCAGGGCTCGAACCCAAGAACTGCAAGATCATGACCTGAGCCAAAGTCAGATGCTTAACTGACTGAGCCACCCAGGCATCCCTCTTTTGTCGATCTTAAATCACTCCCACGTCACTGTGTACTTACTTTTTAAACCCTTACTCTTCCCAGCTCTAGGGCAGAGCTAAGGCACCCCGCTCAAGACCTGGCATCTGCTAAGTGTTCACAGAGTGCATGTCAGTTGATTAGTAAGTGCCTGGCACTTAAAAATCATTATTCTATACCCTCCTCCAGGTTCTCCCCTCCAGACTTTAAAAGTGTGGGTCCTTGAGCCTTTCTTCCACGTCTTTTCCCAACCACTTAATCATCGCATGGCTCTTCTCAAACTCTGTTAATCAGATTTTTTTTTTTAAATCATTAGTGAGAATTTTGAAGAAGGTCTTTAACCAGAAGCAGAAAAAAAAAAAGAAGTATGAGAAATTCAGAAAGAGCCTGCTAGGGCGGTTGAGTTGAGCTCTCTGCTTCGGTTTGGCAGGCCCCCCAACCAGCTCATACATCAAGCCGCCTGTCTTGGCTCAGCACGACCGCCCAGTCTCCACTGATCTGAATGTGCACTGCAGAAAAATTAGATTTGGTGGGATGAGAACATTGCCTGTAACGCCGTTGACATTCCTCTTCAGACTGCTAATGGTCACTGTCGTCAGAAAAAGTCCAGGCCTGGGCAGAAATCAGTTAGCTGGTTTAATTTAGGCAACTTTGGTTTCTTCTTCCAGTGTCATTATACTGGGAGTCCATGGATTCTTTCAGAGTTCTAGGAACTATCTGTGTTGTGTGTGTGTGTGTGTGTGTGTGAGGGAGAGAGAGAGGGAGAGGGAGATGAACTCAGACTAAATCACGCTAAAGTCTTACTGACTTACCATGCAATGTCTCTTTTTATTTTTAAGGTTTATTTTTGAGAGAGAGAGAAAGAGAGCATGAGCAGGGCAGGGGCAGAGAGAGGGAGAGGGAGACACAGAATCCAAAGCAGTCTCCAGGCCCCAAGCTGTCACCACAGGGCCCGATGTGGGGCTCAAACCTATGAACCTCGAGACCACTATCGGAGCTAAAGTTGAATGCTTAACCCACTGAGCCACCCAGGCCCCTCCATGCAATGTCTCTTATTAAATATTTGCACCAAACTGACTCTAAAGACAGGGGAGGGTGAAGGTAGATATTGAGGATGGGCGGGGAGTGGGGATTCCGGGCTCTAAATCATCTGTATTAGGATGTCATTCAGGTATACACAAATAGCCATGTATATATTTTTGCATTCTTCTCCAAAATATATCCACAAAAGCAGATTTTCTAAAAATGAAAATAATTTTACTGTTAGTTTTATCAGAGCAGTATATATGAATACTATACATAGTGCAGATAATATAGGAAAAATATCATGAAAAATATTTAAAAATCACCTGAAGTTCCAACCCCATAAGGTAATATTTCTTACTTTTTTCCTTCTACACCATTTTCTATTCATAAATACACAAAGTTCATTTTAATATAAGCTTTTAAATTATCTACCATTATATAAAAAGATTCTATGGGGTGCCTGGGTGGCTCAGTCGGTTAAGCGTCTGACTTTGGTTCAGATCATCATCTCACAGCTCGTGAGTTCGAGCCCCACGTCAGGGTCTGTGCTGCTGGCTCAGAGCCTGGAACCCACTTTGGATTCTGTGTCTCCATCTCTCTCTCTCTGCTCCTCCCCTGCTCATGCTCTGTCTCTCTCTCTCAGAAATGAATAAACATTAAAAAAACTAAAAATAAAATGAAAAGATTCTGGCTCTTTATCTGGTGGCATCAGTTCCCGGCACTGGGGATAACCCACCTGTTTTCCAGTTTGGAAAGCAGGACCTCAGGAGTCACCTCTCCAGGAATCATGCACACTTCAGAAGAGGAGGGAAGGAGATGGTAGAAGAACTTTCTAGAAAGTACTGGGTGGGCACTTTAAGGGGAGTGGGGGTGCATTCCTGCCTCTGGTTAAGTCTGCCAGGGCCCTGCCCTGCACTCAGCCAGTGGACAGTGGGTAGCCATCGGTGTGGGCAACACGCAGGGGTCTCTGCAGGCCCGTGAGCACCTTGCAGTGCACTGGTTTTTCCTAAATGACCCACCTACAAACCTACATTAAACTTCCTTGCAAGTGGGCCTCACCCTCCTTCAGCAGAACGCTAAACACGCCAATTCCTAAAGAAGTGTTTTCTTTCTTCCAGGCAAGGAAACTAATGAGCTCCATCTTTGGCATGGATCAGAAAATTCCACCGTGGCGCTGACGGAGCTTATGCCAACACAGAACTTTAAAGAAACCCCACAATGTGAGCTAGGAGGAACAAAGGTAAGGCTGATTGGCCTGAAATCCTTGCTCACAGTCGGGGAAAGAAAAAGGGAAGAGAGAAAGGAACAAAGTACCTGGCTGGGAGAGGTGTGTCCAGTCAGAGGGAGGTGCTTTCCCAAGCCGTTCTCGGAAGCATCCGTCTCCGTGGGCAGCACAATGCCCTCCTTATTCCCCGTGTCCTCACGACACGGTGGCTGACTTGGAGCCTTACCCAGCACAGCGTCAGCGGCAAATGTTCAGACCTGCGGCTGCCGGGCGCATCTTAGCCAGATTCCCTCAGCCACTAGGGTGGGTTTCCACTCTCAGCAGAGGTGGGAACAAGCCGTGTTTGCCTCACAGTCTCTGGTTTTTGGAAAACAGTTGGCAGACTGAACTGAATAAATACGGCATGTCGCCTACTTGCCAATAAGTATTTGTTCATTCATTCAGTAAATGATTTTTGAGATAGGGCATGAACAAAACAGACATAGACCCTCTACACAACAAGGTTTGGGATGGGAGGTGGACAATCAGCCTTAAACAAATAAAATAATTTCAGATATTAATACCACAGGGTGACAAGGTAGTAAATGACAGCGGGGAGGAGGCTATTTTAGGAAGCTTAGGTAAAGCCTCAAGTGACGTTGCAGCTGAAATCTGAATCACCCAAAGGAACCATCTGCCAGAAGATGTGGGCACAAAAGTCTTCTAGGGAGAGAGAACAGCATGTGCAAAGGCCCTGAAACAGGAACATGTTTGACAATTTCAGGGAATTGAGGAAAAGCTGATGAGGAAGTGGTGGTAATGAGCAAGATGTAAAGGCAGTGACCAGATTTATTATGAGAATCATCACATCTAACATTGTAGAGATAACACATAGTTTGCACAGGGCTTTGAACACACACTATCTCGATTCAATCATCTCAACATTCCCATTGCACAGATAAAGAAACCAAAGCTCAGGAGGTAACTTCCTCAGGGTCACAAAACTAGACAGGGACTCTGACCAAGAACTTTGTTTGCACAACTCCAGAGGGCATTATTCATGCAGCAGGGGGAGCCATTTGTGTCATTGCTCAGAGTTTGTGCAGTGCACAGCCTGTGCCACTGTACATAGCGACGCTGTGCTGGCTCAGATCTATTTTCTCCAAATTTCTGTGCTTTTTCTGTGCTAGGGATTGTTGGGAATACAAAGAATAAAGATATTATTCCAGCCCTTGGTGAGCAGACAATGTGGTTAAAGAGAAACAGTATATGAAGAGATGGTGGATGATATAAGACAGTTTTTGTTTCTGACAAGGATATTATGAATGGTTTAGTAGGGGATGTGAGATTTGATATTGGCTTGAAGATTTAGATTGGTGGACATACAGGAAAAGAAATCCATAGGAGTCATCAGACACATATTCAATAAAAACCTAGTGTGTCATATACATCACCGTAAGTGCTTGCTTCCAGAAATTTGTGATGAAAAAAAAAAATGAACATTTATTATTCTATCATAGAACCACACAGGTTAAATTATGGCAACTCTAAGAAGTGAAAAAGAAAAAGAAATCATCTATAATGTCATTAATGAAATACAACTGTTTTATATTTTAGTGTATTTCCTTTTGGGTTTTACTCCCAGGCAAGCAGTGTGTGTGTGTGTGTGTGTGTGTGTGTGTGTGTGTGTGTGTATTGATATGACTACGTATGTGAATGTATGGATATGTAATATATGTCATATTACACATACCACACACACACACACACACACACACACACACACACACATTCTTACCTTTATTGAGGTATAATTTACGTGCTTTAAAATTCACACATTTTAACTGTGCAGGTTGACAAGTTTTGGCAAATATATGCACCTGAGTAATGCCACTATACTAAAGATCTAGAACATTTCCTTTACACCACGAAGTTCCCTTATCCCTTTAGTCCATCCCCCACCCCACCCCACCCCACTCTCACTTCCAGGCAATCACTAAACATTTCTGCTGCCTTAGACTAGTTCTACCTGTTCCAGAACTTCGTGGAATCAAGTATGTCCCCTTTGTCTCTGGCCTCTGCTGTTCAGGGTGTCTTTGAGGTTTATCACATGATCATGTAGGCGCTAGGACTTTGTGTTCATTGCTGACTAATGTTCCATTATAAACATTTACAAGAATTTGTTATTCACTTGTTATTGAACATTTGCGTTGTTTTTGGTTGGGGGACATTGTGAATAAAGCAGTTATGAACACTTTTGTACTACTGTTGGAGGGGTTTTCATTTCTCTTGAGTAAATACCTGGGAGTGGATTTGCGGGGTCATTTCGTGGATCTGTATGTTTAGAGCAAACTACCAAGCACTTTTCCAAGGTGGTTGTACTATTTTACAATGTATGGAAGTTCAAGTTCACGTTCTTACCAACACTTAGTATTGCTATTCTTTTTGATTATAGCCATGTTTGTGAGTGTGCTCTAGTTTTTTTGCATTTCCCTGGTCATTAGTGATGTTGAGTATTTTTTCACAGGCAAGTGTTTCCATAGTTGTAATTGTTTGTAGACTCTGCCTTTTAAATTTATACTTAATAATACCGTTCTTTTCTGTTTCCCCATGGTCCTAATGATCATTTTATTAATGGTCTTAATACTCTAACATGGGGATTCTTTACAATTTATTCAATCATTCCTCTTTTAGACATTTACATGATTTCCAATTTCCCACATTTCTAAAAAAAAAGCACTGAAATTAACACATGAATGCACATGTTTCTCCCATATTTTAAATTATGTCACAAATTAATCACAAAATAAAACGATGAGGTCGAAGGCATTTTTGTGGCTTTGGGAGTGTAAAATAGGAGATGGATGTCGAGACTGTTGTCTTTGAAGGCACAAGCTGAGCCCCCCATTTTCATCTCTTAGCTCTGTGCTGAGGTCTCGGAATTGGGGCCCTTCGTGTACATGATCCTTTTGTCTAGAGGCCAGGCTCATGGTTCTTTGGTAGCCATTATTTTCTGAGTCTTGGGTAATGCCGAAAAGGTTGATAATATCATTAACACAATGTTCCAGGTTGATAGGCTTTATTCTCCCTCTAGCCAAGTTGAAATGTGGGGAAAGAACTCTGGGGTGCCTGGTCCCCTGAGAATGATCTGTGAAGGTGCCTGGCCAAGGAGCAACTGGGGCCATTCACTGGTCGTTCCATAACTTCTATATGTAAGTGTCGGACTGAAGGGGCCAGGGACTTGATTTGAAGGGTGTTTTGATGCCACGTGGAGTGATTTCATTTGGATTGTATGTTTGTATGTGGGGGTTCTCTGGAGGACAGACACTGATGATGAGGAGGGGTATGTGGGATGACTTGGGGGGCCACGCCCACTGCAAAGGCAAGGGATGAGTTGGATCAATCCTGCTACAACGCAGGTGTGAGGCTAGACACAGCCATGGCATGGGGGTGGGCACCTAGGACAGCGTGTTAATCCTATCAGGCCAGCAGAGACCCTTACCAACCCCTCCCCCAGATTCTGACAGCCCCCCAAACCTAACAAGAGTCATATTTTATATGGTGCAGGTGCACCTCCGTATTCCTATTTTAAGAGAAATTGTCCAGGGAGGTAGAAGCAAGAGGAATTTGCATAGCAAATCAGTCCCCTGCAGGTACCCCATTCAGGCCTGCCTGTGTGGAAGAAAAGGCCTTTGGGCCAGGTTGCCAGGCCCCTTCTTCCCCCTGGCCTCCCCCTGATAGTGTCATCTGAGCTCCTACACTGTGTTAAGACGCCCTTGATGACACTCCTAAGGGCAACCAGCAGAATGCCTCATCTGCCTGGAGACCCGACACTCACCAGCAATTCCCAGAAATTCCTGATTTTACTAAGCCACACTATGTGTCTTTCTCCCTGTAAATGTGAACTTATCAAGGACAAAAACCATTCCTTATCCATGATGTCTTGATCTGGGTTCCCCCAGAAGCAGACCTTGAAAGCAAGATTCAAGGGCAAGTTGCTTATTTAGAGGCAATTCCGGGAAACTCTGGCAGAGAGGCGGGGAGGTGGGCCAGGAGAGGGAGGGGCAGCAAGATCGGGTATTATCAAGCCAGTTACCGCTGGGCAATGGAGGCTCTGTCCTGTGGCGACCCCTGGGAGATGGCGTAGAGCGTGCTTCCCAGTGACTCCACCTGAGCAGGAAGGAGCTGGGGCATTTACCCACCAATCCCTAAACGTCACTGGCTGAGGAGGTTCCTGGGGAGATTTTGATTCCTGGGCTCACAGCTGCACTGCCTGTAGACAGGATGGGCTCCAGAAGCTGAGGAGAGCCCCCGGACAAAGGGACACAGGCGCTGGCGGCTGGAAGTCAGGCTACCTTTGTGCACAGAAATGGTAAAGCCAAGAGGCTATGGGCAGGGCACAGACATGAGCCGTGCCTTCCCAACATGGCTCAGCACTAGCCGTGAACAGGTAGACCCTCAATACAGCAGGCTGGTTGAACCTAGGACTCAGCGAGTTTGGCCCCAAAGCTAGGACTTCTTTCTGTTCCCCAGCCAGCCCTGAATACTGCCATCAGCTGGCAGTGTTATTTTAGGATCAAACCCAGAAGACCAGCAGCATTATGTTTCCAAGCAATACTTTTTAAAGTGTACTCCCTGGGGGCGCCTGGGTGGCTCAGTCGGTGAAGCGTCCGACTTCGGCTCAGGTCATATCACAGTTTGTGGGTTCAAGCCCGGCATCGGGCTCTGTGCTGACAGTTCAGAGCCTGGAGCCTGCTTCGGATTCTGTGTCTCCCTCTCCCTGCCCCTCCCCTGCTCACGCTCTGTCTGTCTCTCTCTCTCTCTCGAAGATAAATAAATGTTAAAAAGAAAAAAGGTACTCCCTGGACCAGTAGCAGCAGCACCTGGGAACTTGTTAGAAACACAGATTCTTGGGTCCTACACCCGATGTACTGAATCAGGAAATCTGGGGCGGGGGGGGGGGGGAATCTGTATTTTAACAAGCCCTCCAGGTGATTCAAATGTACCCCCAAAGCTTGAAAACCACTGTTTCAGACTCGAAAATTTAGGATCGTCTCCAAGGCAAGGCCATTTTCTCTTTGGTTAGAATACTTCCTGTTCCCAACCTGAAGCACCAGGGAAGCAAGGGGACAGAACTTCTAGAAACCTTTTAGACTTTGGCCCCTTTTGTGGGTTTTTCTTCCCTTTGGGGGCTTATTCACTGGAAGTTGTACCTAATTACCAATCACCTGCCGAGGAGAGCAGCGCGAGCATATAAACTATAGAAGATACCCTGAAAGGCATGGGACAGGTTTGACTCAAGAGAGAGGGTGGGGGAGATTTACATGTTCCTGTTTGTTTTCTGAGCTAATATTGAAATTCTTCTGCTTGCACTCTGAACACACCATGAACACACAGGTGGGCGGTGGGGGAAAAGTCCTGGGTCTGCCTTGGACTTTCAAATCAATCATAGAAAATGTGCAAAGGAATAGCTAAGGGTTGGGGGTACCTCTGTAAGTCAATGTGTGGGAAAAATGAAAAGAGGCACTTGGGTTACTTATGTTGACCCAACCAGGCAGGGTTAGGGTTAGGGATATGAGCCTCCCAGGCTGATGAGCCCTAGCAGGGCGGTTGCTTTTTTTTTTTTCAACAGTGCCAATCAGATGTGTTACTTCTTCAGGAACAGCTCCCTGTCCCCTGATACCATCAGGGACAGCAGGCCTTGTGGGGGACCCCAGTGCTGTGACATCACAATGTGGCCCATTGAGGATCTCAGGCCTCACTTGCCCCTGGGCCCAGGATATGTGAGTTTACCCTCCCAGGGCTGACCTGCACTTAACAGGGCCAGGGCAACGGAGACAAGTCGACCTGTGGCACGGACCCGCCAGGCGCTCTTGGTGAGTATTCACACTTCCTGAGAACCATGGAAAGAGACCCAGCCCATGGCTGGCCGGGCTAGCCCCCCAGGGTCTCATACTCACAGCGGCTCATCCGATCTGGCGACCGGGAGTGTGCCGGGACAAGCCCGAGCCTGTCTGGGGAAGCTAGTTCACCTGACTCAGACACCCCTTTCCAGACCTCTCCGGGCAGGGTTGCCAAATGGAGGAAGTGGTATTCTAATCGCCACCCAGCCCCAGTCGGCCACCTGCCCCTGCTGCCTGGGCAAAGGTCATCTCGGTGCTCGATAGAGGCTCGGAGCAGGGAGGCCAGGCTCCCAGATGGCACATCCACTAGAGGATCGCTCTGGGTCCCAGCTGGGGACAAAGGCAGCCATCGGCCCAGCGACACCCTTACAGCAGAGGGAGCAGGTGTAGCTTCACTGGCGATGGGAGGGATGTGAGACCCACCCCCCCCCCCCCCCGCCCCCACCGCCCCCGACCATATGCATGACGACTTTCCTCTCTGTACGCTGTGCCTTCCCTCCTTGGCTGTTTTGAAATCCCACTGCCAGTGGCGCCGGACGTCTCAAGTCTCTTCCTTCCCTCTTGGGACAGTGAGAGATTTGAGACCATCCTGGGAAATTGGTAGATGGGTTCACACACCGGAAGAGTAGGCAACCGAGAGGAGGGCGGGGGTGGAGTGCAGGGCCCTCTCTCTGGGAGGACGCTGGCTCTTCCCAGCTGGGACACCAGCACCCAGGCCTTCAACAGCCAACAGTGGGGACCGGAGCAGGGGCACCAGGAGGCAGAGCCAGCTTTCCCCGCTGCCTTGTCTGTCTGTCCGTTGGCTCCCTGCATCCAGAGGGACCATTCACCAGAGAGACCAGAGGGCGCAGAACGCCTCGCACCCCGGGGTGGTTTGTCTTCTTGTGAGAGCTGACTGCCATCCTCTCCCTCACACGCGGGAATCCAAGTTGTAGTGGTCCATCGGGCCTGCTGGGAACATTGTGTCTCATCCCAGGCCCCACTGAAGGAAAAGAACGGTCTAGAGGCTGGAGCCAGAGGGGTCCGCATCCTCCACTTGCAACAGCCCTCGTTTGGAAAGGGAAGGAACAAACAAGCGCCTACTAGTATCAGACCCCCTATCTCTGTTATTGCTCTGAGTTCCTGCCACCAGGAAGATGAAGTAGGTATTTTTGTGCTCATCTTACAGATATGGAAACTGAGAACTATGTTCTGTGCTGGGTGCCGTGTTCTAAGAGGGACATTAACCTAGAATTTCTATACACTCCATATACAGGCAAGCGTATCTGTAGATTAGAGCGCACTGAAAATAGAATGGGCTGCTTTGCGAGGCAGTAAGAATGCCTTTGGAAGCATCCAGGCAAACCGAGTACCTTCCGTCAGCAGGGCTGGGACAGGATCCTTGTGATCAGTCGGGAGCTGAACCAAAAGATCTTTAAAAGCTGTTCCAAATCCCAGATTGCAGGATCTGGGTCTCGAAACCTTGCTAAGCTCCCATGTTTGAACCCAAATGGGTCAGGCCTTCCAGGACGGCTACAAACTTTGTTAGGGGGGAAAGCCTAAAGGGACCATAGAGACCAGCAATCTGCTGGGTCCCAGATAGGAAAGCGGTGGTCAGGCTGGTTCTAGGGGGTTGGTGTGAGGCCACAGACCAATTCCCAGAATGAATGTTTGTTGAATGGATGAATGAGGGGCGACAGGATTGGAACCAGCCTGAGTGCTAATCACACACCCCTCAGCCCATCTCTCTTCCTCTCCCAAAACTCTTTCCCATAAAGATTATGATTCAGCCAGCATTTATGGAGCACCTACTGTATGCCGAATGTGGTCACAGAGGTTATTTTCCGTAATCCGCCCCTCACCCATCACGTGGGTGTCATCGTCTGCATTTCTCAGATGAGGATGTTTGGGTAACCGCCCCAAGGGGTAGAGAACTTGTGGAGCCGCCACCAACAGCAAATGACAATGCCGGTGTGGCCGACTCTAAGGAGAGCGTGTGGCCTCCAGATGCCGCCCCCCAGCCTGAGCAGGGTCGGGGAGGGCGGTGGGAGAGGGGAACACTTTCCTATTTATCCTTCCTAAGGACAAACTTCTGGTAACTTGCCCAGTTCCTCAGGGGCTATTTTACCTCCTTAAAAAAAATTTTTTTTCAAGTTTATTTATTTATTCTGAGAGAGGGAAAGAGGGCAGCGAGCAAGGGAGAGAGAGAGAGAGAGGCGGGGTGGGGGAGGGAGGGAGAGAGAGAGAGAATCCCAAGCAGGCTTCACACCATCAGCACAGAGCCCATTGCGGGGCTCGAACCCACAAACTGAGATTATGACCTGAGCCCAAATCAAGAGATGCTCAAACGACAGCCGCCCAGGTGCCCCTCCTCAGGGGCTCTTTTACCCCCCTCTTCACATTCGTCCCGGTTGCTGTTGGGCTCCCCGTGGGCCTGCCTCATTCACTGCCCGTGCCTCTCGCTCTGACGGGACAAGATGGAGTGACTGTTTCCACACCAACAGATGTTATGCGCCGAGGAAGAAAATATGCTAATCAAAATCAGCTTTGGCTAATTGTAGCAATTTCCCTTCTGTGCATTGCTCTGAAATAGTAGCCACGCTCTGTTCTTTTTTTCACATCAGGGAGCCCCAAATTGGCAGCCTAAATGAGGTTGCAAAGAAGTCAGTTAAACAGGCCTTTTTGCTGCCAGTTTACCGTGGATGAAGCCTTGAACATGCTCTCCCAGTAAGACCTCAGTTCAACTGTTTGTGGACTTGATATCTTGCTGTGGATAATTCAGCCCCACTGTTGGGCTGCGGGAGCCTCATTTCATCCTGGGGAAAACCAGCACCTCCAGGGATTTAATGAGGTGCCAAGCTCAAGGGCACGTGGTCTGACCTTGAACCTTGGTCGACTCCTGGTTTGTTCTACAGCCAGCGCTGGCTGATAGAACTTTCCTCACTGAGGGAAATATTCTCATCTGTAGTGTCCCATATGCTAGTCACGAGCCATGTATGGCTCTCAAGGGCTCGAAATGTGGCTAGTGGGACGGAGGAACTGAGTTCTAAATTGTAATTTTATGTTACGTTTGGCCTAAATAGCCTTGTGTGGCTCGTGGCCACTGAACCGGTCAGTGTAGCTATAGCCCCGCCAACTTTTGGGACTTCGTCTCTTGACCTCATTCTCCCCCCTCCCCCCAAACGCCCCCCACAGACCACCGCCTATGCCTCCAACAAGCCACATTGCTCCCTCAGGGCTTTGGCGACATCACCCTTCCCTCTGGTCATTGCATGGTTTGCCCCTGTTCAACGTCACCGCCCGGATCAGGTGCATCCCCTCAGAGCAGCCTTCCTTGTGTTGTCTAATATTGTCCCCAGCCTCACTCCAAACTGCTCCTAAATTCAGACATTATCGTGTGTCTTAGTTCAGGCTGCTGTAACAAAGCACCATTGACTGGGGGCTTATCTCACAGTTCTAGAGGCTAGAAGTCTGAGATCAGGGGGCCAGGAGTGGAGGGTTCTGGTGATCATCTGCTTCCAAGTTGTGGACAGCCATTTCCTTGTCACCTCATGTGGTGGAAAGAGAGCTTTCTGAGGCTCCTTTTATTTATTTAGTTACTTGGTTAGTTAGTCAGTTATTGAGAGAGTGAGAGAGGAGGGAAGGACAGAGGGAGGGGAGAGAACCTTAAGCAGGTTCCATGCCCAGCACAGAGCCTGATATGGGGCTTGATCTCACAAACCGTGAGATCATGACCTGAGTTGAAATCAAGAGTAGGACACTTCGCCAACTGAGCCACCCAGGAGCCTCTCTAAGGTTCCTTTTATAAGGGCACTAATCCCATTCGTGACTCTTCCACCCTAATCATTTGATGACCTAATCACCTCCCAAAGGCCCTGTCTTCTTACTGTCACTCCTTGGGGTTAGGATTTCAACGTATGAATACTGGGGCAGGGGGAGGGGAGGGGACAAACATTCCTCTGTTGCATTGTATTTGGGTGTTCTCTTGCCTATTGCCATCTTCCTGGACAAAAACTTCAGTCCTGCAAGAGCAGGGGTGCTGTCTATCTCACGATCACTCACCCTGGACCTGGAACAGTGCCTGGAACAGCATCTGGCAGGTGGAATGTGCTCAGCAGTGTCTAGAGCAAGTGAACACCCTGCAAGAGGAAAGATAGTCGCTACTTCAGTAGGCTTTTGCTGTGTAACCCAAAACTTAATGGCTTAATACAGCAATGATCAATTATTTCTCCCAATCCCACGAGTCAGGAATTTGGGCAGGACTCAGCTCTGCATGGCATTGGCGAAGGTCACTCCCTCACCTTTCTGGAACTCACAGGGCCTCCATATGGCATCTCCATGTGGTTAGCATGGAAGTCTCAGGGTAGTCAGACTTTATGACAGCTGGCTTCTGAGGGATGATGCAGAGTTGCTAGGCTTTTGGGGGGTGAAACATAGTACTGGCACCACCAGGGCACCGCATTCTGTTGCTCCAAGCAACTCCTGGGCAAGCCCAGATAAAAGGCACGAAGACACTGCCCACCCCCCAGTGGGTGGGCAAACAGGAAGGAAGGAGCTGATGGTGGCCATCTTGGCATGCTACCACAGTCACTACAAATAAACCCATAGTGGTGCTTCTCAAACGGGGCTGTGCACACGCACCCCTGGGCTCCTTGTTAACATGCAGATCCTGATTTAGTAAGTCTGAGGTGTGGCCTGAGACTCTTCATTCCTAACAAGCTCCCAGGAGATGCCACGCCCGAGGGTCTGTGACCGTCAGAATCACGGCCAAGGCTGTGTTGGTGTGTGTTCTGTCAGGGCCGGCCCATGTTTAGGTTTGGCCTGGAACACTACCGCTGGTGCATCATTCCATTGGGTTCAGCATTACCCACTGTTGCCAGGGTCCCTGGGATCAGTCCTTTCTTGCCTGGTCCCACACGATGCCACGGGAACCATCCCACTCCATTTCCCAGGTGTTTCCCTCACACTGCTTCGCCAAGCTCTACAGTCCCTTCCCCCTTTCTGCTAATATTGGATTCCTACCACACAGCTTGTAAGATTGGTGAGGTAGGGCTCTTTTGGTTACAAGGTTAGAACCAAACTCAAAATAGTTTAGTGGAAAAGGATGGGTGAGTGTGCCATGGCTTCAGGAAAGCCTGGATCCAGCCCGTTGGTGATCTTGTCAAGGCATTATTTGCCCCCGTCATCAGCTCTGCCTCCCCTAGGGATCTCTCTGGCAGGCCCTTCCACAGTAGAGGAAGAGACAACGCCCTGTTTTGCAACCATGCCAGGAAGAAGGCACCAGTTCTTTCCAAACCTTCCCAGCAAAAGTGCCGGAGTTCTCTGGTTCGTCCCACTGGAGTGCCATGCCTGTAACAAACCAATCACAATGGCCAGGAGGATGTTTTACCTCAACAGCCAGGCCTAGGTCACAGGTATGTTCCTGGAGCCAGGTGGTGAGGCCAGCCCCACCCAAGCCACGTGGAAGGCGGTCAGGAAAGGTGCAGAAATCAGAAAGGAGAGAGAGGTCTTGAGAAGTCAAGAACTCGCCACAGTTGGCCATGCAAAACAGATGTTTTGTGATGGCCGGGGAAGCAGAGGGCAGGGGCCTTATCAATTTCAGGCGGCCCGTAGCCAACCAGGCCCTCCGGACCCCAGCACAGACTCAGGAGCTGAGACTACCAGAAAGGACTTGGGAATTAGCCAAGGCATGTTCCGCAGAACACTGGCCAAAGGGATGTTAATTGATGTCACCTAAAAAGCTTTCTGGTCCAGGAAGCTTAGAAGATGGTGCATTAAGCCAAGACAGCAGTTCCTTGCTGCACAGGACTTGTCAGGGCCTTGACTAAGCTGGACTATGCTACAAATCTTCAAGAGTGAGGGGAAGATGAGAGGCTAATGTTCTTTTGAGCACACTTTAGAAAATTATCAACCTAACTCCACCTCACCCATTTTATAGATGAAACAGCTAAGGCAGAGGAGGGGAAAGTGCTTTAGGCAAGTTAATGTAACTAGTTAATATGGAGCTTCTCCCTAGCTGCCGTGACAGTGACAAATCTGATCCTGCATGGAAGCGTTGCCTTGTAGCTCAGGGCGGCCTGTCCCCCAGCACTGGTTGTTTTCCTTCCCTCTGGAGGGTGTTTGCTTTCCTCTCCCTCAGACACCCCCTGCAATGGCTCTTGGCTTCTGTAAGGGGCCACAGACCCCTGCCTGGGACCTTTCCCTTGGGGCTGTCGGGCCGATGGGATCCACTGATGGGGCAGAAAGCCCTGTGGGTCTGGACTTGGAAAAACATAGCCACCCAACTGGCAAGATGGCAGCATTTTGAGGTTGAAGAGGCTTGAAGGTTGGCCAAACGTGGAAGAGAGCAACAGCCAGGGCCCTGCGAGTGCCGGGCAGGAGGGGCTGGGGGAAATGAGGTTCCTGGGGCCAAGTGTGCTCTGTAAATCCAGACAGAGATTGTGCGTCAGAGCTGTGGGGTGAGGTGCTGGTTATAACAACAACATCTCTGAGGACCTCTCTGGTCTGAGCCCTTCATGTGTGATGCTTCTAAGCCACTCGATGGCCCACAGTTGCAAAGAATAGAGAGCGGCCATTGGTTACTTGGCAGTAACCTCAACATGAAGGATTCAAGCTCCTCTCCTTGCCAAGTACACAGTCACGGATGTGTTATTAAGAGCTTCAGTTTTGTCATCTGTTAAGTGGGCCAAAAATGAGTTCCAGAGTATGTAGACACACACACACACACACACACACACATGCACACACATACACATACACATTTGAGGATTCAATGTGCTTGTCTATCCATAGTGAGAACTTATGTGGTGGTGGTAATGGACAGGTGGGTTCAGGTCCAGGTTCCTGGCTAGTCAGGGGCAAAGCCAACATCAAACACAGGTCCAGCCAATGCCCTGGCTTGACTCTTTCCTGCCCCTGTGCCACCACTCAGGGCAGCAGCACTGAGCATATGGCAATGGCTCAGAACCCAAGATGTGCAAAGGGCTTTTCAAGTCTTCCTTTGTGTCAGAGCAGGGTGGCAGATGTGTCTCTTTGGTCACTTCCAGGGGACTCTATCCAAAGGCCAGGTGGAGAAGTAGATGTCGTGAGCAGGGTGGGCTGTGTGTATCTGACTCATGCGAGCAGGACCAGCACCAAGCATGACTTGGTTGCACATCTGCCATCAGCAATCAAGTTCCAGAAGGGAAGAGACTGGGGACCACACCCTAACATTTTCAGCCAGGTTTACATGGACTGGAAATCATGTCTCCACCAGTGGATCCTTCCCCCCCCCACCGCCTTAAATTGAGGTATAAATGGACATATACATCATGTTAGTTTCAGGTGTACAACATAATGATTTAATAATTGTTTATATTGTGAAACTATCACCACAGTAAGTCTAGTTAGCATCCAACATCACACATAGTAACAAATTTTGTTCTTGTGATGGGAACTTTGAAGATCTACTGTCTAAGCAACTTTCAAATACACAATACAAGATCTTTTTTTAAGTTTATTTTTATTTATTTGGAGAGAGAAAGACAGAGAGGGAGAGGCAGACAGAAAAGAAGACAGCATTCCAAGCAGACTCTGCGCTGTCAGCACAAAGCCCGGCACGGGCCTTGAACTCACAAACCGCGAGATCACGACCTGAGCCGAAATCAAGAGTTGGGTGCTTAACTGACTGAGCCACTCAGGTGCCCCTATAATATGATATTATTGACTAGAGTCACCATGCTGGACATAAGTCCCAGTGACTTATTTATTTTATAAACGAAAGTTTGTGCCTTTTGACCCCTTTCATCCATTTCCTCCACTCCCACCCCTCACCTCTGGCAACCACCAATCTGTTCTCTGTATCTATGAGCTCAGTTTGTTTTTATTCATTTGTTTTTTAGATTTGACATATAAGTGAGGTCATATGATATTTGTCTTTCTCCATCGTATTTCACTTAGCATGATGTCCTCAAGTTCCATTTATGTTGCATGTGGCAAGATTTGCTTTTGTTGCTGAGTAATATTCCATTTTATGTGTATGCCACAATTTCTTTGTCCACTCATCCATCCATGGACACTTAGGTTGTTTCCATGTCTCGGCTGCTGTAAATAATGTTTCAATGAACATGAGGGTGCATGTATCTTTTTGAATTAGCATTTTCGCTTTCTTTAGATAAATACCCAGAAGTGGAATTGCTGAATCATCTGGTAGTTCTATTTTTAATTTTTTGAGGAACTTCCATCCTGTTTTCCATAGTGGCTGTACCAGTTTACATTCCCACCAGCAGTGCACAAGGGTTCCCTTTTTACAGCACTCGCGTGTCCAGTCTTTTAGATAATAGCCATTCTAACAGGAGTGAGGTGATACCTTATTGTGGTGTTGATTTGCATTTTCCTGAGGATTGACCATCATCAGATGCTTTTTAGATGAAAATCCCCATGGAGGACTTAAGGGAAGATGCTGGGAGTAGCGTCTGGCCACCGAGTGGAAAGACGGGAGTGGAAGTAAGGATGTTGGTTGCCTGTTTGTAGATAACCTTCATGGGGGACAGTCTGAACATGTTCCCAAGAAACCGTGTCCAAGTCTGTTTGTTTGAGAGAGAGTGCACGAAGGGAAGAGAGGCAGAGAGAGAGAATCTTAAGCAAGCTCCACACTCAGTGCGGAGCCCGATGCGGAACTCAGTCCCATGACCCTGGGATCGTGATCTGAGCTGAAATCAAGAGTCTGATGTTCAACCGACTGAGCCACCCAGGGGCCCCAAACCATGTGCAAGTTTAAAGATGAGAACCACTCATCCACTTGAAACTTGAAGGCAGAGGTTCACAGACTTCTGAAATTTGACGTCAAGTTGTATTTATGTGTGCAAGCTGGACATTTTTCTGGAAGAAACTGGTGGTATGGCTTTGTGTGGTTGGGCCCACATCGTGTTATAGATATTTGAAGTATTGCCCAACATTTAGAAAATGGGAGCTTTCACATAAAACTCTACATTTTTAGATTATTTTGAAATAACTCGCAAGATCCGGTCACCCGGGACCCATGTTCCTGAAAGGGGACTACCTCCTTTTCGTGGGATGTGGGACCGCACTCAGCCACAGCCCCCACATTTTGTGGCCTCTCCGATGAATGCCAAATGTCAGTCCTTGTTTATCTTTGCCCTTGCACTGTTTTTCCTCACTCATTTATTTATTTTTTCACTTACTTGGACCCTTTGCATTTCTGTTTGTCACCTCTCATCTGAACTTTTAATAGATGCTCAAAACAGTGTCTGATTTCAAAAGAGTCATTGAGGTTCTTTCAGCCTAAACTCTTCCCTGACAATCCAGGGTTGAGACTGGTCCTTAGCAGGAGAGGGGCACCACCCTGCCCAGGCCAGGGAACTGAGTCTCCTCCCCCTAAGCAATGTGGCTATGGTGCATGTCCAAGAGCGTGTTTACAAATGGGCAGGCTTATCGTTTGATGGCTACAATACACCAAAAGGTCTCCAGGAATTACTGAAACTCCTTTGTGTAATCTCTGCAAAAGTCCTGTTTGCAATACAAAACAGTTCATTATCTGCTCACATAAATAATGCAATAAATGAAATTAATGGCAATCTTTGGGAAATCCTTTCTTTATGGCCATGAGAACCTGGCTTTGAATGGAAACAAATCAGAAAGAGAAGAACACCACTGTCTGGCAGGGTCCCTCTATCTGAAGCCAGAGCCTAGAAGGCTAGTGATTTTTTGGGGAAGACTTTTTGCACTTGGGAAGGTTGGGTAAGTCACCCAACCTTTTTGCACTTGGGAAAATGGGTAAGGGCCATTTTCTGAACTGAAACTCCTAGAACATAGACACACGCCCTCGCAACCAGAGACATGCAGAATGGGAGGGGTCCTTAGAAGAAGGACCACTAGGCTGAGGACCAGGAAACAAGGACAGGTACATAAAATGTGAGCAAAAGGAATCAAGGAAAGCTGAATCTAGGTCTAAAGCGTGCTGTCTGACAAAGCACAGGCGGAAGACACATGGCATGGTGACCTCACATATCTTAGGGTGGGACCAGTGCAGCGCTTACGATAGTATACAACTGCATCGTTCCCCCTATACCACGAGACGTCCCCGTGCTGGCCATCGGCCAGCCGCCCCAGTTCGTATTTGCACCCAAGTGGAAGAATGCAGTGCAGAGCTGAAGGAGAGAAAATGACGGCCCAGAAACCCAGGAGAAGCCTCTCCTGACGACTCAGCACTTGGGAATGCAGATTTTAGTCTGAGGCTCACTTGGGTTTGAGGCCCGACAATGCCTTGGGTCGGCGAAAGCATTTTATCTGTAAAATGGGGGCAATCACAGAACCCACGTCCTCACAGGGAGGGCAGGGTGAATGAGGTAATACATGGGAAAGAACTTCCCATGATGCCTTGGGGAACCTAGAGAGGCACTAACTGCTCTCTTAGGCTGGCTTTCCCAGTCACCAACCCTGAGAACCTAGTTGAAGTGCAGTTAGTTCATTCGGGAGGGGTTCAGGTCATACAAGCAGGAGAGTGAGGAGCTAAAACAGGAAGGGAGAGGCCACTAACTCTGCTCACAAGCCATCGGGACTCGACCCCTCTGGGGACATCTTGGAGGTGACCTGGAACACGCCTCCGAGTTATCCCATCTGAGCCCTGCCAGCACTGAGCATTTATCCATCTGCTGGCACGCGTCAGCTGCCGGGAGAGCCACAGGTGCTGGCTGAGGGAACCGTGAACCCCCAAGAGGATGTGGGCAGGCAAGGACACCTGCTACTGTTGCTGCTGTTGACCTTCTGAAGCCTCTCATGGAGAGGAAAGAGCGTGGGCTTTGGAGCCCCCCAGATCTGAGCGACATCCCAGCATTGCCTCTTACTAGATAATGGGACCCTCTTTGCCCCTCTGGGCCTTAGTTTCTCCATGTCTCAAAACAGAAACAATTTTCTAGTGCTGCCAAATGAACTTTGAGGATTCTGTGGGACTACGGCCAGAAAGAGGCAAGCACGTAGTGGGTGGAGACAGTAGGGCCCGCAGGGCAAAGAGGACCCCATATCTAGTAAGAGGCAATGTTGGGATGTCGCTCAGATCCGGGGGGCTCCAAAGCCCACGCTCTTTCCTCTCCAGGAGAGGCCTCAGAAGGCCAACAGCAGCAATGGTAGCAGGTGTCCCTGCCCGAACCACATCTGTTTGGTTCCATTTCTCCCACTTGCCCACAATCCTTGTTTCGGTTCCCAGACCCAAGGTGAGCCCTGCTGGCACCAGACGTTCTTTCCAGATGAGCAGGGGCGCCCTGACGTCCAAACTAGTGTTTGCCTCGAGGCGACTTCTGAGTGATGTGTTGTCCTACAGCAATTATCTCCCTAGCCATGTATTATCATGCCATTTCCCCCTTAGCTACAAGCTTTGTGAGTCTGCGGCTTTCATCAGATCCAGACGGGGAGGCATAAGTGGAATAAGATCCAGGAGGGAAAGCCCAACAGAAAGAATTTCTGATTCCTGTAGTTCACCTGGCAGCCCAGGGTCGGGAGTGTGGGCAGATTTAGGGGCTTCTGCTGAGTCGGAGGTGTAGGAGAGAGCTGCCTGAAAAAAAATGCAGGATTCCCTGTGAAATTTGAATTTCAGATAATCAATGAATAACCTCTTTGGTATGTCTGTCTCTTTTTTTGTTTAAAGTTTATTTACTTTGAGAGGGAGAGGCAGAGGCAGAGAGGGAGGGAGAGAGAACCCCAAGCAGGCCCCATGCTGTCAGCATGGAGCCCGACACAGGGCTTCAGCCCATGAACCATGAGATCATGACCTGAGCCGAAACCAAGAGTCAGATGCTTAACCGACTGAGCCACCCAGGCGCCCCTGGTAGTCTGTCTTATGAAATCCTTGGGGATCGTACTTATCCTATAAGTTTTTTTTATTATTATTATTTATTTGAAATTCAAACCTAACTGAGCATTTTGTATTTTTATTTTCTAAATCTGGCTACCCTCATGATAAACCCTCAGGGCAGGGAAACAGGCAAGCAGGAGCTCCATAAGCTGTGGTGCCGGCTGGAATCAGCTTCCACCTGGCGCCATGAGCGTTCTGGAACAAGAGTGGTGCTGGAGAGTTGGTCCCACCTTGAGAAGAGGGGATTGGGTTTTTCTGCTTCAAGGTCCGAGGTCGCTGGCCTTCCTCAGGCAGGGCCTGGGCCTTCTAACCTCCCAGGTGTCTCCAGGAGTGGTGGCTTCCATTGCTGAGACCCTGCTCTGGAGAGAGCCACCCCTGGAAGCATAAACAGCAGCACAAGCAGCTGGGGGATGGGCATATCAGCTGGTCCATGGGCTCTGGACCTACTGCTCTGTCTTTTCAGTTGCAAACCTTAAAGAGTCTGTGTTGGAAAGTGTGTTTCCTTAGGGACCCCTCTGCCCCTCCCTGCCTTCCCTAAGGGGATTTGTGCTGTGGGGGTGGGGAGAGGTGCTGATCGGTCCTTATGGGGCCCAGGGCTTTGAATACTCATGGGATCTGCAGGGCAATAGTCTGATCCTGTGGCAGTGTGGCCGCTCTGGTCCACACAAGTGATTAGCCCCTTCTGGTCTTTTAGGGGTATCTTGGCACCCACTTCTGGAGTCTGTGACGTGAACCTTTGCCCTGGTTGTAAGGTCTCCGCTCATGGGGCCTCTTCTTTCTGACTCCAGGCTTCGGCTAGCCCATCAGCCCTCGCAGTATCTTCTGCCTTGTGCGCAGGCTCATCTATCTAGCCGTTGTTCACAGTGCTGCACCACCGCGCCAAACGTTCTGAAAGTGCCTGTTCCTGTCATCTCTGGGTACGCCCAAGGAAGGAGGCCACTAGGTCTCAGACACCCTTTTCACAGCCGAGCTGGTATCCCATATGTTACCCTCTAGAATCCAGCATGTCTGCCCACTTTGGGATTTGTGTCCCAGAGAGGGAAGACCAAGTCCCCTGCCCCTATTACCGACTTCCCAGACATTGTCTTCTCTCTTGTGGATCATGGAACAAGCTTTCTCCAGAAACAGGCAGAAGAGATAGGCTGTCCCTTTCTTTTTTCTTCTTTCTAGGGGAAAATCCTCTCCCTTCCCAAGATGACATTGCTTTCCCCATCTCTCTGGGGCTGTAATAGCAGAGAGAGGCATATTCATAGCAGATTTACTCACTATAGCCAAATGGTGGAGGCAACCCAAATGTCCCTCAATGAATGAATGATGATAAAATTTGGTATAAACTCACAATGGTATATACTCACAAAAATTAAGGTTTAATTTTCAACCTTAAAAAGAAAATCCTGACACATGACACAAAGTGGGTGAAACTTGAGGACATTATGCTAAATGGGAAAAGCCAGTCACAAAGAGACAAATGTATGATTCCACTTACACGAGGTATCAAATTCATAGAAACAGAAAGAATGGTGGTTTCCAGGGGCTGGGGGTGTGGGGAATGGGGGGGGTGCAGTTAGAATTTAATGCGTATGAAGTTCTGGAGATTGCTTACACAACTATATGGATAGACTTTACACTATGAAATGTACACTTAAAAATTATTAAGATGGTAAATTTTGTGTGATGAGGATTTTCTCACAATTAAAAATAAAAATACAGGGCCGCCTGGATGGCTCAGGCAGTTAAGTGTCCGACTCTTGGTTTTGGCTCAGGTCGAGGTCCCACAGTTCGCAAGTTCGAGCCCTGCATCGGGCTCTGTGCTGACAATGCAGAGCCTGCTTAGGATGGTCTGTCTCTCCATCTCTCTCTACCCTTTCTCTGCTTGCTCTCTCTGTCTCTCTCTCAAAATAAATGCACAAGAAAATTTAAAAAAATAAAAATAAAAAAGATAAAAATAAGCCCCCCAAATCCGTTACAAATGCAGATGTCTTGTCCACAGAGGGTAGCTAATACACTCAACCATTCCTTAGGTGACTTATTTTCTTAGCTCAGACTCTGGTCCTTTGCAGAGAACAAGGCTCCAAAGTACAGAAAATGTTTTCATGAAGCAAAGATGTAACCAGCAATGGTCCCAGTTAGAACTACCATCCAGACAGAGGCTATCCAGCGCAGACAGGATATTCAGGGAGAGGGGGTTGAGAGCCTTAGTGACATGGACAAGAAAGAAGGAGTGTGGACAAGCCGGGGAGACAAGTGCCTTCTGCAAGAGATTGTTGCATGGTGTTTTGGCTGCAGGCATAGTGATCTCAGCCTACGTCTATAAAACCTATGTCTAAACCACTGGGGCTAGAAGTTTTGGAGAATTCAGATTTTTTTTTTAATTTTAGAAAGGCAATATGGTGCTGGTTCTGTGTGTTATAGAACATTCCTGGTAGAGTCTGGCTCAGTATGCTGTAAACAACCCATTAATATTCTTGTGGTGAAATGTATAAATATTCACACTAAGAGGGATAATAAAGACTATAAATAGCTTTATGTTGGTCCAGGCCAGGTTTTGCTGCCAAATACGTTTTTTTTTTTTTTTTTAAACAAAACAATCTTCTGGTTTTCAGAGCTTTTTGGACCTGAAAATGGCAGAAAAGGGATGACAAACCTGTATGAATTTTGTACCACCAAAAAGGCATAAGTTAACATAGACACACAATGTTGGGAGGGATCAGAACGATTAGGTCCAGCTAATCAACATTCTGACTTTATACACATGAAATGGAAGTGACTTGACCAAGGTCACATGCCCAAGTTCATGGGCAGAACTGAGATGAGACTCAGGTCTCCTACCCTCAATCCAGCACACCCCAGAGGGCTCTAGGAGACCTACACTGACCTTTCAAGTCTGGAGCCTGTGAAGACAGTCGTCCCTCTCCTTTACAGTTCCTGAAGAGGTGACCTCTTGCTTCTGGGAATGTTCCCCCTCATCACTGAGGTTTTCTCTGACAGGCACACAGAAATCTTTGTCCTACATGTTCACAGACTTAACTCAAGGCCTTGTAACAGATGGTGCTCAGTAAATTTCTGAGGAATCCTTGCATTTATTTGGGTATTCATCGCATGCATCAGGAGAAAGATTTACAATTAAAGGGTCATGTGTAAGACAGCCACCAAGGAGCAGAGGAATCTTGTTTGCCATTGTAGAATTGGAGTTAATGGAGTTAAGGGCAAGGAAGGCAAATATTGCTTTTATTTGTGAGTGGTGAGCATTAATGGTCATTGAAAAATGATTTTTTTCCACCCCTGATGCCTAGCTGTGAGACTAATCCTGCCCCAGGCCTCTGGGTGGAATGAGAATACTTCTGTACCTTGCGTTGTACTCGGTGCATGGAAGGTATACGACCAACACTTGTTGAACGAGTGACTGAATGAGTGAATGGACATTGGGGGTATATTAGTCATAAATCGCACAATCCCCACTTAAATTGCATTAAACAAAAGTGAGAAATATTGCCTGATACCACTGAAAAGTCCAGAAGTAGGTGCCTTCAGGCACAGCTAGATCCAGGTTTGCAAATGAGTACTGGGACTCTGTCTCTTTCCTTCTCACAGATCTGCTTTCCTACATGTTGCTTCCTTCCTAGGCAGGTTCTCAGATACGGGTGATGGCAGAGGTCGTCACCAGCAGTTTTGTACTCCTATCCTACCAACTGAGCTTGGGCTGGGCTAGAGAATGCACCCGTCTCAGAACCATTTGCGGTGGCCAAAATGATATACGAGTTTCACTGTCTAGGCCTAAACATGGTTGCCCCCTGACACCAGGGTATTGGGAAGATAGAGACTGAGGTTTGGAAAAGAGTGAATGCCCACAGGGAAGTAGAGGTGCTGGTCCCAGAATTAGAGACAGCCTGTGCTGAACAGAGGTAGACAATAGGTAACCCCTTATAGGGGCAGTTGCCAGAGGCTCTTTCCATGGGATGTGAAGGACACACAAGCTCATGTTTTAGGAGTTAGTGCTCACTCATCATCAGGGAACTACAACTCAAAACTACAATGAGATATCACCTCACACCTGTCAGAATGGCTAAAACCAACAACACAGGAAACAACAGGTGTTGGCGAGGGTATGAAGAAAGGAGAACCCTCTTATACTGTTGATGGGAATGCAAACTGGTGCAGCCACTCTGGAGAACAGTATGGAGGTTCTGCAAAAAGTTAAAAGTAGTACTACCTTATGATCCAGCAATTGTGCTACTGGGTATTTATCCAAAGGATACAAAAATACTGATTCGAAAGGATATGCACACCCCAATGTTCATTATCAATAATAGCCAAATTATGGAAAGAGCCCAAATATCCATCGACTGATGAATGGATAAAGAAGATGTGGTGTTTATATACGATGGAATATTACTCAGCCATCAAAAAGAACGAAATCTTGCCATTTGCAATGACACGGATATAGCTATGGTGTATTATGCTAAGCCAAGTCAGTCAGTCAGAGAAAGACAGATATGATTTCACTCATATGTGGGATTTAAGAAATGAAACAGGGGCACCTGGGTGGCTCAGTCGGTTGAGTGTCTGACTTCAGCTCAGGTCATAATGTCATGGTTCGTGGGTTCAAGCTCCACATTGGGCTCTGTGCTGACAGCTCGGAGCCTTGCAGCCTGCTTCAGATTCTGTCTCCAGCTCTCTCTGCCCCTCCCCAGCTTGTGCTTCCCCTCTCTGTCTCTAAAATAAACAAACATTAAAAAAAAAAAAAGAAATGAAACAGATGAACATAGCAAGGGAAAAAAGAGGCAAACCAGAAAGCAAACTATAAAGAACAAACTGAGGGTTGCTGGAGGGGAGGTAGAAGGGGTGGGTGAAATAGATGATGGAGATTAAGGAGACCCCTTGTAGTGATGAGCACTGGGTATTGTATGGAAGTGATGAATCACTGTGTTGTACACCTGCAACTAATATTACAGTGTATTTTATCTATCTGGAATTTAAATAAAAACTTAAACAAGAAGATAGTGCTTAGAAGCAATAGAAATCCACTTGATCATATAACCATAGAGATCTGTGTAATAATAGGCTTGGGAAGTCGTGATGTAATACAACCCCATTGAATTGGCTGTCCTGCAGCAGTCCTTACTCTCTTCCAGACAGAGTACTGCACGTTTGACATTCAGTTAACTCATCTGATCTGCACAGCCACCTTGTGGTTGGGTGACATTCATTATGCTCACCTTACAGATGAGGAAATCGAGCCTTTGGTTCAGAAATCCTCTCAAGTCTCCCAGCTAGTAAGTGAAGGGGCAGATATTTGCACCCACTTATCTCTGACTCCCTATATTGGGCGTTTCTTCTGCCCATCTGCAATGCCGGGGGCTTCTGTCTCTCAGATCTGCTTTTGTCCATGTTGCTTCCTTTTCAGGCAGGCTCTCCATATGTGGTGGCAAAGAGGGCCGCCAGCAAGCTTAGAGACCATCAACTGAGCCATCCTCACAGAGAAGCATTCATAGGTGCTCCAGCATGTAGTCTGAGAAGGTGAGGTGTGTCCATGGGCCAATCCCATGACACTGTGGTGAGCATGGTAGGCCCCGGAAAGTAATTCCTGAGTTGATGGTACAAAGTGGAGCCCTATGTCTTGAGGCCATGAGCGTCCATCCAAAAAGGGAGGCAACCTTACAGTGTCTCCTCAGAACTTTAACGGCTAAGAGGGAGAGAGCCCCGCAGGGTCAGACTTCATTGTCCAAGGAATATTACCACCCTTCTTTTTATTCTTTGTGAATGACTGGGAGGGAGAGGCAGACTGGTTCATTTGAAGAGAGAAGATGTAGCTTAGAAGAGCGGGGCAGAGGTATATAGAGCCAGGAGTGGTATTTGACAAACAACATTCCCTTGGATCCTGATGGTGAGAAGTGTCTACTGTCCTCATTCCCTTCTGGTCCAACTCCATTGTCTCCCCATCCACACTGCAGGCCAAAGGCCTCTGTAGGGACAATCCTGAGATTATTCTAACCCTCATTCTCTTGCCCTCTCTTGGTACTACAAGGCTGCAGTGTTTTGAGGCCATAGGGATGGACCTTAATTTTTCCATAAATCTGCTTAGTTTAGGAATGATTTTTATTCTCCGTATCTTTGAGGCTTTGAGCACAAAGTAAAGCAGCATAATTTAAATAGTGTGTGTGTACTCTGAGCACATGAATGTAAGTTTTAAAGCAAAATTAGAAAGAAAATGAGGGCATTGAGCAGACGAAGCATATATGGTAACTAGGAGGGGAGAGAGGTTTTATCCATGCTAATTTCTCTATGTGGCCATTTGGTTTAGCTCAAAGCTTCCCAGCAGGCTGAGTAAAAAGAGAAATATGTTTACAAATTCTGTTTCTTCATCAAGGTAGAAATATACTAGATTTGAAAGGTATACTTTTTTCTTCACATTAAAAAAACATTCACCACGGGGGCATTTTCTAGAACAAAATGTGGGTAGCAGCATTCTCAACAATGTTACTGCCTATGCAGATTTCTGTCCCATATCCCTTCAATAAAACGTGAGAGCAAAGCATAAAGCTTAGGTAGTATTAACATCTCAGTTCCCAGGGCTCCTGGGTGGCTCAGTCAGTTAAGTGTCTGACTCTTGGTTTTGGCTCAGGTCATGATCTTACAGTCTGTGAGTTTGAGCCCCACTCAGACTCCATGCTGACAGTGCACAGCCTGCTTGGGCTGCCCCTCTCCTGCCGGCTCTCTCTCTCTACCTCTTGAAAATAAATAAATAAACTTAAAAAATTAAAAAAAAAATCCTCAGTTCCCTAGAGTAGGCAGTGCCACATATGCCCAAATATAAAGCAAACATATGGGGCGCCTGGGTGGCTCAGCTGGTTAAGTGGCCGACTTCAGCTCAGGTCATGATCTCGTGGTCTGTGAGTTTGAGCCCTGTGTCGGGCTCTGTGCTGACAGCTCAGAGCCTGGAGCCTGTTTCAGATTCTGTGTCTCCCTCTCTCTGACCCTCCCCCGTTCATGCTCTGTCTCTCTCTGTCTCAAAAATAAATAAACGTTAAAAAAAAAAAAAGCAAACACAAAAATAAGATAATCTCTCATTTACTCAACAAGAAGACCCCTCCCCACCCCCGAATGGTTTTTTTGGCCATTTGAATATACGAACTCATAGGGATGTAGATAAAATAGTTTACTTACACCTTTTCATTTCATAATTTAATTATATACATTTAAAATCACATATTATGCAAAGTAATATATTTAGAAATATTACACTTTTCCATTTAGATTTCAAAGAAACTATCGTATTCTAACTATATTCATGTATGGTCCACACCTGTGTCTCTATCACTGGGGTCACTCCCTGAGTCATCTTACTTGGGCTCCAGAGAATAATGAACTTCACTTCCAGCTAATGGTTGTTGAGATGTTCACTTTTTGAATTCGTGTACAACGATGTCCCCACCAGAAATTGTATCCCAAGCTCCCAGTTCCAATTTGTATGACATTAGAGCAGTACCCTCCCCCCCCACCACCACTCCATTAATCTGATGGGGCACTTGTGATTGCCTCCTTACAAAGACTTATTGTATAGATTTTTAAAATGATCTTTAAAGGATGCCAAACATTTGCAACTAGAAGGTCATTCCTTTGGGAATCATGATTAAATTCCATTGACCCTTTTACTCCTTATTTAAACAGGTAAGTGACTTTCTGAGCCTCTAAAACCAGACTTGGTTAAAGTCATTTCCTGCCAATGTATCCTCCCCAAACAGTATTTTGTGGTTCAAAATGGTGTCATTGAGAGAACACCTTGTAATATAAGACTCTTTCATGGGGCAGGACCATGTTAAGGCATCTGTGGTAGTATTGTCATAGGGTGGTCAAGTGATTGATCTGACCATAATGTAGCCCACCCTGAATCCCACCCAGGAGCTGACCGGGGACTTAGAAGGAGTACTCCTCTGGGAAACAGAGCCAACCATATTGTGCTAGGTGCAGGATGTTGAGCAGGCCGCTGAAATTCTGGGGCCTTGGTTTTCTTAGGGTGAAATGAGGGTTTTAGGCTGGATCAGACAGAGGTCTGAAGGGGACCTAAGGGGTGGGGGGGCATAGGGATGGCGCCACATATCCAGGGTAGGCTCTAGTGCCCTCCCCTCGTTCGAAAGTCAATAGAGTAATTCTTCTTTGATCTATTTTATATAAAGGGATTCCAGGTAAAATTTCCTTTGAAGTGAAGATCCCTTTTTTTAATTAAAAAAAAAAAAAAAAAAGGAGTAGGCCGCTATTGAGGTCTGTCTGCTCTGAAGTTCTCTGACTTCAAAGCCGTCAGGGGTCATAGTTAAATCTTCCTATCGATGGCTAATGAGGATTTGATGTGCCTGGGGAAGGGGGACAGACACTGCCTGCTAGTTGGTGAGCATCAGCCATCTGGAAACATGGACATTAGACAACCCACTATAAAGTCCCATTTAGTTGAAATCCCATCATCCTAGAAAACCTGCTCATTACTTTATGAGAAAAAAGCAAATGACAGAGAAACAGTGGTTCTCAAACTTGGCAGTATATTGGACTCACCTGAGAGTTTTTAAAAGTTCCAATGTCCGGCCTACGGCCTGTGCTAATTAAGTCCAATGGTAGAGGAGGGACCCAAGCATGGGTTGTGTCTCCCAGCATGAGCCTAATGTGTGGTAAAGTTTAAGAATACACGGCATTGGTACAGTCACTGTGGAAAACTGTGCAGTGGTCCTCCAAAGATGAAACTTAGAATTACCATATAATCCAGCGATTCCACTCAATCCAAAAGAACTGAAAGCAGGATCTTGAAGAGATATTTGCCCACCTATGTTGATAGCTGCATTATCCAATAGCCAAAGGTAGAAGCAAGCCAAATGTCCACTGATGGGCGAGTGAATAAACAAGATGTGATGTATCCATACAGTAGAATATTATTCATTCTTAAAAAAGATGATGATTCTGAGGTGCCTGGGTGGCTCAGTCGGTTAAGCGTCCAACTCTTGATTTCAGCTCAGGTCTTGATCTCAGGGTTCATGAGTTCAAGCCCCATGTCAGGCTCACACTGCTGACAGTGTGGAGCCTACTTGGGATTCTCTCTCTTTTTCCCTTTATGCTCCCCCCCACACACACACACCCTGCCTCTCTCTCTCTCTCTCTCTCTCTCTCTCAAAATAAATAAATGAACTTAAAGAAGAAGATTCTGACCCGTGCATGATACAACATGGTTGAACCTTGAAGACATCATGCTAAGTGAAATAAGCCAGCCACAAAAAGACAAATACTGATGATTCTACTTATATGAGCAATCTGGAGTAGTCAATTCTAAATTTGACTTAGTTTTCAGTTTTGCAAGATGAAAAGACTTCTGGAGGTTGGTTGCACAGCAGTGTGAATATACTCAACACCACCTAACTAGACACTTAAGAATAGTTAAGACATAAATTTTCTGCTATGTGTATTTTACCACAATTCAATATAAAATGTAAAAAAGGTGGCGGGGGAATAGCATCATGTAATTCCCTGCCACTCAAAGTGTGATCTGTGGGCCCCCAGATTGGGCATCTTCTTGAGAGCTGGTTAGGAATGCAGCACCTCGGGTCATACCCCAGACCTGTTGCATCAGAACCCCCATTTTTAGACAAGACTCCCCACCCCTGCCACAGGTGGTCTGTGTGCACATTAAACTTTGAGAAGCGCTACTTGTGATGGCCCTATCCTTTGACTAGTTTGAAAGACGTGGTGGACATGGGCCTTTGCTACCCTGTATCCACTGCCTCTCCCTACTTGTTCCAGAACCTGGCATTCTCTGAGCTGCCTTATTTATGTTCAGGGGGCTGACCTCATCCACACCTCCACACAGATCACTCCCCTGGCCAGTGACTGGCTTACAGGCAGACATGTTGTCTGGTTCTGGCCAATGAAACTAAGGCAAGTTCTACTGAAGAGGTTCTGGAGACACTTAAGAAGAAATGGTCTGTCCTTCCTTTGGAAGTTTCCATGTCAGGACAGGATCCACACAAATTCTGTATGCACCTTGGGACCTTGGACGCTGCTAGTCTGGTTCTTGACATGGCCACTAACGGACAAAATCCTGGGGTCCACTTCACCCATGGATTTCTGATTATGTGAGATTAGAAAAGTATTTCTTGGGGCGCCTGGGTGGCTCAGTCGGTTGAGCGTCCGACTTCAGCTCAGGTCACGATCTCGCGGTCCGTGAGTTCGAGCCCCAAGTCGGGCTCTGGGCTGACGGCTTGGAGCCTGGAGCCTGCTTCCGATTCTGTGTCTCCCTCTCTCTCTGCCCCTCCCCCATTCATGCTCTGTCTCTCTCTCTGTCTCAAAAATAAATAAACGTTAAAAAAAAGAAAAGTATTTCTTGTTTAAGACCATTTGAGTCAGGGTTTTCTGTTACTTTTAGCCAAGGGTTTCTCATCCTTGAAACTATTGACATTTGGGGCTGGATAATTCTTTGTTGTGGGAGGTCTGTTGTGTGCATTACGGGACGTTCGGTGGTGCCCTGACTTCTACACATTAGATGGCAATAGCACTACCCTCTCCCTCAGCTTTGACACCCCAGAGTGTCTCCAGACGGATTGCCAAATGTTTGGGGTGTAGAGGGGGAAACAATTTGCACCCAGTTAAGAACCACTGTCGCAGATAAAAACATCCTAATGAATGTGAGGGCCTTCTATTTAGTGGGTCCTCAGGAGGATCAAAATCGCTGCTGCCTATGCCCCAGAGTGCTTCAAGGATCAAAGTGAGATGAGGTGTGTGAGAAAAGCAAATACACACAAGGTGTTGCTAATCATTACCTGTCTTTGATGCTGCTGCTGCATTGATAGCAATGTTGTAGTTTCCATTTATTCTTTTAATGGGCAGAACTGTTTAACTTACCAGATGGCCAACGTGGATAGTGAATGGAATTTTCCCTGGGCAAACCTGGTAAACCCCGCCAGAACTCTCTGGGGCTCTTCCTCCTGCTTAGAAACTCTAATCTCCTATAGCCCAGACCTGAGCTGGACCCCTGATCCCGACTCATCATCCAAGGATGGGGGCTGTAAAGCTCACCCTTTAATGCATTTGCACCGATTAAGAGAGATCTTCATATTGAGCTGCTGAAGAGATCGATGCCCTCCACATAATAGTGTATTCCCAGCTTACACATCTGTGTATTTGAGGCCCACAGCGTCAGGGGCCCCTGGACAACCAGTCTTGGCTCCTGCTATCCTTCCTTGAACCCACCACACATCAAGGCCTCTGTCCTTAGGAGTCCCCTGGCTGTTACAATCAGTGCCTTCGGATTCATCGCTTCTTAGAGAATTTGTGTCTCTAAAGTGTCACAAATGTCTCCTGGAGCAGGAAGGCTTACAAGGGGAGCTGGACGTTAAATGTGGGGAATTGGGAGCATAAGAACAGGCAAAGGGACCAGTGCTGGAAGTGTTTGCAAACAGTGGATGGATCAGTCACTTAGGTCACTGAGAACTTACTGCATACCAGGCACTGGGGCTGGGACTGGGGTGGGCAGCAAAGGGCATTAGGAGGTAGCCGTGGCCCTCACAATCTACTGAGGACCATGTGGTGGACACTGGTATGCTCTCCTGACCTTGTCCCGTATGGTGGTAGGGGATGACTACCCCCACTAACATGGCAGCTACCCCGATTTTGTGCCCCACCCCCACCCCTGCAGCCTATGTGCTTTGTAGGTCACTGACTTGCCTTCTGAACCAGAGGAAGGACACACATCAGGGCTTGGCATGTGACAGTTTGGACTGGAGAAGGCATCCATTGGCAGCTTCGAGGGAAAAACAGTTTTCCTCTGGGGGAGGGGGTCGCATCTTGCAAAAGGGACACCAGGTCCGGCTACAGCCCAATTATTTCCAAAAAGGAGTCAAGCTGAGGACTGAGCCGACATATAAAGGAAAGCTGAGCCAAGAGATTTGCAGGGAACTCAAGCTGAAGGCTTGTGATCCACCTCTGGGCTTTTAGGTGGCATATGTTAATAAAACCTTCTTACTGTGCAAGCCAGTTTGAATTGGCTTTTTCTGTTACTTGAATTATGAACTGTCCAAACTGACCCAGAGTTTGGTACCAAGAAAGGGATACTACAATAACGAAACCTCAAAAGTGGCTCAGCCAAGAAGACATATTCACACAGAGAGCAGCAGGGTGTCTCTACCCAGAACTAGAAAGATGGTGATCGTGGTTTAGCAAAATGGCTGCTTATTCCTGTTTTACCCTGTGATAGAGACCCTATGTGTAGGGAGATGTGACATTTGGAGATCTGGAGGGAAATACTCAGGATGTTGGCTACCTCTGGCAGTCTTTGTTAAGGTCCTAGAAGACTCCAATTTAGAAGGAGGGGTGCCCATTTGAAAATGGGGAGGGATAAAAACCCAGCTTTGCTGAGAGAGGGTCTTTCTGCCAGTGGCCTGCAATCCAAAGTGACTGGACTTCGATAAGCAAGCTCCACTGGGTCGGCAAAGCTAATGTATCGAGCTAAAGTTAGAACACGGGCAGCAAGTAGGGTGACTTAACAAAAGATTGGGGCCCTGGAAAAGCAGTGCCCCCAGTTCTCAGGTCTCTATGGAGCATCTGATCTTAGATACATCTAGCTTGATGACAGGGACAACTCACTGTGAACATGCAGCTAGGATATATCTGGGGGCAGGAGAAGACTTGGGGTACCTTCACATCAGAGGTAAAGGAAGATGCCACGAATCTGAGGAGCAAGGCAGTGGGCAAGACACAGAACCCAGTTGCCAGTTCAAGGATTCTGACCTGAAACAAAATCCAGCTTGAACTACTGGCCCATGGACTTGAATAGAAGAAACCCAGTAAATTCTTTAGGGTACTGACTTGCCAAAGCAAGTGGCCAACTAATGCCTGAAATTGCCCGTTCCTCAGGGCAATCCCCGAACCTGTACCCACAAGAAGTGTGTTGTTAAAGCAGTGATACTCCTCCAAAGACATCAACCCTATGCCCACTCAGATTTTAGCAAGGCAGTGGATGGGGCAGATACACCTGAACCCAGAACTGGGGGCAACTATCTCTGCCAACTGAGGAACTTGCTTTACCATCATGGCAAGGAATTCCCCCAATATTTCCTCAATATTGTATATACTATAGGGCAATGACATCTGAATGTGTTTCCCATTGTCCCCTTCTTCAAATGGAGAATTGCCCTTCTGGAAAATTTTATTGCAGATACACGGGTTTTTTCTCCCCCTAGCACTGACTATGTTGATGGTAGTGAAGTTCAGAATTTAATTTATAGGTTACCATCCCATGAGTTGTTACTTCCAGACATGATGGAGATTATGATGCATCTTCCAGAAAATACAAACTTGAATCTGAATCCAGTAACTAGATGAGTCATAGGGCTTCACCCTTTGAGGGAGGAGGTGAGTCTACGTTTGCCCAGTGTGGGTATTTCTGATGACAATGTAAGGGAATGAGAATGTACCGATGTTGGGGCACCAAAGGGGTGGACTATAGTGGGATATTATGGTTACTATTTAACACTCATCCCCCCCCACCCTGGGCAATAATCCTAATTTATCCTAATAAATAATAAATAAATAAATTATCCTAATAATCCTAATATATCCTATTACCCTCTCTGGGTAATAATCTTAATTTTGTTCAGGTAAACTTTGCTTCATCTCACAGCTTGTATGGTTCAGAGAAAGCTAACTCCACTCCAAATCTAGGACTAGGGCATATGGCCAACACTAAGCTCACACTGGCGGCCCTGTGTAGACCTTCAAGACTGGATGGGCTCTGCTTGGAACTCCTCAGAGATACGTTCTCTCTGTTTCCTTTTTCTTCCGGGGTGGAGTGTTGAGGAATGTGAATCCTAAAGCAGCCATTTCACTGCTATGAGGGGAACCAATCAAGACTGAAACCAAAACAGGGAGAAAAAGTTGAAAGAATCAGAGAAAATGGAGCTGTGGCCCCAATTGCACCATCCCTGTCCTTATCCTTGGGCTTTTGAGTTCTATAATATTTTCTTTAATATTTGATCCAGCTTAAGAGATTTCTGTTACTTGCCACCAAACAACCAACTATTACAGAGTGTGATAAAAGTGTTGGTGGTGGAGAAGGTAGGTTAATTAGCTAAGAGAAGCAATGTTTTTTTTTCTTTAAGACAACTTTATTGAGATATCCTGGACTTATAGAAATTGTTTATATTAAGGTGTACAGGGGCATCTGGATGTCTCAGTCTGTTAAGAGTCTGACTCTTGATCTCAGCTCAGGTCATGATCTCATGTTCATGAGATTGAGCCCCATGCCAGGCTCTGTGCTAACAGCGTGGAGCCTAGTTGAGATTCTTTCTCTCCCTCCCTCTCTGCCTCTCCCCTGCTTGCCACCCCCCACTCTGCAAAATAAATAAACATTAAAAAAAACACTCCAGGAAAAAGTTTTTTTAAAAGGTGTATAATTTGATCAATGTATATACATGGTGCAAAGATCACCACGATCAAGCTAAACAACTTTTCCATGAGTTCCATATAGATATCCTTCTCTGTGTGTGTGTATGGTGAGATTTAACTTAAGATCTATCCTCTTCGAAATTTGCAAGTATACAATACATTATCGTTAACCATTATTACCATGCTGTATATTAGCTGCCCAGAATTTATTCATCCCACATAACTAAACATTTGCACCTATGACCCACATATTCCCATTGCCCCAACTGCAAGCTTAGTCTCAAAAAGCAATGTTCCTTTAAGCACTTGAGGAGGGAAGAGGAGGAGAGGAGAACCTGTTGCAGTTCTTAGTGTTAAACACACTCTTTTGGTGGAATTTGCTGAACTCATCCACAGCCATCATAACACATCTCTCATCCCATCCAGGTGGCAATGGATGTGTTGAGGCCTTCAGTGCAGGGCACTGCCCCTGCTATCTGAAAGTCCCCAATAACTATTGGGTGCTGGAAGGAAGCCTGCCATCATCTGTTGTCCCCATCCTTCGGCAGGGCAGTCCCCCATTGTCCCCTCTCGCTGTGAGCAGCCGGCCACTTTCTAACTGTGTTCCTCCCACTGCTGTTACAGAAGATGAATCACATGTCTCCTAGGCTGAGAGCCTTTCTCTCTGAACCCATCGGAGAAAAGGATGTTGCCTGGGTGGACGGGATCAGCCATGAGCTTGCAATCAATTTGGTCACCAAAGGTTTCAACAAGGTAATTCATTGTTTTTCCTATTTCCCCAACTTCTCTCCCCAATGTCTCTTCCCCTAGTCCTGCCAGATGGCAGCCGCTGCTCTGTGTCCCTGCAAGGCGCCATCAGAGAGGAAAGCTGCCACTTGGCAGGGTGCCACAGTCTTCAGTGCTGCTGACCCCTCATGCTTGGGCAGCCTCGAGGGCCAGCAGATGATGGGCAAATTGAATGGCTTTGGCTCAGAGCAGCTGGGCCAGGTATGATTCACTGGGTGTTCCAACACCCAGAGGTCAACAGAAGTGAGCCGGCCGCCCGAGCCTGGGGCTGAGCTGTCAGGACGGATGATTTGGACACATTTCCATCTCCATGAAGAGACTCGCGGGGTCTCACTTGCCCCACCAGGGCACCGCCCTGAGAGCGGCAGGTGGAGTAACAGCAGACTGGGGGCTACACCAGAGTAAGATACGAGCTTCCAAGATGTCGCTCACAACCCACGAATGGCCTCAAGGGCATCCAGTGGAATCCGAACATTCTTTTTCTATGTAATGATTTGGTTTTAGGGTGCTGGTAAAGCTGCTTGGAACTTTAGGGGAGAATAGGAGATGATCCCAAGAGAACCCAAAGAAAGTGAGCACAGGCAGAGGCAAATGGGAATTCACGCAGAACATTGCACACTCAGTGGAGAGATTTCACACACAGTTATGGCTGTTCATTTCCTTCAGTTTTTTTTAATGTTTATTTTTGAGAGAGACTGAGAGAGACAAGAGTGTGAGCGTGGAGGGGCAGAGAGAGAGGGAGACACAGAATCCCGAGCAGGCTCCAGGCTCTGAGCTGTCAGCACAGAGCCTGACATGGGGCTCAAACTCACAGACCACAAGATCATGACCTGAGCCAAAATCAGACACTTAACCAACTGAGCCACCCGGGAGCCCCCATCCCCTTAGTTTTCAATGTCAGTCTGCACCACTACGCAGGAAGATGTTACAGAAACACCCAAAGAGGCTGGGAACTGTGGCGTGCACAACTGATAATCAGCGTGGTGTGCCTTCAGTGGGCAATGCACGGCTGCTCCCAGGGGGCGTCTGAACTACTGGGCCTGTGGTTTTCTGGTTAACACCTTGCCTGCACCAGCTGCTAAATATTCTGAATATTTACCAGTCAGTTTAACATCCAACAGGTGATATTGTTAGGAAGCTGGCGATCCGGGACTGAGGTAGATTTGATTCTTTCCTCCAGGATAAAAGATGGGACCAAGCAGGTAGTGAAGTAAGCAAGCCTGCTAGGGAGACAGTTTCCATGGAAAATTCCTCTTTGAAAGAAATGATTGTCTCTTTTTCTTTTCTATTGTGGTATGCCTGCATTGATAGGAAGGGTTCAGCTCAGTGAATTTTTACATGTATATATGCTCATGCCCCCCCCCCCCCCCCCGCCCCAGATCCAGTGATTGGACACCTCCGGAATGCCATATGATTCCCTTGTGTCTCTCCCTGGCCTGTGTCATCCCCCCACTCTCAGAGGTAACCATTATTCTGGCTTCTAACACCTTTGATTTAATGTTTTTTGCTGTTGTTCAGACATACTCGGCATTTAAAAAAATATTTTTATTTACATATAGCAAATGTCACCTTTTTTAGTACACAGTTCCACAATGTTTGACAAATGCATGCAGTCATGAAGCCACTACCACAATCGAGACCTAGGACAATCCCATCACTCCCAAATGTCCCCCTGTGTTTCATATCCCCCACCCTCAGCCCCTAGCAACCACTGATTTGTTTCCTATCCCCCTAGTTTTACCTTTTCCAGCCTGTGTTTCCAGCCTAACTGACCAGTTGGCATATTTAAGATGAACGAATCGGGGCACCTGGGTGTCTCAATCAGTTAAGCATCTGACTCCGGCTCAGGTCATGATCTCACGGTTTGTGAGTTTGAGCCCCGCTTCGGGCTCTGTGCTGACAGCTCGGAGCCTGGAGCCTGTTTCGGATTCTGTGTCTCCCTCTCTCCCTCTCTCTCTGCCCCTCCCCAACTCACGCGCTCTCTCTCTCTTTCTCTCTCAAAAATGAATAAATGTTAAAAAAAAATAAAGATTTTTAAAAAAGATAATGGGATGAATGTATAATGGGAAATTTTCAGGCATCCTGGAACCTGTTACACAGATGAAGGGCTGTAGAGAAGAAGGAAGTGTTTGGCTGTGTATGACCAGGCCCCTCTTGTGTTCACAACCTCCTGGTGAGCATGGAGATCAGCACGCTACTTCCAGGCGCTACTCATTCCCAGGGTTGCTGATTCCAAGCACTGACTCAGGGATTTCGCCTTTCTCCTTTGCTTTGACTCACCCGCTTTGACTCACTCACCTGCAAATGGGAGGAGGGCCTCTATGTCCACTTTACAGAGGAGAAGACAGAGGCTCCAGGGAGTTAATGCCTTGATCAGGGGCCCAAATGAGGGTGAGAATGGCCATGGATTGTATCGTCACAAACCACGCAGGAGGATCAGGGTCCAAGTGGCTACTGCAGTATGAAAGGGTCTTCCACTGGGATTTGGTGATGAGACACCAGGGCTGGGGCCTGGCTGGGTGTGTGAAAGGATCCACGAGACACTTTGTAGGTGAACAAGTGTTTCTGGGTGAGGACCAGTCGGTGGTTAGGGACAGCAGTAAGAGCCTGGTCCAGGGAAGGGGTCTCAGATTTAGCAGATAAAAATGCAGGCTCCTATAGATTTTTAAAGCTTTTCTTTTTAGGGCACTTCTGGGTTCACGCAAAATTGAGCAGAAGATGCAGAGATTTCCCACGTACCCCCTGCCCCCACACGTGTATAGCCTCTCTCATTAGCCACACCGCCACCAGAGCGGTGCGTTTGTAACCATTGCAGAAATGACACTGGCACGTCATAATCACCCAGGCTCCACAGTTTACATTAGGGTTCACTTGCAGAGTTTCTCTGGGTTTGGACACATGCGTAATGACACATATATCCATCTTTATAGTAACGTGCAGAGATGTGACTTCTTCTGAGCTCCTGGCTTTTTATACCCTGCCTGCAGGAGACCTTAGGGAGAGACACCTTTCTGGGCCTCACGCTAACGTTGGTCTTTGCTGGCCTCTGCTGGGGGGTGGCTGTCCCCTCCCTCAGCTACGGCATGACTTTTAACTAAAACTATTGATTCCTCTATGGATTCACCCAAATCTCTTCAGGACCTCGACAGTCAAAAATTTGGCTGCACCCTTCCTGGGTTATTTTGTGCCTGCCCTTTCCTGAGCCAGTCAGCTTTGGCAGATCTAGATCTCTGAGAATCTAGACCTCTGCTGTCTGATACCGCTGGCCGCTGGCCATTTGTACGTTTTGAGCACCTGTCTGAATAAAGATGTGCGCTGCATGTAAAATACACGAGGTTGATTTTAAAGATTTAAGATTTTAAAGTACCCCCCCAAATGTAAGGATCTCATCAATAATTTTTTATTGATTGCATGTTGAAATGATAATATTTTTGAAATAGAAAATAAAGCATATTATCAGAACTCATTTCACCTGTTTAGTCCCCCCCTTTTCCTGTGGCTACTAGAAAATTAAAAGTTATATATGTGGCTGGCTCACATTAAATTTCTACTGGATAAGGGCACCTGGGTGGCTCAGCTGGTTGAGCGTCCGACTCTTGACTTCAGCTCAGGTCATGATCTCACGGTTCATGGGTTTGAGCCCCCCATGGGGCTCTCCACTGATGGTGCAGAGCCTGCTCTCTCTTCTCCTCCCCCACTCTCTCTCACTTTCTGTCTCTCGAAATAAATAAATACACGTTAAAAAGTAAATTTCTACTGGATAGTGCTGGTCTAGATTTAACAGTGAAAGGGCTGCAAAGGACAAAGGAATGACCAGGAAGGGGAAATACGTTGTGCATAAGGCGCTGAAGGCTTTCCATAGCCCAGCTCTAGCTCTGTCTTATATTCCCCACCCTCATCCACACCATACCCAAGCCAGACTGTCCATGAATCACAAACACATACAGGACCACCCGCCTTGCAGGCTTTTCTTGAAATGGACATTCACCTGCTTCAGGACGCCATTCACAACTGACCTTCTCTGGGAAGAAAGGCTTCTTTCTGCCTGCCCACCCCAGCCTAACGAGCTTGTGTTTCTGAACACTGAGTATTCAATAGGACCCCTTGCTGTGACATTTGTACTGTTGACTATTTTTTGCACACATGGCCTGAGAACCCACACTCATTATGCTAGAGAGGCACAGCTTGCCTTTGGGGCTCTCCCACGTCTCCTCTATGTTCTATGATCATAGTTCTATGATCTTTGTACTCCTCCTTTCCCTATGAAAGCCCTGCCCAGGGGCAAGTGAATTTCCAGGCACTCAGTAAATCCAGGGACTTTGAGCAGTGCCCTGTGGGGCGGGTGCATTACTGTGGGGATAACCCTGAAGTCATCCAACAGGGAGGAAGGACGTTTCCATCCCAGAGACTCTAGTTTGGTTCAATGCTCTTTGAAGACACTATAAAGTCATATCCTTGAGACTAAATCTTCCTCCTGAAAGATACTTGGAAGGTCAGGAAGGGGTGTATGTTCTGAGTGCCCACCTGCTGCCTAAGGCTCTCCTAATAGCAGAACTTGTGTGTGATGTTTGCTACATGTCAGCCACTGACTGGCCTCAGTGTGTGACATATATCTCATTTAATCATCAAAAAATCCTATAAGGTATACGATTTCACCTCCATTTTACCGATTGGGAAACAGAGGCACACAATAGCCACATGACTGCTCCAAAGTCACTCAGGATGAGGAAGGTGAAATTTGAATCTGGGCAGACAGTCCCAGGGGTGGGGGGCTGGTAATTCAGAGGACCCCACTACCAGACATCTGGGCCCTACAAGAAGTCAGTCACACAAGTTTGGGGTTACCCTGCATAGAGTTGCCAGAAAAAATGCAGGGACCCATTCAGTTAAATCTGAATGTCAGTTAAACAAATACTTTTTTAGTATAAGTATATCCCCAAAGGGCACCTGGGTGGCTTAGTCAGTTAAGGGTCTGACTCTTAATTTTGGCTCAGGCCATGATCTCATGGTTTCTTGAGTTTGAGCCCCATGTCAGGCTCTCTGTTGGCAGCATGGAGCCTGCTTGGGATTCTCTCTCTCTCTGTCTCTGTCTCTCTCTCTGTCTCTCTCCCTCTCTCTCTACCCCTCCCCCACACACGCTGTCTCTGTCTCTCTCAAAATAAGTAAATAAACTTAAAAAAGAAAAGAAAAAAGGATATCCCAGGGAGACATGGAGAAGAAAGAAGAAGGGGCAAGCCCTGCATTGGATCGAGCATTTGCACTAGAGGCAAGGAGTTTTAAGCCAGATATGACCGAGAGGTACTGGATTTTCAAGACTGTCAATGGCTACCAGTGGCCATGAAGGCTGAAGAGTCGGTGAGAGGAAAAGAGAGTTGTTGATCACACAACGAAGCCTTGTGGCCACGTAAGAGCATTCGGTGTAGGCTCCAAGCAGTGGCAGCTCCTGGCAGAGGCGTCAGACAAACCTGAGAATCAGAGAGGGCAAGATGGCGGACCTCTGTTGTCCACCTAAAACTAATGGGCGCCAACTTTGTTCAAATTTTTTAAAAGTTAAAAAAAAAAGAAAGAAAGAAAAGTCCAGGTGTTACCGTGAAGATGAAAAGTTTTAATTGGCATTGACCAGGACCAGCCACCTAGTGCAAAATGAAGATATGAGACCCCTCGTTCACATATACTGAGGACTTCAAGATGCAGCAGCAGAACACTAAACCAAGGGGGGCTCTGTCCGGGGTGGTGGGGGCACGCTGCCTGCTCGGCGTTGCTGTGTGTATCTCCCTCCCCGCAGCCAGAAATTCGTGAGCTTTGGTCCAAGAGAGAGGCGAGAGATTTTCTTCTCCTTGGTGAAGGCCTCGCTTTCTGGAACCAGCGGAGAAACCGAGCAGGCTTTGGGCAGGGCCGTGATGGGGGCCCACGACTCCGGCTTCCCTTGGGAGCAGGGTGACGTGGGCTGACTTTCCCTCCCCACCACTGGAAGGTGGCAGGGTGAGAGGACAAGAGACAGGTTGCAACTTGGCTCCGGAGGCCACAAGAAGAGGCCCTTCTTCCTATGGCATTCCTGGAAAATTTGCCTCTGGTCCTGCGTGCCACACATTCCCTGGCTTCCTGGCTGCTGAGGCTGGTGGGGATGTGGAGGCTCCAATCACCACCGGCTGATGACCAGCAGCGAGGCCTCCGAAACGGCAGAGCCTGCCACAGGTGCCCGGCCAGATTCTGTCAGTCGAGATGTGCAAGAATGGGGCTCGGGAAAACAGGAGTCAACTTCTCAGATTCTTGGTGATTCCATCTGGAGATTGAAACTGGGTTAAAACATGCCAGGGGTCTGGAGCCCATTGAAGGTACCCAAGTGACACTTGCTATTACCATCATTACCATTTATCATCACTAATGTTCCCTCTCCTTGGGCAGAGCCAAGGCTCTCCTTGATTCTGTTATTCACTTCTGCGCCTCCCACATCCACTGAAGCTACTGGCTCAATGAACATTCAATAAATGTTCTTTTTTTTTAAATGTTGAATTACAAAACATCTCCATAAAATCATCAGCAAAAGTACAAGTATACTGATAAAGTAAAATGAGATCGTTCTAAGCATCTATATGGCTTTTCTAAAAAGATGATGAAGGTAGCAGGTTAACATGACCATGACATCCTGGCTGTTTTTTCAATCTTTTCAACAACTGGACCATGACTCAAAAGAAGAGACCCCAAGCTCCAAGGCTTGGGCACATTTTACAGCTGGGACTCAGCTACTATTTAATTTCTTAAAAAAAAAAAATGCTCCCTTTGGTTAGGGTGAAGTTTGCTTTGTTTTATGTAACTGAAAGCAAACAGACACCAGCTGGTTTTCCTGGAGAGGACCCAGGACGGCAAGCATGGACGCTGGTTCCCATTCACTCCAGGCTAGAGGCCCCCAAACCAGCCTCGAGAGGCAGGCGTTTACGTGACCTTAAATCTCCAGGCTTCACCATTTAGTGACTCAGTCAATCCTGGCCATGCAGTCTCGGGCACCACTTTCTCCATGGAGAGCTTGCTCCTTGTCAATAATCATGTGATAAAATTGTAAGAGAGAAGTGGAAGGCTGTGGGGCAGTAGTTAGAGAATGAGAGAATGCCATAGAGCTATCTGTCCCGGTGTACTTAATGTTAATTACATGTGTTTTTCATGCACACAGACTCTTCAGAAGGGAAAGGTGGGCAAGGTTTATGGAGTTTTATATATTCCGTGCTCCCCCCACATATTCCGGGCCAAGCAAGGCATTAGCATTTTCCTAATGTTCTTGCTCTAGATCCACTTAATTCCATTTGCAAGGTGGGGGGGGGGGGCATGTTGTGTGCCTTCAGGTGATGTAGAAACTGAGGCCGGGTTCTTGGGGTCTTCACTACGGGGTAAGTGAGTTGCCCAAGGTCACAGAGCTGGTTTGCAAGAACAAATTGATACTAAGATGCCCCTCATCTGCCAACGCCACGGGCAGTGATTCTTGATCAGGGAGATTTTGTCCCCAAGGGAACACGTGGCAATGTGTGGGGATGGTTATGATTGTCACAGTCTGGAGGGATGGGGGAGCGCTACTGGCATCTGGTGGGTAGAGGCCAGAGACGCTGCTGAACTTCCTGCAATGCTCAAGACGGTCTCCGCTCCACCACGACAGCACAGAATTACCCACAATGTCAAGTGAAGAGAGTTAGAAACTCTGCAAGGTCAATAGAGAAAGTGATGGGGTGGGGAGCCTCTCTGACTCCTCTGTGTGTGCACACACACGTGCATGTGTGTGTGTTTGTGTGTGGGGGTGTGTTAAAAAGAAATACTAGGGGTGCCTGGCTGGCACCAGTTGGTAGAGCCAGTGACTCTTGATCGTGGGGTTGTAAGTTTGAGCCCCACATTGTATGTAGAGATTACTTAATATCTTTAGAGAGAGAGAGAGAAAGAGAGAGAGAGAGAGAAATACTAGATCAGAGGCCAGAAGGGAGCATTAGAAGTATGCTAAGCTCTTGCTACTCAAAATGTTGTCCCTGGACCACCTCAGCTGGGAGCATGTTAGAAATGCAGACTCTTGGGGGGCCTGGGTGGCTCAGTTGGTTAAGCGTCTGACTTCGGCCCAGGTCACGATCTCAGTTTGTGGGTTCGAGCCCTGCGTCGGGCTCTGTGCTGACAGCTTGGAGCCTGGAGCCTGCTTCGGATTCTGTGTCTCCCTCTCTCTCTGCCCCTCCCCAGCTCATGCTCGCACTCTGTCTCTGTCAAAAATAAATAAACTTAAAAAAAAGAAATGCAGACTCTCAGGCCCCACTCCAGACTTAATTGAGTCAGAACCTCCCTTTTAACAACGTCCCAGCTGATTTATGGGCTCATTAAAGTTGAGAAAGGAAAGTTCTGGTTCACCCCAGGCTAGACAGCCCTCAATCCCATCCCGAGAGATGTGCATTTATCTCGGCCTCACACCTCACCAAGGGCCAGTCCCAGAATCCCCATCACCCTGGCTAGGGGTTCAGGGCCTGCCGTCATTCTCCCCCACATCTGACCTGTGCCCCTTCCTTTGATTTTCACGCGATCCCTAGTGTTGGAGAAGAGCACATCTGGGCCAGCTTATTATAACCTTTCCCATTTTTCTCCATGCCTCCCCCACTCCCCACAGGCCTACATCCTGTTGGGACAGTTCCTTCTGATGCACAAGAATGAAGCCGAGTTTCAGAAGTGGCTCATTTGCTGTTGCGGCGCCACCGAGTATGAGGCCCAGGAGAGTTCTAACTGTCTGAAGGAGTGGTGTTCCTGCTTCCTGTGAACACACATCCCCTTGCTCTGATGCCTGGGTAAACAACATGTTCTGAACTGATACCCAGGCTTGGGGTCATTATTTTTTGTTCTTTTTTGTTAGTTTTTACTTTAGAGAGAGAGCGCAAGTAGGGGACAGGGGCAGAGGGAGAGAGAGAATCCTAAGCAGGCTCCCTGCTCAACGCAGAGCCTGATGTGGGGCTCGATCCCACGACCTGATCATGACCTGAGCCAAAATTGAGAGTTGATGCTCAACCAGCTGAGCCACCCAGGTGCCCTACTTTTGTTTTTAACTTTAAGGATACACAGTCATTATACCAAGCAGTACAAGAATATATAAAAGAGAACAAACGAAAGACAAGTGATCCTCAAATTGACCACCTAAAAACAATGTTCATTCACCTTACATGAATATCATACCAAATATTTCAGCATATGGATTATTTTAGAATAGGTTACTTTAAGTTTGAAGCCAGTGTATTGATTATCTATTGCTACACAGCAGAGGAACCCAAAGCATAGCAGCTTAAAACAAGCCATTTTATCTCACGCAGTTGTTTGGCTGGATGTTTCTGTCTCTGGGTCTTCCATGAGGGTGAAAACCGTCAGCTGGGCTGCAGTCAACTGAGGGCTTGACTGAGGCTGGAGAATCCACTTCTAAGATGTTGTACTCATGTGGCTGTCAACTGGAGTCCTCAGTTGCTCTTTAAATAGGCCTCTCTATGGGGCTACTCATGGAGTGGCATCTAACTTCCTCCAAAGCAGCTGACTCAAGAGGGAGTAAGAGGGCAAGCAGGAAGTGCAATGCCTTTTATGACCTTGTCTCTGATTCACACTATGTCACTTCTGTCTTATTCTATTTTTAGAAGCAAGTCATTAAGTCCTCAAGAGAAGAGAATTAAACTTTCTTGAAACACCAGCTAATATGCAGACATATTTTTAAGAACATTGTAGTCCGATTTCTGAGGTATAATTTATATTCAGGAAAACTTGCCCTTTTTAGGTGTGTAGTTCTGTGACTTTTGACAAATGCGTTGTCCCCAAACCACTACCAGAATAAAGATGGAGAGCACTTTCATCACCCCAAAGAGTTCCCTGGTACCTCCCCATAGTCATCCCTGTGGCCCTCCCCAGCCCCTGCCAACAAATGATCTGGTTTTTGTCCTCATAGTTTTGACATTTCCAGAAAGCCAAATAAATGTAATCACATAATATGTACCTTTTGTGTGACTGGCTTCTTTCACTTGGAATAATTCAGTTGAGATGAACCCATTAAACAGGCCTTTTAAATTCAAGAAAATGTTGGCAGATGGTATTGGAGCCTGGCCCCATATGCTGTTGGCATTCACTGTTCTAGTACGGTCCAGTAACTTCCTTCAGTAAGCACCTGAGTACCCTTTGCCAGAGGGTATCTCTAGCTGCAGGAGTAGGGTCTACCCATGCACAGGGCAGGGAGGGAGTGCCAGGGAGTTAACACCCACTCATGGGTGGAAGCGGCAGTTAAATGCCTCGGCTTCCTTGCCCTTTGGATGGGACAGCTCTGAGGTGGTATCCCCCAGCTCCCCAGTGGGACTCAGCCAGTTGCTCACAGCGGCCCCCTGCCCTTTAACACCTCTGGCATTTGCTTTCTTTTCTTCCCTATATTGCTTTCCCACTCTACTGCCGGGGTTCCTTGGGATCACCCCTCATGAAATATTTAAATTTTAGTATCAGTCTTCTTCTGGAAGAACCCAACTTAAGACAAAAGTGCTAGAATTTAATTTTACTTGGACAGAAGAAAAAAAATGGAACTGAAAGAATTCTTGAACCGCACTGCATTTTTTTCTTCATTACTAGACATCATCATTTCTAAATCAATTTCTTCTGAGCATAAAGAATAATATGGGGGAAACAGTAACAGGGAGGTTAGTATCATTAAGTTTATTTTAAACTTTAATTTTCTATGTTAGATGGTGTGAATTCTCATTAAAAAAGTAATAAAAGTAAAAAGAAATTAGCACTCTTATTTCTTCCCTCTCATTTTTAAAAATAGGTTTTAGTATTATTTTTAACTTGTCAAGGTCTATAGCATTTACATTCTTCCCATAAGCATAATCCCTGCAGTTGCTTAGTCTTAGTTGTATATTTAAGAGGTTATAAATCCTTGTTGGTATAATTATTTTAAGAATTATAACTTTTGGAGCACCTGGTTGGCTCAGTCAGTTTAGCATCCAACCCTTGACCTTGGCTCAGGTCATGATCTCACAGTTTGTATGATTGATGATCGCATCATGTTCTGTGCTGACAGCCTGCTTGGGATTCTCTCTCTCCCTCTCTCTCTGTCCCTCATCTGCTTGCTCTCTCTCTCTCTCAAAATAAAAATTAAAAAAAAACTTTAAAAATCATAACTTTGTCACTCCTGAATTCTTTGTTCTGAAACATCTCTCTGTTGGTTGAGTTGGATGATTATATTAGTCAGAAGAGGTTAGATTATGCTGCTGTAACAAACAATCCCCCAAAGCTCAGTGATTTAGTCAACAAATCTTGATTATTCTTTTAGGCTTCATATCCAGTATATGCCATAACAAGGGCTCTGTCTGTTATAATCACTATAAGAGTTAGGTAGATGGAGATTCTCTTTCAATACATGCTTCCATGAGTATCACAGCATCGGGAAGGTACCATGGTGGATTACACACTGTATTTCATATCCTCTACCCAGTGTGATCTATTCCACTTATGTTCACATTTCATTGGTCAAAACAAATCACATGGTCATACCTAACTCCAAAGGGTCATGGACTCTTCTGAACTCAGGAGCAGATTTGGTGACAGCACTAATCAAGACCACAGTCATCAGTTGGGTTCAATACTTTTTCCGTGGGTGCCTCACAGGTGTTAAATTTCCTAAGTTCATAATATGATTGGGATATTTCCACTGAGGTCTGTTTAGCTCTTTCTAGCTCTGCTTCTCTAGCTATCCCCAAGAAGAGGTCAAGAAGAATTCCAGGTGAGCCAGCTGGCTGGCCCAAAGACTTAAACAACTCCATCTTGGAGTGCATGGGTGGTTCAGTTGGCTAAGTACCCAAGTCTTGATTTCAGCTCAGATCATGATCTCGGTTTGTGAGATCGAGTCCTGCACCAGGCTCTGAGCTGACATCATAGAGTCTGCTTGGGATTGTCTCTCTCCCTCTCTCTCTGCCCCTCCTCCCTCTCTCAAAAATAAATAAATAAACATTTAAATAAATAAATAAATATCTTCCTCTTCTAAGACCTCAGGTTCTGACTATCCAGAGCCCTTCCCTTACTCCCTCTTGCACAGCCCACCATTGGATTAATTCTCTACTAAAATAGTCATGGGATTTAGAAGTCACTCATTTTCTAAGACAAGAGCTGGGTGGCTCTAGGGAAAGGAAAATGGGAAGTAGTCTTGTCCTTCATTCTATTTTCACACACTTCCCATATTGCTGAAATTTGTCCCTTTAATCAGGTTGATGTCTGGGATCATGTAGGAGAATTAGGGAGCTGAGAAACCTGAGGAGATGGTCTTCCAAGACTAAGCAGCCTCTACAAAGGGACCCTAGCACAGATATTGAAATTCAGAGTAGTTGTTCTCTGTGTAATGTAACTGGAGGGACACTGAGGATGAACCCTGCTCCCCACAATTTTCTCTACAGCCACTCATTCCCTTGTGTTGATTTTAGTCTTTCTCACAGATAAAATTACTGCCTTCAATTCTTCACTTCTCTCTGCAATTTTCCACCTTTGTCAGATGATTTTACGGTGCCTCTCACTAGAGGCAAAGTAACTCCCAGACTCTTGACTTAGACTTGGCCATGTGACTTACTCTGGCCAATGGTATGAGTCTGGAATGACAGCATGCCAGTTCTGAGATTCACTGTGCATGTCCACGTGCTCTCGCATGCCTCTGTCAACACCAAGAGAAGAGCTATCTCCTTGGATAACTGCTGCCTGCATCCTAGAATGAACCCCAGTGAAGCTGATCTGAGCCCAACTTGCAGCGAGGACCTGAGGCCAGCCAGACCTCCAGCTTGATGCAAAGCTGCCCATCAGAACCCACCCTGGATCAGCCAACCCTTAGCCAACTCAAGTGTGTGAGCGAAAATAAAGGATTGCTGTTCAAAGCCACTAATATTTGAGAAAGTTTGCTATGCAGAAGTATCTAACTGATACATTCCTTCCAGTCTAATGTGTCCTTACCCTGCCAAAGGGTGCTTTAGATGGAGTCCAGGGTGGGCAAAAGAATATTGCCTCTGAAGACAGCCAGACATGGGTGTGAATTCCAGCTCTGCCAATCAGCACCTTATCCTGGGTGAGCTACTTAACCTCTCTGAGCCTTGGTTTCTTCATCTGTAAAATAAGGGCAGGAAGGTAATTACCTTGCTTCAAAGGCTGGATTAATTGAAATAGTGTAGGTTAGGTACATGGTTCTTAATAGAAGCTCTGGCTCTGTTCTTAGGGTTCTCCTCTGAGTCTGATGTTCTGAGTGCTTGGTCATTATGATACTTGGGACAGAATTCATAGCTATGAGGTGGGAGGGAGCCCAGCTACCAGCTTATCTAATTCTGTTCCAGTAGACAAGTACAGGACACTGTATACCATACACTCTTTAGGGACCACACACTCTTTAATGAGTGGGTAAGAAAGGACAAATCAGATTATTTCAGATTTTGACTGCAATCTTATAGGGTCACATCAGCCCACTGATCCCCAAAGGCATGTTCAAGGACACTCAAGAGAGGTGAGCATGCGTGTATGTCCTCAGCCACGTCAAAGGCTCATCTTCTACTTGGCAGGACAGTTGTTCCAAAGATTTGGGAGAAGATTCGTACCTAAGAACATTTACCAATTATGATGGATTTGACCAGCATCTTAAACAGAAGCCAAACCATCTGCAAGGAAGAGGGGTCAGATATTGACTCTTGTCCCCAAATCCGTAATCTGAGGGTATCTGTGAATCAATAAATGATTTCAGTTAGTATTTGCAGAGCGTCTAAGGCTCTGAGCATGGTTAGGTGCTGAGGAAAGGCCAAGGGAATAAGCACAAGTTTCTCTGGCTTCAAGTAGCTTACAGCTTAACAAGAGATGATTAAGAGAAGGGGGAGAAAACAGCTAAGGTGTTAGCAGGTATATCTTAGCTTGCGCCATCCCGGAAGTATCCCCTGATACAAGGGTCTTAGGGAAAGTAGTGTGTTCACGAATTTTCCCAGGAAATGTCAGTAGGGCAGTGGGCAGTGTGGCAGGAAGGGGAAAGAAGCCAAGAAAGGTGCTCCATCTCTAGCACTGTGGACAATGGGACCTCAGTCCTGCCCGGGAGCCAGCATAGGACATACATTCAGTCACCCCACCCTGGGGTAGCTAAACACCTGCTCCTATTAGCCATTTGTTGAGGACTGCTCCTGCAGGAAGTTAATCTCTCAGCTCTTGAACCTCCCATGTGGGGAAAGTGAACCTCATGAGAAGGAGGTCAGGCAGAGATGCAGGCACTGGCAGCTGGAAGCTGGGCCACTGTGTGCACTGAAGTGGTGAAGGTGAGGGCACACAGGGAGCAGGGCACCCGTAGCTTCTGCTAGGTGGTGGAGTAGGACAGGCCTGACTTTGAAAACAGAATCCATCCCTCACCACCCCTTGGAAGTCCTTTGGAAAGTCACCCTGTCAACCTAGCTACCCATCTGTAAAATGATGATAATAATAGTATCTACTCAAGCACCAGGAAGATCAACATTCCTGGCACCTGATTAGAGCTTCATGCATGGTGGCTCTAAAAACCTAAGGTTTAAAATGTGCAGCACTGACTGTGTGTGGACAAAGGAGAGGAAGGGATGGATGAGAGTAGTCAGGGAAGTCTTCCAGGAAGAGGTGACATTTGAGCTTTAGTGTTAAAGGGGGAGGTCCGGATTGAATAAGCTATGGACAGGGAAGGCGGTGGGGAGTGTGCAGGGGGAAGAAGGTGAGGGAGAAAGAGCTATGAGGGGAAACACAAACCCAACTGGCCCAGACAGAGTGAGTTGTGGTAACCTGTAGAGTCACTGCAGGCTCTCTGTCCTAGGAAAGTTAGTGCTCAGCAGCAGCCATTGGGGACTGGAACCCATTGGTGCTTAACTCAGAATAGGGCAGCCCTGCTCCCTGCACCTGAGAAAGATCCTGTAGTAACTGGTTACTACAACCAACAACACTTTACTTTTCCTCATATCCACACCCTTTACACAACTTTGCAGCTCCTCCTGCCAAGAGGCAGTCTCCCTCCCTTCCTATTGGATCTGGACTAACCTCATGACTTGCTTTGGCCAAAAGAATATGGCGGATGTGACACCGTGACAGTCGTGAGCCTAGGTTTCTGCTTGCTCTCTTTTATGCCTGCGACGACCATGCGAACAAGCCTGTGCTAGCTTGCTAGAGGATGAGACACACATGGCCCAGCTGTCTCCATTGCCTCGGCCAACAGCTGGCCAAGAGCCAGCCATAGGAGTGAGGCCATCCTGGACCAGCCAACCCATCAGCTGACCTCAGATCCATGAGTGAGTCCAGCTGAGATTGGCCATGCCTGGCCCAGAGCTGGAAAAGCACCTAACTACCCCACAAACTCATATAAATAAACCCTATTGTTTTAAGCCACTATGTTTTGTGTATGCAGCTATAGCTAACTGCTAGAATTCCCACGTGAAGCTTCAGTGTGGAGCACCTCCAGGTATAAAGTGGGAAGCCCCACTTATTTTTTAGAGGGCACCCTGAGTGATATCCTGGTAATGGTGATGAGAGGGATCCCATGGCTCATACCAAAAGCCAAGCAACTGTGGTGGGGGCAGAGTGGGGAAATAATGGAAGCTAAACTTTGAACAGAGTATTTGGTAAAGAGTATGGCTCGGTGTGGAAGAATGTAAGATGAAACTATGACAATCTCAGAGGGCAAGACAAGAGTTGTCAATCGTGTGACCAGTTGTGGGAGGCCAGGGTGATTTACTCTGGGAAACTTCTGGAAGAATGCTGACTCGTGGAGATAAACCTTTTAGCAAGTGTTTTGGGAAATATGGGTATATATATGTATGTGTATATATGTATGTGTGTATATATGTGTGTGTGTATATGTGTTTATACATGCATATGTATGTATATATGTGAGTATATATCTATATACATAAGTATATGTGTATATACATGTATGTGTATATGTGCATACACACATATATGTGTGTATGTGTATCTACACACATATGTGTATATGTATCTATATACATACATGTACACATGTGTATATGTGTGTTTGTGTATATACATGTGTGTATACATGTATCTGCATACATGTATATGTATATATGTGAGTGTATATGCATATATGTGTATATACATGAGTGTATATATGTGTGTGTGTGTATATATATATATATATATAAATATAATTTTTAATGTTTGCTGCTCTAAATACAGAAATGCAGAAATAAGAATGATTGACCGAACACACTGTACCAGCTACTTTGCTGTAGTACCCCAAGTCCTCCTGGGGTGAGCCAGGTACTTTCTCTGTCTTACAGATGAGAAAACTGAGGATCAAAGGATTCGAGTGGCATGGCCACATTGATGCTGCAAGTTGTTTCAGTCCAGGTCTGCGTGATGTTAAAACTGTTCCGGCTGCCTGCTGAGCCACCCTTGGGGACTGGGTGCCAGGGACAGATGGGCATTAGAAGGGATGAGGGAGACTGAGGAGAGAAGCGTGGGCTGAGGGCCTTGGGACACATTCTGTGCAGCCACTACCACTCCTGGAGCCTCCCATGTCACTGGCCTCACGTCATGAGCTGTCGCTCTAGGCAGGGGGGAAACTCCTCTTCAAATTCTTTGGCTTGGAGACTTGGAGATCCCCTTTCTCAACCCCGCTATTTTCTAATTCTCTCCCTTCTTTCCTAAGATCAAGTTCACCTTGGAGAAATATAAGTAAGTAGTTATCTTCATAGACCCATTCTTGCCTATTTCTCCCAGACGCTTCTTTGCTGTGCTGTGGTTTTTCCTCTACAGTCAAGTCTCTGGTTTGTTTTAAAGACAAACTTTATTGAACAAGCTATGCTGTTGTATTGCTTAACCTGGCCCAGTAACTGGATCTTTTTGGACCAGACTGAGGGGCCGCTGCGGCCGGCGCACTGGACAGTGCCACTGAATGAGTCTGGGAACCAGAGACAAATCACTTGACTTGCCTGTGCAGTGAGAATATATGATTCTCCTATCTCCCATCTTGGCTATAAAGAGAGCTCAAAAATAAACATAAAGGCATTTTGAACATAAAAGAAGGTAGGACACTGGACTGCAGTGTGATGGGTAGTCATTGCATTGTTTCGGTCTGGACAGCAGCTGCAGAGGGCTAATGGCAGCGGCGTCTCTTCAGATCACATGGTTTACACACATTCGTCGGTACCAGCTAGGTTGTGCTGTGACAAAAAAAAAAAAAACAACAAAAAACAAAAAACACCACAAAGCTTCCCAAAGGAAGGTCCCACTCACCTCGCATGCCCATCTCGGGTCTGCTGGGAGCGCTCCGTGTTGTCATGACTAGGAGCCAGGCTGACAGAGCAGCCCCCATCCTGAACGTTCAAAGTTTGCTTCAGCAGAAGGAGCCCTGGGGATGGCTCACGCGGGCAATTACATGCTCCAGCTCAGAAGTGACATGTCACTTTCACTAACAGTCGTTGGCCAGAACTAGTCATGTAGTCCCGCCCAATCCCAAAGGGGCCAGCAGCGCTGTCTGCTAGAAGAGGGGACAGTGGAAAAGTGGGGCAAACATCACACATCACTGCCATAGGAATCCTTGTCAGGAGGTGGGTGAGACTTGCAGAAAGTCCCCAAATAGGCTCTGTTCCGTGCCATACTTGTCCCTTTTCTTTGTCATTCTGCAAGCTTGCTACCATCACTGAGATATAGGAGAAAAGTGATAACTTCCCTGCAAAAAAACTACCATCCAATATTTTATTTCCTTCCAGTCTTTCTCCAATGGCGTAGGTATACATTTGTTAACAGCTTTATTGAAATATATTTCACATATCATAAAATTCGCCCTTTTAAAGTGTACAATTCAGGGGTTTTTAGTATACTCACAGAATTGTGCAAACCATCACCACTATTTAATTTCAGAATATTTTTATCACCCCCTCCAAAGAAGCCCTGTTAGTAATTGACCATCACCCCCAGCCCCTCCTGCCCAGCCCCTGGAAATCATTAGTTTACTTTCTGTCTCTATGGACTTGCCTATTCTGAACATTTCAAGTAAATGGAATCATACAATATGCAGTCTTTGGCGACTAGCTTCTTTCACTTAGCATAATGTGTTCAAGGCTCATCCGTGTTGCAACATGTACATGTGTCCATAGTTACTGTGTCCATGAGTCTGTGTTTACCATGTACATGTGTACATTTTAAAAAACGAATTGAGATCCTATCAAACATCAGTTACCCTGTTTCTTTTATATGTCTTGTTTTCCCCCATCAGTCTTTGAAAAATAGTTTTTACCAGTTCTATAGCAATTCATCAAATTTATGTGCAATAATGTGTTGAATTGTGTCCCTAGTTTTGGACTTTCAGGTGTTTGCTGGATTTTTTCAGCATTATAAACAAAGCTTTTATGGGTAGCTATATACTTTTTACTGAATGAATGAATGGAGCTGTAACTGTAAATATGGATAATATTTCTCATTCTTCCGTTAAGGAAGATGCTTAGAAACAAGTCTAAATGGGTGAAAAAACAGGGAGGTTTTTAGGACTTTTGATTCTTAATGCAAATGCTAGTTTCTAGAAGGCTAAATCAATCTGCTAAATGTGGCTTTGAGTTAGTTTGACCACATCTCACTCAGAGTAAAAGCAAATTCTTCACAGTGGCCCAGGAGACCCTACACAGCCCTCCCTGACTGCTTCTTCTCTGCCCACTGGCTCTCTCTACTCCAGCCACTCTGGCCTCCTTGTTGGCCCGTAAACACCCAGACCCACTTCCTAGCAGGGAGCTCAGTGACCTTGCAATGGCTGTTCCCTGTGCCTGGAATACCCTTCCCTGGTCTCTGCATAGCTCACTCACCTACTTCAAGGCTCTGCTTACAAAACACTTTCTCAGCCAGACTCTCTCGTTACACATGCTACCCCCTGGGTGCCTGAGTGGCTCAGTCAGTTAAGCATCAGACTTTTGATTTTGGTTCAGGTCACCATCTCATGGTTTATGAGATCGGGCCCCACATTGGGCTCTGCACTGACAGCACAGAGCCTGCTTGCGATTCTGTCTCCTTCTCTCTCAAAATAAACAAACATAAAAAAAATGCCACCCTCAGCCTTCCCTATCTCCTCTACCAGCTTTAATTTTTCTCAGTAGCATTCATTGCCTTTTATTATACTGCATAATTTAGTTATTTCATTCGTTATTTCTTTTTAAAAATTTTTTTTTAACGTTTATTTAATTTTGAGAGAAAGAGAGCGTGAGGGGGAGAGGGACAGAGAGAGCAGGAGACACAGAATTGGACGCAGGCTCCAGGCTCTGAGCTGTCAGCACAGAGGCCGATGTGGGGCTCGAACTTGCAAACTGTGAGATCATGCCCTGAGCTGAAGTCGTATGCTCAACCGACTGAGCCACCCAGGTGCCCCTCATTCATTATTCCAACCCACAGAATCAACCGTTAGAACCTGGCCTGGTGCCGGGCCTTTCACTAACGGTGAGGTAGGCCTCAATAAATCTGCGTTGGCTTGTGCTGATGGCTCGCCCTAAGAGCCCTCCTTACAAACCCTGTGGCCCACCCAGCCCTTCTCGCTGGAGGCAGCTGCAGGCTCTGGTCTTTGAACCAAGTCCTAGTTGGCGGTTCCTCCTTGACTCAGCTCTGGAGCAAACTCGACAGGTGGCTGCCTCCAGGACGGTTTGTTCCGCCCTACAGTGAAACCTGGAAGAGGTTGACCCTGATAGATAAGCCCGCTTGTGACTGGGCAGAACAAAGATTTGTTTCTGGAAGGAGGGCAGACCTTCTCAGGGCCCACCCAGCAAAGAGCCCACCAGTGGCCCAGCCAGCCTGTGGCCCCTGAGCTGCTTCTGGGACACACGGAGCACTGGGACTGCACTAGCATTTCCCAGGGAGCAGGCTTTCCATGCCAAGGAGGGAGGGTGGCCACAGGCCTCCGCAGAGAGGGCGGTTTCTGCACAGCCCACACTGCCACAGTGGGGGTCAGGAGGGGAAAACCCACGGGAAGCCAAGAAGCTGGGAAATCCCTTCTCTGGCCCTGTCTGGCCAAGCAGCAGGGAGTCCTCAGGAGCCTCCCATCATGGGACATTTCCGGCCAGCCTCCTGGGGTTTGCACTGTAAGGCAGAAGATCAAAATTCTCAAACCCACACAGCAGTGTTTTTAAAGGGTCCATAAGTTAATGGACAAATGACCCATATTTAATAGTCTTAGAGTTAGGCCTGCGTCAAGGAAGCAAATTCAGAACCAGAGCCCTTCCTAAGTCACCTTCACCAGCAGACAGGCCCACCTCAAGGCCCAAAGAGCTTTCCCTCCTAATTCGCCCTCCCCAGGCCCCTGGGGACACAGCCACTGGGGGGTAGGGGGGCACCCACTACTGGCTCAGAGCATTTCTGGATTCATCCATCAGAAAGGCTACCAATGCCCAAAATGTTTTCTTATTCTCAACATGGCGAATCTCTGTCTTCTGAAAGTCCTTTTGAATTTTAGGAAGAATGAAGTTATTTAGAGCAAAGTCTTATGAATATGATGGGTGATCAAGTTATGCAACATGATCTTTTACAGAATTTTTTGGTCAAGTGTAATAGACACACAGAGAGGTGCACAAGTCATAAACTAGCCGCTCGGAGAGTTTTCAGAAATAGAATACCACCAGGTGACCACCGCCCAGATCAACAACAGAATATTGCCACCAGCTCAGAGGCCCCTCATGCCCCTTTTAAGCAGGTTTACCTCCCCTATATCTGTCGTGCTGACATCAAGTGCAGACGTTGTTTAGGCTATTCTTGAACTTGATATAATGGGTATCTGCCATATGTACACTTCTGTGCCCAGCTCTTTCCGTGCTACGTGGGATTCACGTGTGCTATTCATGTATGGTTCATGTATAATATTGCAGCTACACAGCAATGGCTGCTGTGTAGTACTTCATTGTACAAATAGACTAATTTGTTTATTAACTATTGCAAATAATACTACTGAGAACATTCTTGTACATGTCTTTTCAGGAGTTGCCAGAAATCTAGATTTTCACGTGAGGTCTCCCAACTTTTTAATGTTGTAACAAATTCAAAGAGTTTGAAACACACTGTGCAGGGCAAAGCATGTTGGTAACTGTAATCTGCCTTCCAGTGAGGAATTTGCTACCGCTGGTGAGCTAAACAATGCTTAGAGAGCCCAGCCACGATCGGAGGATGAAGGAAGGGGAGGAAGGTTTCAGAAAAGTGTGATCCCTGAGTGGGGTCTCAAGAAGGAGAAGCCTGGGAAGAAGGTGGGGAAAGAAGAGGAAGGGAATTTCAGGCAGAGGAAGAGGTAACAGGCTGACCCATGCGGGGGGAATAACAAGAGATCCTTGGAGTTTGGGGCCATGGTGTATCTGGAGTGTGGGGATGGCGACTTCTCCGCAAAGATGAGAGTGTCAATGACAGTCCACTATATGCCAGGCACAGTATTAAGCACCCATGTGCATTTTTCATTGCATTGTCATAACAGACGTTAGAATCATTGTTTGCTTTGTATATGGAGAGAATAAGACACAGAGAGGTTAAGTTATTTGCCCAAAGTCACACAGCCAGTAAGTGGAGGAGCTTGGACATGGAGCCTTATTGCAGCTAAGGTGAGGTGGGGCCAAATCAGGCAATACCTCATGTGTTACTCCTGCATCTTTGAATTTATTCTGACCTTGATGGGAGACTCTGGAAGGTTTAAGCAGGGAGGCCATGTCACTATGACCACGGCACAGAGAAGGCAGAGAGAGGGAAGGTGGGATCGGAGGTGATTGCAGGAATCCAGGTAAGAAATGGCAAGGTCTCAGCTAGGACAGTGTTAGGGCATGAAACCTAGGAGAGAGATTTAGGAGATATTCTGTAAGCCACTGCCCTCCTTCCCAGGACTTGGGGACTGATTGGAGGTGGAGGAGTGGAGTGGAGCAAGAAACAGGTTTGTAGGAGAAGCTGACAAGTTCTATTCTGGACACATTGAACTGGAGGTGTCTGTGCAGTGTCTGAGGGCCAAAGTCTCATAAGCTAATGGCCCTGTGGTTCTGGAGTCAGGAAGAAAATTGGGGCAAGAGATGAGCCTTGGGGGTCACCAGGATACAGGTTGAAGGCACAGGTGGAGGAGAGGATGGCGAGAAAAGAATAGAAGGTGGGACATAAGTGGGGGGAACTGCAAGGGTTTAGGAGCAAGAGGGTGTAGAGGGACACACTCAGACAACCAAGAAGGAGCAGTCAGAGGTATGGTGGGGACATTGCAAGAATAGTTGCATAGGCCATCGAGAGAGGAGAGAAGGTCCAAAAGGCAGCATCAATTCTTCAGAGGCCAAGCAAGAAAATTACCAACAAGTGCCCATGAGGTATGGTCACAAGGACACCACTAGTAATCTTAGTGGGGTCTCTTCATTGGGGACTCCCACAGGAAGATTGGGGTGCACTAGGGAGGGAAAAGGAGGTGAAGGAGAGGGAAATGATTAAGAAGCACACAGACCAGAAGCTTGCCTCACCCAGGGCCCCTTGGGAAGCTTTGATGCTGGAGGCCCTTCATCTTTCGGTTCGAAGCCATGTTTGATGGGTTTTATTAATACACATGTGTTTGTGTATCGACCTCCATCGTTTAACTAGCTTTTGGGAGGAAGCCTTCTCTCTGTTCTTTTACCATCTTCTGGAAGAGTGCTCGCAACTGCTTACATTGCATATGATCATGCACACCATCTCTCGGTCCAATTCCAGGCTCAAAGTTCTTCTGGTTTTAAACTCTTATGATGGTGGGCAGGGGTGGGCAGGATCCATACCTTTCAACTCTTCACATCACGTGAAGTGATCTAGAATGGCATGTCCACATCCAGCCTGGGAGAGCCACCGTGCACTGCATTGCTCCTGTCAGGTCCAGCACCTGCCATCAGTGGCTTGAGAAGGAAGGCAAGGTGTTAGAAAATTCAACTCAGTGATGCATGTCCTCACTCACCAATTTGTGAATGCAGGCAAGAAGCAGAGCAGGCAACAGAAAGGACCCTCTAATTGAGTTGACATGGGGGAAAATGCATTTATCTAAGTGTCATCCTTTGGAGAGATACTTCAGTATTGGCTTTGACTTCAATGGCTGATACATGAAACCAATCACCTAGGGATATCCTAATAAAGATTCATTCATTCATTCATTCATTCAGCCAACAAATATTTATTAAGAACTGTTGTAGTTTTGTTTAACAGCTACAAATTATTTTACATTCTTCCCATTAACATAGGCATGTAGAGTCCCATATTTAACAGCTTTGACCAACAGAATGTGGTAGAAGCTCAGCTTTGTGACTTCTGAGGCTACAAAGCTTTAGCCCAGTTCACGTAAAGCTAAACCACCATATAAAGAATCTGATGACCCTGAGATTACCAGGCGGGGCTCCACCAAACCTTCTCGGGTGAGCCCCACCTCCCAACTATTCCAACCCAGGCATCAGGTACATGACTGAGGATGACCTCTTGGAAGTAGATTGTCTAACCCCATCTCAGCCTTTTGAGATACTCCCAGCCACTCTAGTCTTCCCTGCTGAGGCCCCAGACATTGTGACACAGAGACAAGCTGTCCCTGAGGGGTCCTGTCTGATTCTGTGGGCATAATTAAATGGCATTGTTTATGGGAAGGCCATTCTGCATAATGGATAAGAATTATCTGGAATAAGAACCTATTGTGTATTAGGTGCTATTCCAGGCACTGCAGATAAGCAATAAACAAGATAGGCAAAGTCCTATGTGGGGCTAACGTGCCACCTGGGAAAGACAGATAATGTAAACAAATAGTCAGTAACTCAAAGATTCAGAAAAATAAAACCACGGAATATAACAGTGATTGTCAGGCTACATTGGGGGGTGATAGGTCCAGGGAAGGTCTATCATAGGAGCTGATATTTGGACTGAAAGTTGAATGATAACAGAAAGAACAGGAACAGCAAGTAAAAAGGTGCTAAGGATACTAAAAGAGCAGACAGAAGCCAGTGAAAGTGGAATGTGGTTAAGGAAGGATATGAATGGAGGAGACGAGGCCAAAGAGATAGGTTGGGTCAGTCCAGCAGGACCTTATGGACCATGATGAGGAGGCTGGATTACATCCTAAGAGTAAGTGACATGATCTATACATTAAAAAGTTGGTTCTGACTGCTGTGTAAGGAATGAATTACAGAGGAACAAGAGAGGAAGCAGGAACACCAGTAAGGAGCCATGGTAGTAATCCAGGTCAGAGATGATGGTGGCTGGGACAAGGAGGTCATATTGGAGATGGTGAGAAGCAGATGAAACGAGGCTGTGTTTCTGAGGTAGAGCAGACAGCTCTCACTAATGGGTTGATTATAGAAAGCAAGAGACAAGGAAGAATCAAGGACAATTCCTGGATTCCCTATGTCCATCTTGGATTCTGTTCTAGGTATTGTGGATGCTGTTTTGTGGAGATTCTGGATTCTGTTATATTCCTCTGAAGAATATTGATGCTTATTTGTCTGTTTGCTTACTTGTTTTATAAAGCAGTAAACTTGCCCAGACTCAAACTGCAGACTCTGCCTTTTGGGAAGTTATTCAAATCTCAGTTCAGTTCTCCTGGCTTTGGCTGGGCTGTTGGAAGTCTTTTCCATACATGCATGGTTCAGGGATCAGCCAGAGATGTGGACAGAGTTAGTACACAGAATATGGGGCCAATCCTCTCTTTTCTGGGGTTCTCCTCTCCCCCTTAACAGCTATACTTGCCCAGACCCTGTCTTCTGGTTCTTTCAGCCAGAAAGACTGCAGATTTTCTACTGGAGTTTTAGCTACCCTATGTAGTTCAGGCTGGGAACTGCCTTCAGGTGAAAGCCATAGAAATAAAAAATAGAAATAAGAAATGCCATTCCTTTATTCCAAGTGCATAGCCCCTTCCTGTATCTGCCTGCTTTTGTTCACTCTCCAATACATTCAGGTAGGGTTTTTTAAAATTAAACTTTATATTTTGAGATGATTTTATTTTTTTCACATTTAATAATTTATTTATTTTTTTTTTTTTTCAAATTTTTTTTTCAATTTTTTTTTTCAATTTTTTTTTTTTTTTTTTTTTTTTTTTTGGGACTGAGAGAGACAGAGCATGAACGGGGAAGGGGCAGAGAGAGAGGGAGACACAGAATCGGAAACAGGCTCCAGGCTCCAAGCCATCAGCCCAGAGCCTGACGCGGGGCTCGAACTCACAGACCGCGAGATCGTGACCTGGCTGAAGTCGGACGCTTAACCGACTGCGCCACCCAGGCGCCCCAATAATTTATTTATTTTTTAATTTACATCCAAGTTAGTTGGCATATAGTGCAACAGTGATTTCAGGAGTAGATTCTTTAGGGCCCCTTACCCATTTAGCCCATCCTCCCCCACAACCCCTCCAGTAACCCTCTGTTTGTTCTCCATATTTAAGAATCTCTTATGTTTTGTCCCCCTCCCTGTTTTTTAATTATTTTATATTATATTATATATATATATATTTATGTATATTATATACTTTTTTATATTTTTATATTTTTATATTATTTTTGCTTCCCTTCCTTATGTTTTGCATCTTAAAGTCCTCATATGAGTGAAGTCATATGATATTTGTCTTTTCCTGACTGACTAACTTTGCTTAGGATAATACCCTCTAGTTCCATCCACGTAGTTTCAAATGGCAAGATTTCATTCTTTTTGATTGCCAAGTAATACTCCATTGTGTGTGTGTGTGTGTGTGTGTGTGTGTGCGCGCATATATATATATATATACATATATATATATATAAGATATATATATGTATGTATACACCACATTTTGAGATGATTTTAAAACCATATAAAGTTGTAAGAAGTAACAGAGATATCCTTTGTACCCTTTACTCAGTTTCCCCCAATGGCAACATCTTGTAAAACAGTGCAATAGCACAACCAAAATATTGACATTGAGATAGTCAAGATACATAACATTTCCATCACTACAAGGGTCCTTCGTCATTGTCCTTGTATAGCCATACTCCCTGCCCTCCCACCTACATCCCTTCCTTAGCTCCTGGTCACCACTTATTAGTTGTTCATTTCTAAAATTTCATCATTTCAAAAATGTTATATAAATGGAATCATACAGTATATAACCTTTTGGGGAATTTTTGTGTTTGTTTTTGTTTTGTTTTTGCCCAACATAATTTCCTGGAGATCCATCCAAATTGCACGTATCAATGGTTCATCCCTTTATTCCATGGCAGAGATGTATCATAGTTGTTTTTTTTGTTTGTTTGTTTTGTTTTGTTTTTGACCATTCACCTATTGAAGGATACCTGGGCTGATTCCAGTTTTTGGCTATTATAAATAAAGCTGCTATGACTATTTATATATAGGTTTTTGTGTGGACAAAAGTATTCATCCCTGGGATAAATGCCTAGGAGTGCATTGCTGGGATGTATGGTAGTTACATGTTTCACTTTTATTTGTTTATTTTTAAAAATGTTTATGTTTATTATTTTTGAGAGAGAGAGACAGAGTGTGAGCAGGGAAGGAGTAGAGAGAGAGACACAGAATCTGAAGCAGGATCCAGGCTCTGAGCTGTCAGCACAGAGCCTGAGGCGGGGCTTGAACTCACAAACCACAAGATCATGACCTTAATCAAAGTCAGTTGCCTAACAGACTGAGGCACCCAGACACCCCTCACGTTTAGCTTTTAAAAGAAACTGCCAAGGGTTCCTGGGTTGCTCAGTTGGTTGAACCTCCAACTCTGGATTTCAGCTCAGGTCATGAGATGGAGCCCTGCATTGGGCACCCTGCTGGGCATGGAGTCTGCTTGGGATTCTCTCTCCCCCCTCTCTCTCTGCCTCTCCCCTGCTTGTGCTTGTGTTCTCTCTCTCTCTCTCTCTCTCTCTCTCAAAAAAAAAAAAGAGAGAAAGAAAGAAGGAAGGAAAAAGAAAGAAAAGAAAGAGAAAGAAAGAAAGAAAGAAAGAAAGAAAGAAAGAAAGAAAGAAACAGAACTGACAAACTCTCGTCTAGCATGGCTGCACCATAACACATCCCACTAGCTGTGAATGAGGGATCCAGTTACTCTGTAGCCTCACCAGCATTTGGCCTCATTACAATTTCTTATTTTAGTCATTCTGATAGGTATATAATGATATCTCATTGTGATTTTAACTTGCATTTCCCTAATGGCTAAAGATATTGAGCATCTTTTCATGTGTTTATTTGCCATCTGTGTATCCTCTTTGGTTAAATGTCTGTTCATTTCTGAGCTTAATCTTTTGGAAAGGAAAGCAACACGTGTAATTCTAATATTTGTGTTCCCTGCAAGGCTCCACATTTTCAGGTGCCCCATCTTCCATCAGCTGAGGCTGGCATAGCAGGGCATTGTTGCTTCTAGGGTTCAGAAGATGATCATGGGTGTAAATCACCCATCAGATCAGAGAGGAGATTGGGGAGAAAGGAGGGAGAAAGCCAAATTTGTGGTGTCCTTAAAGAGAGAACTATGGATGGGATTCTTTCTCTCTCTCTTCATCTCTCTTTTTTTCTAACCAGAGCAGAGGGTCCTGACCCACTTCTCAGAGTCCCATCCCTTCTATATCTTCCTGAGGCATCCCCTCTCACAGCCTCTCTCAAAGCCACAAAAAGCTGATTACACTGTGTTGTACCTAGTAGGTGCTGCATAAATATTTGGGCTTGGTGGATTTGGTCTCATTGGAATCGATGGTGTGCACATGACAGGAAACCCAGTTAGAGCTTGCCTGGCCCAGAGCAGGAATTTGTTGGAAGGAGTCATTTCTGAGGTGTCTCAAGTTAGTGCAGGAAGAGCAGGAAAGAGTCTGGGTCTCGGGCAGCTGGAATCCATAATCCAATCCATCACTACTCTCTCTCTGTCTCTGTCTCTCTGTCTCTGTCTCTGTCTCTCTCTCTGCCTAGCAGCTTTATTCCCTCTGAACACAGACTTCAACTTTCACAATGTGGGGAACATGGTTGCCTCTAGCCCTTACGCCCATGGCATCCAGAAACAGAGGGTCTGATCTTTAAGTTGCAGGGTTGGTTTTTTATGTTTATTTAGAGAGAGAGAGAGACAGGGCAGGACATGCACGAGCAGGGAAGGGGATGCATAGAGAATCCCAAGCAGGCTCCACACTGATCATGTGGATTTCACACACCCTAAGATCATGACTTGAACCGAAATCAAGGGTCAGATGCTTAACTGACTGAGCCACCCAGGTGCCCCTAGTTGTAGTTTATAAAGTCCTGGAGGAAGGTAATGGTGGACTCAGTGGGGACCAGGAGGTGGGCCATCATGACTGGCAGTAGAGAAGGGAAATTTTATCAAAGTGGGAAGGATTTGTAGACTCAATCATTAGATGCCCCCTCCAAGTTTACTGCCAACTTTGAGGGTTCAAATGAGACCATTGAAAGGCCCACAAAGCTCCTGCTTTCCTTTGCTCTTCTCACCTCCCAACCTGTAATATCTGCTGGACTCCAACCCAAATCCCACCCAAGCCTGGGAACCTGTTCAGCCAGCCTCCTCTGTGACCTCCTTCCTGGGGTTACTCAAACTTTTGATGACTTCTTCTGTGAGTTAGGGTCATGCTAGCTGCCATAACAAATAAACCCCTGCAACACAGTAGGTTACACAGTACAAGATTTTTCTGGCTCACTTGAAAGTGCAATGTGTGTGTTTGAAGTTGAGGTTGCTTTCCACATGTTAATTTGGGGATCTAAATCCTCTTTCCATCTTGTGGCTCCACCTCTCCCTGCCTCAGAGTCCTTGACATTCAGCCAGGAAGATGGGAAAGAGAGAGAGAAAACACACCCACTTCTTAGCCACCTCACTTCTAGTCACATTCTCATTGGTGGGGACTGCTCACATGACCCTTCCAGAATATAAGGGGTTGTGGGAAATGAAGTCCCTGGCTGGATAACTGCTTCTCAGCCATGACTTTATACTATGTGAGGAAGAACATAGGGAATATACCTCAGAGATTAATGCTGGTTTGGCTCCAGACCACCTCAAAAAATGAATGTCACAGTAAAGTGAGTCAAATGAATTTTGGGGTTTCCTAGCACATATAAAAGTTATGTTTACACTCTACTGTGTAAAGTGTGCAAAATATTAAGTGGGCAATAGCGTTGTATCTAAAAAACAATGTACATGCCTCAATTAAAAAGTATTTTATTACTAAAAATGCTAACCATCAACAGAGCTTTCAGTGAGTTGTAATCACTGGTAGCAAATCACCACAACAAATACAACAACAATGAAAAAGTTTAAAATATTGCAAGAATTACCAAAAAAGTGACAAAGAGACACCACGTGAGCAAATGCTGTTGGAAAAAATGGCGCTAAAATACTTGCTCGACACAGGATTGCCACAGACTTTCAATTTGTAAAAAAAAAAAAAAAGAACAACACAGTATCTGTGAAGCACAATAAAATGAGGTATGTGTGTGTTTTGGCAGACCGTTGGTCATCTTGCCACCACCCCCAACCTAGGCAGTCAGCCACCCATAGATGAGTGCCTCATTGTCCTCTGTTTCCTGTCTGCTAATCTCAAAGTCCACAACACCTGGAGCCCTGGTCTCTTGTCACGCCCAGAGACCCAACAGACTGATGGATTCATGAAAGGAGATGGTCAGCCTCACCCAATAATTTTCTAAAAGCAAATTGGCAAACTGTGGTCTTCCTGCCAGTTGCCTGGCTTTGTAAATGATGCTTTATTGGAACCAGGGTAAGGACTAGGGACAGGTAAGTGAGACGGGGTCAGGCAACAGAAGATTAGGTCATATCTTCATTTGAAATTTTGACAATTTGTTCATCATGGATTTTTGGAGTTACTTTTGTTTTTTAATAAAAAGTAGCATGTTAGGGATGTCTGGGTGGCACAATTGGTTAAGTGTCTGACTCTTGGTTTCAGCTTGGATGGTGATCTCATGGTTCGGGAGATCGAGCCCCGCTTCGGGCTCCATGCTGTCAGTGCAGAGTCTGCTTGGGATTCTCTCTGTCTCTCCCTCTCTCTCTGGCCCTTCTCCACTTGTTTCTCTCTCTCTCTCTCTCTCTCTCTCTCTCTCCTTCTCCTTGTCTCTGACTCAAAATAAATAAATAAACTTTAAAAAGAATAGCATGTTAAAGTATTTTTGATCCCGATTACTGAGTTTCTTGGTGTTTCTTTAAATGTTGCACCCAAGCCAAGTGCATCACTCACCTGCCTGTCATGGTCCTTCCCTCTCTGAAAAGCCTAGCATCTGGGACTGTGCCCAGCCCCAGGTAAGACTGACATTGAGAGAGAAGGAGGAGGGTCCCTCTGCTGTGTCCTGAAGAAGCATGCCACACTCTTTCCACCCCACCTGCCCTGAAGCACTGGAGTCTCCCGCTGCTGCTGGAGGGCCACTGTAGGTGGTGCGAAGGGCCTGGTGAGTCCCCAGAAGGCCTCCCTCCTCTACAAAGCTCCTGCTTCCTCTGAAGACGGCCCTGGGACCCTGCTTATCTCATTTCCCTGGTGTCATTTTGAGGTGAGTCCTGAAAGCTTTCAAATTGAAGCCATATCTCATAACAATTTGGTAGAGAGATACAACTGTCACCAGTTTGAAGCTATAGACTTTTCCAGAGTTATTTGATTTCACTTCACAGCCCCTAGGTTTTGCTCCTTTTTATTTTGCAGCTGATTCTCCCTCCCCCTCTCCTTTCCTCTCCTTCTATGGTGATCTCCTCCCCTATCACTGTGATTTCCATCCCCTCCAGCCTTGGAGTAGGTCCTGCCTGGGGCTGGGTTGGGAGGAAGAAGGAATGTCTTCATGTGTGATCCAGGCTCTGTCAGTTTCTTTGGTGATCATGGTATGGGGGGAGGTGGCAGCTTCCTTTAAAATGAAAATGAGACTGTTTCACAACCAAGTCAGACACCTTGCATCCTGCATGAGAAGGACCAAAGCTTGGGAAAACCATGTTACCCCTCCCCCAAGAAAACAGTTTCTATGAATTTATGGAAGTTGACCTATGACACACATTCATCCTATGGCCCTGCAGTTGTCTCCCACATGCCGAAGAGAAAAGCAAGAGCCATGTTCAAGAAGGTTCACAGCAGGGGCACCTGGGTGGCCCCATTGGTTGAGCATCCAGCTCTTGATTTTGGCTTAGGTCATGGTCCTGGGGTCATGGGATTGAGCCTTATGGCACTCAGCGTGGAGCCTACTTGGGATTCTCTTTTTCTTTCTCACTCTCTCTCTCCCTCTAAATTAATTAATTAATTAATAAACAAACAAATAAATGATGGTCCACAGTAGCATGCGCCATAATCACCCCAAACTGGAAACTACCCAAATGTCCATCAACAGTAAAATGGATAAATAAATTGAATAAATAATAATCATAATCCTAAGTAAACAGATGGGTAAACAAATAAATGCCATCCAATGGAATACTCTACAGCGGCAAGAATAAACAATCTACAAGTATACACACAGACACTATGTTGAGCAAAAGAAGCTAAACACAGAGCACATGCTGGGTGACCCCAAGTATGTAAGCACAAGAGGGCAAAGTGAATCCCTGCTGTCTGATGATGGTGGCTGCCTTACAAGGTAGAGGCTCTGAGGGCGCGGAGGGCTCTGGGGCTAATATTGTGATGGCTCTTGATCTGGGGGTGTGCAGTTTGTGAAAATGTGGCAAGCTGCACACTTAGGCCACATGCATGTTGCTATATATCTGCTATTTTTAAATAAGCCAAAAGCAGGCCCAGCTAGCCTCTTGGACTTTATGAGTGGTGAGGAGGTGTGAGAGGGGAGGAGGGCAGACTGTCTGCAGGCCTCCTGAATGCCCCCCTGTAAGGCAACCACCCCGAAAGCTGGGCTGCCTCCCACACGTGTCCTACCCCAGGATAGTCACGTGGAGCTCCACTCATGACCCCAGAACTCAACTCCCCAGCCTCCAGTCAAGCCAAGGCACATGCTCAGTTGAAGCTCAGTGCACCCCAGTCAGTGCTGGGTGGGTGAGCCGTGCCTCTCCAGGAAAGGGGGACATGAGCCCCTGTGAAGCAACGCTAAGACAGGGCTGGCTCTCATATGCCTGCCAGAGCTGCCATGCTCCAGGCCAACGACACCCTTCAGACTAGTTCAGCTCAGCCCCCTATGACCACACCGTGCTCCTCACAGCATCAAGAGAGGCCACTGGGTTGAGGGACAGCTTTCAGTGACACAGTCAGTGAGTGCATATTGAACATTCACTATGTGTCAGGCACTGTGCTAGATGCTGGCAACCCACTCTTGTCCTCATAACCCTGACAGATAAAAAGCAAGTACGAAATAAACAAGGTGATTGCTAATTGTGACAACAGAGAGGAGACCCACCCCTAATATTTATGGGCCCCAGACAAGAGTTCAAGTGGGGGCCACTGGCCTAAGCCCACTCCTTTCCTTTCCTGCTCTAGGCTCTATCCTGCTTCTGAAGGGGCCTTCAGCCATGTGAACAACCCAGATGTACACTTACCTTCCACCCTGTCCTCTCCATAGGTGCAGGAGAAGACACCCAGGGAAGAGAGCCCTGTGCAGCCCTGGCAGCAGGCAGGGGGGCCTTGTGCGTAGAGTTATATACACTCCTGGGCTCTGGACGAGGGCCCTCCTTTGGCCCCATCCACTCCTTGCCTTGCAGGGAGGACCATGGAGAGGGGAGGGTGCCTGTTCACCTGGTTAAAATGGCAGAACTGGTCATATTAACTGGGGTAGGAGCCACTTGGGAGAGAGGAGGTGCCATGTGGGTGCCGGTTATGCAAAGCCCCAGAAAGCATTGTGGGAGGAGGCAGGACGGAGTTCACAGAAAGAAGGCCAAGGCACCTAGAGCGGGGGGAGCTGTGTGGGGCAGACCATGCAGAGAAATGAGGGTTTTATTCTCAGGGCCACGGGACCCATGGGAGGGATCTTTATTTCTTTTGTATTGAGGTAAAATTGACACGTAATAAAATGCACCATCAAAAGTGTACAGGTCGACATATTTTATATATGCATACATTCATGAAAACACCAGCAGAGCAAGACACAGAACATTTCCAGTGTCCTAGAGAGCTCCCCTGTGCCCTTCCCAGTCAATAGCCCCTGAAAATAACTACTGTCTGGCTTACATTGCCAAAGATTGCTTTGCCTAATTTTGATCTTCAAATAAATGAGGTCATAGGACTCTGGGCTCACTTACGTCTGACTTCATTCACTCCACATTGTCTCTGTAAGATTCACTCATTTTGCCACATGTAGGGCAGGTCATACATGTGTGGCCATGTAGTATTCTACTGTGTAAGCTTACTGTGACATGCCTATCTATTCTCCTATGGATGGACAGTTGGGTGTCTCCAGTTGGGGAAGTTGCCCGGGAGTGGCACCACTCTACAACGTATGCCCGGGAGTGGAACCACTAGGTCGTAAGGTAGGTCTGTGTTGCCCTTTGTAGGTCCCATCAAGGAGTTCTTCAAAGTGGTTTGAGAGTCTGATGAAGGGCTTCCCATGGGAGCCTGGCACAACAGGCTGTGTATATAGGAAAGATCAGGTCAGCTGCTGTGTGAAGAGCCCTAAGGGATCAGAGTGGAGGGGAGGAAACCAGTTAGGGGGTGATGGAATGATCCAGGTAAGCAAGGATGAGGCACAGGTGTGACTGGTAGCAATGGGAATGAGGAAAACACTCTCCCACCTCAATGAGAAGGACACAGCAAGCTCGCTGGCCAAAGCCACACAACATAGAATCAGTCCTTAAACCCAGAGATTCTAACTCAGCCCCGCAGAGTCCCTCTTGGCTCAGCACCCCATCTCTCTTTGAACTGTGCATCGTGTGGCCCCAAGGGCAATGAAGCTGGTATGGGAAATTTCAGAGAGCAAATAGACCTGCTAGGGATAAGCAAACAATTAGCTTTCCCACCCGGCCTAGAAGTCACTTGAAATCATGTTGTTTTGCTCATTTATTTATGGCCCCTGTTCAGCTTCCCAAACACCCCATCTCCTTGTCTGTTCCCTGGAATCTCTCTGGGGTTGGAAACCCAGTAGCAAACACTGAGAGCTTTCTCAAGCCTTGTTCACACTCTACCCCAGGGACATATGCTACAGACTAGGAAGCTCACTTCCTTGGCACACTTCCTTTGGGCAGCCAGTGGTTGTGGCTAGTGTTGCACCCATACAAAGCCAGCACTGAATCTGGGGCATGGCAGGCCTCCTCCACCTATAAAAATCAGAGCCAGGAAATCCCACAATGTATGGTCTTCCTGTAGGGACTGGTGAAAATTTCTCTACTATCTAGACAGCAGGCTAATTGGAGACGAACCACCTTTATTACTCACTAGGTAGGGGTGATGACCATCTACATGGCTTTGGGTCCTCTGGAGGTATCAATGCAGGGTATCACTAGGACTCTTTGAGAACAATACAGAAATCCAATTCTAAGTAGCTTTAATAACAACACAACAAATTCATTGATTTGTGCACCTGAGAAATCTAGAGGTATTGGTTTCAGGAATAGTAGGTTCTGGGTGCTCAAAAATATTATGAGGCTCCAATTCTCTTCATTTTTCATCTTTGCCTTTATCTCTGCACTTTCAAGCTAGTTCTCTTCATGTAATAGAAAAACATGGCCACCGATAGAACAAGTCAATCTCAGCTAAAAAAGTGGGCCTCTTTACCAATGTAGTTTTCCAGGGTGGGCTTTCCTTAGACTAACCTGGGTCAGGTGTTTAACTTGAACCAATCACTGTGGTCAAGAGCCTTGATGTGCTGATTGACCATCCTGGAATCAGAGGTGCACTGAGCGGTAAGGAGGGGGCCCTCCAAAGAAAAGTGGGTATGTATTATTTGCAGGAAAAGGGAAAGTAGATGATGAACAACCATCAAAAAGCAGATTTTAAAATTGTATCTGGTTGCAGGGTGCATGGGTGGCTTAGTTGGTTACACTTCCGACTTCGGCTCAGGTCATGATCTCACAGTTCGTGAGTTCGAGCCCCACATTGGACTCTGTGCTGACAGCTCAGAGCCTGGAGCCTGCTTTGGATTCTGTGTCTCCGGACAAAACAAGACAGAGCACAAGCGGGGGAGGGGCAGAGAGGTGGCAGGGGGGACACAGAATCTGAAGCAGGCTCCAGGCTCTGAGCTGTCAGCACAGACCCTGATGCGGGGCTCAAACCCACAGACAGCGAGATCAGACCTGAGCCGAAGTCGGATGCCTAACTGAATGAGCCACCCAGGTGCCCCAAAAAGAATTTTTTAAATTGTATCTGGTTGCTTCAAATACCTGCACTTTCCTCTTAGGAAGTTGCTGATAAACTCATTCCAGGTAGTCTGAGAAGAATGGATGGGTGGGTGAATGGATGGATGGATGGATGGATGGATGGATGGGTGGGTAGATGAGTGGGTGGATGGATGGGTGGATGGGTGGATGGATGGGTGGATATATGGGTGGGTGGATGGATGGGTGGATAGATGGGTGGGTGGATGGATGGGTGGATAGATGGGTGGGTAGATGGATGGGTGGAAGTATGGATAAATGAACAAATGCACACAGGAACAAATATTTACTAGTTGCAAGAATTTAAGCTACTTGAGAGCAAAAACCTAGCTGAGGACAGGGCACATAGTAGTAGGTCAAGGGTGGCAAATGCCTGGCATCACCAAGAGATGACTCTTCTCTTTCCTGTTGAGCTTGGACTGGCCTCAGAATCCTTCTTAACACAACACTCCAGATGAAACTAATCACCATCCTTTTCAAATATGTACATCACTTCCTTCAGAACCTGCCCCAGCTCTTTGGTATTGCTCAACAGAAGTATGTTGACATGAAGTAGGTATCTACCATGGGTTGGGCTCATTTGAACACATCACCTTGTTAAATGAAGGCAATCTGCTGTGTCCCCTTTCCTGTCAGTCTTCCCTTTGCCAAAGCTCCAATGAGTGTTGACATCAATCTATTTCCAGAAAGTGTCCACAGACCTTTAAGATGGTAGCTCTATATGTGAAGCCATCCCAAGACAAGAGACCCCACAGCAGAGGTGTGCTGATATGCATCCAACAACTAGCTCCCCCAAAAGAAAGGTCCCAAGATGTAGCATTTGCCAACTACTATGGCATAAATTCTCCCACTGTAACCAATTTCAACCTTCCAAACTGAAGCTACTGAAAATAGAACTCAGAAGGGATGTTGACAATCAGCTCTTGAGTGTTGACGTGAGCTAGCTGCGGCACCCCACAGCCTTAGAGGGTGTTGTGTTTCCCAAGGGATTCTAGAACCATGTGAGAATTGACTTTGAGGCTACGTTTCACCAAGAGTCACCCAAGAATATTTGCTTATCCTCCAATACAGAAACCTAAGTTCTCTTCTAGAAGTTTGCTACTTCCCAAATCATAGTCAATGTTACTTTAGGCTCCAAAGCAAAATGTGCAGTAAGGGGTGTCGGCTGACTTCATTCCATAAAACCTACTCTGAGGTATTGAATGCCTTCAGCATATCATTCAGTTCTGCTATTATTCTGTGGTGTTTGCATTTAATCCACTCACCAACAAAACAATAAGTTTTAAAGTCCCCCCCCCCCCCCCGCAATTTCATTATTGGAAATGGTAAATAAATGCCAAGGTAGTATATGACCATGGTGACCTGACTTCAATTATGGTCGGTTCATGACCAATCTTGTTCTGTCTACACCTGACCCATTCTGCACCTCTTGTATTACTCAGAAACAAATCCCAAACATCATCTCATTTATCTGCAAGGATGTTAGTAGAAAGCAATACCGTTTTAATCTGGAAAACTCATTGAAACTGAGGTGTTAGCAACTGAGGAGGGTCTAAACTATCAGCCTGCTCTGACTTGGTGGAATTTTTCACTGGGTCATAGGCTGAAGAATGATGTCGTGATAGTGCATTATTTCCCCAGTGGGGAAGTGGGGGGTGAAGCTTTTGGGGGTGAGGAGCTGTTAATGGGACCTAAATTACAACCTGTAAACAACTACTGTCCCGGCTGCTTGCAGGGTAATTCTTGTCACTACCCTCAATCAGAGGCTCGCACAAAAGGATATTTGAGTTCAATCCAAAGAATGCTCCCATTCTGTTCCAGCCCTGTAAGTCTCAAGTATCCAGATCTTGTTCCAGTTCAGACTGATTCATTAGAATGTTTTTAAGTGGGGTGGAGAGGGGCAGATGAAGAGCTGCAAAGTTAGGAAAATGGCCAGCCACTCAGAGCTCTCTGATTCCTCTGACTCTGGTGTGTCTGGAGGTCTCCCAGTCTGGGATGCAGCCCCTTGGAGGGAGGGCAGTGGGGTACTGCCCTCTGCCCAGCAGTGGTGACAGTCTGGAGGTCCACAAAGCCACATCCCGGAGTTCAACTTGTTTTGTGTGGCTCTTATAGCATTTATTTAAAAGACATGGGGATCTTTTGCCAATACTTATCAATTGGGAGGTTTTCCATAAAACTCTTAGAGGACATCCCAACAGCTTTTCGACCCAGCCTCATGCAAGGCAGGCTGGGGAACTCGAGCCCCCACCTCTCCCAGGGAGCCAGTGATGGACGGATATTGGTGGAATAAATACCCCATCTTCCTCACACGTAGGTGAGCAGCCTCTACAGCATGTTCTGGGCCATCCCCCGGGGTCTCCGGCGGCCTGAGTCCAAGCTGGACCCACCCAAGTACACCCCGACTGGGCTTCCTTCCCATGCCTCTCTCTCCCTTCCCCACTCCTCTCCTCCTGCTTCCAGGAAACTTCTCACAAATCATCTGCTTGCACTCAATCCGCACTCAATCCTTGTCTGGTGTGGGAGAATTCAATCCCAAGACGCCTTCCACCCAGCCTAGGCCTCCTAGCTTATCAGCCTCTAGCCCTCTGGGGCCAGTTCCTCTGAGGGCGGAGCACCACCACCAGCCAGTCATTGTGCAAAAGCGCAGCTAGCCTCAGAGATCAAAGCGGCCTCTGCATTTGGGGAAAATATTGGGTCAAATAGCATGTCATTTCAGAAAAGCTCTCAAGTACAGCATTCCCTGAGCTCTGCAATTACAGCCTCTTTCTCTGCTCACTTTAAATGCCCCTGCAAGCAGCTATTTACTCTCTGGCCCTGGGCACCACTAAAGGGCTCATTCTAAATATATCACGACTAACTCACAACGCTCATTGGCCCAAATGCATATTTGTGAGTCGCCCAAGCCTGTGGTTGAGTGCCTCTAAGTAAAACCCAGCCACTGTGGGAAGTTCAAAGTGCAGGGAGCAGAGCCCCTACTCCCCGCCCTCCCTCCAGGGAGTTGAGATTCATTGTTAGATTGGCTCCAAGGGCAAGAGCCTCCTAGGGTTTATAACAACATGTCTGAAGCTTTAAAATATGCACCAATAAATATTTGTCAAATACATTCTGAAGCCATACAGGTGGATCCCTTTTCCTTCCTTCTTTCCTTCTCTCTCTTCCTCCCTCCCTTCCTCTCCCCCCCTTTCTTCTTTCTTGCCCTCTTTCCTTCCTTCCTCCCCTCTCTCTCAAGGCATACGCGCCATGCGGTGCCATTGCTTGTGATGGGCAAAGACTGAAACCGGCCTTTGTGTCCCTGGGCATGGGAGGGTTAATTCCATTAAGTTCTCTCCACCTAATGGGATACTCAGTGGCCTTTTCAGAGGGAGCTTAATGCTCCGAGCTGGAAGTACCTCCAAACGTAGTGTTAAGTGAAAGAAAAGTGTGCACTGTGACTTGTGGGAAAAGGGTGGGGGGTACCTATAAAGGCATGCAATGTCTCTGGAAGGATAAACAAGAAACGGCCACCCAGGGTTGCCTCTGGGGAGAAATAAAACACAGGGGACAGAGGGGAGAAAGAAACTTCACTTTGCATGATACATATATGTGTGTGTCTGTGCACACACACACACACACACACATTTAATGGAACATCAATAAAAACAGAGAGGAGCCCTGTCCCCTAGTCTGAATCTACTAACCTTGGTGTGCAGTGTCACGATGGTTTCAGAATCCTGTGTCAGCTCCCTGTCCGGTGTCTGGCTCCAAGCAGTAACGCATAGGTCCCTCTTGAATAAAGCTAGTGTGGTCCTATGTGTGGCCCCCCGTCTCTCTAAATGAGACTGATAACTTTGCCTCCTCCAGGCAGAAGCAACAACAATCAGAAAAAAGAGTTCCAGACAGGACACAGCAGACACCCCTTCATTCATTCGGGACCTATTTGCTAAGTGCCTACTGTGTGTCAGGCAGGGTCCTGGGCTCTGGGGTTACAGCGGAACAAGACAGATAAAACTCTCTGCCCTCACAGGGCTTGTATTCTAACAGAGGAGGAAGGAGGACAGATGATCCCCAAGCTGAATAGAGGCGGTGTGGCTAAGGAGAGGAAATGGCGGGAAAGTGGATAGGAAGTGAGGGGTTGAAATCATCACTGAGAAGGTCAAGGCCTGAGAAGGGAAGGCAGTGGGGTCTGCAATATCTGGGGGGGTGGGGGGGAAGCCAGAGGGGACAGCAGGTGCAGAGACCCTACTGGCTTGAGAGGGGACAAAGCCCTCATTTGTGGAAGGGTCTGTGTGGCCTGGGCACCTGGGAGCGCCCCAGAGGCCTGCTTCCTCCCCTGCTTTGTGCACATAGTACCGGAACGGAATTGGACAAGTCAACCCCTGTACTCAGAGCTGGATGCAGCCAAAAGCCAGAGAGGATGGAGAGCTGTGTTGCTCACCTGGGCTGTCCCAAGGGGGGACGGATGTCCTGCTGCCACTGACCTCTGCCTCCAGATTTAGACCAAACAAGCTCTGGGGACCAAAACAAAAATAAATATTCTGAGAATGCTTTGTCCTCAATATCCCTCCACACAGACGTTCCCAGTGTGGGGTCTTCAGGTCATTCAGCCTGCAAAATAATCCACTGTGAGCCGCCCCTCCCCCCCGCCCCCCGCCACGGTGGCTCAGTCTGTTAAGCGTCTGACTATTGGTTTCAGCTTGGGTCATGATCTCACAGTTCATGAGTTCGAGCCCTGCATTGGGCTCTGTGCTGGCAGTGCAAAGCCTCTTGGGATCCTCTCTCTCTCTCTCAAAGAATTCAAGAATAAAAAATTTGAAAAAATAATCTACTGGGAGGAAAGGGATGTAGGGGGGCTCTTAAGATTCACCAAAGTAAGAAAACCTGTCTCACTTTGTTCAGTGGGCGGTGGGGGCTGGGGGGAACATCTGAGCCCCCTGGACAGACAAGTGTGTTGGTGTCAAGGTAAGCACCCATCTGTGGGGGTACATTCAGTGTAAGGAAATCCCTCCTCCCAGTCCCCTTAAAACCTTTCCCTTTGCCAAAAGATGGGGGGCAGGTGCAAGGGGACTTCCTAAGAATGCTGCCTAGAAACTCTACACTTGGGGAAACGCCCAGCATAAATGAGTGCTTGCGTGGGCATGAGCACCTGAAGGCATGTGCCAGAATATTCATAGTGGCACTGTTCACAACAGCCCCAGACGGGAACCAGACTCCCTCCAGCAAGAGGATATATAAATAACATGCGTACGTTCACACAGTGGAACACAACTCAGCAAGAAAAAAATAAACGACATACAGCGATGTATGATTCCATTTACATGAAGGTCAATGGCAGGCAAAACTGACCAATGGTGACAGAGGTCCAGAGTGGTGGCTAACTGGGGGGGGGGGGGGGGGGTGAGGGTGACTGACTTGAAAGGAGTGTGAGGGAAGCCCTGGGAACTGGGGTGCCCCATACTTTGATCTGGGCCATACAACTGGGCACACATGTAACATCCAGTGAGCAGCCCACTTCAATTCCTGCACGTACTCTCTACAGTAAGGGCCAATGAAAAAGCCAAAAGCAAAACAAAGAGTAAAAACATAAAAATAGGGGTGCCTGAGTGGCTCAGTTGGTTAAGCGGCTGACTTCGGCTCAGGTCATGATCTCACAGTTCGTGGGTTCAAGCCCTGCATCCGGCTCTGTGCTGACAGCTCAGAGCCTGGAACCTTCTTCGGATTCTGTGTCTCCCTCTCTCTCTGTGCCTCCCCTGCTCGCACTCTGTCTCTCTCTCTCTCAAAAATAAATAAAGATTTAAAAAAAGCATAAAAATACAGACAGAAAAGGGGGAAGAGGTAGCCCAGAGCTGCCTGCTTTTCTTGAACTACTAGGGATTCCCTAAAAGCCTTGCAGGGGAGGGGGTCCCTTTTCTCTCCACCCACCCCGCCCCCCGCTTCAGCCCAGCCCAGCCCACAGCCACCTCCAGCCCCCAGTGGGTCCCTCCACCATCCCTCTGGCACCCACCCCACCCATTGTTTACAGGGCCATCAGAGATCACATGCGACCTACTTAGGGACCTGAAACAGACTCCGTAGGGGAGAGGGAGATGGGGTGTAGGGATGGTGGGGTGGCTTCCCAAAACATGAATCTGGGCAGGCCACTCCTGTGGTTGACTCTCCTCAATGACTTGCCTTTGTCCTCAGGATAAAATCTCAACTCCTTAATATGGTTTACAGGCCCTTCCAGGTCTGACCAGAGGCCCCCCTCCTCCTATCCCACCACCCTCTCCCTGACAGAATGGACATCAGGTCCCTAACCAGGTCACGGGAGCTTGCTCCCACTTTCCCCATGCTGCACCAGCCTCAGCAACTGCCCCAGTGCTCCTCTGCTGGTCCTGCAGCTCTGTCAGCACCTCTTACCCTCCTGGGGCCACAGCCTTAGAGTGTTCATGGTACCAGTGTACAACCACCTGTCCGGGGGTCTATATCTCCTGTCAGATGAAGCCCCAGGAGGGCAGGGACCCACCTGGAAGGGCTGCTGTCATGCATGCCATAATGCGTGGGAAACGCCTAGTGAGTACCCAGTGAAATTAACATTTAACTTGATAAATGTTAATTTCCCTGCCCTGGATCAGGATGGGAGTGCAGGGAAGGGCTGAGGGTGTAGGGATTGGCTCTGGGGATCGTGGAAGGGCTTGGGGGGCTGAGGTGAGGGCCAGGCAGGCTTTTGGGATGGGCTGTAAGCCTCTCTCCCTTTGGGTTCTCATCCACTTAGACTTCTCTCCCTGTCCCAGGGAGAAGAAGAAAGGCCTAGAATGAGTCACTGGGGGGAGCTTTGGGAGGATTCTTTATGTCTTTCTTCACTGCTGTGCTTCAAGTGCCCACAAGCCCCTTTACGTGGTGGCCACCGGCCTTCAGCCTGTGCCCCACCCACCCTCACCATACCAAATGCTGGCTGTGCCCCTACTTGGGGCTCATCACATTGGGACAGATGGCTGTGCTCTTGAGATTCTTCTGGTGGATTTGGCAAAAGATTACTTACTGGATGAGTTTCAGAGACTGCCCCTTCCTTGTGACATGCCAAGGTGGGAGATGCTGGTCAGTGGCCTCTAGCTCCCCTCCCCTCCTGGCCTCTGATGGCCAAACAAGACAGGGAGGGAAGAGGTGAGGGATAAGGCAGTGGGAAGGAGGCCACTCCAGTCGCTGCCCCATCCCCTTGATGCCTTTACTTTCTGACAACTTATTCCTGCCCTTCTCCTTTCTTCTGTCTCTCCTCTCCCTGTCTGGGTTCTTAGATTTTCTTCTGAAAATACAAATCCAAGTCAACTATCTTGGAATACCCTGACTCCAAGAAAAATGTGTTGAAGGGGGTGGAAACAACTCAGAAGGTAGTTGAGAGTCTCAAGTTGGGTGAGCCTCCCAAAGAGGCTAAAGTCCCCAAGACACATGAGTCCCCAAGGCGGCCAAGATCTATGTGTTGGTCAAGACAACACACAGGCCTGAGGAGGAGCCGGGCCGTGGGGGTGACTGCTGCTGCTGTCACCCCCAAAGAGCATCCGGTCTGTCTGCATACTCACGCCTCAGCCTAGCAACCCAGCTGGCAACTGTGCAGCTGGAAGCCAGCGCAATGCCCTTGTCCCTAACACACCTCCAACCCCCCTGATCCCCCTGAACCATTCCTTCCTCCATTCGCGTGTTCACCATTTATTCCCAGCCCCTCATACTTGGTCTGATGCAAGTAGATGCCCGATGATATGTGATGAATGGATGGATGGATGGACCTATCTGGAAGGTTGTTGTAGCAAACCTGGACTCCCCACCCTTATTTGTAGGGCTTTACCAATTCCATCTGCCAGTGTCTGTCTCTTTTTACACAAAAGCTTTTTCTAAAGCCTCAGAAAGCTGCCCTGCCTGTGAGCACACCTGCCCCCCGCCCCCCGCCAGAGTTTCCCACTCCATTGAGCTCTGATTGCCCCCAGAGCTAACCTACTCTGTGACATACCTGTACTGGCCCCTTCCCTTCCCTGTCCACTCCCCCGGGGCCTCCCCAGTGTCAGAGTCTCACGGAGCACCTCCCAAATAAACGACTTACCGTTAAATCCTTGTCCCAGGCTCCAATAGCAGGACTTCTCTCGGACATACAGCCCCCAACGCTGCATAAAGCTGAATTTGGGCCTCCAACACCAGGCTCTGGACCCGTGCCCAGATGTCCACAGAGCACACAGCGGGCGGGTGTCGGAAAGGACAGAGCCGGCGAAGATTCACAAACAGAAGGGCTGTGACTGCCAAACTGAGAGAAGCAGCCAGGATTCCAGGGGTAAAGGAAAATATGAGGCCACAGGGACACAGTAAAGAGTGACAAAAGCAGAAATTAAAGTTGGAAATGAAAAGACCTCTACGGAACTGTGCCAGATGCCTGGAGGGGGACTCTGTCCCTCCCTCTGTTCTGGCTTGTGAAGCCGGCCGCAGTGGTAGGGGGAGGGAAGTTCACTGCTCAAACTTATGGGATGCCACACAAGCCTGTTCGCCACATCCTGTTCCAGCCCTGGAAGGCCCAGGAGTTCCATGATGACCAGCACAGAGCATGCACTCACGTCTGGACAGTGCCAGGAGCTATGTTTGACTTGGCAGAGATGTGTAAGGGATAAAAGTGGAGTCTGAATGCACATTCCCAGGTCCCCTGCTGGGGAATCCATGCCTCTGACTGCCTGGGGCTCACAGCTCCTTTCTGAGGGTGTGACTAAGCTCCCTTGGTGGTCTTGAACTTGTATATCTGGGATCCTGAGTTAAAGATGGCTCCCTGACTTCAGAGGAAAATGGGATGGGCATGTCTGGCTGCTGAGGACAAGTTGTGGACACCATGCGTGGAGCAGTGGGCACTGGGAAGGGAAGCTGGGAGTCTGGAAAGCATTGGCCTCGCTGTGAGCACAGCGTGCCCTCCCCACACCTGCAGGACTACTGTATTCAGCCTCAACTAGGAGGTGGGTGGGGTATGCGCACCCCCGTGAGTGTTCCACATTGAGTCCTAAGTCTGCCAGTCCTTCAGTTGGGCTTCCAGGTATGCTTCTTTTTGTTTTATTAAAAATTTTGTTTAATCTTTATTTATTTTTGAGAGAGAGAGAGAGACAGAGTGCAGCAAGGGAGAAACAAAGAGAGAGGGGAGACACAGAATCCAAAGCAGGCTCCAGGCTCCGAGCTGTCAGCACAGAGTCCCATGCGGGGCTCAAACTCATGAACCATGAGATCATGACCTGAGCCGAAGTCAGACGCTTAACTGATTGAGCCACCCACATGCCCCTGTTTTTCTTTTTAATTTTTTTTTTAATGTTTATTTATTATTGAGAGACAGAGAGAGACAGAGCATAAGCATGGGAGGGGCAGAGAGAGGGGGAGACACAGAATCCGAAGCAGGCTCCAGGCTCCGAGCTGTCAGCACAGAGCCCAATGCAGGGCTCGAACCCACAAACCGCGAGATCATGACCTGAGCTGAAGTCAGACACTCAACTGACTGAGCCACCCAGGTGCCTCCCAGATATGTTTCTAAAACACTAACTACAGGTCACATCTAATTGAAAGGATATTTACACTGCCCAGGACACAAAAAGAAATGCCCGGGTATAGGATGGCAGTGGGCAGAGAAACCCTATCAAGAGCAAGACAAGGGTGCCTACAGCCTAAATTATGAAACCTCTATTTTGAGTTAACTCCTTGGGCTGCTGTTAACTGGACTTAGGCTTGTCCTTGTTTGCATAGCCATATTAACTCCATCTACCCCTGTGCTGTACAGTATGGTGGCCTCCAGCCAAGCACAATGATAGAGCATTGGAAGTGCAGCCAGGGCACCTGGGTGGCTCAGTTGGTTAAGCATCCAACTCTTGATTTCAGTTCAGGTCATGATCTCACAGTCTATGAGTTCGAGCCCCACATTGGGCTCTGTACTGATGGCACAGAGCCTGCTTGGGATTCTCTCTCTCTCTTCCTCTCTCTCCGTCCCTTACCCTCTCTCTCTTTCTCAAAATAAATATAAATAAACTTAAAAAAAAAAAAAGGGGGAAACACAGCTGGTCTAACTGGCATGTGTTGTCAGCATCAACCATGCACTGATCTCAAGAAAAAGACTGATTTCAAGAAAATAAGATGAAGTACTCATTAATAATGTTTTATACTGACTACATATTCAAGCGATGCTCTATTTATATATTGAGTTAAATAAAATATCTTATTAAAGTTCATCTCTCTTGTTACAGGTTGAATTGTATGTCTCCCAAAGATGTGTTAGAGTCCTAACCACAGAATGTTATCTTATTTGGAAATAGGGTTGCAGATGTAATCAACTCAAATGAGGTCATCCTGTAGAAGTGAGGTGATTGATGTCCTTCTAAGAAGAGAAGAGACACAGTGATATGTCTACAAGCCAAGGAACACCAGGAATTGTCAGCAAACAAGAGGCAAGAAGCCTCCTCTACAGGTATTGGAGGGAGTACGACCCTGCCCACACCTTGATTTTGGACTTCCTACCCCCAGAACTGTGGGGCAGTAAGTTTCTGTTGTTCTAAGCTGTCTAGTTTCTGGTACTTTGTTACAGCACCTGTAGAAAACGAATGCATCTCTTTTTATTTATTTTCATGTGTCGACTAAACTCTTGTGAAGGGGACATACTACTGTTTCCATTTTCCAGATGAGAAAATGGAGGCCCAGGGAGGCCAAACAGTACGTGCAAAGTTGCCAGAGCTACTAAACAACAGACACAGACTTCAGACCCCTGTCTTCAGACCTCAGTGCTCTTTCCATTGCTGACCAGAGATACTCATCTGTTCATCCTGCACTGTTTATTGAGCACCTACGATTTGCCAGACACCATTCTAGGCACTCGAGATAGATTAAGGAACAAAGCAAAGAGCCTTGTCTCCTTGTGCTTACACAGTAGCAGGGAGAGACAGACATTAAATAATAAACATAATGAATACAGAAACTATTTATCGTATCAGAGGTAAATGCTATGAGGAAGTAACTAGGACAGGGTAAGGGAGCTGGGGGCGGGGGCGGGAGCAGGGTGGCGGCCAGTGTGCAGTATTAGAGGGTCAGGTGGGGCCTCCTGAAAAGGCAAGATTTCAGCAAAGACATGAAGGAGCTTAGGAACTAAACCATGCTGATCTCTGTGGGAAGCGTGTCCCAGGCATATGGGACAGCTGGTGCAAAATGACTGTGTGCAGACTTGAGACACAATCAAGGGGAAATGACGCACCTACCAGGTGGGTTCTTGGTGCTTCTGCTGCTCATTTTGAATGTTTTCTTCTCACCTCTTCATGAGCCTTGACCAGCCTTGACCACAAGGCCCCCGTAGGAGAAGAGCCTTAGAAGGCTCACCCGGGGTTGCCCTGCACAGGTGGACAACGCAGCCACAGGAAAGCCTGGTGCACAAGGACGTCAGATGTCCACCCACCAAGGACAGTCCGGGGCAGCTGGTCCGCACAGATTCTGGGAGTCCAGGGTGGACAAGTAGAAGACCATCCCCTGCTGAATGGGGTTACACAGGCTGCTGTCCCAGAGTCTGCAGGAGGGCCTGGGTCGGGGACAGGAGCCAGAGAGAACATTTTACTTGCCCAGAATGTGCCACTTGCACTTTACTCACCTGCAGATATAATGCCACCTGTGTCACTATCAGCGGTGGGGTGATATCGGTGAAGATTATTTGTTTAAGGCAGTCTAGCCCCAAGTGTGTGAAGAGTGGTGTGGGGAGTGTTTTTGGAAGGTGTCCCAAGAAGAAGAGTCTGAGATAAAGTTAAATATCCCTTCTCTGAGAACAGGGTGTGACTCTGATAGCCCCTGGGCTTTGGAGGGGACAGTACTCTTGGATGTTTGATTGTACGGTTTCACTATTAATTATTTATTCCAGTAAGAACACCAGTACTCTTACGAGACACCCTTGTGGCGTATCAACCATGCTTCCCTGGCCAAGGCAAATAACAGAAAGCCAGAAAGCCCAGTGTCCCCACAGGCATCATCAGAGTGGTGGCATGTCGGCCACATGAAAGAATGGTGATTCCTAGGGCTCCGGCCATCCTGGCCAGAAGGGGCAGGGCCAAGAAGCAGTTTCATTTCTTGGCAGAGAAGGCAAGAACAGACTCTCCTCCCACCCCATGGCCCACACCCTCCATGCTATCTGTCCTCCTCCACTCAGTCCAGTATTGCTCAACAGGGTGGTGGCTCTGGAGGAGAGCCCCCCTCTTGACTGGGATAGAGGAGAAAGAACCGAGCAAAATGGTGGCCCTGGGGTCAAGAGCCAGCATCCTTGCCCTCTCCGCATTCCCTACAAGGGGGTCTCTCTGGCATCCATTTTAATACAATCCCCATTTTGCAGATAGGGAAATAGACCCATCCAGAGGGGGCCAGATTCTGCCCAAGACTGTGCTGAGGTCAAGACAGAGCTGACTTCTAAGCTCATGCCCCCATCCTGGCCCATATCCTCTCTCTCGCTGAGGTCCACCTCCTTGGAAAAACAGAAAACTACTTCCAGAAAAATAAAACTCACGGAGGCTTCAAGACTTGAACAGACAGGTTCGTTTATAAGCGTCTCAACGAGGGGTCTTCAAACTGCATTCCGAGGAGCCCCTGGACTCCTTGTAGGGGCTTCTGGTGCTGTGACACGGGTGTGGCTCCCCACCCCACCCCCACCGCCTGCACTGTGCCAGAAGATCTCTGTTCTCATCTGTTCCATACTTTGAGTTCCCACGTTGGACTTCATTTAAGGAGTTCCTTATCTGAAAAACAGGCTTGGAATAGAAAAACAACTGCGGTGCCGTCAGTCAATACGGCTCGGCGTCACAAAGCCATGGACTACTGATACATTCACCACCATGGATGTATCTCAAGGGCATTACACTGGATGAAAGAAGCCACATTCAAAAGGTTATGCACTCTACGATTCCACTTACATGACATTCTAAAGAAGGTAAAAGGGCTGGGACAGAAAACAGATCAGTGATTGCTAGGAGCTGGGGAAGGCAAGATTGACTGGAAAAGGTCACAGCGATCTTGGGTTCACGGGAACATTCCATATCTCGATAGCGGTGATGGCTGCTCATTATATGCATTTGTCAGAAGTCACAACTTGTTTGCTAAAAAGGGTGAACATTATTGTACGTAAACAATACCTCAATAAACCTGACTTGAACAAAAATTAGTAGGGGTGCCTGGGGGGCTCGGTTGGTTAAGCGTCCAACTCTTGGTTTCTGCTCAGGTCATGATCTCCCGGTTTATGAGTTCGAGCCCTGCATCAGGCTCTGCACTGACAGTGTGGAGCCTGCTTGGGATTCTCTGTCTCCCCTCTGCCGATCACTCGCTAGCTCTCTCAAAAAAATAAATAAATAAACTTTAAAAAGTGGCTTTAGAAACAATTGGAGATCCCTGCCCTAGAAAGCTTTCATTCTAATGTCTTCATGAACAATTTAAAAATGAAGGAAAAAGTAACAGCCTCTGAGTCTGAAGGATAAGAAAGGAGATGACCCCCCCACTGAGGGCCTTCTGCATGTAAGATAATCTGCTAGTTGTTTCAGTTCACCTATTAAAAGTCATATATATATGTGTATATACATATATGATTCATCATATATATATAATTCATAAAATTCATATATATATATATATATATACACACACACACATATATACACATATAATTCTATGGAGAAGCTGAAACTCAACAAGCTAATTGCAGCAGATTGCATTTTCCAGACAGCAAGAGATAATGTAAAAAAAAAAAATTACAATAAAATAGTAAAACACTGTGTTTTAAGCTACTTGGTTTGGGAGGTGATTTGCTGTGCAGCAGTAGATAATTGGAACACTAGGTAATAAGCCCAAGGCATCTCCACAGCCATCGCTCGCTCCCTGAATCCCAGATCGGTTGCCTCTCTGTTCTGCTTTGTTCCTAAATAAGGCATTGTGGGTCCAAGCCTCCAGACACAGCCCCAGAGAGAAGCTCTGAACACACCACTTTCTAGAGCATCAGGATCCAGCCTCTGTCTGAAAGCCATGTGCCAACATGGTGCCTGACACACAGTAGGTGCTCAATAAATATCTGGCAAATGAAGGAAGAGGCTCCAGGCCCATTCTAATAGCTACCATAACAGTGAACAAGACACAGCTCCTGCCCGCATACAGACTGCTCTTTAGGTAGGAGACAGCAATAATAAGATGATTTTAGACACTAACTGGAGTGAAGAAAATGAGCAGGGCCATGTGACAAGGAGGGAACTGGCTGTGATATGGAGGTCAAGCAAGCCCTCTCTAAGTGGACGGCCTTTGAAACCTGAAGGATAAAAAGGATGCCATCTCTGGGCAAGTGAAAAGCTGTATTCTGGCAGAGGGAACAGCCAAATGAAATAGCTACAAAAGACATATACACACACAGACAATTCTAAAACCAGAAAAGGAAGACTCACGTTGATGGAAGCCTCACTTCTGCTGGAGAAGAGTCACTAAAACAAAGAAACGACAGCATGGAACAAAGGGAAAGGCATCGGTTAGGACGTGAGAACTAGCTTTCTCACGAATTCCCCTCATGACCTTGAGGGGGTCTTTGTCTCTCTCTGGGCCTCTGTTTTGCTTGCTCTGAAACGAGGAGTGCACGAGCGTCGGCAGTAGGCTGGAGCCAGCTCCTACCAGCTTGTGAGAGTAGACTGTGCGCGTCTCTGCCTACTTCCACACTCAGTGATGTCACTCGGGTAGGCTGCAATCGGCCATGGAGGGACTTTCCACACCATGGAAGTTGGCAAATGCTGCAGAAGGGACTGTTTGCCGTTGTTTTGAGAGCTGGTTGTTCAACACATACTAGCACACCGCTGGATTAAATAAGTGCTTCTCAAGCCTTTGGTTAAAGTCTCCTATTGTCATTTTTAAATTCACAATTTTACATTCTATCCCCAGATGTATGTGTGCTTGTTTCTTCACATACTTGAAAATATAAACTTTCATTTTCCTAACTTCAGAAAGATGCATGATGGTAATCCTGTGGATTTTTTACATCACACACACACACACACTCACACACACACTCACACGTGTTCCTCCCTGGCTAAGTGCTGCCCTGTGGTCAAGGTTGGAATTATTCAATCCCTCCAAGGGCAAGGACTTCCCCTCATTGTGGCTCTCTTCCTCCTTTTTCTCTTTTTTCTTCCAAACCCAAGACCTTCCCTGACTTGGTTTTGAACTTGGGCACTGGGGAGGAGAAAGCAAGCCCTGGTAGCCCATTCACAAGTGCATTTGTGCCCTGGGGCTCACCACAGAAGCTGGCCAGTGTCTGCTCTTGACTCTGGGCCCAGGCCTGGCCAAGCACACATTCCCCACCCTTTTGTGACACCGCAGCTGTGTGACTCCTTGCTGGTGGCCCTAAAAATGCTGCCAGCGTCCACGGGTTATTTCCCTGCAGACAAAAAGGAATGAGAACTTCCTTTTCCTCCTCCTCCTCCTCCTCCTCCTCCTCCTCCTCCTCCTCCTTCTCCTCCTCCTGCTTTGGAAGTGTGTGGGTTTAGTTCATCACACTGGGGCTAGGTCTGGGAGATCTGTTTTCTGCGTCTCAGACTTGAGGCTGCCGCAGGCTTCCTGGCTGACCTTGGACAGATGGTTATGTTTTGTCTGGGCCTATTTTTCCGCCATCAGCTGCTGCTTACCTCATTGCTGGGGATGGCTGGGTAGATGTCTGAGGCAGCCTCGAAAAAAGCAGACAATAGTTCCAAACACAGAGCTGGTACATGGACTACAGTTCCATGCCATTGAAACAGGGGCAGAGACCCTGTTTCCACAGATGACAGACCCTGGGGTGCTAGAGAATACATCATGGAAAATTCCAGAAAAAAAATGTATACAAAGCAATGTCATCCCCCAAAGGAGGCTAGAGAACTCTTGGAGGGGAAAAAGCAGAGTGTGATGGGAACTGGGTGGGAGTGGGGGAAGGGGACAGCTGAATATTAAAGGGAACCTCTCCCCACTCTTCTCTAAACTTCTCAAAGCAGCACTCACTGTCTCTGCCTCCTCAGCCCCCAGGACTGCCTCCTCCACCATGCCACCAAATTGGCACCAAGGATGTCAGTGGCTCTTCATTGCTAACCCAATGACCAGTCTTCATAACCAATATCATCACCCACTTTGTCCCATTTGGAACAATTCTTTACTCTCTTTCTTAAAACTCTCTACTCTCCTGTCTTATCAGTCTCACTCAAAGTGGAACCCAAGACAAGGATGTGGGTACAGGTAGTTTATTTGGGAGGTGGTTCCAGGAGGCAGGAGTGAAATGTGGGGAAAGTGGGACAAGGAAAGAGCATATGTTTTAGGCTCTTGCTGTGAGAACCTGGAACTTCATCCTTCCTGGGTCCTTTGAAGAACTGTGTAGTATGCTCCTTAGAATTGCTTCCGCCAAGGATGAAACACAGGAACATTTAGCTGGACTCTTGGAGCCTACTGGTTAAGGGTCATTCATCAAGGGCATTAAATCCCTGAGGAAAGAAAGCAGAGAGCCATGATGGGTGCTGGAGGTGGGGAGCCATCTGCATGCACAGGAACTGTCCCTGCTGTAGCCCCAGTCAGTGATGGACTGAGGGATGACTTTGAGGGTACCATATGTCTCCTAGACTTGGCCTCCATGGCTGCTCACTCCTGTGATTCTCCTCTTGCCCTGTTACCACACCCTCTCCGTCTGTTTCCAGAATCCTCTTCATTCTGTCCCACCCCTCACAGGCTCCTCAACCAACTGCATTCCTTTGCAGACACCTGCCCTCTTGCCAGTCCCTTCCTCATCCAATGCCTTCGGCTTATCTCCATCAATGCACTAAGCACACTTTTCTGTTTGTAATTTCATCCTCCTCCAAGCAACTTCTTAAAGGCAGGAATAGGACTTCTGGTAGCCTGTTGCCCAATGCACAGTGTTGGGCACATAGGAGGTGCTCAAAAGAATGTAGCTCCTCTCCTCTTCCCCCTACTAATGGCGATGTTATGGAATCATGTTATAATTCCATGATAATGGCGTTGTTATGGAAGGTCCCAATCCTTAAGATCTAACATGAAGGTTGCTTGCTAGTTTCTATTTTCTTTACTTTCTGGAGGAAGCAGGGCCCCAGGATGGTGGGAGTTGCCAACCTCATAGGTGGGTTGCCTCTCTGGTATGCTACCTTGAAAGTCGCCTGCTCCAGAACTTCTCCATCCATCATGTCCCCTACCTGTTTCACAAGGCTTGGTGAACTTAACAATTCTATGTGCATTCCAAGAAATATGGGGCTTATTATAAACAAATGAGGGTTGGAGACTCCAATTAACCAGTAGATGAGCAGCCACTCCATGCACAGGACCATGCAAGGCACTGAGTTGCAAGAAGAAGAAAATGGATGAGGAAGAAGAAGGGAAGAAGCAGAGGACACCTCTGTCTTTAAGGAGTTTATAATCTAGGTGGTGGAGGCAAGACTGAGAACACAGACTCCCCTGCTGAGAAATGTTCATGTTTCCACAATCAATTGGAAAAGAGCAGGTTGTTTAGTAAATGGTGCTGATGAAACAGATGAAGAAAAATGAAATTGGATCCCCACCTATCACTTCACACAAAAGTGAACTCTAGCTGGGGTTAAAGACCTAAAATAACATGCTGTCAAGTTAAAAGAAGACATGGTAGAAGAACACCTTTATGGCCCAAAGATAGAAAAGGACTTGTTAAACACACCTTTAAATGCACAAATGATAACGTAAAATATTGGTGAATTGGTTTTATCAAAACCAAGGATCTCTACTCCACAAAGTTCACAGGCAGATAACAAAATGAGGGAAAATATTTGCAATGTCTAAAACTGACAAAGTAATATTTGAAATATTTGCATACCTGGGACATCTGGGTGGCTCAGTTAGTTAAGCATTCAACTCTTGATTTTAGCTCAGGTAATGATCCCAGGGTGTGGGATCAAGACCCGAGTAGGGCTCTGCACTGAGCATAGAGCTTGCTTGAGATTCTCTTTTTCCCTCTGCCTCTCCCCACTCACACTTGTTCTCTCTCTCTCTCAAATAAAATTTAAAAAATAAAATTAAAAAATAAGTTATTTTCATACCTTTTGCAAATCAATGAGAAAAAAAACAGCAAACCCAACCAAAATATGGGTAAAGGGCATGAACAGGCAACCAACATAAGAGGAAACCTACAAAAGCTAACAACTATTTAAAGAAATACTTAAAGTAGTTAGTAATCACAGAAATTGTAAAATCAAAACAACAATGAGATAATGATTTGGAACACTAGGACCTTCCACCCTATCGGTGCACATGAATGTAAACTGGCATGGCCAACACACTCCTTACTCTAAAAAGGAGTCACTCATCCTGTGAACCAGATATTCTGTCCCTGAGTCAATCCCCAGATTTGCTCTTACAAACCTGTAATAGGCCAAGGATAGAGCAGTGGATCATGTTGGTGGTGGTGATGGCAGGGGCCAGAAGCAAGGTGAATGTCCTTCACTTGGAGTGGAGACATTATGCAGACCACGTGTAGCTGGGAAGCCCAGCCAACAGTTTGAAGTAACAAAACAGGTATCACATATTGGCATGGCAGGGGCTTTATAACGGTGCTGAGTGAAAGGGGGGAAAAAAGCAGAATGAGATCCATGATATGACAGCATTCATATAAATTTAAATGCTGGCACCCAAAATAACAAAACATATTTTCAAGAACACATACAAGCTAAAGGAATAGACAGAAGGGTGATAGTCCAGTTACTATGGTCCTGTGACAGATTATCCCAAAACTTAGTGACTTAAAGCAACCATTCTATAGTAGTGCATGGGTTCCTTAGGTCAGGACCTTGGGCAGGGTTGTCAGGAGATGCTTCTGCTCCACACGGCATTGACTGGGGTCACTAGGTGGTATCTGTGGGAGTCTGGGCTGGTCTGCAGGGCTCAAGGAGCTTGCTGACATGTCTGGCATTTTGGCAGGGGTTCAGCTGGGGCTGTCAGCCAGATCACCTCCAGGAAGCAGCATTGGCACTAGGATGATGGTGTCAGGGTAGCTGGAGTTCTTACATGGAGGCTCAGAGTGCCAGGAAGCAAGGAGGAGGCTGCATGGAAGGCACACAGCATCACTTCTACCACACTCCACTGGTGGAAGCAGTCACAAGCCCACTCAGATGCAAGAAAAGGGACATAGACTCTGCTTCTTATTGGGAGAGCTTTCAAAGAATTTCTGCTCATTAAAAAACCTTCTCTGTTGCCTGTGGTAGGGAGGAATATAGGAGCAGAGAATGAGGCTAAAATAAAATAAATGAATAAGAAATTCTATGTGGAATGGTGGCTCCATTCAACATGTCCTACTCAAGAGCCTACGTGTCTAACCTTATTTGGAACAAGGATCTTTACCGAGGAAATTAACTTAGGGATCCTAAGATGGGATCATCCTGGATTAACTGGATGGGCCCTAACTCCAGTGCAGGTGACCTTATAAGAGGGAGGAGATTAGGTGACAGGAAAGGAGGACACACAGTGGGGGAGACTATGTGAGGAAGAGGCAGAGATGGAACTCTGTACCACCAGCCACGGCATGCTTGGAGCTGCCCAAGCCTGGAAAGAGCAAGGACAGATTCTCCCAGGAGCACAGCACTGGCAACGCCTTGATTTTGGACTTCCAGCTGGAAGATCTGGGAGATGACACATTTCTGCTGTTTTGAGTCACCAGTTTGTGGTAATTGGTCACAACAGCTCCAGGAAATGAATGCATACTGTGACATAAAAATGTAACAGGATCTTTTAAAAGGGCCTCTTCCCATCTTCATTTTTACTGAGGCCCAAAGGCCAGGAATGAGGAAATGGAAGGAAGATTCCAGCAGGCCAAAGGAAACCCGGGCCAGATTCGTAAAGGAGGTGCTTGGAAACCAGGCATGGGACTCTTTGTCTCCCAGCCACCTCAAGGTGTCAGAGGGTTGAACCCAAAGTGACCAGAGAGTTCTCTGAGGAAAGTGGTCAGCGAGTGTGAGGCCCACTCTCTGGGGAACAGGCGGGAATGCTGCCGTCTCACCTCAAAACTGGAGCAAAGGGAATCAGGGAGACCTTGCAGTTTAGGGGCCTAGGAACGTGAAGTCTAGAGGCTGTGGCCATCAGCCTGAGCAGGGAGGTGAGGGTGGGGTGGCTGCGCTGGAGCCAGCCAGGCCCCTGTGGATGGAAGTGACAGGGCAAGGGCGCCTGCAGGCTTGTCGAGTATCAGACAAGTGTGAGAGAGGGTGGCACTGAAAAGAACATTTCAAGTCCTATTGGGACGTGGCCCTTCCCTGACCCTCACCATTCCCCCTCAACTTGCTCCCAGGAAGAGCCAATGGCCAAGTGAATGTCAAGGAGGAGTAGGAGCCCAGGTCAGAGAAATAGCAAGAGGGCTGGTCCCACTTGCCCACTGCAAGTGGAGCGAACCTGAGCTGGGCGGGACTGTCACATCGGAGCTTGGGTGATTACACTGAACTGTGCATATTAATGTGTCAAGTCTTGTATTTGAAAAAGGGTCTGAGGACATTTTAACTTTATTTATTTATTTAGAGGGGCGAAGGGCAGAGAGAAGGAAAGAAAGAGAGAATCCCAAGCAGGCTCCACACCTGCAGCACAGAGCCTGATGTGGGGCTCGAACCCACAAACTGTGAGACCATGACCTGAGCCAAAACCAAGAGTTGGCCACTTAATCAACTGAGCCACCCAGGTGTCCTGGGTCTGAGGACCTTTTATGACCTAAGACTGAGCAGAGGAGCAGTGACAGTTAGAGGTTCCTTCCTGGGGTCAAGGAAGAATTGGCCTGATGGGAGTGTATGGGATGGGTCCAAGGTAACAAGAGCACTGTTGGGATCACACTGGTTCCAGTTATGGGGACAGAGATATTGACAGCTACCGCTTGTCACACCATGACTTGCTGAGTCAGCACGATGCTAGGGTACCATCATCTACCTGTGTACTCTCTTTTAAAAATGTTTTTATTTTTTAAATTGAAGTGAAATTCACATAACATAAAATTAACCATTTTAGGGGTGCCTGGGTGGCTCAGTCTGTTAGGTGTCTGACTCTTGATTTCAGCTCACGGTTCACGGGTTCAAGCCCCACATCAGGCTCTGCGCTGACAGTGTGGAACCGACTTGGTATTCTCTGTCTCCTTCTCTCCTTCTCTCTCAAAAATAGGTAAATAAACATTTTTTAAAAATCAACCAATTTTTAACTGTGAACAATTCAGCAACATTTAGTACACTCACAATGTTACACAACCAGCACCTCTGTCTGGTTCTGAAACATTTTCATACCCCCAGAAAGGACACCCATCCCCATTAAGCAGTTGTTCCCCATTTCCCATCTCTCCCAGCCCCTGGAAACTGCTGGTCTGCATTCTGTCTCTATGGATTTACCTATTCTGGATATTTTGTATAAACGGAGTCATACAACATGTGACATTCTGTGTCTGGCTTCTTTCACTTACCATAATGTTTCTAAGGTTCATCCAGGCTGTGGCATGTATCCGTACTTCATTATTTTTGTGATTGAATAATATTCTACTGTTAGATCACAGTTTATTTATCAGTTTATCCACTGGTAGACATTTGGGCTGTTTCCACTTTTTGGCAATTGAAAATAGAGCTGCCGTGAACATGTGTGTACATGTATCTGTTGGAGAACCAGTTTTTGATTCTTTTGGATATACATCTATGAATGGAATCACTGGTTAAATTCTACATTTAACTTCTGGAGGACTATTGAACTCTTTCCACTGAGGCTGAACTACTTTGCATTCCCACCAGCAATGTCTGAGGGGTACAATTTCTCCACATTCTTGCCAACATGTGTCATTTTGTTGTTTTCTTTTTTTATTATAGCCATTTTAGTAGGTATGAAGTGGTATCTCATTGTGGTTTGGATTTGCATTTCCCTGAAGACTAATAATGCTGAGCATCTTTTTATGTGTTTATTGACCATCTATATGTCTTTCTTGGAGAAACATCCATTCGAGTCCTTTGCCCAAGTCCTTTCTTTAATGGTGTCTTTTTGTTGAGTTGTAGGAGTTTTTAATACATTCTGGATACTAGGTCCTTACCAGATATATGATTTGCAAACACTTTCTCCCATTCTGCAGGCTGTCTTTTCATTTTCTTGATAATGTCCTTTGATGCACAAAAGTTTTTAATTTTGATAAAAGTCAATTTATCTAGTCTCACTTTTGGTGTTGTATCTAAGAACCCGGTGTCAAATCCGAGGTCATAAAGGTCTACCTCTGTGTTTTCTTCTGTCTTGTGGTTGGTCCATTTGAGTCAGTTTTGTCAATATGGTGTGAGGTAGGGATCCAACTTCATTCTTTTGCATGTCAATACACAGTTGTCTAGAACCTCTGTTTGACTCCTCATATTAATCCCATGACAGAAGCAGTGTTATCAATTCCATTTTACAGATGGGGAAACTGAGGTTTCAAGAGGTGAAAAGTGGCCCAAAACCACACAGATAGCAAATGGCAGGACTGTGATTTGATCTGAGAACTAGTGCACATCGTGGCCAATGCCTCCAGTGCCTGGGCCACCTCCCCTCAGTCCCTCTGATTTCAGAGTGGCTGTGATGGATGGTCCACGCATGTTGCCAGCATCATATCTCAATTGTGCTGGAGTGCTTCTCCACTTTGCCATCTTAGGGCTTTTTCTGAAGCCCTGAGAGGCAATGAGGTTCACACACGGGCACGACTCTAGGAGGTAACACTCTTCCGGGGGTTTAGTTGAAGTGAATTCCAAAGGGTTACTCAGTGGATTGATACTGAGTGCATGTTTCACAGAGATACCCAGTGAAGCACACTGCACCCCTACCTTCTAGGATCACCACGAGAGAAACCACCTGCACCAGTCCTTGCTCAGTTCTGCTCTTGAGGAACCCAGCCAAGACGCCCATCAGAGTTCTTAGCAGGGGACTTCCTGCCCCCACCAACTTCCCTCCCTTCAGACACTGCAAGCCCAGACCCAGGCCCACATGGTCCAGACCAGGTCACAGCACCTGCTGACCCAATATCCAACCTGGAGGCAAGGAGGGGTGAATGTTACCGCTGCTCTGAGCTCATCGACAAGAGAGACAGTGAGTCGCCTATGTTCATATTGATGCTGCTGAAACCCAGACAAGAAGTCTGCCTCAAGGCACTTCTTTTTCCAAGAATACATGGGCAGTGGAGCCTCCCCACAGAATCATAGCTCTCCAGTAGCCAAGTCTTTCTCCACTCCCTGGGCGGACCTCGCCTGTATAGACAATGTCCCTGCAGGAGGAACTGGGGAAAAGGCAAGTGCCACAGGGCCTGTACTATTTTGCTCCAGAGTTTTACTTATTCTCATTTGTAACTTATAGGTACAGATGAACTTTCCTTATAGAGGGACTTGAACCAAGAGACTACCCTGAACTCAGCTCCAGAAACCAGAAGAGTCCCAACAGCCTGGAGATGTGAATGGCCACAGCCTCAAATCCCCTGCAGGCTCTGATGCCTGCCTCCCTCTCTGCCAGGGGCTCCCCTGCCTTCCTCTCCCACCGCCCAGCATACCAACAAAATCCTGCCCCATCTCCTATCTCAGACTTCACCACTGTTTGAAGGCTGTCATTTTCCAGCCCGCCCCCATCCATCCCCCGCCAACCCACAAGCTGCTGGGACAGTGTGATTGTGGGCTAGGAATCAGAGAGCCACATCCAGCTTCATGGTCTGCGGTTGTCCAGATATTTAATGGACCCATTGCTACCCCCCAGGGTCAGATGGCAGAGGGCGTCAGGATGGGAGGGCTTGACCTCACAAAAGCATCCACTTCCCCAATATTGAATGGCTTATTTTATTTTCATTTTTATTTTTTCTCAAATGTATTCATTTTTAGAGAGAGAGAGAGACAGGTAGAGAGAGAGGGGGAGACAGAGGATCTGAAGCAGGGTCTGTGCTGACAACAGATGACAGCCCTGATGTGGGGCTCAAACTCACGAACCGCAAGATCATGACCTGAGCCGAAGTTGGACGCTTAACCGACCAAGGCACTCAGGCACCCCTGAATGGCTTATTTTAAAAACCTGTCTTGGATCTTGCCTTTTTCCCCAGGTCTTGTTTTTTCCACCTTCCCTGACCCCTTCCCCCCCTCCATACATATGGGAATACACATGCAGAACTGCAACCCTTTGTTTACTCGCTGTAACCCTGTAAGACACCAGCTCTACAGTCTTGGGGATCACCTAACATTGTGCAGTGTGTGTTGCTGGGGCACAGTGAATGTTGAATGAATTGCACGTACACCACACATGTATGAACATGTGCACACACACACAAACACACACACAGCAGTCCTCAGTCTTGGCTGCACATTGGAATCATCTGAGAAACTTGAAAAGGTACTGAAGTCAGGTTCCCCCACCCCACCTCCACCCCGAGAGATCCTGATTGGTCTGGGATCAGGATTGTTTTAACAATTCCAAAGGTGACTGCAACGGGTGTGCCACAGTGGCTCCCAGGGCATCAGCACCACCTATCCTAGAAGACTTGCTAGAACAGATTTCTGGGCCAGAGTTTCCCATTCAGCAGGTCTGCCGTGGGGCCCTAGGATCTGCACAGCTCGCGGGGTGCAAAAGACTCTCAAGGAACAGGGTCCACATCTTCCCAGGGCAGAGAGTTGGTAGCAGGACTGCAGGGGATGAGGAGAAGGACAGTACTGGGGACAGGCAGGGGAAGGAGGTGCCTGAAGTGAAGCCTGAAAGGAACTGGCAGAAGGGAGAGCTGGAAGGGGGTGGGTGGGGCTGAAAGTGCAGACCCCAGGGAATTTGAGCAGCCAGAAGTGAAAAGAAGGTGTGGACTTTGCTGAGATGAGGCAGGAGACCGAGCTGAGGTCCACTTTGCCTTGTTCTCTGAGTGTTCCTGAGGACTGTGCTGAGTAGGTCAGCCACACCATCTTTCCTTGGACAAGGGTGCAGCCTCCCTGCCTCCCCCTCTGCCCCACCACCATCCCTTTTCTACTTGGCAGCCACAGCGGCTGTTCAAAACTGTCAGCCAGGCCGTGTCCCTCCCCTGGTTTAAATCATCCCGAGAGTTTCCCCAACGTGCCTGGGATAAAGTTCAAATTCTCTCTCTAGTTGGCCGCGCCCTTCTAGGAGGAGATGCCAAGTGCAGAGGGTGTCAAGGCCGGGGGACAATTGGCAGAGGGTCCCGGCTGCTGGGCTCTGAAGCCATGGCCACTTGCTGCATGGAGGCCACGCCTCCCACCAGCTGCCCCCAGCCAATGACCGAGCACGGCAGAGGCACTAGGGTGGCCCATTCCTGGGTGACACAGGGCTTTCTCATGAGCCACTTTGGCTCCATGGCCCCCTAAAGGCCTTGCTGAAACTTCCTGAGACTGCAAGGGGTCTAGGACACTCCCTTCAGACCTTCCCTCCCTGGGCAGGGCGGGGGGGGGGGGGGGGGGGGGGTCAAGTTTACATAATCCCTCAAGAATTCCAGCCAACTTCTCCAAGTAACTGAGGAGCTGGGTCCCCTGGTCTATAATCTTGAAAAGGAGCTAAGAAAGCAAGTCTCAGTACCCTACCTAGTACTTCTTTCTACACAGGGAGTGACCTACTGTCTCAGGGCAGCATCCCCTGTGCCAACGACCTGGGACAAGTAATTTATTAAGGGGGTGTTCCCAGGATGAACTAGTAAGGTGTGAGAGGGACCGGAGGGGGAAGAGGAAGAAGCCAGGCAGAGCCAGCCCATCATGGCACCCTGGCCATCTTGCATGCATCCAGGCCGTGGAGGCAAAGGCTTGAAGCCCAGCTAATCTGAACGTGGTGGTCAGAATAACGCCCCGCAAAGACGTCTGTCCTACTCCATAGAACCAGTGATTGTGCTAACTTCACGGTGAAAAGGACTGCAGCAGGGATTAAGTTCAGGATCTAGAGCTGGGGAGGTGATCTTGGATTATCTGGGTCGGCCCAGCATAATCACAAGGGCCCTTGTAAAAGGGAGAGAGATGTGACGAGAGGCTGGGCTGGTGTGATGGCTGGCCAGGGCCACCAACTGGGAGACACAGGCCTCTAGAAGCTGGAAAAGGCGAGCACAGTGATTCTCCCCTAGAGCCTTTGGAAGGTGTGCAGGCTGGCTACGCCTCAACACTAGGCCAGAGAAACCTACTTCAGACTTCTGGCCTCCAGAGCTGGACGCCACAATTATGTTGTTTAAGCCCTCAAGTTTGTGATGAATTACAGCAGCAACAGGAATCGGGCACACCGGGCCCTGGCGGGACACCTTGATCGTCCCCAGGCAGGCTGTCCCTACTCGCCTCGTTATCCCAGCGGAGGCTGTCCTGAGGCAGGGTTCCGATGAGGGATGGGAGCTCCTGCCCTGCCACCCTAAAGCTGCAGCTTAGAATTGGCTCCTCAGCAACCGGGTAACCCCGAGTCACCTTGTGATCATCTGGTCTCCTTCGTGTGGGCGTCATCCTTTTTTTGGTGTGCAGGCCAAGGAGCTGGGGAGCTGGCACCTTTGGCTAATGCTCCCTTTCACTGTCTACGTGAGTGACAAACTGTCTGAATCTAAAAGTGGTTTGTCTGTGTTCATTAGCCCAATCACTCAGGGCCTGGTGTTGGCCTGACCTGAACGTGCGTGGGCTTGACAGAGTCCCAGCCTCAGCCTGATCCCATAGGGAGCTGGGGCAGAAATTATACCTGGAGGCCCAGGAGCTGGGTTTTGTCCTCTGCAGCAGTCACTGGCTACAGGCTGCCCCGCAGGGAGACTGAGACGTCCAGCCACTTCAGGTTCTCAGCAGGAGCAAGAGGCCCTGTGCCAAAGGGCAGGCCCCCAGAGGCTCCAGGTGTGAGCCATTGGCAGCACAGCACACAGAAGTTGGCAAAGGGATCCCAACAGACCAGGGTGGGGAAGAAGAGAAGGGACTATGGAGTTTGCTATACCCACCAAGAATCATGTACGACCCATCATGGCGTTCGTTGCCGGGGCGATGGATTTTGACCCCACAGACCGAGCCCGGATACGGCAGTCTCTCTCCCATAGCTGTAGGAGCACCACCCAGGTCCCAGCTCCTGAGGCAGCCTTCAAGGGTGCCATTTAACACTCCTGCCAACATCCGGGCGGGCAGTGGTGGCCGTCCACAGACCAAGAAAAGGTGGTTGTTTCCCTTCAGGAAACAATACAAGGGCCCAAGCCTGCACTTTTCATGCCAAACTACTCACGGAAGCCAGTAGGCAGCTGGCCATCCCCGCGTTCTTGGAGCTCAGAGCTGCAGAAGCTGGCTTGGCCTCCAACCTGGATGCCAGGCAGGCTGCCCAGAGTGGCCCTTCAGCGACAGCATGAGGAAGGGACTCTGCCCCTCTTGTCTGGATACACCTTTACCTTTTCTCTAATCCCATCTCCCCACCTGCCTCTGTCCACCCCACCAGAAAATTCCCTTCCCTATAGCTTCCCACTGGCTTGTCTCCTTCTCTCTTGACTTAGGAATGCCAAAGTCCCACAGGCACTTGGAGTATTGCTCAGCCATACAGGACCCTACAAAGGGGAGCTTCACTCATGGAAGAAAATATTGGAGGGGGGCACCTCGGTGGCTCAGTCAGTTGAGCGTCTGACTTTGGCTCAGGTCATGATCTCCTAGTTCGTGAGTTCGAGCCCCACATCGGCCTCACTGATGTTAGTGCAGAACCTGCTTCAGATCCTCTGTCCCCCTCTCTCTCTGTCCTTCCCAGCTTGTGCTCCCTCTCTCTCTCTCTCAAAAATAAATAAAACATTAAAAAAAGAAAGAAAGAAAATATTGGAGGGAAGGAAAGTTTCCAATCAGAGGGTGGCAAACTTTTTCTGTAAAGGACCCGATAGTAAATATTTTAGACTTTGCAGGCCACACAGTCTCTATCACAACTACCTAATTGTGCCGCTGTAGCACAAAAGCAGCCACAGGCAATCCAGAAACCGGTGGGTCTGGCTGTGTTCTAATAGAACTTTTATAACACAAACCAGCAATGGTCCGGATTTGGCCTGCAGGCAGTTTGCTGACCCCTGGTTTACATGTTCACAGAATCCAACAAAATAAAATTAGAAGGAACTTTAGAGACCGTCCTGTCCAGGAATGACAAATGGGTTTCAACCTACCTGCCAGATCTGATTGCTCGGTAGTGGCTTCCTGGTTTGCTGTGTTGAGAAGGATTCTGAGGCCAACACCTAGCTTGGTGTCATAAGAGAACAGCACTCTATGCCACGGGCAGGGAGGGGGCAGTGGCACCAGCACCCGTGGTGCTCATATTGGCCATTCAATTCACCAAACTCCCTCATTTTCTATACGAATAGCTAGATTCCAGAGAGGTTAAGTGACATGCCCAATGCCACACAGCTTTGGTCTGGGAGCTCGTCAACTGCCTTCTTCAGGTTACTGAGGCAAAATGGAAAGTTATATTTATCCTAATGTCTCATTACCACATCTAAGCCAAAGAGATCCCCATGTCCCCTTTGTGCCAAGTTTCCTGGCCTGGGATCTCAAGAACAAAGTGACAGAGTCCAGGACCCCATCTAGTCCTTGATTTGTGAGAAATGATGTTTGGAGGGGCTTTCACAACCATAAAAACATACCACGGGGCTCCCGGTGGCTCAGTCGGTTGAGCGTCCGACTTCAGCTCAGGTCACGGTTTTACAGTTTGTGAGTTCGAGCCCCGCATGGGGCTGTCTGCTGTCAGTGCGGAGCCCGCTTTGGATCCTCTGTCCCCCCCACCTCTGCCCCTCCCCTGCTCGTGTTCACTCACTTCTCTCTCTCTCAAAAATAAATTAAAAACATTTTTAAAAAATTCTAAACTATCTCATGTTTATGATGTCTGAAAAATTGGGAGGTTGACTCACAGGGAGTGCTGCCGGCCAGAACCTTGTTCGTGGTAGGGCATGAAGTAGCTGTGGAGATAAGCTGTGGTTTCCCTTTGTAGCAGGAAATGCTCCACAAGTGCCACGGCCCCCTATCTCGTGAACCCTGTAGAGCTAAAGTCAATCTCGAGCCGCATCAACATTCTGAAGCATGAAGCTCTACTATGTCTCACCCATGTGTCTATTTCCTATGCTTTGAAATGCTTATCAGATAGTAACTGCCAGAGTCTTTATTAATGCCAATTAATAAGCCACTGTAGTAACAAACTCACAAAACAGGATGCAGGTCAAACTTTTGGAAGAAACTTTTAAAACCCTGAACTCTGTAAACTAGGTCATTCTATTTTAAAAGTCAGATTGGCTGCTATTAGAGCATGTCTAGTATCAGAGCTTTGAAATTGTTTGGACCTCAGCGCCCTTGGCTAGCAAATGGAGTAATACTAACCTCATGGGGCCACTGAAATGGTCAAAGTAACAGATGGCAGCCGAATCCCCTCTGGAAGTCACTCACAGCTTCAGGGGACAGTTCGGGGCCATGCCAAGGGCTTCCTCCCTCGAGCATCTGTGTCCCTCTGCCTGAGAGTGTCCTCCATCCCTCCTCCCCCTTCCCCCACCCCAGCAGGTCTGGCCAGAAGAGCTAGGGAGAGACGGCTCCCGGGAGCAGTGACCAAGCAGTGAGCGATGATGGCAAGTGCTGCAAGGAACGCTTGAATCCTCATGCCCGTGTGCCCAATGCTGAGGGATTGTTTGAAGTGAAAACTAGACAATCTCTCAAAAAGTCCCCAAAGGCACTTGAGTCCTATTTCCTCCTCTCATGAGCCCACCCATTATTGGTTTTTCTTCTTTCCCTTGTCTTACTCTCTCCCTCCCGGTGCACCCTGGGTCATTTCTCAGATAAACTACCCGTACCCAAGTACTTGTCTCAGGGGCAGCGCAAACCGAGATACATTTATCCTTAGGCTGGCAGGAGAATATGTGTGCTTCCCACCTCCCAACACCAGGGAAGGGTATGAGAGGGTCACAACCTGGCCAGTGCCACTGGGGCATGTGGCAGTGCAACATAGGAGCTATCTAAATGAGGAGTGAGGAGCTGAAGTGGCCGGTAGCGGCCACAGCATTTGTCTGTCCTGCCTGCTTTCCTATTTCCCTTCTGCCGATTACCCTGGGGAGCTCCCATTCAGCACTTGGGCCTGGTGGGGCTGACAACCACGAAGCCCAGCCCCAACTTCACACCCCTACAGTGGGCATGTGACCCAGGCTAGCCAATCAGAATAGTTCATCCTCCTGGGCCCTCTGATTGGCTCAGGCAAGTCCAATCGGAATCCTCCCCGAGATTGACAGGGGATCCTGAGAAAGACAGTAGAGGAGGCTTGTAAACCAAGATTGTAAGCGGAGGGTGCATCTGGGTTTGAGAACGTCTGGGATTTCATCTGCCCTGTGGATAGGGCTTGTGTGCAGGCAAGAGAGTCTGGGAAATGCCACTTGTAGGGTTCCAGCCCCTGTGACATAGAACAGTGTGCAGAGGACAGGAACTGAACAGGAGCAGCTGAGCGGTTCACAGAGCAAGTGGAGGGTGCGGACAGAATGACGTGTGGATGGATGTAAAGAAAGCCTAACAGCCAGAACTGGACAACTGAAGCAGAGGGAGAGGAGAGGGGAGGGGAGGGGAGGGGAGGGGAGGGGAGGAGAAGAGACAGGGAGAGAGAGAACACAACCATCCTCTCTGTGCTGCTTCAGCAATAATATAATGGGGGTTCCAGTGCCTCACAGGTCATTGGACAAAATGTCTTATAAGGTCCCTTAAAGGCCCAGGAGTCTCCAATTCCAATTATGTACTGTCTACATTCACATTTCCGTGTCTTCCATTGCATGGTTTTATGCACTTCGCAGGGGTGTTGATTATGTGGTTCCCATTAGACATTGATCTCCCTGGGAACTGGGCTCACAGCAAACGTCTCACCCTTTGCCTCACGGCCCCTTGGTGCTGCCTTCATCAATGTTATCACTAGGCTCACGGGCTTCTCTGCATGGGGGGTTTATTTAAAACTCCTCTTTGCTCTTGAAATGTGCCCAGGGTCTTAAAGGAAAGATCCCTTTCAGAAAATGGACAGGCACCAAAATAAATTATTCAGAAAAATAAAACCTCATTCTCTAGCACAAAAGAAATTTAAGAGCTCATTAGCCTTAGGAATAGAGTAGTTTCTAATATGTGAGGCCAGTAGGCAGAACCATGAATATTCATGAGCATACTCCCTGCCTTTCCAACCTGAAATGAAGGTGTTGGAAAACATCTTTTTAGGTATTGCCATTTGGGGGAAAGGGATATTAACTACTAGCAGGCTGATGGCCCCAAAACGCTCTAAAAATGGGATTTCTGACATTTTCATTAGAGCTTACACCACGTTCTGACACAAGTTAATTCCTGGCAAAGACAATGGAAAAAAAACTGGCCAACCCACCAATTTCAAATAAAAGGTCTAGGAACAATGAGACTCCCAGGTAGTTTTATAAACTCTACTGGCCCTACCCCCACTAGGCTTTCCACCTTGGCTTCCATGTTGTTTCCCTATTCCCCCATCAGATGGGCAACTACATGCAGAAAGTCCCATGGGTAGTGCCTGGCTGGCTCAGTCAGCTGAGCATCTGACTTCAGCTCAGGTCATGATTTCATGGCTCATGAGTTCAAGCCCCATGTCAGGCTCTGTGTAGACAGCTCAGAGCCTGGAGCCTGCTTCGGATTCTGTGTCTCCCTCTCTCTCTGCCTTTCCTAACTTGTGCGTGTGCTCTCTCTCTCTGTCTCAAAAATAAATAAGTGAACATTAAAAAAAAAGAGGGTGCCTGGGTAGCTCAGTAGGTTAAGCATCTGACCATTAAGTTCAGGTCATGTTCCCGCCGTTCTCGAGTTCAAGCCCCACATCAGGCTCTGTGCTGACAGCTCAGAGCCTGGAGCCTGTTTCAGATTCTGTGTCTCCCCCTCTCTCTCTGCCCCTCCCCTGCTCTCTCTCTCTCTCAAAAATAAGTGAACATTAAAAAAAAATAGACAAGAAAGTCCTATGGGACCTAAACTAACCCAGGCAATGGAGGGGTGGGGGTGGGGGTGGGGGTGGGGTAGTAGAGCCTCCTGGAGTCTGATTAGGACCTTCCCAAGGTCCAAGCCTTGGGTTCTTTCCTTCCCTGGGTCTTTTGGACTTTTTTCAGGGTTGGATTAAGCCAATGGTTTTCAACCTTGCTGTACATTAGAATCACCTTCAGAGCTTTGAAATACGGTCACACCCACACTGCAGACTACCAGTCGCTGCAGTCTCTGAGGTACACTCAGGACTCCATGTTTTATCATGCAGGCAAAATCACCTGAGTGGTTCTAACATACAGCCAGGGGGGCTGTGGTGGCTGCTCTCTAAGAAGACTGATGCTGCTGCATCAATCCTCACGCTTCCTCATATAAATGCAGTTCCTCCATAGAGACGGGGCACCTGTTCCCCCACCCCCTGAACCTGGGTGGAAATGATGCATGTCACTTCCAGTCTAGCTTATAAGGGAAGTGGCAGTCTCTGCTTTCTTCCTCTTGCAACATTTGTTCTTGGGATGTTCCCACTCAGACCCCAGCTGCCATGCTGTGAGAAACCCAAGCCACATAGAGAAACGCAGTGAAGGTGGGGTCAAGTCAGCCCAACTGGAACAGCTGAGAAGCACTGAATCTAGGAGAGCCATCCGCAGGTAGACACCTTCCTGAGGTATCTACTGTCTCCAGGGCATGGGAATACCAGGCGTGTCTGCAGGGCCCTAGCTCCTTCCACTCTCAGTCCTGCGTCACCCCCAGCTATGCCTGTTATAAGCATGACAGCCTGGAGGTGGGGGAAAAGCAATGGGAACAAAGGAGAATCCCTTCTGTCTAGGGAGAAGCTGGCCATCAGGTGTTCCCTTCTAGTGGAAAGAGGTATTTGCTCTATTTTCAATTTTTTATGTCATTAACTTTTGTACAGTGTATTATAATTCATAGACTTCCTGGTCCCACTTGGATGCTGGAAGGCAAATATTGTCAACAATTCATTTTGCAGAAGAGGGACCAGAAAGCCCAGAGAGGTTATGTGATGTTCCCCAGATGCCTTGGCAGTAAGGACTGGAATTGGGAGTTAAGTCTTGGACTGAACTGGAGTCCAAACCAGGGTGTTTTTGTGGTTTTTTTTGTTTTTTTGTTTTTTTGTTTTTTTCCTGCTATACTCCACTGCCTGTCTGTTTTGGGGCGGAGGGCATGTGGAAGGTGTGGGAGAAAATTCTGTATGCCACTCAATATCTACTCTTCCTCTCTGGCTTGGTAATAGAACCCTGACATTATCCAGGGAAGGAATGTATTCAGCTAAACCTACATTTCAGTCTCTCCTGTGGTGAGGTGTGGACGTGTGACTAAGTGGGTTGTAAGCCTTAGTGTTGGTGGGGCTTCCAGGAAACCTGCTTCAAAGGCACCTGTCTCAACAGAGACAAATATCCCTTTCCCTTTCCTCCTTCTTCCAGACTGCACTTCATACAATGGCTGGAGCTCCAGTAGCCATATTGCACCATGAGGACACTCTGAGGGTAGAAACTACTTACTGCAGACAATGGAGCAGAAAGATGTGACAAGCGTGGGTTCTGCCCTGGATTGCCTACCTCTAAACTTCTTAATAAGTGAAAGAATAAATGTCTGGGGATTTAGGTCACTCTTTCAGATCTTTTACAGCCAATAATAATTTTAAATTCGTTAAGTTTACATAATTGACTATTCTGAAATTCTAGCTGAAGTTACAATTTGATGGCTCAACTACCCATTAGAACACCAAAAGCCTATTTTTCATGCTAGGGGAACAGTGGCTTTAACCTAAGGCTGTGATTCCAGCAGGCATGTGTACCTCACAGGAGGAGGTGATGAATCTGCCATAAAGCAAATGTGCAATAGATATTTGTTGGATGGACCAAGACTTTTGTAGACACCAGTCATACCCATTTCTTGTTACCACACCTCTGTTCTCTAGTATCCTTTTAAGGACTTGAGAAATACATCACAAAAGTGACCTGTGTTGGTCCAGGGAGAGCAGGAGACTCAGCTACATTTTCCAGGGAAGATCAGCCCCAGCCCTCAGTCCCCAGGGGCTTTAGCTCCTGTCTCCCCTGGTGACCTTCAGTTTACTTCTGCAGTTGATGTGATACTAGTGAAGAATTTAAAGATGTTTGTGTGATCTGCATTCCTATGATTTTCCAGACAAAAACCTATACCAGGTAGTTACTGCCCTTTGGCTTAGGCTGTGGAACTAAGTCATTATGAACCCAACCAGAAGCCGGGCTCAGCCAAGCCCAGCCAAGTCCACTCAAAATCAGGCGACAGCAGCAGACCTACAGTCTTATTAGTATGAAATAGTTTGTTGATCGTGGGAGTGCTTGTTATGTAGCATCATCACAAAAGTAACTGACCAATACAACCACCCATTCAGATAGCCATGCTAGAAACCTGAATGTCACCCTTCACTCTCACCTCTCCTTCATGTCTCACACCCAATCCCCAAGCCCCAAATATTCCTCAAAGCTGTCCCATCCACTCAACCTCTCTGCTTCTGCCTTAGTACATGTCTCACACCTCTGGGTTAGAGTGGCTTCCCAGTGGTCTTCCTGACTTTAGACTGGCCCACTCAAGTCCACTCTTTCCAGATGAGAGTGAGTTTTCAGAAGTGTAAATCAGCCCTCCCTCACGTAAGACCTTTCCACGGATTTTCATCAGGACCTTCTGTATGTGCACACCATTCCTTCTCCTGGGGACATTCTCCACCTTGAACCTAATTTGGCTCCAGCTCCTGCATGTTGAGCTGGTGATGTCCTCTCAGACAGAGCTCCCAACCCCCTTCCCCCCCCCCCGCAACCAGGCTCAGTGTCTTGCTGGGCACTGCCCTACCCAGCACCCTTGTCCTGACCCCCAGGGTGTCCTCTAGGACACTATCAAAATTGCCAGTGTCTTGTCCAGCTCTCCCTAAACTGTGAACTCCATGAGGGCAGGACCTAAATATATTTTCCCATAGAAAACTCTGTATACGTGTCCAGCCCACAGTCCTGAGCTACTGTCAGCAAAGGAGCTGGTCCAATGTCATATCATGCTGGAGGAGGGGCCAGCTCTCTGAGGTGGGTGGCCTAGCTCTGCCAGAAACAGTGGTCTGACTAGAACATTCAAGGCATAGGGAAAGAATGCCAGGGAGTGAGAAAAAGCAGAGAGGTAGGAGGGGGGAAAAGGAAGGAAAGAGAGAGGAGGTGGGGCGAGAAGGAAAATAGGAAGAAGGCAGAGCTGAGTCTAACAGGTTGGGAGCTGAGGGGCAACAGGAAAGAGGTCGAAAACACAAAGATGGGAGTCATGAGGCAATTCAGGCAGATAGAAGAGACCAGGGAGGAGAGAGGCCTGCTTCATGGTCAGTCTCCCTTCCAACTCTCAACTCCCCCGTAGAGCTGGCTCAGGCCACGTGTGCACTTGGCTCGGGACTCCGGGTTCTGGTGCCAGAAACATAAACCAGAGGGTAGGAGAGGCGTGGGGCCTGGCTGAGGTGAGCAGAGTCGCCCAGTGAACAGGACACAGAGCCACAAAGCTCCTCCAGGCCACCCTGAGACAAGCCAAAAATTCCAGACACCCGAGGCCCATGAGAAGCCCAGGGGGCCCAGACTGGGGTGACATCAGGGACGCCTGTGGGCAGCAGGAGAAGGCAGGCAGGCAGGGGCTGAATTGTGGCAGGAGTGAATCCCAGCTGTGTGCCTGGGAAAGGCTGGACCCACCAGGAATGTCGCTGCAGAGCCCACACCTCCAATAGCTCTGGACACAAGAGGTTTTGTCCCAGAGAGAGGCTCTGAGCAGAGAAGCAGGACTCAGTCTGTATGCTCTGAGAAGCATATCGCCTGGTGGGTGCTTCCAGAGCCATTGGTCATCAGAACCACCTGGGGACATTGGGTGGGGGTAGAATTTCAAAAAATAGATTCCCAGGCCCCATCCTGGAGATTCTGATTCCACGGGGCTGGAGGAGGCCCTGGTGAGCTATATATATACTTTTTAAGTTCCTTAGGGATTCTAAGAGGCAGCAAACTTAGAAAAGTCAGCAAACTTTTTTTTCTGTAAAGTGCCAGACCCTAAATATTACTAAGCTTCATGGGTCAATGGGTCTCTTTCGTAACTACTCGCTTCCACGGCATTGGATCGCAAAAGCAGCCATAGATGATGCATAAATGAAAGAACATGGGGGATGTTTGAGTAAAACCTTACTTATGGACCCTGTAATGTGAATTTCATAGGCCTTTTACATGTCATGAAATATCATTCTCATGATGCCCCCCCTTCCCCAAGTCATTTAAGACATAAATACCATTCTTTGTTCAAATCAAGTGGTGGGTGGGACTTGGCCCAAAGGCCACAGTTTGCAGACTTCCACTCCAGACCAGTGCTACTATCACGAAATAAGTGATAAATAAATAAATAAAAAATTAAAAACAAAAAAAAGAAGTTGAGAGTATTTAAATTTTTTTAATGTTTATTTATCTTTGAGAGAGAGAGACACAGAGTGCAAATGGGGAAGGGGCAGAGAGAGAGGGGGACGCAGAATCTGAAGCAGGCTCCAGGCTCTGAGCTGTCAGCACAGAGCCCGACGTGGGCTGTGAACTCACGGACTGTGAGATCATGACCTGATCCAAAGTCAGACTGTTAACTGACTGAGCCACCCAGGCACCGCTCCCCACCCCCACCCCTTTTTTTAAGAAGTAGCTTGAAGGGTCACTTGGGTGGCTCAGTCAGTTAAGCATCTGACTTTGGCTCAGGTCATGATCTCACAGTCTGTGAGTTCGAGCCCCGCGTCAGGCTCTGTGCTGACAGCTCAGAGCCTGGAGTCTGCTTCGGATTCTGCATCTCCCTCTTTCTCTCTGCCCCTCACCCCACTCACACTCTGTCTCTCAAAAATAAAATAAAGACATAAAAAAAAAATTTTTTTTTAAGAAGAAGTAGCTTTAAAAAGATTCTCAGGAGAATAATTTCTCCACTGGACAACCCTTTCCCAGCGTCTCTTAACCCTTTGGTCAGGAAGTTCTGTTTTATATTTAATTCACTTCTAGAGAATCAGGGAAGAGAAAGAAGAAAATGGAAAAGCATGTGCTGTCCCTTGGACTGCCAGGCCCCAGTTCTGGTCATTCTTTGTTATTGTGAACATGTGACTTATGGCTGGGATGGGGGTGGGGGGAGTGGCGGGGGCTGGAGATGCTGCCCTCGCACGAGTCCACCACCAGACCCGAGGGAGCAGAGCGCCCCTACATGGACAGTCTCAGCTCTGCGGCCTTCGTGGGACTCTCCCCAGGGAGTGTCATGGTCACTCAGGGACTCCGAGGAAGAGTGTGGGAGAAACTTCAAGGCAACACCGCCTCCTTCTAGGGAGAAAAAACACATTCCAAGTGCCCAGGGATCACGGGCCTCCGTGGACCGGGGTTCAAATCCTGACTCAGCACTTTTTTACTGTGAAGCCCATGCACACGTTTGGCTGAGCCTTATTTCCCTCCCCCACCCCAGGATAATGGGGATAAATGCAGCCCCCACCACCACCCTGCCCTTGGAAGGGCGTCATGAAGAGGGAAGGGTGTCATGAACATATGAAAGTTTCTGACACAGGCAGGCTCTGAGATGCTAGCTTTTCCTGCCTGCTCTGCCCACCCAGGTCACACTCATTATCACAGGCTAAAGGCAGGACGTGAACTGACATATTGATAGCCTTTTTGTCTCCTAAAGAAGACATGAGTTGAGAAGAAGCCATCAGATGTTTTCTTTCTGGGCTCCAGCCCTACCTCTGAGTGCATACGTTTGCGCCTACCTGTATTCCAACCTCAGCCCCAGCCCACAGGCCACCATGAAGACTGCCTAGGTTCAGGATTTCCTTTGCTCGAAATCTGCACGATCCAATTTGGCAGCCACGGATAGCTATTTAGACTAATCCGATTTAAACGAAGTTTAAAATTCCATTCATCGGTTGCACAAAAAACATGCCAAGTGTTCCGTAGCCACATGTGGCTGCGGCCGTGGACCGTGGAGATTCAGAACCTTGCCATCATCCCAGAAGGTTCTATCAGACAGCGCTGTTCTAGAGGTTCAGTGGGACTCCGGGGGACAGCCCTGGACAGCGAGGAATTCTGGCGGCCATTTGTAAAAACACCCTTTCATTTCTGCAATAACAACTTCCCTACTCAAAACTCTACAGAAATATCATCTAGATCTAGTATCTGGCATATTTGGGGGATGCACTTATGAGAAAGCAGACCCCTGGGTGGGGGAGGTCTACTGGCCCCTGCAGGCTTCAGACCCTAAAGCTGAAAGCAGCTTCTGCTCACTGGTTGGCTGCTCTTCAAAAAATAGCCGATAAAGAGGTGGTACTTCTTGTTTTTTTTTTTTTTTTAAACAGAACTATTTTAAGGAAGACTGGCTTCAAAACAGCTTGATGCTATTCATGGGATGGAAAGAGAAAGGACAGCTTTCAGCACTGAGGCCCTCTGGAGCCACCTCACGGCTCTGTGGGGTCCAAAATGGACTCAGGACTCCCCAGGCCCTACCTGGGGCTCCACATTCCCTCGGCTCTAGCCCCAGGTTCTCAGCAGTACCGGGGACATGCCAAGGCTCACCTGGATGGCAGGATGACCTTTCTTTGCAGGATGGATCCAGACCTGCTTCCCCAACCTTCTCTAGAGGGTCTTTGGGAATCTTTTCTTTCTACGTAACTCTGGCTCCCACCCCCATGAAGCAGTTTAAACAACCGATCCTGACCTCAGGTAGGTTTTGTTCTTCCCTCAGGACACGCACGTCTTTTTGGCACCCCCAGGCCTCGCCACCGCCAGGAGCTCCGGCTAACCCCAGCTGCCAGCACCAGCGTCTCTGCCTGGGCAGCGTCTCTGGCTTGAAGAGGCAACCTCACCCACGCACGGGCATGACCGTCCAGAAGTGGGCCAGCAGTGTTCCACCATGTACAATGGTACAGATTCCCCCCCCGCCCCCCGCTCCCTCATCCCGTAGGGGGACACCCCGCGGCATGCCCCAGCATGCCTAACAGACCCCACTCCCTTCCTCCCTCCCTGCCCTGTCTCCTTCCCCATATTCCCACCAGTATTTTTACCCTCAAAATGCTTGCTTTGGGGTCTGCTCCTAGGAGAACCCAACCTGAGATAAAGACTAAATAAATCCCCAAACGGTTCAAAAGCAGCAGAAGAAAGTTCTCAAATCAAGTGAGAAATGTGTGAATGAGATGGGGAGGGGACATCTTTCAAAATCCCCAGAGGAGATCTGAGCAATTTCTCAGTGAAGGAGCCCATGTGCTTCTCTGTGGGGTCTGGAGCCAATCATCCAGGGGTCCTTCATGGCTCAAATATGTACTTCTAGACACTCAGACTGAAATCGGTGCCGTGGAACCTGCCCATGTTTCATCTGAATAACCATCCAGGGGTTGGAGGGAGTGAGAAAGGTCAAAATTGAAACACCCCGGAAGATCCGTTTCAACGCCCTCATCCTGGTCTCACCAGTCCTCAGACAGTCCTGGTCTCATCAGTCGCTCAACAGCCTCACGGAACACCCAGAGCTCACCGGAAACCAGAGAGGGCAGGCACCAGATGAAAGACTGGTGTGGGCCTGGGGGCAGTGATGTCACAGGAAAGGAGAAAGGCCAGGTCCTGCCTTTGGTCCCCATGCAGGAGGGACCAGGAGGCCTCCTTGCCACAGAGAGAAGCCCCCTTGCTGCCTTCTCCCTCTACCCAGCAGGCTGACACCTTCCCTGGACTGGGGCAGAGCCCCCCTCCCTGATTCCTCACCCCACAGCACACCTAGCTGAGGACTCCAAGAAAGGTCGCGGCGCCCAGCACATCCACAGGGCCAAGACCAGCCAAACTCTGCCAGAAGAGTAAGAACCTAAAACCAAGCGCTTCCTCAGGTAGCAGAACCAAACTGTTATGTCTGATTCCCAGTGGACTTTACCAGACAGCCGTGTGACCCTGCTCGTTCCAGCGGGGCCTGCAGGAGACAGCCGGGTCAACGGCACCGGCCGCGCATTGCCTGGCTCCTAGGGCTGTTTCGGTTTCTAACATGTAATTTTAAACTAATTTTAGACTTAGAGAAAAGTTGCACACGTGCTGCAGAGAGTTGCCTTGTCCTCCTCATCCCACTTCCCCTCATGTTAACATCTTATATAATCACAGCGCAATTACCAAGAACAGAAAATTAGCATTGGTGAATTTAAGCTAACATCCGTTAACGAAACTGCAGACCTAATTCAAATGTCACCAACTTTGCCAATAATGTCCTTTTTCTGTTGCAGAATTTTATCCATGATCCCACAGTGCATTTAGTGGGTATTTCTTCTGAGTCTCCTCGGGTCCGTACGGTTCCACAGTGTTTCCGTGTCGTGACCTTGACATGTTGGAAGAGTACTGGTCAGTTATTTTGTAGAATATCCCTCAATGTGGTTTTGTTCAATGTTTTCTCATATTGGAGTGAGGTTTGCATTTTTGGCAAGAATTCCATTAATTGTGTTGTGCCCTCGTCATATCAAAGGGTTCAAGACATCAGTACGCCTTATTCCTGGTGAGGCTAACTTTGATCACTTGGCTAACTTGGTGTCTAGGAGGTTTCTCCACTATAAATGCAATTATATAATATACATTCTCTGGGTCTGGCTTGTCCCCCCTCCATATCAAGTTTTGGGGATTCATCCATTTTATTGCATGTATTATTTGTTCTATTTCATTGCCGTAGAGTGTTCCATTATATGAATACACCACCACCTCTCTCTACCCCTGGGAGAAGTGGGAAATACCAGGTGTCTCCTTCTTTGTTGCCTGCGGCAATACTTATGTTGGTAGTGTTGAATACAGTTGTACAGCACACAACCTGTGCAGCTGGACGTGGCAATCTATGACCCAAGGACTACCTGAATCACAATCCAGCATGTCAGATTTCTTTAGTCCAAGGTGTTCTACTGCCAATCTCATCTGGGAAACTCAGGGTGCATGGCAGTATGGCATAGTGGTTATGCCTACAAGCTTTGAAATCTTACTCCAAGTTCAAATCTTGTTTTTGCCACTCATGGGCTGAGTAACCTTGAGCAAGTACTTCCTTACTGTCACTGTTCCATCAGTGAAATGGTGTAATGATGCTAGGACTCGTCCCATAAGGCTGTGCCAAAAATGAGGTGAGATTTGATTACAAGAAGGCCTTTACCAGGGTGTCTGGCATATAATAAACACATATACTGTTATAGTTAAACAATTACTGTTATTGATAATACATCATGGTTGATTTTTATTATTCACTAGGCTCCATCTTTGAGGGTGTGGTTTGAATGCGAACGTATCCCCAGGAGTTTCCAGCAAACAGAATTCCTATGGCTCTTTGTCCCTGAATGGTCCTGGGTCATCAACAAATAACAGTACTCACAGGATGGGTGTGAGAGAGTTATTTTAAGGAATTGACTCACATGACTGTGGAGACTGACAAGTCCCAAATCTGCAGGATAGGCCAGCAGGCTGGAGATTTGGGGATGAGTTGATGCTGTAGCTGGGTTCCAAAGGTGGACTGCAGCGGAATTCCCTCTTCCTCGGGGTTTTCTCTTAGGGCCTTCAACTGATTGGATGAGGCCCACCCATGTTGAAAAAGGCAGTTTGGTTTACTCAAAGTCTACTGATTTAAATGTCAATGTCATCTTTAAAAAATGACTTCATAGCAACATCCAGACGAGTGTTTGACCAAACATCTGGGTTCTATGGCCTAACCAAGTTGACACATACAATTAACCATCACAGTGGGCTTTGGTTTGAAGCCTCCATTCACACATAGCTTTTGAAAGCTCAGAATCCCCACAACAGCCAGTGCAGTGACATAAGTGAGGGGGCTTATCAGGTGGGGCTCACTTCCTTGTCTTGAGTAGGAGTGGGGACTGTAGCTGACTGGAAAGCCCACATCTCAGATGAGACAGGTGGCCCCCTGCTTTGCCCCAATCCACTGTCACATGGGAACCCAGTATATCAGGAGTGCCAGATGTACCAACTTTTTCAAGAAATATTGAAAAAGGTGGATTTCTATGGGAAATGTTCTATTCCTTTAATGCTGGCAACTAATTAAATTGTTTGAAATATGTGCAGGCCAAACAAGTCCAAGAAGAAGATGTGCCCTCTGGCAACCCATTTGAAATCTTCCCGAATCTGTCAGCCTCCTTGTTCCCCCTATTCATGAAGCTTCTAGCAATAAACGTTGTAGCTTTGTAGAGGAGACGGTGAGTTCTTTCAAGGTAGGATTGTCTCTGAAAATCCAGAGCAGTGCTTCTCATCCATTCGTGTGGTTCAGAATCACCCGAAAGGCTTATTAAACCACAGAGGCTGAGCCCACCTCGTTTCTGACCCAGGGAATGTAGAGTGGAGACTGAGAATTTGTATTTCTAACAAGTGCCCTGGTGATGCCGCTGCTGCTGGGCCAGGGGCCAGACTTTGAGAACCATCGGTCTGGAGGGAAAAAGCCAACGTGGGTATGCAGAGTATGGATGGCGTGGCCACAAGACAGGATAGAACATTCAGTGGGTGGTCATCTTCTTTGAGTCACTGAGTCACCCCGGTCCTGGACTATTGCTGTGGGGTCACCCCTGTTCTCAGTCCTATCTGCCTCCCATCCTGAGACTTTGTTCATCATAGCTCCCCAAAGAAGCGTGAATTGTGGTTTGTGTGGTGAAGGCATCTCTTGTAAGAAGCTTCACCCATGAATGAGACTTTCTATTTTACCTCTGACAGTCGCACAATGACGTGAGTGTGCTTAAAGCCATTTAAAAATGGGTAAGTCGTGCCTGGCAGGCTTCATTGGTGGAATGCGTGACTCTTGATCTCGAGGTCGTGAGACATTGGGCATGGAGCTTACTTTAAAAAAATTTTTTAAAAATGGGGGGGGCGGCTCCTGGGTGGCTCAGTCGGTTGAGCATTCGACTTTAGCTCAGGTCATGATCTCCCAGTTCGTGGGTTCGAGCCCCGCGTTGGGCTCTGTGCTGACAGCTCAGAGCCTGGAGCCTGCTTCAGATTCTGTGTCTCCCTCTCTCTGCCCCTTCCCTGCTCATGCTCTGTCTCTCTCTCTCTCTCAAAAATGAATAAACGTTAAAAAAAATTTTTTTTTAAATGGGTAAAAGGGCCTGGTTTACAGAAACCCTCTGTAGTCGGCTGAACAGTGGTCTCCAGAAAGATGTTCACATCCTAATCTCTGGAACCTGTGAATGTGGCCTTATTTCATAAAGAAGGTCTTTGCAGATGTAATTAAGGATGTCAGGATGAGATCATCCTGGATTCTCCAGGTGGGCCCTAAATCCAGTGACAAGTGTCACTGGACACTTACGAGAGACAGCCAGAGGAGAGACACAGACATGAGAGGAGGCCATGAGAACCCAGAGGCAGAAAATAGATGGATGCAGCCAAAAACCAAGGAACACTTTCCACCGGAAACTGGAAGAGGCAGGGAAGGATTCCCCCCAAAGCCTGCAGGGAGGGCACAGCCTTGCCAACACCTTGATTTTGAACTTCTGGCCTCCAGAACTGTGAGAAAATGAATGTCCCTTGTCGTAAGCCACCCAGCTTGTGACACTTTGTTATAGCAGCCCTGGGTAACGAATGTGCCCTCTATAAACTCAGCGGCAAAAGTGAAGGAGGAGGAGAAGCAGATTGGAAGGAAAAGCTTTGAGCTAAGTCTGCGCTTCTCAAACCCAAGCCAGACCCGTCAACATCAGTGGGGTGGTCACTCCTGTGTGAAAAGCCCTGACCTCAGCCTTCTCCAAATCGCCTGACTCAACTGTCCCCCGGCTCGGGGAAAACCCAACAGGAGCACAATTCCTTCTGAGCAGCTGCCACACAGCCTCCCAGCCCCTCAGAAGGCCGCAGCTGGAATTTCCAAGCAGCATTCCCTGGGCGGGCTCTGCAGCCCCCATAGAAAAATGAGCAGCAAACCACAGAGAATCCCTGCACAATCGCAGGGGGTTGGAGGGTGGAGGTCCTGCTCTGCTGGCCCATCCAACCCAAATGGAAGCCAAGTGCCATCCACAAGGGACACTCCAGCTTCCCTGCAGGCAACAGGGCTCGCCCCCGGGTGGCTTCTCCCCAGATGCCTGGCCCTGCCTTTGCTGGTTTGGGTTCCACAGAGGCTTCTCTCCAAGGCTGAGAAACAGAAAGATTTCTCCCCAGCTGTTCTTTGCTGCTGCCAAAAGCCAGCCTCCCCACCATCCAATCTGGTCTCTGCCCTCCCCAGCGCACGAACTAGGGTCTCTACAGCCCAGCCAATGTAACATTGGTGTTCCCTCTGCTTATCCAGGCCTGGCTACCGCCTCCCACAGCGCCCCCCCCAACCCCTGCACCGGAGTTAGGAGGGACTCCAGTCCCCATGTCGAACTGAGTCACAGTGACCAGCAAATCAGGAAGGATTAACTCAAAACCTCTTGAGAATGTCCCGCTCTCCGCTCTCCGAGGGGGAGGCTGAGTCAGCAAAGCCCATGTGCAAGCAGCAGGCTCCTCCCCACACCCCCCTGCAAGAGCCGATGCCCTGGCAGCTCCACTCTGCGAATTCCTTCTCTCCCAGACGTGGTTTACCTCATGCGCTCAGAATTTCCTATGAAGAGAGGAAAAAAAATGATCTCGAGTCCATCCTGGGAAACACTGTCTCTGGCCAGAGAGAGGCAACGGTCTGGGAGGACAAGACTCACTGCCACGTGGCTCTGGAAAAAGTGGGAGCTCCAAGTTCGTGCCCCCCGCCCCCAAAAGATTGGTTTTGAGAAGAATTTCCCACCTCCAGAGCTTCTGTCTCTCTTTGATTCTTTCTTTAGATCCATAGCCAAATATCTTTTGAATTTTTCCTTTGGCCGAGAGACACATGCTTCCTCGACCAGCAGCCGGCAACACCCGCCCCACTGGCCTGGGCCTCAGCCCGTGCTATCCAAGCCCCCTGTCAGTGGGCAAGGAGACCCCCGAAGTTTGGAGGTGAAGCTGCAGCTGGCGGTGTGGGCTGTGATCCTGGGGTGGAGGTCAAGGGCGAGCTCACAGACAGGTGGGCCTCAGCCCTTAGCTTCTGGCGAAAGGTCAGGACGGAACTCCCAAGGCACTTCCTTTCCCTCCTAAAACGTCCTGCCACCTGCTCCTCAAGCAGGACTCCCTAAATCCAGCATCCTGGCAATCTGCCCAACTCTGCAGCCACCCGCATTTAGTCCAAGCCGGGAATGAGTTTAAGATGGTCCGATGCTATTAGCTACGCTCCTAAAAGCACCGACATTTTGCTTCTGCTCTGAGAGAGTCCCTCCCCTGACGTCCACTCTTCTATGGGGGACAGCCCAGAGGAATGCCACATGGCGGTCCTGGCTTGAGCCGGCCCTGGCTCAGGCACGGTCAGCTCTGTGGGCAGGCCCGCCCCTCACTTGCAGGCCTGAGTCACAGGCCAGACGAAAGCCCACATACCATGTCTCTGAATATTTACTGTGTTATAAAGCAAGCAAATGAGCTATTCAGTAAAATATCCTCCATGCTCCTACCTTGACTTTCAGAAGACCTGGGGGGCCAGGTTTGAATTCAGAATTCTGGGGCTCCATGGAGCTGCATCCCTAAATACCGCAGGGTGGGGAGAACTGACCTAGGCCAAGACATGGGCCCTTGAGTGGCCCCAACGACTCCATCTGGTACCGGGAAGGCCTCCTGTGCCTGCGCAGGGTCACACAGCCTGGGGTCCAGGTTCCACCCACACTTCCACAAAGAGCCACCCCTTGGCCAGCCCTGCACCTGCCTGCATGTTCCAGTCACAGAATGCCTTTAGGAGACAACCCAGCAGGGAGAACCACATGGGCCCTGGGAGGAGGCCTCGTGCCATTTGGGCAGGAAATCCAGGGCCCCAGTTCCATGGGGTTTGGTCCAGAAAGGTCTCGCAGGCTCTGAGTAGTCATGTCACAGAGCCCCCAGACTCCTCACCTTATGGGGAGGAGCACAGCCAGACAAGGGGCAGAGCAGAGCCCTCTAAATTACAGGGCCTCCTGGTAAGCAGCCTCTCAGAAGAACGCTCAGGGCCCAGCATCCCTCACAGACCCTCTGAGGCCTCAGGTCTCTTTTGGTCACCTGTCTCCACAGTGACAAAGGGAAGCCAGGATAGGGAATGCCAAGAGTGTGCTTTGAACCTGAGGTGTCTGGGGCTGTCAGGTCAGTGGTTCATCCCTATAGTGCTGTAGTGCTCAGTCAACCCTGGGGTCTTCCTAAATGAGGGTGGAACACAGAGGCCCTGAAGGTACCTGGGCCCCATACATACATGTCATGCTCCGTGGCCTGCCGAGGGCTTTCACATGGTATATCCTGTTTAATCATACACGCACCCTGTCTGAGAGTCAGTATTAATTGCCCCATTTTATAGGTGAGGTGGAGGCCCAAAGAAGTGAGGGACTGCGTGGACAGGATGCGGCAGAGCAAGTGCACATTCCCACCCACTGCTTTTGCCTTGGAATGTCCAACTTACTTGGGGTCGCAAAACTCGCGCTCGTGAAATAATCAGAAGGAAGTAAAAAGCAGCGTCTGTGGTCTCCTACTCAGCAACCATGATGACCCCGGTCTGGTGAAGGCCTGGGGTGGGGGTGGGGGGTGCCTGGCTGGACCACCTGCCTCACCTGTGTTTATTCCACAAAAGCAGCCCTTACTGTTGACCCAGATGAAATCACCTCCATTCATATGTAACCAGAATATAACTGGGCCACCTGGAGGCCAGTCTGAACACGGAGGTGAATTCAAATAAAACACAGCCCTCTCTCAAAGCCTTGATTTTTTTTTTTTTTTCCTGAAGTCTTTTGAAGAAGCAAACACCAGAGGGGAGGAAGGAGTGAGGGGTGGGAGAACCGTATTCCAAACACACTACAAACTTTCTAAAAATGCCTTTACCTTCTCACGCTCTCTCCAAAGTCCCATGCCACAGGCGATGCCTACCCAGCCTTCCTTCGCTGGCGGTCAAGCTCCCAGCCGCTGCCTGCTTTTTGGATCACTAGCCTCCCCCTCCTCCTCCCTGCTCCCTCTCCAAGAGATTTTCCTTCGGAGAAGAGCTCCAAGGGCATCCTTTTGAAAATCGATTTGGATTCCCAGGTCCACCGGGTCTGGGGTCTTCCGGCTTCCTCCCCCACCCATTCATTACCTCAATTAACACAACAGGGGGCAGGGTTAAGGGAGCCCCAGCCTAATCCTAGGCAGAAAGGCTGTGAATAAAAATGTGTTTGTCACTGTCACTTCTTTTACCAGGTACTAGGGAAAATATACCATCCTTGGCTGCAGCTAAGAATACCTGGATGTTGTCTCAGCTCGCTTGGTCACTCGTGACGGATGAGACCTGAGTAGGTCTGCTGCTCTGCTAGCTCTGGAGAGGAGGGGTGACCGGAGCATCGGAGTCCTGAGAAAAGTCACAATCTGAATCTCATCAGGAGGAAGCCGCCAGACCCAACCGGGAGAACAATTCCCAAAACAGTCAGTCTGCAGTCCTCAAAAGTGCCAGTGTCATTGTGGACAAAGACCGGGAACTAGAGAGAGGTGACAAATGAATCCAGTGTGTGATCTGGAGTCCATCTCGGGGACCGGAGGGGGGGTTTCTGTAAAGGACATTAGAGGGACGGCCGGGGCGTGTGTACATGGATCCAGCATTCCATAATAGCTTCGAGTCGTATTGTACCTCTTGAATTTGATCAATTGCATGGAGAGAACGTAAGATGATGCCCTCGTGTGCATGACTTTCACACTGAAATAGTCAGACCACAGTGGCAGGAGGTCTACAGCTCGTTCAGACGCTTCAGAAATTAATAATAACAGCACGAGTGTAAATACGTATGTGTATTATAAATATTATGTATGTTTTATATATATATATATATAGAGAGAGAGAGAGACAGAGAGAGAAAGGAGAGGGCAAAATATTAACAATTGGGACATCTGGATGATTTTTGTCCTGTTTTTGTAAGTTTTTGGTGAAAGTATTTCAAAACAAAAAGTCTGATGCTAGGAGGTGGGATGCAGGGAAAGAAGGACCCAGTCTCAAAAGGTGGGACAAGGGCCAGGTGTGAAGTAGGCTCCATGCACGAGCTCCCCCATCCCACACCAGGGCTCTTGTGGCCCTGGATGGGGTCTGGAGCCTGCTGTCCATGGGCCCTTCCTGGGAACTGCCCTCACCAGAGAAACCTACCTCATCTGACATTACAGCCGGTGCTGCATTTAACGCCTGGTCATCTGGGGGTATGGTTACAGACCTGGCCCCTTGCCTGGATTCAGGATTACTCTTTTTTTTTTAAGTGATTATTTTTGAGAGAGAGAGCGGGCATGAGCGGGGGAGGGGCAGAGAGAGATTGGGACAGAGGATCCAAAGCGGGGCTCCAACTCACGAACCATGATATCATGATCTGAGCCAAAGTCAGACAGTCAACCTACAGAGCCACCCAAGAACCCCCAGGATAACTCTAAAGGCTGTCCCACCTCAGGCCTTTGCAGCTTGGACCCCCTCCCCCCGTCCCGCCACCCGAGACATCATCGAAGACCAGCTTCTCCTTGTGCCCAAATCTCTCCTCCAAAACCTCCACACACAATCCCCATCTCCTAGTTCGTGTCCAAGAAACCTGATCGATGACACAGGCCCAACAGGAACCAATGCCATAGTCAGATTAGGATTATTCAGGTGGGTGATGAAAGGGCCTATTTAGAAAGATGTAGGAGAGGGGTGGTGGGACCACGAGGGACAGCATAGTGACCTGAGGCTAGGAGCAACTAAGCTGTTATCACCCCCTTGCCCTAAGTTCCGGGAGACAGGGTGGTTCCTGGAACTGAAGGGAAGGGTTGTTGGAAGAAGGACCACCCTGAATGGAGCGGGTCCTTCAGTGAGACACAGATAGTCTAAGATGGCCCCGCTGGAGGGGAGCCACGGGAATAAATGTCCTTCACACTCCTCCTTTCCCCTGGCTCCTACCAGAGCTCCCCACTGGCTGACCCCAGCCAGAAGCTACCTGGGTGGTAAGCACTGCTGATGTATATGATGTGTGGGTCAGTCCCCAGGGCACAGTGGGTGGCGACGGTGAGGGTGGGTCTGGGCAGCAGACACAAGACCTCCAGTGTAGGGTCCTACACTTCACCCCTTCCAGAATCTGATGGAAGTTCTGAACTCCCCCAGGAAATGGAAGGTATTTTGTGCCTAGTTTTGAGGACCCCATGGATGCTCCCCCAGGGAGGCACCGGAACACAATGTTAAAGAGCTCAGTGCTCCAAAGCGAAGCCACGAAACGCGGGTTATCGGAGAGGGGACAAAGCATGAAGAAAGGGAGGGGTGCCCATCTCTTCATGTTGGGAATTGAGAGATCCCCAAAGTTGGGAATCAGCAACTAGTATTGGAGTAGGAGCTGTTCCCAGAGGAACCAAAAATAGTAACAAAGTTCACACGCTGGGAGGAGTGAGCTAAACCCTTATCTAAGCCAGCATGGAGTGGGCAGCTACTGTCTAAAGAGGGTAACGGAGGAATGGAGGCCTAAGTTTGTGATTTGGAGCGTGGAGAAAGCCCGTCAATAGGAACGGCTGAAAGACGTCGTCTCTGGGGCTCAAAACTGGAGGTGAGTAGGCGGAAGTAAGGTGAGTAACATGAAATTGCTTTCATTGTAGGTTTCTCTGATGTCTCCAAGCTGTGGCCAGTAATGTGCTTGCCATGTACCATTACTTTGATGAATGTAAATATTAAAAACAACAACCTTGCTGTATTGGGACCTGCCCTTATCTCTAGCCTTATAAGGCCCCGGAAGCAGTTCAGCCCAGAAATGGCCCTGCTCCAGCTACCTACTTCTGGGTCCCAAAAACCCCTAAAATGTGGTGACTCAAAACAACAGCAAGGTATTTCTCACAATTCTGTTTGTTGACCAGGTGGGTTTTCTGCTTGGTGCGGTGTCAGCTGGGACCGGGGACGGCTGGAAGGGACAGATAGCCTCGCTTACATGGCTGAGTGAGCGATTCAAGAGGCCAGGGCGGAAGGTGCATATCTCTGCAGCCTCACGACTTCCCTAGCCTCACTCACACTGCCTCCCATTCATCAAAATTGCCTTCTATTCATCAGAACAAATCAAAGTCCAGCCCAGATTCAAGGGCAGGGAATTAGATCCCATCCATGAATCGTGGTCACCCCAACAGCCAGAAACCAAAAAGCTTCATGGCAAAAGCTGACGACCCCCACATGACTGCTGTCCCATCGCCCCAACAGTGCTTCCACCAACCACATCTTGACCATCTGCTGGTGACTTCCTACCTGCCCCTGGCACACGTCCCGGCTCTCTCAGGCATGTCCTTCCCGTCCCGTGTGCGGTGCAGCCCAGGGTGCCAGACTGCTGTGCTCACCTTGGCTCTTGATTCTTCTTCCTCTCTTGGTCTTCAGATTTCACACTCCCGGAAGGCACAAACTAAGTCTTTGAAAACGCTCTGCACAACTTAGTGAAAGTCACTTTGCTCTCCCCGCCCCCCTCCCCGCCCCTTGACCCAGGAGGGTTGTAGTTAACAAATGTAATCAGTGTTTAATTATGTACCTATGAATATATAATTATATATCCATATTTACCAGGCCTTGTGCAACTCCAGGGAGGCCCCCTTCACACTGTAGGCTCTGGAAACGGGGTCCCCTGAGGTTATGCAATACTCAGCTCATACGCCTGAACGTGGCCGCCCTGGATATGGATATTCCGTGACAGTGTATCTTTCATTCGGCCTCTCTAATGCATACTCCTTTTAGATCAGGGGCTCCCAACACGGCTGTACATTATAATCACCTGGGTAGGCCACACCTTCAACCAATGAAATCTGAATCGATTAGGGGTAGGACCCGGGTATCAAATTTTTTTTTTTTTTTTTAGAGAGAGAGTACAAGCGGGGAAGAGGGGCAGAGAGAGAGAATGTTAAGTAGGCTCCATGCTCGGCACCGAGCCTGACGCATGGCTCAATCCCACAACCCTGGGATCACGACCCGAGTGGAAATCAAGAGTCTGACGCTTGACTAACTGAGCCACTCGGGCACCCCTCCCCCCACAGCCATCAATATTTCTAGAGCCTTAGGTGATTCCGGTGCACAGTAGAAGTTTAGAACCAGCATTCTCGAGGAACGTGTACAGAATCTTTGAAAAGATTTTGTTTTTTACTTTTGCAGAAGTACATAATAATTGGAATTCATTGCAGAAAAAAAAAAAAATTGAAAGCAGCAGAAAAGACCATAAAAGACAAAACAAAACAAACCCACCTCGGTGTACTATTACCCTCTTGGGATTTCTTTTTTCTATGAATATATTTTCCCACCAAGTCATGCAGGGCGTTCAAGGTTCTTAGAAGTCATTCTGCTTCTCTCTTCAAAGGAGAAGTGGGGAAGGAGAGTGGGGTCCTGTGTGTGAGCTTAGCTTTCTCTCCAGTGGGCTAAAGTGTGAAACCTCTTTACAGAGATTTTCTCAGCAACTCCTTCCCTGTTTCTGAGCTCAAGGGACCCTGTAGAACCCAGGGATCAAAGGCCATACCTCGTGCTTTCTGCTCCAGACTTTGGAGGGAGGCTTTTATTAACTTTGCTGGGCCTCGCTGCCCTCCTGTGAGGGGCTGGCACACATCGTCTCTGATGGCTCCTGGCAGCATAGCGGTAGGGCCCTGCATGATTCTTGAGCCTTCACGTATCCATTTAATAATCCTCCGGAACGCCCAGCCTCACCCAGGGCCCAGGCCCTCTGGCAGCCCCAGGACCTCAGGTCTCCCTCCCTGATTGCTGGGTCCCTGATTCTGGATCTAAGGCCCACTGGGAACTTGCTTGCTCTTCCCGGGAACTCCTACCCTCAGGACAGATAGAGTAGGAGCCAGTTACCTGCTGGCCTCATTGCTGACCCCCGTCTACATTGGGATATTTGACTTCTTCAGCTCGGCTCTGGGTCGGACCAGCCCTGGAAGTCCCCCCTCTCCCTCCCAAGCCTGGCTCCGGTGCCTCCTGCATGATGTGAAAGATTCACGGGCGCATCCGCTCTCCACAAATATTTACTGAAAGCTTGTTATGCGTGAGGCACTGAGCCGGGTGCCCAAATTAGAACTGGTTCCTCCCTCCTGGAGCACGGAGAGGGAACAGGGTGTCCTGAGAAGGCCTTACGAGGAGATGTAATACTGCCCGAGATTTAGGGATGGCTTGTTGGAGGAAGGGGCTGGTAGATAAGACATGCAGGATAATGAGAAGCTGGTTAGGTGAAGTGGAGCAGGAGTGTTCTAGAGAGGAGGAACAGCGTGTGGCAGACAGGAAGGGTGAAGGGGAGGCCATTGTGACAGGGCCCTTCCGGGCAAGAGTGGAGTAAAGTGGCCCCGGGGGGGGGGGGGCAGGGGCCAGAGCACCAGATCCTGTGGCCACATCAGGGTCTTAGACAGCCTTCCAGAGACCTTCCAAGGTTTCTAGGCAAGAAAGAACACAATCAGACAGACACACACACCCGTTGAACCACCCGGTTCGAGGTGTGGGAGCCACCACTAGACATTTCCTTCGGGTTACCTTTGAAGGAGACGCAGAAACCTGGAACCCAGTTTGCCTCCCAGGAAGGGAAATGGGTGGCTGGGGACGGGGGAAAGAGGGACACTCTTCAGTGTGTATTCTTTCACGCCTTCTGGGTTTTATTCATGTCAGTATGTCAGTTATTCGAAAATAGCATAAAAATGCCCCACATTTAACCTGAATCTCTTCATGAGGAACAATCAGTCAAATCCAAAGTGAGGGGCATTCTGCCAAATGAATGAATAAATATCAGTGTCACAAAAGACAAGGCAGGCTGGGAGAAAGTTCCAGATCGGAGGAGATTGAGGAAACCCAACAGAAGGTGATGGGCCTTGGTCGGGTCTGGGATCAAAGCAGGAAAGGACATAATCAGGATGGCTGGAAATATTGGAAGACAGACCATAGAGAGAGGGTGGATTTGTATCTGTGTTAAATTCATTGGGTGTGATAATAATGGTTTTGTTCTTATGAAGGAGAACGCTCACCATCTTAGCAGACATGTCTGAGTAAAATATCAGGAGGCCTGCAACTTATTCTTGAATATTTCAGGAAAAAAAAAAAAAAGAGGAAGGGAGAAAGGAGAGAAATATTGATATTTGTTTTGGACCAATGTATCTGTTTTGAGAGGGAGAAAGCAAATGCAGCAAAACATTAACTTGTTGGCAAATCTCATAGTTATTATTCTTACAGATTTCTATGATATAAAATTTTTCTAATGAAAAGTCAGGGAAAATTAAGGTGAACATGAAATTGAAAATACACTGAAATGATTGTTGATTTAAAAACAACAACAACAGGGGAGCCTGGGTGGCTCAGTCAGTTGAGGGTCCAACGCTTGGTTTCGGCTCAGGTCATGATCTCACGGATCTGTGTTGGGCCCCGGGCCTGCAGCAGGGAGCCTGCTTCGGATTGTCTCTCCCCCTCTCTCCACCCCTCCCCACTCATGTTGTTTCTGTCTCCCTCAAAATAAATAAATAAACTTTAAAAAGACACACACGGAATGAGTGTTGCCGCTTTCATATTTCAATCCGAAATGAGTCCCTCCTCCCCATGGTGGTGGCCATTTGCTACGTCATCCTCTGGATGACACCCCCAGTTAAAACGCCCATGCTTCCCGACACCCTTTAGGAAACCCTTGCTTCTGATTGCCACCAAATGGGTGAAACACCTCACCGTGCAGGGGGTGAGGATGCTACATATCGAAAGAATTCTCCGTTCTCTTCAAGCTCCTAAACATTTCCAACAGCACAACGTCCTGACCTTTTTCCCATGCCAAGCTGAAGTCATTTTTCTTTGAATAAGCTCAGATTTAGAAAGAGAAACACTTATCCAGGTGGCCTTTGGCGAGTGAATGTTGTGATGGGAATTCCCAGTCCTGGTGGTGCAGGAGGGCGGGGGTGAGGGCTGGTGGCTTGGGGCAGATGAGCCCCAGTGAGGCCCCTCCCCTCACACGAAGGTAGTGGTGGATGTCGCCAGGGAATCCAGAGCCTGGACTGGCCACTGTGCTGTCTGTACCATAAAAGCTGGAGATAGTGATCGATCAAATTCATTACCATCCATGGCTGCCAGCAGCCAGCGGGCCCGGCTGGCGAGTCTCTGGCGAGTTTCGACAGTACCGCTGAGAATCCCGGGGAATGGAGTTCTGGCTGGCTGGGCGGGGCCTGCGGTGGGGAATCCCGGGGATGTCAAAGACAACGCTCTTGAGCTTGACCCCATTCCCTCAGGACGGCCTGGACCACCCTTCATGCAGCCAGAGCATCTTTGCGGCCTGCAGGTTACAGCTCTCTCGTGGCAACGTCCTAAATAGCTAAGAGTTCAGACTCTGGAGTCAGAGCTGGGTTCAAGTCCTGCCATCCATAAGTGGCTGAATCTCTCCAAGTCTCCTTTTCTTCATCCCTAAAATGGGGGAGGTAGTGTGAGAACCCGCCTTAAAGTGTGATCTGATGATGAAATGCGCTGAAGCCCCTTAAACCCTCAGCGCCGATGAGCACCGAGTGGGAATCCCACACGCGGCAGCCCATGGGGCTCAGGTCAGAGTGGATCAGGGTCGTGGACCAGGGTGGTGACCTGGAAGCACGGAGAGATGGAAAAAACCACATTCCCAGAGGGGGAGGGGCACAGGGGGCAACCAGAAGGTGCACATGGTGCCTGGGGAGGGACCCGGGAGGTGGGACTGAGCAGTGCTGGGCATCGCTGGGCCCCAGGGAGAGAAGCCTCATTAACTGCAAAGCTTCTGCTTCCCTGCGTGGAATTTACAAGTTTGGATCCTGAACTGAACTATTTGAGAAAACAGAACTGAGGCAAAGTCAGCACCAGCGGCCCGCCTCCCCTCAGCCTCCCTGCTAAATATACGCCAGAGAAAGGAGTTTCATAATTCATAGCCGTGGAGGAAAGATGGATCATTCAAAAGATCCCAGTTCTTCGGGACGACGGGCCGGCCCCGCCAGGCTGGAAGCAAGCCTCCCGCCAGGCCCGGCTGAGCCAAGGAATTCCAAGGAACGGCTGCCTCCTCCACCGTGCCCACCAAGTGCTCCGCCACCAGACGTGTGGTCAGATTGTCTGCACTCTGTAAACCCGCCCGTTTCTCTGCCCCTGGGTTTTTCCCTCCGGGTCTCAGTGAAGTGTTCCTCTTGGAAATCTGCAGCCCTTCCTTGGCATCATTAAGGAGAAGAATTTTTCCAGAGCTCTGTCAAAGATGTTGGCGTAGCTGGGTCGGGAGGGGAGGGTGATTTCAGGGAGAAGAACGAGGGGAGCTGCTGTGAGAGCCCCGGGGAGCGGACAGGGCTCCTGCCCCCGGCCACCCTGCCCAGGGCCCATGGGTCCTGAGCCAGGGTTGCCTGCTGTCCCGCTTTCATCTTTGGTCACGTGCTAAGCATCTCATTATCCGTCAGATCTCCTTCCCCACCCCCCACCTCTGGGCAACGGAAGTGCTCAAAAGTCCCCCCTAAAGCTGAGGGGACAGGAGTTGAGGCCTCTGCGGTGGGCCTCTGCTGTCCTCCCTCCATTTCTCCTGGTCCCAGCCTCTCCCTACATACACTGGAGAGAATGACCGGGAGGGAGAACTCCCTGCAGTCCACCCCAGCTATAGTTGTTGAGAGAAAACTCTGAGGCACTGAGCAAATACCACAGGGGCCGATGCCCCACCAGGCCTCTGGGGTCGTCCTGCCTCTTGGGGTCTTCAGGGCCTGGGTCCAGTCTTGGTGCGGACACCCCGTCTCAGACCCCGACACAGCATCTGCTGTCTCCACTGCCTACTTCCTCCCCTTGCGTGTTGATTTCCTGCCAAACCATTTCCCTCCTGGCTTCAAACTTTTGTCGGGAAAGAAATGAAATCAGCACTTGGAGACCTGGAAGGGGAAAAACAGCTGCTTTTAACAAAATGGGATGGGGGAGGGGAAGCAGAGCCACTGGATCTCGGTGGAAGAGCAAGAGTCTAGTGGGGGCACAAAGCTCGAAGCAGGAGGGGTAAACTCAGATGCCCAGTGGTCCCAGTGGGCACCACCAGGGAGGCTCCTAATGGCGTCTTGGGCTTCATTCTTCATACACAGACACATCCTGTATCCATATTAGTCATCCTCGGGCCATGGATTTTCCTCCACTTCAGAGAGGTGGGCCAAAAAATACTTCATTCCTCTTAGCTCTCTGATGAGGAAAATCGTGCATATGTTTGGGACACAATAGAGAGTGGTGGGGACTGTGGCATCAAGGCTACCAGGTAAAATTGCTCAGGCTGGGCAGACTCTATGACACCCACCAATGGCGGCCATGTGGAGATGTGGGCCTCTGATACCAAATCTGACCTAGAGATCTGGATGTTTGTGTAAAAATATCCTGCGATTCAAACGTTGGCAACTAATTCGGAAGAATTCAAGGCACTGGCGAGGCAGCATATCATTAAGCAGAATGAATCTGTGGGTGGAGCCTGGCCTGCAGGTCAGAGCTTGGGATCTCTGGGTTATGGGTGTGTACTTACACGTGGGGACCCCAGGCCGTGGCATCCTGGAGTGGGCAACATCAGCACTCCACCCTTCCCTCAGGTCTCCTTCTACCTATTTACGACCCTGGCCCTTCTCAGCTCTGAAGTGTGTACCCGGTGCTCCTCCTTGAAGGCTTCCCTCAGGCTACTGGAGCCTCCTTGCCAGACCTTGAGCCAGAGGTGCCTAGAATTTTCCATGCTCCTCCCACGCCTGCCCACCAACAGAGTTGAAGGACTAATGGCACCAAGAGGGTGGGAGTCCAGCTCTCCTCTCTTGGATCAAGATAACACTGATCAAGGAGCAGGCGGAAGCTACCCTTTGCAGGGCTTTGCCTGAGACCCTCCCTGGCTCGACCTCCTTCCTACCCTGACCTTCAGTTTCTCCTGAGAGAACTTCCTTAATAAATCGCAGGCACAGGAGCCCTGGCCCCAGGATCTATTCCAAAGGAACCACCCACCCCCCTCTCCACCCCCTCCCCCCCACCACTCCCCCTCCTGTGGTGGAGAAAGAATACCTTTGCCAGGGGCTATTACAACAGTTTGAGAGGCTCAGAGGTCTTGGCTGTAAAAGGATATTGTCTTGTCTGAGAATTAACGTAGGAAGTTCAGCCCCTCCTACAGCCTCCCTGCTCTCCCACCCCACCCCTTCCTCTGCTTATCACTCTTTAGACTTGTGGTTGCTCCCAAACACCCCCCTCCCCCACCACAGAGCAACTGTGCAGATACTGTGTATCTGACCCTGCCCTAGGCCCAGGGTAAGATTTGACCAGTATCGGGCAGTTTGCATGGCCGCTGGGAAGAGGAACCCAGGCCATCAGTCACCTAGTGAAAGGAATTCCCAAGGAATGCTGCAGGGAGTGGTGCAGAGGCGATCCAGTTATCTGGAAGCTAGAAATTCTGGAACACAGATACCATCTAGACAACGTGCAGGCTTGGAGTACGAAGGAAGCCACTGAGAAAAAAAAGTTGGTCTGCAGATCGAAGGGAAAGGAAGCCAGAGCCCAGACGTGGTTTCTGTTGGTTGCAAACAAAAGCCTCCTGGTACTTCCCAGGAGGTGAAGGTAACCAACAGAGGGTGTTTTATCAAGCCAGTTACTTCTGTGGGCAACTGGGCAACCAAGGATAAAGATGCCCAACAGGAGAGGGTCACATGCCTCAGAGTTCGCCTGACCAAGGGAGAGGGAGCGGGTATCTACCCACCAGCTCCTGCCAGCCACTGAGAAGCATTACTGTGATTTACTGCAACTCCAACTAGAATCATCTGGGAGGTTTTTGTTAAATGGTGATGCCCGGGTCCCCCCTCCACAGATCCTGAGTTAAGGGACTGGGGCTAGGGCCTTAGCTCTGAGACTGGTAAAATCTCCCAAGGGGATGAACTTGTGTAGTTCCAGAAGCCCTGCTCCAGCTGACCTCCCAGATTCCTCTGAGCCTACAAGTTTGGGGCCTCCCTGAACAAGTTCAGCTGAGGATGGAAACCCTGAGAAGGTCACCAGTGCAGCTGGAGATAAATCACTTGTTGGCTGGCGTTGCAGCTGGTGGTGGCTTGAGAAATGAGGTTTTTGGCCTTAACTCCTCTGTTCCTGCTCCCGTGACCATAACGAAGCCCGACCCGCAGATTTTCTTTGCAGAAAGAAAAAAAAAAAATGTCAGGCATATTTTCCGAGGTTTAATTTCCTTCCAGTGTCCTGAAGAAACCTTCCTCAACCCCAGTCTCTGGTAATAACATCAAAGACTTTGAAACTGAGACCCAGTGTGACTCTGCTAAAGTAAATAAAACACGGGTCTTGGAGAAGCCAAACTTCTTCCAGGAAGGTGAAAGAGGGAAGCTTGTTGGGGGCGGGGCAGAATTCAGAGTTTAAAATTCGGGAAAAGAAGGGAAATACACTAGGGTTGCCAGATTTAGCAAATAAAAGCCCAGGATAACTAGTTCAGCTTGAATTTCGGATGAACAATGATTTTTTTAAATTTTTTTCTTACTGTATGGTGTGCCCCGTGCAATATTCGGGGCATACTTACATTAAATATTGCACGGGGGCATGCTTACACCAAAAATATTATTCATTGTCTATCTGAAATTCAAATTGAAGTGGGCACCCTGGGTTTTATTTGGCAACCCCAAAACTCACAAATAGACTGATCTCAACTGGCTAGGGCACCCTTAATTTCGATGTCTGAGTTAAACTGAGTATCTCTGTGCTTAACTATGTCTCTGGTCTCACCCGGGTGTCTCTGGCCTTCTATCTGTAGCAGTGAAAGAAGTTCCACCTACCTGTAGGTGGAGGGAAAGGTGCGGAAATAGCTGAAAAGCGATGGAAAGAAAGGAGGGCGTCCAAGTTGGGAGCGATGCTGCCAGCTTCCCTGTGCCTGCTCCCTCGCCCACCCCAGGTCTCCCCCCACACCACCTAGTGCTGCACAAGACTGAGAAGAGCTCCGTCCCTGTGCAGGGTGAGAATTTGCCTTCCTTCTGTAAGCCAAGAAATCGGGGAGCTGCAGCACCCCAGCCCTGCAGCGGTGGGAAGAGGGCTCAACCGCTCCCCCCTCACGCCGCCCCCCTACCCTCAGGACCACCCCTTCTCCATGTCCCTGCCCCCTCCCACCCAGTGCCCTACACTTCCCCCCAGTGCTGCCTCCATCCACCCTTCTGTCTCCTCCCCACCTCCTGTTGCCCGCCCCGCCCCCTTCCCCGCCCCAGATCGGAAGCTGGAGGCAGAGGAGTGGTTAGACGGGTGCGTGCCGTGCGGCGGCTCCCCTCTTCCAGGGGGACCCGGCTGCCGAGGGGCGGCGGGCAGGGCGCGGAGCGTGCAGCTGGAAACTCCAGCGGCTCAGCCTGCACCGCGCGGCAGCCAAGGTCACGTTTACAGCCACGTCAAAGTGAGAAGAGCCCCGGCGGGGCTGCCAAGAACTGGATGCGCTTCTGAGAGGCTGGCGTCGCGGGGACGTGGAAGGTGACCTAGCAGCGCTTGAAGCGGCACATCCTCGCGCCCAGACTTTCAGTCCCAGGAGCTGCCTGGAAGAAAATAATCCAGACCAAGAAAGAGGGATGTGTCCGGATATATTCACAGCAGCATAGGGAAAGGGTTCAAAAAAAAAAAAAAAAAAAAAAAAATCTTGGTACATCGGCACAATGGAATTTTTAAAAATTTCTTCCAACGTTCATTAAGTGCTCACTAGGCGACAGGTGCCCTGACAGCTACTAGGTAAACCGAGGTGGGTCTAAGTCGGTCCATCCCCCCACCCATTCTCCCCGGGTTCTCAGGCAAAATGATGGCACTTCGGAGCACGGACTCCCCACCCAGGTAACAGTGGGTTTGAACACGGGTGTGTCCCCTCATCTGTGGTGCCGCCTCGGGAAAGTGAGGAATCAATCAGGCAATGCACGTGAGGCCAGTGGCACGGTGCCTGGCAGGCCGCTAAAGCTCTCAACAGTTACAGCTGTTGTTGTTGCTGTTACTGCAGAAATGTGACCGGTGCCATAATAGAAGAAGGTACAAACCATAATACAATCGTGGAGGAGGTCGTGCTAAGTCCTGTAATAAAAGAACACATAAGCTATTAGGGGTGCACAGACGAGAAGGCGCTAAGTGCCACAAAAGAAGTATGTGCAAGCTCTGAGAACAGAGAATGTTGTGTCTCGTTCTGCCTGCAGACCCCCAAGGTGCTCGCTTAGCTGGGTCTTGAAGGATGTGTAGAGGTTTGCTGGATGGACAAGAGGGGAAAAGGCATTCCAGGTAGGTGCAAACACACAGGTGGGCCAGGAGGGGAGGAGAGAAGGGGCAGGGTGAATTATAGGAAGGACTTCTTCTAAGTGTCTTGTGGAGAATCAGAGTAGTGTCCGGGATTGCCACTCTTTACTTCTGCACACCTGTCCTCAGTCACAGGCTGGCCCACATGCTGTGACCATCTAGACCTTGGCTTGGCACACTTAAGACCCCGCCAGGGGCACCCTCCAGTCGTGGTGAGGCCCGCATCCTTTTGGTGACCTCCTCAGTCCATGCGGGATGCTTTGAGGCCAATATCAAAAAGGAAGGTTCCAAGTCTTTACCTTTTTCTTCCTGCAATGATTCTCAGCCTATTACAAATTTGCCCATACCTGTCACAGCAACCTTGGAGCTCTTTATATCAAGAGATGCTGGGAGGAATAGGGGTGAGCCATTGTTATGTCCACTGATGCAAATCCAAGTGAAAAACTTCCCAAGTTCTTGAAAGAAGGGGCTGTGGTGACCATATTAATAATACAAGCTAACAAATATGATAGCTTCCTCTCCCTCAAGCACTTTGCATACACCATTGCTACAAAATACTGTTCCTGTCCACTCATTTTAGATAATGAAGCTGAGTGAAAGTGATTTGCTCAAGGCCACCCAGCTAGTAATGGTGAATCTGAGATTCAAACCCAGGGCCACCTTACTCCAGAACTCATGCTGGTACCACTGGGCCATGCGATTTAAGAAGCTAAATAAGCCTAGCGAGGGTTTGGATCAAGAGTACAGAGAAGGCACAGTTCCTGATGTCATCATGTGGGAAAGGGGTTAGCTGGTGAGGCTGTCACAAGCCCATAAGGGGCCACAGCCACAGACCTGTCACACATTGAGCATCATCCAAGCACCAGACACTGCCCTGTGTCATATCTGTATCACTTACAATTCCAGCACAAAACCAAAGCCTCACGAGGTGTTTAAACCAAGGGAATTTAATATAGGGGATTTATTTTGCAGCTTTGACTTGCTTAAGAGCCAAATGGGCGGCAAGGTGACCCAGAGGTTAGTAACAGCAGGACATTGTTGCTGCCACCACTAGGGCCATGACAGGAAGGGACAAAAGGAGAAGGTAGGGTTACTGGAGCCCATAGTTTGGGCCACCCAGCAGGAGATGTAGCCACTGCCAGGGACACCACCAGATTTCTAACCCTGACAACTACCCCTCAAGGTACTTACCTTCACCCCATTTTAGAGATGAAGAAGCAAAAAACTGACCCAAGCAGAATGAAGCAACTTTTAGGTCAGTGAAACCCTTGTTGAAACCCAGGTCAGTATGTCTGTCTTCATAGCTCAGGTCAAACCAGTCACCTTAGGAACTTTGCAAACCATGATGAATTCAACAACAAAAGATGGCAGTTTAGGAGCTTCCAAAGCCTTGACCAGTGTGTGGGTCAGGGATCAAGGGCACTGGGGTGACAGTGTCACTCATGTCTGCTTCCCCTTCTGCCCACCAAGTCCCAGTTGTAGCTGGACAGGAAAGTCAGATGAAGCCACAGCCAGGACTCTGGTGTTGGGACTAAGGGTGATTTTTATCTTCTTCTTCGTGCTCTTCTATATTTTCCAATTCCTCAAGGGACATGCACATCTTCATCAATGGAAAGGACAGAAAATCTTCAGACGACACCAAACTGGTAGCAGGCTCCAGTTGAAGCCTTAAAGGTAAAAAGTTTGGGGCAAAAGATGGTCATGGGAGGGCAGACTGCCCAGCACAGATGGCTTGTCACCATCCTGCAGCCTCCTCCCCTAGGAGGGGACAAAACCAGGAGCCAGTAACATGCCGCAGTCTAGACCATTCTTCACAAACACACACACCACACTTACATATGTGACACACATAAATGTACATGCACGCACATGATCTTATATACACATGTGCATACATGCGTTTGCTCGCACATGCACACATAATACCCACACATGCATACACACACGTGTCCATGTACATATGCCAACCAGTAGTCTCTCGTATATCACAGATGTACATGTATGCCCATCACACATGTATACACATCACACACCCATATGCTCATTCTGTTTCACTTTTAAACTGTGGTTGGCAAAATTTTCCCGGCACAACCATCTCACGAGGCTTCTCAGGATTCTTCCAAGCAGCTCCTGGTGACACGTCCCAGGAGTGGGGATGCCTTCACATTTCAGGCCCAGAACAGGTGCAATCTCAAGGATGGGCTCCAGAGAGCACTTCCCTCCGTGACCATGGCTGGAGGCTCTGCCTGTGCCCTTGAGCGTGGAGCAGCCCATCAGGACCTGGGTGCTCACACCCAGAAGGGCTGCCCTCGACCCCCGGCTTCCTAGGCAGCCCCACACTCTAAGGAGTGGCTAAAGTTTGAAGAGTCCACACTTGCCCGGGAGAAGCCTATGAGGCCAGACCCACCTGGGTCTACAGAAAGACCCTACGAGTTAGAATGCATGGGTCAAGGGTTTCAGTTTGCTCATCTGTAGTGGAAAGGGCTTCTCAGCTCTGACGCCCCAACACGGCATGCTCCTTGGGTGCTTCATCACGGGCTTGTAGCTCATGCTACAGGCTGGGACTCCTGACTTACAGGCAGTGGGAGAGGGATTTAATTCAGAGGATGGAGCACACCCAAAGCTGCAGCTGCCATTATGTATTCCCCAGGCTCCCACAGTCACTGCCACTATAAATATGTATGTAGCTTACTCCACCAGAAAGCCCAGATGGCCTGGGGGCAGGACAGGGGGTGGGGAATCCCCCAAACAGGGCATTTACCCCTTCTGGCACCCCACAGGTTAACCACCACCAAGTGGCTTGCCAAAAACATCTGCCCACATGTTTCCTGGATGAAATATTGAGCGGCAAAGGGCCCAGGACGGGAAGGACAGCTGCAAGGTAAGGGCCTCCAGGGTGATCTAGAACAGGAAGAGGGTGGTAGGCATTGCACCTGCAGGTGTTGGGACAGGGTCCCATGTGTGAGTCATGGGCCTGAAGCTCCTGAGCACCAAGGTGAGGGACCCACTCAGGGCGGGCTAAGATGCTCCTCTGTAGCAAGGTAACCTTCCAAAGGGGATTCCGGAGCAAAGATTGAATTTAGAAGTTTTGGTCCTTTAGACAAAGACCTTGTCCATTACGTTACAGGATGAGTGAGGACAGGAAATCAGCTTGAAATGACCTGAACTTGGCATCCCCTAGAAGTGGAGAATGAACCCCCTACAGTCTAAGGAGTAAGGAGTGGGCTCTGAGAGCCATGCTGGTTCTCCAAGGCCACGTTCCTCCCCACAGGGTAAAGAATCGGTGAGGCCAAGAGGACACGTACAGCTGGATGATCTCACATACCTCCTTCTCCTCAGGGAGCATCTGTAGGCCTGAGGAGTGGAATGTCTGCAAGATGTTTACCATGGTAGCTGCAGTAGTCAGGGTCCACTAGGAAAACAGAGCCCAGGCCAAGGGGTTTAATCGTGAATTAATACAGAGGTGCCTGAGTGGCTCAGTCAGTTAAGTGTCCAACTCTTGATTTCGGCTCAGGTCATGATCTCACGTTTCATGGGTTCGAGTCTCTCATTGGGCTCTGAGCTGACAGTGTGGAGCCTGCTTGGGATTCTGTCTCCCTCTCTCTGTGTACCTCCCCTGCTTGTTCTCTCTCCCAAAATGAATTAAAATAAACTTTTTAAAAAAGTGAATTAACACAAGAAAGGAGTTACAGGAGTGTCAGGTCAGGGTGGCTCAGTGAGTTGAGCCCCAGATTCGATTTTGGCTCAGATCATGATCTCCCAGGTTCATGGGATTGAGCCCCACATAGTGCGGAGCCTGCTTGGGATTCTCTCTCTCCCTCTTTCTCTGCCTCTCCCCTCTCTCCAAAATAAATAAATAAACTTAAAAAAAAAAAAAGGGTGTGTGGGGGGAGAGTTACAAAAGTGACAAAAGAGCTGAAAACCTAAACAGGGAAGGGCAAAGCAACCCAGAGATTAGAAGTAGCAAGAAAATGCTACTTTCCCAGGGCTCAAGGGACAAAGGAAGGGAGGGGATTATCAGAGGCTGGAACCATGACCTGCAGGAGCTGGAACCATGTCCAGCAGGAGCTAGAACTGTGGAGAAAACACAGCCATTACTGGAGACACCCCCGGAAGCAGAGAGGGCTGAAGGGAGCTTTACCCCTCTCCCATCTTCCGACCACCAGTATCTCACCAGGACCTCCCATTGGCTGAACCTACAGGACATTGGGGTGCAAGGGAGCCTGGGAAATGTAGTCCACAGGGCCAGGCTTCTGCAACACAGAGCAGGAAAAGATAAGGAATGGATAGAGTGGCATATGGGAAAATGACAGGCTCTACTGCCTTCATTTTATGATGGGGGTGAAAAAGTCTCTCAGGCCTTACTCGAGGGCAGGAGATTGCCTCAGCTGACATCTTTGAGTCTCTTTTGAGCCATACAGCAACAGAGAGGGTAAGCAGGAGGGAGAATTGGAAGTCACTCAATCTGTGGCCTGGAGAACAAGGATATATGGACTCCTAACACTTGACGTTCCTTGCACAGTGGTTCTTGAATGGCCCTGCCATCAGGGCTGAAACTCTAGCTCCACATCAGCAGGAGTGGATAGCCAGCATTTGGGGCAAATAACGGCAGCAGTTGCTCTTGATGAAGAATCTATTAGTCTAGGTGCTAAGCTTCATGCCATAGGTGGATTATTTTGTTTAATTCTTTTTTTTTTTATTAATGCTTTTTCTTTCTTTATTTCTTTTGAGAGAAAAAGAGCAGGGGAGGGGCAGAGAGAGAGAGACAGAGAATCCCAAGCAGGCTCCATGCTGCCAGCACAGAACCTAATGTGTGTTCAAATGCGCAAACCGTGAGATCATAACCTAAGCTGAAATCAAGAGTTGGACGCTTAACCGACCGAGCCACCCAGGCACCCCTCCTTTTATTCTTTTAACAACCCTTTAAGATAAGCAACAAGGGTGTCCCCATAAAACGCTGAAAAAAATTATAGAAAAAAAATGTGTCCCAGGTGTCCACGAATAACTGAACAAAGTCAAAGTCCTGAAACTGAAAAATGAGAACATCCCAGAAGTTCTGAGTATGCAGTGTGGCTGCTTGAGACCAAATGAGACCTTCAGGTCAACATAGTTTTTTATTAAGTACAAAGAAAAAACTTAACTTCTGGGTATGTTCTTTTTTTCTTCTTTCTTTCTTTAAAAAAAAAATTTTTTTTTCATGGTTATTTATTTTTGAGAGAGACAGAGACAGAATGTGAGTGGGTTGGGTCAGAGAGAGGGAGACACAGAATCTGAAGCAGGCTCCAGGCTCTGAGCACAGAGCCCGACCTGGGGCTCGAACTCACAAGTTGTGAGTTCATGACCTGAGCTGAAGTTGGTTGCTCAACCAACTGAGCCACCCAGGCGCTCCATGGGTATGTTCTATACAATAAAGCAACCGTTGTCACTCTATATGTTTTCATTGAATAGTTAGTTAATATTGAATGTGATTCACCATTGGAAAAGTTTCACATGACATAATATAAAATATGGAGAAGGAAATGGAAAATATGGAGGAAGAAATGGAAGATCGGAGACAGGTAGAGTAACCTGCCCAGGGTCACACAGCTTGTCAGTGAGAGACATCATATCCCTCGGCGGAGTGATTGCTAATTAACTCTCTACCTATCATTGACATTTCCCCACCTGACCAGTCAGGTTCAAAGCTCCTGCTCCCTGAGCTGAGGTGGGTGGGGAAGGGGGACGATGTTGGATGTGTATGTTCTGGCAGCATCCTGAGCCAGATACAAACTGGGAGAGTGTGGTGACATCAACGCGCTCATGTCAGCACAAGAAGTATGCCGTGTGCTAACAAAACAGGGTGAGTATATACCTCCGGTGGTATAGTGAACAGTCAACTGTCAGAAACCTCTCCAGCTCTCCCTGGCTTTTCCCTTTAAACCAAGAAAAAGACCACCTCCTAAAGGAACCGTGGAGCTCTCCAGTCTCCCTGGTTATACACAGGCCCAAGGTCACACAGCTGGGGAGAGGAAAACCACAGAACGCCACCGCACACAGCTGCAAATCTGTTTCAGGGCCTGCTTCCTCTCTCTTTCTCCAGAAAGCCTCTTTGCTACTACCGAGTTTTGACAGTCAAACCTAGAGGGCCCAGAGGGCAAGGTCTGGTTCTTCACATACTCCTTCGTAGGTTACAAGCAAGCTTTTACTTGTGAACTGAAAGTTTTCAGTTTAAAAAAGAAATCGATTAAGTTTTAAGACCTGGCTCTCTCCCTCCTCCCCACTCCAAATATGTGGATTTCTTCTTTTTCCACCTCCCCCAAAATATGTTTATATTCTATGGCCAGAAGACAGGAATTTGCGAGTGTCCCCATCCCTGGTGAGACATTTCCTGGGAAGGGCAGTGAAGTCTTCACTGCTCAGGGGGAAAAGGGCAGCTCCAGCAGTGGGGCTGCATGGGCCAGGCAAAGTCAAAGCGGAGAAGGGCTCATCCCAGTTGGGGTCTGCGGTCTCCTACTGTAGGCCTCTTTTCGGGCTCTCCCATCAGGGAGCTGTGGGACTCCTTCCCACAGCCTATAGGAATAGGCTGTGTTAGGGGAGGATTAATACTATTACTACTCTGCCACAACTCAGGTACCGCAGTGGTCAGTGGTGCTGATACCTAGAGTTCTGGCTCATAGCTAATGAGCTGTAGGGGACAGGAGACTAATTCTACCTCATTCAGAGATGGACAATCCAGCCGAGAGCTAAGCTACTTCTACTTTAAAAAAATTTTTTTTTAATTTTATTTTTTATTTTTTTTAAATTACATCCAAATTAGTCAGCATATAGTGAAGCCATGATTTCAGGAGTAGATTCCTTAGGGCCCCTTACCAATTTAACCCATCCCCCCTCCCACAACCCCTCCAGCAACCCTCAGTTTGTTCTCCAAACTGAGAACATGAGTCTCTTCTGTTTTGTCCCCCTCCCTGTTTTTCTATTATTGTTGTTTCCCTTCCCTTATGTTCATCTGTTTTATCTCCTAAAGTCCTTATATGAGTGAAGTCATATGATTTTTGTCTTTCTCTGACTGACTAATTTCACTTAGCATAATACCCTCCAGTTCCATCCATGTAGTTGCAAATGGCAAGATTTCATTCTTTTGATTGCCGAGTAATACTCCATTGTGTATATATACCACATCTTCTTTATCCATTCATCCACTGATGGACATTTGGGCTCTTTCCATGCTTTGGCTATTGTTGATAGTTCTGCTATAAACATGGGGGTGCATGTGTCCCTTCAAAACAGCACAGCTGTATCCTGTGGATAAATGCCTAGTAGTGCAATTGCTGGGTCATAGGGTAGTTCTATTTTTAGTTTTTTGAGGAACCTCCATACTGTTTTCCAGAGTGGCTACACCTGCCTACATTGCCACCAACAATGCAAAAGAGATCCTCTTTCTCCGCATCCTTGCCAGCATCTGTTGTTGCCTGAGTTGTTAATGTTAGCCACTCTGACAGGTGTGAGGTGGTATCTCATTGTGGTTTTGATTTGTATTTCCCTGATGATGAGTGATGTCGAGCATTTTTTCATGTGTCGGTTGGCCATCTGGGTGTCTTCCTTGAAGAAGTGTCTATTCATGTCTTTTGCCCATTTCTTCACTGGATTATTTGTTTTTTGGTTGTTGAGTTTGATAAGTTCTTTATAGATTTTGGATACTAATCCTTTATCTGATATGTCATTTGCAAATGTCTTCTCCCATTCTGTTGGTTGCCTTTTAGTTTTGCTGATTGTTTCCTTCGCTGTGCAGAAGGTTTTTATTTTGATGAGGTCCCAGTAGTTCATTTTTGCTTTTGTTTTTCTACTTTTTAAAAATTTTTAATGTTTATTTTATTTTTGAGAGAGAAAGAGAGAGAGAGAGAGAGAGAGAGCACAAGCAGGGGAGGGATAGAGAAAGAGGGAGACACAGAATCCGAAGCAGGCTCCAGGCTCTGAGCTGTCAGCACAGAGCCCAGTGCAGGGCTCGAACCCACAAACTGTGAGATCATGACCTGAGCCGAAGTCAGATGCTTAAGCGACTTAGCCACCCAGGTGCCCCGAGCCAAGCTACTTCTGAACGCAAGCATGGTGTTCTGTTGGTTAGCTTTTGGTGGATAACAAACCACTCCAAAGCTTAGTGGTTTAAAACAACAACCATTATTCAGCTCATGAGTCTGCAGTTTAGCCATCTAGGCTGGGCTCAGCTGGCTGACACCTTTGGTCTCAGCTGGGCTTGTTCCTACACCTTTGGCCAGCTGCTGGGTTTGCTGAGCCTGGCTGATCAAGGATGGTTTGGCTGAGATGGTGGGTGTCTGCTCCATGTGACCTCTCGACTGCTCAGCAGAATAGCCTGGGCTTTATATGTGCTGGCTGGCAGGATCCCAAGACAAGAGAGGAGGTACTCAAGGCCTCTTGAGACCCAAGCTTAGAATCGTCGAAGTCATTTTCACCATATTCCAGTGGCTAAGTCAAGTCACAAGGATAGGTCTGAATCAAGGGTTAAGAAACTAGTGCTAGCTCTTGATGGTAGAAACTGCAAGGTCACATTGCAAAGGGGCCAAGATATAGGGAGGAGAGAAGGACTGTTACCTTGTTCACAAGTGATCCTCCCCCCAGGAATTCATTCTACATTCTTTTGGAACAGAGTAGGTGCTCCAGAAGAAAGCAAAACAAAACAAAACATGTACTGAATAGAACAGTCCATCCAAGCAAGGATTCTGTGGCATCAGCCTTGGGTGCACCTGCTGAGTGCAAGCCTTAAGTTTCGGCAGTGGGGCACCCTCCAGCAGTGGTGAGCTCATACCCATGAAGACTGGTTCACCACAGCCAACTGCTAGATATTTAGAAACATGAGCCCATTGTGAAACAATCATAGCTTGAAGTTGGCCATAATGGGAGTATTTCGACAGCACAGGAATAGGTACGCCCCACAAATCGGAGCACTATTCCTCCCAGGGAGCTGCCATATCTACACCAAACAAACCCACTCTCTTCCGATCTCATGAGTCAGGTGGGTGGATACGCAGCAAAGGAGGATTAGAACACACGAGTCAGCATGCGATGAGTGCCGTACAGGAAGCAAACTGAGAGGCTGGGGGCTTGGAGCGAAAGGGACTCAGAGTCCCCCGGGGAGGTGGATACTAGGTTTGGCTTCAGCCAAGCCCTGCTCTCGGCTTCTCTCTGTCTGGCCTAGGAAGTGAAGTCTCTCTTCTTCCCGGGCTTGGTGGGTGGGAAGGCTGTGGTGGGGACAAGGCCCTAAGGGCCCGGCCTTGTGGAGTTTGGTTCTACGTGGGCAGCTGTGCTGAACCTTGATCACTTCAGTCTAGTTTGTCAGAGGTAGCCATTTCAAACAAAGCGTCCGTGGGGACACCTGGCCCCAGCCTCCAGCCTCTAGTCTGCCCACCTTCACCCACAGCCTATGCCCCCGTGAGAGGACTAGACCAGACACATCTGTCTGGAAAGGACTCTTTGGGAAACAGTCCCATCTCCTCGAGGGTCAAGGGGTAAGGCAGTCTGGTTGAGACAAGGCCCCGGTACAAGCAGGGAGCAGGTTGGGGTGAGAGGTCTGCTGCGTCAGCGATCCAAGCAAATATTTGGCAGATCGATGCTCAAGGTTGACCTTGACAGTTCACCACCTGGGATGTCAGAAAGTGGCTTCCAGAGACTCTCCCCCACACTTCCCTTCACCACGGTCTTCGCCGCCTTCAGGGACAGGCTTCTCTGGCGTGGGCCAGGGGCTTGCCCACCATCCCCGCCCCGAGCCTAGCACGCCCTGCTTTGCCCACCTAACCCTGGTAGTCCCAGGACCAGTCATCTCCCCCAGCGCCAGCGGCCAGAAGAGGTAAGCATCTGGTGCCAGGCTGTGTCCTTCCCAGTGAAAGGCCCACTCACCTGCTCTCCCCTAAGCTGCCCAGCCACACAGCCCTGACTGTCCTCCTTCTGGTGAGGACGTCCCTCTCCCAGGCCCCCCCACCCCCGAGGGAAAGAGACTTGGAGGGAGCTGGACCCACATCCCCACTGCAGCTGGAGAGGGTGTCTTGCGCTTCCTCAGAAAGCTGCTGAGTGTTGCCTGGAGCCCAGAGCCAAGAGCGCAGCACTGCCTCTCAGAGCGCTTTGTTCCACTTACTGGAGGGCTAAAAATACACTGCGCTGCCAAAGGCAGCCCTCCAGAGCCCAGAGGAGCCGGCAGTGGGGACTAGGTATCCTGGCACCTGGCACAATTAGAAGGAGAAACACAGGCGCTCCTTCAGCGCAGAATCCGCTGGTCCCCTGACCCCCACCCCCGCGCTCCCTTTGTCTCCAAGACTCTCCCTTCCGTTTCTTCTTCTTGGACATGTGGGCTTCCCTGCACCCCTGCTCCACCCCTCCTTCCTTTCTCTTTCCCCAGCCTGGACCACCTTCATCCCTGGTCGGAGCCCGGGGCTGCCTACCTGACTGTGCTTTTACACGTGTCAAAACAGCAGCTCTCCTGCAAAATACCCCAGAAGCTTCAAATTCCTCTAGCAAAGCCACAATTAGCAGGAAGGCTTAAAATGAAAATCTCCTTAGCAGGCGATAACCCAGTGGCTTAAATTCAAGAAACATGTATTGACACCAGGCTTCAATTGGTCTTAATCTTCCCAGGACCTCGAGCCTCTTTGAGAGTTGAGTGGAAGCAATGGGCCCAGAAAAATTGCTTAATAAGCAGCATTCTTGAAGCAATTTTAGGGGATGTATGCATGGCACAGGCCCTATCCAGGACCACCACCCCCCAACACGCATCCCCAAGTGAGGAACCCTTGAATGACTGGAAGCCAGGCACTGAGCTAGACCCTGAGCTGGAAAGAGAAGAGAGGGGACTGACATGCAGGCATATAGCAGCCAACCCCGTGCTTGTTGAGAGGCAAGATTGGGGAGTGGGGAGGAGGGCCAGGGTGTCACAAGAGTGTGAAGGAGAAGAGGGTACGTCTGAAGGGGGTTTTGAAGGACAAACAAGATTTTTCCAGAGAGAAAATGTAGGATTAGAGATTTGTGGACAGAATTTGTGTTCTCAGCAGGACATGCAAAGGAAAACGTGTCTGAAAGCTGGGACGGCCTGAGGACTGGTATAGGCTATGCAGGGCGAGTGTATCGGTTTTCTGTGGCTGTGTAACAAACCACCACACATTCGGAGGCTTAAGACAACACACACTAATTATCCTACAGTGGGTCAGGAGCGAGCACAGCTCTGCTGGGTTCTTTGCTCACTAGCTGCAAAAGGTGTCAGCTGGGGCTGTGATCCCATCTGAAGCTTAATGAGGGGAAAAATGTGCTTCCCAGTTTACGCAGGCGGTTGGCAGAATTCATTTCCCTGCAAGTGCAGGACTGAGAGTGTCAGCTTCCTCCTGACCGGAGGCTGAAGGCTGCCTTCAGCAACTTGAGGCCTCCTGCAGTTTCCAGAGGCTGCCCCCGGTTCCTCAACCCCATAGCCCAGTTCACAACATGGCTCTTGGCTTTTTCAAGGCCAGCGGGAGAATTTCTCTCGATAAAGTCAGCTAAGACAGACTCCTCTATAACATAACCTACTGAAGGCAGTGACACCCCCCTCGCCTTTGCTACATTCTGTTGGCTAGCGGCAAGTCACAGGTTCTACGGGCACTTAAGGGGAGAAGATTATACAGGGAGGAACAGAAAGAGTGCAGAGCATGGGGCCATCTTAGAATTCTGCCTATGACAGTATGACTTAGCTGGAAAGAGGGTTGGAGTCCAATGGTGAAGCTCCTTGCAGACTATAGTTAGAAGTAAGAACTTTATTCTGTGAGCTGTAGGAAGCCACTGAAAGGGGTAGAGAAGGAAGGGTAAGAGCAGAGAGGCAAAGAGGCCACTGCCCTTTTGGAAGGTAATTGCCATGCTTCAGGGGAAAAGAATGAGGGGCTGTGGCCATGGGGATAAAGAAGAAAGACCCAATATCCACCTGGCTGGCTCTCATTTCCTTATGGTTTCTGTTCAAATGTCACCTGACTGGTAAGGCTGTCCCTGTCTACCTAACATAAAAGAACTATCTTCCCTCCTCCTCCCACCCCTCGCCTAGCTCTGTTGTCTCACAGCATCTACCACCATTTGTCTATGAACCTGTTTGTTGTCTTTCTCTCCCTTGTAGATTCTAAGACTCTGTTGGACTTACTGCTATATCTCCAGCCACTAGAATAGTGCCTGGGGTATAGCGCATACTCAATTAGTATTTCCTAACTAAAAGAATGAATGAATGAACAGGGGCAGCCGGGTGGCTCGGTTGGTTGAACATCCGGTTCTTGATTTGGGCTCAGGTCATGATGTCAAGGTTCGTGGGATCAAGCCCCATGTTGGGCTCTGTGCTGACAGCGTGAAGCCTGCTTAGGATTCTTTCCTTCTCTCTCTCTCTCTCTCTCTGCCCCTCCCCCAGCTTGTGTTCTCCCCCCACCCCTTCAAAATAAATAAACTTGAAAAAAAAAAAAAAAAGGGATGAATGAACAAACAAATGAATGTGTCCAAGGGATCTTCTGGGAATAGAGTTGCTAACCTGTTGGTACCAGAAGAAGGATGCATTTGTGATGCTTTAAGAGTTCCACCTTGCCAGACTGGGTGGTGGCACTCGGTGACATGGGAATGAATAGCCCCAAATGAGAAGGAGACACTGAGTTTAACTTTGGTCTAGGGGACCCCAGGTGGTTGTGAGGTCAGGCAGGTTGGGATATGGGGTGGAAAGTTGGAAATGTGAGATTCAGAGCTCGTGAGGGTAGGTAGGAAACAAGAGAAATAGGGTCTGTAGTCAGTGGTAATAGTGGATAGAAGAAGCAATGGGGTTAAATGAGAGAAGAGAACCAACTAGGAAGAAGGGGTCAGACTGAGAGGTAGGAGAAGATGTGGGGGTGCCACAAGGAGAATTCCAAGAAGGAAGGCAGGTCACGTTCACAGAGGCCGAGCGAACAAGATGAAAACTGACAGGATTTGGTGATGACCACATGAGAGCAATCTCAGAGGGGTGCAGTTTCCAGGTCAATGGGAGGCTGAGGAGGGTCAATCGCTCCTTCAAGAAGGAGCATGGGGGTAATTCAGAGAGTGCATTTGATGGTGAGGAAGGGGGGAGGAAGAGGAGAAAAAAGGGATGGGTACAAGAATGGATGGAGGATATTCTGGGATGGACAAAAGTTGCTGGCCTAAAAGCTCAGACTTAGCAAACTCACCCTGAATATTCTATTCCCTGCTTTTCCCCAACTCTCCCATCAGCAGGAGAGGGGGCAGGCACAAGAGGAGCTGCGGAAGGAAGAGACTTGGGAAGAGAACACATTTGGGACTCTTGAACCTGCCCCCAACCTTGGGCTTGTCCCAACTGTTGAGAGAAGCTTTAAAGGGAAGGCTAAGTGGGAACTAAGGCAGCTGGGAGGGCTTCTGGATGGTGCACAGAGCACCCCGCTCTCCCCTTTTCTCTAAGGTTGGAACTCAGTGCAGCCTTGTCGTAGATGGCATTTTCCAAAAACAGCTGCAGCACTGTCTCCCACCACACATGCTCGTCTCCAGGGTGGCTTCGACGCTCTCTCCTTGAGAGGTGGGGTCTGTATCCCTTCACCTTGAACCCGGTGGGCCTTTATGACCTCTCAACTAGTAGAGTCGGGCAGAAATGAGGTTGGGTGACCTCATCCTCACGGTTGGGCCTCACAGTTGAACAGGGCCACGCGGCTCTCCCAGGTTTCTCTCTCTTGGGACACGTGTCTTTGAAGCCCTGAGCCACGGTATAATACATCCAGTTATCCTAAAGCCACCACAAAGAGGTACCCCCAGCCCAGCCTCAGCTGAGCTCTCAGGCCACACTTCTCACTATGATGACTCTTGACTGTGGTCTGTCTTGTTCTCTGGAGGGTTTCAAAAGACGCTGCCCCATCGCTTCTGCTGTGCATTCTCTAGGAAAGCTGGCTTTATCACCCCATATACACCGTGCCCAAGACCCAGAGTAAGCAATAAGCAAGCTGGCTCCTGGAGTATCCACCCTGAGAAGGTCCTGGTGGTGGTGGGCACAGGTCACCTGCCCAGCTCCCAGATCCCCAACCACTCCACTCCAGGAAACATGGAAAATCCAGAAACCATCCCAGCCCCAGCTGTACTCCAGGAAGAAGCTGGGCAGACAGCCCAGAATTACACAAAATGGACTTTGGGCTGATTGCCCAAGCTGGACTAACGCCTCCACCTTCTTAGAAAGGGCACTCTTGCTGGAACCAAGGCCACAGCTTGTCACGAAAGCCAGACATTGGCAGAACGGGACTGATGGGGCAGGAAGGGCCCCTTGGGGTAGACGAGGCACATCCCTGATGCCTCCCCCAGTCTGCCAGTCAGGGGAGGGGAAGGAGACCCTCAGGTGCACAGAACACAGATAATCCACATTGTTACAGGCCGCCCGGCTGCTTCTGAGAATGGACTTTAAGGTATTTGGGACTCATCCTCCACAACCTTGCCCTCAGCAGTGACATAGTTTGGAAGTGTAACGAGATGGTGCTCCTCAAGGCAAAACTGAGAAGTCAGAACCAGGAAAGAATGACTTCATATCCTGTACTCGTGTTAGAATACATGTAACCTATACCTCTGCAGCATTTAAGGTAGGATTTGACTGATTATGTAAATCGCTTTATTCTCAATTATCCATTTGTCAATATCTATTCATGGAGCATCTACTATGTGTCAAGCACCATAAGAAAAAGACATCTTTTCATAAATAAATAGGTGTGTGGATAGGCAAAGGACACCTCTAGAACAGTGGTTCTCAACCAGGGTCCCCAGGGATATTTGTCAATGCCTGTGGACATTTTTGACATTTGTAGGCAGAGGCCAGGGTCGCTGCTAAATATCCTACAATGCGCAGGACAGCCCCCACTGAACAGAGGATCATTTGGTCTGTACTGACCTTCTCACTGAGTGCATGTAATACCTATTTTTTTTCAAAGAATAACTGTGCCTCAGGTTGGCCCTAAGTATTTGCTGGTCTTCTCCGGACTATAGAGAGAGAAACTTGAAGAGGAGGGCAAACCAAGGACTGCACAATACCTGGTGCCTATAGCCAGTGAGCCCATCTAGCCTCCTCTAAACCAGGGTTTCTCAGCATCAGCACCACTGACATTATAAACCAGATCATTTTGTCTTGTGGGAGCTGTCCTGCGCACTGTAGAATGTTTAGCAACTTCTACCCTGGCTTCTACCTACTAGATGCCAGTGGTGCCCTCCCCCCTCCACCCCCGTCATGGCAAATAAAAATATTTCCTGATATTTCCAAATGTTCCATGGGGGCAAACTCACCCCTGGTTGGGAACCACTGTGCTAGAACCACCCTGTGCAAATGCAAATACAAAGAAATTTCCATTCACCGACCTCTCGAACTTACAGTCCAGCTGAATCCTCAACTCGACAAATAACCACACAAACAGGCCCAAGGACATAAAGAGAGCAGACGGTATGCAGAGCAAAGGGTTGGGAGGATGCAAGCTGCCTGTGGGAAGGGCTGCTCACAGATCTCTGGGGGTGGAAAGGGGCCTCAGGGCTCCTCTGAACCAGAGCAGGAAATAGGGCAGGAGGCAATGCGGCCAAAGTCACACAGTGAATGATGGCCAGGTGAAGCTGAGATGACTCTATCCCCTGTAGCATCCCACGATGTCCCTGGGGGATTTTCCTTGTTCTTCACTCGCTGGCTCCGTGGGTAGCCCGGAGTCTCCTGGTACGCTCCGCTCGAAAGTGATCACTATGATGGCACATAACCAGTATCATGTGTTTGGGGTATTCACGCTGTCTTTCTAGATAAGCAATATCTCAGCTGTTCTCAGCTGCATAGCAGCAGGCTCCCATGGGAACCAGCTTGTTTGTGGACCCACAGAGGTGTCTCCCGGGGCGGGGGGGAGGATTGCGCCAGCAGCTGGCTGGAGCAGACCCAGGAAATGTCCTCCGTCACTGTGGCTGTGGCCCCTTCTGCAGCCACACGCAGCTGAGACCTAGGGAACCCCAGTTTGTGACAAAACTCTCTGACTTCTCCACAGAAGAGAGCAGCAGAGAGGAATGGCATGAGAAGCAAAATCCACCTTGTTTCAACTTCTTGTAAAAGGCAGATCAGGGGGCACCTGGGTGGCTCAGTCGGTTGAGCATCTGACTTTGGCTAGGGTCATGATCTCACGGTTCGTGGGTTCGAGTCCCGCGTGGGGCTCTGTGCTGACAGCTCGGACTGGAGCCTGCTTTGGATGCTGTGTCTCCCTCTCTCTCCTCCCCTCCACTTGCATGCTCTCTCTCTCTCTCTCTCAAAAATAAATAAACATAAAAAAGCAGGTCAGGTTGAGCCTGGCCTTGGGCAATGAAATCAACAAAGCCCATTCATCTCTTCTTTCCTTCTGGTGTGAAAAGCTGGTTGCCTTCCCATAGTTAAAAACCCAGGCTTTGGAGCCCGACTGCCTGGCTTTGTAACCCCATTCTCCTACTTCCTGGTTGTGTGATCTCAGACAAACTACTTAACCTCTCTGAGCCTGAGTAACTGCACTGATACAATAGACGTAATGACAATGACCTCTTCATAGTAACATTATAGTCAGCTGAGATAAAAACGTGTGATGTTCTTAGCACGTTGGCCATCTCATGGTAGCTATGAGGGACATGATTTCTGCTGCTATTATTTTATTATTAATCATAAATATAATAATAAGTACCTTACCATGGCTCGTGAGCTGATACGTAGAGCCTAATACTAATTTTCACAAATGAATTCCAGTTTGGGGTCAAAAGCGTTGAAAAACTAATGTGAAATTTCTTATCATTCCTCCAACATTCCATATTGGAAAATAAAAGGGTCTTTTAAAAACATCCGAATGGTGCTGTAGCTTGTCTGAACAGCTAAGACATGATGGCCCTATTCTTGGTTTCGGCTCTTTTCCAGCTGTAGTGTTTTTCTCATTGATCAGAGAGAAATCCCCAAGGTCTGGCAAAGGAAGCTTTTAATTGCTCTGGATGGACCGATTTCTGGCATAGCTGCTCAAGCATATAATTGAGTAAGAGAGAGAGAGAGAGAATGAATCACTTTAGATTATTTTGAGATAAATATACAGTCAGACCTCCCCGTTTCTGACCAGACCTAAAAGATACCCCAGAACCGGGCCCAGCTCTCACAAGCTCTGGGGAACAAGAACACAAAGCAGGAAGTGCATTCTCCTGATCTTTAACAAAATAATAATGGGTGAGAGTAACCATCGCTATCCTTTATCATTTGTGCTTGCCGTAGGTTGGATTTCCCCAGGAGCGGCCCCTGACACAAGCATTCCAGTCAATCTAGTTTATCTGGAGGGAATGTGGGAAGCTCTGGGCAGGGAATGGGAAAGTGACATAGAGAACGCAAGTCAGACAGGAGAGGATATGCTATGAAACAGGTGACCACCGGAGCACTTGGTGCTTAATCCCCATGGGAACTGTGGGGGGCGGTGCAGAACTCTCGCTTTGAACATCCTCTCCTTCAAGGGATGAGGGAGCTGTGGGATTTATACCCCAAGTCCCCTTAGTCCTTGGGTGAGGGCTGCTCCTGGAAGGTGTTTATTCTGGCCATCACCAGTGCAGGCAGCCAGAGGAAGCCCCCCCCACCCCCCCGCCGGGGCAGAGTCACAAGGAGTATCAGGGCCTTCTGGAAAGGGGGTAATGCCAAGGACAATAAAAGACAATCCCCACATACCATGATCCCCCCATTTCCCCACTCAAAATATCCAAAGGCGTTATGACCTGGTTGATATGTAATCTTTTTAAAAGTAGATGAAATATATTTCTAACGATTGATTGATTATTTACGGTACATGCCTACAATCACATGTGTGATAATATGTTAACTTAGTGCTCTCTTCACCCTGGGCCCCTGACTCCATATCTTGCCAGGTCTTCCAACTCATCTTGGTGCTCAGGGTCCTCATCATCATCAAAGCCACCTTCTGAGTCATTGGAGTGTCTGAGTGCATCTTCTACCCTCCCCTCTCAGTTCTGGCGATACAGCATTTTTGGAATCTGGAGAATGCTTTGGGTGGCATTTTCATCCCAAGCCGGGAGAGCCTCTTTGCATAACATTGGGGCAGCTGTTGTTCCATTCATCCCAGAGGTGTCAGTGTGCTATCTCCATAAAGTAACCACTGATGGTGGCTTTCTTACTGTCCTTGTTTACACTCCCTTTGCAAAGCTATGACGCCACACCCTTGGGGACCGGGTCTTACCTGCTTTTTATCAATTTCTTCAGATGACCTTAGTGAGCGGCCAGAGTGACCACCAAGAGGGGTTGTTTCAGGTGACGTGTCTCACCCAAATAGCACCTGTCTGTTCACAATAAAGTAACGGAGAACACCCCACGCCAGGAAAGATTGTGCAAGGTAATTTTTGAAAATAAAGAACTTCCTGGGACACCCGGCTGGCTCAGTCAGTTAAGTGTCCGACTCTTGATCTCCACTCAGGTCTTGATCTTGGAGTTATGAGTTCAAGTCCTGTGTTGGGCTCCATGCTGGGGGTGGAGCCTTCTAAGAAAAGAGGGCAAAAGCGAAAAGGAAAGGTAAAGGGAAGGGAAGGGAAGGGAAGGGAAGGGAAGGGAAGGGAAGGGAAAGGGGAGAGGAGAGGAGAGGAGAGGAGAGGAGAGGAGAGGAGAGGAGAGGAGAGGGGAGGGGAGGGGAGGGGAGGGGAGGGGAGGGGAGGGGAGGGGAGGGGAGAAGGGAAGGGAAGGGAAGAGGAGAAGGGAAGGGAAGGGAAGGGAAGGGAAGGGAAGTGAAGGGAAGGGAAGGGAAGGGAAGGGAAGGGAGAAGAGCTTCTTATCCCAGGGATCATCTGGGGAGTAGGGAACTTCATGGTGTATCCAAAATAGTGGTCCTGATGGTTATACACATAAACTCATCTAATCTTCACAACCACCCCACCAGGTAGACTCTCGTGTCATTCTCATGTCACAGATGGAGACACTGAGGCCTTGAGTGGTTCAGAGAGCAGTGAAGTGACAGCCGTGGATGTGGACGCAGCAGGTGCATGCTCTCCCCATCACCGCACTGCCAGCTGACAGGTGAGCATAGCCATGTCCACATGGGTACCTGGTAGACTCCCTTACCCATCAAGAAACCCTGGGGGAGGGGAGGGACGCCTGGGTGGCTCGGTCGGTTGAGCATCTGACTTCGGCTCAGGTCATGATCTCACAGTTCATGGGTTCAAGCCCGGCATCGGGCTCTGTGCTGACAGCTCAGAACCTGGAGCCTGCTTTGAATGCTGTGTCTCCCTCTCTCTCTGCCCCTCCCCTGCTCATGCTTTCACTCACTCTCTCTCTAAAAAATAAACTTTAAAAAGAGAAGAAAACCTGGGGGGGGGGGTGAGCTTCAGCTGACCCAGCAGTATAGCGGGGTCCTCTCTCTCCTGCCCCTGGTCTTCCCGAGCTAGGGAAGCAAGAGACAACCTCCAGCACTCCAGCTGAAAACCTCTGTGAGGAAACACAAAGATCGTTTTCTGTATGCAGGGATCTGGGGCTCCTTCCAAAAATGAGGCCCAAGACCATTTCAGATGGGCAAGCAAGCGTCTGCAAGCGTTTTAAAAAAAGGACAAAACAGAAAAACCTCAACTCCCCGTTTCCTTTCTCTCTTGCTGGTCAGTCAGTCACACTTGGGGTATTTGCTGACTGACCGAGCAGAACTGGAGAGGACAGTAAGGAAGAGGAAGAATTCAGCATGGTGTCCTAGGAAGACTGACAGCCTTGGAGCCACACAGGACTGAGTTCAATACACTTCCCCCCTCCCCCCCCCCCCCCCCCCCCCCCCCGCCTCAGCCAACGGCCCTGTGAATACTACCCTGCCACACACTGTGGAAAATTAAAGGATGGTAGAGAAAGAGAATCATCACCTAATGCAAAGAGACAGAAAGACAAAAACACGTAAAGCCACAATAATCGGGGCACCTGGGTGGCTCAGTTGGTTGAGTATCTGACTCTTGATTTCGTCTCAGCTCATGATCTCATGGTTTGTGGGATCAAGCCCCAAGTCAGCCTCCACACTGACCATGGAGCCTTCTTGGGATTCTCTGTCTCCCACTGTCTCTGCCCCTCCCCCACCAATAAATAAATAAACTTTAAAAAAAAAACCCACACAGTAATCATAATAGCCCTGCATGCACTTTATGTGTACACTGTGTTTGGGACAGGCCTTCTTGTCATCAGCATTTTACAGATGAAGAAACTGAGTCTCTGGGACATGAAGGAATTTTCCCAAAGTCACATTGAAAAGGCAGTGGGGCGATTTGAACCCAAGTGTCACTGGAAGCAGAAGAGAGAAGGGAGGGATGGTGAGGGCCCTGGGGGGCTGCATGGCATAGACTGGGTCCCTCGAGTTGGGGGTGGGGAGGTGCCTGGATGGAGAAAAGAAAGTCATTTCGGCAGTGATGGGGAGCCAGACACCTGGCTTCCTGCCCTTGCCCAAGCAGGGGCCTCTCTGCCAAACCCCAAGAGCGTCCCTTGGGTGACAGATGGTATGCTTGTCTGCCAGAACTCTTCCTCCTCACCACACTGGAGAGCAGTCCGGTCCAGGCTGGGCACCAACAGCCGGGTCACGTGGAGGAGAGCCCTCGTCTCACCAGGCCTGGGGGTCGAGGGTGCCCGCTGGCCACATTTGCGCCCCTGGGTCCCGGGTAGAATCTCCCACCTTCTGGAAACCAAGATGTGAGATGAGCTAAGAGCAAGAAACCAGAGAGGAAGAACAGCGCCCCAGTAAAGAAAAGACAGGGGCCCGTTCTCCCCCAAAGAGCCTGTGAGAGGAGGCATCTTGGAGCCACAGGCTGCTGAATTCCCATGCAAAGCCGTGGACATCCCAGTGGACCTGGAGGTCTCACTGGAAGGCCGCCCTTGGCCTTGCTCTCACATCTCTTCACAGCTGTGATGTGCAGAGTTCTCAAGGGCAGGGTTTCAATTTTGCAAATGGACCTTCAGAAAATTGTTCCTCCCGGCTCCCTGCGGCCAGCCACGTCAGCAAAACATACCCCTGAAGAGCCGTCTGCTGCCAGCAAAGCCGGGAAGCGGCCCAGAAGCCGACTCGGGATGCTCTGTTTTAAATTAGCCGACGGCCATGCCCTCCCACTGGTGACAGTAACCAGATTTGGGGGTAAGCAGGACTGCCCCGTTTTATGAACATCTGAAGGACAGTCCCCAAACCATACCATGACACTCGGACCATCTTCCAGGCCACACGGCACCTCCAGCTCCTGCGGCCCAGTGTCCTCGGGAGGAAAATGAGAGGATCACGCGAGGTGGCTTCTGTGACCCTGTCCAGTTTGGACAGTCTCTAATTCCAGTGTTTCCCTCTGCCTCTTCGGTAATGCCTCTATGAGATCTGTTGGGCCAGGCCCCTTGGAGATCCCCTCACTATCTAAAAAAAGGAACACGTGTACTTTGTGGTAATGGCACTAATGGAACTCACAATGTGATTTCAAGTAGACATTTGTCATTCTTTGGCAGCCGTTTTCCTATTTGGGGGAGAGGGATGCTCCCCACCATGGGGAGCGTCCCTGCCTCCTATTCCAGCAAAGGCATAGATAGGTTTTTGCCCAGACACTTGGATAATGCTGGCCAGGACTTCAAATGTTGAGCCAGAGATGGAAACACTCAGGAACCATTTAGCATTCATTTCATGGTGGCAGCAGCTTGCGGCTGAGGTCATGGCCAGGGGCCACCAGTAGTGACGTCCAGAAGTGGCAGTGTCCAGAGATGGTGTCCAAGCCAGCCCATCCTGTGCCTTTGCCTATAGTCCTGCCACCAAGCCACCCTCAGCCCCAGTCCGTTTTCCAAGCCCACAACTGTGGGCTCTCTGTAAATTCTACAAGCCATCTAATAACCTCCAGTATATTCTTTTCCTTGTTGTTAAAGTTAGCTACTATTGATTTCTGTTGCTTGCTCCCAACTCTGACTGATACAATGTGTCAAACCATTCTTTTTTAACTTGAATTAAAAAATGACAAAGAGGGGCACCTGGGTGACTCAGTCGGTTGGGCGACCGGCTTCGGCTCAGGTCATGATCTCACAGTCTGTGAGTTCGAGCCCCGCATCGGGCTCTGTGCCGACAGCTCAGAGCCTAGAGCCTGTTTCAGATTCTGTGTCTCCCTCGCTCTCTGACCCTCCCCCGTTCATGCTCTCTCTCTGTCTCAAAAATAAATAAACGTAAAAAAAAAAAAATTTTTAAAAAAATGACAAAGAATAATTTTAGGGAAAACAGGATAAAATTATGACTCTCATAAAAGTATAAAGATTTTATGTAACTCGTTCATTACTGAGGGATGGAGTTGAGGTCTTCTAACGGGCTCAAAGGAGATTTCTAAGAACCACATACATACAAATAAGCAGCATGCTGACGTGACCTTACAAATAGATGCAGAAGTCTATCCACAGGGCAACCATCAGTTGAGTTCCACTGGATGCTACTAATTTGTATTTCTATGAACACAAATCATTGGCATCATTGTCTGTTTTCGATGACTTACAGGGTCGTAAAAATAGCTTTTCAAAGACAATGAAAGACAGAGACAATCTGGAAGGGTGCTCTAGACAGGACACCCAGTGATCTTTTTATTTTTCTTATCCATTTGAAAGTTTTTCACTGATTTTCCCTGACAATAACACCGGAGATGACCTCATGGATGGAAGAGACAATGAAGGCTACACTCAGAGGGTCCCAACCAATTCAGGCTGGAATTGTGTGCAAAATTCTTGGAGGAAACGGAAACTGAGCTGGGTCTTCAAGGCTGGCCAAGAGTAGAAGGGAAGGGCATTCTGGGTGGATGGGGCAGTGTGAGCACAAGTTTGGGGGCAATCAGGAGCCTGGCACGTTCCATCGGCAGAGTGGACCTGTTCCCTGCCCCCCCCCCCCCGCCCCGAAAAGCTGGTTTGTGAAGAAACTGGCTTGTAGCTTATTATTGTGGCTCTCAGAGCTATTCATAGTCTCAGGGTAAGAGAAATAAGATGAGAAAATTAAAATAGTGCAGAAATAGTCATCTGAAAAGGATGCTTAGAGGTACCCTGTCCCTTAGTCTGCTCATAGTACACAATCTCGGGGTGCCTTCCTAGTGACTCTGTCTTTTCTGGGACTGTCCCCTCTTCCTTGCTGAGGATGAAGCAGCAGACAATCAGGTTTGAAAGAGATGACACCACTCCTTGGGGGAGGGGTGTGTGGGGAGGGGAGTAGAATTTAAACTCAGAAAGATCCAGCCACAGTCAGGTGATACTGACCCTGGAATGGTAAGAACATATAAAATGGGGGCTCCGGTTGTTACCATGGCAACCCAGAGTCTGTCGCACGCGGAGTTTGGGGGAACAGAAGCACAGGACCTTGAGGATATCGTCAGTCTGCCGGGAGACGGGAGCAGGTTGGCAGAGAAGTGCCCACCGCCTCAGGTTGCCTGGCAACCTCCGGTCATGAGGCCCTCGAGGGCTCCTCCTGCAAACCAGGTGCCTACAGAGAACACTTTTTCCCCCTTGAGTTCACCTGAATGGCTCTCAGCTCTTTGTCCCCGCACAGGCTTCCAGGAGTATCCAAGCCCAGAGCTACTGCTTCCCCAATATCTACTCTCCCTGCATTTGGGGCAAAGCGTGCAGAATTATTACGTGAAGCCTCAATGAATGAATGAATGAATGAATGAATGAATCGTGAATGGTACAAAATTCTATCACTTCATTTCTTTCAGGAAGATCCAGGACATTGCATTTCGCCTCCCTCTTGTTTGTTAATTAAACTGCAATGGCTCCCTTTCACTGGGCACTTACTCTGTGCCAGGCACTATGCTCGGCGCATTTCAGAGGCAGCTGGTGTGATGGTTCAGAACTGGACTCTGAGCCAACAGCCTGAGCGTAAAGCCTGGCTCTGCCTCTTCCCAAGGTCACACCGTTGACCGTTAAGGTTAAGTTACCTTAACCTCTCTGGGTGTCGGTTTCCTCACTCATACAGTGGGAACAATAACTTCTCTGCCTCAGGTTGTCGTAGGGATTCGGTGAGTGAAAACAGAGCACTAAAATGACACCTGGTACAAAATAAGTGCTCAGTAAATACTAGATACAATCTTCCAAACACCCTTCCAAGGTAAATACTTGTATAATTTTTGGAAACAAAAATTATGCTTAGAGAGGTTAACTCGTCCCCTGAGCTCTAACTAGGAGCTGAGGTTCAAACCGTGGCTGATTCCAGAACTGTTTGCAGAGTCATTATGTTATGTAGCTTAGTGTTTATTATGCATCTACTAGGTACACTGCTCAAGATGCTGGGGATGTAGATGTCACCAAGACACATCCAGTCCTGGCCCTCATGGAGCCTGCCACCCCAGCCCCCAGCACCCTCACTGGAGGTGGAACCGGCTGGACCTTCAGAGCAGCCTTTGCTGGAGCCCCGTGCATGCCCGCTCCCTCAGTGTGCCTCAGACCCCTCCAGGGACTCAGGCTTGTGGGCTGGACCATTAACGTGTCAGGGAAGAAGGGAGAAACCCATCACAGGAGGGACACCCTCTGTGGGTGACCCACGTCTCCACAAGCCCGCTGCATCATTCACCGAAGCTGGCAATGTTTAGATCTGTCTTTTAATAAAATACAGTCTGACCTGGAGTCAAGCTGGAGGGAGACCCATCGTCCAGCCACGTGGCCCGACCCGGCTCTCCGCTGGTTGGTGGCAAAAGCTTAGGGAGTTGCTCAAGATGCCACGTAGCAGAGGCAGCCTCTGGGTCTCCGGCCCATCCCACTGCTCAAATCTGCTTCTCATTAGCTTCAAAAGTCAAGCCTGGTTCCCTGAAGGGCTGGGAGGGAGGGCTTGGCCGGGCTGTTCACCGCAACTGCCTGGCCTCCCTGGCCTTGGTACTCTGCGCCCAGCCCCATCCATCAGCACAGCTGACCACTCCGGGGATCCTCTCACCCACGGGCAGGAAAAGAACTAATTAAAATTGAGAGCATTCACCTTCCCGAGGAGGCTTACAGTTGTCTGAAGGAGGGCCGCGTTTTCAGGGACAGGAATTACGGTTTCGTTTTAGAATAGCACAGGGAAACAGGAGGCTGGAGGGGCCTCTCTCTGCATCCTAGATGCCTCAAAGGCTGTCAAATTCCACAGTCTTACACTTGCTCATGGAGCATTTATTGAGCACCATCCCCGTGCCAGGCATTGTGTGGGGGCCCCACAGCCTCCTGCAGATTTAGGAGCTCTCAGAATCCAGAGGCAGGAAGAAACGTAAAAATAATGAGTCACCAAGCAACAGATTGCTGAAGGCAATACGGAGGAGTGTAGAGAGTGCTACAGAAATAGGAGAGGAAACAGCTTCAAATTAACAGGGTGGGGAGGTGGGGAGGAGGGGAGAGTTAGGAAACCCTCCTGGGGTGACAGGGAGCCGTGGATCTTAGAGGAGGACCCACACATGGCCCACATAGACAGAAGGCACCCCTCTTCCTGAGCTCTGGGATGGATGGTAGGGCCCATTTTCTCTGCTCCATTTGGCTGATGAAAAGGTAGAGGCACTAAGAGTAAGTAACATCTTCCCCAAGAGCAGACCTGGAGTAAAGGGATGTTTTCTCTGGTCCCCAGTCGCCAGCTCTTTCTGCTTCTGAACTTGGCAGAAGTTTGCCAGGAAGGGAAAGAAAATGACGGAGGAGCAAGGCTGGAAAGCTAAGCCAGAGCCCGCTGGCCACAGGCCTGGCCTGTGGCCAGGACGTGGTCCCGCGTGGGCACAGGGAGCCTGTATGGAAGTGCCCATACCCCCGCGTTGTTCTGCCAGTTGCAAGGCTGGATTCTGTCCGTGTAATTCCGTACCTGTCCTGCAACAGGGCTCCTCACCCCTACATGTGGTTTAAAACACTGTGATTTTATTTTATTTTGTTTTCAAAGCTTATTTTTGAGAGAGACAGAGAGGGAGCATGATCTGGGGAGGGGCAGAGAGAGAGGAGACAGAGAATGCTGTCAGCACAGAGCCCGATGTGGGGCTCGATCTCACGAACCATGACATCCTGACCTGAGCCTAAATCAAGAATCCAACGCTTAACGGACTGAGCCAGCTTAACGGACTGCCCCCAAACCCTGTGATTTTAAAAGAAGCCTACTTGGGGAGAGAGGGGGCATTCCCCTGCATGGCCCCTTGCTGTGCCAGTGGAGGGAGATGGCGCCAGGAGGACCAAAGGGGCACTATCATTTACTGGACACTGAGCGAGCCAGGCCCTCTGCTGAGAACTTCACAAATTCCAGTCCCCTCCACCCTTAAAGACCCCTGGAGCAAATATCATCCGCACCAAGCAGAAGGGAAACGTCTGTGTCAGAGCGGCCTGGAGTGAAGGCAGCAGAGAAGCCCAGCTCTGGCTGAGCTGGGTAGACATCCCAGGGGGTTGCAGAGGTTTGAACTCCCCCTCCCTGCTGCAGGAGGGCAATGTGGGGAGAGCGGGCCTGGGAGGCAGGGGCTCCCTGGTTTCCCCCGAGTCCCCAGGGGTTGGGTAGCAGGACAGGAGCCTGCTTGGTAGGAATGAGGTCAGATGCAGCAGGAGGCACCGACCAGCCATGGGGCAGCCAGACTTACTAAATAAAAATAGAGGATGCCCAGTTACATTCGAATTGCACATTAACCAGATATAATGTTCATCATAAGGTATCTCACAGTCTAGGGCCATGGCAATGGAGATGAAGAGAAGGGACAAATATTAAGATCTGATTTGGAGGGAGGCTCTATGGAGATGGGCGATGAATGGTTGTGGGCAATGAGGATGTGGAGGAAATTAAGGTTGATCCCAGGCAGACGGGGCTCCTAAGTGAGAAGGGGAGACAGAGCAGGGTCAGATGAGCAAGACAGAGTGCAGGCTGTTTCTGCTGATGCTGAATTCAGGATGTCTATCTGAGCCCCAGGCGGAGGTTGCAGGGCTTAAGGAAAGGCCTGGCTGGGGAGCTACTGACCCACGGATGGCACTCAATGATGCCATGGTTCTGGATGTGACTGCCTGGGGAGTGAGACTGAAGGCAGAGACAACGGGCCAGATCCAGTCCTTGAAGACCCTCACCTTTTGCACACAGCCAAAGAAACCAAGTCAGAACAGCCAGGGAGGCCGGAGGAAAATCCACAAGGTGGGTAAGAGGCAACAGAGGAGGGAGTTTCTGGAAGGCAGGGGCTAACCACAGTGGATGCTGCAGGCAGGCCTGGTAAGTCAGGGAAGTGGGAAACAAAGGCAGCCTACAGTGGGCTGAAGAAAGAACGAGGTGCAGAGTTGGCAGACATGCCCTTGTCCATCGAGAAATCCTGCAGTGCAGCGGGGCTGAGGCTGGGGTCTGGGCAGGTTTCCATCCATGGCTTCCGGGGGCATTTCCCTACCTGGAGCCGTAGAGACGATGACTCTTGAGCCCCCTGTAACCGTCAGTGGGACCCCAGACAGTCAAGTCAAATGGAAATTGTAAAGAAGGGCCTTTTAAAAAGTGTATCAGGGGGCACCTGAGTGGCTCAGTCGGTTGAGTGTCTGACTCGATTTCGCCTCGGGTCATGGTCTCACGGTTTGTGAGTTCGAGCCCTGCATCGGACTCTGCGCTGACCGTGCAGACCCTGCTTAGGATTCTCTCTCCCCCATCCCCCCACCTCTCAAAACTAAACATTAAAAAGAAAATTAAAAAATAAATAAATAAAAGTGTATCAGTGACATAGAAGAATGTGAGGGACCAACACCTCGTGGTATTACCCACACAATGTCCCTGATATGTACAACGGTGTGGATTTCAAAACCATTATAGGGAATGAAAGAAACCTGACGCAAAAAAGCGTCTGTGGTCTGGGTCCACTTATAAGAAGTTCTAAAAAGCAAAACTAACCACTGATAAAATGAAGATCAGAACAGTAGCTGCCTCTAGGGGCAGGTGGAGGTGATTGGCTGGGCAGGGGAGTCAGGGAAACTTCTGGGTGATGGTAGTGGTCTGTATCTGGGTAAGGGTTTGACTCACACAGGTGTGGGCGTTTGTCAAAACTCAGCAAATGGTATACTTAAGAATGTGAACATTTCATTGCATGTAACTTCTACCTGAAAAAAAATGAACGATATTTATTCAACTCTATCTAATGATATACATGTTAAGGTGTTTAGGGGTGTGGTGTACTGAAGTTTGCAACTCCCCTTTAGAGGAACAGAAAAAGAAGATGGATTCCTGGGGAGGCAGAGAGATGGACAGAGATATGAAGCAAACAGTAAAATGTCATCCAGGTGGTGGGTATGGAGGTATCCCCTCAACTTTTTTCAAAATTCACTCAACTTTTCTGTATGCTTGAAATGGTTCATAATAAAGTGTTGGGGGTGGGTGAGTAGAGAAAAAGAATGTGAGAATATTTATTATCCAACCCAAAGATATGTGTTGATAGACAGAATAGTTGGTGGTTGTCAGAGGTGGGGTGGGGGGATGAGGGAAGTGTACCAACCTCCAGTTATACAGTAAATAAGTCCGGGGGATGTCCTGCGCAGCACGGTGGCTAGAGTTAACAAACTGTGTTGCATATGTGAAAGTTGCTAAGAGAATAGAAATTCTCATCACAAGAAACAAAGGATAACTGTGCATGGTGTTGGATGTCAACCTAACTCACTGTGGCGATCATTTTACAATATACATAAAGATTGAATCATTACGTCGTACGCCTATAACTCCTATAATGGTATATGTCAAGTGTATCTCAATTTAAAAAGAAATAAACAAAGATACACATTGACACACACTGTACCTGAGGCACTGCACCTGCTACCACAGGTGCTCAAAGCTGTATCATCATCAGGGGCCACCTGGGTGATGGCCAGTTGAGGTGATGCCTTCCACCAGAGAACTGTCATTGTCCCTTCTCACAGAGGAGACGCAGGGCCAGGGGCCCAGGTGTGAGATTAGGGTGAAGGAGAGAAGCACGCATAGGTCTGCCAGGAACGGATTTAAAGGAATAAGTCGCTGGAGCTTGTGGGGAGAGTAAACAGCCAGGTGGCCTGGCCCCCAGGGTATGGGATTGGGGTATTCCACACATTCTAGGAGGGCCACATGCCCTCAGGCTTGGGAACAGCTGCTTAAACCTGGTGGTGGAAATATGCCCCATCTAATTTGCCCACTGGTCGGGGGGTTTAAAGAACATTCCAGCTCCACCGTCTATACAACGGGAGAATAGGAAACCCAGAATCTGCCCCCACCCCAGGGTATATCCTTAGGGATGGTCGTCACAACGCTGCTGTAAGCGTGAGTGTTTGCCAACATGTGCATGGTGGGGCGGCTGGTTAAGTCCTTTGATGGTTTATAAATGCAGCGGGATTCTGTGCAGCTTTTACTTTTTTAAGTTTATTTTGAGAGAGAGAGAAAGAGAATGCGAGCAGAGGAGGGGCAGAGAGAGAAGGAGAGAGAGAGAATCCCAAGCAGGCTCCACACTGTCAGCACAGAGCCCAATGCAAGGCTCAAACCCACAAACCGTGAGATCATGAACTGAACCAAAACCAAGAGTAGGTCGTTTAACCGACTGAGCCACCCAGGCACTCCTCTATGCAGCTTTTAAAAATGAGCGAGTGCCGGGGCGTCTGGGTGGCTTGGTCGGTTAAGCGTCTGACTTCAGCTCAGGTCATGATCTCATGGTCCGTGAGTTCGAGCCCCGCATCGGGCTCTGTGCTGACAGCTCAGAGCCTGGAGCCTGTTTCCAATTCTGTGTCTCCCTCTCTCTCTGCCCCTCCCCTGTTCATGCTCTGTCTCTCTCTGTCTCAAAAATAAATAAACATTAAAAAAAAAATTAAAAAAATAAATAAATAAAAATAAATAAATAAATAAATAAAAAATAAAAATGAGCGAGTGCCGCCTGGGGGTGCTCAGCCAGTTAAATGTTGGACTTCGGCTCAGATCATTATTTTGAGGTTCATGGGTTCGGGCCCCGCATCGGGGCTGTGTGCTGACAACTCAGAGCCTGGAGCCTACTTCAGATTCTGTGTCTCCCTCTCTCTCTCTCTGTCCTGCCCCTGCTCACACTCTGTCTGTCTCTCTCTCTCTCAAAAATAAATAAACATTTTTTAAAAATGAGCAAGGTAAATCTATATGCCCTGGACTTCAAACAGACTGAATCTTTAAAAAAAAATTTTTTTTAATGTTTATTTATTTTTGAGAGAGAGAGAGAGAGAGAGAGAGAGAGAGAGCAGGGGAGGGGCAGAGAGAGGGAGACAGAGGATCTGAGGCAGCCTCCAAGCTGACGGCAGTGAGCCCGATGTGGGGCTCTAACTCACGAACGGTGAGATCACGACCTGAGCCAAAGTCAGACACTCAACCAACTGAGCCACCCGGGTGCCCCCAAACAGCCCGAATCTGAATGTAAAGTAAAAACAGAGACACGAACAAAAAAAATATATAATATATATATATATATATATATATATATATATATATATATATTTGTATATATGTGTATGTGTGCATATATCTTTCCCATTCATATATAAAATATATGACTACGTCTAAATGGATATGAATATAAATATTAATTAATAAATTAATTAAATATATATTGCATGTTATGGACCCCAAATTCATGTTAAAGGCCCAACCCCTCGTGTGATGGCATTAGGAGGTGGGACCTTTGGGAGGTAGTTAGGTTCACATGAGGTCATGTGGGTGGAGCCCCCAGGATGGGACCGGTGTCCTTGTAAAGGGCAAGAGACTAGACCTTACTCTCCACCATGTGAGGAGGACACAGCCCGATCTCCATCTGCAAACCAGGAAGAGGGACCTCACCAGACATCAAATCTGCCAGCACCCCAATCTTGGACTTTCCAGCCTCCAGAACTGTGAGAAATAAATGTTTCTTTTTTTTAAGCCATTTCAACTATGGTATTGTTGTTATAGCAGCCCAAACTAAGAGTACATAAATGTACACGCACACAGCACCATAAAAATCGTTTGCCACAATGTTAATAAGAGTGGTTACTTCTCCACGATGAAATATGAACGACTTTTCCCTCACTTTCTTCTTGGTAGTTTTCTGTATTGTTTAAAATTTTCACAATAAGCACTTTTGATTTTAGTGAAACAGTTATCATTAAAGATAATTGTGTAGGAGCTTGTAGAGTAAGTTGATATTTGCAAAGTGTTTAAGAGACATTCACTGAACCCCAAAGGTTGGTGGAGACCTCCCTAGTCCTACCCTGAGTCGGGGATGGGGGAAGTGATGAGCGAGGACCCCCACCGGGCTGTCATTCTGTTCCCCTGTCCCTGCCTGAGCCCCGAGACAAGAACAGCTACAGATTTTGTGGGGCCCAACGTAAAGTCAAAGTGTAGGACCCCTTGTTCAAAACTCGTTAAAAATTTCAAGGTGACGACAGCAGAGCCATTAAGCCAAGTGTGAGGCCCTTCTGAGCCCAGGCCTGTGTGATTTCACGGGTTGCAAGACTGTGAGGCCGGCCCTGCCGGGCAAGCCCATCTGAGCAATTATGGAGTATTGGCTGCTAGAGGAACAGCCAGGGAAGAGGCCAGGAAAAATGGTCAAGGAGGCGCTGACTCCAGACACTGCAGCCTAAGTGAGAAAGAGATTCCCAGGGACGCTTCAACCCACCCGGAACCTCACCAGAGCAAGCATGATGAATATTGACAGTGTGCTCCCTGTTTGGAATGCTGGCCTTTGGGAATGGCTAAGTCTCCCGCAAGGCTCCCGATCAGGCTCCATGGGCCCTGGGTGCCAGGGGTTTCATTAGTAAGGGGGCAAGTCAGGAGGGCCTTCAGGTCAGGCGAGGCATGTGACAGCTACTCCCCTGTGGTGTCCCCTGGCTGGTCCAAGGGAACCTTCTCCTGGGACCGCCCACACCCTGGAAGCCCAAGGGGCTTCTTCCTGCCCTGTCTCTGTGGGGCTCTCAACCACATCGGGGCTGCTCCACAGAAAACCTGTCTCCAAGCCTCCTGTCCCCCTTCCCACCCCCGCACCCCAGCTCCTGGGCCCCACAAAGACAGCCTGTGTTGGGACCAGCGACGCTGAGTGAGCAGACAGCCCACACCTCCCCTGTGCCACTCAGCACAAAGGCCCGTCTGTGCGCCCCGCCTGGAGGGCGCGCCACCTCCCTTCCTCTGCCAGGCACTGGGACGCAGCCATGGGAGTCTCCCGGGAGGCTCAGCTCAGAGTGTTCAGTGGGCCAGGTGGCCCAGGAGACAGAGCCACACTCAGGTGAAGCACCTCAGATGGCCTAGGGTGTCCAGAAAGCAGCCGCTGGTTCCAGACTTGCCGGCAGAATGTGGACAGCCTCCCGCCTCTCTGAAGCCTCTCGCCCCCTCCGGGCTCAGTCCTGCTGGCCACTCAAAGCTTCTATCGAGGTGTCCCCTAATCGGGGTCCCTGCCACCAGCCTTCCCCCCCAACCCACCTAAATAAGACAGCAGAGATGGGTACAAAGACCTACAGAGGTCCCCACTGTCTGCAGACAAAAGCCAGCACATCCCCTGGCACTCCAAGTCCTCATCTCCAGACCCACTGTCTCTTCAGACACTCATCTGGCTCCTCCTGGGCCCATGTGGCCCCAGTCCCATTTGCCTTGGAGCTCCTGAGATACCCGTGCTCGGGGCGACCAAGAACACCCCACCTGCGGTCCTCTCCAACTGTTAAAGTCCTTCTCAACCATGTCAACCATTCAAACCCCATCTCCCCAAGTCTTCTCAGCTCCCTCCACTGCCGGAAATGTTCCCTCAACAAACCTTTGTGGAGTGACTACGGTGAGCCAGGCGCAGTCTCCTCTACGAGGTCCCAGAGCACTTTGCATCTCTGCCTTAGCGTCTCGAGGACCGGGGCGGTGGTTAGTTCAGTGGACGCCTTGTTCTATTTGCCTTTAGTGCACATGGCAGGTGCTCGTAGGTGGGCCTCAGCTGAAGAGAGCCTCTTTCCTCCATGGACCCCTCAGCAGCTCTCGCAGCCTCTCCCGGCCCTTCGGCCCTCCTGTGACTCCCCTGCACTTAAGCGGACAATTCCTGAGGAGGAGCCCTGCTCTCACCTCCAGCACCTGCATGGCTGTCCTTCTCCAGTGAAAGTTTTTCTCGGCTGCTCAGCCTGCACTCAGAACAGTCTAGAAGCCGGGGATTTAATCCCGCCAGGAGCTGCCCACCACCCACGCAGGTCGGGAGCTGGTGAATAAACCCTGCAGCTTCCACTTCCCAGTAAGACAATCCTGAGGGGAGGCACATCCTACCTGGTTCCTCAGGTGATATCCGCAGAGTGGAGTCCTAGGTGCCCACGCTGGTAACTGCCCGTGAACGCGCCCACCATCAGCCTCCCCTTTCCTGTCTCCCTCTCCCCACTCCCTCCCTCGTGCTTCTGGAGTCACCTAGCAAATACACTGCCTGCGCCCAGGTATTGCTGGGGTAGGGTGGGGAGTCGGGGTGTCGGCAGGGCATCTACTTTGGTATAGAATAGCATTTAGGGCCTTCCCCAGGCCTTTGGGCTCACCCCCTGCCATGTTCACTCAGGCCACAGACATTCGTTACCTGCCTGTTATGCATCAGTTAGCTGTGATTTGGGGCGAAGAGAATGTTCTGTGTGCCCCCTGCCCCCTTTTCCCTACTTCTCATTGTGAGGGGAAGAGGAAGGAGATAGAAAGCAGAATCTGGAAGGGGAAGACGTGGAGGAAGGGGAGGGAGGAGGGGGCACCACTTCCTGGGAAACACTTAGAAAGATTCCTTCCTCAGGTCAGACGGGTCAGACGCAGGATCCTGAGGCACCCTGTCTGGCCCCTCTGGAAAACCCCTGTGTCCTTGCTTGCACTCCACATCCCAGATGGCTCCCTGCCCTGCCTGCACCCTGGAAAGCTGAGCCTGGGGGTTGCATTGCCTGGGCTCTGGTTCTCTTGCTGTTGGATCAGCCTGCAGGAGATTGGGATGGGGGGAGTGGGAGCATGCAGAGTATTCATCCCTCCCCTCCACTCCTCCCTCCCTCCTCACAATCTGGCAGGGGCTCTTTCTCCCCCTGGCCCTTCAAGTGGAGTGAGTAGTGGGTGCCTCAACGCCTTTCTCTGGTTCCCTTCACTCTGCCCACCTGGCTGCAAGCAGCCCCTCTATTAAGAAAGTATCCTTCATAATCTCGCCAAGTGCTGCTTCCCTCCTGTCACGTAGCCCTGAGCCACAGACTTGGATGACGTCCGGCTCCAGCAAAGTGGCAAATGTTGAGTATCCACCTTAGATGACCTGGGTTGGAATCACCACTCACTTCCAAGTTCTTGGCTTCCCTCAGCCTTCATTTCCCCATCTGGAAAATGGGTGTGATCCTAGCAATGCTAAACGCCTCCATATTCTCAATGTGGCAGATAAGAGCCCTTCAGACCGGCTCAGGAGAAGAGGGAATTATGGGAGGGCCCTGGGGGACCCTGACGAGAAAGGGGAACTAGACTCAGTTACTCATCGCTGGGTCCTTTGGTATCCCTGCGTCTGCATCTCTCTCCTTGTCCCCCTCCTGCTTCATCCCGCATGTGGCCAAATATGGTTCCCCCCAGCTCACGAGTTTATGTATTCTAAATAAAAATAGACGTTACTCCGCAAAAATGGGCTCACGCTTGCAAACTGTGCTGCAGTCTGCTTTTATTCACTTCTCACCAGGAAGCACAGCACCGCATTCAGCAGCCCCTAGGATTCCTCCAGATGTTGGACCGATATTTATTTCGTGGACTCGTCCATCAGCCTAGGATGTTTTCATGGCCACTATCACTGGTGTCTGGAACACACGTCCCTTCCCGACAGCCATCTCCCGGGATCCCTTTTAAAGCAGGTGACCAACTCACTCCCCGTCTCAATTTCCGCCACACATACCCCCCCCCAACACGCCCCCAGCCCCTGATGTGACTTTCATGTGAAGCCCACCACAGCCAGTATGGTGGCAGACGCCACGACCTCTCTCTCCCGTCCTGCTTTGACGTTCGCCGAGCTTTCTGAAGATAGGCCCCTCGGGGATGAACCCATCTTCGGTTCGGTCCGTGTTCCCCGGCAGCTGTGACTTTTAAAATGCAGTGGATTCTTACACTGAAGATAGGCACAAAGCCACTCTTCTCTCCTTCTCCAAAGCCCAGCTCTGCTTTTTTAAGTTCAAACAATAGTGATTCGATTGAACACACACACCCACTTCTCTCCAGAGGCCTTCAAGAGAGGAAGAGGGATACCACAGAGCTTTTTAAAACATTGCACAGAATAAAAGTTTGAATATCACATCAGTCACAGTCTCTGGGGACCCTGATAGCAGCACTCTAACTGGGCAATTTGAGGGGAGTTTGATAAGGACACCATTTACAAAGGTGCTGGCAGGATTTAGGAAACCAGTGCAGGGTCACAAAGAAGCCTGGGGCAAGTAACATCAAGGGACCATTCCCAAGGGTGAAGGAGTGATTACTGGAACCCAGGGAGAATGACAGTGGGGGGGGGGGGACCCTGGACAGGACCTGGGGCCTTCAGGAGATAGATGCATGCAACCTTGGGGACTCAGGAAGGAGCTGGGAGCTGGGGCAGGGGAGTTGGTGCAAATACCAAGACCTCACTTTCCTCTTGCCCTCCAGATAGCCTCCCATTGGGTGGACCCATCTGGAAACTAGATGTCATGGCTGCCATTGATACAAGCTATGTGTCCAGCATCACAGGACACAGGTCAGAGTAGACAGGCATTGGAGAGAGCTGGGAGGGGAGCAGAAAGGAAGAGCAATGGAAGGTAATTTTACACAAAGGCTTGGAAAGCATACAATCCAATGGGGCGCCTGGGTGGCTCAGTTGGTTATGCATCTGACTTCAGCTCAGGTCACAATCTCACCATCCTGAGTTTGAGCCCCACGTCAGGATCTGTGCTGACAACTCAGAACCTGGAGCCTGCTTTAGATTCTGTGCCTCCCTCTCTCTCTCTCTCTCTCTCTCTCTGCCCCTTCCCCACTGGTGTTCTGTCTCTCTCTCTCTCAAAACTAAAATAAAAACATAAAAAAAAAATAAAATATGCAATCCAGTTAGAAATTATGAATTTAGTGTAAAGAAACTAGGGAGTGATTATTTGCTCAACTAAAGGATTTTTTTTTTTTTTGCTTTACATTTTCAACTAGTTGCTTTTTTTTTAATGTTTATTTATTGTTGAGAGAGAGAGACAAAGCATGAGTGGGGGAGGGGCAAAGAGAGAGGGAGACAGAGAATCTGAAGCAGGCTCCAGGCTCTGAGCTGCCAGCACAGAGCCCGACTTGGGGCTCAAACCCACAAATCATGAGCTCATGACCTGAGCTGAAGTCAGATGCTTAACCAACTGAGCCACCCAGGTGCCCCCAACTGGTTGCCTTTTAATAACAAACTTCTGGTGTGCCTGGGTGGCACAGTTGGTTAAGGGTCCGACTCTTGATCTTGGCTCAGGTCATGATCCCACAGTCCATGGGTTCAAGCCCCACATCAGGCTCTGCGCTGATGATGCAGGGCCTGCTTGGGAGTCTGTCTCTCCTTCTCTCTGCCCCTCCCCTGCTTGTGCTCACCTGTTCTCTCTCAAAATAAATAAACTTAATAAATAAATTTTTTTAAAAAATAATGAACTTCCCCCTGCAATTAAAACAGGGTTCTACTACAGAAAATTCAGCTTACTCAGAGCTATTCAGGACCCCAGACATTTAGGTAAACACAAGTACAGTGCAAAGTTGGGTTGGCTCTAAGGACCTTTTCTGAAAATGTCCCCTCCAGTGACCTCCTTAATTGCATCCAATTTGGGGAGGGCAGATAGTTCCCAAGAAGCAGGCTCTGGAAGGCCACAGAATACCAGCCATCCATTACACAAAGGCGCAAATTAACTTGCAAAGGTCACCTCATGTAAGTGGCTGAGCCCTGATAGAAACACCAACCTGTTCTCTCTGACAGCTCTCACTGATATTCTAGGTGATCTTCCACATTGAACTGTGATGCTGTTTTTTTTTTTAATCTTTTTCAATGTTTACTTATTTTTGAGAGAGAGAGAGAGAGAATGTGAGCAGGGGAGGGGCAGAGATAGGGAGACACAGAATCTGAAGCAGTCTCCAGGCTCTGAGCTGTCAGCATAGAGCCTGACGCAGGGCTTGAACTCACAAGCACGAGACCATGACCTGAGCTGAAGTCAGATGCTTAACCGACTGAGCCATCCAGGCACCCCTGAACTGTGACCTTTAAGCACCCAATCAGCAGGATCTTTCCCAACGATGTTCTCTCTTGATGCTCCCATCAGGAACACCCACGGTCTACCACGTACACCCCCCTGCCTTGGGTGACCTGGCAGCTGGCAAGTATTTTCCAAGAAAAGTCCTTCTAAGGGGATTTTTCTCTGTTCTCAGAGTCCTAGATGGCAGACATCCCTGCAAAGTTCTACATCACTGATAATAACTGAGCATGTGACTCCGAGAAGGATAGACTCCACACCCAGCTGAGAGTTCTGCTCCAGTCCAAGACCCAAGACGCCCACAGAGCCCGGGCCAGCAGACACGTAACTGAGGCCAACATCCCAGCCCCCGCCCAGCACAGCATGTCAGCTAGCGCTCTGCTGGACACATGATCTCAAGGACAGAGGTCAGGAAACAGACGAATCTCAGGGTGCCTGCATGACTGCTTTAAACACCTCTCAGGCCCTCTCCTTCGAGCTCCTGATCTCTTCTCACCTTGCACTAATGGAGAATGATGGTTTGTACACTTGGAAAATGGATCCAGAGAGCGCCACACTGAACCGAGCAAGGACAGACTGCAGCCAAGGTCAAAGACGCTGTGGGTTTAAAACGCTATTTTGAACAACTGAACTTTTCAGGCAAATCCTGGCAAAATTTCTCCCGTGGTACCGTCTCTGAGACGGCAGGTCGGGAGGGTGTGTGGGGCATGGTGGCTTATTGCTGGCCCGATCAGAGCACGTCCTGTGCCCTCTTGAAATGCCTATTGTTTCCTGACGTGGTGGCCGTGGACTGGCTGGTCCGTTATGTCATATTTCCTCAATGGAGGCCATTGTCTCCTGCCAGCAGCTCCACGGCTCTTGCCTTCACAATGCACCAACCTCACCCCAAGCCCTGCTCCGTGGGCAGTGTAATGTGATCCTGGCAGGTCTCAAAGCAAGCCTTCGCTCCCTCCCAGCACGTGCACAAGTCCTACTGGCAGGATGGAGGAGGGGAGATCTCTGTCCTGGAACCGGGGCCAGAACTTGGGCAACCTGAGTCAGGGCAAATTTCATCACACCCTCCAGCTCTGGTCTTTCCTGATTTTCTTCTGGCCACGGCACACCACCACCCGCTGTTCCTGGGATGGCAGGCTTCCAGCTGGACCCCACATCCTGGCAGTTGGCCCCCTGTGTGGCCACCTCCCGCATCACGCGGGGCTGGCCCGCGAGAGGGGCTGTGGGAAGGCCAGCGTGTGACTAGGTCATACCAGCTTCTGCCACCTGGCTCCCCCTGGGAGAGCCAGCTGCCAGGTTGTGAGGACACTGCAGCAGCCCTGTGGAGAGAGGTCCACAGGGTGAAGAATTGAGGCCCCCTGCTAATGGCAGGCAGGAACTTACCATCCACGTGAGTGAGCCACTTACAAGCCAACACTCTGACTCCAGTCAAGACTTTAGATGAGTGTAGACCCAGTGCATCTTTTCTTTTTTTTTAATATTTATGTATTTTTCAGAGAGCGAGAAAACAAGAGAGGGTGCAGAGAGAGAGGAAGACAGAGGATCAAAAAGCAGGCTCCTTGGGGCGTCCGGGTGGCTCTGTCCGTTAAGTGTCTGACTTCGGCTCAGGTCATGATCTCACGGTTTGTGGGTTCGAGCCCCACGTCAGACGCTGTACTGAATGCCTGCTCAGAGCCTGGAGACTGCTTTGGATCCTGTGTCTCCTTCTCTCTCTTCCCCTCCCCTGCTCGTGCTCTGTCTCACTCTGCCTCTCAAAAATAAATAAATGTAATTTAAAAAAAAAAAAAAAGCAGGCTCATTGGAGAGCCCAATGAGGGGCTGGAACTCACAAACCATGAGATCATGACCTGAGCCAAAGTCAAACACTTAACCCACCAAGGCACCCAGGCGCCCCAGACCTGGTGCATCTCGATGTCAACCTCATGAGAGTCCTGGAGCCAGGCCCACCCTCCCAAAGCCACTCCTGATTTCTGGACCCATAGAAACTAATTTTTATGATTATTGTTGTGGGGCACCTGGGGGGCTTGTTTGGTTAAGCTTCTGACTTCGGCTCAGGTTATCCTTGCGTTTGAGCCTCGCTTTGGGCTCTGTGCTGACAGCTCGGAGCCTGGAGCCTGCTTCAGATTCTGTGTCTCCCTCTCTCTCTGCTCCTCCCCTGCCCCCCACACTCTGTGTCTTTCCCTCTCTCTCTCAAAAATAAATAAATATTTTAAATAATTTTTAAGTGATTATTGTTTTTCAGGCCACTATGTTTTCTTGCACAGCGTGGCTTATTTCAGAGTATTAGCTAGTTTGATATCCTGGGTGATAGGCCCGAAGAGGTCAGCCTCCAGAGGCTCAGAGCAGAGTGAAGATGGGCAGAAAATGAACACGGATGGGCAAACTAATCCAGCTTGGTTTCCTGATCCCTTACCATATGCCTCTCATTTCAAATAAAGGAAGGAGGCATTAACAATTGAATGAAGTTGTTCAATGTGTTGCAACCAGCAGTGAGTACCCAGGGCCATCCCCTTCTGTGAGCTGGACACTACCCTCCCTGAAAAATGCTTCAAATTATGTCTTTATTTTTTTAAGTTCGTTTATTTATTGGGGGTGGAGGGGAGGGACAGAGACACAAAGAGAGAATTGCAAGCAGCCTCCACCAGAATCAGTGCAGAGCCCGATGCAGGACTCAAACCCACGAACCTTGAGATCATGACCTGAGCCGAAATCAAGAGTCAGACGCCCAATCAACTGAGCTACTAAGGTGCCCTTCCACATTCTATCCTTATAAAAACCAACACCCCACCACTGACTACTGCTACCTTTAGCTCCTTCTCATCTAAACTGACCAGCCAGATCCCCTCAACCAGTTCTGTGTTCAGGCAAAGGATTTCTCTTTAAAAGCTAGCTTTCTCAGGGTACCTGGGTGGCTCAATACCCACCAGGATACCTGGTGGCTCAAGTTAAGTGTCCGACTTGATTTCGGCTCAGGTCATGATCCCAGGGTCGTAGAACTGAGCCTCATGTCAGGCTTAAGATTCTCTACCTCTATCTCTCTGCCCCCCTTCGGCTCCCAGGCACGTACTCTCTCTCTCTAAAATCAAAAAAATTTTTAAATATATAAAATCTAGCTTTCTCGCCCATCAGTTCCATCTCGACTTTATTCCAAAGTTGTGATCTGTCAACATAACGTTTATCTCAGTTCAGCTATCACTTTCACTCTTCCCTCCAATACTGTGTCACCTTCACATGCAGTGCCCTACGTAGTTCCTTGCTGTCTGTGTCCAGAAAGTTGATAGAAAGAGTGATCTGGATAGTGAATCCCAGAGCCCTGTGGCACTCCCCTGTGCACCCCACCACCGCCCGGAGAACAGAGACCCTCTGCTGACATACACTTTGTAGAGAGCTGTGCAAGCTGCCATAAATCCCCCGGGGAACACTCTCGTTATGAACCAGTTTGCCAAGCCTGTATCAGAATGGGTTTATTCACAGGGCACCTATGTGGCTAAGTCAGTTAAGCATCTGTGAGCCTCTTCCATCTTCTGGGGGCCACTGGCATCCCTTGGCCCTTGGCTGTGTCTCTCCAGTTTTCAAGTCCAGCACCTTCTGATTTCTCTCTGCTCTGTCTTCACATCATTTTCCCCTCTGCATTAGTGTCAGGTCTCCCTCTGCCTGTCTGTCTGTCTGTCTCTCTCTCTCTCTCTTTTTTAAACATTTATTCATTTTTGCAAGAGAGAGAGACAGAGCATGAGCGGGGGAGGGACAGAAAAAGAGGGAGACACAGAATCAGAAGCAGGCTCCAGGCTCTGAGCTGTCGACACAGAGCCCGATGCGGGGCTTGAACTCACAGACTTCAAGATCATGACCTGAGTCAAAGTCGGATGTTCAACCGACTGAGCCACCCAGGCACCCCTGCCTGTCTTGTATAAAGACACTTGTGATGGCATTCAGAGACCACCCAGATAATCCAGGATAATCTACCTATCTCTAGATCCTTAGTCACATGACCTTTTTCCCCATGACATTTACAGGTTTCAGGGATTAGGTCCTAGTATCTCGGGGGGGGGGGGGTTGGTCATTATTCAGCCCACCACAACTTGGCACGGCTCACCCCCACCACCAAGCTTTCCCACCTCATGGGCACTGCATTCTTTTCTAATGGTTACAAATAAACTATGTCATACTCTGCTCTGTTATCTTCCAAAAGTCAACACATATATCCCCTGTGTCTTCTTTTTGGAATCCACTTGAGACCTGCACTTCCCCGGTCACATCAATCTAGACATAAAAGTGGTGTCACAATCAGCAAAAACAACATTTCTCAAGTTTGCTATTACTGCTGGTTCTACAGCCTCCTAGAAATGTCAGGAACCCTGGGGCACTTGGCTTGCTCCGTTGGTGGAGCGTGCAAGTCTTGATCTCAGGGTCATGAGTTCGAGCCCCATATTGGGTGTAGAAATTACTTAAAAAAAATTTTTTTTTAATCTTTAAAGGGGCTCCTGGTTGTCTTGGTTGGTTGAGCTTCTGACTCTTGATTTTGGCTCAGGGCATGATCTCACAGCTCGTGAGTTCAAGTCCCACATCGGGCTATGTGATGACAGTGTGGAGTCTACTTGGGATTCTCTCTCTCTCTCTCTCTCTCTCTCTCTCTCTCAAAAATAAATAAATAAACATTGAAAACAAATCTTTAAAGATGTCAGGAACCCCTAGAATGTATCTCTTAAGAGGAGGCAGCCTAGAAGTTGAGGCCAAAATTTCTCAACTAAGACTGCCTGGGTTTGCATCCTGGTCCTGTTACTGTGGCCAACTGTATTTCCCAAAGACGGCTACAAAAATATCTCCCATCCTACACACTCTTCTTCATCACATAGAGAGGCCATTTCTCCACCCCCTTGAGTCTGGGTGAGCCTATAAGTGCTTTCTCCAGTAGCACGCGACGCACACGACACGGCCACTCCCGGGCAAAGGCCTGGACTGGGCTAGCATTTTCCCATTCGTGCCTTTTGGAAAGTCCATTCCTGGGATGCTGCTCTCTGAAGCCAGCCAACATGCCGTGAGGAAGCCCTCATCCCACAGGGAGACCACTTAGAGATCTGGGCTTCCAGCCCCCGACTGCCAGCATGGGAGTGAGCCACCGCGGGTGTCCAGCCCCACGGAGCCTCTACATGCCTCCAGCCCCTCCAACATCTGACTGCAACCACACGGCCCCTAAGTGAAAACCACCCAGCGGAGCTCAGTCAGTCCACAGAACCATGAGTGATAATAAGTGGCTGTCTTAAGACATTGAGCTTTTTTTTTTTTTAAGTTTATTTATTTAGGGACGCCTGGATGGCTCAGTCGGTTAAGGGTCCGACTTCGGCTCAGGTCATGATCTCGCAGTTTGTGAGTTCAAGCCCCGCATCGGGCTCTGTGCTGACAGCTCAGAGCCTGAAGCCTGCTTCGGATTCTGTGTCTCCCCGTCTCTCTGCCCCACCCATGCTCATGTTCTGTCTCTCTCTGTCTCTCAATAAATAAACATTAAAAAAATTAAAAATAAAAAAATTATTTTAATTAAGTTTATTTATTTTGAGAGCGAGACTGTGCAAGTGGAGGAAGGGGAGAGAGAGAGGGTTCCCCCCACGGTTCCCCCGCTGCCAGCAGAGTCCGCCTCAGTGCTCGAACTCACAAACTGCGAGATCATGACCCGAGGCTAAGTGGGATGCTTAAGGCACTGAGCCAACCAGGCGCCCCAGTCATTGAGCTTTGATGTGGTTTATTATACGGCAATAGACATTCAGATGAGCCACTTATGAACTGTGTAACCTGAAGAAAGTGAGGGGCGTTGGTTAAGAAGCAGACCCGGCCACAAAGACTTGGTGCGAGTGGTATATCTGGGAGGTGGTTCCAGGAAACACAGTTGGGAGAATGAGGGAGTGAGAAGGGAAAGGAGAAGGCGGGCAATAGAAGGAGAGCATGTCTGAGCCGGTTACCACTATGATCAGTCCTTCTGGGACCCTCTGAGAGAGTATCCAAAACTCATCTCACAATTGTCTCATCCAAAAAAAAAAAAAAAATGGTGCAGTCACTGTGGAAAACAGTATGAAGGGTCCTCAGAAACTTAAAAACAGAATTACCATATGATCCAGCAATCGCACTTCTGGGCATATGTCCAAAATAATTGAGAACAGGATCTCAAAGAGATATTTGCATACCCACGTTCACCGCAGCATTATTCACAATAACCAAGACACGGAAGCAACTCAAGTGTCCATCAATAGATGAATGGAAAAATAAGATATGGAATATACCTACAGTGGAATATTTTTCAGCCTAAAAAATAAGGACATTTTGGTCACTCACTACAACCTAGATGCACCTTGAGGACATTATGCAAAGTAAATAAACTCATCCCACAAGGACAGATACTCTGCATGATTCCACTTATATGTGGTATGTAAAGGAGTTACACACATCGAAACAGAAAGTAGAATAGTGGTTGTTAGGGGCTGGGGGAGGGGGATGAGGAGAATTGTTCAATGGATATGGGGCTTCAGTTTTGCAAGATGAAAAAGTTCTAGAGATCTGTTGCACAAGGTGCATACAGTTAATACTACTTATTGCAAACGTAAAAATAGTTAAGATGGTAGGGGAGCCTGGGTGGCTCAGTCGGTTGAGCATCCAACTTCAGCTCAGGTCATGATCTCACTCACAGTTCGTGGGTTTGAGCCCTATGTTGGGCTCTGTGTTGACAGCTCAGAGCCTGGAGCCTGCCTGGGATTCTATGAGTCTCTCTCTGCCCCTCCCCTGCTCGTGCTCTGTCTCTCTCTCTCTCTCTCAAAAATAAATAAACGTTAAAAAAATTTTTTTAAGTAGTTAAGATGGTAAATCTCATGTAATGACTTTCTTGACACAATAAAAAAAATGTCTTATCAAGGAGCAAAAAAATCGGGGTATTCACCATCAATTCCCTGGTTGAGAGTTGCCCTTAGGATATTAACTCCCCACACCGCAAAGTCCAGAGAACATCCCTGAAAAGAAAAGCAGGAAGCCATCAGCACAAATGGGGACTTTCTGGGGTGACCTCCAGGTGACTGAGGACCTTGGGCAGGGCACTGATGGGACCTGCCACATCACTTGCATCGGAGTCTCGCTTTCCTTGTCTATAAAACAGAAATGAGAAATACCCACCTGGACGGACAGTTGTGAAGCCTATTTTGGGTGACATATGCTCACTGCCTCCCCCCACCCTGTGGGCCCTCCCCCCGTCGGAATCAGGGGTGTACTTAGTCTCCAGTTGAGGCTCCCCCATGGCCACACATCCTGCTTTCATGCTGGCTTTTATTTTTACAAATCAATAAAATATTGCTCAGCTCCCAACTTTTGAAACCAGCCTCTGAGTTTTGCAAAGATTGGGGCAGTGGTTCTGGGCTCTCCAGTGCACCCCACATGTCCTCCCTGGGCTACATCCTCTCCCAGCTTGCACACGTTGTCCTGGCCAAGTGAAGTGCACACACTGGCGGCCCTTTCGGCTGGGCCTTAGCTAGCATGACATCACCTCCCCCAGCGGAGAAGACTTAGTTCTTCCCTATTTTGTTTCATATCCCAGGCACAGCTTTAAAAGCCCTTCCTGAAGACTGGCAGCAACCATGCCAGAATATTAGCTGTGATTACAGCTGGTGACAAGACCTCGGGAGTAGATATTTTCTTCTTTCTGCTTTTTGTGTTTTCCACAATAGGCATATTCTATTTTTATTGACAGAAAAACACAGCGTTTTTTTAAGCAAGCGATTTAAAAGCCCGTTTGGTAGACTTCAGCGTGTTTTGTAGTGGAGACTATGTTCTGAACGTCAACTTTCCAGCCATTATTCTCTCCATTTTTTTTCCCTCTCTGCCTTGAATTCTTTGCTTGTACAGCTTTGCTCCTGTCCTTTGAAAATCTGAGCTAATCACACCTGCTCATGCGAACCACACCAGCCTCCCTCTATGCTTTTTGATTTTCCTTCTCACCGGGAATATTTACTATCCGAATTTGTTTTAAAATCTCCCCAACCAAGAAATTGACCTCATTCTCCTGATACCACGTACTAAGAAGAACACAACAGCCCTTTCCCAGTATTCCTGCCAAAATGCACAACCTGAGTGTAATCATGGACAAAGTGAGGGGCATTCTACAGACTCGTTCTTCAAAAACACCAACGTGGTGAAAGACAAAGTCTGAGGACCAGCATCAGCGTGGAGGAGAGAGTGGACAGCGAAGTGCAACATGTGATCAGGGATATTGTTTAGCTATAAAGGACATTATTGAGACCCTTGGTGAAATCGGAGTATGAATAAGGTTTACAAATTAGATAATTGTATTGAATTGATATAAGTTTCCTGAGTTGGATAATTACATTGTGGTTACATAAGACAATGTCCCTATATTTTTAGGAATTTTACCTTTGGAGCTTTGAGGAGTAAAGGGCATCATATCTGCAACTTATTCTCATATGGTTTAGAAAAAAAATACACACACACACACACACACACACACATACACACAGAATCTGGGTGAAGAGTAGAACAATTCTTTGTTCTATTCTTGCAATTTTCCTATAAGCCTGAAATAATGTAAACAAAGTTAAAAGATAAAAACAATCCTGCAAACCTCAGGCACCAGAGGCATTTCAGCCCTTGGGACTGTCCTCTCTTCACATGGGTGTTTAACTCCATGACAAAGCCATCTCTGTCCTGTCTGGGGGCTCATCCTTCTCTCCAATTCCTCACTGGCCCTTCAGAATTTCCATCTGGGATTAAGAATCCTTTTCTCTAATGAAGACAAAAAACCTTTCCAATCCGGCTCTAAAGTAGAAGTCCCCCCCCCCCCCCCCCCCCGCACCTACCCCATCCCCGTCAGTTGACACAGTGGTTCTCAATCTCAGGAGACTCTTAAAACTCCAAACTTGGAAAACACCCTAAATGAAAATCTCTAAGGGTAAGACCCAAACACCAGGATAATTTTTTTTTTAAAGCTCTCCAGGTAATTTTATTGAGTAGCCAAGACTTTTAAAAATTGACCCTGCATCCCACCCAGGGAGACTTAAAAATGTTAATGTCTGGGCAACATTCCAGACCAACCAAACCAGAAGCTCTAGGTTAGGACCTAACCAACATATATTTTTTTTAACTCCCCAGGAAATTTTACCTCCATGATGCTGATTTTTAAAAACAAACCAACAAAAAGAAATGATCAAAAACAAATCCAAAAATTAAAAAAGCAATCAACTGGAAACAGATGATTCCAAAAAGCAGCCACATTTGCAGACCAGTGATTTATTTAGAACAGGGATTCTCAAACAACACCTGGCATCTGCATCACCGGTAAGGCGTGATAAAACACAGACTGCTGGGTGCCACCCCAGAGTTTCTGATTCAGTAGGAGGGGACCCAAAGAGTGTGCATTCCTACAAGTCTGTGGCTGCCGGTCTCAGGACGACACTTTGAGAACCACTGATTGAGACAACTTGCTACCTCAAGCATGGCCCTGGGACCAGCAACATCAGTCTCACCCAAGAGCATGTTAAACATGCAGACTCCCATCCCTGACACCCCCCCCCAAAAAAAAAACTCCTGAGCCAGAATCTGCATAGTAACAAGATTGCCAGGTGATCTGTGTCCATGAGAAAATTTGAGGAGCTCTGCTTTAAAGGAAACCCACACCATCTCACACACATTATGTGTGTTAGAGCCTTGAGTGCTTAGGACTCTGGATGAGATGAGTGCAGGTGGGGAGAACCCTCAGTAGTATGATGGAAAAAAAAAACAAACCCTCCAGTCAAAGAAGTGACAGTTGGAAGCAGCTAGTCAGTCCACTGGACCCAGAATGGGAGTTCCAGCTGGTCTGTATTTGTCCAGCCGTCATCACGGTCAGGACACTGGCAGGGATAGAGAGGGCAGAAGTCAGAGAGCACAGGTAGGGGTGAAGACCCCACTTCCTTGGAGGACAGCTCACCCTTCTAGCATGCCCCTTGATTTTGACCTCTGGATGAATGAAGTTGACGCAGCAGCCTGACTCCTGTGGTATTAGCCAGCAGCCTAGCTAATACCTTTGCTTGATGTGCTTGACCTTAGATTGTGTTCTTACCCTGATTTAGCCCCTGTAGAGACACTTAACAGGAAGACCACCAGGGTTGTCTGTCATTGCCCATCGTTACCAGCAGGGGCACCTTTTGTTGAGTACTTACTGTATGTTGGTGCTGCCCTGAGAACTGTCCCACTCACTCCTCACCATAATCTTGAGGTTGGTGTCATTGTCCCCAATTTGCAGATGAAGAAACTGAGGCACAGAGAGATGAACTCACATGCCCAAGAACACAACAGCTATTAAGTGGCAAGGCCAGAATGGACTCCCAAATCTCTCTGGTTCCACAGTCTTACACTAAACCAACAAACCTGAAGTGGAATCATCATCAGGGATATTGGTGAGGATTGCTGGATGCTTCTCTGTCTTTCCATTTCTTCCCTTGCCAAAATGATGGAAGCAAAAAATGACTCTAAAACTGTGCTGCCTGATACAATGACTGCTGGACACGTATGTGGCTATCTAAATTAAAATTAATTAAAATTAAACAAAATTTAAAATTCGGTTTCCAGGTCACACTAGTCACATTTCAAGTGTTCAACGGTCACACGTGGCTAGTGGCTACTGACATTGGACAGCTCAGATTGTAGAACAAATTGCCAAAAGTTCTGTTGGACAGCACTATTCCAAAATTACATATCCCTAATTATGCCAGGTCACTCTTCATTCAGAGTTAACTGGGTTTTTTTTTTTTTAAATAAAACTTCAAACCCACAAAATTTATTTTTATACTGTTCTCTTATGTCACATGGAAACCAAAATTTTCAGCCATAGGAGCATCAGGTGTTAGAAGAGCAGCACCTACTGGCAGCACATGGGATTACAACCTAGCACAATCAGACACTGGAAATGGGCCAGAGGATGGGGTCCAATAGCCATTAGTGGGATATCAGAGGATTCACAAGTGAGGGCAAAACCCCATGCCAGGAAAGGATCAAAGATGAACTGCCAGGAAGAGAAACTGAGTCAGAAAATGCATCCACCACCAGACTGATATCCCCAGTATTATATCCCTCACACTTGGCACCAAGAACTAACTTAAATAATTAATTGACTGGTTGATTGATTGATTGATTGATTCTGAGGATTCCAGAACTGAACCACTGAGCATTGTATCCTCCACATTTTTTCCCCCAATTGGACATATCTCATATTATGAAGTCAACACAGAAATAGGATTTACTGTTTCAAACAACTTAGCTGACACAAAAGCGTTCAATCATTAAGGGAGATTGGGACTTCGTGAAATCATCACAAACGAGAAGACGTCAAAATTTTTGAGCCCCTGATAAAACATGAAAAGAGGGTCCTGTTTTTCCCTTTGGCCCAAGGTGGCACTAATGAGAGACGGCTTGCCTGATTGGGAGATGAATCAGACCCTAAATCACTCATTTATCCATTCAGTTCACAAATATCCTGATTGGGCGGCTTGGGAGCCAGGTGCAAAGGAAGTGAGCTGGCGTCCCGTGCACACAAATGAACGTAATGGATCCAAAATTAATCACCAATCTGGAAATCACCCTGGGTAGAGCAAATGTTCAACAAAGACCTGGAGTGGAAAAGGCAGCCCGTGCTCTTTGAGGGGCTAGAGGGCATCGAGGGATCTAGATGCCAGGAGACCTGTGCTACTGGATGCAAATCTTGACTCTGAACAAATTGCAGTGTAGACAGTGATGCAATCCCAGGAGGTGTGGTGGACCCGAGTCACTGGGGAGGTTTTCATGGGACCCAAGCAGGCTCATCAACAAGCCTGTCAGGGCTATATTAGCAAGCAGGCAGCCTAGGGCTACTTATGGCCCAGTTGTCCAAAGCTGGAGAGGACCCAGGGTCCAGCCTCGCTTCAGAGGATTGGAAGAGTAGACAGTGGAGAATATCATTCACTGTAAGATCCCCAACAGCCTTGCCTGCAAACACACACGCACACCCACACACGCCCATACAGGACAGTCCCCCTAGGGATGAACTTTTACTGGTTTCCAGGGTTGTGCCTCCCTCTGTTCTAGGTGCTGGGGAAACAGAGACTGGTATGCTTCAAGGGGCTGGGGAAGGATTCATTAAGAAGAACCCTTCTCTCTCCCATCCTCCTCCTCACAAGCTCACTTGAGCCCCCTCTCAATTCCTGGCATACGTAAGGCACCGTTTCATGACATTTTTACCCTTTACTAAAAGGTCTCCTATACCGGATTGGAAAAAAAACAAAATCAAAAAAACAGGCAAATGACTTGGACCAACACCTCACCCAAAAGGGATGTCCAAATGGCCAGAAACATGTGAAAAGATGCTCCACATCCATGGTTGCAGGGAAATGCAAATTAAAAGTACAAGTGCTGGGGCACCTGTGTGGCTCAGTCAGTTAAGTATCCAACTCTTGGTTTCGGCTCAGGTCATGAACTTGCGGTTTGTGAGTTCGAGCCCCGCATCAGGCTCTGCGCTAACAGTGCGGAGCCTGCTTGGGAGTCTCTCTCTCCCTCTCTGTCTGCCCATCCCCCGCTTGCTTTCTCTCTCTCTCTCTCTCTCTCTCAAAATAAACTTACAAAATTTTGTTTAATAAATAAAAAAATAAAAGTACAAGTGCTGTGACTGTACACTCACTAGAATGGCAAATATCGAACCTCTAAAAATACCAAGATGGATGAGGGTACGGAGCAACCAGAACACTCATATAACATTGGTGGGAGTATAAATAGATACAAGCACTTCAGGGAATTGTCTGGACACTTTCTTCTAAAATTAAACATATGCTTAACACATGAGCAGGCAGTTCTACCCACGGGTATATACTCAAAAGAAATGAGTGTGCTTTTGTACATCTAAGGACATGTACAGAAACGTACATCGTGGTTGAATTGGTAATAGCCCCCAAATCTACCAACTGAAGAAGGACAGACATGTTGTGCACAGCACAGAAGGAAAATGAATGAATTGCTCTTACACATAATAATAGGGATGAATCTTGGGACGCCTGGGTGGCTCAGTCGGTTGAGCATCAGACTTTGGCTCAGGTCATGATCTCACAGTTCATGAGTTCGAGCCCTGTGTCGGGCTCTCTGCTGGCAGCACAGAGACTGCTTTGGATCCTCTGCCTTCCTCTCTCTCTGTCTCTTCTCCACTCACACACAAAAATAAGTAAACATTAAAAAAATAGTAAGGGGGCGCCTGGGTGGCTCAGTTGGTTGGGCATCCGACTTCGGCTCAGGTCATGATCTCACAGTTCGTGGGTTCGAGCCCCACATTGAGCTCTGTGCTGACACTCGGAGCCCGGAACCTGCTTCAGATTCTGTGTCTCCCTCTCTCTGCCCCACCCACTCTCGCTCTATCTCTGTCTCTCAATAATGAATAAATGTTAAAAAAAAATTTTTAATAAAAAAATAAAAAATAAAATAAAATAATAGGGATGAATCTCAAAAACAAAGTTAAGCCTAAGAAACCAGACGCAAAAGAGCACATCCTGTATAACAACATATAAAAATTTCAAAAACAAGCAAAACTCATCTATGGTGATAGAGGTGAGAATAGTGGTGGGAGTCGGGACAGTGGGGAGGTGTGGATCGACCAGAAGAAGACTCAAAGGAACTTACTAGAATGAGGGAAATGTTCTCTCTGCTTATCTGGGTGGTGGTTATGCAGATGTATACATAGGTAAAAATTCATCAAAGTGCCCACTTCAGATCTGTGCATTTTACTGGATGTAGGTTTATGCCTCGATAAAAGAGTAAAAGCAATTAAAATCTTGGGTGACCACACTTGATACAAGCATGGCTGAACATCAAAAGCCTACGTGTTATACAGGAAACTCAGTTGTCTGGGGTTTAATACAACAGCCTCCAATACAGTCACTTCCCAAAGCCCTTGGCAATCGTTTCAATCCTTACTGCTCTCTGGCACTAAAAGAATGGAGGAACAGACACGTTTCTTTTCAGCCAAGGAGGCTGTGGCCTCACCCAGAGAGACTCACTCCCCTGGGCCGTCCTCCTACGGCTCCCACAGCATCCAAGGCCAAGCACACTCAGCCAGCCCAGCCCGGCACCCCAGGAGGTCAGGCCTGCTCAGAGACCCCGAGAGGGCCCTGCAGGTCCTTGGAGGAAATTTATCATGACCTGAGCGCACAGGACACACAGAGCTGGCCTGTAAGGAAAGATTTGCTGAAGGAAGAAGCCCTATGGAAAGATCCTGCATTTCAAGCCCCGTTTGTACCACCGGACTTGTACGTGGTGGACCCGTCAGCCCGTGGACCAGGAATAACCTATCTCAGCTGCACGTCAGAACCACCAGGAGCTCTCGACGTACAGGCTTTCCCCCAGGCCCACCCAACCAGCCTCAGACAGAATGAATCAGGACCAGTGCTTCTCAAAGTGTATTCCCGAAGCAGGAACTTGTTTGAAATACACATTCTCGGGACACCTGGGTGGCTCAGTCGGTTAAGCGTCCGACTTCGGCTCAGGTCATGATCTTGCAATTCATGAGTTCGAGCCCCGCATCAGGGTTTTTGCTGATAGCTCAGAGCCTGGAGACTGCTTCAGATTCTGTGTCTCCCTCTCTCTGCCCTTCCCCCTGCCCCACCCTCCCACGCTCCGGCTCTCTCTCTCAAAAATAAACATGAAAAAAAAAATTTAGAAATGCACATTCTCAGGCCCACTCCAGACCTGCTGGATTCTGGAGCCGCCCCAGCAATTTCTGTTCTAATTTTTCTGACAAGCCCTCCCAAGTTCTGATTGCACGCTCCAGCGTGAGGCGCACTGCTGTAGCTAAAAACTTGCATTTCTAACAGACTCCCAGGTTGCAGTTCTGAGGGCCACTCTTTGAGACCTACCACTGTCTGTCTCATGGGTAGAGCCAAGCTTAGGACAGAGAGGGAGAACTCAAAGCTACCCAGGTAAGTGACTCTGACGCAGATGAGGGTTAGTAAGAGCTTCCATAGACTTTCATCATGTAATCTGGCAGGAGGCCCACACCTGGGCAGGAAGCCCACACAGGTGAGAATGTGACAGGAGAAGAAATACAATTTGCTCCTCAACGTGACCTATCTGGGGCCTCTTTTTATGCCATAAAACTGTAATTTGGGGTCCCTGGTGGTGCAGGATTTACTTTCCAGGTGTCCATCCCTGAGAGTTTGTTCTGGCACCACTGGACCTGGAGAAGTTTCTGGTAGAACACTTTGCCTGAAAGCATATTCCCCCAAATTGGGGAAACTTCCCCCTCAAATTGGGGAAAGGCCTGATTTTACCCTCCAAGATTAATCTTTGCTTCAAGGTAGATGGAAAACAAGGGCAGGGGAAATTAAGGAGGAGAAAAGGGAATGAACAGGAGGCAATTTTGTGCAGAGCTGGGTGCAGGGCAGGGAATGAGCGGGGAGGGGGAAGGGTGAGAATATTACAGATGAGAAGGGCAGAAAGACATTCTCTTCTTTCTGAAGAGGACTAACTCTTTCTTTTTTTTTTTTTTTTGACTGAGCACTGAGAAGGGTTTTGAGCACAATTGGAGAGAGGAGCTGGGCAAGTTGATCTGCAAAGCAGGAAAGGAAAAACTTGAAGTGAGTCGAGGGGAGCTGCGGGGAGGGGTGGGGGGTGGGCAGGGAGACCAGCTCGCTGCAGAGGAGGTTCAGCTGTCATCAGGCTTACAAATTCTTGCTCTGAAAAAACAAACTACAGCCTGGGAGAAAATATTCACAACAAGTAGATCATTAAAAAAAAAAAAAAAAAAGGGAGGGGCACCTGGGTGGTTCAGTCGGTTGAGCTTCCGACTTCAGCTCAGGTCATGATCTCACGGGTTTGAGCCCCACATGGGGCTCGCTGCTGTCAGTGCAGAGCCCACTACAGATCCTCTGTCCCTTTCTCTCTTCCCCGCCCCCACTTGCTGTCTCTCAAATAAAGACAGACAGACAGACTTACATTCAGAACATATAAAGAACATGTACAAGTCACTAACAGGATGGCAAACAGCACAATGACAAAACATGGGCAAAAGACAGGGACCAACACTTCACAAAGGGTATACAAATGGCCGACATGCACATGAAAAGATGCTCAACATCATTAGTCATCAGGGAAATGCAAAATGAAACCACAGCAAGATACCACGTAGCGCCCCCTAGAATGGGTAAAATTAGAGGCTTGCAATACCAAGTGTTGCCTAGGATGGAGAGCACCTGGAACTTTCGCCTCTTGCTGGCAGGAATTGAAAATAGTACAACCATGAGGGGAACTGCTGGAGTTTCTTTTAAATATACACCTACCATACAACCCAGCAATCCCACCCTTCGATATTTACCAAAGAGCAAAAAAACACACGAAGGCCCCCCAAAGACCTGTACATAAATATAAATAGCTGCATGTAGTTAGTGACCGCCATGTTGAACGTGTCAATTCTACATGATCTAGTTGCTCAAATGTTCGTGACAGTTTATATTAAAATACGTAAGTTACCTTAAGAAATAAAAGTTTTAGGGGCGCCTGGGTGGCTCAGTCGGTTGAGCATCCGACTTTGGCTCAGGTCATGATCTCACAGTTCGTGGGTTCGAGCCCCGCCTCACGCTCTGTGCTGATAGCCTGGACTGCTTCAGATTCTGTGTCTCCTTCTCTCTCTGCCCCTCCCCCGCTCACACTTTGTCTCACTCTGTTTCTCAAAAATAAATAAAATGTAAAAAAAAAAAAAAAGGTTTGTACACAAATGTGCATAGCAGCTTTATTCACAATTGCTAATAACTGGAAATGATCCAAACATCCATCAACTAAGAAATGGACAAACACATGGTACCTGGGTGACTCAGTCAGTTGAAAATCCGACTTTGGCTCAGGTCATGATCTCGTGGTTCATGAGTTTGAGCCCCACGTCGGGCTCACTGCTGGCTGCACAGAGCCTGCTTTGGATCCTCTGTCCCCCTCTCTCTGCCCCTCCCCTGCTCTCTCGCTCTCTCTTTCTCTCTCTCCCTCTCTCTCAAAAATAAATAAACATTTAAAAATTGGGCAAATGAAATTTGGTATATCCACAGAAAGGGATTGTAATAAAAAGGATGAAATTACAGATGAAACAACATGGGTGAATCTGGACATCACCTTGCAGGATAGAAGAAGCTAGTTGAAAAAGAGTACCTACCCCATGACTCCATTATATAACATTTTTAAACAAGTAAAACTGATTTAGAGTGACAGAAAGCAGATCAGTGCTTGTCCGGAATTGAGGAGACTACAAAGAGAAACTAAAGAACTTTCTGAGATGGTGGGCAGGCTCTAGATCTTGCTTAGGTTCTAGGTATTGGTCAAAACTCATTGAACTGAAGGTGTAAAATGCGTAAATGAATTTCATTGCATATAAACCATACCTCCAGTTAAATAGCAAAAAGCTGAAAAGTACAGGCACACCTCATTGGATGGCACGAGGCTTTATTGTGCTTCACAGATGCTGCACTTTTTTTACAAATTGAAGGTCTGGGGCAACCCTGCATCGAGCACGTCTATCGGCACCATTTTTCCAACAGCATTTGCTCACTTAGTGTCTCTGTGTCACATTTTGGTAATTCTCCCAATATTTCAACTTTTTCATTATTATTATATTTGTTAGGGTGATCTGTGATCAGTGATTATGACTCACTGAAAGCTCAGATGATGGTTAGCCTTTTTTAGCAATAAAGTATTTTTAATTAAAGTGTTTGCATTGTTTTTTCAACATACTGCTATTGCACACTTAACAGACAACAGTATAGTATCAGCGTAATTTTATTTGTACTGGGAAACCAGAACATTCATTTGGACTCTCTTGATTGAGATATTCACTTTCTTGCACTGCTCTGGAACTAAACCTGAGAAATATCTCAGAGGTCTACCTCCAAGGAAATGTCCTTCATTCCAGTTCTCTAGAGCAGTGTTAACTGTAGTCATCATGTAGTCATCACATCCCAGAACTTATCTATCTTATAAAGGCAAGTGTGTCCTTTTTGACCACCTTCACCCATTCCCCCCTTCTCCCACCCCTGCCTCTGACAACCACAAATCTGATCTCTTTTTCTATGAGTTTGGGGTTTTTTTAGATTCCACATATAAGTGAGATGATACAGTCTTTGCCTTTCTTTGTCTGCCTTATTTCATTTAGCATAACGTCCTCAAAGTCCCTCCACGTTGTCACAAATGGCAGAATTTCCTTCTTTTAATGGCTGAATGGTATTCCATTGTATCTATAGCTATAGCTATCATATTTCTCTACCCATTCATCTGTCAATGGACACCAACGTTGTTTCTATTGTAAATGATGCTGCAATGAGAAGTCATTCTCTCTCTCTCTCTCTCTCTCTCTTTTTAATGTTTATTTTTGGAAGAGAGAGAGCGCCAACAGGGGAGGGATAGAAAGAGAGGGAGACAGAGGATCTGAAGCGGGCTCTGCACTGACAGCAGAGAGCCTGATGCAGGGATTGAACTCATGAACCTGTGAGATCATGACCTGAGCTAAAGTCAGATGCTTAACCTACTGAGACTCCCAGGTGCCCCAAGAAGTCATTCTTGAGAGGCCAGTTCTAACGGTAGCTTGAGAGGTGATGATGGGGGCTAAGGAAACAGAGAATGCATCTTAGCCAAGCAGCTTTGTCAGGATGCTTGAGGAAGGAGAGAGTGGGCTCCTGACACAGCTTGCTATGAAAATCCACAGGAAAACCCACCTGGTCACCTGAATTTCCTGACATCTGTTGTGTAGCAATTCTTCATTTCTATAGAAGGATAGACCTTCTTTTAATTGCTGCTCTGGGGCAAGGCCAAAACTCCCCATGGCCTTCTTCTATAAAGACTTGTCCTGGGACACGTGGGTGGCTCAGTGGGTTAAGTGTCCAGCTTTGGCTCAGGTCATGATCTCATGGTTCTTGGGTTCGAGCCCCATTTAGGGCTCTCTGCTGTCAGCACAGAGCCCACTTCGGATCTTCTGTCCCTCTCTATCTCTGCCCTTCCCCCACTGGTTCTCTCTCTCTCTCTCAAAGTAACTTAATTAATAAAATAAAATAAAATAAAATAAAATAAAATCCTTCCATTGTTCTCTAGAAAAAAAAAAAAAGAAAGACTTGTCCTAAATTTGCCCTCAGGGAAGCTGAAGAAACCAGGTGAATTGTCCCACCTCTAGTTCCCAGGGACAAGACTGGCTTGCCCATCCAGGTCTCCATTCCCACTCACCTGTGTTGCTGGTGTGAATATATATTGGTACAACATCTGTGGAAGGCAGGTTGGCAAAAGTCTATCAAAGTTACACATGTACATAACCTACACTTCTACCTTGAAGTATTTATTTTGCAGAAAAGCTTGCACACATGTGAAACCATGTATGGACATGGTTATTCATTGCCTCACTGTAATACTGCTTGACCAGAAACAACCCAAATGCCCCTCAATTGGGTCATTAAATAAATATTAATATTTATTAAATTATTTACATTGAATATTTATTATGTTTATATTTATTGTTTAATGTATTTATTTTTTAAAGTATGGAACATACCAACAATGGATACTATTCTGGTACAAAAAAGTAATGACGAGGGGAACCTGGGTGGCTCAGTCGGTTAAGCATCTGACTTGGGCTCAGGTCACGATCTCACTGTTCATGAGTTTGAGCCCCACGTCGGGCTCTGTGCTGACAGCTCAGAGCCTAGAGCCTGCTTCAGATTCTGTGTCTCCCCCTCTCTCTCTTCCCCTCCCCTGCTCACACTCTAGCTCTCTCTCAAAAATAAATAAGCTTAAAAAAAAATTAAGAAAGTTCCCAGGATACATTTTTAAGTGAAAAAAAGAGCAAGATGCATAACAGTTGTACAGTACAAAACCATTTGTGTCTAAAAAATAAATGAAAGGTGTATAAGTCGGATTCAGAAAAATATACTTGTTTATATATCCCCTCAAAAAAGTCTTGGCAAGAGTCCTCTACCCTCTTAGGTTTAGTGAATGGGAGCCTGCAGATCAAAGTGACAAGAGACAGAGGTGCCTAGGGGGCTCAGTTGGTTAAGCATCTGACTTCAGCTCAGGTTATGATCTCACGATTCATGAGTTCGAGCCCTGTGTGGGGCTCTGCGCTGACAGTGTGGAGACTGCTTCAGATTCTTTGTCTCCCTCTTTCTCTGCCTCCACCCCCCCCCACTCTCTCTCTCTCTCTCAAAAATAAACATTTTTTAACTGACAAGAGACAGATTAGCAAGAGAAAAGACAGTTGATTAAAGCATGTAACATACACATGCATTACTCAGTACTCATGCTCATCACTCAGTGATGAGTGACACAAAGTGGTCATTAACATTTGGGCCTTCTATACACTTACATACCTAACTTCACAGGGAAAGGGGAGGGAGAATAAAGGCTGCTATGAGAAGCGCAAATATGTTTCTCTAGGAAAGACAAATGGGTTTTTAGAGCAAACTGGAAATGAGAAAGTCTGTGAAAATGTTTGTTTATACAGGTGCAGGTGGTCTTTCCCGGTTCTTCACGGCCATAAAACTCCCCTGGAGAGGGGACTTAGGACAGGTTGACTCTTGGTGTCTCTCCTGGAAGTAGAAGTTGCCCCCAGGAGAGGATTTATGGCAGTCTTCCTTTCTTAGAAGTCTCTACTTTCAGTCAGATAAGGGAAAATCTGAAGGCTTCCTCCTGTATCTGTTGAATCTCAAATGTCTACAGCTTAAAATAACCTTTTCTTTTAATTTTTTTTTAACGTTTATTTATTTTTGAGAGACAGAGACAGAGCAGGAGTGGACAAGGAGCAGCAAGAGAGGGAGACACAGAATCTGAAGCAGGCTCCAGGCTCTGTCTGAGCTGTCAGCACAGAGCCCAACGCGGGGCTTGAACTCACAAACCGTGAGATCATGACCTGAGCCAGAGTCAGCACTTAACCGACAGAGCCACCCAGGCACCCCTTAAAATAAAATTTATACCAACTCTGGGGTTGCTGGTGGGTTGTCACGCAAAGATCTACCAGAAACTGACAATGGTGGTAATGCATTTGTAGGACAGGACAGGGCATGGAGGCTGATAGGAACTGGGAGGTTGGGGACAATGGTGTGGAGAAGCCTTCTTGAGTACATTTTTTAGTCTTTATTAAATTTCAACAAAATATGAATGTGTTGCCCACTCAAAAAAAAAAAAAGTTCTAAGTATGGCTCTAATCTATTTCAGGAGTGGTTTCCCACACATACACTTTTTAGGAAAAGATAGATTTTTGCCTCATTAGAGAGGCCTAATGGGATCCAGCCCTGAGGGAGGTGCAAAGATTTTATCATCATTGGCTGCAATTTCTACCCGGAAAGGTTATAAAACAGAGTCAAAGCACCCTTTCCACTTTGCTGGGAGAGACACTTACGAGCTGAGTGTCCCAGGACCCTCCTGAGCAGCCCCCTCCAGTCCCCAGGAACATGGAAGGCAGCTGCAGAGGATGGGGGTGGGTTGGGGGTGGAGCCAAGACCCAGGGGACTTTGGAAACCTGCCCCCTTCAAGCGGATGTCAAGATTATTATTGGGGCTTTGCATGTGGTGGAGGATAAAAGGACTAGCAGAGCCCTGACAAATGCCTGCATCTTGTCCTAACATTCTGACTCATTGCCCATAAAAGAATCAAAGAACTCTCTAGCCCAGAGAGGGAGCCATTCCTGATGTGAAGATTCCAAAATAGGAATTCAAGGTCAGTTGAAGGTCTTTCAGATAGAATTGATGAGCAGATCTTAAATGCCCTAAAATTCAAAAATACAAACCAAAGAGAGAAGGGATCAAGATTCTGCTTATGGGGGCACAACTCCATTCTGGAACATGCCAAGCACACTCCCACCTGAGGGCATCTAAACCAGCTTTGCCTCCACCTAGAATTCCCTTCTCAGTCTTCTTACACAGGACCCAGCTTCTCATCCTGATCTCTATTTACACCCGCCCCCCTCCTCAGGGAGGCCTTCTCAGATCACCCAAAATATAGGCCCACCAAACACTCTGGAACACACACATCTCCATTTTCATTTATTCCCTTCGTAGCCCTTACTACCATCGAATTCTGTATTTGCTTATTATCTGTTTCTGCCCGCCAAAACGTCCTCCAATGGTACAGCCATAACTGGCTCATTCTCCCCTTGTCCCCAGTGATTAGAACAGTTGCCTCCGTGGGCACTCAATCAGTTTTTGCGCAGTTAATGAACAAATGCGTAGAAGTTAAAATTGAGATGGCAGTGAAATATCCAAGAAAGGAGGTGAAGTAAGAGAGTCGTCCAGTTGTCAGCATGGGGAAGACCCAGGCTGGAGGCTCATATTTGGACATCATTAGAACAAATCCAGTTTTTAAATCCATAGGAGTCGATCGGTGCACTCGACCGAGGAGAAATTTAAAGAAGAAAGAGCCCGAGCTTCAAGGAAGCAAAAATTGAGAGGCTGCGAGATAAAAAGGGAGCAAGCAAAGAAGAACAAGAAGAGACCAGTGAGGTAAAAGGAAAATTGGCGACAGGTGTCCTGAGGCTGAGAGACGAGGGTGTTTCGAGGTAAGGAAGCAGCCACCTGTGTGGAACGCTGCCCTCACAGCTGCCAGCATGGACGTGTCAGGGCAACGAAGAGAGAGACCAGTGTCAGTGCTGTGGTGGGACCGAAGACTGCCAGGAACGGATGGAAGGATGAAAGGGACATGAGGGAGTAGACGCATGGAGGGTCAATGACTCGGTCCAGAAGTTTGGCCGAGCTGGGCGACGAATATACTTAATGTAGCAAGAGGCCGGCAGATATGGATCAAGGGAAGATTCTTCTTTTTTGCTCAGCGTTTTATTTTGAAAACTTTCAAGCCTGCAGGAAAGTTGAAAGAAAAGTATCGCACACACCTCTTCACCCCTCACCTTTACTACATCGTTTGTTAAGACTTTGCCACATTTACTTTCCACACACACCCATATATACCCATTTTGGGGTGAATCATTGGAAATAAAGTTGCAGAGACCTCGAAATACTTCAACATGCTTTTCCTAAGAAGAGGGCCCTTCTCCTATGTGACCTCAATGCCATATCACACCTGAAGAAATTTAACATGAATCAATAATATCATCTAATAAACAGACCATATTTGCCTTTTCCCAACAGTCCAAAAACATCCTTTTGGGCTGCTTTCCTTTTCTCTGGCCTAGGATCCAATCAAGTTTCATGCATTCTATTTGGTTGCCACGTCTCTATAGTCTCCTCTAATCTGAAACAGCCCCCAGTCTTTTTTTGTCTTTCATGGCATTGGCATGCTCGAAGAGTTCGGGCCAGCTGTCACGTAGCATGTCCCACATCCTGGATTTGTCTGATTGTTTCCTCATGATTGGATTCAGGTTAAACATTTTTGGCAAGAATACCACATAGATGATATGAACTTCTCCAAGGAGAGGTTTTTTTGTTTTTTTGTTTTGTTTTGTTTTTTTATTTTTTTTTAAGATGAAAAATATTCAACCCACTTAAACACCAGTGGAAATGATGCAGTAGATCGGAGATGGGTGATGGGGAAAGAAATCAGAAAAATTAAGGAAGTAATAAAGTCGTTGAATTGGTGGGAGTCAGATGAAGGGATTTGTCCAGACTGGCAGATGACATGTCTCCCTGGTTGGAGCAAACAGGAAGAAAGGGAAGATGGTGTAGGTGAATGAATTGGGTTGGACACAGGGAGGATGAGTTGTTTGGATCTGATGACTTCTAAAAAAATTTTTTTTAATGTTTATTCAGTTTTTGAGAGACAGAGTATGAGCAGGGGAGGAGCAGAGAGAGGGAGACACAGAATTCGAAGCAGGCTCCAGGCTCCAAGCTGTCAGCATAGAGCCTGATGCAGGGCTCAAACCCACAGACTGCAAGATAATGAGCTGAGCTGAAGTCAGACGCTTGGCCAATTGAGACACCCGGGCGCCCCAGATGACTTCTAATCTCTCAGTGAAATGAGGCAAAGTCAGCTGTTGAACCTGGAAGTAAGAGTGTGGGAGGGGAGGAAGCAGCCTAGAAGAAGGAAGATACAGCCTGACATGGTCGTTGGTGGAAGTGGCAAAACAGGCTTTCCTAAAGAAATACTGAAAGTTGGCAGTACTGTTGTGACACGGACAGACCCAACAGGACACAGCAGGACGTACGTCCAGATCAGTATGCATGTGGTTGGATCGACAGCACCACGTATCAAGTGGGTGCAATTGACATCCTTAGACTACTTCATCCAACAACAGCACAATACACATTTTTCTCAAGCTCACAAGGAAAACATCCACCAAGATAGATCACATTCTGGGCCATAAAACACATCTTCAATTTACAAGAATTGAAATCATACAATGTCTGTTCTCAGACCATGGTGGAATTAAACTAGCAATCAATAATAGAATGATAACTAGGAAATCCCCAAATATGCAGCTATTAAACAATACACGTATGAATAACAATGAGTCAAAGAGGAAACCTCAAAGAAAACTTAAAAATATTTTGACAATGCAAACACAACTTATTAAAATTTGTAGGATGCAATGAAAGCAGTACTCACAGGGAAATTTATAGAATTGGATGCATGTGTTGAAAAAGAAGAAAGATCTAAAATCAACAACCTAAGTTTCTGCCTTAGGAAACTAGAGATAGAAGATAAAATTAAATCTAAACAGATGAAAACAAATAAGAGAGTATATTGGAGCATAAATCAATGAAATTGAAAAGAGGAAATCAATAGAGAAAATCAGTGCAACTTCTGAAAACTAAAGACAAAAAAGTCTTGAAAGCAGTGAGAGAAATGACATATTATCTGTATGGGGAAACATGGGTGACAGCAAGATTTTGCATAAGCCAGTGGATTTCTCATCTGAAAAATATTTCTCATCAGAAACTAGGATTTGAATGACAGTGGATTTGTCATCAGGAGACCAGAAGGAAGGGGCACAACATTTTTCAAGTGCTCAAAGAAAAAAATTGTCAACCCAGACTCTTACATCCAGTGAAAATATCCTTCAGGAATCAAGGGAAATTCAAAACATTCTCACATGAAGAAAAACTAAGACTTTGTCATCAGCAGCCCTACCCTAAAAGAATGGCTGAGGGGCACCTGGGTGGCTCAGTTGGTTAAGTGTCCGACTTCAGCTCAGGTCACGATCTCTCGGTTCAGGAGTTCAAGCCCTGCATTCAGCTGTTCACTGACAGTGCTGAGATTTCCTGGGATTCTCTCTCTCCTTCTCTCTCTGCCCCTACCTCACTCACTCTCTTTTTCTCAAAATAAATAAGTAAACTTAAAAAAAAGTAATATAATGGGAACAGATATTTCATGCATCCATCAAATAGTTAAAGAAATGGTAGTACATCCATACCATGGAATACTACTAAGAAATAAACAGGAATGAACTATTGGTAAATCAATAACCTGGATGAATTTCCACTGTGTGTTTCCATTTATGATCTCATTGTTGAAATAATAAAATTATAGAAATGGGTTGAGAGAGGAATGGCTGCAGGAAGCAAGGAGGCAAGTCTACAATTGTGCTACGGGAGAGATTCTTTGATGACAGAAGTGTTCTGTATCTCAACTGTAACAATGTCAATGTCCTGGCTTGGATATTGTACTATACTTTTGCAAGATGTTACCAATAGGGAGAGGGATAAAACGGACATAGGATCTCTCTGTATTATTTTTTACAACTACATGTGCATCTAATTGGGAAAAAAAAATCCAATAGAAGCATTAGAAGATGAAGTTGATGACATTTTCCAAAAATAGAACAGCGACAAAAAATGATAACCTGGAAACTGGGAAAGAAAAATACAACATTAATCCAGATGGTCTGACATCCAGCTAAGAAGAGTTCCAGAAAAAGAACAGAGAAAGAGTAGGGGGAGGAGATTATCCAGGAAATTATACAATGAAACTACCAGAATGGAAGGAAGTAACTTTCCATATTGAAAGATTCGTATAAAGGTAAATCATCACAAAATGTCACAACTCCAGGGCTAGAGAACCCAGGGAGGAGAAAAGTAAAAGGGCCTTTTGAGGGTTCGGTGGTTTAAGTCATGTAACTTTCCACTTCCCCACTGCCGGCTAAGGATTCCATTGCCTCCCGTCTGCTAAGTCCATCAACAACTCTTCCGTTAGCTTTCCAGCTCCATTCTCTCCGTCTTTGTTGAATTTTGTCTCCCCTTACTGTCATTTGAGCCAGGATTCAGGAGGAAGCCGAGACTGAATACCTGAGCTCAATCCACCCTCCGCGTCAGAAGTCAGACGCTAGAATTTTACTTTATGTTTGAATGTAAAATCTAAATTCTTTCTTCTGCCTCTGGCCACCTCACAGGGGGCTCATATGCAACTGACCAACCAGTTCCTCTCCCAACCTGTCCGGCTACAACTGGGGTGAGGGCACCATCTTTTTTATGTGAGTTTGCCCTTGATAGTGACTGTTCATTCAGTCCATATTGCACCCTCACAGCAGAGTGGGTAGTGTGTCCCTCTCTCTGGAGGCAGGGAAGAGTTCAGTTTGGTTTCCAGGGGCACCTGGGTGGGTCAGTCATTAAGTGTCAGATTCTTGATTTCAGTTCAGGTCACGATCTCATGGTTTGTGAGATCAAGCTCCACATCGGGCTCTGCACTGACAGCACAGAATCTGCCTCGGATTCTCTCTCTCCTTCTCTCTCTGTCCCTCCCCCACTAATGCACCCTCTCTCCCTTTCTCTCAAAATAAGTAAATAAACTTAAAATAAATTTGGTTTCCAGTGTAACTTTAGCCGGTGAGGAGAGGCTTTTACTTGCCTTAGATTAACCTTGCCTACATATTAAATTTGTTTTAATTTCACAAGTAATATTTAAATGCATTCTTTTCATAAAAATTAAAGCATTGCAAAAGATTCCCCCTTTACCAGAGGCGTGCATTTCTGATTCCTTCCTTTATATTTTCATACATATTTATGTACGCATAAGAAATAGTGCTGTTTTGTTGTTGATTTTTTTTTTTAACATTTAACACATGCGAAAGCTGTGTATAATTTTGCAACTTGTTTGTTGTTGTTTCTCCCCACTCACTAAAGTGTCACAGCCACTTTTCCACATCAGGTCTCATAAATCTCATATTTTTATATTTTACTATTACACAGATTTTATAGTATGGACATAAAATGTTTATACGGTCATTCTTTCTTGATAGATGTGTAGGTTCTTTCCGATTTTGTTTGTTCTGCAAGCAACACAACAGAGCAGTCCTACTCAAAAACTGTCCTCCAACACCTGGTGCCAGCGGGTGAGCTGTTTATTAGCAATCTACGTGCAGATACGAATAGAAACTGAGGGTAAGCACTGAAAAAGTTTGATTTGGCACAGTAACGTTACATTGAATCCCACAATAAAAAATCAGAGTCTTGTATTTTGTAAGTCTTGATTTTTAAAATTTCATTCTTGGGGCGCCTGGGGGGCTCAGTCAGGTAAGCATCCAACTCTTGATTTCGGCTCAGGTCATGATCCCAAGGTCATGAGTTCAAGGTTCACATCAGGCTCTGCACTGAGCAGGGAGCCTGCTTAAGATTCCTTCTCTCTCTCTCTCTCAAATAAAAATAAAATAAAATAAAATTTCCTCCTCTAGCAATTCATCTTTATCGTAAAATACAAAATGTACAAATTTGCAACCGATTTGAAATAAAAACTGCATCTTGCCTACAGATGGTCGAGAAGTGCGACTTTGTTAAACAGACTCATGCATACCCACTTCCTTATGCTTGTGTGCAAGCATCACTGTAAATTTAAGAAATGATTCTCTGGGTTTTGGATAAGAACATTTTTTATTGTCCAGGCCTACCTTGAAGGTGTTGCTGGTTTGGTTCCAGATCCCTGCAGGAAAGTGACTCAGATGAATTTTTTAGTTTCCCGAGGTACGTAAAAGTTATGTTTATACTATTCTGTAGTCTATTAAGTGTGCAAAAGCATTATGTCTAAAAAAGAACCCTAATGTACATGCCTTGATTATAAAATATTTTATTGCTAAAATATAAAATATGCTAACCATAGGGGAGGCGGATGGGGGATGGGTAAACTAGGTGATGGGGATGAAGGAGGGCACCTGTGATGAGCACCCAGGGACGTATGAAATTGCTGAAGCACTACACTATACACTGTAACTAACATAACACTATATGTGAACTATACTGGAATTTATTATTTTTTAATTGTTAATGTATTTATTTTTGAGAGAGAGTGTGCGAGCATGAGTGGGGGAGGGGCAGAGAGAGAGGGTGAGAGAAAGAATCCCAAGCAGGCTCCACGCTGTCAGCACGGAGCCTGATGCGGGGCTCAAACTCACAAACCACGAGATCACGACCCGAGCCGAAGTCAGACACTTAACAGACTGAGCCACCCGGGGGGCCCCTATACTGGAATTTAAAATAAAAATTCTTAAATGCCAACACTTAGAAAAATAAATAAAAGTAAAATAAAAAATGCTAACCATCAAGTGAGCGTGCAGCAAGTCGCAACCACTGATCACAGATCACCATAACAAATATACTAATGATGAAAAAGTTTAAAAGACTGCTAGAATTACCAAAATGTAACATAGGGACACAAAGTGAGCAACGGCTGTCGGAAAATGGTGCTGGTAGACCTGTTCGGCGTGGGGTTGCCACAGACCTTCAATTTGTTAAAAAAAAAAAAAAAAAAATACACTATCTGCAAAGGCCTGTAAAGCAAAGCACAATAAAAGGAAGTATGCCTGAAATACCTAGTGTCAGCTTGCTGGCTAGACCCCCTCCCCCCATCACTAGTAGCTGGTCTTAATTCATGTGTTCCTGAATACCAGTGAGGGGGAGCTTCTTTTTATATGCTCGTTGTCTGTTTATATGTCTCTGACAGCCTCCAGCCCAGGAAGTTAGCCAGGCCCTGGGTGGTGACAATCCTTTTGTAACTTCATCTGCTTTGATGCTCCAGGCGTTCCTAGGAGGTAGACCTGGAAAGGGTAATTCCCCCCGCCCCCGGCCCCCCAACACTCGGATTCCTCCTGTGGGAAACAGAGGCTGGGGCCGCACATGTGTATCTGTTGGCAGAGTCCGGGTCTCCTGGCCCAGATTCCCCTCTCCAGACTCAAGGATGGCCTAAGTGCAAAAGTTCACCAGGAACGAAGAGCCAAGAATCAGGTCTGGGAGGTCAGGGGAAAGAGGAAAACAGGGAGAAACTGGGACACAGCACAGTGCATTGCAGGGCTGGGAAATTCTGGCTTCTGGAGGTGTCAGAGGAACCTGAGACTAGAGATTAAACAGGTTCTCTGTCAGCCCAGCAGTCTAAGCAAATAAGAAGCCAGGAGTTTCTTCCGTCTATTTGCCTAATCTTTTAACACCGCTTATTGGTGGGTTGACATAACTCAAGCCTGAAATAGTACAGGGGCTTGTCTCCATCCAACTCAAACAATGAATGTACAACCACCAAGACATTAGGCCAAACCATCACTCATCCTGATGGGTTGGGACGTTGTACAAATATGTACCCATTTCTGGGCCAGTCCACCTTGTAGCAAGTGAGCAGGCAGTGGAGGAGGAACTTAACCATGAGAAGCAGAGGCAAAGGGAGAAGGTTTCAGAGTTGGTGGAGACTTAGAACCATCTAACACAACCCTTATCCAAATCATGCCAGTGCTCAATACCATTTCTCTGAACCTGTTTCTTCATTTATAAAATTGGGGTATGCCTGTAGTGGCACTATTGGTGTTTCACTTATGTCCTAAAGAAGACCCTTACCATCTCCAAGCACAACTTTGCCTGAGGACTTTCTCTAGTAGCAAGAGCCCACTCTTGCCTACATGCTTAGATGTGCTAGAGAATTAGCATGCCCCAGAAGAGCCCTCAACCAAAAACTAACAGGAGTTGGTATATAAATACCCCAGCCCATGAGGGGCAGGAAAGCTCTTAGATACATCTTCTATGCTCTCTCCCTGCAGGTTCTCCAGCAGGACTGAGCTCCAGGGGCATGTAGTGATAATGTACTTGATAATATAATGATGGCTGCCCTCCATTTCCTGTCTCACCCTCCACTCCCCAGTGAGATCACGTCCCAAAGAATGTACTTGTACTTGAATCCTTATAACAAGGTCAGCATCTGGGGGAACCCAAACTAAGAAACTTCCCAGCTTTCTCAGTTGTTTGGTAAGATCATGTGAAGCTCTTGGACAAGGGTCAAAGTTATCAGTCATGAAATCTTAGCAGTATCCCACATGCCAGGGAAAGGGAGCTAAGGTCAATATGGGTTGGGTGTTCCGGGGCTTTTGAACTCTAGATGTTCACTGCAGAGACACAAATGTAGAAGGAACATGAGCTGTAGAAGACGGTAGACTTGGAGCTTACTGGGTCCTGCCTGGTTTCACCAGCTCCCAACACAACGATCAAAATATCCAAGCTCCAAATGGTGGGAATGTCTTCCAAGGAACCAGCTCTGCCAACACACCGGTCAACCAAGGTGTAGGTTTTGAGCACATTCTGGCCCACAACTGATATGAAACGGAAGATATAATCTATGAACACAGTAGATCACAATCTATGAAGAATGCCAAAAAGGATATCTAACAATTAGCTGAGCAAGGCCAGCAGCAAATTCTGGAACTTCATGTGAAGACATAAAAAGCTGGTGGCCTGTAGAAAGAACAAAAGAGCTCTCAGCAGCCAGGGTTGGAATTGTCTGAACGATAAAATAAATAGTGATAGTATTGGAGTATAACCCACAGAACAAAATACCCATGAGTCCATACTGGTATCAATAACTACTTGATTAAATAAGCTAATGGAGCAGAAGCGACAGCTCTTTCTTGCAATGGAAATTCAGTGAATAAACGTGGAAGAAGAAGGGAAGGGGAAAATCAGCACCAGGCAAACAGAGATGACTGGTACAGACCAGATCTACTGGTAGAGGCTAGAACCTGTGGAAGGTTTAAAAAGAAAAGGGATTTGCGTAGCCTCAAGGCATCTCTCCCAGTTTAACTAGTCAGAGGGTGGTGTGTAGATTTAATCCTACAGAAGATGAGCCCCTCAGAGACCACTTGACCACGGATCCAGGCCAGCAGTGCAGAAGTAAGACTCATCAATGCCATGACCCCGCAGCTTGGCACTCTGAGCTTCGTATCTGTGCTGCCCTTGCCTGGGATGGCGTGACCTCCACCCAATCATGAGAAGACCCAGACAGGCCTGCACTGAGGGACGTTCAGCAAAGTGACTGATCAATACTCTCTGTGGTCATCCAGGTCCTGAAAGACAAGGGATGAACATTGCAGACAGCAGGACACCGGGGAGGAAACAACAAGTAAATGAAAATATGAGGTCCTGAATGCTTTCCTGGAGCAAAAGAAGGACATTAGTGTAAAATCATGGGAGGTTCTTATAGCGTCTTTAGTTTGATTAAGGTGTTTGTACCAAGGTCAATGTCCCGGTTTTAACCACTATGCTATGATTTTGTAAGGTTGGGGGAGGTTGTGAGAGAGACATAGGGAAACCTGGATTTTTTTTTTTAATGTTTACTTATATTTGAGAGAGAGAGAGAGAGAGAGAGAGAGCATGAGCAGGGGAGGGGCAGAGAGAGAGGGAGACACAGAATCTGAAGCAGGCTCCAGGCTCCGAGCTGTCAGCACAGAGCCAGATGCGGGGCTCAAAGTCACAAACCGTGAGATCATGACCTGTCCGACCCAAAGTCGGACACTTAACCAACTGAACCGCCCAGGTGCCCCAAAACTTGAATTTTTGTCAATAAATACAGTATAGGGGCACCTGGGTGGCTCAGTCAGTTAAGTGTCTGACTCTTGATTTTGGTTTCTGTCATGATCTCACAGTTCCTGGGATAGAGTCCCACTTCAGGCTGTACTCTGACAGCCTAGAGCCTGCTTGGGATTCTCTCTCTCCCCCTCTCTTTCTCTGCCCCTCCCCCATGCGTGGACATGCACACTCTCTCTCAAATATAAAGACATAAATAAACATTAAAAAATACAGTATAGGACTGTAAATTTATTTTCTTTTCCTTGTGATTTTCTTAATGACATTGTCTTTCCTCTAGCTCACTTTATTGCAAGAATACAGGATAGAATGCATACAACCTACAAAATGTGTGTTAATAGACTGTTTTTATTTTTGGTAAGGCTTCCCGTCAACAGTAGGCTCTTAGTAGTTAAGTTTTTAGGGAGCCAAAAGTTAATATGTGGGTTTTGACTGTGCAGGGGGTTGGTGCTCCTAATCCCCCACTTGGTTCGAGGGTCAACTGTATTGTGAAATGCAGGAGCGAGGAGAAAAGAGCCAAGGAATTCTCTCTCTGAAATATGCCCCTGAGATTAGGAGGAGACAAAAATTGGAAGATCTCGTCTGAACAGATTTGGAAAAAATAAATGTTCAGTGACCTGATGGAGGGCTTTGCACATTTATCACAAGTGTCAGTGACTCCGTGGTCCCGGGTCTTGCTGGCTTCAGCTAATGCAGGGATCTGATTTCACAGAAAATGATGCTCACATCTGTTTCAAACTACGCAGCCGTTCACCACAACAACCTCTCTGTGGCTCGTTCAGACTTGGAGCAGGAGCCATGCTGCAGCCAGGAGATTTGGGGAACGTTTAGAATGTTCTGAGTACCTCAGTTCTAGGCCTATAGTCCAGACATGACGTGTGTGGAGCCAGAGAACAGGTTCAGGGGGGTCTCCGAGAGGAAGTGGAGTCAAGGGTGATGAGAGAAAGTTCTCCTAAGGCCTCGGGCCCTGTGCTGGAGCCAGGGGCAGAGGCGGGCTGCCCGGTGAGCCTAACACGCCGAGGACCAGGCAGCCTGCCCAGAAACGCCAGGGAGATGAGTGCAAGGTCTGCCATGTCTGTTCCTGCCCTTTAAGCAAATACCAGGCTGTTGGAGGCAGAGGAAGAAATAAATACTGACCAAGGCGAGGAGCAGCACAAGGCCAGGTGGCTGAGGCCGCAGAGAGAACATGGCCTAGAGAGGATGCCCTGGAGGGAGCTCTGAGGAATCCCCAGGCCACTGGGCTCCCCTCTTCTCCCCCATAGAGGTCCTTGATGCCTTTTAGCTGATGCTCCAAGACCCTGGGGGACTTCGAATCAGGCCTCCGGGTTGGTGGCCATGCCAGGGACTCAGCAGCTTGTGTTTGGCAAAGGTGTAGCCCAAAGGGGCCACCTGGAATCTATCACGAGTGCCAGGGCTGGGAGTCCTGGGTAAACAGCAGTCCTGCTTCAGCAGGGTCCAAAGGGCCTGCTGGCAATCTCAGTGAGTCGGGAGGAGCTTCTCAAAGTGAAGGTGCAGGACTCTCATCAGAGGCCTCTGGGGTGCTAGGAAAACACGCACATTCCTGGGCTACATCCACTTGACATCCACCCCTTGAGGCACTCAGGGATACTCAGCCCAGGAACGTGCATTTTTAGCACCTTCCTTCGTGATTCTGATGCCCATTTAGCTGTGAGGCCCATTAGACCCATTTGACAGAAAGGTAAGATGAGGCCCAGAGGCGGGGTGCAACTTTCTTTGGCCACACGGGGAGGGAGGGGCAGGCAGGGAGGAGAGCCCCAGCATCCTGGCTTCCACTTCCTCCCTCCACAGCCCCACAGAACGGAGCTACCTTTTTGTCGCCTTGGCTGGGAACGTTTGCCCCTCCCTCCCACCCAAATTGTCCAGATAACCACTCTTGAGTCATGGAAGTCTCAGCCCCTTCCTACAGGAAGGCTTCCCTGACCCCCCAGCCTCCAGTCCAGCCCCTGGGCTTCCCTCTCTCCTGGCGCTGGCCGCACCGGAGTATGACAAGCCACTGACCTTTAGATGCCCTTGCAGCACGGTGCCTGGCACGTGGACACGGATGCAGAGGCAAGGTCATCAGCAATCTCTCTGGAGGGCCCCACGGGAAAATCTGGGGTGAAGAGGTTTACTCGGGGTGGTGGGTGTGTAACCCAAAGGAAAGGCAGCTCATGTATTGGCCAAGCCCGCCTCCCCTCTCCTCCCTTCCCCCGACCCAGGGGCTCATCTATCTTGAGGGCCACACTGATGATCAAACTCTTCAGAATCAAGTCCAGTCCTGTCTCCCTGTCTCTTTTACACCTGCTTCTGCCTTTTGGTACTGCCCAGAACAACCTCTCCTTTTGTTCGCCTGACGGCCCTTAAAGGGTTTGCTCACGGCTCTCACATCGTCCATCAGCTACCCCAACCCTCACATCAGTGTATCCCTGGTCCTGCATCCCCACTTCCTCTGCCTCAAATTCCAGACCCCTCCTGTGCCAGCTGCCTGCCCAACCCTGGCCACCTGCAGTTTGTCACACATGGACCCCTCTCCTGCTTCAACCCTCAATGGCTCCCCATTACCAACCTTCACTCTAAGATCCATCTAAACTTGCCCCCCCTCCAAATAGAACTGACAGTTAGTCATTATCCCATAAGCCTGTTCTGAATATTTATAATTTGGTAAATATCTCCAAATTCTCTGACCCTCCTAGAGAGTGGACCCACTCGTGGGCACCCTTTTCTTGGGCAACCCCCCCAAGAGCAAGAGCAAGTGGAAGCTCTTGGGAGCTTGCCCAGCTGGGTGGCCGAGAGCACAAGCCAGTTCTAGCCTGCAGGGGGACAGGGGTCACACGGAGCAGAGGTGAACCATCCCAGTTTGGGCCATTTAAAACCCCCAGCTCCAGCCAACCTGGCAGCTGGCCTCGGACAACCGAGGGAACCAGAACCGCCCAGCAGGGCCCAGCCATTCAAAGTCAACAGTGCTATTTTAAGCACTGGGGTAGTTTGTTATGTAGCAATAGCTAACTGATATGCACACTAGAAATGTCCCTACTTCCTGACCTTTGACCTTGCTCTTTCCTCAGCCTGGAATCCTCTCCCCCCAAATATCCACGTGTCAGTGTACGTCACTGCCCCCAGGTCTCTGCTCAGTGAGGTCATACCGGCAGGTCTATATAAAATAATAGCTCCGGGGCGCCTGGGCGGCTCAGTCGGTTAAGCCTCTGACTTTGGCTCAGGTCATGATCTCACGGTTCGTGGGTTCAAGCCCTGCATCCGGCTCTGTGCTGACAGCTCGGAGCCTGGAGCCTGCTTCCGATTCTGTGTCTCCCTCTCTCTCTGCTCCTCCCCTGCTCACATGCTGTCTCTCTCTCAAAAATAAATAATAAAGATATAAAAAACTGAAAATTAAATAAAAAATAACAGCTCCACTTCCATTCTCCCTCCCTGACAGATACCTCACTTCTTGATGTATTGGCTTATTTGTTTACTGTCTCTCTCTCTCTCTCTCTTTTCTTAATGTTTACTTATTTTTGAGAGAGAGAGAGATAGAGTGTGAGCGGGCAAGGGGGAGAGAGAGAGGGAGACAGAGGATCCAAAGCAGGCTCCAGGCTCTGAGCTGTCAGCACAGAGCCCGACGCGAGACTTGAACTCACGAACGGTGAGATCGTGACCTGAGCCCAAGTCGGACGCTCAACTGACTGAGCCACCCAGGCACCCCTGTTTATTGTCTCTCTTGCCCCAACTCTCACAGTAGAGTGTAAGCTCTGTGAGAGGAAGGATACTGTCTATTTTCTCCACTGCTATCCCTGGTGCTCAGCATGTAGTAGGGGCTCACCTGCTTCTGGGACAAACAAATGGGTTCATCTCACAGCCTCGTGATTCCTATTTGGCTGGGCATGGGCCACCACCCGGTGGATTTATTCTGGGCATTCCCGCATCTGCCTGCCTTGCTCTGGATCCTTGCTTCCCTGAATCACAGTGGTCCTTGCATTTGAATAATCCCTTTGGAGTGTAAAAAGGGACCTCAGCACTTACCTGCTTGGTCCCTCTCTCCCTCCATCATCTTGCCTGGAGCTCCCTCAGACCTTTAGACCTCTCTCCTCCTCCCTGCCTGCTCTGGGGCCCGGCCTGGCCCTCCTGTGCAGACAGAAGCCTGCCCCTCAGTAAGAAGCCACCCACCACCCCAGCACCTGATTAAATGGACTTCAACGTTGTTTAATGCAAAGTGGACAAAGGAAAAGGAAAAAAACAGGCTAACAGGTCTTGGGGGGGCCTCTCCACTCCGAGCTTGAGAGACTAAGAGGGGAAAGGACGGGGCTCCCCTACAGCCTCCAGGCTGCTCCTACCTGTACCTCAACCTCCCTCACTCCCCCGTGGGCGCCTCAGAGAAAATGCCGGTCATAAGCGCAAGTCTCTGGAGTTTGCTGGTAACATTTGTCTTAGTCTGGGCTCCTTTAAGAGTGGACAGAGAGTGGGGGTTGGGCACCTTGCCTGGGAAGTAGCCCTGGGAAGTACTGGGAGGGGGTGTGAAGGTGAAACCAAGTCTTGAGTAGGGACAGTGTGGAATCCATCTCCAGTTCATCCCACCAAGGGGTGACGACCCACCAGCTCCTGCCTCTCACCAGGTGAGGGTGGCTCCTGGCCGCTGCAGGCAGGCATGCACTGGGACAGAGAGTCGGGGCCTGAGGTAGGCCCAGGCTGTATGTGCAGGAACAGCTGCAGGTGGCCTCGGTGGCCAGGGCCATGGGGAAAACTGATAACCCAGGGTGTATACCAAAGAATGGCTCCCTAGTGGCTCTTTCAGCAGAGAAGGCCGAGGCTTGGCCTGGGGGACTCCTGCGGGGGACTCTCCACCTTCTGGCTGGGTCATGCATTGTCCAAGCCCCCCTGGCCAAGAGACTCAGCCCACAAAGGCACCTGTGCAAAAGCAGAGCAGGGTCCTGGCTGCCGCAGGAGCTGCCTACCCAGCCATAGAAGGTCTCGACTTGTGGCCTCCGCTTATACTCTGGGAACTCTTCTTCGGTAGAGACGGAACTCCTAGAATTAGCCTCCAAGAAAACGGCTCCAAACCCATGGTATAAACAGCACTGACTCAGAGTCTACATGCACAGCCCGCAGTCAGAAGATGGGCAGGGACCAGTCGTGACAACAGCCACATTTATTAAGCACTTACTTTGTGTCGAGCACTGGGCTTCTAAGGCTTGGCGTGGACTCCCTCCTTTGGTCTCACAGCCCCTCACACTGGCCTGAATTATCCTCATCACAGATGGAACTGATATTCTTTTTTTTTTTTTTAATATTTATTTATTTATTTATTTTAAGAGTGAGAGCACAAGCAGGGAGGGGCAGAGAGAGAGGGAAAGACAGAGAATCCCAGCAGCATCCGCACTGTCAGCACAGGGCCCCACACACAGGCTCAAACTCATGAACCATGAGATCATGACCTGGGCCAAAATCAAGAGTCAGCCACTTAACCAACTGAGCCACCCAGGCGCCCCGGGACTGATATTCCAAATGCCCCCTAAGGTACAGGCAGGAGAGCCAGAAGCTTCACCAAATAGACCCGCTTCTTGTGCTCAGAGTCAAGATGCCCCATTTCACGAACGTGGAAAGGAGTGAGCCTCAGGAGTTTGCCCACCATCACCACCGCGGGGAAGTGAGGCAGAAACCAACCCATGTCAGGCCTGGATGGTTCCAAAATGTCACAAAATCCTCTCCCGCAGGAGCCAGGGGCTGGTGGGGGAAACAAGACCCAGAGGAAAGGGAGCAAAAGGGGAGTTAGTTAAACCCCAGCACAAAGCAATCACACTGGAGAGGCTACGACCCAACCTACCCGGAGCCACACATTGGGCACCCAGATGTCCCAGCCCCTCCTCCCCTGGTGGCGAGCCCTGTGGCTCCCTTTACATATTTTGTGAAGTTTCCAAAAAGTGTCTGAAAAAGTACTCCGAGTGACACTGGTGGATGGAGGGGGTTGTTGCCTTCTACTCTAAAACGTTTGCCACCAGATTTTCCCACACACCCCCCACCCCCACCCCCACCCCCAGAGGACAGTCCGCCAGCTGCAGGAAAGTAGCCCCTTTCATTAAGTCAGGGGAGGGCCTCCCACTGGAAACGGAGACCCCAGGTCCTGGGAAACTGCTGAGGAGGCGATACAATTAGAGGGAAGGACGGTAAGCAAATTACAGATGGGGGAGTGGGCGGGACCAGAGAGCTTCTCATTAACTTGATTAGCTCCGGGGAGAGGCCCGGATGGAGGGAGGACAGACCCTGGGGGAGGTGGTTATCTGCCTCCTGTGGGACAGAGGTCCCTCCAAAGCCCAGGAGGCTCTAGCCCCAGGCCTCTGCCTTCTGGCCAGACACTGTCCCCTCACTGTAGGGGGAGGACAAAGGGACCCCCAGAGGCACCATCTCTCACTCTACCTCTGGCATCTGGCAGAGCCTCTGAGCCTCATTTTCCTCATCTGTAAAATGGGACTGGCTCACAGACAATAACCAGGATTCACACATGCAAGTGGCTCTAATCCTGCCTGTACTTCAGAACAACCAGGTAAATTTTGTAAACTACCAACATTTGGGCTGTACTCCGTAACATTGAAATCAGAATCTATGGAGGTGGGACCAGGCACCAGCATTGTAAAAAATCTTCCACAGGGGCGTCTGGGTGGCTCAGTCGGCTGAGCATCCGACTTCAGCTCAGGTCATGGGCTCGCAATTCATGAGTTCAAGCCCTACATCGGGCTCCGTGCTCACAGCTCGGAGCCTGGAGCCTGTTTCAGATTTTGTGTCTCCCTCTTTCTCTGCCCCTTCCCCGCTCATGCTCTGTCTCTCTCTGTCTCTCAAAAATGAATAAACGTTAAAAAAGAATTTTTTTTTTTTTTAATCTTCCACGGCGACAGCTTGAGACAAGACCATGCCTGTGAAAGCGGCTACAACTCCTGTGTTCATGTCACCAACACCAAATTAAACGGCAATTTGAGGGTCATCTTCCCAGACCCTCTCCCTCTTAATGGAAAGACTACTTGAGGACAGGGCCCTCACCTGTCATGGGCACCTCTGAACCCCCAGGTCCCAGGACAGTACCTGGCTTGGAGTGTTTGTTGAATGAATACTCTTTTTTAGAGAACATTTTATTTATTTAGAAAGGGGGGGGCATGCATGTGCGGGAGAGGGGCAGAAGGAGAGGGAGAAAGAATCTTAAGCAGCTTCCACGCTCAGCACAGAGCCCAATGTGGGCCTTGATCCCACCACCACAAGATGACTTCCTGAGCCAATATCAAGACTTGTGCCCCTAACTGACTGTGCCCCAAATGAATACTCTTAACAAACAGGGAATCTAGGGACGGTGAACAGCATAGCCATACTTGAGGTGCATTTGGAAAGATGGCACCCTGTCATCCACCTAACATTCATTCACTCATCCCACAAATATCTACTTAGTACCCACTGTATGAAAAGGCACTCTTCTCGGCATCTGGGGCACATCAGAAAACCTTAAGGGGGAAGAGCCCAGCCTACCCTCCTTGATCTTACAGTTGAACAGAAATAGATGGAAAATAAGCTCTATGTACACAGCGTCAAGATGAAGAGGCTTGTGAAAAATTTTTATATACAGTAAGGTAAAGTGAATCAGGGATTAAATAAGGCGGTCAGGGAAGGCCTTATTGAAAAGTAAGCTTTGAGCAAAGATTGGAAGCAGGTGAGGGAATGAGCCAAGGGCATATAGGGGGAGAACATTCTAGCACGGGGAGGAGGTGAAGAAAATGGCCTGTGGCAGAAGTCTGCCTGGGGTTCTCTAGAGTGGAATGAGGGAGGGGTCTACGGAGGGGAGGTCAGAGAGGTCAGGGGAGTTTCCAATGCTATTGCTGAGAGCAAAACCCACCACGAATTTCATGCTTGAAACAACCACCATCTCATGCTTCAAGGACAAGATTTAGTGGAAATGGCTTGTCTCCGTTACACAATGTCTGGGGCTTCAGCCGGGGAGACCTGTCTTGAGGTGACAAGAATGACTGGATCTGGAATCCTCTAGCGTGCTCTGTCCAATGCAATAGCCACCAAGCACATGTGGCTACTCAAATCAAAATTTAAATTAAACAAAATTTAAAAGTTGCTTCCTCAGTTGCCCTAGCCACATTCCAGGTGCCAGACCTAGCCAATAAAAATGCAGGATGTCCAGTAAATTTGGATTCAGGTAAACAATGAATAACTGTTCTTAATGTAAGTGTAACCCAAATAGTGCATGAGACATACTCATACCAGAGAAGTATTTACTGTTTAACTCAAATTCAAATTTAACAGTGTGTTCGTGTTCTCTCTAAACCGTAGCTGACATGTGGCTAATGGCCACTATAGTGGAGAGCACGTACATAGAACACTTCCCTCAACACAAAGTTTTATTGGGACTCTGCCAATCTAGAGACTTCTTCCAGAGACTTGTCTGATTCTTGGGCTGGGATGATTGAAAGGATGGGCTTAGCTGGGACCCGTGGTCTCTCCCAAATGAGGCTGGGTTTCTCCCCAAACGGCAGCTGAATTGAGAGATAAAGACACACAGAGAGAGAGACCCCAAGTGAGCAAGGATCATCGCCTCCTCTGGTCTATACTGGAAAGTTACCTCCCCACATCACTTCTGTCCCATTCTATGACTTACAAATGTGTAATTGAAGCCAGCTCAGATTCAACGGAGTGGTGTGGGGAGATTCGATTTCTGTGACAGGGAAGCAGCAAGGTCACATTACAAAAGAATGCATGGAATTGGAAATATTGTCTTGGACAGCTTTGGAAGACACCTCCTCGGGGTGGGGGCAGCAAACATAGTCATTGGAAGGACTTGGGCTTTTATGTTGCATCAAATGGGGAGTCATGGAACGTAGGAAAGGGTCATAATCGGACTTAGGTTTTAAAATAAAGTGTTAGGGGTGAAGGTAGGAGTGGGAGCTCATCCAGAACCTGGCTAGGCTGGCAGGTGCTGTGGGACTGTCCCAGCCTCCAGCCCCCACACCCCTCTGCCTTTCCTGCAAGGACACTTGGAGACCACCACACGCCATCTCCATCTCCTGTCCCCAACTCTGTCTCATCCAGCCAGCTCCCTGTCCCCCACCCTTCCTAGTGGGACAAGCACTTTAACAGCACAAAAGGGTCAAAAGCACTGCAGACACAAACCAGACCTTAGAAAAACACCTTGTGCAAGCCCTACAGACACAGCGGGCGTTTCCAGTATTTCCCTTGCGACCGCCCAGACTGGGTTTCCTGTCTTCTGGGGCATTTGCTGAGCAGGCCAAGATCAGCTTCACGGAAGGAAGGAAGGAAGGAATGGGGCTTTATCCATTGCCTATTAGCTCACGCTCCCTGGCTCCGTCTCCTCTGCCCCTGCTGAGGATCCTTTTCCTGTATTCTTCCTCCCCGCCCTGCCCCTTTTTCTGCCCCCAAACACATGCTCAGCCACCTGCCTCCCAGCACGACCAAATTAAGGGCTCCTGTGATACAATCAGCAGCTCCAAGGAGCAGAGGCCCTGGGAGCCACAGCTGGAGCCAGCTGGAATCGCCAAGGCTGACTCTGGCTCCAAGTTTCCACACTGAGCAAACTGCTTTGCAGAAACCTCCCTTACTGGCAGGACAGGGCAATGGGGAGTTGCGACTTCCACCAACCATGCCAAGAATTACCATGTGTATCAGGCCGGAATCAGGAATGATTGGTACTAGCCTAACACCCCCAGCAGCAGTTTCTACTTGCTATTCTGGAATCTTGCCTCATATTAGGTTCATCATCGGGGGTGTGAAAATTTCCTTCTGTGGCTTTGAGGTGTAGAGAGGCCATGGTAAAGAAAGGACAACTTCCATTCCATTTGCAAAAACTATAAAGTGACAGGGGAGATCTGCAACGTGGCAGCTAAAAAAAATAAGGCCAGTAACAAACAGTTCCTGAAACATAAGCAGCCTTCCACCACGTAATCCCTGCGGCAAAGTTCAATGGGAATCCCACACCTTGGACCGCTCAGACCTCTCCCCTCCGACGGAGGCTAAAAATCCCCATGACTGAGGGTGCACCGATGAATTAATGTAAGGGTTGGAAGGCAACCATCAGAAATAAAAATGGCCGTGGGCTGGGATTATGGGTCTCCTTTTCCTAAGTGTTTTGAGTATTACAGGTCCCACAGTTTAACAAGCTTTAAAGGAGTTTTGTAAAGCATAAAAGTTAAGACCCAGTTAAAATTAAAATCCTCCTAAAATGGCCACATATGTTACTCACAGTCTAAGTAGTGAAGGCTTTGAAGGAAGGCGGGGCCGGAAGCGGGCGGGGGTGGGGGTAGCTGGGGGTGGTGCAGTAGTCAGCTGATGGAAGGGAAAAGACAAGATGCCAAAGAGATGTTCAGGTGAGGGGGGAGGGGACCATGGTGACCATTTCGAAGGGAGAGATACTCTACAGCAGAAACGACCCCAACTCTGGCATCCCTAAATTGTTTTCTGTAAGCTACACTATACATATGGATAGAAAAAAATATCAGAAGCATATTTAACAAGTTTTTATTAGTTTTTAGTAATCTCTACACCCAACATGGGGCCCAAACTCCCTGAGATCAAGAGATGCATGCTTTTCTGAGCCACCCAGGCACTCCTCAGGACTGACTTTTATGGGATGCAATAAAATAGAGGACCTTTACTTTCTAGTTAATACGTTTGTATTGTTTGGGTTCTAAGTATGAATTGCTCTTATAGCTATAAATAAGGATTTAAAACAAAAAGTAAATGCCTTTAAATGGCGACAAACCAAGCCTCCAGTAAGGAATCTTTACTCTGCCCATCCGGGCAAGGGGAGCCACATGTTGAGGGGATGGGGAGGGAAAGGGTCCCCCCTGCTGTCCTTCCAGGCATGTCTCTTGGCCAGCTCTGAATCCCCCATTACCTCACAGCTGTTTGACACTAGTCCCAGAAGGCGAGTTCCCAGAACAGGAGGAGCAGCCTCAGCCACAGAGTCAGCCTTGGGTCACCAGGGATCAGAGGCCCACATGAATCCTGGAAAGGACGGCTGGCCCGGGAACACACCATCCGGAGAAACTCAAAATCTCTAATCCCATGACTTTTCTCTTCCTGCTACACGATGATCCTTTGAGCAACTCTGCAGGAGCCCCAGGCTTTCCCCCTCCCTTGCATGGGAAGAGGCCCCAAAGAGGGCTTGTGGCTGCCCTAGGAGCCTCTGCCGCCTACAGGCGGAAGGCTGATGGTGCAAGGAGCTTCCCAGTGAAAATCCACCCCTCTCAGGGCCAGGTCTAGGTATTATCTCAAATGGACTTCACAACCCCAAAAGATGGGGAAAGCAAATGCAGACAGCTGGAAAAACAGGGTTGGGACAAGTGAACATATGGGGAGGGAAGTGACCAAAGCTTTACATACCCAGGGTGGCCTTTCCTCACCAACCTGCATCCCATCTTCTGGTAGGAGGATGCATCACTGAACTGTGGCTGTGTATGCTACAATGCAACATCCCCAGTATCACTGTCACCCACTGAAGCTTTACAACAGACATCCCCACAAATCATTCTGAAGTGACCCAAGTTCACCTGCTGGCTTTACATTTAGAAATGTTTTAAGCCCCCCTTCACTCTTGGAAGTTTCCTCCACAGTTGGTTTCCCACTTGACTTTCCTCCCACATGGAAGCTGCCTTCCCTTTGATTGGGGATCTGCACCCCAATCAGCACAGGCTCTGTAATGTGTGGGACACGCCAGCATCCGGCACTGCCTTGCCTTCATGTTGGGCGAGGATGGGCTGCCTCTCCCACCAGTCCACCTGGTTCTTCAGGAACACCAAGCACAAGATGGCACAAAGGCAGTGATTGCTCTGACAGATCGTAGAGGGAAAGGACTAGAAACGCCTCATCTACTCACAACTGCATGGTTTTGTGAACACCATCAAACCCATTTGGGACTCCCAAGATTATCCTTGAAACCAAGATAATTCAGATGCACACCTGGAATTGTGCCCAGTACTGTACTTGAAATCACCAGTAAAAATTTTGAGGGGTACCTAAAGAATTGCTACACTCAGCATGTGGGGCCAGGACTCAAAACCCATGTACTGGCTGCTTATTTACCACCCAGACACCGACCCAAAGTGCAACAAGCTCCTCCCCCCACCCAAGCTTTGAAGCATGGTGGGCTCCTTAGACCCGTGTGCCCCAGGGCCACTAAGTCACCCACCCAAACCACACATTGTGCTACTCTGAACAGTATAGGAGTGACAGGTAAGTGGGAGACAAATATGCTCAGGAACCCAAATCAGAGTCATACTACTTTATTCATTTTGTGCACCATGCTTCCCAAATGTGATTGAAGAAGGTACCGTCTGGCCCGTTTAGTAAACTTAGGTACCTGGCTAATTTTAAAGTGGCAGATGGGGAGGTGACACTTCCGATGCCAATGAAAGAAAAATGCTCCCAATGGTGTTCAAATATCAGTGTTCTGCAACCCTCATACCAGTTATAACTAATTAAAGAACAGAGAATAAACATGGTGGGTAAACCTCTCACAGTCTCCAAGTCTCTTCCCAATAGTTAACTACAAAGGTTAAGATGTGAAACTTCACGGGGGAACATGGCAGGCACTACCTTAAGTGCTCAGTCATCACCAAATATAGGATAGACACATCTTTTCTGAGCCAGTCAAAAAAATGCAAACCTGAATCAAACCATGAGCAGATCTGAGGACCTTCCAAAAAACTGGCCATTAATAGTCTCAAGAGACATGAATATTAGAACAGAGGCCAGGAAGATGTGGGCAGAGACCTTGAAGCCCTCACCACCATCAAAAGCGAGCACCAACTGCAGTCCTGGGGCAACTTGGGCCTTGTTTTCCACAAAAACACTCCATGTGGTAACATGATTTATTATTTTATTATACACTTTATAAAAAGTCCACACACACACACACACACACACACACACACACACACACACCCTATGGTCAGGGAAGGGATTCACATCTTTCTTAATGTAGAATGGCCATCTTCTAAAATAGGCCATATTATTTGTTTTTTATAACCTTAAGATACTTCTCTCCCCTCAAATATTTACCAAACTACCAAAAAATGAAGCTGCAAATGGTATATAAAGACAAATGAGATCTTGCTCCTGTTACAGTGCAATCACTTAAGGTGACTGAAGAACCATAAGAAGGGAGAAAACAAATCACCTTAATTAAGGAATGGAATGTCTCTGTTACCTGTAACAAGCAGCTGACTTATTTGCTGTAATTGGCACCTACTCTAAATTGTAGGAACATGGGCACATGAAACAGTGAGACAACATGTGCCAGGCAACTGCTTATACTTGTTTCCAGAAGGCACATGTTTCCTGCACTCTTTAAGAACTAAAGACAAATTTACAGGAGAACCCAGCATTTAGATTCTGCCCACTTTGAGGTATTAAATGCGTAAGGAAAGGATTAGTTATGTCCAAGTAGCATGCAATAGAAGTATTTTTAAACCAACATGGTTAAGTGTTAAGATTTTTAGAAATCAAAATATTTATTCACATAATTTTAAACTAAAGTCAAAGGTAATAAATCTTCTGTGGTAATGATTTAAGTGCAAGTGACGCTGGCTTTCTTTCACATTTGTGTCCTTCATTCAGAGAAAAGGCAGATCAGTTGTTCTTAAACAAGTCAATGCAGCTCTGCAGGAGGGAGACATTGTTCTGGAAGAAAGAAGTCAAGGTAGACCAATGAATCGTTTTACATTCCAGACCTCCTACATATCTGTAAGAAGTAAACTCAAACCCACCAACTTAAAGCTTTTCACAAGAGATTTGAAGCCTGCCAAACCGGGTTGGTCCTATTCTTTATTAAATCACAACCTGCACACCAATTTCATGTTGTCAAGTTCCTCCCCTCTGAGGGTCTGGGACTGCAGCCTGGAGAGGCTCACCACTGAAGGTAGTGGTGGCCATCCAGCACCTCCCCCCACCCGAGGTCTGCTCTCAATGCACTCACACCAATTCTGCTTACTGTGACTTAACCTAAATGCTATCTAAGAGTTGTTCTTTGAAGTTGAAGGCCTTGGAAAGACCAGATAAAAAGTTGCTACAAATTTTCATGAGTGAGATTATAAATGATAAATATTCATATAGGACCTAGCACAAATTGCTTTAGAAAAGTTCTCATTTTAAAAGAAATGAGGGGCACCTGGGTGGCTCAGTTGGTTGAACTCCTGATCTCGGCTCACGTCACAATCTCACAGTTTGGGAGATTGAGCCCTGCATCAGACTCTGCACTGACAGCATGGAGCCTGCTTGGGATTCCCTCCCTCCACCTCCCCTCCACCCCTCCCTTACATTCTCTCTCTCTCAAATAAATAAACTTTAAAAAGGTCCAGAATGTTACAGTTATGATCTATGTATACATGACACTCTAAAACCCCAATTTAAAAGTTCATACACAACAGGACTTGGACTTAAGAAGTAAATGTTACAGTCTAAGAAATTCAAAATACACACATATGTTCAAGGTCTTCCTGCTTAACCAATGACAACTGGCCAGTGACTCCTCCCCCTTCACCAGTGGCTCTCTGCTGACCCTGTTGTCTTGGGCCTTACAGCATTTCTGGTGCTCAAACTCAACTGTATCCACGAACCACCGAAAAAGCCATGCCCAGAAACTGAGTGAATTGGTCTGTGCACCAAAATGTCTTTAAAAGCTCCTTAAGTAGACTCTAACGTGTATCTAACATTGAGGATCACTGTTCTCCATTTTTCTGTATTAAATTAAGCTAGACATTAAATATTCAAGGAAGTTTTTCCTTCCTAAACAAAAAAGAAATTAGCATCAGAAGACAAGTATATCTTCTTCTCAAAAGCAGTATTTCATCAATAAGTTATAGAATTTTGGCTTGCAAGCAGAAAAAAATATTCCAACAACTCCCACCTACATTACAGATTAAAACCACACGCAGGGGCGCCTGGGTGGCTCAAGTCAGTTGAACTTCCAACTTCAGCTCAGGTCATGATCTTGCAGTTTATGAGTTCAAGCCCCACATGGGCTCACTGCTGTCAGGGTGGAGCCTGCCCTTGCCCCGCTCCCCTCTGACCCTCCCCTGCTCATGCACACTCGCTTAAAAATAAGTATTAAAAACACACACACAAAGCAAACCCCATCTGCCTGATGACACTGGGACAGTGAACTGGGAAAGAACTTGAACCCTAAAAAGCTTCTGGCTTAATGTGAAGGAAAACACTTACCCTGGCATGCTTTATTTCCAGTTCAGACATTTCAATTAGATTCTTTCTAAATGCTGCCACTCTCTTTCGTTTGAAGTTGATTAGTTCTGCAAAAGAGTTTACCAACAAAAGCTGAACAATTTGCATCTTTAACTTCCAAATATCATTCTTACAATCTTCAAAGCTTTGATACACACATTTTCTCACATTTTTATTACCTCAGTGATTGGGACACACACCTGACATTTTACGGACAACGTAGTAACGTGCCTGCCACTGCCTTTAAAATGAACACCGCACTCAATCACTGAACATCAAAATCCAGATAATGCCACGGACTACTTAGGAGAATCTCTGAAATGGTCAGTCTTGCCCCAAACCTCTAACTCCCAGGGCTTGTGGAAAGAGGGCCGGGAGAGGTCGTGAGTCATACATACCTGCGCCAATGACTATTTTAAACGATTATTTTTAAACTTTCAAATGACCACTCATGTTCAGACAGCTTCTCTGTGGATGTGATCTGTACAACAGGCCACCTTTACATCTATTCTTTCTATTGCCAAATGCTGTTCAGGACTATTGCCCCATTAGAAATCAGGGTAAGCCAAAAATAAGTACTTCCTCCCTCAGATTCTTTCCACGAGTGAGAACCACCACTCCTTTGCTCAAATCTCCCAGATCAAGCTGGTGCTCTAGTCCTCAAGAGCAAACATACTGTATCAGGTCTGTGCAGCACTAACCAAAAGAAATACGAAAGCAGCCACATGAAAAAGTAAAAACTTGCAAGAACACTTACAATAAGTTAGTAACACTACCTTGGATATAGTAAACAGGTCTTTCCGGATGTCCAGATAAACTCACCTCCCGCCTCTAGGCCTGCACCCAGGACCAGGACTCAACACTAACCTGTCAGACCACCCATGATGCCTGCCCACACGATCACTTGTACCGTGCTCATTCAACTAACTCATCAGTTCAGCTATGAAGTTTAGAAAGAACTCGGATCAGAGGTAAACAGGTTAAGATCCATTCATCGCAGTATCCTACAGAACACTGTACTTTCAAATATAGTACACCCAGGCTTACACTTTGAATAAAGAGGATAAAAATCCAACAACACATGGACAAAGCTTAGGCAATCAGGACAGGCCTAAATTGGCACCACTTTAAAGTTTTGTAGTTTTTCCTTAATCCTCTCTAAAATTGTCAGAGCTACCAAACTTTGACCTACATAATAATCTAAGATTTCAACTCCATAGTTTTGAAGTTTGTTCTCAAAAAACCTAAAATTAGCTAATTAAACAAAGGACAAGAATTTATTTTACTATGGCAGAAAGAAGGTTCCCTCAAAAGAATCCAAAAGACGGCCACATGAGCATATCGGCATGGCTTTTGCAAGATTTCTGTACAGAGAAGCTCTGTCCCTTACAGCTAAGTTATAGTACTGAAAACATAAGCCAAGACAAAACAAAGGACAAGAACTCTATTGCTTATTGCTAGTATCAGGATGTTTTCAGATATGCCTGGATTTTGGAACCAAAGGTGTGGGGAGAGGGGGAATTCTGAGAAAACAGTCTTAAAATGAGCTAGGGATTTGTCACAGAAAGCCAAGGTGTGGGAGTGAATCAAGTACAGTTACCACTATAATTACAGGTAGACAGGAAGACACATTCTTGACTTTTGCTCTAGCATGTTCCATGGCTCCTGAGAACTGCAGGTTAGACCACCCCATCCCTCCGCCCCGCGCCTAATAAGGAAAAGACTACAATTTACACTCCTGTTCTGTGGAAATGGAACACTATCTCCCAATAAAGTTAAGCCATAATCCCCCCTACTCTGGAATGAGATAAGGCAAAAAAGAACCCTGCGGCTGTGGACTGGAACTGTATCGCCACCATGACTCCTGGAGACAGTTACGCACCCCTCCATTTCCTGGCTCTGTCTCCTGAAGGGCCTAGAGAGACACCCCAGGAGAAATGAGCACACTCAACACCCTAATCTTGTCACAATTCTGTAACTAAACAGAACCTACACTTCTGGAAGAAATGGTGATTTCTAGGGCTAGAGAAGATATAGGACATGCCAACTTAAAGGTGCTTCCCCCTAAGTCTGGACAAATTGAGCGCCAAAATAATGGACTACAAGAATGAATTTAAAAACTATTTTCAAAACTAGAAACCCATGACTAACAATGACAAGAAAGGAAATGTGCAAAAGAAGAGAAGGCTTGTGCTTAATGGATGATGATGATGCCAAAGGCTTGGGAAGAGAACACTAGAACTGGGGAGCAGGGAATCATCTTTCTGCAACCAGCACAGTAGGAGCTGGCTCAGGCAAGACTCAACACAGTCTAAATTTAGGGAGAAACTATCTACAGGGTTTTTAAATGGTCTCCTCACACAGTTGATTAGTGACGTGGGTATTAACTATACAGCAAAGAAATTAACACCACAAATGAGGAGAAAACGAACAGAACATGCCTTCAGATGTGACACCCGAAAGACACATTACTCACAGAATATTCTGTTGGAAATGCATAACTAGAACCTATTCGTTGCAGAAATAGACCATCTGAAAACGAAGAACACTGTTTGTAGAGACTATGGTCTCCAAAAAGGCAAATGTCATTTTAAAAAAGGTGAAGGGGTGGGGGCCTGAGAAGGGTTCCTTCCAAATTAGAGGAGACACAAGAGCAATGGTAACCTAATGGCAACCCCAGACAGGAAGCCATTATTAGGGCCAACAATAAGACGAGAATAGAGAGAGCAGGTTGGAGTGTGTTGTATTAAAGTTTACCAAAGTGGGTAAGTGTACTATATGGATGTAAGACAAATACTCAACAAAGCTTAGGGATAAAAGGACCATAATACATACAACTTAATCTCAAATGGCTAAAAAAGACCACCCCACGTGTATTTATAAACATAAACGTGGCAGCATGGGTGCACGTGCAAGAGACGAAGCAGAAGGGGCAAACTAGACAGCTAGGTGACTCCAAGTAAAGAATATATGGGTGTTCTTTTTACTTTCTGTGCAACTTTTCTGTGAGCTTGAATTATTTCCAAATAAAAAGCAAAAAGTAAAGAATAGCCCTGCTCAACCTTCTTTTGCAGATTCAGAGAGCTGTTCAAATTTCTGGCAGCATTCTTGCTGGTGTGCCTCAGCCAACTTGACATCTTTGCTTTTCAACCTGGCCTTATCCAATGCTTTGTTTGAGTTCTCATAGTCGGTGAGGGCTTTGGTGCGTCTGTATAAGAGATCCTGAGAAGAAAATTAACAGAAAGGACATGGTAGTTAAACTTATCCTGAAAAATCGCCAGAGAACACAACAGGAAGACTAAGTACCTGAACCACTCTAAAAACCAGCCCAAGTACCGTGGATGTCAGTGCACTGCCTGAAATGTCAGATGGCAACAATCTAATCCACTTCTACCTTCCCCTCCCATGTTTTTATGTTTTCTTTAATCTCAAGATTAGGCTGGGAACAGCAATTCTTATGGCATTGTCGAGAGGTTTTGGAATTCTTTATATGGATCAAGAAAAAAAACCCAACAGTGAAAACTAAAGGATTTTTTTTTTAGTTGATTCAGTCACGGAAAGCAAGTTCAGAAAATTAACCACCTTCTACTGAAACACAGGCAGGCACTACTGGGTGCATCCAGTGATACTGCTAGAACACAACTAGGCAGTGAGGCAGGAAGAACCTTCCTCTAACCCTGCCCCACAAGTCCTGCCTTGAGGAGTCTAACCCCAGGCTCTCATTTGAAATAAAGACTATTTGCAACCTATGGCAAAGTACAAGTTACCTCCATATTTAAAATCTGATAGATATGTGAGATTCAACATACAATTATGTGTTCTTGTGTTCACTCAAAAAATCTGTGTTTATCATCAGCTCTTAAGTCCATTAAAATAGAAAATGAGATACAATCTAATGTAAAAAAAAAAAAAAAAAAAAAAAAAAAAAAAAAATCCAAATAGAAGACTCAGGAAACATGCCAAAAGACAAATGAATAAAATAAAATAAAATGACTATAAGGAAAATAATGAATTCCTACTTCCTAATGATTATTTTCCCTAATTTTACATTGCCTGATTCAGCAGGAGTAATTTAAATATTTTTGTTTAGTGTTATGCCCAGTGAATCCATGTTTCGTTCCCAATGGTCATTCTGCTTACCACTTAGTCTTGCCTTTGGTAAGTAATGGTTTATGACTCAGTAACTGCAATTCAATAAACACTCACAAACCCCAAAACCTTTTCTCCTTCAGAAATAGCCCTTTTGGTGTGTGTTCAGTTACACCCATATCCAATATCCTACGATCCCCCAAATTACTATCTGATCAACTCAGCATCACCCCTACTGCTCTTAAGTAATACAAGCCAAAGGATTACTGCTTGGACTCTGGCTGGACATCCCTTTTTCACTCTCCTAAATACAAGCCCAGCCCAAACACTGAACAGACTTGCCTGTACCTTGCTATAGCATGTGTTTCCCCAAACTGCAAATCCCTTGCTATTCCTGAATGAACTCAATTAATGGTAATTCAAATGTCTCTCAGTTTGGCAAGGTGGTCCCGAATTACTCCAATGCAGGAACTCCTGTCTTACTTACCTTAGCAGCCTCTATGTTGAGCATGTAGTATCGGAGAAGTTCCGTCAGCTTTAAATCTTCATCTGAGGAGACTCGACTCTCTACTTTCTATTAAAAAAAAGTAAAAGTCACCATCACCTAAGCAGACATCTACAGATTATAAAATATTATGAAGACCAATATAGAAATCCTTACCCTAAGCTTTTCAAATAGCTCAGCAACCTTCAAAAGGTACCTGAAAATATACACATGATTTTGGCAGAAGGTCTTAAAATCATGTATGAAACAGGACCTTATCAATACTCTTAAGACATGAATGAGTAAATGCAGGAGTCCTAGCCTTTAGTGCTTTACAATCAGTTTATCAAAGTAGCACTTTCATCACCAATTGGCGCAATCTAGTAGTGAGGACGGTTACAGAACTGAGCACACACGGACAGTGCCACACTCATGGGTATCAGCCTCTCTTGCCACCCCTTCAGCCACCTTGCCATGCAGAAACCATGTCCCAAGATAGTCTTTAACCAATGCCAAAGCTGTGTTAACCAAGGGCAGGTTCTAAAGAGCCACTACCATGGGTATCCCAAAGCCATAAATATACTATTTAAAACAAAACAAAAAGCTACTATTTCACCTGGGTTCTGCTATTAGCCTGACTTCCACCTTCAAATCAGAAATGTTATACCTGTTATACCAAGCCCTAGGTGTTAAGTAGAATACAATCTCACATCAGAAATGCTCAGGATGGAGAAACTGTGAAAAGTTCATATAAAAAAGCTCAAAAATCTGACTGGGGTCATTGCATTACCCTTAGGACCACCTTAACCAAAACAAATGTTAAGTCCAGGACATTACCAGACAAAGCACCATTTGCCACAGAACATACAAAGCAAACTTCATTCAGAGACAACTCCAAAATTAAAGCAAATCAATTAAAAAATGGAGACAGTTTGACAAAAATAAAGGCTTTGACAACAGCTACCATGTTTGGTAAGAAGTGCCCCGAGTCCCCAACAAACACCTTAAATCTGTCTACATTCATAGGGTAGATAAGATTTGAGTGCTGGAGACAATCATCTACTCTTGATGAGCTGGCACTCAAAAGCAGAAGTGAAATTATTATAGTCATTATTCATTATACCACCCAGGAGTTTTTGACTAACGGAAAGGGAAAATGCTTTTCCAAGAAAAACTTACTTTTTGATGACCGTGGGCTCTTCTAAAGCCAGGCTATGCAGGCAGGCTGCAGTGTGGATATAGTCATCTGCAACATCTGCAGAAATAAGGACAGCTCTTTTTATATGAACAAAGCTGGCACACTGAGCAAAGCTAAGGTGGCTAGTGGGTAAATGGTATTTACTTTTATGAGATCGGGTCATTTTGTCAGCTTTTGCACATGAATCCTTGATCCTATTATAATAGTTAATGAGGAAATTCTTTTCTTGCTCAAAGAAGTCATCTACCTCCTAAAAGAGGAAAAGAAGATATTTAAGAAGCAAAACTCTTAAGAATATGAATGTATTTTGTATCAAAAGAAACATTAAGGACCTAAGTTCATCCATAAGAACTTTAACCTCTATGGATCAGGGAAATCCAAACTGACAAAACAGCATTTCATACCCAAGATTGGCAAAACCCAAGTGCTGGCAAGAAACGTCAACAGAGAAAACCACTTTGAAGAGTCATTCAACAATGCCCAGGAAAACTCTGGCACTAAGATCCAGCAATCCTGGTAGAGAAGTGGTTCTTGCCTAGATTGTAACCTAGCCACATCTGTGTGTATGGGGGGTAAATCTGGTGCATACCAGCCAGGGATGCCAAACATCCAGCAATGTGTGGGTATAGGACAGCCCGACACACCTTAAAACACGGCAAGGACGAAGTCCTAGAGTTACAAATTTTTGACAATGCCCTCCACCCAGCACCTGTACTCTGGGCTCCCTGCTCAAGCCCTCAACAAAAGTGGTAAAAGTCAGACACAAGATGGTAACTCAGTGGATGGTAACCATCAGTGGAAGGGGGCTGAGGAGTCAGAGATTAATTATCACCAGGGCAAATGGGAGACTTGTATGTCAATTTGGTCTTTTAGAACAGCTCTGTCCAACAGAAGTATGTGAACCACATGTGCTATTTAAAAAATCTCTAGTAGCCACATTAAAAAAAAAAAACAAAAACAAAAACAAAGAGGTGAAACTACTTTTAATACTTTATATTCTTTTCTTCTTATGAAATTCTTAAAACCCAACACATAGGTAAAATTAAAAATCTGGTTCTTTAATTATACTAAGTAACTACATGCTAAGTGCTCAAGTGCTGCATGTGGCTGAGACTACCAAAGTGGACACTGTCGTTCTGGAGAATAGCATGAAATACTAATCCTGTAGCTTATTTTCTTTCTAAAAATAATTGAACAACTGCTTTGTTTACAGAAAAGGAGAAAATGGAAGAATTAAGTGTGTGAAGGTTCTTATCTCCTCGAGAGAATAGGGTATTTTAAGAGAATAAGTGAAAATTCAATGAGTAGATAAAAAATAACCAAAATCTGAAAAAACTATTTACATTTCTGTGAAGTTAATACCATTTGTTTCCCAAATAGCTCTTCTGAAGAAATAAAAGGTCACCTATTCACACGAAGTCAGAATTTTCTACAACAGCTAAAAGCCACTTACTTTAACTCCAGAAAAAAGGACTTCATCAGCACTTTTCACCACACTTTTGAAAAAGCCACCAAACATCTCTTTGGTATTTTTCCGCCTGACACTTAGCTGGGGGGGAGGAATCCAAAAGAACAGTTTATGGCACACACATTTTTCTAAATCTTTAAAAAACCCTAAATACATTCTAAGTGATACTGTTTACTAACACAGGCACACACAGAAGATACTTCCATCTTACCACTAGATCTAAAATATCGAATAAACAGCCAAACCTAAATACAAGCAATAATTCTAAAAGCATGACCTAAAGTTATTTTGGGAAGCTACTTAGCACTAAGTCTTGGCCTTTATTTTTATTTTTTTTAAAGTAGGCGCTGCACCCAACCTGGGGCTTGAACTCATGACCCAAAGATCAAGAGTTGTATGCTCTATGACTGAGCTAGCCAGGCATGTCTTTGTGGCCTTTAAATCCTTAAATTATTGAAACTCACTGGTTAGAAGATGCTGAAGTGTGATGCCTAGGTGGCTCAGTCAGGCATCTGATTCTTGGTATCAGCTCAGGTCATGATCTCACAGTTCACAAGACTGAGCCCTGTGTCAGGTCTACATTGACAGCACCAGTGCCTGCTTGGGATTCTCTCTCCTTCTCTCTCTTTGCCCTCCACCCCCACCACGGCTTGTCCTCTCTCAAACTTAAAAAAAAAAAATGCTGAGGAAATTTTTAAGTCAGGGCTTGCCTCACTCATATTAAGTAATAAAAAACATAACACTGGAAAAAAAGGGCAAAGCATATGACTCCTTCCAACAAACAGGTAGCCAAGGAGAAAAAAAATGTGAATCAAAATTCCTCTTAATAATCCCAAAATTAACTGGGGGATAAAAAGTAAAAATCTTTAAGCAGCATCTTTAAAAATGTCTTACACAATGGATCTATGGGGCAGAGGGAAACAGCATCTAAAAAAGGATTCCATTATGCCATTAAAAAATTCAGTACTTTAAAAAGTCAATTTTTCAGAAAATATGTCAAGCATGTCTTATTTTTATTTTTTTTAAAGCCATCTCTACACCCAACAGGGGGCTCAAACTCATGACACCGAGATCAAGAGTCGCCTGTTATATACCAGCTGAGCCAGACAGGGGCCCTTCAAGCGTATTTTTAAAAATATGGTCATGTGTGTTTTCACTGGATCATGGAAATGGAACAAAAATGCCTTACATCCTGATCATATTCCAGGAACACATGGAAGTTGCGATCTTTACTGAGAACAGGGTGAGAGGAGAGCCGCTGCAGAAAGACTTCATGAGAGGACACAGTCTTCTTAAAGACTGCAAGATACTCACTGGAAGAGAAGCACACAAGGAATTCAACTGGCACCAATCGACTCAACGACCAATACTGGTCCTGGTTATCACTGTTCTGCTTCATACCACTAAGTGAAACACCTGAACTGGACCAAAACATTTTGGTATACCTTTATATCTAATTAGGTAATACGGCATTTGCCAATTGGGAATCTGTGGAACGAACCCAAAGAAGGGCAAAAGTAAAGTATAACCAGAGTTGAGCAAGTCTACAAAAAGTCCAAACCTACATGCAATCAGTGCTAGTATTTAGCAGCCACAGAACATGGTTTCTGTAAAATAATGAAAACCCTTTAATCCTGTAGCCATGTACATAGCACTGAAGTCTATCTACTAAGCCTTAGAATTATTAGACATTATAAAGTGACTTCATCTCAATCTAGGTATTAAAGATCACTCTAAACTTCTCAATGGTAGGACTTCAGTTGGCTGCATTCAGTGCTTTATGCTCAGAACAGCCCATGATAGACACTCAAGCCATGTGCGGGGAATGACTTAGTACCTGGAGGCGTATGAGCACTGGCCCTAGAGAGTAGGGACATGCGTAGGGCAAGGCACAGAAGAGAGCTGTTGAAACGGGCACCACACTGATTATGGAAGGGGGAGGGAGTCAAGAGAGAAGTACAATAATTTCATAAGAAACTTTAATGCAAACCCCCAACCGTGATAGAGAATAAAGAATCCATTTTTGTTTGAAATAAATTATAACCAAGTTAAAATATGCTTCCTGTGAACCTGGACTTCTTTCAAACCATCAATATGATTATTATTCAGAGTGCTGCCTTGAAAGAGCCATCACTGCAATCTAGTTTCAGTTATAACTCCAGTAACCAAACTACAGGGAGTAAGGCTTTGTACATTATCAGCAGCCTGAGAGTCTTTATCTATAAAGACAAAGGTTTACTTCACTATGCCAGACCAGCATTCTGAGTATGGTCTACATGAGGGGAAACAACTGGGTCCATCCAGTGTCAGTGGCCCCCAGAGAATCAAAGTTAAAGTACAAACTGCAAAATGTAGTTCTACAAGACAGCACTGGGCCACTAATTAACTGCCATACTTTGGAAAAGCTGCCAGGTTCTCCTGATTTCTGTACACATCACCACTTTTTCCTCAAAAGACACCGTCCTGTCAAGAAAATCCACTTACGCTTCCAGCTCTTGCTTCATCTTAGCAAATTCTTCTTTGGTCATAGACCCTTCACCCTCTCCCAGTTTCTGCATCTTTTCTCGAGGGCCATCGAAGTCAGGCTTTGTAGGAGCAGGCGGAATCTGTAGGGGAAGCAGATTAACTTGAGAGTATTCTTGTCCTGGTGGTGTTCTACTCAGTGCCTATGCACAGAAGGCAGCCATCCCAGTGGGGCTGACAGGTCAATCTCTGTTTTTCTTTTAACCTGATTCCTTTTGGCCATATAAAAAAGAAATCTCCTCCCCACACCTGGGCACTCAGACTGCAAGCATTTGTTCAGGTTACCTATGATGGATGACTGATAGGGTATAATATCAGCCTGCTTCCATTTAAGTTTAAAATGTAAATACTATAATCAGCGCTAAAATGAAGTTGATGAAGCACCATCAAAATTAGTCTCTAGATATTAAAGGAAACAACTCTAATTTTGAGTGAAGAGAATATTCTCAAACACAGGCTTCAATACTACTTTTGTTCACACAAAGACAAAGGCTTCCCTCACTCCTTGAGCAGACTACAACACTTTTGAGAAATCTACTGAATGTACGCCATCAGCACTACTGAGGTTTTCCTAGAAATCAATTCTTGATGGCTGAAAGTACCAGAGAAACCCCAAACCCAAAGATAGGGAAGATTTAAATCATGAAACCGTTTAGCCTCTTCTCTTATACAGGTCATAAGACTACGCTTCACCTCACAGCTATAACACCATTCTCATGTTTTTAGCCTTTACCAATAACACCTGCTCTAGTTGGTAGATGAAATCAGTTTTCACAACCCCTTATAAAAAGTGGGTAAAAGTCTCTTTAAACAAAATGAACAATAAGGTAGAAGAAACTGACTTGTTTGATTTTCTAAAATGCACTTACGATAAGCCCAGCATAGTCTGCGGTTTCAATAAGAGTATCATGTAGCCACACAAAGTCTTCATGTTGCCTTGTAACAGAAAACTCTGGGCTCTGAAACGTGGGCAGCGTTGTCTGTAAAGAGCAGAGTAAGAAGTTAATTGGTAACTACCACTTTTTGATAAAGTGGTTTGGATTTCCTGGGCTGCGCTATGGGAAAATTCGGCATAATAAAACATCTCAGTGAGACCCAGTAAAGAACAAAAGCAGCAACACGTGACCTTCCCACTAAAATCATAGCTAAGATTCAACATATTCTGTAAGGAATTCTTTTCACAAAACTCCACCTGAGGTCAACTTAGGCAGATATAATCACATAGGTAGATATAATCACATAGGTGTCACACTGCCTCCTGAGTGAGGCATGCTAATCAAGCCACCAAGGTATTAAAAGAACACCACATGGGAGAGGACCCTACATACAGACAGCAGGTCTGTATGCCGGAAGTGGCCTGTATCTAGCATCAAACTGCCTAATTCAAATTGTGCCTCAGCCATTTACTTTCTTTAAACATGTGGCTCAGTTTCCTCATCTGTAAAATAGGGATAATAGGATACCATCATAAAGTTGTTGTAAAGAGAAAAAAATCCATAAATAAACTAAATAAATATAAATAAAATAAAGGTAAATAAACCCTTTTCAACAATGCCTGGCATAAGACAAGCATTCAATACATTTTAACTTGTATGGAAGGAGAAAGGAGGCTGAACATGTTCCAGAAAGGATGGATTCTGCAAAATTACATTTACTTTCCATGTTTTTCAGATTAGCATATTGCCTTTGTCAAACTAAAACTCTGGAAATTGTTCTGAATCACAAGAAACAGGAGGGGCAAAGGCCAATAATTTAGTAAATACGGAGAAAGCAAACACTTCTCATGCATGCTAATTAAAAACAAAGGTGGAAGATGTGCTCTGTATAGTAGGCAGCTCCACCTGTATCACTTTGTCTGGTTCAGCTTCCTCATGGAGCAGAGTATATACAATATCAGCAATACCCACAGCCCAAGGGCTCCACCATAGTGGAAAATGCTGAACCAAGAGCATTTATCTGATGTTCACTACAAGCAAGATGAGGGATGTACTCACTCAGCAGTAGTTCTACACTGCCAAAAAAAAAAAAAAAAAAAAAAGCAACCATTTCAGTTGAGGATGTCTCTTCATCACTGTGAATCACAAGGCTGTAACCTAACATTGCTTTGATTACTGAAGTCATTCTGTCACTTACCTTGGTGTGCACTGTAAATTTGACCTTATCTCTCTCACTGAGTGCATCAGGTATGTCAATCTGAAGCGAGGGATCAACATTCAGGTCCACAGATACAGATCTCAGCTGAAATACATTTTTTGGCTATTAGTCTCAATTTCACTGTAGTGTTAAAAAGTATGCTTCTAAAAATGTAAGCTAGTAATTAAAAGGTGTTCTATACAAGATCATTGGGGCGCCTGGCTGGCTCAGTCGGTTGAGCGTCCGACTTCGGCTCAGGTCATGATCTCGCGGTCTGTGGGTTCCAGCCCCACGTCGGGCTCTGTGCTGACAGCTCAGAGCCTGAAGCCTGCTTCAGATTCTGTGTCTCCCTCTCTCTCTGCCCCTCCCCCGGTCAGGCTCTGTCTCTCTCTGTCTCAAAAATAAATAAACATTAAAAAAAAATTTAAAAAAAAAAGATCATTTATGACAAAGTCAGCTGAGATATCTCTTAAGTTTATTTGAAATTGCGGGGAAACCTGCAGATAGGTAGGTCCAAAATATTTATGTAACCTGAACAAAGCAACTACATGATTTTAGGTCTATGTGAAAAATACATTTAACCAAACACTTCAACTGTACTAGTAAGAAGTCTTGAACTAGACAGAATGAAAGCTTGAACTTCTCACATAAATGCCCAAACTACAAATAACATTCAAAAGGCATTAACCCGATAGTACACAGAACTGAAAGAAGTTAGAAACTAAGAAAAGAGAAGACAAAGAGAACAACAGTAAAGTGGTATGAGATTCCTGAGTAGAAAGAAAAATCCAGCTCAAGAGTGAACCAATTTATATTCAGGGATTGTTTCAAAGAGGTGAGAAATCTAGACACAAGAGGTGAATTATAAAATCCCACTGTGGTTACACGAGGGACAAGTGTGAAAACACTGCCCTGGAAGCCAAAGTAACTGATTCTGTGAGTTGGTAATTCAGAGGAAAACAATACCCCAAAACACATTTTTGCCAGTTTAAGAATTTGGGGGGAGAAAACTGGAAGAACTTCACTGTTGTGAAAAAGTGGCTAAAATGCTTTCCTACTAACTAAACTTAAAATATAATGAATTTCCTAATTTTTAAAGCAGACAAGCTGATGGTCAATCTGAAGACTTGACACAAACATGGCCTGACAGCGCACCAGCATAAGCAGCTCATCCCTCTTCCACCCAACTAGGAAACTAGTGCTGAAATAACATGTCACAACACTCTAGATTACTTCACCTGGAGAATGCCAAGTGAAGACTGGCATCAAGAGGTGAGAGAACAGGGAATACAAAGGTATGCATGTCCCGGTGGATTCTTTGCCTCAAAATAAAAAGTTCAAGACCAAGGTTTGACTTCTGAAACTAGAAAATCTGGTTCAACCAGGCCTATAAAGACACCAAAAAATGGATTCACACACACAAAAAAACGCATGGATTATTTCTTTCTCTTTTCTATCTTAAAAGCTGCCAGTACTCCCCCTTTCCCGTTAAGCACTGCAACAAAGAAAAATTTTAAATTGCAAAAACCAGCAGCCCTGGAACAGTGGCTCTCCTCTAAGAAATAAGATTCAAACATCAAATATTAATAAAATCGCAGTATACTTTAACAGTCCCTGACATCTCAACCTCAACACTTCTTCAAAATGAATTCTTGATGACTCCTATGAAATATTTGCTTGTTTGGCTTAATTTTCACATGTCCATTTATGAGATCTCTGCAAACAAAGATAAAGCCCCAAGGTCAGGGACACTTCATTTTATCACAACTCTGACATTTCTGATAAAAGCTTCCTTCCTTCTGTTAACTTACCACTGGGCAAATATGTTGAAAAAGATCTCAAAATACACACTGAATTTGATTGCAGAGAATACTGGCCATCCCGTCTATCTTATGTTTGTGTCTGGCAGTTTAGGAGATAAAGCAGGCCAGGTATAAAAGAGTCCAGAAATACTGCTAGAAAGGTAGAGTAGCCCTTGGAACAGGTCTAAGGTGCATTTAAACAACTGCTACGGTGCCTAAGATTCCAGTTCCTGAAGAAGTCACAAATCCTGGTTTCCAGCCAATTTTTTAACATGCCGACAATTCCATTTTAGCTCACTACAAGCCAAGCAAACTCTATGAGCCTACAAACTGCACACAGACTACGTTGTGAATTAGGATTGAAGGACCCCAGGGGAATGTAATCTAGTAAATGGAATTCATTTAAGCACTATAGTCAAAGCTACAATGGACTTTCCCAACAGCTTTTTGTTCCACAGAACAATTACTTTGGTTTCAGGGTGCCTGGGTGGCTAGGTTGATCAGGCTTCCAACTTCCACTCAGGCCATGAGTTCCAGTCGCACTCAGACTCTGTGCTGACAGTTCAGAGCCTGGAGCCTGCTTCAGATTCTGTGTCTATGTCTCTCTCTCTCAAAAACACACATTTTTTTAAAAAGTTACTCTGGTTTCACCTTTCTTCCTATACTCTCAACCACACAGAGGTAAAACTCCAGACTATTATGTTACCGCCTTCCTTTCTTGTCAGCATACAAATTTCATTTTTTGCAATGAGGACACAGAGAAATAGCAAAAACACCTAAAGGTTTCAAAAGACTTTCCACCATAGCAGGATATCAAGGACCCAAGCTTCTTCAGCAAGAAATCATTTTTGCCTGGATACACTGCCCCAGGAAGGGATTCAAACAAAAATCCAACCACCTGACATGATAGTCTTAACCATCAAAAACCAAACAAAAACAGCCCAGATAGCACAGTAAGTCTGTATTTGTGCATTAAATAAAGAGTTGTCTAAAAAGGGATACCGGCAAAATTCTAAGCATTCAGGTCATCCATCACCAACTCAAGAGTTCTCATTCACAAGTTAAATCAACTTTCTTGTATTGAAGCATATAACCCTCCAGATACTGAAGATAAATCATCAAGGAGTAAAAAGTTGTGAAATGTTCAAAGCTTTTAAGTCAGCACTGTATCCTGACTCCGGAAGCCCAAGTGTGATTAAAAGGTCAGCATTCTTTCTTCTTAGTCAACAAAACGAACTCTCCACAGCTTGATGCCACAGTACGTGCTAAATAAATCACCAGCATGGAGGGTATAAGGAGTGGATGGCATCACTTCATATACTTTCACCCATTCACCCACCTCTATCCCCTATCCCAAGTAAGAATTCAGAGTACTATTTAGCACTGCAGGCCAACATGTCAGTCTTTGACTTGGGCCACAGATATCAAAATGCCTAAAATGGCTGTTTAAATCAGCAAGGAGGCAAACTGCAGAACTGAGAGCAGGCACGTAATTTTTCTGTTTCCCAGTTCCCTCAGGTATCTCCTGAGAAGTTAATTTAGAAGGTATCTTCTCTGGGGCACCTGGGTGGCTCAGTCAGTTAAGTGTCCAATCTTAGCTTGGGTCATGATCTCGAGGTCAATGGGATCAAACTCCATGTCAGGCTCTGTGCTGACAGCTAACAGCCTGGAGCCTGCTTCGGATTTCTGTGTCCCTGATGTCTCTCTCTCTCTCTCTGCCCCTCCCCCACTTGCATTGTCTCTCTCTCTCTCTCTCAAAAATAAACATTAAAAAGAATTTTTTTTAAATTAAAAGGTATCTACTCTCAGGACATCCAGTGGCTCAGTCAGTTAAGGTTCCAACTCTTGATTTCAGCTCACATCATGATTGTCATATTACAGTTTGTGAGATTAAGCCCCTATATCAGGCTCTGCGCTGTGCTTAGGATTCTCTCTCCCTTTTTCCCTGGCCTTCCCCTGCTTGTGTGCTCTCTCAAATAAGCTTAAAAAAAATAAAATAAAAACCTTGCCTAGTCTCAAACAATGGAATTTAAGTTTATGAATGTAAATTTTGTGGTAAGAGAACCTGAAAAGGAGAAAAACTGATAGAGAATCCCTGTGCATTTCCTCACCTGATCATCACCTTCACAGATGGGGCACCTGACACTGGTTACAGGACAATTCTGCAGAGCTCTGAGCCGCTAAAAACCACTTTTGGTCCAAATTTCATTTATGACTCACTCTGGTACAAACAGCATCAAGTGCAAAGCTCCTTCTTCAAATGGTTTAATGGCTTACAGATGGCAAAAGGTACCTATGTGACTGGACAACACAGAAGGGTAGATTCTGAAATTCAGAATCCACAGGGAGAATAGAAATACTTACAGAAAATATCAATGTTATGGGGACTACAGACTCCAGTTTAAACTAGCACCATGCAGCCAAAACGACAAGACACAACAAAAAGAAATTATCTCCACAGTAACTGTGTTCTGCTAGAATGGGGACTAGCTGAATAACCATTAAATCTAACTAGCTTTGCAGCAGAGGATGGGCTACATGGGTGATAGGTATTAAGGAGGGCACTTGTGATGAGCACTGGGTGTTATATGTGATAAATCACTAAATTCTACTCCTGAAACCAGTATTAAAAAATTTAAATAAAACCTTGAAAATAAAAATAAATCTTACTTATTCTGTACATAGTAAGGAATTGAATACGCTAGCACATGCGACATCAGTGTGTCTTCCCTTCAAACTGTTCCTTTTTCCTAAGGATTTTGCTTTATCCTTCCCACTGCCTACAGAACTAAGACCTGTGTCAGGGAGAAGGCCAATATGACAAGTCATCCATGAATGGTGTCAACAGCATGGAGCCAAAACAGAGGCAAGAAGCCTGCCTTGTAAATCAGATTTTCATTCTGATCACAAGAACCAAGAAACAGGCTATTTCAGCTAGAAAAGTAAGGATACCTTACATAACCCAATACTTATTTGTGAGGAAATAAATCCAAAAATGCTCAGCTGAAAACACACTCTAGATCTGCATTAGTTCTGAAAGCAAGCCTCACATGATACTTATTAAACATACTCGGGGCACCTGGGTGGCTCAGTCGGTTAAGCATCCAACTTCAGGTCAGGTCATGATCTCACACTCTGTGAGTTGGAGCCCCACATTGGGCTCTGTGCTGACAGCTCAGAGCCTGGAGCCTGCTTCAGATTCTGTGTCTCCCTCTCTCTCTGCCCCTCCCCTGCTCATGCTCTGTCTCTGTCTCAAAAATAAATAAAAACATTAAAAATATATATTTAAGAAACATACTGTATTATGGTTCCAATTCATTAGGAAGTGCTCTATTAGAGAAATTCTAATGCCATATCCTCCTCCAAAACCCTCTTTATGGTTCAAGTATTGCTATTCCAATTGTTAGTTTTCTTCTATCCTGAAAGGTAACCAAAACCTGTTTATTATCTGCATTCAAGCCCAGCTTTTCATCATAGCACTGGTGCATAAAAAACAATTCAATAGACTATAAGCAACGTAGGAGCTCTGCTTTTATAGATCTTTGTCTTCATCTCCTGCCTCCTTCCTCCCTCACACCAATTGGATCTCCCCTTCCTATAATTCAGGCCTGCCAATATTATATCTTAATCCTCAAAGACAATGGAACCAAAGACTTCTGCAAAATCTCAGGCTACCAACATAGATAATAGCTATGGAAGTTAGTCACATGCTTTAAAAACTAGATAAAGGGCTGCAGCAAGTGATCAGATTTCTACCACTCATCTTGGTGAGATGGGACCCAGAGGGCCCCACCCCTGCTGACACCAACCATTCTTACCGGTAGTCTACCAACACACAAGCTGTCCACGGTAGAACACTGCAGACTGCAGGGCATTTAGAGGCTACATAGCTCCGAGTTCCTAGAACAGGAACCGAGGCTTGGAAGAAGGTCAGTGCAGCGCACTCAGCGAATGGATAAACTGAATCATCACTTCACAGAGCTGCAAGCCTATGAACTAGTCAAATCCCAACAAGGAACCAGAAAGAGATTAAGTTGTATTATTAGCTTAAATACCTTCATTTCAAGAAATCCATCTACTGGTGCACCAGGATGGCTCAGTCAGTTAAGTGACTCTTGCTTTCTGCTCAGGTCATGATCTCACAGGTTTGTGAGCTCAAGCCATAGGTCAGGCTCTGGGCTGACAACTGCAGAGCCTGCTTGGGATTCTGTCTCCCTCTCTCTCTGCCCCACCCCCATTCATTCTCACTCTCTCAAAATAAACAAGCATTAAAAAAAAGAACTTAAAAAAAATCCATCTACTTGCTAGATACCTGGATTATTTTTTCAAAGGAGTTCACAAACAAATGAGTTGAGATCTGTACAGATCTTTTGCTGGGAAGCAAAACACCAATGCTACAGAGGAAGTGGCTCCAACAAATTCATTCAAAGCTCAAATCCTCTGCATCCCCACCAAGACTCCTCCAGCAGTTCCCTAGTCTATTATGTCCACAGCCCTCTGAAACCTGACATTTTACACATTACTCATGTTGATGAGAGTATTCAGAAACATTTACCACCTTATCCTTATGATCTTACTTTATGATCAACCCAAGATGAAATAGAAATAGGTTTAAGAATAAAAAAATTTACCTTCACCACCAATGCAGATGGTTCAGCAACATGGATAGAACTGTCTGAGGTTAAGCTTGTGTCATCTAAATTTGAGACACAAAAAGCATACAAAGAGGTCGCCTGCTTCATGGTGGGATTTCTTCTGCTTTGTGTCAGAAGTAGGACATGTTTCCCAGATCATTCTGATACAAAGATTTCAATTCTTCACTTTTATAACTCACCAGTTCCCTGGGACCCATCAGCACCAATGTTCAAGCTTTGTACTGCCCTCCATGGAAAAGCCAAATAAAAGCTTTGCAAGTGGTAACACCTACATTTGTACTCTTCATGATTCACACTGACCAGAATGAAAACTTATGGGTCTGACCCACCAAGACACATAAATCGTAAACTCTTCAGGCAGAAAACGCATACCACAGGTTAACATAAGCAACTATCTTGAGAAAATTACCCTTCCTCTCCAGACCACACAGTAGTACCTTAAAATATCACAACAAATTTGTTAAAGGAGAAGTGGGAGGGAGTCAAGCCAAAGACCCAATTTCTAAAGCAAAGGTAGTTCAGTCATTCCTTTGTGCCTTCAACTACAACTTACACACTCCCCTCTGTGTATTTATGGCTTGCATTTGGGATATGAAACAGCTGATGATTTCCACATCCCTCTTTTAGGAGAAAGATACTCTTAAGAGTAACTCAATAACCGGAGTACCTGCATGGCTCAGTCGGTTAATCCTCCAGCTCTTGATTTCGGCTCAAGTCCTCACAGTCCTGAGTTTGAGCCCAGTGTTGGGCTCTGCACTGTGTCGGGAGAAGCCTGCCTGGAATGCTCCGTGCCCCTCCCCCATTCATTCTGTCTCTCTCTCAAAAATTAAAAAAAAGTAACTCAATCGACCCCAGCCCAAAATGTCCTGCAAGTGCTGTCATCAGAGCCTCAGGTTTCCACTGTCCAAAGTGGCACTGAACTCCATCATGGTAAACACTTATGTGCCCCTTTGTAACCTTCAATTGCCCAGAAGCTGCTGAAGAAAACCACCTTTAACCATCTTTGGTTCCTCAATACTGGGGGGAAAGTTAATTTCAAAAATGGTCAACAACGCTTATATTTTATATAGCATATTGTTGCCTTAGAATTTATCAGTCCTAGATCTGACAAGATTTGAAATAGGCTTACTAAGTATTTAGCCTCTAACACGACCTAACCCACTCATATCACACCATTTTAGAGAGAAGAATTAACAAGTGATTCTCAGTCAAGGGACATTTGGCAATGTGTAATTTTACTCTCGCTACTGGAGAGAAGGGAGTGGTCACCTAGTAGAGGCCAGGGATATTGCTAAACACACATTTACAATGTACATACCACAACAAAAACTTACCAAGACCAAAATGTCCATAGTACTCAGGTTGAGAAATCCCACCTTAAACTAAAGCTGTATATTAGACATAATCTAAGTCTCACCGAACGAAAATTTAACCTCAGAATCTAGAAAATTCTCCCTTGGCCATTTCTTCCCATAGCACAAAAAAAGAAAAAAAAAAAGAAAGAAAGAAAAAAAAAAGTGAGATTATGACCTACTAAAGTGGCATTCACAAATGAGGATCCTAAGACACTGTGTGCAAGTTACTGATCCAGAACTAAGGTGTGGGCAGCTCTGATAAGTCATGCTTCCCAAGCTTAGAAAATTAAAAGAAAAATGAAGTCATTTAGTATAAACTCCAGGCCACAAAAATTACTAAGTTTGGACTTGCTATAGTATTGTTAAAAGTTCAAGACTGTTCCTATACTAACACAAATTGTAGGTCATTCTTCCATCCAAGCTGGAGGAGAGTAGCATCCCTACAACTTCCACACCAGTTTAAAGAAAAACTCGCTGCAAACCAGAGCAGTACCTCAAATATTAATGACTGGCTCTGAGGAGACACCATCCACCCAAAGTCCATATAACCAACTAGTGAAAGACCAAGTTGTAACAGCAGTAGGTGGGGAAGGGTATCACCTAGCTCTTGCAAAGCTTTTGTGTTAAGCTTCAGTCCAGTAGCAATTTAAGAATCATTAAAAAAAAAAAAAAAAAAAATCCAAGAGTCAATGAGGACCCTTAGAAAGATACACACTGAACCTGAGTAGAAACTCAAACATGCTGCCCAGCTATTTTAATGACTTTTTGGCAAAGGGAAGGCTCAGAGAACCTAGAAAGTACAAAATGACTAAAGGCCAGGGTTAACTATCATTGTTGCAGAAAAACGGTTCCGCATAATCTCCAATTATTTTCCTCTACCCATCACAGAAAACTCCAGACACCAGGGAACTTTGGGGGACAGGGAAGCTCATTACTAGTTTATCATGAAGAGAAGGCCTAATGGTGTTAATCCTTTAGTTGACTTTTTCAGGAACTGAACTTCGGAAAAACCTACTTTCCTGAATTTAAAGACCAAGATATAATCTTTACTATCAGTTGAGGACTAGTTAAAAAAACAAAATTAATCATGTATCTCTTCTCCTAAACTACTTTCGGGGAAAGGAGACAAATCCCAAAACCTTCAGCTAACGGATGTAACTAAACGGAAATATCAGGCTACCAAATACAAACCAATACTCCTTTTAGTTTTGCTGAACAAGCCAAAAAGAGCACTTGCTGTACAAGCATTCAAAACCCTCAAGAATCATTTATGTTCCCTACTTAACTAGTGGACCTAAACCCAATGAACCCTTATCCTCATGTAAATCCCAAAATAATCAGAATATTTAAACTTAGAACATTTTCAGTTTAAAAATGTAAAATATTTCAGGGGCACCTGGATGGCTCAGTCCGTTAAGCGGCGACTTCGGCTCAGGTCATGATCTCACAGCTTGTTGAGTTCGAGCCCCACATTGGGCTCTGTGCTGACAACTCAGCCTGGAGCCTGCTTCAGATTCTGTGTCTCCCTCCCTCTCTGCCCCTCCCCTGCTCATGCTCTCTCTCTCTCTCAAAAATAAACATTAAAAAAAAATTTGTTTTAAATGTAAAAAATTTCAATTGACTAACAAGGCTGTATTATGGCAAGAGGATAGTTTGCCTAAGATTTGACTTCCTGTTTGTTTGGTTTTTTTTTTTTACACTTGTCCCAAACTCCCTTTTGCTCAACAGTGAAAACCACCTAGACTTGATCCACAGCACGGGGCTAACCATCACAGATAAAAGCAAAATAAAGCTGTGAGTTTTAGAGTAGCATTTTACTAAGCTTTATTATTTCCCAATTTCTGTAATTAAAAAAAAAAAATCAGGAAAATTCCATATAATCCTCGCCTGCACCCACTAAAACCAACAGGCAGGAAACAGCCTTTATACACTTCCAATTCTGCCGGAGCATCAGCGTGGTGGGAAAATTATTTTAAAAGCCAGCTACAATCTAGTGTGGTAACAGGAAGATAGTTGAAGGAGTTAACTCCTTTTAAAAAGCTGTAATAAAACAGATTTTGGAGGAAGAGGTGAGGTATCAGGTGATAGAAATAAAGTCAAATTGCTGTCAGAATTCCTATTCAACACCTAAACTTCTATAGACAAAACTACCGCTGTATTTTACAAAGAATCATGGTCTCAAGTTCCCACTTACCTCTCAGTTTAAAAAAAAAAAAAAAAAAAAGAAAGTTAAGTTTACTTATTTCAAATTTCAAAAAAAAGAACTACCCCAATCAAGACTCTACTGTCACACACAAAGCTGCATTTCAATAACTAACAGAGCAGTGAGGGGCACCTGGGTGGCTAGGGTCATGATCTCACCTTTGAGTCCCAGACCCCCTAGGGGCTCTCTGCTGTCAGCCTGGAGTCCACCTCAGATCCTCTGCACCCCCCCACCGGTCTCAAAAATAAACATTAAAATATGTATACATTAAAAAAAAAAAAAAAAAAGAAGAAGAAGAAACTAACCACACACGACAACAAGAACTTTGTTGGAAGAATCCAGCTAGCTGTGTTAACTTCGCTACTGACTACATGAAAGTGTCTCCAAACGTGCTGTGGATCAAAGGATGTCTTTGACTTTTAAGTATGTGTTAACTCTAAGCTGCCCTCCAGGTCACCTACATTTGAAAGCGCCTTGTATTCTTTTTTTTCGTTTTCGGTCAGAAAAACTTTCCTGGTGATGATTCATCTGCACATAACGTTGCGGCTCGCACCCACCTCTACAAATTGCCCAACTATCTTAAGTGTAAATGACCAGTAATAAGCAGAGACTGGCCATTAAATCTTTACTTGGCCATAATACCCTGAATTTACTGCAACAGTTACCTTTCAGACCTCAAGATTTAGGGGGCACGGGGACGGTTTACATAAACGCGCAAGATTTTAAAAGTAAAAAACCAAGTACTGGAGAGCGCCTACTAAAAATTACAGAATTCCCGCAGTGACGCATTTGGCGTTTACAAAGTTGTGAGGAACAAGCGTCAGATTGGACTTGACGGAATTTCCCCAGTATCTGGGCCAAAGAAACCTTTCCCAAAGTGAGGGGGGCGGGGGAGAGGGGTCAGTTTGAAGGCAACGGCACCAAATTATGCCATTTGCAGCATGTCAGGTGGATTTCACCTTCACTGTTCAGTCTTTGCTAAGAGTTTTCACAACCTTCCACGCGAGAGCACATTCCCGAGTCTCCAGACAGAAGCTCCGGGGACTCGCCGCGCGCTCTGGGTACCCGCCACCCGGGCTCGTGCTACCGACACCGATCTCGAGACTCTGGTTGTCGCCTCGGGTCCGCAGCGAGCGCCGGCACAGCCCTTAAAGGGGAAGAAGCAGAGGGCGCGCGGGGACCGGCGAGTACCCCCGCGTGAAGGGCTTTTCGCGGGGAGACACGGCGGCACGAGCAGTCCCCGGGGGACAGGGAAAGGAATGTGGGGGTCCGGGAGGTCGGCGGGGCCTCCCGTCCTGGAGCATGAGGGCGAGGAGGGCCTCACCTTGCTGCGGTCCTCCTCCTGCTGCAGCAACTCGGGAACCGCGGCCATGGCGACGCGGGACTCGAGCGGGGGCCGCCTGGCTGTGCGAGGAAAGAAGAGACTGGGCCGCCGCCGCCGCCTCGGGGGCGCCTCTCAGGGGCGGCCGCGGCCCCGCCTCCGCCAGCCTCCCTGACCGACGGCGGCAGGAGGCCTCCGGACTCCTCCACCATCCCAGCAGCCCCGGGAAAGGCCAGCGGCGCGCCACGTGCTCCCCCAGAACGGCCTCCCCCGTCCCCGCTGCCGTCCATCTTGGAGCCGGGCAAAAAAGCTACTCGGGGCCTACCCTCGCTCCGGGCCACGCGGAAACCACCGACCGCAGAGCCGCGAGAAGGACGCGGAGAAGCAGACGCTCTGCCAGCAAAGCGCGTGTCAAGAAAGCCCGCTCTCTCGTGCGGGAGAATTTATTACTCAGCCAGAGTCCAAGATGGCGACCATCCGTGACGTAACAAGATATCGTGAGAGCGTAAGGGCGAGATTTGGAGGAGCGCGCGCTAACGCCTGAGAGGAGGGATTCCCCACGGATCGCGGGAGTGTCTATGGCAGTGAAGGAGGGGTTAGCTGCGGGAGTAGGAGCTTCGCAGTGCATGCCGGGACCACCGCCCCTTGGGCGGAGCCAAACTCGAGATCGAAGCGCGGGATCGTGGAAAGTACGGGTCCCGAGTGGTTGTCGGCGCTTTGGGAGTTCAGCGAAGTGTGGTGGCTTCAGAGGTACATACCGGTGCCGTGAGCTGGGCTTCTATTTAAGCCTTCTCTTCCTTAAATTCGATTTCCACACGAGGGGCCGCAGCCGTCCAGTCCCCACCCCGTGGTTCCACACGTAGGGCGGAGGCGGAGGCCGCCTTCAGGGGATCACGTTGGTGGGCCCCGCTGACCACCGCTTACCCCCTCGGACCTGGTGGGACCCTTCAGAAGCTCAGTTTCCACGTCTGTAAAACGGTGTCGCAGTAGTACCCACCTTAAAGCGTGTAAGGGCTTAAATGAGAAGTCTCCGCCCGGAATACCTAGCAGAGAGCCTGGTACGTAGGGATCGGTGGTTAACCGTGACCATGGTGGCCGCTGTAGGACGGGCTGGAGCGTTGCTTTTGTGTGTCTCATACACGCCTCCCTTTCTAGGCGTCCCGTTTCTTATGATTGAATATCGGGGACGTCTTGCCCCAAGCTGTAGCATTTCACATTTAACAAGTACTGTCCTTCCTGGCAAAGAGAGTCTTTCTTTGGAAATAGCTTTGTCCAAACACGTCGAAAAAGCTTAATGGAAGGAATACAATTTGATATGCCTTATGCTAATGCGGCTTTTCATTTTGGCGGTTTAAATATTTAATACGTTTGGTATCTAATGCCACTTTTCTTTTTAGTAGGAGTGCAAAAATAAAAGACCCTTAGCATTGCAAGTAGAGTAGAGGGAAGTGAAAAAGCATCTAAAGATGAAGGCGTTTCAGACCATCTGCCGGCAGCTCAGAAGTTCAAAGGGGTTTTCTGTAGAACCAACGACCCGTGTGGATTTCTCCACTTCCTCTTATTCCTGTAGCCGGAAGAAAAAAGTGAACCCTTATGAAGAAGTGGACCAAGGAAGGTATTCTGATTTGGTACAGTCTGTCTTGTCATCCAGAGGCCTTGCTCAGACTCCAGAATCATTGTTCGAGGAGGATAATTTACTGTATGGACCTGTGAGTAAGTGTAAGCCCCCAAAGCAAGATGAGGCGGCAAAAGTTCCAGGAAACTGGTGTCCTCTCTTCAATCCAGAGAAAAGCATGAAACCAAATGCAACAAGTACTCCTACAATTCCTTTGAGAATCCCTTTGCAAAGAAACACGATTCCAAGTGTGACCAAGGTCCTTCAACAGACCATGACATCAGAACAGATTTTCTACTTGGAGAGGTGGAAACAGCGGATGATTCTGGAGTTGGGAGAAGATGGCTTTGCAGAATATTCTTCAAGTAATTTTCTCAATCCTGATTCTGTATGGTTACTATGTTTTCTAGAAAATAGAGCACTGGTATCAAAAGAATGAGGGTATTTTTTGACCTGAACTAGTGAGACGCTACTTTAAAATAATAATTAGCATTAAATAGCACTCTATATTAACTCAATCATGACAGCCCTGTGAAGCATAGATACTAGTATTCCCATTTCACAGATGAAACTGAAGCACAGGGATCAAGTATTTGACCAAATTATGTAGAAAATTATTTTGTTTTATAAGCTACAAACTTGAGTATTGGAGTTGCCTGTTTTCTCTGATTAAGGAGTCACCTGATAACAATTCTACTTTGCTAGGCATGCTATTCAGAATCTAGGAAATACCCCCTTGCCCTACTTTTCCTCTTTGACATGTAAGTTTAAAGACTGGCAATAAGCTGGAACACATAATTTGTTGTTTAGATCTTGGCAAATTGAGATAATAGATGCTCTTGATTGGTAATTGAAAATAAGTAAACTTTAGCATTCAACTCCTAACTTATTAACTTCTTAGACAAGTGAGGAGAATAGTTTCCTTAAAAACAGGTTCCATTCAAAAGCAAGGTGAGACGAAAGACCATTGGCACAGGTGAACTCTCTGGTCCCCATCAAGATTATATAGTTGTTTTTTTTGTTAGAGCTATGTTTTACATCGATCTTTCCTTAGCCCATGCTTCCCAGAGCAGTTATGTGTACCCCTAGTAGGTGGTACAGAGCACTTCCATTTTTAATTTTAGGAGTAATGCACTTGTTTTTAGGCACCTTAGAAAAAACTGTGTGTGGGTATCACATTAAACATGTGGTCACATCTGTTAAGTATTTATATAGGTTGTACCTGCATATGGCAAAAATGGTCAAGGTCCTAATCTCTTAGAACATTCCTCAGCTGTGTGGGGCCAAGAATCTATGCAAGAGCCACCTGCCTTTAGATAATAAGTAACAACATCTAAACTATTCTCTGTTTTCTAAACAAGCAACATAAAAACATCTTTTAATGACATCTTAAGTTTTTTATTTGTACCACAAGAATTTAGAATTGATGTTGTTTCCACATGGGAAGTTGTTTTTCATTTTCCTTAAATCTGGAATGTCACAGCTGTGGGAATCCTGGAATTACTGAATCAGAAAAGTAAACGCAGAAACCTGCTAGGACTTGTGGGAACCTAGAACTTGTAGCCCTTGGCAGAGTAAAAAAATGCTCTGGGACCTCCTTGATAAAGGAAAGGAATTTCTGTTGGGAATGTGAACGAGCTCCACCATCCCAAAGCAGAGAGAAAACTATGGTGGTTTTACATATAATCAACTTTGTTGATCTAGATTATTACTCGGATGTGTTTCTCAGTTAACTCAGGATCAGTTTTAAGAAACAGAATCAGGGCATTTGGGTGGCTCAGTTGGTTAAGCATCCGACTATCAGCTCAGGTCATGATCTTGCGGTTTGTGGGTTCGGGCCCTGTGCTGACAGCTCAGAGCTGGAGCCTGCTTCAGGTTCTATGTCTCCCTCTCTCTCTCTCTGCCCCTCCCCCGCTCGCACTCTGTCTCTCAAAAAAATAACAACAAAAAAAAAAGAACCGGGGAGGGATTGCTTTTTTTTTTTTTTCCCAAGGGGGCAATCACATGAAGATTAGTGTCCTGCTCCTCTCAACCAATAAAAAAGAAAGGAAGAAAAGAAAGAAAAAGAGCATATCCTAACCCGCTAAATTGATTAATGCATCAGGCGAGGCAGTTTTTAAGTAGTGTATTGATAAATTCCTTTCCGCCTGGTCTTCCCAAAGGCTAGAGCATAGAGAAGTGCCCAGAGCTGGCATTCTGTCAAACATTTGGTCAGTTTCTCAAGCATCAGTTTACCTTTTGAAGATTGCCAAGGATAACAAAGTTTGACTTTGATTTATATGTGTTGATCATAGTGGAAAAGATGGGTTTCTTCATTTTTTTTGCTACAGTGAGTTTTTAATCCTGCCGGTTCTATCAGTCAGAATCTTGGAGACTCATGGATTTTTTTTCTTTCATTCCTTTAATTTACTGAATGAATACTCTGACTGGATGCTTTCTGCAGTAAATGTATGCCTTTTAAATTTTACTTCGACAAATTCAATCATATTTAATGTTCTGAGCCTTACAGTCTTTTTTCTTTTAAAAAAATTTTTAATTTTATTTAAATCCAAGTTAACATATAGTGTATAATAATGATTTCAGATACTACACTTGATCTTAGCCAAAAGGCCGAGAAGCGATTATAATAATGATTTCAGGAGTAGAATTTAGTGATTCATCACTTAGGTATAACACCAAGTGCTCATCTCAACAAGTGCCCTGCTCAATGCCCATCACCCATTTAGCCCAACACCCCTCCAGCAACCCTCAGTTTGTTCTCTATTTAAGAGTCTCAGGGCACCTGGGTGGCTCAGTTGGTTAAGTGTCCAACTCCTGATTTCAGCTCAGATCATATCTCATGGTTGGTGAGATCAAGCACCAACTTGGGCTCTGAGCTGCGGGTGCAGAGCCTGCTTGGGATTCTCTTTCTGCCCCTGCTCTGCTCGTGCTCATTTGCTCTCTCTCCTTCTCAAAATAAATTTAAAAAAAAAAAAAAGTCTGTTATGGTTTGCCTTTCTCTTTTCTCTTATTTTTCTTTCCTTTCCCCTATGTTCATCTGTTCTGTTTCTTAAGTTCCATGTATGAGTGAAATTACATATTAATTTTCTCTGACTGGCTGACTTCTGAGCCTTACAATCTAAGGGATCCTGTAATCTAGCTTCCGATGTTCGTTGCCTCTTCTATGTGAAGAACCCAGCCAGGGGTTAAGTCTGCAGTGGAGAATGAGTTTATTTGCTTGGCAGTTGATAAAGTAGGATTTTTTTCTTCCTGTTTTTAACATGTTTGTGTTTTTCATTAAGCTAATGTATAGATGAATACTGTACTCTTACCTAGGTTTTAATTCCATCTGTCTTAAATTTCTTGTAGGCCTTTCATATGCTAGTAAGTCCAATTGAGCCAAGTACATTTGGAGTGTAATAACTCAGTTTCTCAGTTGAATTTCATTTAACTCTCCCAACTAATTCCCCAGAAGTGATTCCATTTTTTTTGTCAGTGGTAAAACTGACCTTTCAAAATCCTGGTAAAACAATAGTTGACAAATGTAATATGGTTTTGCTATTACCTTAGTGGATGAGATTGTTTTCCTCATTTTCTATGGGTGTCTCCAAGCATGTATATTTCTTACTCTGCTCCTGTGCATATCTAAATGATGGTCCCTGATTTTGCCTTCTTCACTGTGCTGTATAACAGACTGGAATTGAACATGGACTCAGGTGCCAAGCTGCTAGTCCACCTTTTTGCTTTGGGGCAAATTAACAGCACTGTGTAGGCTTCATTCATTAACTGGGAGTAATGATTCTTATCTTGCTGGGCTGTTGTGTTTGAAAGTTAAATAATATTTTGAAAGTGCCAAGGCCACTGCTTAGCACAATGCCTCTTCTTTGTCTCCTTCCCTTATCAAGAGTCAAGTGAATACATAGAACTTCTTGGGTTTGTTAAATATGTTTGGTTTTCTTTTCTTGAAAGTGTATGAGGATATGCAGATTTCAAGTCATTATGTTGTGTGCCTGAAATGAATATAACGTATGGCAACTATAGGTCAAATTTTTTTAAGCATATGAGGAAAAAAATTCAGGAAAAAATTAGGCTCTTCTTGCCCTAAAAAAAAAATGCAGAAGAGTGTTACATATTTCTTCTCCTCACCCCCAAGTTCCAAAACATCCAATTTGTTGTTTTTAATTTGTATATGCCTTGATTTTCATTCCTTGCCATTTATTAAGCCTTAGTAAAAGGATTCCCCCACCTGTATTCATCAAGTGTTGATTGTAAAAAGAATTGTGAACAGAAGCAAAGTTCCTTAAATTTCCAATAATTACTTATCACAACCAGTTAAGTTACACTAATGGATACTTAAATTCACAGTACCCTAAACTAGGTGTGGTCCTATTGCCCCCAGATCTTCAATTGTAGCTTTGGCCTAATCCTAGAAATTCTTTATTTTAATGAATTTTATTGTTCAAGCTATTTCAGTCCCTTTGGTTTTCAAAGCGCGATTCTCAGGTTTCACAAGAGGCTGAAATGTGTATTTTAGGGATTGTCACTTTAAAGGTACTTTATGTAATTTCTAATTTTACTGTTCACAAGTTTTAAGGCATTTGTCTTTTAGTACTAGCTTTGTTCTTATTTGTTTTTCTTTTTCCCCTGATTTTCTTTTCAGACATATTTTTACAAGGGAAACGGTTCCATAAAGCCTTGGAAAGCATACTTTCACCCCAAGGAGACTTGAAAGAGAGAGATGAGAATCTTGAATCTGGATATGTCGAAAGTGTCCAGCATATTCTGAAAGATGTCAGTGGAGTGCGAGCTCTTGAAAGTGCTGTTCAACATGAGACCTTAAAGTATGTAGGTCTGCTGGACTGTGTGGCTGAGTATCAGTAAGTATTAGATTTTTTTTTTTTCCATCGAAGTGTGGAGATAAATTAACACAGGGTGGAACTGATGATGCCTATCAAATACTGTTTCTTCCTCTGAATTCCTGCTCCAAGGTGTAGTCTTGTGAAGTCAAAACCTATATGATACGTAAAAGAACTGGGGGCAGGGGCGCCTGGGTGGCTAAGTCAGTTGAATATCCAACTCTTGATTTCAGCTCAGGTCGTGATTTCAGGGTCATGAGATCAAGTCCTGTGTTAGGCTCCATGCTTTGCACAGAGCCTGCTTGAGATTCTCTCCCTCTGTCTCTCTCTCTAATAAAATTAAAAATTAAAAAAAAAAAAAAAAGAATTGGGTATGGGGCAGGAAGTAAGGACAGATATAGGAGGAAGAGCCTCCTAATTCTTGTAAATCTGTGTTCCAAAATCAAAGTATTTGCTGGAGAAAAGGTATAAGTTTTCAATATCCAGCATGTTCCGCCTCCCCTAAGCCCAAGCAAACTACCAGCTGCAACATCCAATTTGATTCCTGCATTCTGTTTCCCCATTCCCCTAAAAATAGCACCTTTATCTATTGGCCCTGAAAATTAACTCTTTTCCTGGCTTCCAGGCAGTGTTTGACATAGATAGGAACTCAGCTTCCTAAAGCTTCCTGTGGTTTTTAAATTGCTGCTGTGTTACTGTTTTTCCCACTTATTCCATATTCCAACGGGAGATATAACCTGCAGATATCCCTATTCCAAAAAAAGGATGCAATACACAAGGATAGGGAAAAACCTATGAGTGTAACTCTTGGAATTCTAGTTAAAATTTGAATTAAAAAATTGACAGAGCATTTATTAAGTCTGGAAACTGTTTAGGCAACCAAACAGTTTTGTGCCATAGCTGCTTTGTATCTGTGAGGAGGCCTATGTGCCTAGAAATTTAATAAGCTATTTTTAGCTGCCCTTTAGATTAACCAAGGCCGCCGTTCGATCAGTTCTACCCAAGGCCTACAAGAAGTTCATGACGCCAAACGCTTAACTGCGCTGCACACAGTGCTGACGTTTGTTTTCTGCTCTTTAAGTGAAAAGCATCAACGTTAAGAATATGAACATTGAACGTTTCTGAAAATTAAGTTTTCAGAAATTTTAAAAACACTTTTTAATAGCTAATATATGCATTTGGTTAATCCAAGCTATTAAAAGTAAATCTCCCATCCCCACTTTTTCTTTTAAAAAAGGTCTTTAATGTGGTAAAGTATATATAACATAACATTTACCATAAAATTTACCATTTTTAAGTATACAGTTGAGTATTATTACATACATTCATAATGTACAACCATCAATACCACCCATCTCCAGGATGCTTCATCTTATAAAACTGAAATCCTGGGCCCGTTAAAGTAATCATTGTAATCTCCTCTATTTCCAGCCTCTGGCAACCACCATTCTACTTTCAGTCTCTATGAATTTGATTGACTACTGTTAAGTACCTTATGTAGGTAGAATCAAAGTATTTGTCTTTTTGTGACTGACTTATCTTTATCCTTTGATGCACAATTTTTAAAAGATTTTCCTGTATTTTTTCTTTTGTTGCCTGTGCCTTTGGTGTCACATCCATTAAATCATTGCCAAATCCAGTGTCATTAAACTTGGGCCTTGTGTTTTCTTCTAAGGGTTTTATGTAGTTTTAAGTCTTACCTTTAGTTCATGGATCCATTTTGAGTTAATTTTTGTATACGGGGTTAGGTAGGAGTCCAACTTCATTCTTTTGCATGTGGATAGCCACACTCTTCCGGGCCATTTGTTGAAAAGACTGCCGTTTCCGCATTGAATAAACTTCATACCATCGTCCAAAATCATGTGACTTAGTGTGGTGAGGGTTTATTTCTGGGCTGTCTATTCATTTCTCTTGGTCTATATATCTGTCTTTATACCAGTCCCACACTATTTTAGTTATTATAGCTTTGTAGTAAGTTTTGAAATCAAGTATGGGTCCTCCAGTTTTCTTTTTCAAGGTTGTTTTGGCTGTTCAGAGTCCCTTGAGATTCCATATGGATTTTAGGATGAGTTTTTCTATTTGTGCAAAAATTGTTGTTGAGATTTTTATAGAGGTTATATTAAATTTGTATATCACGTTGGGTAGTATGAACATCTGAACAATATCAAATCTTCTAATCCATGAACATGGTGTATTTACCATTTATGCCTTTAATTTCTTTCAGCAATGATTTGTAGTTTTCATTGTAGAAGCCTTTAGTCTCCTGGGTTAATTCTCAAGTATTTTATACATTTTGATGTTATTATAAATGGAATTGTTTTGTAATTTTCTTTCCAGATTGTTCATTGTTTACGTATAGAAATGCTCCTGACTTTTCTGTGTTGGCTTTGTATCTGCTACTTCGCTGAATTTATTTATATAGTCCTACCAGTTTTTGTGTCAATTCTTTATAGAGTTTTTTTGTTTAAGCTTATTTTTATTTATTTTGAGAGAGAGAGAGAGAGAGAAAGAGTGCATGCATGAGCAGGGGAGGGGCAGAGAAAGAGAGAGTGAGAATCCCAAGCAGGCCTCACCCTCAGTGCGGAACCTGACATGGGGCTCATTCCCACAGCTGCAAGATCACGTCCTGAGCCAAAATCAAGAAGCAGATGCGTAGCCAACTTAGCCACCCAGGCGCTCCTAGAATTTTTAATATAAAAGATCATGTCAACTGCAAACAGAGATAATTTTACTTCCTTTCCAGTTTGGATGCTTTTTTTTTTTTAAGATTTTTAATGTTGATTTATTTTGAGAGAGACGTGGCACTAGTGGGGGAGGGGCAGAGGCAGAGGGAGACAGAATCCGAAGCAGGCTCTAGGCTCCAGGCTCCAAGCTGTCAGCACAGAGCCCGACATGGGGCTCGAACCCACAAGCCATGAGATCATGACCTGAGCCGAAGCCGGACGCTCAGCCGACTGAGCCACCCAGGTGCCCCATCAGTTTGGATGCTTTTTATTTCTTTGTCTTGCCTACTTGCTTTGGCTTGAATATCCAGATGCTGTTAAATAGAAATGGTGAATGCAGACAGCCGTGCCTTGTTCCTAATCTTAGAGGAAAACTTTCCAGTCTTTTACCATTGAGTATGATGTTTACTGTGGGTTTTTCATATATGGCCTTTACTATGTTGAGGTAGTTTTTTTCTATCCCTAGCTTGTTGAGTATTTTTTTCATTAAAGGATATTTAATTCTGTCAAATGCTTTTTCTTCATCAATTAAGGTAATTATGTAGTTTTCCTCATTCTGTTAAGGTATATTACGCTGGTTAATTTTCATTGTGTTGAATCATTTTTGCATTCCAGGAATAAAGCCCACTTTGTCATTGTGTATAATCCTTTTAGTATGTTGCTGAATTTGGTTTACTAGTATTTTGTTGAGGATTTTTGCATCAGTGTTCGTAAGGATTATTTTTTTGTAATATTTATTTATTTTTGAGAGAGAGGGTGGGGGAGGGGCAGAGAGTGGGGAGACAAAGGATCCAAAGCTACAACAGAGAGCCTGGTGTGGGGCTTGAACTCACAAACCGAACCACAAGATCATGACCTGAGCCAAAGTCAGATGCTTAACCAACTGAGCCACCCAGGCACCCCTCATAAGGATTATTGTTCTGCAGTCAGTGTCTTTGTCTGGCTTTGGTATCACAGTAATGCTGGATTCATAAAGTGAGTCAAGAAGAGCTCCCTACTTTTCAATTTTTGGGGAAAAGTGTTGGTATTGGTATTAGTTATGTAAATGTTTGGTGGAATTCACCCATAAAGTCATCAGGTCTAGAGCTTTTATTTGCTAGTAGATTTTTGATTACTGATGAAATCTCCTTACTAATTATAGAGCTATTCAGATACTCTGTTTCTTCATGACTTAGTCCTAGTAGGTTTTATGTTTCTAGGAATTTATTTCATCTAGTTCATCCAACTTGTTTGCATATGATTTTTCATAGTACTCTTCTTTTTATTTCTGAAGTAGTAGTAATGTCCCCAATTTCATTTCTGATTTATGGAATTTGAGTCTTTTTTTCTAATCCATCTAGCTAAAAGTTTGTCAATTTTGTTCATCTTTTCAAAAAACCAATGTTTAGTTTCAGTGATTTTTTTTTTCTATTGTTTTTCCATTCTGTATTTCAATTATCTTAAATCTCTTATTTCCTTCTATAAGCTTTGGGTGTACATTTTCGTTTTTTGGTTCCTTAAGTTGTAAGGTTAAGATATTGATTTAATTCTCCTATTTTTTAATGTAGTTATTGCTATATACTTCTTCTGTAATACTGTTACAGTATTAAAAGAATGGTGTTCTTTAAGTTTTGATATGCTGTATTTTCATTTTTATTCATCTCTAAGTATCTTCTAATTTCCCCTGTGATTTTTTTCTTTGGCTAATTGTGTTAATTTCCACAAATTTGTGACTTTTTTTCAAGTTTTACTTCTGTTATTGATTTCTTTTAAAATTTTTTTTTTTTTTTTTTTAACGTTTATTTATTTTTGAGACAGAGAGAGACAGAGCATGAATGGGGGAGGGTCAGAGAGAGGGAGACACAGAATCTGAAACAGGCTCCGGGCTCTGAGCTGTCAGCACAGGGACCCGATGCGGGGCTCGAACTCCCGGACCGCGAGATCGTGACCTGAGCCGAAGTTGGCGCTCAACCGACTGAGCCACCCAGGCGCCCCCTGTTATTGATTTCTAACTTCATCTTGTGATTAGAGAAGATACTTTGTATGGCATCTTTTTAAATATATTGAGACTTATTCTTTATGGCCTAACATATGGTTTGTCCTGGAAAATTCCTGTGTGTGCTTGAAAAGATACATATTCAGTTGTTGGGGAGCAAGTGCTGTATGTCTGTTAATCTAGTTGGTTTATTGTGTTGTTTTAAGTCCTTTATTTCCTTACTTACCTTCTGTCTGGTTCTACCCATTATTGAAAATAGATATTGAAGTCTCCAACTATTATTATAGAACTGTTTTTGGGGCACCTGGCTAGCTCAGTCGGAAGAGCATGCGACTCTTGATCTCAGAGTCAGAGTTCACGCCCCATGTTGGGTACAGAGATTTTTTAAATAAATAAAACTTAAAAAAGAAAGAAAGAAAGAAATGTATTTCTCCCTTCAACTTTTTTCAGTTTTTCCTTCATATATTTTGTTAGTCTGTTACTAGATGCATAAATGTTTATAATTGTTATATCTTGATGTATTGTACCTTTTATTAAAGACTGTTTTGTCTGGTTTTAGAGCCACCTTTGCTCTTTTTCAGTTATTATGTGCATGGAATATCTTTTTCTGTCTTTTCACAATCAGCCTATTTGTATCTTTGGTTATACTGTGAATCTCTTGTAGACAACATATAGTAGAATCATATGTTTTATCCGTTCTGCCAAATGTAAATGGGGCGCCTGGGTGGCTCAGGCAGTTAAGCATCTGACTCTTGATTTTCGGCTCAGGTCATGATCTCACAGTTCATGAGATCGAGCCCTGCGTCTAGCTATGTGCTGATAGCATGGAGCCTACTTGGGATTCTCTCCAAAAATAAATAGATAAACATTAAAAAAAAAAAAATAGTTACAAGGAGGAACTTCTTTCATTTTGTTATTTATTTTTTACATGCATTATAGCTTTTTGGTCTCATTTCCTGTATGTTACAGTCTTCTTTTGTGTTTTATTTCCTTTTTTGTAATGAAACATTTCAAATCCTTTCTCATTTCCTTTTGTGTATATTCTATAGCTATCTTCCTTTTGATTACCATGGGGATTACATTTAACATCCCAGTTATAGTGCTTTGATTTGAATTTATACCAATTTAACTTCAATGGCATACACAGACTATGCTCCTTTGACAGCTCTGTCCCTAACCCTTTCAGTTGTTGATAGCACAAAATTGTCTTTATATATGTGCGGTTGGCGGGTTAAGGTTAAGAGTTAGAGAGGGAGTCAACATACCATCAAAAGTACCTTGGAACATGTCTAACTCGGGGTCTAGTAGAAGTGGCAAGAATTTGCCTAGTGGATCCAATACAATATGTAGTATTGGGATTTACAGGTGTAAGGAAAATGTAACCATGGAGCAGCTGAGACAAAAGAAAATGGCTGACTTGGAGCATGAATGAGAACTAGCTCCAATGGAGCCTGAAGTGGGGGAGAGACTTAAGTAAAAGGAGCTCATGTTTCAGCAGCAATAGCTGATAGTTCAGCTGGAGTTGGAAATGGAAGAAAATGAACAGGAGAACTGTAGAGAGCTCAAGAACAATTAGAGAAGGAGATGAGAATGTGTATAGGAAATAAGAGTGAAGATGTTTCACATTCAGAGGATAGATACAGCAGCCAACCCGGAAAACACAAGTTGAAATTAATGATCTGTATGGGGCACCTCACTTGAGCAGAGTGGAAGAACATGATGAGCCAATGCTATCTGATGTTTCATTAAACGTTGATCAAGATTTGTATGATCAACCAACCTGAGAAGAATAAATTTGTCTGCTTGCTTCAAGTTTTTTGTTTTAAACTGTAGAAAACAAAGTGGAGTTACAAACCATTGTTACAATAATACTTGCTTTTGTAATTGCCCGTGTATTTACCTTTATTGAAGTTTTTGAGCATCTTTAAGACCAAAAAGGTCTTTGGCTAGATCTGCTATTACATCTTTTTCAGGGGCAATTTATGTTGATTTCTTTTTTTCCTCTTTGAATGGGCCATACTTTCCTGTTTCTTTGTATGCTTTGTGACATTTTTTATTGAAAACTGGACATTTGAATCTAGTATGTAATTCTGGAAATCAGGTTCTCCCTCTACCCCTGGGTTTGCCAGATTTTGTTCATTGTTTTTATTGGGGGTGGTGTTGTTGTAGGTTCTTTCCTAAGGATCAGTCTGAGGTATAAACTTAAGGTCTTCTCAGGTCTTTTCTGAGCCTGTGCCTCTCCCTGGACATGCACAGTTACTGTCACTTTTTTATTTTCCGCATATATGCAGTTGCTTTTGGATGTTGTAGTCTTTAGCATCTAATTCCCAAAAAGGAAAAAAGAAAAATGAAGGGGTGGAAAAAATGTGCGTTGGCCCTTTAAATCCCCAGGCAGTCAGGCAGGTGGAAGGAGAGGGGCTTGCAGCAGTGGGTGGAGTTGCAATAACAATAGCTACCCTCCTCTTGTCTACACCTCTGTGAACAGAAACTGAAGTCGGTGTTGATAACACGGAGAAGGGGTCCTTTGTGTCCCCTCCCATTCCCACGAGCCGAGCCGTGTGCACCTTGCTCCAGGATCATGTGCACAGCTGCCTGCCTCATGAGGAGGAGGGGGATGGGTAGCTGCTAAGAGCTGAAATTGACCAAAATTAACCACAGTTTACCATCCAAGCCTTCAGTAGCCTCTGGATTTCCAATAATTGAATCAGACAGATTCTGCCACTGCAATTGTTGTCAAGGTGGGCCTACAGATTTCTGGTGCGTCTTACTCTTCCATCCTCCTAGAATCCTCTGCCCCCATCCTGGTTTTAACCTTTGGTTAAAAGTTCCTGTGATCCTGAGATATTTTTATGACTGCATGCACTATCATTGGTCCCCACCCCCACTTACTAACAGTGCCAAACCCTGCTTTTTTCATTCTGAAAACATTCTAGAGATCCTTATTAGAGTTTATATGATCTGCAACATCCTTTTCTCTTTTAATAATTTTCCACCACTCAGAATTAGCAGTTATTAACACTTCATCACATCTGCTTCCAATTTTTTTTAAATATAACATAAATTAAGCTCGCATCACCTGTAACCACCTCTTATCTCCTCTCATAGACCCCTGGCCAAGGACAATCACTGTGATAAGTTTGCTACTGTGTCCTTCTAGGCTACTTCCTATATTATTTAACACACCCACAACACTGTATAATGCATGCACAGGTACACTGCCAGTCTACTCTGCATACACACACCACTGTGTATTGTTACCTACATGTCTGTAATAGTCACAATACAGAGAAGTTTCTAGATATGTCTTATCACAAAGCTGGTAAGATACGAGGGTCGAGAGCCAGGCTGGCTGGGTTTCATTTCTGGCTTTTCATCTTAACGTTAGGCTAGTTACTTAGGCTCTCTGTACTTCAATTTGTTCATCTGTAAAATAAGACAGGCACTGGGTGGCTCAGTTGGTTTAGCGTCCAACTCTTGATCTCAGTTCAGGTCTTGATCTCAGGGTTGTGTGTTCAAGACCGGTGTTGGGCTCCACACCCAGCATGGAGCCTACTTAAGAAAAAAATAAAATAAGACAAAAGATAGGATCTACCTCATAGAGTTGTTATAGAGACTAAATGAGACATTATCTGTATAGTACTTAAAATGAATACTATCTACTCAGTAACTGTTAGCATGATTATTTTGATCTTGTTCTCTGTTTTTAACTTATTTGGTATTCCTTAGTAAAAAGGATTAGTAAAATTAGTAAGAATTAGTAAAAATGAACCACATCCATTTCCCTGTTGGGGAAATTCAGGTAATTTCTAGTTTTTCACAATCACGAACTGCAGCAGTGAGCGTGTCTCCTTGTATACTGTTGTGAGAGTTTCTCTAGGCAGGCACACAGGTTCATTTGCTGGTTTGTTCTGGTGGATGATATATACAGTTAGTCTGAAGTAGGCCTGGATATGAATACTTAAATTTTCCAGGCATTTGTCACTTTTATGACATTTTCCCAGGGTATCAAACCATTCTCTCCAGCAGGTACCTAAAAAGGAAATTGCTATGTTAAAGGGTATGTGCATTGTAAGTTTTCCCAGATGAAGGTGTGCTTATTTCTGCACAGTTTTAATGACACAGTGTTAGATATAATTTATTAACATTGTATCTCATAATTTCAGTATGTATTTCACTTAGGTTAGACTGAACATCTTTTCATTTGTTATGAACTGTCTTTGTTCAGTTTTAACTTTTAGTTATACTACTAAAAATCTTTTCCACATTATTAAGTTCTGCAAGTTATAGTATGAAGTATGTTTTGCAAGAGACAGTGGTCCATATCAGAAATCTTTATTTTAGGGTATTTTGATTTGCTCCAGGTTGAGAACTGAGGTTCTGGGGTTACTGGGGCCCTCTCTTCATTTGCATAGATTATAATTGTTTTGTAATATTACAAAGTTTGACAGAAATAGTAAAACTACCTCTAGACCTGCACATCTAAGAGAATACCCACTAGCTACATACGGCCTTTAAATACTTAGTGTGGCCAATCTCAGCTGAGGTATGCTGTAAATGAGCAAAGCAGGTTTCAGTGACTTAGTACAAAAAAGAAGGTATGGTATCCCATTAATAATTTTTTTTGTATTACATAATGAAATGATCAAATTTGGGGTATGTTGGGTTAAATAAAACATTAAAATTTCACCTGTTTCCTTTTTTCTTTTTTGATGTAACTACTAGAAAATTTGAAATAACACGTAGCTTGCATTTTATTTCATTTAAACAGTGCTACTCTAGGCTGACTTATAAATACATTGCATAGGTTGTAACTCTAGAGCTATGGTCACAGGTACGTAACATGCATACTTTGTACAAAATCTCCGTTTGGACCGCTGGTTTTGAAATTGAAGTTATGAAGGGCCCCTGGGTGGCTCAGACGGTTAAGTAGCTGACTCTTGGTTTTGGCTCAGGTTATGATCTCACAGTTTGTGAGTTCGAGCCCCACACTGGGCTCTGTGCTGATAGTGTAGAGCCTGCTTGGGATTCTATCTCTATCCCCCCCACCCCCCACTCGTGCACACTCTCTTTCTCAGAATAAGTAAAATTTTTAAAAAATTGAAATCATGAAAGATTGAACAAGTAGTCACCAGTTGTCAGTCTACTGTCCCTGTGATCCTTCTGATCTCTGCGTTTGGCAAGTATAAAATCTCACCAGGAGAGGGGTAATGGGGAGAATGCACTGGTTATTTGACTTTCTTTAGAAACTGGCAGGAATTTTTTTCCCCCCAATATCCCTACTAGGAAGGCCCCCTGCCCTGTGTGTAAACTTTCAGGGCAGGGACCAGGTCTTCTTATCTGTATCTCTGCTTATAGTTGGTGCCTATTAAATGCTAACAGATTTTAGCCTCAGCTTTGGTTTCTGAGCAAGAGGATTTCTGAAGCACTATGCTTCATCCTTTATGATGGGGACTTTGCTACTGATCTGTTGTGCTTCATCCACTGAGATAGTGATAGAGACATAGTTTCAATTCCCCTGTCAACTGTTAAAGAAAAGGAAGCCATGAGGGTCCAAAGGAATTTCGAGAAAGTTGAGAAACTAGAACTGTGGAAAAGTCCCCTAGCACTTCCACATGGGCCTGCCCCTGTCGTTGTCAGCCGGGTATTTCAGGAAGCACTTCCCATCACACCCCTGGCAGGCCCGTCACTGAGCTGAGTATAGGGCTCATCGGAAAGAGAACATCACACTTCTCTAATCCTCAGAAGTAGAGATCAGGGCCGCTTTTTGAAAAGTGGAGAAAGGGGCGCCTGGGTGGCTCAGTCAGTTAAGCGTCCGACTCTTGATCTTGACTCACTCAGGTCATGATCTCATGGTTCCTGAGTTCAAGCCCCGCGTCAGGCTCTGTGCTGACAGCGCGGAGCCTGCTTGGGAGCCTCTCACTCTCTGCCTCTGCCTCTCTCTCTCTTTCAAAATAAGTAAACATTAAAGAAAAAAAATTTTTTTAAAGAAAAGTGGGGAGAGGTCATTGAGCGATAATAAACTATACCTGAGAAGAGGCTTAACCTATTAGGGTTTCTCAGTTTGGACGGTTACCTACTAAGACTTCCTTTGGTTTCTCTTTAGGGGCAAGCTGTGTGTGATTGATTGGAAGACATCGGAGAAACCAAAACCTTATATCCGAAATACGTTTGACAACCCGCTGCAGGTAGTGGCCTACGTTGGTGCCATAAATAATGATGCCAACTACAGCTTTCAGGTCAGGACACTGCACCTCTGCTTATGTAAAGCCTTGGTCAATGCTTATGTATGGCCATTTAACTCCTTATGATTTTTATTCTGTTTGTGTCCCACTGTTTACTCCATTCCTTGTCCTTTTACCACCTTAAGAAGCACTTCCCTCTGTTCCTGAGCTTTCTGTCATTGCTAATAGTGCTTTAGTGTTTACAGTCCATTCTTGGATATCTTATTTGTCATCTTTGTGTTCTTATGTATCCTGATACAATCTTTCATCAACCCATCTTCAAAACCGTTAGGAGATATTATTGTAGATTGTTTTGTTCTGAGTTTGCCCTGAAGCAAGACGGAAATGAACATCAACTCTGGCCCTACCGTATAAATACTGGAACTGCCCTGTGTTTCTTCCTAGGTTCAGTGTGGCTTAATTGTGGTTGCCTACAAGGATGGATCCCCTGCTCACCCCCATTTCATGGACACTGAGCTCTGTTCCCAGTACTGGGCCAAGTGGCTTCTTCGACTAGAAGAATATACCAAGAAGGAAAAGAACCAGAATATTCAGAAACCAGATTAGAGGACAGGACACTGTTTGGGAACATTCAGTAGTTCCTCACAGTTTGGGAAGATACATTGTTGTTTACTGTAGAGATGTGACAGGATCTAAGAGCTTCATTACACAAGTGGAAGTATTTGTTGAAAGGTAGTACAGCCAAAAAGATTGAAAAGCCAGAAGAGTTTAGATTTTAAAGGTTGGACTTGAGCATATAAAAAAAAAGCACAAGGAAGTAAGGTCTGTCACTTACCTGGAAAAGGGCAAGCGGGACTCACACAGCATTGGTGTCCCTTGGACTCCTCCAGCAAACTTTCTGTTATCCCAAGGAGGATGCCCAGTCTTTGAATTGAGATTGGAGAGGGCGAGGCTTGATGTGCAAGAAGTTCCCTCAGGGTACCCTGGGAGGGAAGGGGCCACACGCCCCCAGGCTATGTGCGGGGTCGGGGGAACTTGCATCAGCCAACTCCTACTGCCAGTGCAGCCTCCTAAAACTGGTTTTATGTATTGAAGTTTTCTTTTTTTTTTTTTTTTTTTTTTTTTTTAATTTATTTTTAAGACAGAGACAGAGCATGAGCAGGGAAGGGGCAGAGAGAGGGAAACACAGAATCTGAAGCAGGTTCCAGGCTCTGAGCCAAAGTCGGACGCTCAACTGACTGAGCCACCCAGGCGCCCCTGAAGTTTTCTATATATTTCATTTGGGGGAAAAAAGCTTCCTTTTAACTTTTTTGGAAAATAAATATGTGAGTCCTTAGCCTCAAATAAGCATTGCTCTCTGGGAAGATGGAGCATCATTGCCAGTCCCCCCTAGCATACACTAAATAACTCCCACAGGTATCCAGACCCCAGTCTGAGATGCGTAACTATAGATATTTTAGTAGCTTTATCCTGGTTTGAGTCAGTGAACCATGTGCACAGAGAAAAAGTATCATTTATGAGATTTTTCAGCTAGGGAGAACAATAATCTAATTTTTCTGTGTTTGATAAGTAATAAAAATTATTAGTTGTCACTGGGATCAGGAAACTTGAATAAATGGCCAGTGTAGCTTTGGGGGAAGGTTCCCTGTTTTATGGGATGGGTTAGCATTTGAGTGACAGCTGTGGTCTTAAAATAATAGGGTGCTACAATCACTTTTTTCTTAGCTGTTAATTGTAAGAAATAAAATACAAGATGTGAGTAAAGTAATGAAGCTTTTGTTTCTGTTTCTTTTTATTTAGATTTGTGTGTTTCTAGAGTAATTTCATAAACCTGGAAATTGTTTAGATTTGGTTTTAGAAGTTCAGAAATCACAATTTTTTTTTAGGTTTAATTATTTATTTTGAGAGAGCACGAAAGGGGTAGAAAGAGGAGAGAGGGAATCCCAAGCAGGCTCCGCACTGTCAGCGCAGAGCCAGGGTCCGAACTCACAAACTGCAAGATCATGACCTGAGCCGAAGTCAAGGGTTGGACGCTTAACTGACTGAGTCACCCAGGCGCACCCAGAATTCACATGTTTGCTACTGGCTCAGTAGCTTTGGTATGTGTTCTCTGTAAGTGCACACAAGAAGGAGGTGCTGTCCACCATGGTCACCTGGCAAGGAAAGTAAGGTTCAGGTAGGAGAGAGGAGGGTTGAGGGAGACCTTTCACTGACTCTATACACCTCTGCATTCTTTCCAAGCAGCAGATATTCATGTAGCCTGTCATTTCCAAAATGAAAAATCAAGTGAGATAATTAAAAGTTGTAACAGATTTTGCCACCCTGTGAGACCAGGGCCCAGCAAGACTTCATTTTAATACAGTTCTCTTGGGTTACTATAAATGCACCTTGGACCTGTCACTTTGCATCAAGAGTCTCCCGAGCTAATGGCACAAAGAGTTCCATGAAAGACTCAGAGTCTGACCAGGCACACGGTTCTATGAGAACAATGAGGGTTGATCCCTGGGCAGGCTTCCCTGAAAAAACCAGGGACACACCAGTTCCTCACTACAATCCTAATATTCCTCAGATGTCACTACTTCAAGAAGTCGCAGTCCTCTTGAGAGGGAAATGTCAATGAAAAGTTGTTTTCCCCACTAACACATAGGAGGAGAAAGCCAAATCTGCGTTTCTTAACTAGATAATTTTTCAAGAATTACCATCTATGGGGGCACCTGGGTGGCTCAGTCGGTTATACAGCCAACTCTTGATTTTGGCTCAGGTCATGATCTCACCGTTTGTGACTTTGAGTCCAGCGTTAGGCTTCGCACTTAACAGAGTGGAGCCTGCTTGGGATTCTCTCCCCCTCTCTCTGCCCCTCCACTACCCGCGCATGCTCTCTCTCTCTCTCAAAATAAATAAACTTAAAAAAAAAAAAAATTACTATGTATGTTACTGAACTGTGGATACCACTTGTTCCCCTAAGTGATATGGCATATTTAACTCCAGTGAAATGAAACAAGATTTGTGATGAGGGATTCTCTGATTGAGGATGCTTAAAATATTTTTAAAAGGAGGTATAAATTGCTTTTGTGAGGAGGCTTCCTTACAGTACAGGACACAGTATTACAGTCTTTGGCTTTGAGACAATCCATTAGGTTCAAAGCTACCCACATAGCCTTCTCCTCCGTAATTTACATTCTTAGTGCACTCAGCTGCTGACAAAAGGTCCATGCTGGCACTAAAAACCAATTTTCAAATCTTTCTAAAATTATGCCTTCTGCCCTCCCCATCCCCACCCCCAGACCTGGCCTCTTGCTTGGAGCCATTATCCCTGTTTAATCTGAGAGCATCAACCTCTATAAACCTATTATAGTTCTAGGAAAACTTGTCAACATATGACCTGTGGTTTCATATGTGTTGACTCTGGTAAATACAGGAAGAGGGTTAGTTGTTAGTCATTGTGTTTCTAGGTAACCAGTTTGCCTACTGGCTTTAAATGGAGTTGGAGGGAGGTAATTTGTTGGAATCACTGTGTCTTTCCACCTGAGCAATTAAACATTTGATTATAACCTGCCCTCCGCCCCCCTCCCCCCACCCCCCACAAGAAACAGTGAAGCAAGGGAATAGTTTGAACTTTAAAAGAAACATTTCAGGGGCACCTGGGTGGCTCAGTTGGTGGAGCGCCCGACTCTTGGTTTCGGCTCAGGTGGTGATCTCATGGTTCGGGAGATGGAACCCATGAGGGGCTTTGCGCTGATAGCAAGGAGCTTGCTTGGGATTCATTCTCTCTCTCTCTCTTCTCTCTCTCTCTCTCTCTCGCTGCCCCTCCCCCACCTGCATGCACACACACTCTCAAAATAAACTTAAAGAAAAAAAATTTTTTTAAATAAAAGAAGTTGTTTGGAGCTGGCGCCCTAAAGAGAACCGCTGTCTTAAATCAATCCCTAAGTACAAGTTAGAACTGACTCTCCCTGTCTCCCTCTTCCCTCCCCTCTTTCCAGCCTCCGAGTCCTGCACCTTAAGCAAAAACCATATGCTGCTGCCGCTGGAAGTCTCACCTTCGGACCTCTTAGGTGATTTCTACTCTAGAAGGGAGCTTGAGAAAAGCTCTCTGGGGAGATGTCCCTGATGGAGGAAAAGGTTTGTGTGGTGGCCTGACAACAGCAGTTATCAGGCTTGAGGATTGCATTTGTAAAGATCCAATCATAAAAAATGATATTCTGGATCAGGCTAGGCTTTGAGCTTTTGCCTCTTTGCTCGAGACAGGTAGGTTAGAGAGAAAGAAAATAACAGAGCATTACAGATGAATTTAAAAGCCCTTGTCTTTTTGTTCCCCAAATCCCATTTAACCTTGCCCCTGAGACACCATCGTAAATTTGGTATATACCTTTCCGGTGTGTCCTTTTATAGTTTTACTCCCCTTGTTGGTCTCAATGAATAATATACAGTTTTGCTTCCTCGTTTTGATTTTTGCTTACTTTATCTCAGCATTTGATTTTGAGATGCGTACTGGTTGACCGCTTCTAGGTCTAGTGCATGGCTTTAACGGCTCTGCAGCATTCCCTCGTGCTTTATTGTCTCTTAACGCACTGTTTAGGCTAACAAACACTGCTGCAGTGGATTCCCTCCTATATGTGTGTGGTGTGTGTTTCCGGGTGCACACGAGGCACGTGCAGTGTAGTGGAAGCAGGGCAAAGGTTGGGGCTCTCCCACTTAATAGCTCTGTAACCTCGATCAAGGTGCTTGACCTTTGTGTGCCTGGATTCCTCCTTGGTAAGTTGTGGGGGGTGCGCGGGGACGGGAGAGTTGTAAGGAGCAAATGAGGTAAGCACTTAGGGCAGGGCCTGGCACATAGTGGGGACAAAGTAAACGTTAGCCATCATCGTCATAATCAGATGATCAAATCTCCGTGTGTCGTGGCTGGGTCACATAATGTACACAGCATGAACATTACCGCCAAATTCCTCCAAAATAGTGCTATCAACTCACTCTTCCGGTGCTTTCTGAAATTCCCTGCTGTCCCACACATTCACTAACCCAAGAGTTTTAGGACTTTTTTGTGCCAACATGATGGGGTGAGAATAGTTACTTTTTATTTTGAACAGCGTTATTGTTTGAATAAAATTTGCTTTAAAGCGGGGTTGCCATCTAGTGGTGGGAAAAGCAGACTGCAGTTATGTGGCACAAGCCAAATACCGGTGAACCTACCTGTATCTTGGGGTTAATTTAGGCATTTGCATCACTACCACAGGTCTAGTTGGAATTGAGTCAACTGTGTGAGGGTTCTTCCGTTATCTTTCCCCGCTTTTAAGCAGCTCGTGATTTTTCTCCTCATCTTCTCCGGCACAGCAACATGGAGACCTGTCTGTGCAACCCCGTGCGCGCGGCCTCACAGCCCAATGAATCTGGGTCACTGGCTCAGAAAAGAGGAGTGAGATAAATTAGGAACGAGGCTATTTACAAACTGGCCGGAGACTGTGGCTCCCAGCAGGGCAGGCTTTCCTTGAGCCATCCTAACCTCCCCCCTGGGCAAGTGGTCAAGTAAGCGCCTGCATCAGACTCCTTCCCTCAAACCACCACAGAGGGCTGACCAGGGTCCCAATTATCGCCCTTCCAAATCAGGCACTTGGACCGTCTGCTGTGAAGACTTTTAAAATCATAGCGTACAAAGATTTAAGAGCGTGTGACAATGTTAGTGGTTAATCATCAAAAGCATAGGTAAATTTTTAAAGATCTGTACAAAAATGTTCCATGAAAGATAAAGGTATAAATAAAGCAATGTTACTGAAAGGTTATATAACCTTAGTCAGGCATTTAATCAAGTACTGTTACTAAATTAATGGGATATTAAAAGAAAAAGTCTCAACAAGCAGCATAGGTCAGCTGTGATTAGAAACAGCCACTCGGGCTGATCTAGACTGTCCCTTAGCAGCAGGCTCGTGCCCATTTCCTTAAAAAAAAAATTTTTTTTTTTTTAATGTTTGTTCATTTTTGAGAGACAGAAAGAGAGTGCAAGCAGAGGCGGGGCAGAGAGAGAATCCGAAGCAGGCTCCAGGCTCTGAGCTGTCAGCACAGAGTCCAACGTGGGGCTCAAACTCACAAACGGCGAGATCATGACCTGAGCCGAAGTCGGACACTTAACCAACTGAGCCACCCAGGTGCTCCCGGCTCACGCCCATTTCTAAGCTGTTATTTTGCGAATGCCTTTGCCTCAAATAACTTCCCTTCCTCCCTTTGTTCAGCCAGATCTTAATTTTCTAAGTGTTCGGGTCTAAACCCAATCCTCCCTCAAGTCTTCCCAACTCTGCAAGAAAGAAGATGCTGTGGTGTCGAAAGCAGGGGCCTCAGCATCAGGCAGACACCGAATCCGGCCTGCTGCCTGTTTCTGTACAGTCTGTGAGCTGAGGACTGTTTTCACATTTGAAATGTTTGACGGGTGTCTGGGTGGCTCAGTCAATTAAGTGTCTGACTTCGGCTTGGGTCACGATCTCACAGGTTTTGAGTTCGATCCCCATTGGGCTCTGTCCTGACAGCTCAGAGCCTGGAGCCTGCTTCGAATTCTGTGTCTCCCTCTCCCTCTGCCTCTCCTCCACTTGTGGTCGGTCTCTCTCAAAAACAAATAAAATGTAAAAAAAAAAAAAAAATTGTTGAAATGTTTGAAAAAAGTCACAAGCAGACTAGTGACACAAGAAAATTATAAAAATTCTAAATTCATTGTCTAAAAATAAAGTGTTATTGGAACACAGCGACACCCACTTGTTTTTATATTGTTTGTGGCTGCAGAGTTAAGTATTTGCAACAAAGGCTGTAGGACCTGCAAAGTGTGAGGTATTTGTTATCTGGGCTTTTACAGAAAATGTTAGCCATCCCCTGGTCTGGATGAGAGAGAGCTGATGGTGGCTTGGGCAAGAGAGGTGGCAGGAAATGCCGGGCAAGAGCCAGATCCGAGATATACTTTGGGACCCTTGCCTGGCCATTTGGATGAGCAGTGTGAGGACAAAGTATAAATGAAGGGTAGCTCCTGGGTTCGGGGCTTGAGCAGGTGGGTGTCATTTGCTAGAATGGGAAAGACGAGAGAGAGAACAAACCAGGTGAAATCCTAGCTCTTCCCCTTGCCGACAGCATCATTAGCTCACTTTGCTGTTACAAATCACCCCAAAATTAGTGGCTTCAAACTTATTTCTCCTGAGTCCGAGGACAAGCTTGGCACTTCTGGTCTGGGGACCGAGCTGAGGTCGATCTAGGGTAGCTCAACATCAGCCGGGCCACGGAGATGCCTGGCCCTGCACCTCCCATCCTCCAGTGGGCTAGCCTGGGCTCGCTCAGAAGGCAGTGCTGGAAGGGGTTCCCAGGAGCTGCAAAAGAACAAGCCCCAGTGCACTGTGCTTTTCAAGCCTGTCTGGGTCACATTCACTGAAGCCCCAGTTCTCAGGAGGCGGGGGGCCGTTAATTCCACTCATCACTTCTTGACGAGAAAAGCCAAAAAGTCACACTGCAAAGGGGTGTGGATCCAGGGAAGGGAAGAACTGGGGGCATGTTTACAATCTACCGTGCTGATGGTATGACTCAGGCAAGTTACCCAAAGTCTTTGGGCCTTGGTTTTCTCATCTGTAAATAGGCAAGGCAACGACTTCATAAAGTTTTTATAAGGATTAGAAATAACAAATGTAGGGGTGCCTGGGTGGCTCGGTGGGCTAAGTGTCTGACTTGATTTCAGCTCAGGTCATGATCTCATGGTCGTGAGATCCAGCCCTGCCTCTGGCTCTGCTGCGGAGCCTGCTTGGGATTCTCTGTCTCTGCCCCTCCCCCACTTACCCACACGGGCACACACACTGCTCTCTCTCCCGCTGTCTCAAAAATAATTTTTAAAAATAACAAATGTAAAGTTTGTGGCATATAACAGATATTCAATAGTAACTGTTTTATTATGATAACGATAATGATCAAGTTTAATAATCTCTACTAGGGACTAGTATTTCCTAAACTTCACTCTTGTGCCAGGATTTTGGCCATGTTTGAGGATCACTGAGGTTCTTATTTAGGCCAGATCTGAGGCCTCTTTGTTAGAAGAGGGTCTTCAAGAAAAAGTTGCCAAAGAAAACCTGACGTTTTCTTCTCCATATAACCAGCAGGATAGAAGACTTTGACCGCGTGCTAACACTTTCACCAGTGTTCTCTCCACAGCAGCACATAAAATGTGCAGTACAGAAACGGTCTGAAGTCATTTAGGAAACACGAGGCCAGACCAGAGACAGGAGGAGAGAATCGCTTCCCACCCTCATGAAGGCCCAGGAGACCTCTGAAGGGTAGGAAGAGGAGGGAGAGAAAAGGGACGTTTGGGGGACCCTGGGTTCCTCAACTGAAGAACGTAGTTAGGATCATCATACCTGCCTCACTGAGTTGCTGTAAGAACTAATCAAGGGCCTGTAAATCACAGTGCTTCTCAGTCTATAAAGTAGTATATAAATGGGGCAGATTATGAGAATATTCCCTGAGGCTAGGCATAAAGAAGTGCACAAAGAGGCGGGCCATAGAGGAAGGGAGAGGTCGCTCACTAGCCACTGGGACAGCTTACAAGATGTTGGCACGCTCCCCTCCCACGAGGTCTTCAAATCCCAGCCAGTTGTAGGACATGAGTTGGGGAGACAGGGCCAGTGGCCTCTCCAACCACCTTCCAGCTCCAGGACCCTCTGATTTGTCACCAGGGCCATCAGCCAGCTCTCCCTCCTAGCCTGGCACCTCAGGTGTTACTGAACATGTGGGACTGAGAGGTCTCCGCCTGCTTCTGCGCCGTGTAGCTTTCCGTGCTGAACGCCCGGGAAGAGTTTGCTAGTGAGGAATCCCACGTGTCCAGCCTCACAGAAGGCAGCCGCCATGTGAGCGCAGTTCTACACGTATGTAACCCTGCATTCATATCTGCTCTCAAGCCCCCACTCATCTTCCCTGCTCTGCAAAGGTTCCCGGTACCCTCAGCGGTGATCTGCGTCTCGCGGCATTTGACACAGGCCTCTGCACCCCTGTTCACCTCATCTACTGTCTAACCATCTCCCCTACTAGGCTACGAGCAAGGATCTGGTTTAATATGCCCTCTGCTCCACGCCTGGGTGGCTCAGTTGGCTAAGCATCCAACTCTTGACTACGGGGCTCAGGTCATGATGACACGGTTTGTGAGTTTCAGCCTCGCATCGGGCTCCGCGCAGACAGTGCAGAGCCTGCTTGGGATTCCCTCTCTCTCTCTCTCTCTCTCAAAATCAATAAATAAAAACTTAAAAAAGTCCTCTGCCCCAGTGCTAGCACAGCACCCGACTGGGGCAGACGACAGACAGGGCTGGTTGGTGGAGCGAACCCTCTCTCACCCCACCCATACACCCTCAGCACTTAACTGTTCCACATGACGGTGCAGTGGACTGAATGTTTGTGTCACTCCGAATTCACACGTGGAAGCCTTAATCCCAATGTGATGGTATTTGGAGGCCGGGTCTCCGGGAGGTGATTAGGTCACGAGGGTGGAGACCTATGAGTGGAACTATTAGTGCCCTTCTAGGAAGAAGCCAGAGAGCCAGCTTGCCGTCTTCCCACCATGTGAGAATATGAGATCGACGGCAGTCCGCAACCAGGACTCGGGCGTTCACTAGAACCTGGCCATGCCGGCACACTGATCTTGGACTTCCAGCCCCCAGAACTGTGAGGAATGAATTTCCATAGTTTATAAGCCACCCAGTCTACGGTGCGTTGTTAGAGCAGCCTGAACTAAGCCAGATGTCTCCTAGGAAGCTGAGAGCTGCCTGAAGGTTCTGTCCAGCGGCAGGGCAGGCTGAGGTTCCATGGAGGAAGTCCCCTGCAGCCACTCTCAGCCAACAGGAGAAACACAGGAGTTGGTGGATGAACAGTGCCGCCTCCTCACACCACAGGTGGGACAGCCCTGTCGAGGTCACTTGCTCACTGACACACCCCGTTGTTGCCTTTCTTCTCTCCCCTATCTCACCTCCTCACCACCCTGTCACATTCCCTGGGGCCAAATAACTACTGTCTCAGGGTCTGCTTCTGGGACAGTTGGTGAGTTGGTTGATTGGATGTAGCTAAGGATGCTTAGCAGCAAAGAAAGAAATGGAAGCCAGCTTGCCCGCTGTCCCTTAGCACATGCTGCCGCTTCCGCAGTGTCTAGACTACGTTGGAGCACGTGCACAGCCAACAGCTCTGGCACAGGAAAAAGCACTTCTCAGCTGTCCCCACCATCCTGCTATTTGTCATCCCATCCATCTGCTGTCCCCACGAAACGCTCACCCACGTCAGCTAAAATGGTGCACTGGGCTTGGAATCAGTTGGGAAAATGTCAGGCCGGTGGAAGAGAGGGGGGAACCGAAATAGCAACTGTGCGGACCATGGGGACCACACAAATCTGCCCCTTCACCTGGAAGGCACTCCTGGGGAGTTGTCACGGAGAAGGGGGTGCAGGTGGGCCCTGGGAATCAGGAGGAGCGGGGGCAGGGCCCTACGTTCTTCCTCCTGGCACCCGGGTGCTCTTTGCCCCTTCCTAAGCCTGGCTTAGTGTCAGCTACTGCTTCCTGCCCCCTCTTCGGGGACACAGGGCGCTCCCCAAACACAGAACTGGATCTGCTTAAAGTTGCTGTTTATGTGTAAACGTTCGGCTTACTTTTCCAATCAGCATTCCATGTAGAAGACGTGTAGGTCTCAGGCCCAAGGTCAGTGGCAGGAGGTACCGCATGGAACAGTGTGTGCCTTTATGAGCTGGGGATTGGCTGTTTTCTTCTCAGAAGAAAAGGGTCCTTCTGAAACCAAGGCTATTTTGATCGTAGAAGAGTGGCTATTTATTATATCCATTCAACACGTTCATTCATTGTTATTCATTCATTCAAGAGTTACTCATACACTTGAGTGCCTGTTACGAGCTGGGCACTGTCCTGAGCTCCGGGAAGGAAGCAGTGAGCAGAACAAAGACGATTCCCCCACCTTATGGAGATTACAGTCCGGTGGGAGAGATGGTGATAAACAAACTCATGTATGTATCAGTGTCCAGAAACTTGAAATGCAGTGGAGCAAAAGCAGAAGAGAGGAAACAGAAGGGTGCTACAGCTTGAGTGGTCAGGGAGTGTCCCAGGATCTACAGCTGCGTGACAAAGCACCTCAAGATGACTGTTGTTTTAACAACCATCATTTTATGATCTCCTGAGATTCTGTGGACTGACTGGGCCCGGCTGGGGGGGTTCTGCTGTTCCCCACAGGTTTTCGCTGGGGCTGCAGTCGGCTGAGGCCTCACTGAGCAGAAATATCCAAGACGCCTCACTCATGTGTCTGGCGTCTTGGCCGGGACAGCAAGGAGGCTGGGCTCTGCTGGAATGTCGGGACAGGTGGTCCCTTTCCCTGTCCAGGTGGCCTGTCCAGATGGCCCTTGCACATGGCCTCTCCAGCAGAGTGGCCAGACTTCTTCCATGGCAGCCCAGGGCTCCCCAAATTCAAAACGAGAAGCTGCCAGGCCATCTTATGGCTCAGGCCCAGAGTTGGCACAGCCTCACTCCTGGCATTCTGTTGGTTCAAGTGGGTCACAGGGCCAGCATATACTCAGTGTGTGCATGCAAGGGACTGCACAGGGCAGTGGGCCCTGGGAGGCAGGGCTCACTGGGGGCCAGCCACCCAGAAGGCCTCACTGATTGTGTGACATCTGAGCAGAGACAGGCATCAAGTGGAGGAGTGATATGGCGTGATCTGAGGGCATGCAAAGGCCCTGAGACAGGAGTGTGCTTGGGGTGTGTGAGGAGAGCACATTCTACTGCGGCAGGAGCTGAGCTATGAGCCATGAGGTCAAGGGGCAGCTGGGCATCAGACCGCCTCAGCGACACAGGCCATAGAAAAGGATTTGGGAGTTATCTCTAGTGTGACGGGAGGCCCGGGATGTGCTGAGGTACACGGTGCTCACCTGGTAACGCTGCCGGGTCCCAACTGACAAGACTCCCTCTTCTCACTCCGACCCCCCAGGGTCACCCTATTTAAACTGCACCCTCCACCCCTCGCTCTCTCCCTGCGCCTCCTCTGATGATTTCTCCACGCACTCAGCACCGACTCCATACGTGCTATTTACTAATTTATCTTTTGTGGGGTCTACCTTTTCCCTCTAGACTGTAAACTCGAAACAGGCTGGGATTTGGGGCTGTTCTGTCTGCAGGCCCCCCTAATGTTTGTTGTAGGAATGATAAATCAGGCGTGTCTAGCTCACAGGTCCGGTGGGGAGGGTGTGCCCAGTAAATACTGAACTATTGAATTAATTTGGCAACAAAACAACTTTTATAATCCCACTATGCTTATCTAGAAGTTACCTTCCAGTAAGCAATTAGCCGGGGAAAACGAAGAAGAAAGGAAGAAATCCTTCATAGCAGCCTCAATAGTGACTAAAGGTCACAGGACAGCCCCTCATTTTATGATTCTAGTGTGCTCGATAAGCCGGTTATCGAGCAATTTTGGCCTGGAAAGACTGGATTAAGGGGGGGGGGGGTGCTATGATAGGACAAGAAGGAAAGCGATACCTGCCAGCAAGGGGAGGCAGAAAACTCCAAGTGAACACGGAAGGTACAGAGCAGAGCAGTCCCCAACGTAGACCTATGGGCCATGGATGCCATGCCTACAAATGGTATGACGGCAGGCCACATGTATGAGGATGACTAAGTCACTTTGAAAAGATCAGATTGCGCTGTCTCCTGAGACGAAGAGGCACACCTACCTGAGAAAGACGTTCATTCACAGCACCCCCACCGCCTCTCACCACGGCCCCTCTTCTCCCAGGCAGCTCCTTATTCTCCACGGAGCTCCCGCACACCTCACCTTCTGCCCTGGCGTGCCCAGGGCTCTCGTCATCACTGGAGTGTGGCCGCAGCCAGCCTCCTGGACTCCTCTTTATTCCTCTTTCTCTAGTCCAGCAACACTCACGTTCCGCCTCCACCCCAGACCCGCCCACGACACCCCTCCACCTGCTCAACTTGTCCTTGTGTTCCCAAGGCACTTGGATGTCTCTGATTCCTCCTGACTCCGCTCCTCCCTGACCAGCAACTCTCAGTCACTCTATCTCGATGAATGGCACCACGATGCTCCCCGTGGCCCAGGCCAGAAACTTTAAAGCCGGTCCTGCCTGCTCTCTTGCTTCTCATAACTAGGGTGTCGTGTCATTCATTGTATAGGCTAGAACTGTCCCAGACAAACCTGGATGTGTGGTCTGTCCATCAACCCACATGCAATTCATCAGCAAACCCAGTTAGCTCTATTTTTAAGTACCCATCCGGCATCTGGCCAGCCTCCCCCGACCCTGCACTATCACCCTGACCCAGCATTCATCCTGCCCTGCCTTGATTTTTGCAGTGGCCTCCTGACTGGTCTCCCCACTTCACCCGTGCCTCCCACCTCCAAATCTGTTCTCACAGCGGCCACAGCAAGCCCATTAAAACGTAAGTGAGATCGTGTTACTCCTCTGCTGAAAATTCTCACCGGTCTCCCAATTCATTGAGAGGAAAAGCCTAAGCCTTTACAATACGCTTGCAACTGGGGCTGCTCCCCCAGCATCTGACCTGGTTTATCTCCCCATCTCTTCTCACTCCCGCTTAAGCTACACTCATCCTCGCTCTTCAAACTAGTCAGGTTGGCTCCTGCTTCCTGGCTGTGCCCTTGCCGGTCCCTCTGCCTGGAAGGCTTCCGCCAGGTAACCACTAGGCGTGCTCACTCCTGCCAGCCGTGTGCCACGCCCCTGCCCCCTATTTAAAACGCCAAAAATCTCCACCAACGTCACCTATGCATCCTCATCCCAGCCCTCCTTGCCACGTGTGACAGTCCACACTTTAAAAAAATGGCCATAGCAATGAGTATGCTCCCACAGACTCTCCTAGAAGCACTCCTCCCCTCCAAAGGGAGTCTTACTCCCCTCCTGTTCGTTCAATACGGACCAACCTTAGGAACTCACTTCTACCAGATAAAATGTGGCAAAAGGGACACTGCAGGACTCCAGGGTGGGCTCTTCATAGGCAATACAGCCTTCTCTCTCTCTCTTTCTCTCTATCTCTCTTAGGTCATTCTCCCTGGTAGCCCATCACGTCAAAGGAAGCCCAAACTAGCCCACATGGAGAGACCGTAAGGGGAGGCCCATGTGAGGAGGAATCAAGGCCCCAGCCACCATTCACCACCAGCTGCATGAGTGAACAAGCCTTCAGGTGGTTCATAGGCCCCAGGCTTCGAGTTTTCCAGCTCTGGCCCTGGCCATCACAGAGCAGAGAAAAGCCACCCCCTTGCCCTGCTCTGTGCTCTGCCCAAATCCCTGGCCCAAGAACCCCTAAGGTTTGGCACAGTCTGTTACATGGTCAGAGCAGCTAAAACATCAAACTTGATTTTTCTGTATATTAGCTAAGACTGTGTATTTGTACTTGCTTACTTCTTGTGTCTCCCCGTAAGAAAACAGGAGCTCCTAGAGGGCAGGGATTTGTGTCCGTTCTTCCCCAGCCTCAGTATCTAGAAAAGTACCTGGCACACAGCGGGCACTCGGTAAATACTTGTTGAACAAATGAATCTTTGCTAATTAAAGAAAACTGCTCCGTACTATAATTGCAACACCTTCTGCTGAGGCACGCGACCTTTTCCTGAAGAAAGCGTCTCTGGTGTGTTTTGGATCAGCTCCCTGTTAAAAAATATCTCTTGTCAGCCATCTGGAAAATGATAAAGTTGGATCTATACCTCCCACTATGCGCCAGGAAACAGTCCAAACGGATCAAAGATTTATACGTGATAAAATGAAACCATTAAAGTCCTAGAAAAAGGCACGACAGAATTCCGATAGAACCTCGGAGAGGGAAGGCCTTTCTAACGACGACTCAATCTCTAGCAGCCATAAAAGAAAAAGATGGACCGATGCAAACTGCATAAAAATCACAAAACTTTTGTTTGGCCAAGAAAAAGCAGCATGAGCAAAATCAAAAGATAAATGACAACCTGGGAGGAAAGCCAGCAACTTCCATCACAAAGAGCTAAACCTCCTGATATAAACAAACAAGCAAACGCCTAGAAATTAGACAGAAAAGGGGGACAACAGCTCAGTAGAAACATGGCCATTCAAGGCAGTTCACAGAAAAAGGAACCACAAACGGCCCTTAACCATGTGCAAAAACGTTCAACCTCTTTCTCTCACGCATCACTTTACTCATGTAAAGTAAGACCCATCACATTGGCCCAAATCCTGAACCATGGTGACCTAGGACTGGCAGGCCGATGAGGAGAGGGCTGCTCTCACATGTCACCAGTGGGACTGCAGATTTTTTCGTGTCAATCAGTGTTACAGTGGATATGACTTAGCCCCGACAAGTACCTTTGTGGGAATTTATCCCATGGATAGGTTGGCACACATGTGAAATAACATACATATGAAATCACTCTCTGTAGCACCCTTCAAAGTAGCAAACCACTGGAAACAACAAAAATGCCCATCAGTAGGAGACAGGATGACCTACATTATGATATGTGCATACAACACAAGACTGGATGGCCGTAACAGAGAATGAGAACTTTGTTATAGGAGGAGCTACCAGATGCATTATTAAAAGGAAAATGCAAGGTTCTGAACAGGATGCATGATGCTATCTACTAATTCTAAAACATCTAGAGAATAATACTTGTATTCTTGTTTGCTTATATGTGAGTGAAGAAACTCAAGACATTTACAGAAGGGGAGCCTGGCTGGTTTAGTCAGAAGAGTGTGCAATTCTTGATCTTAGGGCTGTGAGTTTGGGCCCCATGTTGGGTGTAGGGAGTATTTAAATCAATAAAAACATTTTTAAAAAGTTACACAAGAAGCTAACAGTGGTTGATGATGACAGTAGAGAGGTGGGGTGCCTGGGTGGCTCAGCTGGTTAAGCATCTGACTTCGGCTCAGGTCACGGTCTCACAGTTTGTGAGTTCGAGCCCCGTGTTGAGCTCTGTGCTGACAGCTCAGAGCCTGGAGCCTGCTTCGGATTCTGTGTCTCCCTCTCCCTCTGCCCCTCCTCTGCTGCTCTCTCTCTCAAAAATAAATAAACATTACAAAAACGTGTTTTAAAAAATGATGGTAGAGAGCCTTGGCAGATGAAGCAGAGGTCTGGAGGGAAGACTGTATGCATTTTTTTCAAGTTTATTTATTTTTGAGAGAGACAGATACAGCGTGAGCAGGGAAGGGGCAGAAGAGAGAGAGAGAGAAAATCCCAAGCAGGCTCTGCACTGCCTGATGCCCACAGAGCCCAATGTGGGGCTCGAGCTTACAAAACCATGAGATCATGACCTGAGCCGAAACCAAAGCTGGACGCTTAACCGACTGAGCCACTAAGTGCCCCTCTGTGTGCGTTTTTTTTTTTTTTTTTCAACGTTTTTTTTTTGTTTTTTGTTTTTTTATTTATTTTTGGGACAGAGAGAGACAGAGCATGAACGGGGGAGGGGCAGAGAGAGAGAGGGAGACACAGAATCGGAAACAGGCTCCAGGCTCCGAGCCATCAGCCCAGAGCCTGACGCGGGGCTCGAACTCACGGACCGCGAGATCGTGACCTGGCTGAAGTCGGACGCTTAACCGACTGCGCCACCCAGGCGCCCCCTGTGTGCGTTTTAATATGTTTTTTATTTCTCCCCAAAACATGACATAATTTGCAATGAGTGATTCGCTCCTTTAGCTCCAGAAGAGTTCCCTTATCAAAAAGTAAATAGGGATGCCTGGGTGACTCAGTTAAGCATCCAACTTCGGCTTGGGTCATGATCTCACGGTTCATGATTTTGGGCCCTGCATCAGACTCTGTGCTGACAGCTCAGAGCCTGAAGCCTGCTTCGGATCCTGTGTCTCCTCTCTAACCTTCCCCCACTTGCACTCTCTCTCTCTCTCTCAAAACTAGATAATAAACATCAAAAAAACAATTTTTGCAGGGGGCACCTGGGTGGCTCAGTTGGTTGGGTGACCGACTTCAGCTCAGGTCATGATCTCACAGTTCATGAGTTCGAGCCCCAAGTCGGGCTCTGTGCTGACAGCTCAGAGCCTGGAGCCTGCTTCAGGTTCTGTGTCTCCCTCTCTCTCTGCCCCTCCCCTGCTCATGCTCTGTCTCAAAAATAAATAAAAACATTTAAAAAAATTTTTAAAAACCAATTTTTTTAAAAGTAATCCATGGAGAAATAGCCAGAACCTACGGACCGCAAAGTTTTTCACCGCTAATAATCCATTCCTGTGATTAAGCCCCCAGCTGCTGAGAGCATTGGCAGCTACACAGCCCAGTGGTCATGTCCTTTTCCCCCTCCCCACCAGAGATAACCCAAAACCAATGACTGGCGCCCCGCCTCAAGGTGGGATGGTGTCTATGGTGGCATTCACCCTCCAGAGTTCCCCTGGGATCAGGTTGAGGCTAGACTCTAGCCGAGCCCACATCTTCGCCTGGTTTCTTCTGTTGTAACTTGCTTCCATCTCCTCCTTACTGGTTTCTCCTGAGAGCCTCCTCCAGGGAAATCATTTAGCCCAGAATCCCTGTCTCAGGCTCTACTTCTAGAAACTTATCCAAACCACCCCCATTAATTGATAACAGATGCCTTTCTCCAAAAGGAACCACCAATAGGCACTTCTGACCAGCAGATGCATGAGTTTCCACACTGTACTGACCTAGTACCAACCCAAAGCAAGGACTGTTGGGGAGACTTTGTACAAGTGCATATGAGGTTTCCAGTGAGGGATATAAAATATGGACCATAACGCATGTAACTGCTATCCCACTATCCATGGGCCTAAGGTCCCGAGGCCCCCAGCCTGAGAACTAGTGCCCCCTAAATCGTGATCCTGGACACATTAGCTGGATTCCCCGACAACTGGCTGAGAGCGGGACACGCAGACAGGACTGGAAGGGGAAGGGGGCCAAAGGCCAAGGTGGATGTCAGCTGGCTTTGCCTGCCATAGCAGAGACTGTGAGACGTCCACCTCGTTCCATTCCCCAGTCCCAGCATATGAGGGCATATGGCCAAGAAGGTAATATGGCAAAATCCTCACCCCGGAACAGGAGTGGAAGGGCTCTGTGCCGTGTCCGGGCCAGCAGCTTCACATAGTAGGTGTGACCCTTCCATGCCTGTTCCAGACCCGGCACCACCCACCTCAGGTCTCCTCAGCATTCAGCTCTATGTGCTAGAGACTGCTTACGGCCAACCCCTGTAACCTGAGGGCTCTTCCTGATGTGGGAAACACACTTGGCCAGTGCACAGGGCAAATTGGAAGGGCCCAGAAATGAATGCCCCCGATGCCAGCACCCTCAACTAAATCCAGAGGGATGGGGAGTTCGTGGACAAACAGTTTCCTATGTTCTCGAGGGAGGCAGCACGGAGACGCATCTGTCCTGTTCGTTTCCTAGAGATCCCCACTAGGATTAAGCTCCAGGCGCCACCGCAGTAACTCCCTTTATTGGCTGTCTGCTCTTTCCTGTCACACTTCCCCACTCCCACTACAGATGCTTCCTGGGATCGCCTCCTAACCCATTGACTTGAATCTGAACCCTTGCCTAAGAATCTGCGGAGAAAGCAAACCAAGACAACCCTCCTAACAGCCCAAACCCACAGACACCCAGTTTCACCCAGGCATTATGTTAAAAACGTCCTAGGGCACAGCAGAGCAACAAAGGAAAGAAGTCGGGTCTCTGAGTGACGGCAAGAGGAAAACCATCTGCCAATCCAGGGCTGCTAAGTGAGAAATGATCTGCCTTCTTCCCTAAGCCCCAGAGTTTGTAGGGAATCTTTGTTACAGCAGCTGTGCCTGTCTTAGCTAGGACAACAACCTGCCCAACATCCATTTCCTCTCTGGTCATGGCACCCGCTCTGCTGCTGGGGAACCACTTTCCTATTCCCAGACCAGAGATATAGCTGACCTGCTCAGGGTGGACCCGAAAGCCAAATCGCACCAATCACAGACAAGAAGCACCAGCCCAAGATCTTTGGCTGAAAGACAAACCCTTCTTCTGGGCTGCTGCACTATGGGACAGAAATCCAGAGCACAGGGTGGCCATGGGGCCCCCACTTGAAGCTGCCTGAGAAAAAAGTCACCTGTGGGAAAACCAAATAAAAGAGAAAAAGATGAGTGAAGATAACATGATTTAAGCACCTGGATCCAGCCACCCCTGAAGCTGGACAACCCTAGACTTATCAGCCAATACACTCTCTTTTCTGTTCAAGTCATTAAGAAAAATTCTTTTATATTTTATTTATTTTTGACAGAGAGAGACAGAGCACAAGTGGGGGAGGGGCAGAGAGAGAAGGAGACACAGAATCTGAAGCAGGCTGCAGGCTCCCAGCTGTCAGCACAGAGCCCGACACGGGGCTCTCACTCACAAACTGAGAGATCTTGACCTGAGCCGAAGTCGGACGCTTAACCGACTGAGCCACCCAGGCGCCCCTGTTCAAGTCATTTTAAACTGAGTTTCTGTCACTTGCAACCCAGAGAATTCTGTTTAATAAAAATCTGCCCCAGGCGCCTGGCTGACTCAATCAGTAGAGCCTGCAGATCTTGATCTCGGGGTCATGAGTTTAAGCCCCATGTTGGCTTATTTGAAAATTTTAAAAATTTTTTTAAAAGTTTAAAAATAAATAAAAATCTATCCCTAAAAGAGAATGTCGTGTCAGCTAGTTCACAATTCTCCGTGCCACAGGCCAGCTGCCCCTAAATAACTAGTCATTTAGAGATTCCCTTATAGGAATACTCATTTTTGTTGTCAAAATTACCCAGATAAAAGCAAATCAAAAGCTCTCTAGACTCTCTCCTCTGTGTCAAGCATTAGGAAACACAACGTGATGTCAGCAATTGGTCCTGGAGCTCCCAGTGCTGGCAGCTCCAGGACTGGGGAGAATCTCTCTCTTGGCCGCCATGGTGCCCTGAGGGTTCGGGCCCTTCCTGCTAGCCCTCCAGTCACAGAAGGACCCTGGAAACCACCTTGCCAGCCCCCTCACCCCCATGGGCTGTTGCCTCTCTTCTGCCCTACCTAGGTCTCAGGTCGGCTTTATTGTTAACCTCCTGGGCCTCTGGGGCCAGGCCTCCCAGGTGAGGAGGTGCAGGTAGCCAAAGGTCACAGCACTCAGCAGTCACATGCCTCGAAAGAGACTGCTATGCCTCCCAAATGAGCAGGACGTGGGCCAGGCCAGCGAGCATTCCTCACAGTCCAGCGTTTTCCACTTCTCCCCCAGTGCCAGACTCAAGGGAGGGACAAGTGCCTACAGCCAGCAAGTCCCAGCCCCAGAAAGCCAGAGGCATCTCCACAGTAACACCACGGCCACAAAGAGTGACCAAAGCATCCGTTAAGTGCCCTGCCCCGACAACCCCAGGAGTCTCTGCCCATCAGCCCTGAGGCCCCCGTTCATCTGCTCTCCTACCCAGCACTCAAGATATGCTTCTTCAAGCCCACCCACCAATACAAAATCACCCACCCAAAGTAACCTGAAGTCAAATGTCCCACAATAAGCCCTAAACAGGGAGCTAGAACTCCATGCTCTCCTGCCTTGTTTTTATAAAGGAAGTGTCACAAGAACGTTTCATTCATTAAAATAATTCCTGTAAACTCTTTCAGAATAATAAAATTCCTTTTCCTTGCTTGAGTAGCATTTCAGGTGGAAGGACTTTTATTTCAAGGCACCATAAAATGATAGTCTAAGAACACCTCTGCCTCCACATGTGAAAATCGTTTAAAAAAAAAAAAAAAAACAGGAAAAAAGAAAAATACCGCACGGCGATCGTGGCCATCCACGAACTTTTGTTAATGTGACTGTTCAACAGGACGTGGGTTACAGGGGGCTGGACACCACTATCATCATTGACAACCTTGGAACAGATCCCCTGCCATGGCCCCGGGAGGGCAGAGGGATGAACTGAGCCCTGTGGGGCGGGGGACCCCCTCCAAAACCAAAAATCCCCTAAGCGTGGCAGCTCGAGCGTCTCTCCCCGCTCCTCCTCCTGCACCTCCTCACTTCTCCTCTTCTTCGCTCAGGGTGACATTCCCCTGGAGTGTGGACGTCAGCTTGGCTTGCAAAAGAGCCGCTAATTTTTTGGATGTCTTTTTGAGAAAGGCGCTGCCCGGGTGGGCACTGTTCACGTGCAGGTACAGGTCCTCCTGGGTGGGGCCCGTGTAGCCACAATCCTCACAGACGTAGAGCTTGTCCCGGCGTTGCTTGTAGGCGTACTGTTGCTGCACCCCGTGGATTTTCTTCAGGTGGGACTCCAAGGAGCAGCGCTGGGTGAAGGCTTTGTTGCAGATGTCACATTTGTAGGGGCGAATGCCTGCAAGGTCGATGGGCAGACACATCACCAGTTGGTCACGGCCAAGCCACAGCCTCCCAACCGCGAAGCCATTTAAAATCGTGATACACAACCCGACAGCAGAAAACCAAACCACCTGATTCAAAAACGGGCAGAGAAATTGAATAGACCTTTGCTAAAGAAGGCGTGCAAAGTACCAACAGGGACATGACAAGGTGCTCGATGCCATTGATCGGCGGGAAAATGTGAATCACGACTGCACTGAAATGATCACCTCACGCCTGTTAGAATGATTATCATCAAAGACAAGAGATAACAAGTGTCCTTGAGGATGTGGAGAAAAGGGAACATTCGTGCACTTTTGATGGAAATGTAAACGGGTACAGCCACTATGGAAACCAGTATGGAGGTTTCTCAAAAATTAAAAATAGCACTACCCTATGACCCAACAATCCCACTTCTAGGATATATATCCAAAGGAAATGAAAACAGGATCTCAAAGAGACACCTGCACACCTGTGGTCACTGCAGCATTATTCACAATGGCCAAGATATGCAAACAACCTAGGTGTCCATTAACGAATGAACGAATAAAAAAAGATGTGGTATATTTATACAATGGAATATTACACAGCCACGAGAAAGGAGATAGATGTTTGCAACATCGTGGATGAACCATGAGGGCATTATGTGAAATAAACCACATAGAGAAAGACAAATACTGCATGGTATCACTTTTATATGGAAAAGTCAAACACATAGGAACAGAGTCGAAAAATGGTTGCCAGGAGCTGAAGGGTAGGAGAAGTAGGAGAAAAAGGAAATCAGCATAGGGAGGGATTCAACATGAGGAAAACGATTCAGGCAAGACACAAAGTGTGTCCACAAAGGTTCACAACATCCACATGAGCAAACATAAAAAGGGATGCAAACTTGGCAAAGAAACACCACGTGGCTTTGGGAGGAAGAGCTTTAGTCTTCCCACTTGTATGCTTCAATGTTTTGATTTTATAGTGGGCAAAGTAAACCTTGTTTTTATTCTAGTTGCAGTTTTCCTGGAAACAGACCCTGTGACAAAGATTCCAGTAGCACCTGTAGGTGAGTGAAGAAGCGAGGGACAGGAAGGAGCCCTACAAGGTGGGGATAGCAAGGCAGTCACTGCTGTAGGCAGCCGGAGTCCAAGTGCACCAGGCAAGCTCAGGGAACAATGCAGAACCCTCACCTCTGAGTCACCCCCCCACCCCCCGCCCTCCTCCAGCAGCACTGTCTAGGGCCGCCTCTGGGTGGCACTGATTGTCCCTCCCTGTCCTGTGCCAGCAGGAACACCCTCAGGCAGAGTTGCAGGTGTGGGCAGTTGCTACGTGGATAGGTGTGCCCAGAAAAGGCAGGAGCCAGGGGCGTGGGCTGGACATGGGTGGCATCTGCTATAGGTATGAAAGCATTTCCAAATTGGATCTCACGCTGGCCTTAGAATCGGGCTAATCTTAGCGGGGCTCGCCTTCTAGATGGAGAGCTAACAGGTGCCATATACACCAGGGAGCTCAGCCTCATCAAAGCACAGGCCTTCCTATTTCCACCAAGAGCACTCATCCTGAATGTGAGGTTGGAATGTCACACAAGCAGCGGTAAGGGCGGGCCCCACTTAGGCTCTAAAGGAGGAGATCCTGGTTGTAAAGGAAGCACAGTGTAACATAACCTGGAAGCCCGGGAGAGGGCGCGCATCGTGCTAGGGGTACGTGGAACAAAGAGGGCGGCCACTACAGTCAGACAATCTTAGAGCCCAGAGGTTAGCAGAGCTATCTCCTACAGGAACCCCCAAAGCCTCAGATGCCAAATTTAAGGGTATGCCAAAAACTCATCAGTCAAGATAAAATAATATTTCGGGGCACCTGGGTGGCTCAGTCCATTAAGCGTCTGACTCTTGATTTCAGCTCAGGTCACGATCTCTCATTTGTGAGACTGAGCCTTGTGTGGGGCTCACGCTGAGCAAGAGCCTGCTTGGGATTCTCTCCCCCCCCGCTGCCCCCCCAGCCCCTCCGCCCTTCTCCTGCTCACACAGGTGCTTGCATGCGCTCTCTCTCTCAAAACAAATAAACATTTAAAAAAGGTAATATTTCAAAAACCAAAACACATTAAAAAAAAATCCATATGAACAAGTTATCAAAATCCTAAACAGGGACAAGACCCAACAATGCTGTACAGGACCCGGAGGCAAAAGGAAGATGTGAGCCCTATGTAGGTGTTTTTGTGTATTTTTTAACTGGTTATTCTTTTCCCCATAATGTTCTAATTGTTGAAGAAAAATACTAAAAAATTGAAAAGTAGCTGTAATTAAAACTCACGTTTTAAAATGTTTAACTATTTTTTTTAGACAAAAATGAAATTTATGATGATTTTACTATCCTGGCTTCAATGGAAGCAAACTTACCCAGAGATATTTTCAAAATCCACTTTTTTAGCTTCCCAATCATCGTGAGGATTTTCCCATGCTGGTGCTTACTGTTCAGCTTCACTCCTTTTCAACAGCACCATGGTGTGCTGTTGGACAGCTATACCCAAATGCTAGCTTTCCCAAGCCAGAGACAGACTGCCTTGTACAACAGGGTTCCAACGTGCGCTTCCCGGACCGACAGTCAAATCACATTACCTGAGAGCTTGCTGGAAATGCAGAGTCCCAGGACCTACCCCAGACTGAATTGAATGTGGAGCAGTGGTCCTCAAACCTAGGGGGCTTGTCACAACACAGATTCCTGGCCCCACCGCTGGTGTTTCTGGTTCTGGGGTAGGAACGCACTTCTAACGAGTTCCCAAGTGATGCTGAAGCTGCCTGTACTGGGATCTCTCAGGGAGTCACAGCTCCCAAGCCATGCCAAATTAGGCATGACCAAAACAGAAGCAGGAAGAAACAGAAAATTGCAAGCAGACTGAACACATAATCCAAAAACCCCCAACAAACCGAAGTCCAAGACCAGACAGCTTCCTAGGCAAATTCTACCAAATTAGGCGTCAGGACTGCACTTTGGGTGTCTGAAAGCTGCCCTCCCCCCAGTATTTTCTCTTCAAGGCTAAATGTCCCCACTTCTTTAATGGTGGCTTGTGGAGGGGGCTGAGAGAGCCCCTTCCTGTTCATGAAGTGCACAGATGATAAAGGAAGTTGAAATGGAAGTTGAAGGAAATTAAAGTAAGTTGAAATGGAAAAAAAAGTCTCCCCCACCCCCATCCAAGCACTTGAATGAACCAAATCCCTTTCATGAAGCATATCCTAGAACACTCCTGTGAAAAAACTGTGGGGTCAATGCAATGGTGAGCTGTTACTCCAGTCTCCTCAAGCAGAGTGCAGGCCTATGTTATATTCCACACATTCTAGAAAAACTGCCAGAAGTTAAGAAATTCCTTCATAATCCTTGGCATTTGGAACATAATAGGTGCTCAGTAAATAATTTTTCAACAAATGAAAGAACGAACCCCTACCATCATGGTGAAGGAGGAGTCACAGAGGTTACTTCCTCGGAGCTAGTCTTCTACAAATTTAAGGAATAGGGCTGTTTGGGGTTTCATGCTTGCGCCATAGAGGGCTTTGTGTTTCATCAGGCCTTCTGGGCCGGGACAGCAGCTGGCAGATCAAGCAGCCAACCTGATTTCAAACCTACAGCTCATCACAACAGAAATTCACCCAGAGACCAGTTACTCAACCCACTACTGTGTTAAAACATCCAAACTAAATATGTGGAAAGGGGAGCACACTTACCCCAGGCAAGCTCCTGGACCCCGGGGAAAGGACAGATTCTTCCAGTCCTGCTCTAGGAGGCCTGGCCCCAGCGGTGACCCAAAAAGGTGATCTGAAGCGGCTGCCGACCAGGGTTTCACCTGATCCCTGCCCCCTGGCAGAGGTGAGAGTGCCAGGAACCGGTCTCCTTGCCCTGCATCCAACAGGTCACCGAGCACCTTCCACGGGCAGAACACCCAGCAAGGTCTACACAGCAAAGGCTACAGACTGCAGAGTCCTACATCACCCAGATGACAGAGAAAACAGGGATGGCCGCTGTGGTGGAATTTTCCCAGGGAGGGTGGGACGTGAGCCTAGATCGGAGGACCGGTGACTCACAGACACGGAGATGGATGGAAGACAGCAGGTGCCGAAAGCTCTAGTTAGGGCAATTGTGACTTTTGCACACCTGCTCCTCCTCCCCTCTCTGCAAACACCACACTCATCCCTCACTCACTGACATTGTCATGCAGCAGCCCCTGGGTGACCCTTTTAAGGCTTGGGAACAAACCCCTTCCTCCTGGAGCCCCCCCGCCCCCCGTGAACTTGGTGCGGTGGGGGTGGCTGAGAGAGGAAGGTGGCCAGAGAGGACCCCTGGGCAAGGGGGACCGATGCTAAGTCCCCCCTGACTTTGGGGCCTCACCCACCTTAGTGCTCTGGAGCAAAGGCCAACCTTGTTCATGTCTGGAGTGAGATATCAGAACTAGAAAACACCATGCCTGCTCCAGACATCAGTAACTCACTAACACCCACACAGCAAGAGTCCAAGGCCACACATCTCCTACTCATTATGTGAGCCCATGAGAGATGGCCGAATCCCACCGAGCCTCAGTTTCTCCACCTATAAAATGGGGATAACATTCATACCCCCTTGTTAGGCTGCTCTGAGGATTAATCAAGACATCACATGCAAAGGGCCTGGTGCGTATTAACATATTAACATTAAGTACTCGGTAGGATACAGCTTCAAGAGTTTACAATACAGCTCAAGAGAACACAAATATGCTCTACTCATTAACTGGCTGGTGGGCACATATGTAGTATTTGTCTATACGCTGTACATATACACACACACACACGCTGTCTATATATATATATATATATATATATATATATATATATACATATACATATAGGTATATACACTTTTTCTATTTGCAAGCACTTGGGAATGTATTGTTATCTTACAGTCGTTTGAAAAAAAGGGGATGGGGTGGGGGGAGAGGGGAAAGTGGGTGATGGGCATTGAGGAGGGCACTTGTTGGGATGAGCACTGGGTGTTGCATGGAACCCAATTTGTCAATAAATTATACTTAAAAATAAAAAGAAAAGAAAAGAAAGAAAAATTTTTAAAAAGGGACAATTTTTTTTAAATGTGGGCATTAGGTGTCTGGTGCAGAAGAAGCGTGCAGAGAGACCTCCTTCACTGTCACTTTTTGAAGGTTGTGCTGTAAGGCTTCTACTACCTCATCCAAAAACTACTTCATTGGGTTATCCAAAATGGTTTCCTGTCTTCAAATTTCCTATTTATTTATTTGTTTGTTTTTGAGAGAGAAAGCAAGAGTAAGGGGCAGAGAAAGAGGAAGAGAAAGAGAAGGTCAAGCAGGTGCCATACTGTCAGCGCAGAGCTCGACACAGGGCTCGAACCCACAAATCATAAGATCATGACCTGAGCTGAAATCAAGAGTCAGATGCTTAACCAACTGAGCCATCCAGGTGCCCCAAATTTTCTATTCCTATTACTAAAATAAAGGTTCGCATCACACATCTCCAAAGAAAATTCTTTGCTACTGGTGCTTTCTGCTTGCTCTCCTTGCTGTAGCTAAGTGCTCCGTTATTGAACTTTATATAAACATGAACTTGTGGGAGTGGATATCTAGGGCAACCTCCTCTGGAGGCAGTGTGGTAATGACCACAAAATATTGTAACGTCGTCTACCCTTTGGCCCACATTAGGGAAACTATCTACAGAAAGACTCACACAGGTAGACAAAGGATGTACAAGAATATCGATGGCAGTCTGACATTTAAAAAAGAAAGGAAGAGAAAGAAAGAAAGAAAGAAATGAAGGAAGAGAGAAAAGAAACAAAGGAAGAAAAGGAAGGCAGGGAGGGAGGAAAGAAAAGAAAAGAAAAAAGAAGAAAGGAAAGGAAAGGAAAGGAAAGGAAAGGAAAGGAAAGGAAAGGGAGAAAGAGAAAAAGGGAAGGAAGAAAGGAAAGGAAAGAAACTTTGAGATGGTGTTTGTTGATGGTGCCTCCGTTTTTGAAATTATGTCAAAATCTCATATTTATTTTTTAACTTTATTTATTTATTTATTTTGAAAGAGACAGAGACAGCACGAGTGGGGGAGGGGGAGGGACAGAGAATCCCAAGCAGGCTCTGCACTGTCAGTGCAGGGCCCGACATGGGGCTCAAACACACAAACTATGAGCTCATGACCTGAGCTGAAATGAAGAATCAGACGCTTAACTGACTGAGCCACTTGGGCGCCCCTTCATCTTGTATTTAAAAATGCTCTGATAACTATTAAAGACAGTTAAGGTATGTCTACCTGTGCAGATATATGAAACAGTGTCCAAGATATATAGGGCATGAAAAAAGTTATGTGTGTTAAAAACTTGGAAGTGAAATGGTGGTTTGCTTTCAGGTGTGGAACTGGGGCTTGGAAGGGGGAGGAAGGCTGACTTTTTTCCTTTCATTTTTTGTTCCCTTTCGTATTACTTTTTTTTAGCTAAAATGTAAGTCAAAATAAAATAAAGCAGACATTCTGATGAACGAAAGAGGTGATCCCACAGGACAGCATTCAACTCCCTAGGGGTGGAGTTGACTTTATTCTTTTGCAGCCATCGGCCCCACTCCAAACTTCTCCCAATCTGCATTTTTCCCAACTAGTCAATCCTTCCCTGTAGGCTCCAAACAAAGACACCATTGTTTCCTCTTCTTCAATCAAGATGGGATTTGTTTGCCTTCCAGTCCCTCTCAATGTGGTCTGATTGGAAGATAAGGCCAGAGGGCGTCCCAAGGGGTGGGGCAGATACTGCAGCTTTGGCCAGTGCCCCCCTCCCCACTTCCCTGACCTCGAGAATCTAAATTCCTTTGCTCCTCTCCCTGGAACTCAGAAGCTTCCACAGGAACAACAGGTGCCTTGAACGGACTCCTTCATTCGAGTCATAAAGTTATAATCAACATGGGTTATACGCCATGGCACCCCCCCCCCCCCCCCACAAAGGCTGCACTGGAGACCCCACGGATGCCTGTGTCCTTTTCAAGCTGCTTATAGTGGCTCATACTTTCTGGTCTACATTGGCTGGAGACTTTTACAGAATGAGTAGCCATTTTCCAAACAAGAAAAATAGAATACTTTCAATAAAGGCTGTACTTGTCGGAAGAGCCTGGTGCACCTGTTGGGAGCAGTAAACAATGCCCAGACCGCACCTGACACGCCGTAGCCCTCAGTGTGGTTCTGCGTTCCCAGCAGGCTCCCAGGTGGTGCTGGTGCTGCCGGTTCAGGAGTAGTGAGGGTGGGCACTTGGTGCGGAGTCTGGCACATGCAAATACCGGCTATTATGTTTTATTCTAGAATACAGATCTCCCCCACCAAAAGCAAACCATTTCCTTCCATGGATGGCCATTCTTAGGAGGCATCCCAGCTGGCTCAACCTAAACACTTAAACAAATCCAAAAGAATCTTCTCTAAAAACAGGCCCATGATGTTTTTCACAGGCTGTGAACTAGATGTGCGTTCGTTTCTTTAAAGCTCATGGCTCCCTCTCTCCATTCTGACCATAATCTCCCATGCTGGCCTCAGTGGTCCTGTCAACCCCACTTAAATACCATGGTTTCCTCCACTATGTGCGTAGCGGATGCTGCTGGTCCCCTACGCTGACCCCCTTTTCTGAGCTAGTGCTTCATTCTCTATCTATCATGTGTGTGGATAGCTAACAGCTCCCGGCTGTCCCCTTCTCCAAGGAATGGGCACTGGGCAATTGACATCTGAGCCAAGGGGAAAGGCAGCCCTCAGCCAATGTCTGACATAAAAGTGCCCGCCACTGGCCTATAGTGCCATTCACACCCAGAACCCCCGTGGGACCGGGCTGAGGCCAGACTCCCCGTGAGACCACCTCTCTGCTTCCCCCTCCCTTCCAGGTTTCGTCTGACAGCCCTCCCTCAATAAATCATTTCATAAGAATCACCATCTCAGAATCTGCTTCTAGGGAACCCGACCCAGGACAATTTGGATTGAAAAACAGCCCCTTGTTTGCTGATCTACTTCCATGAAATGTTACACAGGTTTTTTGCACCAGTTTCTGTCTCCCAACCTTGAATCAGATGTCATTTGACTAACATCCCCCCTCCCCATCACACACACACACACACACACACACACACACACACACACACTCTGAGTTACTTTTTTCTTGGTGAAGTCATCCAAAAAAGACATCTTAATCTTTTCTTTCATCCACTTGGATATTAAGTAAGACATTTACAGGCTCTGGTTTCCCTGGGTCTCTTCCGAAATGTCTCCTGTTCTGAGTCTTTCCTTGGATGCCCTGTCCCTCTTAGCATGTGACAGGAGATGTGGGGGAGGATGGATTAATCCTGGTTCTCTATGCCACTCTCTTTGCCCGCCTCATCGATACTGTAGCTACAATTCTCAAAAGAAGGGTCCTGAGATCCCAGATACATCTTTAGTCATGACTGGGGGTGCAGGGGTGGCTCAGCCGGTTGAGTTGTCTGACTTTGGCTCAGATTATGATCTCGAGGTGAGTTCAAGCCCCACATCGGGCTGCTGTCAGCGGGGAGCCCACTTTGGATCCTATGTCCACCCCCACCCCCCCACCCCCGCCCCTCTCTGGCCTTGTGCTCTCTCAAAAATAAACGTTAAAAAAAAAGTTTAAAAAAATTAGTCATGACTGGTCTAATCAGCCTGTAAGCAAACATACCCTTCACTCAACTGCTGTCTGCTATACCTGTGTTAACACTGTCCACATCTTTGCTTCTGGTCTAAATACATTTACTTGTAACAGTCAATAGCAAAAATCCAACCTTCATCTCTCAAACAAGACCCGAAACTGCAGACTTCTGTTAAGATCTTTTGGAACCAGAGAGGTTGTTCACATGAACCTTAAAAATGTTTGAGGGGTGCCCGGGTGGCCCAGTCAGTCAAGCGCCAGACTTTGGCTCAGGGCATGATCTTGTGGTTCATGGGTTCAAGCCCCACGTCATTTAAAAAAAAAAAAATTTTTTTAATGTTTGAGAATCCCAAATTTTTGCTCTTTTTACTGATTCATGGATTAACCCTTTTGTAAAGAGCTCAAGAGATGGCAGGGTGGCCCCTCACACCAGGACCTTGGTCTGCTCCTCCAGGTCCTGGCATGGGGATGTCCCCACAGCCAAGACTCCTTTTTCAGTTTGCTACCACCTAATTTGTCAGTAAGCCCTTTCCTCCCTCCTCATTCTGGTCCATTATTACCTGGAGGCACATCTCCAGCAGCAAATAAACCAGGGCAGGAAAAACAGGTTCAAGACATTTTCATAATTCTATCTGTTGATCACTTTAAGACTCAAAATTAGGGGCGCCAGGGTGGCTCAGTCAGTTTGGTGTTTGCCTTCAGCTCAGGTCATGATCTCGCGGTTCACGAGTGCGAGCCCCGCGTTGGGCTGTGCTGATAGCTCAGAGCCTGAAGTCTGCTTCCGATTCTGTGTCTCCCTCGCTCTCTGCCCCTCCCCCATTCACACTCTGTCTCTCTCCCTCTCAAAAATAAATAAACATTAAAATTTAAAAAAAGGAAAAAAAAGAGTCAAAATTAGGATTTAAAAATTTTTAAGTCATTACCTGTAGATTCGACCTTATAGTCAGGGCTGTCCAACAGAAATTAAAATGCAAGCCACTTTGTAGCCTTAAAATGTCCAGTAGCCTCATTAAAAGCGGTAAAAAGAGAACAGGTGAAATTAATTCCAACGATATATTTCGCTTAACCCAACGTATTCAAGATATTCCCATTCCAACAGGGAATCAACATTAAAAACCGAGATGTTTTGCATTCTTATTTTGCATCAAGTCTTCAAAATCTGGTATCGGTTTTCCACTTATCGACACGTCTCAATCAGACCAGCCACATGTGGGGGGGGGTCTCACCCATTACATGTGGCCTGGGGCTGCTGTGCTTTTTACCTTCTAGATGCCCCCCTCCCAGAGGAGAAACCGTGAAGCTCTTTGGGAAGGCCCTGGGTGGAAGGCATTATTATTCACCAATGTCAGCAATTTTCAGCCCCTCCCGGGGTCACTAGAAATTTCACGTTTGAGGATCAAGAGACAGAGGAGCTCAAGAGTCGGAGACACAGGCCATCTTCTTTCTTGCTCACCGTGGGAATCTTGGCACCATTGAACACACACACACAGACTCCTCTGCGACCTGCTAAACCCCAGGCTGCAGTGTGCAGTTTCTGCCAGGCCCAGGTGTCCCTTTATCTCACCTTCCTGCAGAGCAAGCAGGCTTCCAGAAACCGAAACGGGGCAAGGCCGGTGAGGCCCCGGTCTTGGGGAGAAAATTGGGGACGGCAGCGGGAGGCAAAGGGGACAGACAAGGGGACTTACGGGAAATAGAGGACCATGAACTTCGGCACCAGCCGGTCTGGTTCCCAATTCCACCATCCATGGTTATCTGACCTCCCTGAACCTGGTCTCCTCATCTATTAAGTGGGCCTAATTGACTCCTTGGGGTTGTATGAAGTAATAGATAAATGCTGAGGGCCCAGCATGAAGGAAAGTGGCTACTTGTAGCTCGCTGCCATCTGAGGAAGCTGAGTCACCCTCTGTGGGGACTCCCAGTCTCTGCCGAGTCACCCTCCTTACTTGCGAGCCCTTTTTCTCCCTTAGAGGACATCGTCAACACCCCACCCCAAGCCCCCAGCCTACCACCAGGTCATCTCAGTTCCAGTAATGTCAGTGGCTTCCAGCATCTCTCTGTTGGAGGAGATTCCCCAGGAGACACCGGAGACCTTCAAGGGGCTGGGGGGGAGGAGCTGCCTAGGACCTGAGGGTCCCAGGATGGACCCCCATCAAGGAGGGATGGGAGTGACAGGATAAATCCCCCAGCTTTCTTGCCCCTGGAACAATTCTGTGGTACATTCTACGTGGTTCTTCAGAGGACCCCCAGTGGGGTTGAGCCCCAGGTGCGCACGGTGACACCCTGCTCAATAGCTTGCTCTTATTGGCTGTCTTCCCCTCCCCACCTCCCCTCCGTAACCCCTCACTATGCCCCCTGAGATCACCCCCAAAATAAACCGCTTACACCCAAATCCTTAGGTCAGGGTCTGCAACCCAAATTAAGACACTCGGCACCTGCAAGGCCCTTCCTCCCCGTCCAGCTGTGGAAATCTGGCTCATCCTTCAAGGTCAGCCAAAAGACACCTCCTCTGAGAAGCCTCCCTGATGCCCTGTCAATGCACGTTCCAGGCCTCCCCACTGGCATACCTATGCTACTTTTTCTTTTGTTTGACACCTCTTGTTTTTCTCATGTGACAGTCAGATGTCTGATTTCTCCCCAGGTTGGCTGAGCTCTCCATGAGCACAGAGGGGAGTCTAGGGCCTGTCCCACAGCAAGGTCTCAGGAAACCTCTGCCAATTATTTGAACTTTTGCTACTAATAATATTTAATATTTACTATGTGCTTACAATTATTGCCCTGAGACCTCACAATTATTATTTTAGGTTACAGGTCCCAAAATTATGCCCATTTTAGAGATGGACAAACTAAGGCCAAAAAAAAAAAAAAGATAAGTAATTTAGATACGGTTGCATAGTCAGCTAACTCAGATCTGTAGCTTTTAATCAGTACGTGACTGGGTGAATTTGCAAACTCTTCTCGGAGAAGCAGTCCCTGATATTTCCATTAATGGAGAGTCAACTCGGTCACAGATGAGGCAACCCCACTGGCTCACTGCTTACTCCAGCTGAAGGTACTCACAGCCAGCAACGCTCCCTGAGACTCTTCACTCTGTCTTAAAGGCCAGGGTCAGGGAGTGACCACAGCGCCCACCAGGCAAGTTTCAGAAGAACAAGACCGTGTCCTCAAGGACATCCTCAGACAGAGATGGAAAGCCGAGAAACAGTCCAGAGCAACCAGGGACAGAGGACTGAGTGAGTGGCCCCCAATCTCCTCCAGCCCCTCGGGTCGGCTGTCTACGAAGTCAGATTGGTAGCTACCCGATGAGTCCACCTATAGCCTTGGGTCCTCCACCCCCTGCAGGACTCCCCACATCCTACAGAATGCTCTGCCACCCCAGAGAACCCTCCGCCCACCCCAACCTAAGGTGCCAACCTGACCACACAGAGATCAAACTTGAACTGATTCACTGGTGCTAGGGACTAAAAAAAGAAGCCTTGTATCCAGCCCGGAAGAGTACACACCATCGGATTCCATTTCTATCATGCCCAAAACCAGGCCCGGTAATCAATGCTGCTACAAGTCACACTAGTGGTGCCTCGTGGAGGGAAGGCGATAGTGACAGAGGGAGGAGCAGGAATTCTGGGCACAGGGCGTATGGTAGCCCTCCTTACCCGGGGGTTCACTTTCAGTGATTTCAGGTACCCGTGGTCCACTGTGGTCCGGAAGTAGACGGTCCTCCTTCTGACATAACATCAGAAGGTCAGTAGTATCCTAACGCTACATCACAATGCCTAGGTCATTCACCTCACTTCATCTCATCACGTAGGCATCTTATCATCTCCCACATCACAAGAAGGGGGAGTACAGCACAATAAGAAACTTTGAGAAAGAGAGACGACATTCACTGAACTTTTATTACAGTATATGGCTATAACTGTTCTATTTTATTACCAGTTATTGTTGTTAATCTCTTATTGTGCCTACTATATAAATTAAATATTATCGTAGGTATGTATATATAGGAAAAAGCATAGAATATGTAGGGTTTGGTACCACGTGTGGTTTCAGGCATCCACTGAGGTCTTGGAACGTGTCCCCACGGATAAGGGGGTACTGCTGTATTCTGTTTCTTGGTCTGGGTGCTAGTTATATGGGTGTGTGTTCACTCTGTAAAAATTCCTGAACTCATCAAACTATATGCTTCTGATTTGTGTGCTTTCCTGGATGCAAAAATCCACTTCACTAAAGGTTTTTTAAAAGGAAAAGAGAAACTTTTGAGTATTCCAGCCCACTCTCTAAGGTGGGGGACACTCTTCCCAGGCCGGGCAAACAGCTCACAGCCAGCAATCTAAGAACAAAACAGTGTCATAGGAGCTATAAAAGAAATCTGAATACACAGGATCGGAGAAGGGTCCTGTGTGAGGACTGAGGAGGGAGGAGTAGACATTTTCCCATCCCACCAAGATGCCAGAGGAAACCCCAAACTCTGAAAGGGCTTGAGGATCAGGAGACTATATATAGTAAATTCTATGAGGCTATAGGGAGAATGGGTCATGACCAGGTTGGGGTTGAATGGTTAGGATGGGATGGGTTGAAATGAGATGAAATTAAAGAGGATGGAGATGGGATGGGGAGGGGTTGGGGGGTAAGGGGTGGGGCAGGGAGGGGGTGGGATGGGATGGGGATGGAATGGGGATGGAGACAGGACAGGTTGGGATGGGGAGGGGTGGGGTGGGCTGGGGTGGGCTGGGGTGGGCCAGGATGGGATGGGACCAGACCGGAATTTGAAAATGGAACCCGGATTGTAAAGAGCTTTATATGAAGCCCATCAAGATGAGGAGTTGGGATTTCATCTTGCCCAGAGTTGGAGAATTTTTAGCAGGGCAGGGGCACCCTTAGTATTGTCCTCAAGGGATCCTTCTGGCCGGTGTGGAACTATGGGCCTCAAGGAGAAGCCTAGAGGCCAGATGTTTCTAAATTAAACTAACAAGATTTTACCCAGTCAGATGGGCCAGAGGAGAGCCGAATGGGCACTCCCAGGATTCTCTGTGAATTGAGCTGGTGAGGACCTAGATCCATGCTCAAGTCGGGGAACTCCAGAAGGTCCAAGGGAAGGAAAACACTTGCCCGCTTCACAGAGGAGCTGAGCGTTTCCTCCTCTTTCTGAGCTCTCAGGACCTGATTCTGAGACAGCTCACACCCCAACAAAGGAGGAAAAGACACCACCAGTGGGACCACAAGAACCCATTCTAGCAGGCAGCCGGACGAGGGCTGAATGAACTATGCCCCCCGCGTTGCACCAGACGTCACAGCCCAGAACGCTTCCAGCCAGGGATCTGTCTTAAATGGCCCCAGAACTTGGACCATCATCACATCTCTTACAGAGGCAAACAGCCTCAGAAAAGGGGCTTGCCTGGCCCACCACAACTCAGCCGGCTGGTGGCACAACCAGGAGCTGGACCGAGATGCACTGGCCCCAGATGCCCCATCCTGCAGTCTTTCCAGAAATATGACACTGCTCCAAGCTCCCGATTTAGTTCTTTGGTGGAGAGGGAGCAGGAGCTCTGTCGGCCAGAATAGCGAAAGCAACCGCGAAGCACACGCCCCTTCCTCACCTGTATGCGTGCGGACGTGCCTCTTCAGGTCAAAGGTGTCGTTGAAGCCCTTGCCACAGAAGGTGCACAGGTGTCTCTTCACCTGGTTGTGGCACTTGAGGTGGCGGTTGAGCATGCGCTGCAGGCGGAAGCCCTTGCCACACAGCTCACAGCTGTGAACCGCCGGGTCGCTGCATGTGCCTGTGGTGAACTGGGACAGAGAGAGGGGGGGTGAGGGCCCCGGCGCAGGCGGGCACCCCCAGTGGGCTCAGCCCGGAGCCCACCTCCCCGTGTGGCCAGGCTGCGGCTCCTGACCCCTAAGAACTTCCAAGCGGGTTTTGGGGAAGGTGAAAGAGATCACTGGCTGCTCCTCCCAGCATTCATTCTCCCCTTCTTCCTGAGAACAGACTTCTTCTTTTTTTAAAAATTTTATTTTGAGAGACAAAGCACGAGCAGGGGAGGGGGTAGAGAAAGAGGGAGAGAGAGAACCCCAAGCAGGCTCCCCACTGTCAGCACAGAGCCCGATGTAGGGCTCAACCTCACAAAAGAGAGATCATGACCTGAGCCAAAATCAAGAGCCGGACACTTCACCGACTGAGCCATCCAGGTGCCCCCCACACACACACACTTCCCTTCACCTTAGAACAGACTTGTGTTCCCTGCCCCCAGCTAAGTGTCTATACTTGCCAGCCTGATAGCAAGTCATGGCCGCAGGATGGGCAGGCCAATGAAAAATACACTCCTCTCTGGGGGAAGATGGGGCCCTCTTCCTCCTTTTCTCCTTCCTGCTGGCTACACCTCCAACTGCCCCTTTGGACCATGACAGGGAAGCCAGTGCTGAGGATGGAAGAGCAGAAAGAAGGGAGTCCAGGTCCTGATGATGTCATGGAGCCCGCCGTAGAGTCCCCAAAGACAGCCACAATCCACTCCTTCCTCCCCACGCCTGCATGCTGCTCTATTCATCAAGAGACGGAAACCATTTCCTCTCCCCTGGGATGGAGGCAAGTTCTAGGTCTTAAGAGACTTTGCAGCTTCTATATGTTCCCTCGTGGAAGCCAGCTGCCATGTAAGATGTCCAAAGCCACCGTGCTGTGAGGAAGCCCAAGCAACCGGTGGCCAGTGGCCAGTGGTCCGGTGGCGTTGGACAGCAAGGCCACTCGGAGAGGCACTGATGTGCCAGATATGAATAAAGCCTCCCTGGACCTCCTGGCCCAGCCCATGGCAGCCACCGGCTAAGTGACTCTGGCCAGTGCTACCCACAGAACTGCCTGGCCATGCCCCAGCTCCTGATCCACCAAAGTATCAACAACTAAAATGATCATTTGGGGAAGGGACTTGGTCAGGATCCCACAGCTGCATTATCAGCAAAACAATAACCAAACCCCAGGCCCTGGGCTCCCAGTCTTGTGGTCCATCAACCATGCTGGCCGCCTCTAAGGAAGAAAATTGAATCTATAATTAAGTGGTGAAAAACACCAGATCTAATATATTCATCAAAGGTTTCTTAGTTACCAAACCAGATCATTTAGAAGCTTGATCCAATTGCTCTACTACTTATAAAAGGGCCTAATAACCTTATTTTCATACAAACATCATTAGCAGGAAGACTTGGTCCTTGCCTGGCTCCACACACCTCCCTAGCCTCCAACACCAACCACCCCTCCACCCAGGGTATTGCCCTCCACTAAGACCCAGCTCAACTGTTGGGTTGATGTAGCTAGCTTCTCTGCAGCTTCTGCCCAAAACTGGTTTCCTGTACCCCTAAGACCAAGGCCCTTAAACCCCAGCGTGCACACGGATCCCCTGGGGGGCTTGTTAAAACACAGGTTCTGATTCAGGAGGTGTGGTGGAGTCTAGACGCGGCATTTCTAACCAGCTCCCAGAAGATGCCACTGTGGCACAGACCATCCTTGAGACATGAGGCAGTTCAGTACTTGATTCCACTACTTCCAGAAGGTTCCATCATGCACAGATGTTTCATCATAGTTCATCTGGTTTCCTCGACTAAATGCCTTTGCAGAAGCCAGGAAGTGTTTGTGCACATTTCTGCCCCCCACACCCCAAGCTCAGACTCAGGCCTGTGCACAGCGTGTTGATGGGCAATGGCTCACAGGTGGCAAAATACAAAGAGACTTGTAGAAGGCACAAGACCCCAGAACAGGGTTTTTCGGTCAGCCTCCTTGTCTGCTTGGAGCTTAATTTGTCTCAGCTGACACTGGAGTGCCCTCTCTGCAACAGGCCCTGTGCTCAGAGCTGGAAGCAATACAGTCACCAGGATGACATCCCAAGAAGCTGCCAGTCTAGTAGGGAAGGAGATCAGTCAAAAGGCCCCTGATATCTGGGAAGCCCAAGGGCACAATGGACACCTCAGAGAGGCACCTACCCCAGACATAAACTGTGAGGGAAGGCACTTCCAGAGGAAATGAGCTCCTCAGCCAAAGATGAGGAGGAAGAGGAGGGCAATGGCAAAGAATATTCCAGAAGAGGGCAGTGGGAAAGAGAGAGACTGTGTGTGGTTCCACATGGCTAGCCTGAGCCATAGAGCTGTGGTAGCAGAGCAGGGCAGTGTCCTCCTTGGGGCTCTACCTCAAAAGGCAGAGGGGCCCCTGGAAGCTACAGTGGAGGACAGCCTCGGGGGTTGGGTTGTTGACCCAGTGGGTAACCATCCTGGGCCTCCAACTCCCACGTCCCACCTCTGCCCTGAATCCCCCAAAGAGGGTTGGGCCTGGCATTTGTCCTGAGGGAGACCCAGCTGAGCCCAAGACTTTCCTATTTCTGTCGCCAGGACAGGTCAGGTCTTCTCCTTGCCCAGAAGTCCCCATTTTGGTAATTTCAACCCTTGCAGGGATGTGAAAAGACTAAATATGGCCCAAGTCTTCGCAAACTGAATACCTGGAGCTCCTTGAGGCCATGTCTACACAGGAAAAAGGCCATTGAGAGCTAGCAAGTGCCTAATAAAGCAGAACATAGACAACTGACCCAGGTAATTTGATTAAGAATGTGCAGAAAGCTAGAACTGTCTTCCTGCAGAATGTTCTTAAGGACTTGCCAACTTATAGTCCAAACCCAAACTCCTGTTTACTTTCTATTACAGTCCCAGATGAAAACTTCAAATCACTGGCATTATTTTGCTTGAAAAGAATAAAATCTTGAAAGATAGAAAGGAGATTAGTGACATTTTGAGGGAGTGCAGGGCCAATGGATCATCTGAGCAAGCTACAGAATGCCTTTTAACACAGGAGAAAACATGATAATGGGGGAGGAGACTGAGGACTAACCGCCCTCCCCCAGTCCAAGGGGGAGTTTCCTTCTGGTTTTCTTGGAACAAAATAGAAATTCTCCAAATGTGCCTCAACAAAGGCAATTTTTTCACTTCTCCACCATCATATACATCCCCATTCCACATGATGGAAAACTGAGCCAGCACCCAGGGGTTCATTTGAGGGAATTTCCCTAAGGTGCACCCTCCAATCCCTGAAGCACTGTCTGCCACCTCTCTATACCTATGACCAATCCAGCACCCAGACATTAACAAATTCTATTTGAAGCCTTAAGAGAGCCTTGTTGAAAGATCTAAGATGAACTAATGGCAAAAGATCATGGCTGAAGAAGCCAGCTTCTGCCAGACTGTTTCACTTCTCAGAAAGGAAGGAATATTTGTAGGATAAATTCCTAAATGTGAAATTTATCCCACAGAGTGTATTTCACACATCAGGTACCCTGAAATTCCATCTGTAACGGCAAAAGGCCAGGAAATACCTATATGTCCGTCAAGAGGGACTTTTATTTTTTTTTTTTTTTTTTTTTTTTAATTTTTTTTTTCAACGTTTTTTATTTATTTTTGGGACAGAGAGAGACAGAGCATGAACGGGGGAGGGGCAGAGAGAGAGGGAGACACAGAATCGGAAACAGGCTCCAGGCTCCGAGCCATCAGCCCAGAGCCTGACGCGGGGCTCGAACTCACGGACCGCGAGATCGTGACCTGGCTGAAGTCGGACGCTTAACCGACTGCGCCACCCAGGCGCCCCAAGAGGGACTTTTAAAAGATGCTAGAACCATATAATCAAAACAGCTAGAAAAAGGAAAGAGTATCAGCTGCCAGACACATGAGTGAGCCCTCTGATGTCCAGCCCAGTCAAGCCCCCAGAAGACTCCAGGCGGCTGCCATCTGACCGCAACCGCAAGAGAAACCCCGGGCAAGAATGGCCCAGCTAAGCCCAGTCAATCCTCAGAACTCGAATTCAGAATAAATTAAACTACTAAATTTGGGGTAATTTGTGAAAGAGCAATGCGTAACTGGAACAGTAAGAGATGTAGCACATTCTCTCCAGAACATCAGATCTGCCACATTTCCTAATGTTCTCTCCCAGGATGGGCTGCAGGGTACAGACAACACATCTGATTCCTGGAATGACATCTCATGGGTTAGAGGGCCAGCAATCCCTCCCCAGGTCACACGTCAGCTCACTGGGCCATCTTTACAATGTTTACGCACGTTTTTTGTTTTTGTTTTTTTTAATGTTTATTCATTTTTGAAAGAGAGAGACAGAGAGAGCAGGGGAGGGGCAGAGAGGTATACACAGAATCCAAAGCAGGCTCCAGGTTCTGAGATGTCAGCACAGAGCCCGACGCAGGTCTTGAGCTCATGAACCTCGAGATCATGACCCGAGCTGAAGTCGGATGCTTAACCCAATGAGCCACCCAGGTGCCCCGTACACAGGTTTATACCTAACACTGAACCTCCTAAAAGTTCAAAATAAGGTTAACCAGTCTTACCTTGTTACTCTGCAAGTAGACCCAAACTAGTTACATCTTGGCTATCTTAGTTACAAAATGAGAGTGCAGTGAACAGACAAGAAATGCTGAGTATCAAATAAAAACCTAGACCGGCTGTCATCTATTTGCGAGATGTCATTTAATACCCCTGAGCCACAATTTCCCACGTGTAAAAATGATAAAATGGCAAGGCACCTGGCTGGCTCAGGTGGTAGAGTGTGCAAGTCTTGATCTCGGGGCTGTGAGTTTAAGCCCCGCATTCGTGTAGAGAGTTTTAAAAATGATAAAATGGTATTAGATGAGCCATCTTCAGAAGTATGAGGATCTGAGAGCACAGTTCTTTTCCTTTTTCTTAAGTTCAAGCCCTGATCCACCACTTACAGTCTGTGGGACGTAGGCAGGTAACTCCCCCTCTCTAAGCCTTAATTTCATAACCCGTAAAATGTGGACAATAACTATATTTGCCTCTCAGGATTATTAAGGAATCAAATAAGAAAAGCTACTTAAAAAGGACCTGATGGTCAATAACTTGTCACTCTTATAGACCAGTTCCAAAGTTCTGGGATCCTAAGTAAAAGGTAATTGGTCAAAATCCCTTGACTCTCCATTGGCCTTGTGAATTTTCTCTCTGATTGGGAAAAAGAAGAGAAGTGACCTTCAATGTGAGCTGCCAACTCCCAGTCCTTCCTCCACGACTCTGAAATCCAAAAATGCTCTGAAAACCAACATTCTCACATATCTCGTGTTAGCAGTAAAACCGGACCTGAGCAGACATGAAGCTGTGCAGACTTGATCCCATTGGGGGTCAATATTCATGTGTTTTGATATGGAAATTACTAACATGTTTAATTATAGGCTACTGCTCCAGACCTGCCAGGGTGGCATATGCACCATGCCACCTTCTGGAAAAGCTTGACAGTCTCACCCTTAATCCAAAAGCAACACTTTGCAAAAGGCTTACTAATGAAATGGGGAAGCTACCGTGGACAGTGGGAGAGGACATCAATCTGGACATTAATTCAGGGCAAGAAAGAGGAAGAGAGACTGAGTGGTTCTCCAACCCCATGGCTGGGCGCTTTCTTGCTTGCTGTCCTGTTTTCTGCAGGACCTTGGCTTTCATTTTAAAAAACACACAAGGTTCCCCTCTAGTTCTTCTTTAAAAAAAAAAAAAAAAAAAAAAAAAAAGTCTTTGCAGTAAAAACAAACTGATCATTGTATCAGGGCTGTGGAAAACTTCAGGAGTGTCGGGGGAGGTAAGGACTTAGGCTGGCCCCCAACCAACTTGAAAGCTGGCTAAGGTCACTTACCTGTCAAACTTCTAAACCAAAAAAAAAAAAAAAAGAAATGAAAATCCTTTATTGTCTGTTGATGCTTCCACCAGACAAGTCTATTAAAGTATTAATGGTCCTATTTCCTGTGGGAGAGTACTGCGTCCAGGCCACCTTGTGGGGGCCGTTTGGACAAGATTTCCAACTGACACATTTGCTATGCTTCAGCATTAACACATGCTAAGCACAGAGCGCCTGGCTGCCTCAGTTGGTAGAGCACGGGACTCCTCATTTTGGGGTGGTGAGTTCAAGCCCCATGTTGGGCATACAGATTACTCAAGAAACAAAACAAAACATGCTAAGCATATTGCCCAATTCCTTTGGGACAAAAAACTCCCTCCTGGTCCCTGTACCATTTCTTTAGACTTCACCGCTCTGCTATATGGTAGAATGGAGAACCTTCTCGAATGCGGAGATAATGAAGAGTATCCTTAGAATCCAGAAAAAACTGAGGTTCCAAGAGATCTAACCTGCTCTTGGTCACCTGACTTATCGGTGCGCACACTGAGATTCTGGATGTGGCCTGCTGTCTGCAAAACTTGTGCCTACACTTCCCCTGGACAGGCCCACGGGTCTGGGCATGATGTGGGGGAAAGGGAGGGGATGAATCCTATTGTTTGTCTCCTATCACAGCTTCCTGTCAGACCATCAATGCTAATGGCTATGGTGTCAAGGATACCTCCTACAATGCAATACAGCAACCCTAAAAAAATAAGGATCCTTGGGTTGAGCTTTGCTACTAAAAACTGTGATAAATTCAATGAACACACCTCCCGCCCCCCTCCCCCCAGGGCTTTACCTTTCTTTCCTTGCAAATGAGGGGACTGGACCACACAAGCTTTAAAGTTCCCTGTAGTGGATCCTTTGGATGGACACTCTTCTCAGCAACTATTTCTACTTTTTCTGGTGCGCCTTCCAGTACTGCAGAGGCTAAAAAGCTACAAACTGCATTTCCCAGACCCCTTTACAGCTACAGGTTCTAGATGTCACTGGGGTTCCACCAATGACCCACACTATCAAGAGGTTTGAATTTGGGCCTGAGTTAACTGGACAGAGGCAGGCACATGGCAATCACTCTATACTCTGCATCAGTCGGTAGCCATAGAGGCAGAAGGTGGACCTCCCTTGGTGGCCCAGTTCTGCAGTGTGGCTCTGGGAGTTCAATCCTGGTTCTTTGTCCATTTACTACCCTATCATTAACCATTCTCAGCTGAAGCTAACTACAGTGGTTTCTGTTGTCTGCAGCTAAACCCACTTCACCTATGTTCAAATTAAAAGCTGGTGCAATTAACACTTACATGGGTTCCCCCATTCCTTTTCCCCCTTTTAATTAATCTGGCCTTTTTTGAGCATCTAGTCCAGATATTTCCCCAGATTTACATTTTCTTCTCACCTATTTTCCTCCAAATGCTGTCATTTACATCTAGGGACTGTTGATTCCTTCTTCCCCGCCTATACTTCTGTCCTATGTTGACCTATGTCCTGCTATGAGTCAGGCATTACTGTACCAGGTGCTGGGTATACAAAAAGCCCAGGAGGAATGTTCCTTGCCTTTGGTGGGTCTAGAGTCAAGAAGAGGAGCCTGGTCAGCCAAATGTAAGGGACATGGTTAGTGAGTTACAATGGGGGTGGGGTGAGGGGCATCCAATTCTGTCTTATGAGATAACAGACAATAGGTAAGGAGTTAGGGACAGAGCTATGTTCTCTTCCAAAAGCAAATGGATGGGTTTTTTAAAACTACTGAAATCCGTGATTCACAACATATTTAAAAATAAACAAGTTGGCCATAGCTATAGAATTCTGGTGACCCAACCGGTTATCTTGAAAACTGGTAAATAAAGGGAATCTTATCTGGCCTTTCCTGAATGAACTGTCTCACTGGGAACCAAACAGCAGATGAGGCAAAGTGTATCTCTGTACAAGAATATCAACTAATAAACAAAGGACAGAATATCACATCCCCTAATAACCTACAATATTTAGACCCTGAATATCAACAACTGCTGACATCACAGAGAGACAACCAAATATTATGTGCTTTCCGGATGTTAATAGGTGCCCCCCACTGTGACAGACTATTTAGCTAAAACAAATACACCTGATCAGACACCTAAAGCAGTGTTGATAGAACTTTCTGCAATGAAAGAAATGTTCTAATTTGTACTGTCCGATACAGTAGCCACTGCTCACACATGGTTACTAAGCACCTGAAATGTGGCTTGTGCAACTGAGGAACTTAATATTTAATTTTACTTAGTTTAAATTTAAATTGTCACACGTGACTTTCGCTACTACACTGGACAGTGCAGCTGCAGAACCAACTACCCACATTTAAAAAAAAAAATTTGGGGGTGCCTGAGTGGCTTAGTCGGTTAAGCGGTCGACTTTCGGCTCAGGTCATGATCTCACAGTCCGTGAGTTCGAGCTCGGCGTCGGGCTCTGTGCTGACAGCTCAGAGCCTGGAGCCTGCTTCAGATTCTGTGTTTCCCTCTCTGCCCTTCCCCTGCTCTCTCTCTCTCAAAAATAAAGAAACATTAAAAATAATTTTTTTAATTAAAAAAATAAAATAATTTTTTAATTAAAAAAATAAAATAATTTTTTTAACGTTTATTCATTTCGGAGAGACAGAACACGAGTGGGAGAGTGGCAGAGTGAGGAAGACACAGAATCTGAAGCAGCTCCAGGATCTGTCAGCACAGAGCCCGACATGGGGCTCAAACCCACTAACAGTGGGATCATGACCTGAGCTGAAGTTGGATGCTTAACCAACTGAGCCACCCAGGCACTCCACCCAATTACCTATTTAGAGAAAATCTAGGAGACCGAGGAGCATTAGCCTCTGTGGTGATGCATTCCTCAAAATCCAGATTGTTAGAAACTCTCCAAGCAAATTACTCATCTCTTCAATAATTAACTTGTAAGGAAATGGACAAGAGATGGGGGGTGGGGGGGAATGTGTAAATTAAAAGAGACCTGAAAGACATGTCAGTCAATTACAATGTATAGACATTGTGTGGACGGGACTCAGCAAACTGGGAAAAAAAAAAAAAAAAAAAGTATGAATTTATGAGACAATTAGCAATGTGAACACCATTGTTAACATGGGTGTGATCGTGTACCTTGATCTTTATCTATCACAGGCACATTCTGAGTTATTTATGGTTGAAATAATAGGATAACTGAGATTTGCTTCAAAATCACGTGTCGGGCGTTAGGTGTGGGCTGGATGGGCAGGACCAGCCATAGAAGAACGGTTGTTGGGGTGGGGTAACGGGCCCTATGCCTCTGAAAGTCTCCACAAATGAAAAATGATGAGAAAAAAAAAAGGAAAAAGACTACTGCACCTTCACATATCTGGCACTACTTGAAGACTCAGACTACAGAGCCAGGTAAAAGACCAAAAATACTTTAGAAGGAATTCTACACTCAGTTCCTTTTGAAGTATCCTTGGAAGAGGCCAAAGGAAGGGAACAGAAGGGGAAAAGGAGGAGATTCATTTGCTATTCTATACTTGCACCTGGGTCCCACCACCCACTGAGACAGGAAGGAAAAACATCAGTCAATTGACTGATTTCACTTCAGAGTTACTTAGTTTCTGATAAACCTTCAAAGGAAGGGCAATGGTGATCAGGGTGTCTGGGGGTCTCTGCTCCACAGCTAGATTCCTGCAAATGGGCCCAGGACAAAAGAGACTTAAAGCCACCTAGACCTGTCACAACCGCCTTCTCAGATGCACATGATCTACCCCCCACCCCCCCCCACCCCCAAATCTGTTTGGAAAATTACTGAATCCTCAGCAGTAAAGAGACGATTTTGCAAACCGCACTGAGGCACACAGTCAGAAGGCAGACAGGCTGGGAAGAGCCATTTTCCTAACCAGCACCTAGGACTCCTTTCCAGATCCACTCACAAGCACAACCAGATTGGCAAATCCCTAGTACCCACTGGAGGCAACAAAATACTGGAAGTTAACGAAATCTGCCATCCATCACTATTAAACTAACTTCCTACTGGCAATTTATACATGCACAGAAGTGCTAGACATTCTGCAGCCCTTATTTCATCTAACCGTCACTTCTGAGAGGCTGATTCCATTGCTTTTCCATTTTACAGATGAGGGAAGTAAGACTCAGGACAGAGGGGCCCCTGAGTGGTTCAGTCAGTTGAGCATCTGACTTCAGCTCAGGTCATGATCTCATGGCTCATGAGTTAGAGCCTTGCTTCGGGGAGCCCTCCTTCTTTCTCTCTCCCTCTCTCCCTTGCTCACTTGCACCCTCTCTCTCTAATACAAAAGAAAAAAAAAAAAAAAGACTCGGGACAGATAATATATCTCTAAGACAGTTGGTAAGATGGACCCAACTGAGGTCTTCCTTCTCAAAACCCTTCCAGAGCCCTCCTCCGCCTGCCCAAGCGCACCCCCACCTCTTGGCTTGGCCCCTTCACCACCTCATCCTGTCCCAGTTTCTCACCTCCCACTTGATCTCTGACCCAGCAGGTCCATTCTCTATCTTCGGGCACCATAGCTTTGAGTCCTTTACTGACTCAAGTTTTGGGCTCAGCCATATGCCCCTAAAGCCTGACTCTCCCCCCCTTCCCCACCCTCAAATCCACACCAAGAAACCTTCCCTGCTCAGAATTACATCTTTGCACATGCTTTAGCATTCCCTTTGCTGTAACAGAGTTAATAATTAGTATTTGTGTCTCCCCACCAACCCAGACAATCCCAGCTAGAGTTAAAGGGCACCTACCACATTCCCCTCTTTACTCATTTATTTTCACCACTCTATGAGGTAGGTTTCATTATTATTCCCATTTCACAGACAAGGAAACAGAGGCCCAGAAAGATTAGCAACTTGCCTAAAGTCACACAGCTAAGAAGTGACAAAACCAGAGGCTGGGGGCTTAACTGTTTCGGTCAAATGATTCTAGAACACCAGGCTGGGAACATTTTTATCTCCTGGCTGCCTAGCACACAGAAGGCACTCCAAAAAATTAGATGGGATGTTGCCTCTCTCTGCAGGGCACTGGCTCAAACCTGCCCCTCCTCTACTCCTCTGAGCCAGCTGCTTAGTGAGTGTCTTGAAGTTACTCAAACTCAATCATTATGCTTCATGCATGGGCCTCATTCTTGAGTGGTATTTCTTTTCTTCTAGTTAAGAAACTAATTTTTTTTTTAATTTATTTTAGAGAGAGAGAGCCCACCAGCAGGGGAGAGGGGCAGAGAAAGAGAGAGAGAGAGAGAGAGAGAGAGAGAGAGAGAGAGAGAGAGTCTTAAGCAGGTTCCATGCTCAGCGTGGAGCCCGAGGAGGGGCTTAATCCCATGACCCTGGGATCATGACCTGAGCCAAAATCAAGAGGATGCTCAACCAACTGAGCCACCAGGCGCTTGGAGAACCTAATTCTTAAGAGTCCAGCATATTTTTCACAGAACAAGAGAATTACCCAATATGCTAAGTCACGGGCAATTTGGACAGTCATTTGAAAACGGCCAATACCACAGATGATAATTCTGGAGGCTTGGAGCATCTTAACACCAAGATATCTATTTTCCGATGGAAGCTGAAAGGGAAAAGGAATCTAAGCATCCTCAGTAAACAAATAAAACTTCTCCGGAAGCTATGCTAAGGTGGAGGAGCAAACTCACCACCCCGCAGCCCTTGGGGCGGTTTGTAGGCAAGATCACAGAAATAAGATTGTGGTTTATTTATTCCTTTAATCCAGGGCTACGATGGCGCTGTTTACCTGAGACAAGAGAGAGCTCCTAAAATGCTGGTTAAGGGACTAGACCTTTCTCCCCTGCCACTTTCTTCCCAGGGTAATCTGGGAAATTGGGGGACAGAGGGGCAAACGGACCACAGTCAATCCCAAAACAACGTTGCAATTGTCCTTCCAGCCCGGTGATAAATATGCAAGTGGGACACTTAGAATTTCCTGGAGGGCAGAGCTACCAGCCTCAGGCAAACTGTCCCCTCCCACTTAACCCCATCTGGCCCAGAAAAGCCTCAGGCCAGCTGACTTTGAACCTCAGCAGCACCACTTACCACCGAGCAGCACGCGGCACCGCAGTAACCTTTAAAGAGGTCTTTTCCCGAGGATTCCAGCTCCAGCCTCTAGCCTCAATTCATAACCAAATGCACCCTAGCCCGCCCCCAAGCTAAACCCCAGGAACCAGGAATATGCATAGGGAGGGATGGCCTCGCCCAGGAAAAGTAACCTAGTGTCACCCAATCCACAGCGAACACTGGAGTTCCTCCTCCCCATACCCCCATCCCGCCCCCCCCCCCCCCCCCCCGCCCTGGGAAGCTGGGCTGCAGGACCGCCTTGGAGCGCTCCAGAATTCTCGCCCACTAAGAGGGCCTGGAGCCCGCAGAGTCCCACCAAGCTCGGAAATGGGGTCATGTGATTCCTAAAACACCACTCCCTGGCTCCAGCTGACTGAGTCAGTGGAATGGGATTCCTTAATCTTGGGGGTAGCGGATACATTTGAGCAGGCGATCATGGAAGTTCTACCCAGAAAAGCCAGATGGGTGTCCTGATAAGATGTCGCCTACAATTCTAGAAGACTAGGGGGAGGGGGTTGCTGAAGGATGGTAAGGGAGGGTAACAAACACTCCAACCCACTGGGGGCGGGGCACTGAGGCAATTTTCAGGTGAACCCTTTTATCCATCAGTTTAATTAAAGAAGATTGGAGAGGTATGACAAATTTAAAGTGCCCAGCACAGGCCTCGAGTCTAACGGGCACTCCATAATTGTCACTGGGAATAGCTGTTATTGCGAGAGGGCCACTGTGTGCCAAACTGCCGCCTCGGTCTCCAGAACGCAAGCAAGTGTGTGGAACTCAGAATTCACATAGCGCTAGGAAATGCGCCCCAGAGAACGGAATTGCTGAGAGCCTGGGTCCCTCCTTTCTGAACCCGGGAACCCCGACGGCCTGGTGATTCTTCAGGCCCTGCACACACACTGGGCTGCTGGAGGGAGGAAGCTGGGCCTGGGTCTTTTAAGCAGTTCCAGAGGCCACCCCGGCAGACTGTGCCGGCTCCAAGGCTCAGCGGCGCAGGCCGCTGGCTACCCAGCAGGCGGGAGGACGCGCTGAGCCGCCCTGGCCGAGACCCAGAGGCAGGTGCAGGAACGGCGCGGCGGGCGCGCTCGGTGCCGGGGTGCACCGGTGCCCGGGTGCGCGGGCGGGAGCTGCAGGGAGGGGCGCGGGTTCCCGGAGCCCGACGCCAGGGCGTGGTGCAGGTGGCGGCGGGGGCAGAGTCGACACCATACCTTGATTTTCGACCTAGCGACTGGGCGCTGCATCGCCGCCAGGTGTCCACCCGGGCCCTCTGCGTCGCCAGGCTCGGGGATTTCGCGCTCGGGGGCGCGCGGGGACGAGCTGCTCTCGGCGCCTCCAGGCTCCCCCGCGCTGCTGCTGCTGCCGCCGCTGCTGCTGCTACTGCCGCCGTCGCTGCGGCAGTCCTCGGGGGGTCGTGGAGCAGACGGCCCAGGCCCACTGCGGAGGGAGGGGCGGCGCCCCGACACAGACACGCGGCGTCAGGCCCGGGAGTCCGCGGCAGTTTGACCTGCGGGCGGTGCCGCCGCCCCGCCCTGGACCTGGGCACCAGGCCAAGTGGGCAACACGCGGGGGTGGACGAGAGAGTCCCCGGCTCGGCCTCCCGAGCGAGCACGGGGTTGGGGGGGGGGGGGGGGCGGCTCCTCGGTCCCATTCCCGCGCCCACAAGGAACCGAGGGCCTCGGGCGGCTGGGGACACTACGCGCCAAGTTGCCTCTCCCTGGGATGAGGGGATAGGGGTCCGACTTCAACCTACCTAGCCCGAGGGGCTGACGGATCCTGGGGCGACTCTATGAAGGCATGGGACCGAGAGGAGCCCCTACTGGCCTTCAGTCTCCCCTCCTGGGCCACCTCGTCCCGCGCTGCAGCCAACGGTCCCGCCGCCGGGCAATTACAGGCGCCCATTAGGAGAAAGGGGGCGCAGGGCGTCGCGGGTTCCCCAGCCTCTCCCTCTCCGTCTTCACGCGCCTCAAGGACCTCCCCCCGCCCCGAAAGAGGGGGCATGGGGTGGGCAGTTCGGCCCCCGCCGTGAGCTGAGGGATCCCGGACACCCCTGCCCCCACCCCGGGAGTCCCGCGCCCAGGCCCGGCCCCCGCGCGGCGCTCACCTGGGATGTAGGTGTCTGCCCTTTCCTCATCCGGGAGCTCATCCCAGCTGCGGACAGAGACCCCCGGGCTCCTCCTCTTCACCAGGAAGACTTTGGGCATGGTGTGGCCCCCTCCCCGGCCGGCGGCCCCCTTCCTGCCGGCTGCTCCCCGATAGGGGCTGCGGCAGTGACTCGGTCCCCGGCTCCCGGCGGCCAGAGCCCACCTTCCCGCCTAGCCTGCCCTCTCCCTCCGCCCCCCGCCGCGCCGCGGCCCAGGCCTCTCCCCCGCACGCCCGGCGACTCCCAGCCTCCGGGCTCGGCGACACCTATGCCTTAAATCGCGGGTGAGACCACGCCGGGAAAAAAGTTTCATAAGGTGGAATAGAAGAGACACCAGGAAACTTGGGAGTGAGCATGCGCCCTGCAACATAACGGTGTCAACAAGCTCGCTACCTGTCCGACCGGTTCCGGCGGCCGGGGCTGCCTGTTCCAGCCCTTCCTTAGGCATGAATGTTTGCAAAAGAATTTAACGTCTGATTCTTTCCCCCCCTCCCCTTTTTAAAAAGGGAAGAACGTTTTTTGATCAGCCTCTCGCCCCATTCCCCATCACGAGCACCTCAGGGCAAACTCTTAGAGGTTAGCCCCCAGGTCCGCTTCCCGGGGCGTCCATCCTAAGAGCTGGAGCTTCCTGCGAGTTGCACACACCACCACCATCCCCCGCCCCCGGGTGGATTTGTCTCCGACAAGCAAGCAAGAAAATGGCTCAGTTCCTCCGGACTTTGTGGATGGTTTCCGCGGCTAGTTGAAATCCCGGCGGGCGGAAGGGGGAGGCGGCAGGGAGATTATCCAGGGCTCTGTTCTGGTAAAGAGGGCGACTTGGGGACTCAAGATCCCCATCATTTACAACAGTCCCCCCAAATAAGCACAGTAATAATATGACTTAAAGCTCGGCAGCTTTAGAACACGTCGTTATTACTGATCTGTGCCACACAATCTGGGGAAAACAAGTCAGCTTGCTCTGCTAAAGCAGCTTCCATCCCAAGACCTACCACCCCAAGAGCCTCATCAACCCAAATAAACACACAATGGAAACAAAAGCCGAGCGCCTGTTATGCAAACGCAGCTCCGAAACAAATCTCTTATCTTTGCCCACTCCCATTACAGTCTTCACCTAACTGCCCGCTCCCCGAAATCACAGGCTGGGAAATACCTTTCCCAGTAAATGAAGACGGGCTGCTACTGGGGAGGTGGCTGGAGAGCTTTGTATTTATTTTTGGTTTTGGTTTTTCCTCTAGGGCTTTATTCGCGGAGGGGGAGTTGGGAGAGAAGGAAGAGGAGTTGGTAAGAGAAAGATGCCAAGTTTCTAAGACCAGCAGTGCCGGCGTTTGGGGCGCGCGCTGTCCCTCTCACGGCCCCTGCTCGGGTGCGCCCGGGGACGCGCAGCACTGCCTCCACCGCTGCGGTGGGCGCACCCCTCCTGTGGGTGAGCAGACTCGTGCGGACTCGGGGGCTGCCGGGGCGCGTCTCGCCAGGAGCTCCCAGGCGCCCGCAGCTCGCCCATCCGCCAGACTCACCTGTCTGTAACCCGACCCGCTGCGCGCCCGGCCCACAGGGCCGAGGAATCGACACAGCGGTTTTCCCCGTCCTCTTCCGCCCTGGAATGGCCCTTGGGGACACAGCAGCCTGGTAACGGATTTCTCGGCTCGGCTGGAGTACTCTTTCCGCGCACGGAGAGGGGGCGCAGCTCTCCTGGGTCTGCGAAGGGAAGAGAAGCGCCATGCCTCGGGGTCTGCCCTTAAGAGGTCACCCTGTCTTGGCTCAAGCCTGTCTGGACTCCAGATTTTCTGAGAACAATCAACGAAGAATGAAAAAGACTTTGATCCGGTTAAGCCGGGTGTGGAGAAGGAAGACATTTCTATAGCGGCACAAGGAAACGAGGCTTCTTTTTAGTCTTTAAGGCTGATGGCGCAGCTTCTGGGAGACTCTGAGGATGTATTTTACCTACCAACAAACTGAAGATTTTTCGGAAAGAAGGAGCTTGGTGGAATGAAAGTAAAATAAAGTAAAACTGTGAAATCACAGAATCACCTCCCATCTCAATAAAAATCTTTAGAACTTCCCTTCGTTCAAAATTCCTGATTTCATGAAAAAGTCAGCCAGCCCCATTAACATTTTTTTTTCTCTTATTGGATTTCAAATCAATGAGTGCCTGAACCACTTTGTCCTTTATCTGAAAAGGCTGTAGAATGACAGACTAATAAGGCTAGGAACCTGGAGAAGCAGTGCAAGGTTTGGGGGATTCGGAATAAAAAATAAGAATAAGTACACTTGTGTTCGAAGATTGTTGGAGGCGCACTTGCTGGCTGGTTTGGGGGGATTCTAATGTGTTACCTTTCTCTTTTTCTTGATCGGACTCAGGGGTTTATCAATATGACTAACATTTTCGAGCAGTCCGTTTTGCTTTTGTTGACTCTTCTTTATTTTAAGGTTAGTTTTCTAAGTAGCTTTCTACGGAGCTGATAAAGCAAGCATCCCCCCAACATAGGATAAGAAATAAACTCAATTCTTTAAAAATCTCAAAGCTAGGCGTTGAAAGAGACAGAAGCAGTGATCCGGCCCACTCCCCGCCCCCACCGCTCCACTGGCTGGGGGAGGGGGGTGGCTGTGCGTAGTGTCCTTAGTAGGTTTGTATCCAGCCCTGCTTGAATACTTAGCAGTGCTGGGAGCTCACTTTTTCAAAAAGCAGGCTATTCTCTGGTTAGACGACGATGCTGTTGGAAAGCTTTCCTTCTGCTTTATGGAAAGTCTGTTTCCTTGTACTTTCACCTCCCCTCTGCACTCTGCACTCTGCCCTCTAAAGCTGCTGAGACTAGTTCTGTGCCCCCTCCCCCTGGTAGTTCTTCAAATGCAAGAAAACAAGCATGAGTGTTCTCACTTAAGACTTCCTTTCTACAGTAATATGTAGTCAGGTTGAAAATAGACAGGTACAGACCTGTTCAGTGGCATCCTGAGAGCATGAGGAGAGGTTAGGATGTTGGGGAAATATTCCTAAAAAAAAAAAAAAAAATTTTTTTTTAAACTTTTTGTTGAGGAATAACATAGTGTTAGAAAAAAATGCACAAATCATAAGTACACAGCTTGATACATTTTTACAAACTGAATTCACCTGTGGAGCCAGCACCCCAGGACAAGACCAAGCTGCCTGCTCTGATCACTCCATTTCACACTAGACCAGCTTTTTTGTGGGCACAAGACAGAAAAAAAGAAATATAAGATAGGAAATCTATAATTCCTTTATAGAATTATAAAGGAAAAAGCAAAACAATCACCATTTATAGTCAGTATGATTATCTATGTGGAGAACGGAAGAAACTACAGATAAATGATTGGAATTAATAAAAGTTTAGGAAGGTTGTTTTATAGGAAATCTTTGTGTGTCAATTGCATTTCTAAATGTCAATAGCATTTAGAAAAATTAAAAATCTGATGAAAAAAATGACCTACAACCGAAACACAAAGTGCCTTGAAATAAAATTTTTTTAATATTGTGGAAGATCTTTGTGGGTAATATTAGAAAAATTTTGATTGGAAGACATTAATCAATGGAAAGATTTTTCATAGTAATAGACTAGGAGACTCCGAATGAAAAAGAGGTTAAAAATCCCTAAATTCATCTGTAGACTGAATACAGTTCTTATGTACCTGAAAAAAAATATCCTTTTGTGAGATCTGACAAATTTATTCTAAAGTTTATATGAAAGAATAACTAAAACATTATTGTGAAGGCAAGGTGTGTAGATTCACTCTATCAGATATCATTAGTAATCGTGTGGCGCTGGTACACGGAGACCACTAGTACAGAGGGGAGAGCCCTGAAACAGACCCACACGCATGTGGACTTTGATTTATGACAGAGGGCATCACAGCTCAGCGGGGAAAGATGTGCTATTCAAATATGGAATGGGAATGACTGGTAATCCATTTGGGGAAAAATAAGGAAAACTGAGTAATACACACACATATCATCAATTTCCAGTGGGTTAAACCTTTAAAAGCGTATGTGTATGTATATGCATAGATAGATAATGGAGAATATCTTTATGACCATAAGATAGGGCAGAATTTTATTTATTTATTTATGTTTATTTGTGTGTTTGCTATTTATTTATCTTATTGAAGTATAGTTGACACACAATGGAGCAGAATTTCTTAAGGGACAAAAAATAAACCATACAAGAACATATTTGATAAACCCGACTGCAGAAAAATTAAGAATGACTTTATCAAAAGACCTGGTAAGGGGAATGATAAACTAAATCACACATTGTGAGAACTTTTGGAACATATTTATCTTATAAATGATTAGAATCTAGGCTATGTAAAGAACTCAAATGTCAGAAGTAACATAAGTTTTAAAAAACGACAAAAGACATGAACAGGCATTTCCCAGAAGAGAAAACGTGAATGGCCCATCAACATATAAAAAGATGCTCAGTCTCATTAGTAAACAGGAAAATGCAAATTAAAATGACAATGAAATACTACTTCATGTTTACCAGACTGGCAAAATTAAAAGGTTTGACAATACTACTAAGTGTTGCTTTAGATATAGAACAATAAGACTGTTTATGCATTGCTAATAGGTATATAGATTCATTCAAACATTTTGGAAAAGAGTTTGACTTTATCTGGTAAAATTAAACATACACATATTCAATGAACCAGAAATCCCATTCCATTTTTTATTTTTTCATTTTAAATTTATTTTTAATTGTTAAAAAAAAATTTTAAGTAATCTCTACACTCATCGTGGGCCTCAAAATTCCCAACCCCAAGATCAAGAGACACATGTTCTATGCACTGAGCCAGCCAGGTGCCCCCCACCCTCTGCCCCCCCCCACCAAGGTTTTAAATGTAGAAAAAGTCTTGCACTTTTGCACCAAGAATCACAGACAAGAATATTCATAGTAACGTCATTAATCATATTCAAAAATATAAAAACCTGAACACAACTAGAATGTACATCAATAACTGATGTTTTGTGATAAAATGCATCTAGTGGAAATGAATGGCCCACAGCCACACATATTAACAATGGTAAATCTCAAAAACATATTGTTGAATGAAAAAAAGCAAGTTACAGAAGAATTGTAATATGATTCAAATGATTATTAAAAATTAATCAAAGTAAACAATATCTTGCTTAGGAATACAAACCCACATGTTAAAACCATTAAGCACCAACCAACCATCTGGAAGAATCTCTAGAGAGCTATGCTAAATTAAAAAAAGCAATCCCAAGGTAATGTATTATCTGATTCCATTCATATAACATTCTTGAAATGAGAAAATCATGAAAATGGGGATAAAATTAGTGGTCGTCAGGAGTTGATTTCTAAAAGGACAACACAAAGGACGCTTGTAGTGATGGAAGTGTTCAGGATCTGTGGTAGATGATACCCAAGCTTACACATGTGATAAAGTTGTATAGAACTAAACACACACACGCGTGCGCACACACACACACACACACGAGTACAAGTAAAACTGGATCTGAGAAAGACCTGTGGATTGTCTCAATTTCAATATCCTGCTAGTGATACTGTGCCCTAGTTCTATAAAATTTATGCCTGGGGGAAACTGAATGAAAGGTACACAATTGCATGTAAATCTACATGATCTCAATGTAAAAAGTTCAATTTCAAAACAATCAAAAGTTGTGAAGAGAGGGGCACCTGGGTGACTCAGTTGGTTAAGTGGTGGACTTCGGCTCAGGTCATGATCTCATGGTTTGTGAGTTCGAGCCCATCGGGCTCTGTGCTGACAGCTCAGAATCTGGACCCTGCTTCCGATTCTGTGTCTCCCTCTCTCTCTGCCCCTCCCCTGCTCACGCTCTGTCTCTCTCTGTCTCAAAAATAAACTTTTTTAAAAATTTTTTTTAGTGTTTATTTACTTTTGAGAGAGAGAGCACGCGCGAGTGAGTGAGCATGGGTGGGGAGGGGCAGAGAGAGAGAGGGATACACAGAATCCAAAGCAGGATCCAGGTTCTGAGCTGTCAGCACAGAGCCGGATGTGGGGGTCGAACCCACAAACCGTGATATCATGACCTGACCTGAAGTCAGATGCTTATCCAATTGAGCCATCCAGGCACCCCAAAAATAAATAAACTTTTTAAAAAATTTGCGAAGAGAGTAGATCTTAAAAATTCTCATCATAAGGGAAAAAATTATAATTATGTGTGGGGATGAATGTTAACTGAACTTATTGTGGTGGTCATTTTGCAATATGTACATGTATCAAGTCATTACATTATATACCTGAAACTAATAACTGTCACATGTCAATTATATCTCAACTTAAACACTAGGCAAAGCAAGAAAATGATACAAAAGTCAGAATAGTTGTAATCACCTGGAATGGGTAGGGAGGGACAAATGGGGGCAGGGATTCCAAAGTACTAATAATGCTGTATTTCTTAACCTGGAGGATAAGAATAATTGTTATTATTTAACCATGTACCCGTATTATAATCACTCTTGTCTGTGTGATATATTTCACAATAATTTTTAAAAGAGAAAACCAGGGGCGCCTGTCTGGCTCAGTCAGTAGAGCATGCAACTCTCAATCTCAGGGTCATGAGTTCAAGCCCCAAGTTGGACGTGGAGCCTACTTTAAAAATAAATAAATAAAAATAAAAGAAAAAACCAATTAACTTGTGGAGTGGACATGCACCACGCATGAGGAAACCCGTTGTTCATCTTAATTTTGGGGTAGTTTTATGTTATGAGTCTCTCTTCCTCACAAGGGAGCCAGAAAATAGTTTTCCCAGACTCCCTTGTTATATACGGTGCAAGAAGGTGACCCAAGTTCTACAACTAGGATACACGCACAGACTCCATTTAGGAAGGAGGCCCTGGTCAGGTCCTGGTAGCCGTGTCCTGTGCTCAGGGAGGGTGGTAGGCCGAGGTGCCCTGGGCCAGAGATGGCAGCGACAGAGCTACTGGAGAAGCCAGGAACTACAGTTTGAGCACCATTTCCGGCTTCTTCCTTATGAGACTGACTCTATGGTTCCCCCGGAGGTTCCACGAACCGCCTAACATCCTTTAATGAATTGCTTTTCTGATTCAACTAGCTACAGTGGGTTCTGTTGCCACATCTTGGCTCATCTATTCTGCAATTGGCGTTGTCCTGAAGACAGCATTAAGATCTTCAGTTGTCTTTATCAAGGACAAGATTATGGTGCCTCATCATCCCCACTTTACTGTAATTCAGAATGAAAACAACGCTAACCCACAAAATACGTGTGCTTATTTTATTTTATTTTATTTTATTTTATTTTATTATTATTTTTTTTTTACCTGTGCTTATATTAAATGTCTTCCTTCTAGAATAATTTGCAAGGTTTTGGGTAAACTCACTGAAGAAAAATCCTTATCTCTCTTTCCTTAGTCCCCTGTCTTTCATACCCCCTGCTTTTCTGGAGCCCTAAATATGTGCCTCATCTACCTCTAGTCCCGCCCTGTCCAAAGCAAGTACCACTGGTTGGTCACATGCGGCCACTGAGCACTTGAAAAGGTAGCTGATGTGAACTGAGATGTGCTATACGTGTAAAACACACACCAGGTTTTGCAAACTTACTACAAAAAGACTAATATATTTCATTAATAGTTTTGTATACTGATTTACATGTTGAAACGATAATATTTTGGATGTACTGGCTTAAATAAAATATAGTAATAATATCAGCTTCTGTGTGTTTTCTTGTTCATTTGGGTTTTTTTGTTTTGTTTTTACTTTTTTATGTGGCTACTAGAAAATTTAACATACCGTCTGTGGTTCGCATTTTATTTCTGTTGGACAGGGCTGGTCTACATTGTAATGACTGGCATAAGCAGTCTGTGTTGTTCTGAAAGGTGGTCCTTAGTCATCCCCACGTTTTCTTGGTCAGCATTGTGATTTGGAGGATGACAAGAAGTCAACAACAACTTGGCTTCGAAACCTGGCTCTGCCACTGACAAGCTCTAAGGTTATGGCAAAATCATTTAAATTCTTTGAGTCTCAGTGTCTTCATCCCTAAAATGGGATAATAATGTGTCTCTTACCTAACCTCACAAGGTTATTATGAGAATCAAATGGGATCATATTTGTGAATGTGCTTGTAGGAAGTATTTTTCTATTGTTCAAATAACAATGGCCAATGTTAGTCAAATGCGTTCTCTGATCTGGACACTGGGTAATGTGCCCCAGACATACTGTTTCACTAAGCAATCCTTTGTGAGAGAGAAAGACTCGTTTTATACCCATCTCTCACAAGAGAGAAAGCAAAGGTTTAGAAAAGTCAGGAACCCCTGTTCTTAAGCCTGTTATTAGGGATGCACCCGGGTGCCAAGAATGTGCATCCTGAGCTAAACAGAAAACAGCAGTGAGTCCAAGAGGGCATTCAGTCAGCACCGTGTGCCATGTGGGAGACCCCCTCACCTGCGGGTTACTCAGTTTGTAAACACACCGAGAACTTTCCACAAAAAAAAAAAAAAAAAGACCTCAGTGTGTCTTCCACACTAACGAGCTCTCTCTGCTCCTGGGCATATCTAGGGTCTACCTGCGGAGGACACCTGGCGTTTTCACCTGCCCCCCCCCCCCCCCCCCCCCCCCCCCCCCCCCGGCATCTATGCTGCCTTCCTCCAGTAACTGAACTGTGTAGTTTTGAGCAGGCTGACTCCACCCCCTCTGGGGGAGGCCGGCATCTAACCTGGCTAATTAGAGCCTTTGCCTTGGCCACAGTGATTGCCTCAAGGGCAGGCATATGAGATCCAAACTGAGATTCCGTTCCCCTGAGGTTGAGAGAGAATAGGAGCGAGCCTGGGACAGCCGGCCACTTTTCGCCACCAGCAGCAGCCTGAAGTTGAAGCCAACAGAGAAAGCAAAGCAAGGAGAATGGGAGAGCAGTACTGAGTGCTCATGACAGTCCTGGATCTATCCCTGGCTGGATGCCCCCCCCGCCCCGGCTCTCTTTTTAAAGTTTCTTTATTTATTTTTGAGAGAGAGAGAGAGAGAGAGAGCATAAGCAGGGGAGGGGCAGAGAGAGAGAGAGAGAGAGAAAGGCAGACACAGAATCCCAGCCCCACACAGGGCTCGATTTCACAAACTGTACGATCCTGACCTGAGCTGAAGTCAGTCACTTAACCAACTGAGCCACCCAGGCGTCCCTCCCTCTCTCTCTTGTGCTTAAGCCCATTGGAATTGTGCTTTCTTACTTACTGCCAAGAGTGTCAACTAAACACCTATTAAAATGACACTGGCTCACTTCGCTGCTGTCCCGTGACTCATGGAAAAGGCAACGTGTCCTTTCCTGATGAACTGCAAGCCGGTTGTCCAAAAGCCACCAGACCACAGTTACTTTTCAGCTTACTCCTGTGAGACAGAGGGCATGGTTATGCGAATTAAGGGCATACTTGTGAAACAACAAATCTCTATCATTTGGGGTACCACAAAAATATAAAGGTAAATAGATAGATGGCTTGGGAGTGAGTTGGCTATCTTTATAAAAGTTACCGATCTAATGTTCTTAAGATGCATACAGGAATACCTGAATCCATACCCACAAACCAGGGTGGGAGACAATGTCCCATGATTGTATTGTCTTTATTTTGACTCAAGGGCCCATCCCAATGTAGTGGATTTGCCACAAATGCTCTATAAAACCGTGCTCTAACCTCAGAGCTATGGAGTCACCCCACCCCTCTAGATGCCGTCCCTACGGGAAGGATCTTTTCAGCTCTCTGGATCCTGGGCCTCTATCCACCTCTCTGGCCTAAGACACCCCTTTTCTCCCTCCATGCTCCACACTTCTCTGTTCCTCCCTCATGACTTTAGGCTTTCTTTAAAGACTCCAAGAGAGGTGCCTTCAAAAGACTTCACTTTTGCAACACAGACCTCCCTAAAGACAAGAAAGCATGCAGGAACATTTACCTGACTGGCATGAATGGAGAAAACGTTACTGCTAGAAGAAAACACAAATTAATATCTTAGGAATTTTCCCGTTACCAATAATGAATTCATCATTGTTGCCTATCAACCATGTGCAAGACTCTGGGACCATTTGAGGTGGCTCCCTGGTCTATGGTAAGCGTTAACTTGGAAGTCCCAAGTGAGAAAGTTATTCTCACTTTTGATCTCTCTGACAAGGTCCAGGAGAAGGTCTTAGCTTGGTGCTAATAGGTTTTTCACACATCTGTAACACTGGCCAGATTCCTTTTAATGCAAGCCGACTCCAGACCTGGATATAATAAGGAGTATTATAATAAGAATATAATAAGGAGTATTAATCTAGATTGTCCAAGAATCAGATATCAAGCAGAGATTAAAAGCACAAGACTCTTATTAAGGGGTACGCCTATGAGAGAAGATGGAGAGGGGCCTGCGAGGAGTTTGGCTGGGGAGGGGGAAGGGTCAGACTGGGTGGACGTCTGGCCTCAGCGAAGGAGAGACAGAAGGGGGGGTGGAGATTGGGTGGAAGTGTTGTACAGAGACTGCCAGGCAGATCTAAGGAAGGTTCAGCAAGGCCTTCGGGGACTCCTCAGTCAAAGTCATCTGTCAGAGGAGTTCCATGTCTTCAGGGAGCGGGCCTGCCTCCGTATCCCTGCTGTGAGCAAGCCACGGGAAGCGTGGCCTTGCCCCTGGGGAGGTGATGGATTTCAGAGCACAGCACTCAGACCCAGGGCTGACCACTTCCCAGCAGTTGGAGATGTGAGTGGCACATTCTCGTGGCCACCATACAATGTCACGAGTGTGGCATCCATAGAGCTAAATTCCTATGGCTTGGGGGCAATGCTGGTCTGAAGGAAGGTGGCCTTTCAAGTGGGGGAGGCTGCCACAGTGATGTTCCCTCCTCTTCCTCCTCTCTCTCTCCCACTGTACCAGGCTGGAAAATGCCCTTTAAACCTAAAGAAATTGATGCCCTAGTCCCTGGAAGCCAGAATGTGATGTTATTGGGAAAAAGAGACTTTGCAGATATAATTAAGTTAAGGACATTGAGATAAGATTATTATCCTCGGTTTTATCTGGGGTGGGGACCTAAATGCCATCACAAGCGTCCCTATAAGAGAGAGACAAGGATGTCACACAGACAGAGGCAGAGGTCATGGGACCAAAGAGGCAGGGATGGGAGTTATGCGGCCACAGTTGAGGGATACCAGTGGCCACCAGACCCTGCAAGAGGGCTAAAGTCTCTTGGGTGGGGGATGGGGGCTTGGCCCTGCCAACAGTTTGATTTCAGCCCAAGGAGACTGATTTCAGACTTCTGACCTCTAGAACAGTGAAAGAATAAATTTCTGTTGTTTAAAGCCACCAAATGTGTGGTAACTTGCTACAGCAGCCCGAGGAAACGGATATATCCACCTTCCCCTCCCTCCTTCTTTTCTCTCTTCCTTCTGTGCTTCCTCTTCATTTTGATTCTCTTTAACCACTTTCTGTGTTTCTTTTTTTCCTACTCTTTTTACTGAATCAGCAAAAGTACTTTCACTTGCTAAGTAATGTCCCTTACATTCCTGTTTTTCAGAAAACTCTGGTCCTGAATGTTTCTTCCGCTTTGTTTTCTCTTCTGATTTCCCTCACTTGTCCCAAGTAGGCCTTCTGCCATTAAAACTTTCCCCAAACCTGTAACTCAAGATCACATTTGTTTCCCCAACCTGTGTTAGGTGATGAGGGCCCAAATTGTGGTTCCTAACCTCAGAGGGTCACAATCTAGAAAAAGAAGACAAAAATATAAATTTTAAAAATTTTTATTTATTTATTTATTTATTTATTTATTTATTTATTTATTTTGAGAGAGAGAGAAGGCGCGTGAGCAGGGGAGGGACAGAGGGAGGAAGAGAGAGAGAATCCCAAGCAGGCTCCATACTATCAACACAGAGCCAGACAGGGGACTTGAACTCACAAACTGTGAGATCATAACCTGAGCCACAGTCAAGACTGGGAAGCTTAACTGACTGAGCTACCCAGGAGCCCCCAGAAATGTCAATTTAAGAGTCCTAACATCTTTTAAGTGCTTTGATAAAAGTCTGTACTTTTACAGTATTGTTGGGCAGAGGATGTGGTTATTAATTCTGTCGCGGGGCAAGGAGTAAGGGTCCTCCCGTAGAGGAGGTGACATGGAGTCCTGACTTCCCAATCCATGAAGGCCACCATCCATCAAACATCATTTCATATCTACTACCCACCACATACTGAACAATGACCCACACACATAAATGTGAGTGACATAATATGTCACAGTTGTTGTCTACTAAATATCCATTCCGCACTTTTTCCTTGATAACGGACCTCTAACATTATGCAGCACAGTAATGTACTGAGCTCCATTCTCTCTCCTAGCCCCCCATTCAGCTAGTTATGGGCACGTGACATACTTTCATCCAAAGAGTCCTAAACAGAGCTCTGCTTCAATTTGATGTCTGGAGGTGTGGCAGCCATCTTGTGACCATGAGGATACCAGCACGATGATGAAAGCCCAGATGCCGATGTTGGCAGAGCAGGAAGAAAGGGCATGGCCTTTGAAGGCAACCTTGAACAGCTGAAGCAATATCTACAACTGTTCCTTTTAATATCTTTTATAACAAGAGAAAAATATCTATTGTTTAAGCCACTATCGTTTCTTGCAGCCAAAGGAATACCTAGCACATTAATATTTTGAGAAATTCTGATTTAGAAAATGTTAGAGGGAGTCACCTGGGTGGCTCAGTTGGTTGAGCATCTGACCGTTGGTTTCGGCTCAGATCATGATCTCATGGTTTGTGAGATTGGGCCCCGTGTCTGGCTCTGTGCTGACAGCACAGAGCCTGCTTGGGATTCTCTCTCATTCTCTCTCTCTCTCTCTCTCTCTATCTCTATCTCTGCCCCTCCCCGCTCGCTCTCTCTCTGTCTCTCAAAAATAGGGAAATAGACTTGAAGAAAAAAAAAAAAAGAAAATGATAGGGGGTAGGAAGAAAGAGTGGGGAAGACAGAGAGAGTGCTTTTACAACAGAGAATAGGGTTTATTTCACATCTGAATGACTCTGAGATTTTTCTCCCTGGCACTTCACTAAGGCCTTCCTTTGGAATCCTGGCAGGCTCTGTGAGAGCTTTGACCAATAGAATATGGTAGAAGTGATAGGCCAGTTTCAAGGCTATAAGGGAGCAGAAGTTTCTGCTTCCTGTCTTGTTGAATGCTCACTCTGGGGCAAGCTGGCTGCCATGTAAAAAGTTCAAGTTTCCTGAGAAAAAACCCAAGCTAGCACATGGAGAGAGGGATAAATACCTGACCAGCCCCAGCTGCTCCAGCACCCCCAGTTTAGGGCCAGGTATGTAAAGGAAGGCAACCCAAGCCTTGGGCATCATCTAACTGCGACCACTTGAGGGACCCCAAGAAACAGCCACCCAGCTGAGACCACCAATCCTCAGAACTATAGGAGATAATAAACAGTGTTTCAAATTCCTCTGTTTTGGGGTGGATTGTTACACAGCATTTAGAACCTAGGAAACGTATAATTATTATTATCATGATTTTAGAGGTGGGGAGGTGGACAATAAAAGGGGCTCTCCAGAAGAAATCAAGCCAAGATGTGGCCAGCCTGGATGTGAGCCCTTGTTTTCTGACTCCATTCATCCTGGTTTAGAGAGAGTTGGAAAAGGAGGATGTGGCCCAGTGTCAAGGGAGTGCAGGTCCTGCGGACCTTGGCCTGAGCGGGTCTGGGGAAGGAACACAGACAGATGGAGGAATGCATGCCTAGAGGCATGAGCAGAAAGTAAGGATGTGAAAAAACAGCAGAGATGATTCCTTCAAGATACTTGGCTATGAAAGGAAGGAGAGATGCAGGTGTATATCTAGAAAGACTATAGGAAGGGTTATTATTCTTATTAATTTTGGAGGTAATCTCTACACCCAATGTGGGGCTCGAACCCATGACCCTGAGATCAAGAGTCCCATGCTCTATGAATTGAGCCAGCCAGGCAAACTTAGGGAGGATTGTTTTTATTTAAACTTTTAATTATGGAAAATTTTAAATATACATAAAGCAGAAAGAATAGTATAATGAAGCCCCAAGTACCCATCACCAGCGACACTACAAATGGTAGTGAGATTATTTTAAATACATCCCAAATATATAATTGCACCGGTTAATATTTCAGTATGTACTCCTAAAATATAAACACCTAACACAGAAAACCAAAGTATCATTATTGATGTGTTTTTTTACATCCCTTTTATATTTCCTTCCCATCTCTTTTTTCCTAATTTGTTCAAGAAAGCAAGTTGTTTACTTGGTAGAATTTTCTGCAGTCTAGATTTTACTGATTCTATCTTCTTGGTGCTGACATGTCCTGTAGATTGGTTGTTGGATCTAGAAGCCTGATCGGACTCAGTGTTCATTTTTTGGCAAGGATATATCAGGTGTGACTGAGTTCTTCCAGCAAGAGACACAAAATATCTTGTCCTTTTTTTGTGTGGTTTTAGCAGCCATTAACAAGCATTGCTTATATGAGCGTTATTTCATTGGTGACGTTGGGATTGTTGATGCTCTAACTGTATCATTCTTTTCTTTACAAGCTGGCATGTTCTATAAAGAGAAACTTGACCTTGTCAACAATTTATCTCTGAGATGGAATTTGTAGAAAACTAAGATAAATGTTTTACTCTGTGAGGGTCATTTTTACATTTAAGGACACATGTGAGAGTCCTTTAAGCTTCACGGCTGTTCTTGTCCATGGTCCTGCACGAGACACTCCACAGTCCTGCACTATAATCACTCCAGCCTCAATCCCCTTGATGTTTTGGGCCTCTCCCGTTTGGTCCTACCTATCTGGAAAAAGCCCACCCTGAAAGACCTGTATCACCCACCCTCTCTGAGCCTGTTGCTGAACTGTTGAGTGTTGCTGACAAAAAAAAAAAAAAAAAAAAATCACAAACTAAGGGCCGCTGGTTTCACAAACCTCGAGCACCCTCCACACCCCCCTACAACCCAACCATGTCTCTCTGAGAACACATCATTGACCCTTAAGATGTGACTAGTGAGTCTGAGGAACTACATTTCTATTTTTATTTAATTTCACCTAACTTAAATATAAATTGTCTCATGTGACCAGCAGCTACTATATTGTGCAGTGTAGATTATAGGACATTCCCTGATTACAGAAACTTCTATTAGGCCAGTCTAGGAAAGTTGACTTCCCATCCCCCAAGGTGTCTGGTTCATACCTTCTCCCTTTGTCTCAAATCTCCTCTAACATTGACTTGTACTGTCCCTTCATTCTTCCCTGAGAATACAGAATATTAGAAGTTTCCAGATAAAGTCTTCATCCTTCTTGACGATAAACAAGCTTTCTCAATCTCCCACTACTAATCTTCAAAATCTATGCACACTTGCTTCCTTGGGGTAAATGTTCAGTCTCCTAACAGAGGCCAAAGCCCCCATGATGCTCCAAATCCAGCCCCGTTTTGAGTTGCCAAGGACTCTGTCTTCATTTGTCCCTTCCCGTTCCACACCATCTGTCTTCCCAACTCTATTGGGTCACTCCCACTAGCAAGCAAATATGCTGTTATCTTTAATCTTTAGAAGTCCCCCTTTATCCCCACTCCCTGCCAGTTCTCTCGTGCCCATTTATAGCCAAGAACAGTTCATTCTGACAGTGGTCCTCAGGCTAGTGGCATCCACATCACCCGGAAATTTGTTAGAATGCAGATTCTCAGGTACCGTCCTAGACCTACTGAGCTGGAAACTCTGGGCCCAGAAATGTTGGTCTTATAAGCCTTACAGGTGTTTGCCTGATTTCAAGAACCCAACATGTGTTCAACAATGAGTAACTACACTTTTTCACTTGGTGTTCACTCTTCCTCCCATGGAACCCACTCCAGCCTGGCTTCTGTTCTCAACTCTTCCTCAGAGCTTGGTCCTGGCCTCTTTCACCTTTTCTTTCCCAAGGAAATCTCACTCATTTCTTAATGTTATGAGTGCAACCTAGAGCTCCACATTTCCCGGGATTCAATTATTTGGTAACTCCATGTGAATGTCTCCAAAATATCCCAGGAGGTCTTAAAAACATCTTGATGTTCCCCCTCAATCTCTCCTTCCCCATGTCCCCACCCCAGTCTTCCCCATCTCAATAAATGGCATTCCTTTAGCATCCCCAGCCAGAAATCTCCAAGTTGTCCTTGATTCTTCCTTTCTTTCACTGCCCCTCCACATCCTTAATCAACTGAGCCACCCAGGTGCCCACCCTCCACATCCTTATGTGCTCTGTGTTGTGTAACACACTGATAAGTTCTGGGGAGGAGGACGTGGGCCTCTTTGGGGAGAGGATTATTCTGACTCCTACACCATTTTCTAGGAGGTGAGGCATCACTCTTCACTCCTCAAGTGCGACTTCCTTCCAAAGGGGACAGGATAGAGAAGAGGAAGTTTATAGTGGAGAAACCTGACAAACACTGTCTCAACCAGGTGGTCAAGATCAACGTCAACAGTGATAAGTCATGTGGGTAATGTGCACTGTTGATGAGATGTGGTGAGAATGGCACTTTACTTCTGTTATCTTTCTCCCCAAACCCTGTAACTCCTGTCTACTCAAGAGAAAAGTCTCAGGTAAATTCCAATGAGGAACATTCTACAAAATACCTGTTTATACCCCTCAAAACTGACAATGTCATCAAAAACAAAGAAAGTCATGGGGCACCTGGATGTCTCTGTCAGTCAAGTGTCTGACTTGTGATCTCAGCTCAGGTGTTGATCTCAGGGTTGTGAGTTCAAGTGTGAGTTGGGCTCCACACTGGGCATGGAGGCTACTTAAACACACACACACACACACACACACACACACACACCAAAGAAAGTCTGAGAAACTGTCATTCTCAAGAGAAGTTTAAGGAGACAGGAAGACAAAATGTAATGTGGTGTCCTGGATAGATCCTGGAACAGAAAAAAAGAGCATTAGGTAAAAACCAAGGAGATCCAAATAAATCAGGTACTATAGTTAATAATAATGTGTCAGGGGCACCTGGGTGGCTCAGTCAGTTAAGCGTCCGACTTTGGCTCAGGTCATGATCTCACAGTTCATGAGTTTGAGCCCCGCGTCAGGTTCTGTGCTTCTGTACAGAGCCTTGATCCTGCTTCAGATTCTGTGTCTCCTTCTGTCTCTGCTCCTCCCCTGCTCGCACTCTGTCTCTCTCTCTCTCAAAAATAAATAAATATTTTTTTAAAATAATTAAAATTTAAGCCCCCACTTTATTTTTATTTTTTTAATTAATTTTTTTTTTTTTTTTTTGAGACAGAGAGAGCACCTGTGGGCATGAGCCAGGGAGGGGCAGAGAAAGACGGGGACAGAAGATCCAAAGCTGAAAGCAGAGAGCCCGATGCAGGGCTCAATTTCGTGAACTGTGAGATCATGACCTGAGTCAAAGTCAGAAGCTTAACCAACAGAATCACCCAGGCATCCCTAAGCCCCATTTTAAAGATACATACTGTTTCCTTCCAAATCAATTATAAACTCCTTATAAAAGAACACACCTAAAATAAATTTTTTCAAAGTTTAAAATACCTCTTAGAAATGACTTAGAGCCGGGGCGCATGGGTGGCTCAGTCAGTTAAGTGTTCAACTTCGGCTCAGGTCATGATCTGACAGTTCGTAGGTTCGAGCCCCGCTCAAGCTCTGTGCTGACAGCTCAGAGCCTGGAGCCTTCTTCGGATTCTGTGTCTCCCTCCCGCTCTGCCCCTCCCCTGCTCGCACTCTGTCTCTCTGTCTCTCTCTCTCTCTCTCAAAAATAAATAAAACATTAAAAAGAAAAAAGAAATGACTTAGAGCCAAACAATTTACCAGTGATATCCTCCAAGTGTCCAAGTTATGAGAATCAACTAATTCCCATGAAAAACAAATTACTGTATAAAAAGAAGAAAAGCAAAGAAAGAAAAAGGGAAGAAAAGACATTTTTCTAATGCCCCCCACTCCCCAAAAGATCAGAAGAGCCAGACACCATGGACAAAGTAAGCAGATCATAGTAAAGTATTTTTTGAAAAATAAGAAAAAAACCCACCATAGTTAAGAAATCTAGATAAAGAAGTATAAGTCCTTTTTACAGTTACAAAAGTAACTATTGGAAGAACTTAAGATCATGAAAGAAGGGGGGGGGCAAGCAGGTACTGTAAAGATGCTGAATTGTCTTATTTGTGTTGGGGAACTGGTAGCTGTTGCCTATTTTGAAACATCAACCAACTGAAGGGTGAGAATTGTGGCCGGCATCTGTGGGGGATTTCTGAGGGTCCGGCATTCATCCACTCCAGTTCCAGGAGCAGTTCTGAGTTCTGTTTGGATGTCCACACTTCTCAATCCTGGTCCATGTGCTTTAGGTGGAGATGTCTCAAACTTGGCTCATCTGCTCCTGTCAACTGAGTCAGCCACGCCATTTTGGGAGCTTTAGCTTGTGGCCCAGAATGCAGTGCCTGCCTTCAAACCTTTTCTTTCTTTCACAGGGCAGTTCCTGTGACATAGGGTCTGTTTAATGTACTCCCTTATTTCTACGGTATGGGCTTGATGTTCTCTTTCATTCATCAGAAGGAAGAATGTGTGTTGCCCCGGGGGTCCAGAGACGGACCCAACACCTGCTGTGGGAAAGGATCCCTGGCATGGGGCGAGGGAAGGTTGGAGGACATTCGTTATCCTGGCATCATGCGGCAGACGCTGCTGGCAGGTCACAGACATCCCCTTGGCATTCACCTCTACACTTTGTGGCTGCTTGCTGCAAATGCCTCCAAATTCTCTGCCTGAGGGCTTTTGTGGAGGGAGGAGGAGTGTGTAAGAGCAAGCTTGGCTGGGGTGCAGGGCAAGCTGAAATTTCTGGAGAATTAATGTCCTAGCAGCAGCTTAATAAACATGCTAGAGGAGGAGTTGGTGGGTAACTATTCAGTCTCCTTGCCCCTCTGTTGGGATAACTTTGAGGCAGGCTCTGTACTGTATTCGAGTCCCCCAGTGGGACTGGGCTTCAGCTGCCCGCGGAAGAAACTTGCTTGATAGCATGTCCCTTGTTTATTGGCTCTCTTCTCGTTCTTCTCATGCTTCCCTACTCCTCTGGGATCATCTCCCAAATAAACTACTTGCCTTTGAATACTCAGCTCAGGGTCAGATTCCGGGGGAACACCAACTAAGATACATCCAATCTCACTGTCTCGGGGACACCACCTGGGGTTTGATTTCCTTGAAACACTCCCCCGCCCCACTCGCTCTCTCTGTCTTTGTCTCTGTCTCTCTGTCTGTCTCTCTCTCTCTCTCTCTGTCTCTCTCCGTTTCCCTAGTGGCCCCACTCCAGCTCCAGCAAGGAACAGATGGGTCAGATCTAGCCAATCAGCTTTGATCTTTCACTAGCCACAGAGGACAGCATGTGACCCATTCCAAGCCAATGAGATGCAAGGAGACTTTCTTTTCACTGACTTTGAGCCTGGGAGGATTGTGAAGTTCAATGTAATGTGTTAATTTGACTGGGCCAGGGGTGCCCAAAGGGCTGGTAAAATATTATTTTTGGATGTGTCTGTGAGGGGGTTTCTGGACGAGATTAGCATTGGATTCAGCAGACTGAGAGATCTGCCCTCACCACTGAAGGCAGCATCATCCAACCCAGGGGGGAGGGGGAGCCCGAATAGAACAGAAAGACTATACTAGGGCATTAGTACCTGCATACACAGAGACATGGGTGGGGATTGTTCTCTGCTTACATAGGAGGAAAAACTTGAACAGACTGCTCTGGTCCCTGAGGGGCCAGGCACCCCCAGCCCAGAGGGCAGCCTAGAGGAAGGAGGATGGCCAGTATGTTCAGCTAGAGCTCCTCTCTCCAGACTCCCCCAGCTCAGAAGAAAACAAGCTGCCAGCAGCTCCTGATGAATACTACATACAACCTAAACCCAGGTAGCATTAAAGGCAGCAGATTTCTACTTTCCTTCCAGGGATATCTGAGCCCAAACAGACAAATCAGGATTTACATGAAAGCGGTCTGTACCCTGAAGGGTGACTTCAGGGAAACTGGAAGCCTTTTCTTACTCCAAAAACATCCATCCACCGACTGGCCCATGTCAATATGGGGACACAGTACTTCCCCCCACCCCCTGACCTCCCAACCACCACCACCAAATATTGTGCCAAGTCAAAATCCAGATGCCTTTGGGACAGTCAGCTCTATTAGCTATTATCAGATTTTAATACTTAAGGGAGATTTATTATAGCATTTCACAGATTTTGTAAGAGGGCAGGTAGGAGGTAAGATGAGGAACCTGGAGGGAAGGGCTCAGTCACAGAGGATAAAGGACTCAGAGGGTGCCTAGTGTAGACTTTAGACAGATCACAGGGAAGACAGAGACTCAGGGAACATTCTCTTCCTCCAAAGTAAAAAAAAATAATAATAAAAAAAAATAATAATAATAACTTTGCCCTGCATTCACCTAATACTCTAAGCATTTACCTGATTCTCTAAGACACACCTTGAGTCAAATCAAGCCATGCCCATTCATTTACAGGTGGCCTGTGACTGCTTGGGCTACAATGGCACAGCTGAATCACTGTCGTGGAGACTGGAGACTGTATGGCCTGCAGAACTTAAAATATTTACTATCTGGCCTTTTATAGATAAAGTTCGCTGACTCCTCTAAGCCAGAGGTTCTCAAACTTGAGTGTGTGTTAGAATCCCCCACAGGATTTGCTAGCAAACCCACAGCGAGGAGCCACAGGCCAGAGTCTCTGAGTCATTATTCCATCTGGGGGAGGGCCCAAGAATTTGCTTTTTTTTAAAGTTTATTTCTTTTGAGAGAGAGAGAGAAGAGCACGAGCAGGGGAGGGGCAGAGAGAGGGAGAGAGTCCCAAGCAGGCTCTGAACTGCCAGCTCAGAGTCCGATGGGGGCATGAACTCACTAACCATGAGATCATGACCTGAACTGAAACCAAGAGTCGAAGCTTAACTGAGTGAGCCACTCGGGCGCCCCAAGAATTTGCATTTCTAACAAGCTCCCAGTGCTGCTGCTGCTCTGCGCCCCTCTTTGAGAACCACTGCTCTAACCTCCCTACCTTGACACTTAATATAATGCCATTTCTTTCACTGCCTCATTCTACAGTTATGCCCACAAAGGCCCAGGCTACACAGCCATTCTGATTGCAGCCCATTGGGTCCTTCCACCAACCCCAATTCCCTGTTGCTTGTGGGTGCATGATGACAGCTGCACTATGAAACATTTGGTAAGAGACAGAGGCTTTGCTGTGGTAATAGAGACCCCCAAATATAGAAGCTTAAATAAGGAATGTGTCTGCTTGTCTCATGTCAACATTCCCGCGGACCCAGGATGACGGGGTGATTCTGGGTCACGTGGTCATTCAGAGACCTGCTTTCTCTCCACTTTGTGGCTCTGCCATCCCCCAGGATGTTATCCTTCTCTGCTTAGTCAGAGACCAGAAGGTTGCTCATATCATTCACTTCTGCCTACCTGCCACTGGCCCAATATGGGAGGCCAGACAATGCTCCCCTTGTCGGGCAGGGCTATCTGGGGAGATGGAGGGGATCCGAGACGAGGAGCTGCCCCAGGGCACTGCCCTATTGTCCAGTGACTTAAGAAAACAAAGGCGTAGTACTCGCCTACATGTATGTTCTGGGCACAAGTATGCTACATGTATGTGCTGGGCACTAGAGGTGTGTCCAGGTTGGTGGTGTCCTTGCTTTAGGATCCAGGTTCAAGGAGAAGCATGACGTTTTGCAAATTTTGTTTTTTAAAAATAATTTTTTAAAGATTAAAAGAAATTTTAATGTTTATTCATTTTTGAGAGACAGAGCGTGGTTGGGGGCAGAGAGAGAGATACAGAATCTAAAGCAGGCTCCAAGCTCCAAGCTGTCATCACAGAGCCTGATGTGGGGCTTGAACCCACGGACTGCGACATCATGACCTGAGCTGAAGTCAGATGCTTAACCGACTGAGCACCCAGGAGCCCCTAAGATTTTTATTTTTAAGCAATATCTCCAACCAACGTGGGGCTCAAACTCACAAGCCTGCGATCAAGAGCCACATGCTCCACTGACTGGGCCAGCCAAGCGACCCTCAAAATAATATTTTTGAAACACAGCATGCATAAAGAAGAGTGTGCAAGTCCAAAAAAGTGCACTGGAAGCCACCCCCCCCCCATGCTCCATCAAGTTACCACCTCCCTGTCAAGAGTAACTGCCATCATGTCTAAGCCTTAGATTACCTTTGCCTGTGTTTGAACTTTATATACCAAGTGTTGCTGGAGATGTGGAACAGCCAAGACTCTCATACACTGTATATCATATTGTACAGACCCTTCCATGTCCAATTCTGACAGCTAACATTTTGTTTGTGAGATTTATCCAGTGACTGCATACAGCAAACAAGCAATACAGGTTTATTGCATGGTTGTTGGTTTGTTTATTTATTTACTTGTTTACTTGCACTGCTGGGTAATATTCCATTGATGAATGCTTTATCCATTCTACCATTGACGGACACTATGTTCCGGTATTTGACTATTACTAATTGTGCTTCTCTGCACACTCTAATGCATGTCTCTTGATAAATATATATTGCCTTTCTCTTGAATATTTACATTGGCATTGCTCAGTCCTGGGGACAGAGTAGGTGCATGCTCAGCCTTGGTACTTATTGCCAGGGACTTCTTCATATAGTTGTGCCTGTTCCCACACCCACTGGCAGTGTGGGAATTCTGGTTGCTCTATATCCACACCAACACTTACAACTTCAAGCACTGAGTCTGATCCAGTTGGACTTTGCCGGAACGTACACAGACAGACCAACATTCACTTTCAAAGGCCACAGGATGCTAGGAGAGACACACATGCAGTAGATGACAAGTATGACACATCATCCAGCGTTCTCATTCCCGGGACTAGGACGCTCAAATTGGCAGCCCAACAAATGTTACAGCCTAGTAGGCAATCTGGAGATTTCATATAAAAATATGGCTTTTTTCCTTCTGGAAAAAAAATGGATGATCCAGCAATACAAGGTCCGTGCTCTCTCATGACTGTAATTGGCTGCAGTTGAATGCTGGTGGCTTCCAATGCAAAGTGCCCACCATTCCCTATGCCTGCCATGATGGACCCTTTTCATTCATTTACCTTAGCTTCCTGACCACAGTAATTAATTGAGTTTCTTTTTTGTTTTTTGTTTTTTTTTTAACATTTATTTATTTTTGAGACAGAGACAGAGCATGAACAGGGGAGGGTCAGAGAAAGAGGGAGACACAGGATCTGAAATAGGCTCCAGGCTCTGAGCTGTCAACACAGAGCCCGACGGGGGGCTCAAACCCACGGACCGCGAGATCATGACCTGAGCCGAAGTTGGACGCTTAACCGACTGAGCCACCCAGGCACCCCTAATTGAGTTTCAACACATGTAGTGAACTCCCCAGCTTCCCTCCTAGCTCTGATCAAGGCATCCCACATGACCAACCAAAGCATGTTATACCCTTTGTAGGATATGAGGAATGTATCAGAAATATCTTCTCTGCACCCCAAATATCTCCACTATTACAGCTTTTACCTTGTATTAAGAATGTTCTCTTCCCACAGGCATATCTTAAATAGAAGAAAAATTACCAGGAACAATGAAACTGTAAATTGCCCTTTTGATGGTGAATACTTCCTGTTTCAGGTATTTTTTTTTTGCTGTGTAACAAACCATCCCCAAAACTTAGTGGCTCAAAACAACATTTCACGTGAACGTGATTTCATGGGCCAGTACTTGATCAGAGCACGGTGGGAAGAGCCCATCTCTGTTCTGTGATATCTGGGGCCTCAGCTGGATTAGCTCATGGCTGAGGTCTTGTTGACACAATCCAGCTGGGGTTGTATGTCTAGGGCTTCAGGCCTTGCTGTTGACTGGGTCCTTCCATCCTCTACTGTGTGTCCTCTCTGTGAAGTTATCTTGGCTTTTCTTACAGCATGGTAGTGTCAAGAGAGTTGGACTTCTTTTCGCAGTCTGGCTTCCCTTAGGGAGCAAACGTGGAAGTTGTTGGACCTTTTTCAAGCTTAGGCCTGGAATTACGTCATGTCTGCCATGTTCTGTTGGTCAAAGCAAGTTCCAAGATCAGTCCTGATTCAAGGGGAGCAGAAATAGACTCTGTCCCTCAGTTGGGAAAATCACAAAGAATCGGTGGCCACCTTTAACATACCCCACTTCCCTTACCTGCCTCTGCTTCTTCGTCCTCCCTCATCCCTCTCTGCCACTCTGCTTTCCACACACACACACACACACACACACACACACACAAATATGGGATCTTCCAGTCACAATGCCAGGTATAGGAGCACAGAGATAACACATAGTCCCTGACCTCAAGAAGCTTACTGTCTAATGAGCAAGATAAACCACAAACCAATAATGTTAACAGAGTGAAAAATACAATGATATGTGTATGTATATGGTCTTTAAAAGAAAGGCTAGGGGTGCCTGGGTAGCCCAGTTGGTTAAGTGTCCTACTCTTGATTTTGGCTCAGGTCACAATCTCACAGTGCATGAGTTCAAGTACTGCATTGGGCTCCACGCTGACAGTGTGGAGCCTGCTTGGGATTCTCTCTCTTTCCCCCCCTCTCTCTGCCCCTCTCCAGCTTGTATTCACTTTCTCTCTCTCTCTCAAAAATAAATAAATAGGGGTGCCTGGGTGTCTCAGTCAGTTGAGCGTCCGACTTCTGTGCTGACAGCTCAGAGCCTAGAGCCTGCTTCAGATTCTGTGTCTCCCTCTCTCTCTGACCCTCCCCCGTTCATGCTCTGTCTCTCTCTCTGTCTCAAAAATAAATAAACGTTAAAAAATTAAAAAAAATTTTAAATAAATAAATAAATTTTTAAAAAAGGAGCAAAGATTTAAAAAATAAATAAAAGAGAAGCCAATATATTATTCATATTTGAAACACATCTAATTAAGGAGCCTGGATCAGAACCTCCCTCAACACTAATTGAACCAAAGAATTAATGAATGTTATTAACACCTGAGCAACAAATGAGTTTATCTGACCACTTCCTATGAAGAGAAATAACTAGAGGGATGTCTTGAAAAGTTTAATGAAATTGACTGTCCAATTATTAATTTGCCAAGTGATAAAAATCTCAGGATTTAAAATTTCCCATTGTTTCACATAAAATACTAATTTATGTTTGCAGAATTGTTGAAGCACCCCAGGAACCTGAAAATTCTCAGGAGGTACTGTTTGGAAATGACTGGAGTGAGCATTCCAAGATCACTGGGACACACTGTCGGGGAAGCAAGCAGAAGGAGGGACCTGCACAGGCAGAAGGGCAGGTGAGACAGTCAAGGGTAATTTCATTTAGCTCCTAGTTCTGCCTGCAGACCTGTAACTTAATTGGCACTTGTCACATCGAGGCTAAGGTTGCTTGAGAAAACAAACAAACACTTGTTTGTTTAAGCTACCACTTATCGGGTGTTTTGTCCCTCTCGGTCAAATGTCAAGTGTTGAGTTTTTTTTTAAAACTCAACAGATACACAGAAAGTGGAGCCTTTGGGGGCAGAGGATAGAGAAATAGATGCTGCAAAGCTGTCTTGGGGCAGGTTCCCTAGAAGTAGAGCTGAAAAAGTAGAGCTGTGAAGGTGCTTTACTGGGGTGGGGGGGCAGAGGGGGTGCTCACAGGAAAACCTTGTAAGGAAGTAAGGAGTACAGGACCTGGCGGGAGGAAAAGCCAAACACGGATGTAGTTTCAGGTGAAGCCAGCCTCAGCTTGATCCCATGGGGAGCTCTGAAGTATAAATCGCAACACTCTGAATCTGTCCGCCTTGAGGCAAGGGAACTGGGTTCTTGCACCCCATAATAGCCAACCATTGGCTGGGACCACCCCAGTGTGTGTGTGTGTGTGTGTGTGTGTGTTTGGGGCTGGGGCTGGGGGATAAAAACCATGAGGCAGCTCTAATGGCCCAAGGGCAAGTGTTAAATAAAGTTGCAGGTGTGAGCCATTAGCAATAGCACCTGCAGCAGCTATGGGACAGTAAAGGGGATCCCGGAGGATCCAAGCAAGGTACCAACAGCATCTGCTCCAGAAGATGACTAATTCTTCCCATGATTTATGACAAACTTTAAAATATAATTACATACACACCTATAAGAAGGGCTAAAAGCTGACATGCGCACTGACCAGAATGTTTCCCAAATGCTGGCGAAGACAGGGAACGCTTGGAACTCTCTTATGTTGCTGGCCCGATCACTTTGGGAACAATATTTGGCTGTCCTTAAACACAGGAGGAAACTGTAATCAAGCAGCTCTCCTACAAACAAATCCAATAGAAGTGAGCGCTTATGCCCATCAAAAGGCATGTAATCATGTCAACAATAAAAAGGAATGTCGATGGCTATCAAAGGAATTATCCTAGTGAAAGAAGCCAGCCTCCAATGGTTACATACTACATAATTCCATCTATATGACATCCTCAAAAAGATAAAACTATAGTCATGGAGAGTAGATTAGTGGTTGTCAGAGATTAGGGGTGAGGGGATAGGGAGTTCTTTGGGATGATGGGACTGTATCCTGATTGGTGACTGTATATATCTATATACATGTTAAAACCCATAAAATGACACCCCCTAAATTCAATAAATAGATTGAATTTTCCAAAAAAAAAGCATATGGACGAGAGTGTTCATAGCACTTTATTTATGACAGCTAAACTGAGAGCCTCCCAATGGATATGTAAATTGCGATATGTTCCAACGACAAAATACTACCCAGGGCAGAAAAAGAACAAACTAGTGGTACGTGCAATCGCATGGATGAATCTCACATAGTATTAAGTGAAAGTGGACAGACACAAAAGAGAATACAACGTATGATCCCATTTATATAATGCTCACCAACAAGCAAAATGAACCTAAGTTGATGCCAGTCAGGATGGTGACTGGAAGGGGATACATGGGAGGGATCTGGGGTGCTAACAATGTGTTCCGTCTTGACCTGGGGGTGACTCCACGAACTTATTTGTAAAAGGTCATTAAGCTATATACTTAAGACTTGTACTTTTACTTGTATATATGTATTTATGTATGTATGTATGTATGTATGTATGTATTTATTGAGAGTTCGTGTGTTTGCGAGCTCACGGGAGTAGGGGAAGGGAAGAGGGAAAAGGAGAGAGAGAATCTTAAGCAGGCTGTATGCCCAGTGCGGAGCCCAATCCCACAACCATGAGCTGAGCCAAAATCAGGAGTTGGAGGCTCAACTGACTGAGCCACCCAGGTGCCCAGTATATGTGTTTTTAAATGCTTAAGAGGTTTAGATTATTTTCATCTGGTTTGTCCGTGTGTAGCTGGTGGTATACAGAGTGCTAAGCTTCACTGTTGGTTGCTGGTTGCCAGCTTTTTTTTTTTTTTTTTAAAGCTCTAACACCCAACATGGGGCTCAAACTCACGACCCCAAGATCAACAGTTACACACTCTACCGACTGAGCCAGCCAGGCACCCTTGAGAATGGGCTTCTAATCTCCACTTAACAAATATGGACAGGGACACAGCTGAGTGAAAACGCTGTCCCTGCCCTCAATAAATATTTGCCGTTGATAGCAAAGCGGGAATGATGATATTTGGAATCCCCCAAATTCAGGATTACATTTTGTCCCTGCTTGGTGAAAACACAGCTGCATGAGAACAAATGACCATCTTCCACAAGACGAAAAAGGTTTTTTACCTACCTATAATAGCACCCCAGGGGTGGGAGGGGATTAGACTGTGCTTACTACAGACCACTTCTAAAGGAAAAACTTGCCATGGACTGTAATAAAGCACAGATCAGAATTCATACCAGAATGATCTCAGGAGCAGAGGTTTTTGTGTGCCATTTAGCTTCTAATAGAGCTTCCTGGAAACATACTGTTCTTTCTCTTTGTCCTCATGTTAGTTTGATTTATGCTTGTTTTGTCTTATGCCTTCACGTTCCTCACAAAAAGTTCCCAAATAAAAATGTGAAAAAGAAAAAAAAGACCCAACAATTGCATTACCAGGTATTTATCCAAGGGACACAGGTATGCTGTTTCGAAGGGACACATGCACCCCAATGTTTATAGCAGCACTATTGACAATAGTCAAAGTATGGAAAGAGCCCAAATGTCCATCGATGGATAAAGAAGATGTGGTATACACACACACACACACACACACACACACACACACACACAATTGAGTATTACTTGGCAACCAAAAAGAATGAAATCTTGCCATTTGCAATTACATGGATGGAACTAGAGGGTATTATGTTAAGTGAAATTAGTCAGAGAAAGACAAATATCATATGACTTCACTCATATGAGGACTTTAAGATACAAAACAGACGAACACAAGAGAAGGGAAGCAAAAATAATATAAAAACAGGGAGGGGGACAATACATAAGAGACTCTTTTTTTAATGTTTATTATTTTTGAGAGAGAGACAGAGAGAGAGAGAACAAGCAGGGAGGGGTCAGCGAGAGAGGGAGACACAGAATCGGAAGCAGGCTCCAGGCTCTGAGCTGTCAGCACAGAGCCTGACACAGGGCTTGAACTCACAGACCGTGAGATCATGACCTGAGCTGAAGTCGGCCACCCAACCCACTGAGCCACCCAGGTGCCCCTATTAGAGACTCCTAAATATGGAGAACAAACAGAGGGTGGCTTGAGGGGTTGCGGGAAGGGGGATGGGCTAAGTGGGTAAGGGGCATTAAGGAATCTACCCCTGAAATCATTGTTGCACTGTATGCTAACTTACTTGGATGTAAATTAAAAAAATAATAATAATAACATAAAAAAATGTAAAAAAAATACTAAACCTCAACTCCTTTATTTGAGGAGGTTATTTACATATGTTAGGTTTGAACGATGTTCTGATATGATTTTTACACTTATTTTCCCCAACCTCCCAAGTACTTCCAAACCCAGCCTATCCTTAAAATCCAAAAAGTCATTTCAAACAGAAATAACCTGAGACAACTGTATTTTTTGACAACTATATTTTCTAAATGATTTAAAAAGCACAATATTTATGAGATCAGTTATTATTGGAAAAGGAGAGATGTTGCATGCATTTTCCAAATGTTAACTCATTTATTCCACAAAGATCTGTTCATCATCTTTTTCAATTTATTTTGCTTTTGCACTGTAATAAATGATAACACTGTCAAAGATAAATACGACCCAGATTTTGCCTCCAGGAATTTTTTTTTTTTTTCAGAGAGAGAGAGAGAGGGGCATGCAAGATGAGGAGAGGGGCAGAGAGGCAGAGGCAGAGAGGAAAGGGACAGAGGGAGAGAGAATCTTAAGCAGCCTGACACGGGGCTCCATCCCACAACCCTGAGATCATGACCTGAGCTGAAATCAAGAGTCAGACACTCAACCAACTGAGCCACCCAGGGGCCCCTGCCTCCAGGAACTTAAAAGATGACATCTGTGAAGAGATCTATAGGTGTGGTAAATTAAATAGTAATAATAGTACAAGAACTATACAAACTACACAGAACTATGTAAGAATCTTTTAAGACTCCTACAAGAACATCAAAAATAGAAGTGACACTGGTAGATACAGGATGATTAAAAATGATTGCAGGGGGTGTATTATGCTGCCTTTTTGGTAGAAAGGAGGGAAAACATTTGTATTTGCTTACATATATTTACTCTGGAAAGATTAATGAAAAAATTAAGACGGAGGTTATCTTGGGACAGAAGGAGAACTGAGCAAATGGGAAGAAAAGCTTTCACTGAGGGCCATCTTATAGTTGGAAATCTTGTGAAATGAACAAATGTGTTTTAAAATGTACTCAGAATTTATTTTAATCAGTTATGGTAGGACACTGGACATGGCAATGATTTTCATAAAGGAAGAAATTTGTACTTGTAGTCCCCTAGAAACAGGAAGTACAGGGGCACCTGGGTGGCTCAGTCAGTTAAGCATCTGACTTCAGCTCAGGTCATGAACTCACAGTTTGTGAGTTTGAGCCCCGTGCCAGGCTGACAGCCCAGAGCCTGGAGCTGCTTTGAATTCTGTGTTTCCAGCTCTCTCTGCCCCTCCCCCGCTCATTGTCTCTTTCTCTCTCTCTCTCTCTCAAAAATTATAAACACTAAAAAGGATTTTTAAAAAAGAAACAGGAAGTACAGTGTGCAAGGGAAGCACTAGGGAAATCAACAGAGTGGGCAAGAAGCATAATAGGAGAAATGATTAAGTATTAATGTGAGAGTATTTGCTCCTTCTTGGGATAGCTGTCTGACTTATGGCTCCACCTTCTCTGATACCCAAGATGCCCCCCAGTGGTCAGGTCTTCAAGATGACACGATGGTGTCCGGCCATGGCTGATTGGTCTAGAGTAGGCTCAAGACGGAACAATGAGATTCTCTCTTCTGAAATCTGAAGAGATTTCAGATACTTGAAAATACCAGACAAAAAGATTTCCGGAGCAGAGTTTCTTCAAGGACAATAACAATTATTTTCCATACCTGACTGTCCAGTATGGTAGCCACTAGCCATATGTGGCTATTAAGGAGTTAAAATGTGGTTAGTCTGAACTGAGATGTACTGTAAGTGTAAATTACACACCAGATTTTGAAGACTTAGTACAAAGCAAAATGCAAAATATCTCATTAATAAATTTTTATATTATTGCATGCTGAAAGGATACTATTTTGGATATACTGTGTCAAATAAAATATATAAAAATTAATTTCATCTGTTTTTGTACTAAAAAATGTAAAATGACATCTGTGACTTATGTTCTATCTCCTAGACAGCACTCTAGACAAAAAGAGATCTGTGAACGTTTGGTGAAAGTTTTTTTCTTTTTTCTTTTTATTTATTCAGTGAAAAATTTCTTCCATCTTCCCTTCTCACGTCTTGGTCATTCAACTCTTCAATAATTTGAAAACCTCATATGCTTCATATATGTATATGTATAAGCTAGCTGGAGTTCATTTCTATTTCTTACCACAAAAGTAAATCATATGATGTTGCAAGCATTCAGAAAAGGATTAACCCAATCAGAGAGGAAAGACCATAAATTATACATGTGAATTGAACACATGTCTTTATCCCCACTCATCCCTGAGTCCACTAAAATAACCACATGAGGATTAAAATGAAATGAAAACAAAACAAAACAAAATAAAAATAGCAAACCCTATTAAGACACAGAGAACAGAAGACGTGATAACATGCAGACAAGAGATGTCAACACAGTTTTGAAAGACAGATAAGCAAGCAACATCAGAACACTGGAAAAGCCCACAAATTAGAGGCACAAGAGATTGCTGAAGATAGGGGTGTATTAGTCATCCACTGCTGAGTAACAAATTACCCCAAAAGCTTAGTGGCTTAAAACAAATAGAACAATTTATCATTTCTCATGGTTCCCTTGGGTCAGGAATCCACACAGCACACTACAAGGACAGCTTGTCTCTGCTCCACAGTGTCTGGGATTTAGACAAAAGACTCAAAGGTGAGGGCTGGAGTCACCTGAGGGTTCATTCATAGGTAGTTAATGCTGGCTGTTGGCTGGGACCTTAGCTAGGGTAGCTGGGCAGAATACCTGCAAGTGGCTTGTCCATGGGGCCTGGGCTTCTTCAATCTGGGTTCTGTGGCAAGCATCCCGAGAGAGAAGGCAAGTCCAGGGTAAATTCATATTACTTTCTATAACCTAGCTTGGAAACCACAGAATATTACTTTTGCTGCATTCTGTTGTTGGTCAAGGCAGTTACAAAGATCCACCCAGACTCAAGTGGAGGGAACATAGACCCCCACCTCTCAATGGAAGTGTGTCAACATTAGTTTGTAAAAAGTGTTTGTGGAGTGAGATTGGTGGGCCCATTTGGGAAAATATAATTTGCCACAGGGATAAGAGGTGGGGCATATTACGTGGATATCTATATAAGGAAGGAGTAGTAGAACTGTAGGCCTCTCTCCTGCCCCATGCTGTCTACCATCTTGTTTTGCCCAGTCCCTGAATAAAGAACCTCAACCAGAGAACCTTTCCACTTGGGGACACCAGGCACAGATAAGGCTTTAGTGGAAACAGTGGAATTGAACAGAAGTCTACCTCCTAATGGGGGATTTCTGGCATCATTCTCCTGCTAGGATCCTAGGATGTTGACTACCAGACCTATTACCTCAGAGTTGGGACATTAGAAGATTCTTTTTTGTAGAAATTCTCAATCTAAGAGAAAAGACCTGTAGATATAAACATTCAGGGTTCCCCAATGAAGTAAAGAATGAGATACTATAAAAAACGATTGCTTATAAATGAAAAAGGGAGCTTCCAGTTCAAAAATGATGGAGTCAACATGTCTTCTTTCTGATGTGAAATACTCAAAATCAACAAGGAAACCAAGAAACAAAAATGCAAACTCATTGTCAGGAAAGCTTAGACTGTTCTGAAGCCTTAAACCAAAATATGGAGTCAGAGCAGCCAAAGTGCAGAAAAAATATGGATAAGGGATATTTGCAACTGCAGAGATTAGAAAATAATCAGCCTAGAACACTTTTCCAAAACAAGTGTTGCATCCTAAGACCCTAAAACAAGTAACCTCCTGTTGCAACAGCAGGAAAGGGTTGTTAGGCTGTTGGTGGCATCTCCCCTGAACCCTTCAGGTAGAAGTCTTGAGACACAATCCTCCTCAGGCCTTTTATTCCCATCATTGGGATCAGGAGGGGACCCAGAGTTCTTAGCTCTCCTCTTCTCCAAGGATAAGGATCAGGAGAGATCCCCAGACCCCCATTCCTATCTATACCCAACACTCATCCCTGCTTTTACAACCTGCTTTGAATCTAGGACTTACATCATTACACCTTTCACTCGTGTGTAAGGAGCCCTGGAGGCCGAGCTCATCTCTCATCACCCATACACACCTGTCCCAGAAAAACTGCCCATTCTTTGTTCTGTCCTCTTCCCCATCACTGCCACTCATCAAACCTCTCTTCTACTGCGCCACAACAAAATCCCCTGTATCCTTAACTTCTCTCAACAGCAACCCTCTTCCTGCTCTACCAGAAGTCTGATTTTCCCCTGAGGACCTGTGTATCCCCTCTGTCCCTCCCAGGGGTGGCTTTTTTTTTTTTTTTCCCACACCAGGCAGGAGGTAAGATAGGTGTTCTCCTTGCTCCTCATTGCTGCTTCCAGATCATTCTTCTTCTTTCCTCCCCAAATCTCAGCTTTAAATATCATCTATCAGCTTGTATCACCCAGTACACCAACTGTGGCTGTCACCTACTCCCTGGGGACATTCCTCACCCCTTATTTCTTGACAATCTTAGCTCTTGGCTCAAAATCACTCTCTCTAAAACTTTTAACTCTGGGTGACTTCAATATACATGTAGGTGATCTTTCCAACCTCTGGCCTTTCACTTTCCTGAACTTCTCCAATGAGTTTGACCTTTATCTTACCTCAGCCACTCATTTCTATGGTCACACCCTAGACCAGAGCTACTTAGTGTGGTCCATGGGCAAGTGCTAGTGGAACTCTTATTAGTGGCCCACATGAGGTAAGCACAGAAATTGTAGAGGAAGCATTTAGAGACTTTCATAGCAATTTGACATTGCTGTGGCATCCAATCACATGATCAGTGTTTTTTTGGTCAGTGTATTTTATATCTTTAAAATATGTTTCCATTTTTTCCAGCTCTGTGTGTGTGTGTGTGTGTGTGTGTGTGTGTGTGCAGTTTGTGACAGATTGGGTGAGGGAGAAGAAAGAAAAACACTTACTCCATCACTGCAGCTGGCTAGCTGGCTTGAGATGCCCTGCCTACCCCTTGTCATTGCCAATAACTGCTTCTGTGACATAATCTCCCTTTTCAGGCGTTCCACTTCTGACTACCATCCCTTATTGTATCTCCAACAATGAATCGTTTGACCCACCAGAACCCCCACTCCATTAATCTGGTCACTTTCCCCCCATCTCTCTTACCTTTTGTTCCATCCCCAGCCAGCTTACTTTCCATTACCGGTAGTGATCATCACCCCTCCCCCCCCCCCCCCCCCCCCCCCGCCTTGCTTATCCCTTTTTCTCTTCACATACTCACTTGGCAAAACCTCAAAACTGATTAAATCCACCTCTCCACTTGTTCTGGCTTCGCGCCTGTGTAGCTGAACAAGCTAAAGAAAAACACTTGAAATGCACATCAAGAGCTTTAGTTGGACCCCCAATGCTGCCCAGGATTCATATTATGCTTTCTTTGTCCATTCACTCCCTGTATCTTCCTAGATGGTTATTGCACACCCTTCTCCTTTGTTCTCGAACAGTCAATACCTCCTCTATCTTCACTCTCAACTGATGACCTTGCTTCCTACTGCAAGAATCTTAGAATCTTAGCCTGTAGCTTCCACATCTCCCACAGCCCCATCTATCCACTTTTACCATCGGCACTCATACCCTGCTACCACTGATGCTGCAATCACTATTCATGCTCTTATCTAAAGCCAATCCCTCTTCCTCAACATTATTTCCCATCCTCTTTTGTGCATTCAAAGAAATCCCTCCAGTGATTCTCCCCTTCCCTCCCCACACCATCAATATATCCCTCCCTGCTGGATCATTCTTATCTGGAGACAAGGATGCTGTTGCTGCTCACACCTTAAAAAATGAAACAAAACAAAAATTCTCTTAAGTTTACTTTCACCATCATCTACCACCCTACGTTATTACTTTGCAGCCAAACTCCTCTGAAGGGTTGTCTGTGTTACTATCTTTGTTTTTGTTTGTTTTTGTTTTTTGTGGGGTTTTTTTTGTTTTTTGTTTTTTGTTGTCGTTGTCGTCATCATTGTCTGTATTCTCTCTGAAATCCGCTCCACTCTGGCGTTAGTGCCCCCAGAGAAAACCCCTGAAGTAGTTCTTTTCATGATCACCAGTAACCTCCACATGGAGAAATCCAGTCTTAGCCCTCCTCCTTCTTAAATTAGTAGCATTTGACACCATTGATCACTGTTCCACTAAACCAGATCTTGGGACATCTGGCTTCTTGGTTTTCTTTCTGTTCACTGGCTATTCTCTCTCAGTTGCCTTTGCTGGTTCTTTATCTTCAACTACCTCATGCTGGAGTATCTGAGGACTCTTTCCTCAGTCTCCTCTATTTACACTTATTTCCTTGGTGATATCACACAGTCATATGACCTCAAATTCCAGGTATATGAAAACCTCAAAATGTATAAATCGGAACAGACTTCAATGTTGGATATCAGACCTGTGTATTCAAATGCTTGCTCAACATCTCTATTTAGATGTCTAGTACACACCTCACACTTACCATGTACAAATTGAACCATTGATCTTTGCCTACAAGGTCCTGTATCCACAGGCTTTCTCATCTCAGTAGATGGTGAACTCATCCTTCCAATTGCTCTAGCCAAAAACTCTGGAGTCATCCTTAATGGTTTCCTTCTCTTAAACCCTACAGTTAACCCATAGCAAATCTGGTTGATTCCATCTTGAAAATACATCTAGAATTTACCTACTTCTCGTCATTGCCACTGCTTCCATCCAGGAGCAAGCCACCACCCCTTGTTGTCAGGATTAATGAAATAGTCCTATGACTGGCCTTTTGCTTCTACCCTTATCCTCTACAGTCTATTATCTGCCCAGCTGCTAGAGTGATGCTTTTCAGTGGTAATTCAGATTGTTCCAGTTCTCTACAATGACATCCATTCCATTCAGAGTAAAAGCCAAAATCCTTCCTGTGTTCTACAGGGCAATAAACGATGTGGCCCTGTCATTACCTTCCTGACCCTCTCTTATCATTCTCTACCCTGATCACTCCACCCTAGCCACACTGCCCTCTTTGTTATGCTCCAAACAGGTCAGGCATGGCTGCTTCTCAGAGCCTTTGCACCTACTATTCCCTCTGACTGGAACATTCTTCTCCCAGAGGCCCACAGAGCTCCTCTCTCAGCTCCTTCCCATCTTTGATCAATATCACATTGTCAGTAAGGCCAACGCTGGTCATCATATTTGTAATTGTAATCAGACTTTCTCTCCCCACTGGCACTCCTAATCCTCCCATCCTGCCCGGCTTTCCTTATCACTTTCCAATACACGATACAAGTTATCAACGTAAATTTGTATTATCTGTTTTCTCCACAAGAATCCCTTAAGGTTAGATATTGGTTTGTTTATATACATATATTCCAAGTACCTAAAACCACACCTGACCCTTGATAGGTACCAAATAAATATCTGTTGTAAATTTAGACTCATAGATACAGGAAACAAAACATTGATTACAGGGGGTGGGTGGGCAGCAAAATAGGTGAGAGGGATTAAGAAGGAAAAACTTTCAGTTATCAAATAAATGTCATAGGATGTAATGCACAGAATGGGAAATATAGTCAATAATATTGTAATAACTTTGCAAGGTGACAGATGGTAACTGGAGTCGTCGTGGGGATTCTTTAATAATGTATAAAAATATCAACATACACCTGAAACTAATAGGATATTGTATCTCAGTTGTACTTCAATAAAAAAAATATATATTTGTTGAACAAAGGAGTGAATGAATGAAGAATGAAAACAGGGCTGAATGAGAAATCACCAGAGAATTCTTATTTGGAGACTCAATCTATCAGCGAAGCTGGGGAGAATCAGGGGACGAAAAGAGATTCCTGACTGTGAGCAGTCATTCTTGTTTGGTTGAGGAGAGGTAAAGGCTAAATTCACTAACCATGAACTTTATATCATGAGGACAATTCTTGAGGTCCTGTATTATGTTCTGACCCTTCTTCCATGCATTTCTCCTGCAAATAGCACCACAGAGAACTCACTTCATTCAAAGATTAATAATAATGATGAAAATAATGATAATAATTATAGAAGAAGAAATGGTAAAGGATCTATGCGAATACCCACAAGAGAAACAAAAGGAGAAAAATAACGGGAAAAAAAATGGTAGAGGAAGAGCTCTCACCAGAAACAATGTTGCCCAGGAGTAGATACAAACTTGACCATACATATTTCCATGACTTATAACACCCAACAAAGCAAGTTCAAGAACATAAATGAGAGCTACATGCGATTAAGTAAGCTATAATGAGACAACAAAAGGAAAGGAAGGGAGTGACAGGGGTAAAACGGTGAACTAGAAAGCACGTCTTACTTCAGGAATCTTGTCCATTCACAGAAACAGTCAGAAAACAACCAAAACGTCTCTGAATAAACATTGTAGGAGCTCTAGAAACCAACAAAAGGTTTTCAGCAACCAAATAAACACTCAGTCAAGGAAAAAACACCTTCTAAGGGGTGCTTGGGTGGCTCAGTGGGCTAAGTGGTGAACTCTTGATTTCAGCTCAGGTATTGATCTTGTGGTGTGTAAGACTGAGCCCCACATCAGGCTCCACACTGACGGTGCGTAGAGTCTGCTTCCGATTCTCTCTCTCCCTCTCTGCCCCTCCCCTGCTCATGCTTGCTCTCTCTCAGAATAAACTTAAAAAAAGAACCCACTTTCTAAATAGTGGGAAAGTTTTGTGGTAAAGGTAAATACATGAAGGGATAAAACATCTATACTAGATGATAATATTCCATATTTTATAAATATATTATACTTCAACATTTTATGTTTTATAATTGGGACACCGTAACTCCCCTTTTTATTATCTGCAGGATTTAAAAGACAGATGCACAAAAATAATTATGTTAGCATGCACAAAATTATATAAAGATGTAATTTGTGACACCAAGACATAAGAACATAAAGAAGACGGATAGAGTTTTATAGGAGTAGCATTTTTGTGTGCAATTAGGTTAAGTGGCATCAATTTGAATTAGATGGGAATATCTATAAGATGTTATATGTAGGGGGCGCCTGGGTGGCTTGGTCGGTTAAGCGTCCGACTTTGGCTCAGGTCAGGACCTCGCGGTCTGTGAGTTTGAGCCCCACGTCGGGCTCTGGGCTACGGCTCAGAGCCTGGAGCCTGCTTCAGATTCTGTGTCTCCCTCTCTCTCTGCCCCTCCCCGTTCATGCTCTGTCTCTCTCTGTCTCAAAAATAAATAAATGTTAAAAAAAAAATTTAAGATGTTATATGTAATCCCCAGAGTACCACAAAAAATATCTGTAGAATATACATCAAAGTAAATGAAAAGGAAGTAAAAATATATCATTGCCAGAAAATCAACTAAACACAAAAGAAGATAGTAATGAAAGAAATGAAGGGCAAAAAAGTCATAAGACCTACAGAAAATGAATAGTAAAATGGCAGAAGTAAGTCCTTCTTTACAGTAATTTTTTTTTTTGAGATTTTATTTTTAAGTAATCTCCACACCCAAAGTGGGCCTCACACTTAAAACCCCAACACCAAGAGTCACATGCTCTCCCAACTGAGCCAGCCAAGTGCCCCCTATCACTATTTAAATGAATAGTGATAAATGCCCCTTATTTAAATGAAATGGATTAAACTCTCCAATAAAAAGGCATAGATCGGCAGAATGTATAAAAAACATGGTCAAACTACATGCTGTCTACAAGAGGCTCACTTTAGATCTAAAGACGCAGAATAAATTGAAAGTAAAACAATGGAAAAAGATATTCCACGCAAATAGTAACCAAAAGAGAGCAGAGGTGGCTATATTAATATCAGACAAGGTGGATTTTAAGTAAAAAACTGTTACAAGAGACAAAGAAGGACATAATATATTGATAAAAAGGTCAATTTACCATGAAGATATACCAGTTATAAACATGTGCACCCAACATTAGAACTTCAAAATACAAGAAGGAAACATTGGCAGAATTGCAGGGAGAAATAGAAATTTCTACAATAATAGTAGAAGAATTCCACATATTACTTTCAACAATGATAGACAATCAATACGGAAATAGAGGACTTTAACAACACCATAAACCAAGCAGATATATACAGAACACTCCTCCCAACAACAGCCTATACATTTTTCTCAACTGATGTCCTAAACACTTTCTAGGAAGACCATATGTTAGGCTACAAAACAAATAGTAATGAATTTTAAAAGATTAAAATCATACAAAGTATCTTTTCTGATCACCATGGAATGAAGCAAGGACTCAATAACAGAAGGAAAACTGGAAAAGTTACAAATACATGTAAATTAATCAGCATGCTTTTAAACAAATAATGGGTCAAAGGAGAAATCATAAGGGAACTTAGAAAATACCTTGAGACAAATGAAAACAAAGACACAACATATGAAAATGTATGGGATTCAGGGAAAGCAGTGCTAAGAGGGAAATTTATAGCAGTAAATGCATGTGTTGAAAAAGAAGACATATCTCAGATCAGTAACCTAAACTTACACTGAGGAGAGCAAACTAAACTCAAATCTAGCAGAAAGAAGGAAATAATAGAGATTAAAGCTGAGGTAAATGAAATAGAGAATAGAAAAACAATAGAAAAAAATCAACAAAACCAAAAGTTAGTTCTTCAAAAATGCCCATGAAATATTTCTTTGTTTTTTTTAATGTTTATTTATTTTGAGAGAGAGAGACAGACAGACAGAGCATGAGTGGGGGAAGGGCAGAGAGGGAGGGAGGCACAGTCTGAAGCAGGCTTCAAGCTCTGAGCTGTCAGCACTGAGCCCAACACGGGGCTCGCGCTCACCAGCCATGAGATAGTGACCTGAGCTGAAGTGGGACGCTTAAACAACTGAGCCACCCAGGCACCCTCAGAAAGGCCAATGAAACAGACATACCTTTTTTTCTACAGATTCTATTTTAGATAATCTCTACACCTATCGTGGGGCTCAAACTTATAACCCCAAGATCAAGAGTCACGTGCTCCGTGGACTGAGCTAGCCAGGTGACCCTAGATAAACTTTTAGTTTGATTGACTGAGAAAAAAAATATAGAAGATTCAAATCATTAAGATCAGAAATGCAAGTGCAGACATTATTACAAATTTTGCAGAAATAAAAATGATTGTAAGAGAATACTATGAATGTTTATATGCCAATAGACAGGATAGCCTAGATGAAATGGACAAATTCCTAGAAACTATCTAACAAAACTAAATCATGAAGAAATAGAAAATCTGAATAGAACTGTATTATGGAGATTAAGTTAGTAATCAAAAACCTTCCAACAAAGAAATGCCCTGGGTCAGATGACTTCATTGGTGAATTCTACCAGATATTTAAAGAAGAATGAACACCAGTCCTTCTCCAACTCTTTTAAAAATTGAAGAGGAAACACTTCCTAAGTCATTCTATGAGGTCAGTATTACCCTGATACCAAAAACATTCACTATAAGAGAAGAAATTTACAGATAAATCTCCCTAATGAATATTGATGTAAAAAATTCCCAATAAAATACTAGCAAACTGAGTACAAATGATATTTAGCCATGCGAGTAAAAAGTTGGATTTGTTAAAAAAAAATCAGACTAGCAATTCAGCAGTATATTAAAAAGGATTATACACCTTGACCAAGTGAGATTTATTCCTGGAATACAGCCTGGTTCAACATATGAAAACCAATCAGTGTAACACATCACATTTATAGAGTGAAGGAGAAAGCCACATGATTATCTCAGTTGACATGGAAAAAGCATTTGACAAAAATTGACACCATTTTTAATAAAAAAACCACACACATACTTAATAAACTAGGAATGGAAGGAAGCTTTCTCAACATAATAAAGGCCATATATGCAAAACCAATAGTGAAAGAAAGAAAGACAGAAAGAATATATGGAGAAAGAAAGAAGAAAGAAAGAAAGAAAGAAGAAAGAAAGAAAGAGAAAAGAAAAACCAATAGCTTACATTATCTTCAATGGTGAAAGGCTGAAAGTTTTTCCCCCTAAGATTCAGGACAAGACAAGGATGCCCACTTTGGCCATTTATACTCAACATAGTACTGAAGTCCTAGCCAGGGCAACTAGGCATGGAAAAAAAAAAAAAAGGCACCTAAATTGGAAAGGAAGAAGTGAAATTATCTCTAATTATAGATAACATGCTTTTCTATGCAGACACCCCTGAAGAGTCTATACACAGTAAAAGAGAGCTAATAAATTCAGCAAAGTTGCAGGATACAAGATCAATGTTCAAAAATCAGCTACATTCCTATACATGAACAATGAACAATCCAAGAAAGGAATGAAGAAAACGATTCCAGGGCACCTGGGTGGCTCAGTCAGTTAAGTGTCTGACTTCGGCTCAGGTCATGATCTCATGGTTTGTGAGTTCGAGCCCCACGTCGGGCTCTGTGCTAAAAGCATGGAGCTTGCATTGGATCCTCGGTCTCCCTCTCTCTCTGCCCCTCCCCTGCTCACACTCTCTCTCTTACTCTCTCTCAAAATTAAACACTAATAAAAAGAAAAGAAAAGAAAAGAATTCCACTTAAAACAGCATCAAAAATAAAAGACTTAGAAATGAATTTAACAAAGGAAGAGAAAGACCTGTACACTAGAAACTCAAAACATTAAGGTGACAATATTAATCCCTATCAAAATCTAAATGGTATTCCTTACAGAAATGGAAACACCAATCCTAACATTCACATGCAATCTCAAGGGACCCCAAATTGCCAAAACAATCTTGAAAAATATCACAAGTTGGAGTTGGAGGACTCAGCTTTGATTTCAAAACTTACCATAAACCTACAGTAATCAAAACAGTGTTGTTCTGTCTGGCATAAGGACAGACACACAGAATAATGGGATTGAACAGAGAGCCCAAAAGTAACCCCTCACATATACGGTCAATAATTTTCAACAAGGGTGTCAAATTCACAACAAATGATGCCAGGGGAAATTGGAGGAAAGGAGAGACTTTTCAATAAATGATGCTGGAGTGCCTTGTAGTGCCAGAAAGAAATTAAGTATGAAAAAAAGAAAAGCCCACATTGGTGGGGATGTGTTCAGGGTACAGCAGCCAACTGAAAGAGCTCCCAGTGGCCAAAACTGGAATAATTTGAGCCACAATATTGCATTATAACCCAAAGTATAGGGGCGCCTGGGTGGCTCAGTCAGTTAAGCATCCAGCTCTTTTTTTTTTAAGATTTTTTTAATGTTTACTTATTTTTGAGAGAGATAGAGGGAGAGAAACAGACAGTGAGCGAGCAAGCAAGCATGTGAGCGGGGGAGGGACAGAGAGCTAGGGAGACTGAGGATCCACATTGACAGCAGAGAGCCCTATGTGGGGATCGAACCCACAAACCGTGAGATCATGACCCAAGCTGAAGTCAGATGTTCAGCCAACTAGGCCACCCAAGCACCTTAGCATCTGGCTCTTGATTTCGGCTCAGGTCATAATTTCACAGTTTGTGAGATCGAGCCCCGAGTCAGGCTCTGCACTGACAGCATGGAGACTGCTTGGGATTCTCTCTCTCTCTCTCTCTCTCTCTCTCTCTCTCTCTCTCTCCCCCTCCCTCCCTCCCTCCCCTGCTCATGTGCATGAGAGCGCACGCTCTCTCTCAAAATAAATAAACTTAAAAAAAAATAACCCAAAGTATAAAGTAAGTATGTGTGGGTCCATACTGATACAAATAAATGATTGAATGCATTGCTAAATGGGGGAGAAGAGAAAAATCTCCTATGTAGAATTCCAAATAAAGTATATAGATCCTCCGCTGAGTGCAGTGATCAATTCCACTGCCAGAGAAAAACCTGTGTTGGACTTACTGACGTGAAGTCTATTGTCTCAAGCATGTCACCTTCTTAAGGGACTTTCAAGGGCAGTTTTGACTGTGATTTTTGCCCTACATGCTGAGGGTTGACTTTAAAACTTAAACCTGAAGAAGATGGGGCCCTATTATATTCACTCCCTGTTAGAGCCCACTACTGGGCCATATGTGAGGCAGGGCTCCATGTTTGCTTTTCAAATAGTCATAGGGCGCTTTATGAGGTGCCCTGTGATGTGATGTTTCCGCAATCATCTGGTGCTGAAATTGGAACATTTACACAAAGGTTGGACAATGGTGCCAATTCAGCTGACACCCTCCACCTTTTTCCTAAACAAACCAGCCCCCTTGCTGCCTCCTCTTTTCATCACAGCCTTGCCCCAGAGAACCTTCTCGTTCATTGCCTTAAGTGTCTGCCCTCACCTGTTACATTCATGCCCACCATCTATCCTACTTTAAACCCATGTCTTCCTATTAATATCTCCCAGTAGAGTACTGATGATTAATATTCCCTACAACAGAAGTGACTTGGAAACCCAGCTTTCCCATAATAGCTGCAAAGACTTGGCCCTGATTCAAGTCCACAAAACACAAGCCAAATTACACACTGGTGAAGGCTTTTTTTTTTTTCCCCCAAATCCTGCCCTTATATGAGTTAAGGTGGAACAAGTATCATGTGAATACATTGTTCAAACACAGGGAGAGGACTGTACCCCCAACTTAGTTTCCATTTCTTGGTTCTTCTTCAAGTCCCCGATTTCCAACTGTCCTTATTTTTGATGCCTTGTTTTTCTTTAAAAGACGCTGGAGAGAGGGGCACCTGCTCAGTTAAGCATCTGACTTCGATTCAGGTCATGATCTCACGGCTCGTGGGTTCAAGCCCCACGTTGGGCTCTGTGCTGACATCTCAGAATCTGGAGCCTGCTTTGGATTCTCTCTCTCTCTCTCTCTCTCTCCCACTCATGCTCTGTCTCTGTCTCTCTCTCTCTCTCAAAAAGAAATAAACATTTGAATAAATAAATAAATAAATAAATAAATAAATAAGGCTGGAAAGGAGGGCAGAGGGAAGTATGGGGCTTCATGCCCTAGGAATGTGGAACCAGGGAGAGGTGTTTTATGGTTTTGTTAAATCTTTTTTTTAATGTTTTTATTTGTTTTTGAGAAAGAGAGAGGCAGAGTGAGTGGGGGAGGGGCAGAGAGAGAGAGCGGGAGACACAGAATCTGAAGCAAGCTCCAGGCTCTGAGCTGTTAGCTCAGAGCCTCACACGGGGCTTGAACTCACGAGCTGTGAATTCTGGACCTCAGCCAAAGTCGGACGCTTAACTGACTGAGCCACCCAGAACCCCCAGGGAGAAGTTTTTAAGAAGGTCAGATTCATATTTTTGGTTTAGAAATTTAGCTCAGTCTGGTGGCAGTGGTTGTGTGTCCCAGTGATTTTACATAGGAAGAATCATCACTCAAGCAATCAATTTCAAAGGGACCTCAAGGTTTGAAAACAACTCAGCGAGGGTGGGGTATTCTGAAGCTCAGAGGCCTCCAGTACACCTGAGTTTGAACAGATTTGCTCCTGAGGCTTCCTGTTTTAATGTCACCACCGGCCCCTTCTCCAGCTCCCATCAGAAAGGATATTGAAGGGACAGGAGTTGTGAATGGAGCACTATTGTCCCTCTGTGGTGAGAGCAGTGGAGAGCAGTGGTCACCCTGGGCATACCTGGGTCAGTCCAAAGCCGAGAGGGCCGGGAGCTCATATGATCTCAGGGTACCAGAACACTAGAAGAAAGGCAGAGACATGAGGTTCAGAAGTTCTGGCCTACTAAGCAAATTGCATTAAACTAGCCACGGTTCCAAACTTTTGTCTCATCCTGATAAACATTAAAAAAAGGGAAATTTGTATAGCTTGCTGGGATCAACTTGAGGGAGCTTGGATAATTCTAAACAGAGCTTCATGGAAGGGTGCCTGGCTAGCTCTGGCTGTACAGCATGAGACTCTTAAATGGAACTTCATGGATAATCATTATTTACATTGCTTTTCTCTGTATTCTTATAAAAATAAAAACAAAAACAAAAAATCTATGGTACTCTATAATTATGAGAAGAAAAATACAAACCAAGTTATTGGGGCAGATTTAAATATTGAATCCGTGTAAAATTTCTTGACAACTCTGTGATTTTTTTTTTAATGACAATCTACAGCTCATTTCTCTGTGTCTTTTTTATACCAGGTTTTATGTTTAAAATGTCTGCACATCAGAGCGCATGGCTGGCTCAGTCAGAAGAGCATGTGACTCTTGATCTCAGGGTCTTGAGTTCGAGTCCCACACTGGGTGTAGAGATTACGAAAAAAAAAATACCAACTTTAAAAAAATTAAAAAAATAAAAAACAAAATGTACATAAATCCCGATCAAGACATTTTAAATGATAATCTCTTCCATTCTTGATAGTTATCATGCATGGAGAACAAATTTTCTTGGCACAAGAAGCGACGATGATAAAAAGTACAAGCCGTTTTTATCAGTTCATAATTTTATGTAAGATTTTGCATAGAGGTAGGTCTTGGGGCACCTGGGTGGCTCAGCAGGTTAAGCGTCCGACTCTTGATTTCAGTTTAGGTCATAATCTCACGGTTTAGGAATTTGAGCCCTGCCTCGCGCTAACACTGTGGAGTCTGCTTGGGATCCTCTGTCTCTCCCTCTCTCTCTACCTCTCCCCTGCTCACGCGAGCTCTCTCTCTCTCTCAAAAATACAATAAAAAAAAACTTTAAAAAAAATCATTAAAAAAGAAAAAGAAAAGTAGGTCTTGCTACAGTAAAATCCGTGTGTCCCTTGTTCATTTTCATGAACACCCAGTACCAGCAACCAGGTCAAGAAACAGAATGATACCAGCATCCCGGAAGACTCATTCAGGGCTTCTCACATCAAATAGTCCCTCTGCCCTCCCGATAGGGGAACCACCATGCCGACTTCCGGAAGTGTGATGTATACAGACATACTTGCACCTGTGTGTTGGTGCACACGTATGCAGTTCTGCTGGGAAGTGTCTGGGGGTGAAGTTGGTGGGTCACGGAGCTCACACCTGTTCAGCTCCAGCAGCTCCAGCTGAAATGGTTCCAACTCAAGGAGCGCAGTGCTCCAGCTGCCCCGTGTCTTTGTCAACGCGCGGTGGTGTCTGATAAAGCCACAATTTTTTAACACTGATTTATAAATACATAGCAGCCGAAATCATGTTTCAAGGCTCTCATAGCTCTCTTCTTCCATTAACAATGGCAATGGTGACTTTTTTTTTTCTGACAATGTGACTGGATTTTGGATCCGAGAGAGGTCGGTCACACCGAGTATTTGGACACCATGAAAGTAATCCAGGGTTTGGGCAAGCTGGGTGAGAGGCCTCACTGCAGCCGCCTGCTAAGAGGTCACCAAAAGGCCCACTCAGTTGCAAAAGAAGAGACATTTCCTAAATAGGCGAAGCCAGGATTCAGGGTCACTCCCCACAGCAGCGGTGGGGGAGCCCTCTCCTCCCTCCAGGGCCGAGGGGTTCCCATCTTAAGGCTCACTGGCTGGGATGCGCCAACATGCATTATAACCAGATGCCTGACTTTGGTGTAGTCATGATACTAATTCATCGTCTCAAACAGAAAGCCAAGGAGGTAGCAGACATATCACTGTCCCCTTAGTACAGAGGAGGAAACTGAGGCCCCAAAATGTAAGGGATCGTCCTCTGAGTAAAGCCAGAATCCCTGCTTTGCACCTTTTTGCTGCTGCAGAGCCTCATTCACAGAGGCCATCTTCTGAGAACAATATCCTGCTGGAGAGCTGCGAGCCTTCCCTATCAAAGGGAGGCGTGGAAGACCCAAAAACAGAATTCCAAAGGTGAGTGTTATTCCCTCAGAACCTACTGAGGCTTCCTGTGGGCTTCTCTGCTCTCTTCTGTTTCTCTCTCTCTTCCCTTTCCCATCAGGTGCCGAGTCCTGTCTTCCTCACTCCTTCCCCTTTTCCCTCTCTTGCCTACTCTCCTCCCATTTTTACTTATTTTTATTTTTCAAAAGTTTATTTACTTTTGAGAGAGAGAGAGAGAGCAAACAGGGAGGTGCAGAGAGAGAGGGAGACACAGAATCCAAAGCAGGCTCCAGGCTGAGTAGTGAGCACAGAGCCCGACACAGGGCTCGAACTCACAGCCCAGAGTTCGAGATCTCAGATCATGATCTGAGCCAAAGTTGGCCGCTTAACCGACTGAGCCACCCAGGTGCCTCTCTCCTCCCATTTTTAAAAAGTGTCTATTTGTTTATTTTGAAGGAGAGAGAATGTGTGTGTGCACGAAAGGGGAGGGGCAGAGAGAGAGGAGAGAGAAAATCCAAAAGCCAAAAGCCAAGCAGGTTCCGAGCTACCAGCACAGAGCCCCACTTGGGGCTCCATCTCATGTGAGATCACAACCTGAGCCAAAATCAAGAGTCGGACACTTAACCGACTGAGCCACCCAGGCACCCCTCGTCCAATTTTTTAAGTAGCTAAATACAGGATGAGAAGATTCTAGATACACACATTCCCCTTGTGTCTGTAAGAAGATATCCATTCTCTGTTTTAAACTTTAAACCAGGCAAATTTAATCTTTTATGTCTTTGAATAGAAAACTAAAAACCAATTAGGTTGCTCTGTAACTTTCTGGCTGTGGGTAAGTTATCTAACACTGTGCCTCACTTTCCTCACCTGTAAAATGGGGACATGGACAGCACTTATTTTGTTGGGTCATTGTGAAGATGAAATGGGTTGATATATATAAATAGCTTTTTTCCCCCCACTTTCTTTTACAGCTTTATTGAAATAATTAATATACCATAAAATTTACCCTTTTTAAGAGCCCACTCCAGTGGGTTTTAGTAGAGTCAGAATTGTACACCCGTCACCATGATCTAATTCTAGAACATTTTCATTATCCCCCAAAAGAAACTCATTAGCAGTCACTCCCCATCTCCCAAACCCCCGAGCCCTTGGCAAACAGTAATCTATTTTCTGCCTCTATGGATTGGCCTATTCTGGACACTTTGTATAAATGGAATCATACAATACCTGGTCTTTTGTGACTAGCTTCTTTACTTAGCATAATGTTTGTAAGGTTTCAGGTTTCGTCCACGTTGTAGTATGTATCACTACTTCTTTTCTTTTCCTTGAGCATGTGTATGTGTGTGTGTATAATTTATTTTTTCTTCTTGGTGCTTTGAAATTTTTTCCTATAATTTCTTTTTTTCCTAACTTTATTGAGGCATAATTTACTAATAAAAATTGTTTCTAAGGTTGCCTGTGTGGCTCAGTTGGTTAAGCGTCGGACTCTTGATTTGGGCTCAGCTCATGACCTCACAGTTGTGAGGTCAAGCCCCAAGGCTCCTTGCTGGGTGTGGAACCTGCTTAAGACTCTCTCCCTCTGCCTCTGTCTCCCTCAAGTGTGCACGTGTTCTTTCTCTCTCATAATAACAATAACAATAATAATAGTTTCTATTTAAGGTGTACAATGTGATGATTTGATATACCTATACACTGTGAGATCATTACTACAATCTAGCTAATTAATACATCCATCACTTCACATAGTTACCTTTTTGGTGTGTGGTGAGAACACTGAAGATCTACTCCCTTAGTGAATTTCAAGTGTACAACACAGTATTATTAACTAGCGTCACCACACTGTACTTTACACCCCCGGAACTCATTTGTCTGGTAACTGAAATGGTCAACGGGTATACGAAAAGGTGCTCGACGCCACTGATCATCAGTGAAGTAAATTTGTGAAAACACAAATTACAACCACAAAGAGGTACCACCTCACACCTGCTAGAATGGCTATCATCAAAAAGACAAGAAGTAACAAGTGTTGGCAAGGATGTGGAGAAAAGGGAAGCACATTAATGTGCTAAGTGTTTGCCAATATTAATTTTAAGCCTTCTACCTTGTAGTAAGAGCTCTGCCTCGACTTACCTCTGTGATTATTAAAGGAGCCCCTCTTACTCAGAGTCTCCAGTGGTTAAGCAGGACTCTTCCATTAAGCTGGCATAAGTAATGATTTACCATTGAGAAAAAGGGAGTGAGGAATTCAAAACCAATCGGCACCTAGTTCCTGGAGGAAAGTTGCTGGAACTTTCTGACCCAGAGAAGCGGGTCTTGAGTCTTCTGTATTAGGTGATACTGACTCTGCAGCAGTAAATGCACACTCATACTTCACTTTGGGGAACAGTTCCTTGCTGTCTTACCTTGGGCTGCTAGAACAAAAATATCATAGACTGCATGGCTTAAATGGCAGATATGTGTCTGTCTGTTCTGGAGGCTGGGAAGTCTGAGATTAGGGTACCAGCCTGGTTGGGTTCTAGTGAGGGCCCTCTTCCTGGTTTGCAGATAGCTGTCTTCTTGCTGTGTCCTGACATGGTGGAGAGCGAGCTGTAGTCTCTTGTTCTTAAGAGGACACTAATCCAGCCTGGGGGCTTGACCCTAATGAACCTATCTAAACCTAACTACCTCCCAAAGTCCCCATCTCCTATACCACCCCACCAGGGGGTTAGGATTTCAACATACAAGTGTTAGGGGGGACACAAACATGTGAACCATAGCAAATTGCTACTTGTCAACTGTCTCCCTGTCTTTTTTTAAGTAATGTTTATTTATTTATTTTTGAGAAAATGGGGGAGGGGAGAGAGAGGGAGAGAGAGAATCCCAAGTAGGTTCCACCCTGTCAGCGCAGAGCCTGATGCAGGGCTCCATCTCACGTGAGATCATGACCTGAGCCGAAATCAAGAGTTGAATGCTCGCTCAACAGACTGAGCCACATAGGCATCCCTCGTCTTTTGTACTGTGATTATTGGCTAGAGGAGTCTATACTCATTCCCTCCTATCCCTGTCATTTATGTGACAATAATCACACAAAACACCCTGCTGGGGGTCATAAATATTTAAACAGATAATCCACTTTTAAATTTGACACCGTTAACACATAAAGGATGTTTTGAAAGGAGAACAAAAGTATATTTCAAGAAGACAAGTTGAAAATTGGTTACAATAGTGAAAGGCCATCTAACTGACAAATTCTAAGGACATGTAGCTTTGCTGAAGGCTCACTGACTTACAGAGAGAAATATCTGGAGTCCACCACAAGTAAAAAAGCAGTCTAATATTGTTTGTTCTTTTCCGAATCACCTGGGTGGCTCAGTCAATTAAGCGTCTGACTTCAGCTCAGGTCATGAAGTAAAAAAGCAGTCTAATACTGTTTTTTCTTTTCTATTACAAAAGAATACAAATACACCTTGAATTGAAGTGCTTCTAACTCCACAGTCTATTAGGGGAGGAACTCAGTTTCCCAATTCAGTGATATATCCTCCTCTGGCTGAGAAAAATGCCATGGACAAAATGTGGTTTGAAAAAAGTATTCAATTTTTTTTATTACATTTCTTACAAGCAATAATCATCTCATGCCGTTTACACTAAGTAACAAACTGGAATAGCAAAGCACTACAGAAATGAATATTGGAGAAGCCCTTGGGTGGTGCTAACCAAGACCTGGTCCTAATCAGTACTGGCCATAGTTCTTTCCACAGGAAGAAGCTTGCTCTCTGTGAATTCCAGTGGGAAAGCATGACTTAATGGGAATACCTTTCCATTGCCTATTCTATTAGATACTTTACACTTTCCGGAAAGCCAAATTTCTTTCTACCACAAGGAAAAGTGAAAATGATGCCTTGCATAATGCCTTACATTCATTCATTCATTCATTCATTCATTCATTTCCCTAGTAATGTGGGAATCAGGAATCCTGTCTTATTGGTGCAGGAACTGAGGCTCCAAAGGTATAAAGGCAATCTCTTAGTAATTACACGGGAAGCAAGTTGACCAGCGCTTTAAACGAAGAGGCATCGCTACCCAGTTAGCATGCCCTTTAGCCAGAAAGCTTTTCGGTTTTAAGAAAAATCAGAGCCTGACCAGCCAGCCCACAGTATTTAGATGAAAACAGGTGACCGTGTCTACAACATTTAATTATGGATCTACAAGCAAAAACTCCATCTTCTGGTGGCACCTACCGCGCAAAGGGCCAAAGAGGCTGCGATTACTAAGGCTGGTATTGAGCAAAGGACCAGGGTCAGCAGAACGCTCAGAGGGGACAGATTATGTGTGTGTGAGGGGACGGGAAGAAGAGGCAACCGCAGCCACACTTTCAGCAGTGCAGGGACGCCGCTCCGCGCTCGGCTCTCGATTGCTAGCGCCTGGCGCGGCGGGCGGTGCAGCGGCTGCAGGGGCTCTGCGCTCGAGCGGTCGAGCCTGACCCGCAGCCTCCGAGTCGCATTCGGTTGCGGCCCTGGGGCCCGGGGCGGGTAGGCGGAGGCCGCGGCGGCCGGCGCGGGGATGTCGAGGAGCTCGAAGGTGGTGCTGGGCCTGTCGGTGGTGCTGACGGCGGCCACCGTGGCCGGCGTGCATCTGAAGCAGCGGCAGGACCGGCAGGTCGGTGTCACGTGACCTCCTCTTCCGGGGCCCGCGAGGGCGACCTAAGGCCCAGTGGCCTCTCTCCGCGTGGTTCTCCGTTGCTCCTCGTCTCTCCCTCTTTCGTCGGCTCCGCGGCGGCGCGATCCTGCGTCCCACCCATTCCTCGATCACCCCGGTCACGCGACTGCGGCTCCCACGCCGTCCGCCCGGCCCGGGCGCCGCAGCCCCCGCGGCCGCGTGCACCGGGAGGCCCCGGCGACCCCGTCCTGCCGGCGCGGGGGAGCCCCTGCCTTCCGCGCCCGCAGCCTCCTGGCTCCAGCTAAGGCAGGCCTGCAGGGTGGTGGGTGGCCCAGGTCACCTCCAGCCTACAGTGGCACGGACTTTTCAGCGTGTCGCTTGGGCCGCTGCAAAGTAGAGGCGGGAAAGGGTTTTCGTGGGGGTGCACTCAGCAAGTTGTCGGCCTCTCCCCAACCCCAGGCCCAAGGTTGAGGCTCAACCCTAATGTATCTCATTTCCAGTGTTAATGAGATTTTATCCTAGGATTAAGGAGGCTGCCCCGAATCCACTTTCTCTGCCTTTAGCCAAGGTAATTTAGTGGATGCTTTTTGTTTGTTTGTTTGTTTCTTTTAAGAAACAGTATGCTGTGGAAACAAGATTCTGGGAATTAGAGATACCAGCCTCCAATTTTTCTTTTTTCTATACCTGTATTTCTAGAAATATCTGTAACTTACTGATCGGTTGACCGACCGCCCGTTCCGTGTGTGTCAGTTCATATTGTTTTTACTCTAGTTGGCAAATGTTTAGTGATTGGTCTGTGTGTGCCAGGCACCACACTAGGCGCTTTGGGAAACAAAGATAGGAAGGACGGGCGTTCCTGAGTTTGTAACTGCTTCACACCGGTGCTGAAAGTTGAGTTGAGAACAGGCAACTAGGTCAGTGCGTGCGTTAGGGTTGGGCTTAGTTTTGCCAAGGGTGGAAGTAATGAACTGGATGAATCAATAGTAAATGGCCTTTTGTCGTACTGGGCTGTGCAGTGTGCTTGGTACACAGAGATGAAGCAGAAGAAGTGTTGTCCTTGTTCACAGTCTGGAAATCGGGAAGGTGTGATGGTATAAGAATTTGGGGGAGGGGCTATTGGGATGAGTAATGAGGGCATGGAAGAGGTTAGAGATTGGGGAACAAAGTATGGGTTCTGAGGGCGGAGCTTTTGGAATAGAGGCAGGCAAGTTTCTCTTCTAAAAGTGAAAGGAAAAGAGGGTGATCAAAAGAAATTTGAGGTGGAGTAGAGGATGGTCAGATGTAGTTCTGAGGTCAGTGGAGGCAGAGATTTTCAGACTATGGGGTAAGGATGGATGAGAGCTTGGTTCTGAACTAACTCAGCATCTCTCGTTTTTACAATGTCACCTACTCCAGACCTCTTAAATCAGAATCTCTTGGATATGGGGAATCTTGATCACATATGTGTTAAAAGCCACCCAGGGGATTCTAACATGCAGCTGGGGTTGAGTATCTCTGTACTAGAGGGTGGAAAAACAAAGATTTAGGTATTTGGAAATTAGATGAAGAAAAGATTGACCGGAATAACCTGTGTTTATTTTGCATCCAGTCATTCAGTGGACTTTTTTTTTTACACTAGGAAGAAGACAAATGATTGACACATTGGGTATGTTGGAAGGTTCAAGGAAGCAAGAAATAAAATAATGAGTGTTGTTTTCTAGCATTTCTTGACTGTTTACCACATGCCAGGCACTGACATTAATCCTCACAGGAACCCAGCAAAACGAGTTGTACTACATGAGTAATGGTGAAGAGGTCTTGGTGGTTAGTAAGAGAGGTGATTAGTAAGGTAGCTAAGTGCAGGTCACAGGCAGTCGGCATACACTGCAACTTGAAAGAAGGTAGCACTACAATGATGGCAGGAGAGCAAGCTCCTAAGCCATATGCTGAAGTCTGAGGAAGGAAGATCAGGTATGGAAGATCCCAGAGGCAGGTATGGAAAGAATGATTCCAGTGGATGGTGTGGGTTTTGGGGGTGGGGTGGGGTGTGTGCATGGGTGTGTCATGGTACAGGAAGTACAGGACCCAAAGGACTGGGGAGGGAGGAGCCAAATGTCTCTGGAGATCTGGCTAAGGAGCAGGGTCCAAAAAAGATGGTTTTCAATTGTGTTATCTGTTCTAGGACTCTTAAACTTCCCAATTCCCCCCATAATAGTGAGTGAAACTCTAGGCCTGGAGGAGATCTGGCAAGTAGGTACTTGGCGAGTTTCTTTAAATAGGCATAATAGGGACACCTCAGTAGCTCAGTCGGTTGAGCGTCTGACTCTTGATCTCAGCTCAGGTCTTGATCTCAGGGTTGTGAGTTTAAGTGCATTGTTGGGCTCTGTGCTGGGCATAGTGCCCGCTTAAAAATAATAATGATGATAGTAGTAAAATAAAATAGACCTAATGATTACCAACAAACAAAACCCCAGGCCCTGGGCCCCACCCCCATTAATTCTACCTCACAAGGCTGCTGTTAAAAAAAAATTAGTATTTGGGGACCTAAAAACTAGAAAATGGCAATTATTAGTAATGACTGGACTTAGGCTTTAAAAAGTCTCATCTTAGGTGCCAAGTCCGTGTTCTGGAATTTCCGACCTGTCTTTAGTGCTTCTCAAAGTAACTACCACCTTTCTTTTTTCCTCTGGTAGTAGTATTGTATTTTTCCCGTCTCTCTCAGTCATGCAATTGATTAGTAATTCTGTATAATTTTTACTTCTTCTTATGCACTAGAAGAAGCTAAGATCTTTATTTTCTTGATCCTGATAGTTTGTTTAAATTTCAGGAATCTTTTTTTCTTTGATATTTATTATTCAGCTAGGATCATTGCTAATAGGAAAGTAGTTTGTAAAGTTACTGTAGTAATTCTCACCAGATCTTTTAAAGCATTGTATATCAATTAAACTTTTAAAATTCACCTCAGGAACAGTTTTTTTTTTCTTTTCTTTTTTTAATTTCCCATGAAGCTTCTATACTGAATGTTCAGGAATTTCTTAAAATATGGTTAAGAAGTCATTTTAAGTAATAATACTGGTGGAGCACACGACCAAATTAATCTGATAGCTTGTTACATTTTACATTTATGTAGAAAGTTGAAATAGTAATTAGGTATTTGGAGTCTCAAAGTTTTCAGTGTATTTTGGTAGTACTGTTACTCAGATTGAATGGCACAAGGAAGGGAACCACCTGTTTGGGTGTTACTGAAATCTGTTTCTTGCGTTTTTAGAGGCTTCACGATGGAGTGATCAGAGACATTGAGAGGCAGAATCGGAAAAAAGAAAACATTCGTCTCTTGGGAGAACAGATTATTTTGACTGAGCAACTTGAAGCAGAAAGAGAGAAGATGTTATTGGCAAAAGGATCTCAAAAAACATGACTTGAAATGGATGCCAAAAATTGATGGGACAGTGTTGAGTGTGGGTGTGTGTGGATGGAGAATAGCTTTGTGAGGTGTTCACCCTTTTTTTGTCACTCTCCTTTCAAACTTGACCAAAGACAAGGACAGTGGATCACATATTCTAAATTATTGCTTAAAAGTCCCTTCTATCTGAGTAAAGAAGTAGGCAGACACTCTCGTGAAGGTCTGTCTGTGTGATCCTGGTAGAAGCCCCTTGAAGCCTGGTGTCCAGAGCTTAGGATTGTTCGTGAAAAGCACTTGAGAGCCTGGGAGAAGAAGGGATGGATAGTAACATCCACCTGAGTAGTTTGATAAGCCGGCATGATGATGAAGCCACGAGAACATCTACCTCAGAAGGGCTGGAGGAGGGAGAGGTGGAGGGGGAGACTCTCCTGATCGTTGAATCGGAGGACCAGGCATCAGTGGACTTATCTCATGATCAGAGTGGGGATTCCCTCAACAGTGACGAAGGAGATGTGTCCTGGATGGAGGAGCAGCTGTCCTACTTCTGTGACAAGTGCCAAAAATGGATACCGGCCAGTAAGGAGCTTCTCAATTCCTTTGATTTGTCAGTTCCAATGTGAAGGTTTGTTTTTCTCACCTGTGAACGAAACATGAATGTACAATGGACCTAAATAAAAAGATAATTATTAATTTATGATTAGTTTAGTTGGTTAATGACAGATTTATATAAAACGTAGACACATTTGTGCTAATAAAAATTACTGTCAACCTCTCACATTGTTAAGTTAACATTTTGGACGGCAACCCAATAAAAGAAAGTTGGAAATCCTGTGTTATTTAAAGAATTAGCCACATTGTTTAACAAGATCACGTTATGGATTTAGGGCCCAATACTAGGCCCAGTATAGAATGAAAGTTCAAGTTATTCTATTAATATTTAACTTCCGTGGAAAACTGCTGTTGTATGCTGAAGTAAGTCAGAATTAGCAGATTAAAAATATTTTATGCTTTTTTTCTGGGACCATTCTTGTTTTCTGCTTGCTGGCTTCCTAGATCTGCTGACGACAGATATATATACACATGCTGCCCCGATACCTCACTCTTTCAGCTAATCTTTTCATCTGCCAGTATCCTGGCTCTCAAGGAGCATGCTTTGGCAGCCATCACGAGTCTTACCAAAATGGGATTTTCCCATTCGGCAGAGACTAGGAAAGACATCGGTACCAGAGGAATTCTTTGTGTAATACTTTGTAACTAGGTCAGAGAAATTTCAGCTGAAACGGGTCAGTTTCTGGTATGTGGAAGTGTTTTTAAGATGGATTTAACTATTCAGATTAATAGTTACTATTAATAAATTAATAGTAACAGTTTCATAGGAAACAATCTAGAACTTTCTATGCATTAGCTAGCGTTTGCTTCTGAGCTCTTTACGCTTGTGATTTAGGGCCCTGCCTGAGAAATCTCTGGCGTTCCACCTTGTCCTCTAAGGATACATTTTAAACTGTCCATCACGATAGGGTCCCTGCTAACTTCCTCAGCGTCTCTCCTCAGTATCCTGTCCCCACACAACCAGAACTTTACAGTTAGGGTGAGCTTTTAATTCTCCACAAAAAAATTCTTATACCAAGGTCTCTGCACATTTTAATTTCCTCTCTGGAATATGTGTCTCTGTAGCCTCCGTGGGCTCCCGCCATTCACATAGGCACCCCTCTTCCCCTGGCCAATTCTAATCATCCTTCAGGTCCCCTGTCAATGCCACTTTTTCTAGCTCTCCCATCTTCCTTGTATGGGTTGGGCCTCCCTTTTATGTACCCTCGCATTGCCCTGTGGCACACACCACATTCCATTCCAGTGGTTGTCCTGTCTCCCAGAGCATTGGCATCACCTGGGGAACATTAGAAAATGGAGAGACCCAGACCCCGCCTTTTAGAGATTGGTTCATTCTGTGTGAGTAGGCCCAGGCATCTTTTAAAAAAACAAAACCACTCCATGGGTGATTCCAATGTACAGTGAGGATGGAGAACCGTTGTGCTATTATGATTACCTATTTCCTTGTACATCACCCTCAGAACTTCTAAAATGCCAAAAGCAGACTATCTTGGGCGCTGTGTTCCGGTTCCTAGGCCAGTGCCTGGCACGCAGTGGGAAGTCAGATATTTCTTGAAAGAGTGTGTGGAGACCCATAGGAGTCAGGAATGTTAACAGTTGGAAAATCCAGTGAGAGCAATGAAAACGTGATTTTCCAGCATCTTTCTCCTAAAAGCTAGGAAGCGTACACTTAACAGGCATACGCTTTTCTTCTGTGCTTTTCTTCTGTTTTCCCTATTCCTGTCCTGCTATCATGGGTTAGCTGAAAAGGAGGAAGAACACACGGGAAGCATGGAAAATCTGGTTGATACACTGATAAATGCTGCTCTAGATAAACCTATGATGTGCTTTTTTGTTTTTCTCCTAGGTCAGCTGAGGGAACAGCTCAGTTACCTTAAGGGTGATAATTTTTTTAGATTCACTTGTTCCGATTGCTCAGAAGATGGCAAGGAGCAGTATGAAAGGCTGAAACTGACATGGCAGCAAGTGAGTAAAAAGCTCTTCCCCTAGAATTTGCAGGGTCAATCCCCCAAGGAATTCATTGGAATGAATATTCAGAGAACAGGGAGCTTACACATAGGCTTTTGAGCTGTTTTGAGGGTCGCTCCTTACTTCACAATGAAAATGATAAATATAGGGAGAAAGGAGTTCTTTGTGAAAATACTCCCTGCTAATGTGGTGAATTAGGTTTGAGATTCTCGAAAACCTCACACACACAATTTCACATGGATATGATGCCAGACTCTGATTTTAATTGAATTCCCAATGAGGTTCATATTTTTCTGGCAGCCGTTTTTAGTACAATGTAAAGGTGACCACGTCGGAAATAGTTTGGGAAAGTATAACGTGGCTCATTGCAGAAGCCAACGTAATCTGGCTTTTCCGCGTTTGAACACGGATATGTTTGAATATTGTTGGGGGAATGAATATCTACGTCCACCTTTTAGCCGTCTCTAGTACCAGCCCCCTCCTCCAAGCCAACTGTAGCCTGAACAATAGCTTTTTACTGATCGCCAGCTTGTCTTAATTTTTTTGGTTTGTTTTTATATTACTAACTAGGTCTATTGCAAGGTACCAATGGCCATAGTCTGAATTCTAAAAATGAACGAATTACACATTACTTTGAGTTTTTATGTTTATTCATTTAACAAATATTGAGTGCCCATGATGAACCAGGTGTCATTCTAGGCCTGGAGACTGCTGTGATGAGGAAGACAGCTAGGCAGCTGACATTTTAGACATTTTAGACAATAAGCAGACAAATAAACAAGTTAATTACCCATAGCACTTTTTTGCTATGAAAGAAATAAACAGGGTAAATGAGAAAGAGTTTGGATGAAATGATCTGAGCCACTAAGGTATTCCTTATAAACTGCAGTTGCTTTAGCAGCTTGGACTATTAATTATCAGTGCTTTACTAGGAGATGTGCTAATGAAATCTGTCAGTGGTGAATTTAGGGAGCCTTTTTTGACTTGGCTGAGTATGCAAGTAGAAAATGAAGGGATGTTTGTACTGAGAATATAGTCTTATGCGTATTGTAATTGGGATGTTTTTCTCAAGGTGTACCTGGGATATTGTGTCTAGGCAAGGTCAGATTAATATAATAGATTATTCTCATGTGTACACCCATCAGCAGATTTGCATTTGATCTGTAAGCGTCTCAAAAAGCTGTAAAGTGGAAGAAGAGCAAATATACGTAATTTATTGGCAAGAATATGAGTTTTTGCAGAGGTTCTTTTGAAGAGAACAACTGGCTTTTGGTTATATTGCTCAGAAGATACAATATTGGCTCAGTTTGCACATTTAATTAGGCTGACATCACTTGAAAATTATGTTTTCACTTCCAGAAGATGGATTGATGGTAGATAATATCTTGGTACGATGAAGTGATAGATCAGACACGTCTGGTTCTTGGTAAACTACTGACCAGTATTTCTAGTTGCCTCTAAGAAACCCAGCCTCAGGGTGCCTGGGTGGCTCAGTCGGTTGAGTGTCTGACTCTTGATTTTGGCTCAGGTCTTGATCCCAGGGTCATGGGATTGAGCACTGCGTCGGGCTCCTCACTGAATGCAGAGCCTGCTTAAGATTCTCTCTCTCTGTCTCTGTCTCTGTCTCTGTCTCTGTCTCTCTCTCTCTCTTTCTCTCTCTTTCTCTCTCTTTCTCTCTCTCTCTCTCTCTCTCTCTCCCTCCCCCTCCCCCTCCCTCTCCCCCCTTTCCTCACTTGTACCTGCTCTCTCCCTCTCTCTCAAATAAATAAAATGAAAAGAATTTAAAAAAAAATTAAAAATAAAAACCCCAGCATCTCAAGAAAGAGCTAAATCAGATGGTGTTTTATAGATTCTATTGATGTCACCAAATAATATATTGGAATGTGGGGTTTCTGTCTTTTTAAATCTTAAACTTTATATTTGTTGATTTACCAAAGTAATAAGTAGAAATGCCTGTTTCACCACAAAATACCAACAGTACAGAGAGTCTGGTCTCCTGACCTTTCTTCCATGCTCTTTTTTGTGTTCTCTTCTCGTAGTGACTTGTGAACAGCAGTTTGAAATGCGGGAGAAACCATCATGTGTTTGGGAAGGATAGGGTAGTGGTTATATTCTCATCCTGGATGCTTATTCTTACATGGCAGGTGTAGCACCTACCGTGATCTGTGCTCATTATTTTTCTAGGTGTTTTTCAGCAGGTACTTGTGAAGTGCCTATTGTGGCTGAGCCAGCCCCGAGCTGGGCCCTGGGGATACTCTGTCACTGATAAGCTCTTGTGAGAGTGAAAAACTGAACTGGGATTCATTTTTTTTTAAGATTCCAGATTCCAGGCGAGGGGGAAAACCATGTCCTTCATAGATTTTGCAGTTTGCTTAATAAATATTAAGTGTTACAGAAAAAGTTATTTTCAAGTAAATGTGTGAATTTTAGCTTTTTAAAGTGGTGAAATAATTCAGACATGCAAAAAAAGTACCAGAAATAAAGCAGCAGACAGTGTCTCTACTGCCGACATTAACAGTGAATACGTGTGTCTGAAGTACTTGAGGGGTCTGGGAGTAGGCAAAAGAAGCTGATTTCAGACTTTCCTTAAAGTATTTCTTGAACAATAGCTTTTAAAATTGAGGTAAAATATACATAACATGAAAGTTTACTATTTTAACCACCTTTAAGCATATAATTCAGCGGCATTCGGTACATTCACATTGTTTTGCAACCATCATCACTGTCCATCTCCAAACATATTTATCTTCCCAAACTGAAACTCCATATCCGTTGAATAGTAAGTCCTCATGGACAATAACTTTTTAAGGAAGCTGTTGGTTAGTTGATGTAGACCTGTCGCAACAGTGAGTGGAAGGACTTGACAAATCCGTCAATGGGATTAATTGTTTGGTGGGGTTTCTGCAGGTTTCACAAGTGTAAGGAGCGGGGAGCTTGGTTAGTGGAAGTGTCAGTATTACTGGGCCCTTTGAGTTGGAGGTTTTCCCTTGGACCATTGAAGGTCTCGAGCTGTGAGCACGGGGGTTGGGGAGCCTGAACTGCAGTTTACTAGCCTCCTTACACTTTCAGGACCTTCCTTCTGGAAAGAATAATTAAGTTAGATTCCTTACATAGATTCTCTGTCCCTTTTTCAATTTCAGTGGCCCCAAATCAATCATTATTTTCATTAGGTTGAAAATGTAGTTTCAAATAGCTTGTATTGTTTTGTTCATTTACATGAATTTACATCATGACAAAATTGCATATATATTGATGCAAAAAGAAATGCCTCAAAGGATAGTCATTGAACATGTTAAAAGTGATTGTTTCTTGATGGCAGATCTAGAGTGATTTTTACTTCCTTCTTTGCTTTTCTATTATGGAAGTCTTTTACAGTGAGCACACGTTACTTATATTTCTGGAAAACACTTCCCAATTCCGGGCTATGAATTAATCACCTGTAGACGAGCAAGGCTGGACCAGATGAGGAGTTTCCACTTGGAGCTCTGAGAGTAATGCTAATTTCATCAGAAGAAAGGTTTCCGCAGCTAAAAATGGCTAAACACCGAGTACATGGTGACCAACATTATTTTCAGCTTTGAAATTCTGAGAGTCTTTGTTTTTGCTCTCTAAAGAGCTTAGGAAAGTATATAGATAGGCAGGGGTGACTTTCAAAATAAAGGTTAGCACCATCATTCAGAAAATGTGGGCTGCAGCAGATACCTGGATGCCTGACAGCCAGTAGTGTCCCTTTCTCTAGTGCCGTGTTGTATAAGATGGAGGGACATGGAGGGGGGGGAGGGGGGGTGGCGGGACAGGTTGCTTGCATAGGACAGTCGTTGTTTATCATAATCAGTTCAGCCACACATTAGCCCTGCATGTGCAACGTGTAAGGAACAACGGCAGATACTTAAGTGGATTAGTGATATTGATCTAATGGAAGCAAAACAGAAAATAAAATTCTATACTGAGAGTATTCCAAGATATCACCCTTTCCCCCTCTGTTCCCCACCATTCCTACTCAGAATAGAAAACAAACTTTTTCCCCCTGAAGGTTAACATCCCTAATCGTGCTTGCCTCCCAGCCCTTGTTGCGTTTGTGTTCCAGGTCGTCATGCTGGCAATGTATAACTTGTCTCTGGAAGGAAGTGGACGGCAAGGTTATTTCCGATGGAAAGAAGATATCTGTGCTTTTATTGAGAAACATTGGACCTTTTTACTGGGGAATAGGTAATGTGATTTTTGGAAATCTTATACTTGCACAAAGAGGTGAAGAACAAAGTACACAAGATTTGAGATAGCCTAATGCAGCCCTTTAGGAATTAGAGTAACCGTGGCAATTACAAAGAATTTTTTAATTCAGAAAATGTTACTTTTTTAAGTTAAAACACGTGTTTGTGGAAAACCAAAGTGGAAGTATGTACTGTTTTTTGGATTTTTTTTAATGTTTATTTGTTTTGAGAGCGAGCGCAAGCAGGAGGGGCAGAGACAGAGAATCCTAAGTAGGCTCCGTGCTGCCAGCAGAGACCAGTGTGGGACTCGATCTCGCGAACCATGAGATCATGACCTGAGCCAAAATCAAGAGTCGGATGCTTAACCAACTGAGCCACCCAGGCACCCCGGAAGTATATACTATTAAAAAATGTAGGTTTCCGGACTTTTCTAGTCCTACTTTAGAGGACACTCTTGGTTTCTACTGAGCATGAAGAGATTTGAAGAGATTCTTAGAATGTTAAACAATAGAGAGCTTAATTCCATAAGGCTGTTTAATAGTTGGATGAATAACTAATTTGAGGATATATGATCATTTGTCCTTTTGAAATCAGTGTCTGATAGAAGGTCAGAGGAAGGAAGATAATGGCAATGGCTGACTTCACCTCTTTAAATTGCTCTTCATTAATAGACTCTTATCAGTATTTGTTTTTATGAACTGGAAAGTAAATACTGGCGATACGTTTTGGTATTATAGTGCTTAGCAAAGTCTAGGCGCATTAATACGCATGTGGCTTGTTCATTCATTCCTCTACATGATAACGCATTGATTTTACTGCTGAGCACGCCTCATTGGTGGCTGCTTTGGCTCATCACACTCAGATATGCCAGGGCACGGATCTTAAAACCACATGCTTTAACTAAAGATCCATGCAGATCAACAAGATTTTTATTGCCGTTAGGGATTAGTGAGTTTCCAACTACATTTGCAAGTTGTATGAGATTCTGATTGTTAGTTGCCATCTTAAGTCCTGTGTGAGGCTCATATGTCTTGCTTAATTGGGTCAGGGTAGACGTGATACAGGCTCTGATCACATCAGGTCAGAACAGGAAGTTTGTACCTGTCCTTTCTCTGAACGCACTGTGGCCTCTGTTTCCTCGGGCGCCGAGAAGACACAGCTCTGCCAGCATCACTCGGAGCTCAGGGAGGGCAGTCGAAAGGAGAGGCGGCTTTCTGAAGGCTCGCTGTGAGGAGAAAATAGAAGAGATTCAGTACATTTTTACAAAAGGAGTTATTTTTGTTCTTGAGTTATTTAGTAGTACTAAGAAAAGAATTGACAGTATAACTGGTTCTTTTCTTAAAGAAAGGGAATCTGTTGTCTTAGTTTAATGATTTAGCACTATTTATGGAACTTAATATACCCCATTTATAAAGCACAAGAAAGGGAAAAAAACTGATAAAATTAGATCTTGGAATGTTTTCCTGATCTCTCAGTGCCATTCTGCTTAGTGGATTGTCTTCTAGAAGAAATTGGATTTAAATTGCCTGTTTTTAAGGATTTTGCTATATTTTAACATAAGTTGTTCAGTTGTTTCATTTGTTCATTTGTAGAGTATGTTTGGAGAGGAATCAGCCAAGGCTTTTTTTCCTTTTTAATCCTTTACTGAAAGGCATTAATTACTCTCCAGTTTCTGTGCAGTTTAACTGTTAAACTAGTGGTTTTTGGCCATGTTAGTGAATCACTAGAATTACCATTTACTTATTTGAATCAAGCCCCCCCCCCCTTTTTGTAAATACATTCATTTTGAAAAGAAACTTCACACCGCCATGATAAGTGGAAAATTCGTATCATTTGCCATACATAGAATGAAACTATAAAAATAGGTGCACTAAAAATAACACAATGTTATTGAACTATAGCTGGATCTCATGGCCCATAAAGGCAATCAAAGCCCTCTTTCGTAATCAGAAAGGGAAGCAGTGTGTGCTTTAAGTTAGAACTTAAAGCAACCAACTTTCTTCTTGATCTAACCAGAAGGAATGAGAGATCATTAAAAATTACTCTGTGATTCCTTGTCGATTAGTTCCCTACGTCAACGTTGTCCTTTGCTTTTGGAACTCTGCTATAAGCATCGGTGATTGGAAAAGCCACCGAAACCCCTTGCCCAAGGCAGTCAGCACGTGCTCAGACGGCTCTGTGTGTGAACATCCACAGAATCACTATGCCCCAGGGAAGCGGCCTGCAGAGAACATGTACAGTTAGATTTTTTTCATAGCTACTGAAGATTTTAATTCTGCTATCCATAGAACATTCTTTAAATTCCTAACAAGATAAGCATTTCTCATTTGCCGTATGACCTAAGAGAATAGTGTGCTGTGTAATGAAGTGCGGGATTTGAATACATTTTCTTTTAGATGTTTACAGGTTTTTCATTCGTGGCTTTAATGTTTTCCGAGTTGCCCTCTCTCTCTGCCCCTCCCCCACTCATACTCTGTGTCTCTCTCAAAAAATGAATAAACATGTTTAAAAAAAAAGTAAAAGGTTTAATTAATTGCTGCAGTTTAATTGCCTTTGTATGTGTGATCATTTAATCTGCTTTTATAATCCTGACCTTGAATTTTTCCAGGATTAAAAAAAATTTTTTATTAATTTTTTTTTTTAATTCCAGATTGTCTAGGTGGCTTGGTTGGTTAAGTGTCCGACTTCGGCTCAGATCATTATCTCACTGCTTGTGAGTTCGAGTCCTGCGTTGGGCTATGTGCTGTCAGCCCAGAGCCTGGAGCCTGCTTCAGATTCTGTCTCCCTCTCTCTGTGCCCCTCCCCTGCTCACACACTGTCTCTCTCTCAAATATAATATACATTAAAAATTTGTTTTTAATTCAATATTTAAAAAAGTTTTTATTTATTTATTTTTTATTTATTTTTGAGACAGAGAGAGACAGGGCGTGAGCAGGGGAGGGGCAGAGAGAGAGCGAGACCCAGAACCAGAAGCAGGCTCCAGGCTCTGAGCTGTCAGCACGCAGGGCTTGAACTCACGGAGTGTGAGATCATGACCTGAGCTGAAGTCGGATGCTTAACTGACTGAGCCACCCAGGTGCCCCTTTAATTTAATATTTTTTCATTCCAGTGTAGTTAACATACAGTGTTATATTAATTTCAGGTATGGAGTATATAGGAAGTATAACTTTGAATAATGAAGAATACTTTGAATACTTTTTTCTATTACTGTATTTCATTGATTTCTAAGATGCACACTTTTTTTTTTAAGTTTATTTATTTATTTTGAGAGAGACAGAGACAGTGCAAATGGGAGAGGGGCAGAGGGAGAAGGAGACAGAGAATTCCAAGCAGGCTCTGCACTATCAGTGACGCGGAGCTCAAACCCATGAAACCGTGAGATCATGACCTGAGCCAAAACCAAGAATTGAACGCCTAACCAACTGAGCCACCCAGGCACCCCAAGATGCACATGTTTTAAAATTTTTGCATCTCTTTAAAAATTTTTTTTTAAAAATTTCACATTTCTGACATCTGGATACATCTTATAAGGGATAGTGTGTCATAACTGATGGCTAGTTTTCTTCTTTTGTTGTACATAAAATGGTATATCTTAAAGTCAGTGGGTCTTACATATGATGAAATATGATAAAGCACATTCATAGTATTTAAAATTTTTTATTTTATTATTTTTTAATGTTTATTTTTTGAGAGGGAGAGAGACCAAGCATGAGCAGGGGAGGGGCAGAGAGAGAGGGAGACAGAATCTGAGGCAGGCTCCAGGCTCTGAGCTGTCAGCACAGAGCCTAATGCGGGACTCGAACTCACAAGCTGTGAGATCATGACCTGAGCTGAAGTCAGACGCCCAACCAACTGAGCCACCCAGGAGCCCCTCTTAGCCCTTCTTGATTCTATACTTTTTTGTTTCTTATTGTGTATCTCCTTTATCAGGAATCAACTCAGTGAAGGCAGTGATTTTGACTTATTTTCCTCCCATTGTTCTGTCCCCAGCTTCTTTTTTTAAAAATGTTTATATATTTTTGAGGGGAGGAAGGGGGAGAGAGAGAGGGAGACACAGAATCTGAAGCAGGCTCCAGGCTTGGAGCTGTCAGCACAGAGGCCGATGTGGGGCTTGAACTCACAAACCACGAGATCGAGACTTGAGCTGAAGTCGGACACTAAACCAACTGAGCCACCCAGGCGCTCCTAAAATTTTTTAAAGGGTGTGACAAAGATTCCAGGGGGATGGCAGAGTAGGAAGCACCAAAAGTCTGTTCCCACCTAGACAACAAACAGTTGAAATGGCAGAATCTGTCTGATGTAACTATTTTGGATCTCTGGATCTATATTGAAGGCTTGTAACTTCCAAGAGGAGACTTGGAAGGTAAATTGCAGTTGAATTTGGTCAAATTCAGCTGTTAGTAACATTTACCCATTCCACACCCTTCAACCCTGTGTCAGGCAGCAACACACTTGTTCCCCAAGCAGCTCACACGTGCTTGTGGGAGCCAGGGTAGACAAAAAGGACCCTGTCCTCCAAATGTCAGGAATCTGTGTTCTGATTGCTGATTGCTGCTTCTCATCACAGAAATGCAGATGAAGAGGTGGGTTGCACCTCCCCTGAATGGTTGCAAACCCTTCTCCCTCTGGTTGAAATGACTTGAAGGAGATTTAAAGGGCTGGCACTCCACCTACCCCACCCCATTTTATTTTTCTCTTTGTCCCCTTTGTGGAGCCAGACTTTAAAGATAAGACAATCAAAAGTAACCACATATACAGAGGAAATTAGAAAGTCACCATGCATGCCCAGGGAAAGGCACAGTCTCAGAAATGACCCGGGAAGACCTTAAGTTTATACCTCAGGTTGATCTTTGATACACAGACACCCTACAACAATAAAAAGAAAAACAAAAAACAAAACCAGACACAAAAACCCGTAAATCTCAGAGGAGGAAGAGAATCTGATTTCCAGAGTTACTACATTATTAAATTCAAATATCCAATTTCAACAAAAAATTACAAGGAATACAAAGAAACAGGAAAATATGGCCCATTCAAAGGGAAAAACAATAAAACAACAGAAACTGTCCCTGAAAAAGACCTACTGGCGTATCTATAAGACAGACTTTACAACTGTCTTAAAGATGTCCTAAGAACTGATGTGGAGAAAGTCAAGAAAATGTTGTATAAACAAAATAGACGTGTCAGCAAAGAGATAAAAAACCTAAAAAGAAACCAAAAAGAAATTCTGCAGCTGAAAAATACAGTAGCTGAAATGAAAAATTCCCTGGAGGGATTGAGAAGCAGCTTTGAGTGGGCAGAAGAAAGAGTAAGTGAGTCTGAGAGTAGGACAGTGGGAGTTTCTGGGTCTGAACAACAGAAAGAAGAAAAATGGAAGAGGGGCACCTCAGTAGCTCAGTTGTTTGAGTGGCTGACTTTGCCTCAGGTCACGATCTCACTACTCGAGGATTCGAGCCCCATGTTGGGCTCTGTGCTGACAGCTCACAGCTCAGAGCCTGGTGCCTGCTTCAGATTCTGTCTCTGTCTCTGCCCCTCCCCTGCTCAAGCTCTGTCTCTCTCTCAAATGTAAATAAACATTTAAAAAATTTTTTTAAAAAAAGAAAAGTGGGCAGAGCCTGAGGACCTGGGGAGGCACCATCAGCTGGTGTATGAAAGCACCATGGAACCCCTCCCCTCCCATATCCTTTGGGCAAGAGGAGGGAGGCTTGGATAGTTTAGAAAAAGATACAAATGTGGGAGAGGTGCTCTGGGACCAAAACACTGGGGAGGAAACTGAAGTGTCTTTGTCCCCATCTCAGAAAATGCTCATGCTTATTAAAGTTTATATTTGTGAGGTTTTTTTTCTTTGTTTTCTAGCAGATCTTTGTCCCTAAGAATGCTTTTTTCTTTTTACCTCTTGAGCAATATTTTCCAACTGTTAAGACTGGCCTTCTTACGAAAGACTGTGTTATAGGATTTCTGGTACTTGTTTTTTAGAACAGTTGCCTTTAAAAGCATTTTCAACAGGAATCTGAATAGTTAACATTTTACATATCATTAAAAACTTTCAAGAGCACCTGGGTGGCTCAATTCGTTAAGCATCCAACTCTTGATGATAACTCAGGTCTTGATCTTGGGGCTGTGAGTTCAAGCCCTGCCTTGGACTCTGTGCTGGTGTGAAGGCTTTTTATTATATACTTTTTTTTTTTTTTTTTTTTTTTTTTTGCCAAAGTTGGTTATTCCCCCAAAGTTCAACTCTATTTATGAAACACACTGTACAGTTTTATTTCACTTTACTATTTGTACAGGCAAATAGGAGCAGACTGAGATGTGCATCTGACTTCTGGGGTAAAATGAACTGTTTACCAGGGCCAGTGATTCTCTTGCTTGCTTGCTTTCTTGAGAGCTGGTTTTAATTCACATATAAAACCAACTTCATTTGGGGCACCTGGGTGGCTCAGTCGGTTGAGCATCTGACTCTTGGTTTCGGCTCCCAGCGTCATGGGACCGAGCCCCACGTTGGGCTCTGAGCTGAGTGTGGAACCTGCTTGAGATATTACCTCTCTCTCTCTACCCCTCTTTCTCTCCTCTCTGCACTGTCAGTGCAGAGCCTGACATGGGGCTTGATCTCACAAACCCCTGAGATCATGACCTGAGCTGAAATCAAGAGTCTGACACTTAACCAACTGAGCCCCCAGGCACCCATGTGGTAAGTGTTTTATGAGCTTTGTTTGAATTATTTTGTTTAATCCCCACAGCAACCTTGTGAGTTAAGTTGTTATCCTAATTTTAAAAAAGAGGAAACTGAGGCAGCCAGAAGGTGGTAGAGCCAGGATTTGAAGCCAGACAGGCTCCAGAGCCTCTCCCTTGACTCTTATGCTCTGTTCCTTCAAAGATTGGAGGTTCCATAGCATAACACAGGCTTGGAGTCCTAGAGTATCTGGAGAGTGTATTTTCCACATAATGCCAAAATTGAAAAGCCAATAATTTTTAAATTCTTGGACTCTCCAGGAAGAAGACTTCGACCTGGTGGAGCACAGTAGCGGGTTGCCTCAGTGTGGGAAGCCCCATGTTCTTCCGTTCAGGGGCTCAAGAATTCGGAGAACCAGGATGGTGGAAGCTCGTTCACAACAAGCCACCAACGATGAAGCCTGAAGGAGAGAAGCTGTCTGCCTCTACCCTGAAAGTAAAAGGTACTCTTGTGAGAACACTATAGCACGTGCTGGCCAGGCCACAGCCAAGCAAGCATGAGTTTAGAAGACCTCCTGCTTGTAAGTCATAGGCCAGCTGCCTCAATGGAGCTACTCTGCTTGGCAGGTGTATTATTACGACACATTTTGTGTATGCTGTAAATAAATACCATACAAAAAATATTTTAGCATTTCCTAATCAAGTTACCAGTTCTGGAAATGTCCTTTGGTATCTGCAAGGTTCTCTTTTCTTTTTTCTTCTAATGTTTATTTAAAAAACATTTTTTTTAATATTTATTTTTGAGAGAGAGACAGGGTGCGAGTGGGGGGTGGGCAGAGAGAGAGAGGGAGACACAGAATCCGAAGCAGGCTCTAGGCTCTGAGCTGTCAGCACAGAGCCCAACGTGGGGCTTGAACCCAGGAGCCTTGAGATCATGACCTGAGCCAAAGTCGATGCTCCACCAACTGAGCCACCCAGGTGGCCCAAAAATGTTTATTTATTTTGAAAAGAGAGAGAGAGAGAGGGCACACGTTCAAGGAGGAGGGGCAGAGAAGGGGTAGGAGGAGGGGCAGAGAAGAAGGGCTGGACAGAGCATCTAAAGTGGACCTTGCACTATCAGAGTCAGATGCTTAATTGACTGGGTCACCCAGGTGCCCCAAGCTTCTCTATTTTCAATCTCATTTTGTTTTTACAGCTTTTTATATGGAAATTTGTAAACACCCACCAATATGAAGAGAGTGGTGTAATGAGTCCCTATGTACCTTTCTCTTCACTTCAGCAGTTCACTGCTGGCCATCTCAGTTTAATTTGGCCACTGGGTACTTTCCCCCAACCCTCCACCCATTCCACGCCTTGGATTATTTAGAAGCAAATCCTGTCATCAACATCTCATTCTTAAACATCTCAGTACTATCTTTAGGAGATAAGGATTCTTTTTCGTGGCCTAACCTGATGCCATTCTCCCACTTAAAGAAAACTCCTTACAATCACATATTGGTCTGGGGTTTTTTTAATCTAAAAAATTTTAGTGAGCTTTAAATTTTTAAAAATATATTTGAGAAAAAAATCAAATAGTGTTGAAAAGTATAAAGCCTGACAGTGTCCTCCTCCCCTACACCTGCCTGCAGTTTCACTCCCCAGAGTAACCACTGCTGTGTCCTGTGAATGCTTTTAGCATTTTTAATTGAAAAAATAAACTCATGCTGTAATACTTGTTCTCTATCCCTCTCCCCCACCTTACTAGGAGCCCCTGGACATCTTTCCATAGCATTCCATGTAGATCTGCCTTATTTTCTTTTTTTCCAATTGTATCCCATTGAATGACCTTCATAGGATAATATAATAGGACATTCCCGCTATTGATGGATATTTTGGTTACTTCTGCCTTTTTGTTGTTGTTATTTTAAATAATACTATATGTGGGTAAATTATTTGTGATAAATTCCTGGAAACAGGTTGCCATGTCAAGGGCATGTTTATTCCAAATATTAGTGTTGCCAAATCACCCTCCAAAAAGTTGTAATAAAAATTCACACCTTACTAAAAAGGCATGAAAATACCCATTTCCCCATACTCTTGTTGAACATTACCAAACTTTTAATATTTGCCAATTTCAACAGGCAAATACGGTATTTAATTATTTAAATTTGCATTGTAATCCCTTTTTTCTTGTCAGAAGCACCCTAAGTCCTAGTTTAGGACGTTCTTGTTGAACATTTCTCTATTTTGAACATGGTAATAGGTTCACAATTAAATTAGCAAAAGAAACTAAAGTTGAGATACTTCTCTTTTGGCAGCCTCCAAACCAGCTTTAGATCCCGTCATTACTGTGGAGGGCCTTCGAAAACGGGCAAGTCGTAATCCCGTGGAATCTGCCATGGAATTAAAAGAGAAAAGGTCTCGTACTCAGGAAGCAAAGGACATTAGGAGAGCCCAGAAGGAAGCAGCTGGCTTTCTGGACAGGAGTACTTCTTCGACCCCTGTGAAGTTTATAAGCCGCGGCCGCAGGCCAGACATGGTTCTAGAAAAAGGGGAAGTGATTGACTTCTCGTCCTTGAGCTCCTCTGACCGTACCCCTCTGACAAGCCCGTCTCCTTCTCCCTCTCTGGATTTCTCTGCCCCTGGGACCCCCGCCTCTCACTCGGCCACACCCAGCTTGCTTTCAGAGGCAGATCTGATTCCAGATGTGATGCCACCACAAGCCTTGTTTCACGGTAAGACTTGCCTTTCTTGGGTCTTTTGTTTTTCGTGTGTGATAGAATGTGTGTATTTTCACTTTGTGGGCGGTGTGCCCTGCATTTCTTCTTTCCCGTGTCTTGATTACACTGTCTTGCACTCTGCGCAGACGATGACGAGATGGAAGGCGATGGGGTCATAGACCCAGGGATGGAGTATGTACCTCCGCCTGCTGGGGCAGCAGCTTCTGGGGCAGTGGTCGGGGGCAGAAAGAAGGTCAGAGCGCCTGAACAGATAAAGCAGGAGGTGGAGAGCGAGGAGGAAAAGCCTGACAGGATGGACATTGATAGCGAAGACACAGATTCCAACACATCTTTGCAAACGAGGACTCGAGAGAAGAGGAAGCCCCAGCTGGAGAAGGACAGGAAACCTAAAGGGCCCAAGTACACCCCCGTGAGCATCTACGAGGAGAAGCTGCTCCTGAAGAGGCTGGAAGCTTGTCCCAGTGCCGTTGCCATGACGCCAGAAGCTCGCAGACTGAAGCGGAAATTGATTGTCAGACAAGCGAAAAGGGATAGGGGATTACCACTTTTTGACTTGGATCAAGTTGTTAATGCTGCTCTTCTGTTAGTTGATGGAATTTATGGAGCCAAAGAAGGGGGAGTTTCCAGGCTTCCAGCTGGACAAGCCACATACAGAACAACCTGTCAGGACTTCAGAATCCTTGACCGATACCAGGTAAGATTCCCGGGGGCAGCAGATGGGGGCGGGCAGGCAGCACTACAGAAGGAGGGGGCACAGCTGTGCTCGACTGGAAGTCCTGAGTGACTTTGGGAGAGAGAAGGAAACAGCAAGGGAGCAAAATAGAAAAATTTCTGGGCTTTGGTTTTTGAAACTATTCGGTATGAATACCCATGATTACAGCCGGGTTTGTTTGTTTCCTTTGGGCATTCAGGACAGAGCCTTGACGCTTTCTTTGCCTCTCCTAGTCCCGGATGGGGACTGAGTTTGCACATGGTTTGTGTCATAGCCCTGAGTGGCAGGCTTGTTGAGGACATATGATATAGCAGACCACATGCTGAGCAGAATCGGAGGACGTGTAAACATCTGTGTAGTTAGGAGACAACGCGTAGAAATAGATCCATGTGTGGCAGCATAGCTTGAGAATATTCAGGGGAATCCAAGTCTGTGAGTGCTCCTGGGAATGGTCAATTCCACTCAGAACTTCGAGAATGCGCCTTCCCAGAGCAGGAATGACAGGTCTGATTTCCCTGAGTCTTTGTTAGCACTTGCTCCTAAACAGCCTTTAACTAGTTTTGCTGGTCTGATGGCTGTAAAGTGAAATCGCTGTAAAGTGAAATTTATATGTTTCTGATTACATTCTTATATCTCTGCCCGTGAATTGCTAAATAGGATTAAATAATTGCCAAATAAGATTATTTGCACGTTTTCTGTCTTCTTTGGAAACTAGTGGGCTGATATTGCTGGTGTTGTGATCTTATTCTATGAGGTACCGTGTGTGGGGCTTTTTCTTCCACTGTGTTGGGCATGTGGTGTGTGGGCTCTTTCAATTTGAAACTCTCCTAGAGCTCTGGAACATCTTAATTTCCTATATTCTATTTTCTCTCTCTCTCTCTCTCTCTTAAATGTTTATTTATTTATTTTGATGGTGGGAGCAGGGGAGGGGCAGAGAGAGGGAGAGAGAGAATCTCAAGCAGGCCTCACTCTATCAGTACAGAGCCCAACATGGAGCTGGATCTCACAAACCATGAGATCATGACCTGAGCCAAAATCAGGAGCCGGTCGCTCAACCGATTGAGTCACTCAAGCACCCCATCTCTGTTCTTTTTGGAACACATCTATTATTTGGATATTGAACCCTGTATACTAGGGGTTGGCAGGCCTTCTGTAAAGGGTCAGACAGTAAATGGTTTTGGCTTTGCAGGCCACACAGTCTGAGTTGCAACTACTCAACACTGCTGTTGTGTGAAAGCAAGATATAATGGATGGGCATGGCTGTGTCCCAGTAACACATTATTTACTAAAACAGGCTGGATCTGGCCTGTGGGATAGTTTGCTGACAACCCCTACTCTAGGTGGATCCCTTAATTTTTTTTTTTTCCTATTTTGCATCTTACCTGGGAAGTAGTAACCTGCCTGCCTACACCCTAGAGGTGAATGGGGTGGTCCAGGAGCCTACCATTCAGCTGGAAAACTTCCCTGAGTCTCCCTGTTTTCAGTCCCATCTTGGCTTGGCCAGGTGCTCTGGTGTCCAGAGTCTTTCCCAAGCCTCTCCAGACACTCTGGTCTTCTGCCCATGGAGGGAAAGATCATTTCTGGATGTGGGCATTGGGGGTGTAGTTGGAGGCTTCAACCTCTTAGGTAGAGAGACTCTCAGTCCGGAGTCTTCTTGCCCAGTCTCAGTGTTAGCAGGACCTGATCGATGCCTTGTTGCCTTTCCTGAGGCTCTGCGTGTATATCATCCTGCTCCTGGCCTGTCTTCACTGCTGCCTTAAGTTCTGGCTCTCTCGTCTCAGGTGTTTGCCACTTACTCCTGTGCTTGGACTGCAGTCACCTATTCGCCTGTTCTTTGTTCTTGTGGGTTTGTCTTTTTAATCCCTGTACTTAATTTTTTAAATTATGACATGTGACCTGTAGCTACAGAAGAATACATAGGACATGTTATAGTTTATGGGTTAATTTAAATAAATACTTTTGTATCTGTCTCTTGGGTTAAGAAACAGAACATTAGCAAAGAAAGAAAGAAAGAAAGAAAGAAAGAAAGAAAGAAAGAAAGAAACTGAGCACACAAGCACCTTGGAAGTTCTGTGTACTGCCTACTCCCTCCCCCTAAGAGGGAGCCGCTCTGAGTTTTTTATGTCACTTTTAGTTTTTAAAAAACTAAGTAGGAGGCACAAATCTAGCTGTGTAAGAAATTGCCACTATTAGATGAAGGCTTCCAGGAGAGAATAAGCTAAGCAATCTCTCTGGGTCATTGTTTAAGATTGAATTGTGTTCCCCAAAAGGATATATTGAAGTTTTAACCCCTTGTACCCATGAATGTGAACTTGTTTGGAAATAGGGCCTTTGTAGATGTAATTAGTTAAGATGAGGTCATACTGGAACAGGGTAGGTACTTAACACAATATGACTGGTATCCTTAGAAGAAGAGAAGAGGCATAGAAACAGACACAGGGAGATCACCATGTGATGACTGAGGCAGAGCGATGTGTCCACAAGTAAGGGATACCAATGCTGGCAACACCAGAAGGTAAGAGAAAGTGTGGAACAGATTCTTCCCTAGAATATTCAGAGAGAGCATGGCCCTGCTAACACCTTGATTTCTGACTTCTGGCCTCTAGAACTGTGGAAGAATAAGTTTGTTATTTTAGCCATCTCGTTTGTGACAAGCCATTGATATGGCAGCCCCAGGAAGCTCCCACAGTCACATTCTGGCTTCAGGTTCCATGACCCCTTTGTAGAGAAGTCAGTGTTCAAGGTCATTAGGCAGTTCTGGGGAGTGTAAGGCTTACCACAGTCTGAGCCTCAGGCAGGGCTGCAGTGTATAACACTCAGTGTGGCAGAAATCTGGGCAGGGACAGTGGGGCCCTCTGTTTCCTGCGTCTTGACTGATGTGGTTCCTTCCAGCTTGTAGGAGGTCCGAGCAGTTGTTTGTGGGGCATGTGTCCTCAACTGATCCATGGAGTGGGCATGGAGGTTGTAGAGGAGTCTCAGAGTACATGGTGAAGCCAAGCTGAGCACCAGTGATATTCTGGGCTACAATTCCTTAGGTTTTATAGATGGTCCAGTGTACCCTACAATCCAGTAATCACATTGTTTGGTGTTTACCCAGAAAATACAAATACATGAATTCAAAGGGATACATGCACCCCTATGTTTATTGCAGCATTATTTACAACAGCCAAACTATGGAAGCGGCCCATGTCCATCGATAGATGAATGGATAAAGAAGATGGGGTGTGTGTGTATGTATATATATATATACATATATGTATATACACACAATGGAATATCAGCCATAAAAAAATGAAATCTTGCCATTTGCAACAATATGGATGGAACTAGAGTGTATTATGCTAAGCAAAATAAGTCAGAGAAAGACAAATACTATATGATTTCACTCATGTGGGATTTAAGAAACAAAACAAACAAGTGAGGGGGGAAAAAGATAAAACCAACCAACAGACTCTTAACTATAGAGAACAAACTGATGGTTACCAGATGGGAGGTGGGTGGGGCAATGGGTGAAATAGGGGATGGGGATTAAAGAGTACTTATTTTTTTAAAGTTTATTTGTTTATTTTGAGAGAGAGAATGAGTATGAGTGGGGGAGGGACAGAGAGGGAGAGAGAGAATCCCAAGTAGGCTCCACACTGTCAGCGCCAACTGACAGGGCTCCAACTCAGGAGCCCAACTCAGGGCTCGAACTCATGAACCATGAGATCATGACCTGAGCTGAAATCGAGAGTTGGCCACTTAATCCACTGAGCCACCACCCAAGTGCCCCTGAAGAGTACATTTATGGTGAAAAGAATAAAATAAACTGATAAAAATGAGTAAATAAAAGATGGTGCAGTGCAGCAGGGACTTATGATAGCCTCTGTAGCTGCCCCTTGAGTGACACCTGTCACCCAGTAGTGGTCCTGGGCTGTCCCTTCACTGGAGACTCCTTTGCCCTTCTTCTGTTTTGAATCTTACCGTTTCCTGTGCCTCATCTTTGCCATGCTGTAATTTTAGTCCCTTGTTTTAGTGGAGCATATTCTTAGTGACTTCCTGAGGAAAGCTGCCTGGGAAGTAAAATCGGAGACCTTACATGTCTGAAAGGCCTTGAACTTAAAGCCAAAATTCCAAGCTAGTGTTGGGGCAGGCTGAGAGACAACTTCAATACCAGAAGCAGTGCTTTCCCTTTGTGAGGGAAAATGAGGCCGAACCTGAGATTCTGTGTACAGACCCATTATCTAGGAGCATCCTTTGACAAGGACCCCCCAACATCTCTTCCTTGAGGTCTTTCCCCCTGGCTAGTCAGTCTCCCAGTCTCAAAATCCTGGTTACCACTTAGAGGAAGAGGGACCTTAGCCTTCAACTTGTACTCCCACCTTCGTGCTAGATGAGCTGTCCCTCCAGAGCGCTGGTTACACCTTCTCTAGAGATGGGACCTCCAGACTTCTGTGGGGAGGCAGCCACCTGGCAGCAGGGGATTGAAGATTTGGGAATCGAACTGCTGTGCACACAACTTTTACCTGCTCCTTCTACTAAGTACCCCATTTATTCCCAGCTCCAGAGGAGTCTGGTGCTGCCACTGGGTTTTACAAGGGTACTGTGGTACAGATTGGGCTGGTTCACACCTAACCCAAAGCCAGCTTGGGAGTTTGGGCTTTAAAGCAGTTAGTATTTATCCATCTGCTTCCCAGATGTTTTTTTCCCCTGATCTTCCTATTTTTGTATGCTTCTCTCCCTTTTTTAGAAGGCTGATTCTGTAGGTTTAGTGGGTTTGGGGAGGGAGTAAAATTGTGCATTTAATCCCCCATCTTAACCTGGAACTTTAGTACCGTTTTAATGCAGCTACACAAGGAGCAGCTCTAAATGCATTTGTTCAACCCATACTCTTTCTTGTTTTCTGATAAATGTAGTCATAGCTATAAATATCCCTACAATACTGCTTTAGCTGTGACTCATGAAGTGATGGGAGTTTATTATCAATCAGTACTAAGCATTTTGTAATTTTTCTCATTATTTCCTCTGTAACACAACAGTTTGTTTCTTGGTTTGTTTACTTTTTACATATATAGAAATTTTTAAGGTATCTTTTAGTAATTGATTTAATTTCTAATCAAATATGTGTTGTCAGAGAAAGTATATTATGTTGATTCTTTGCTATAAAGAAAGTTATATGCTCAATTTTTATTCTTTTTGTAGGTTCTAACTTAGGACATCTGTTTTTTCTCTTAATTTTTTAATATTATCATCTGGTCTTCCCTTCAAACAGAATATTTTTGTGTGCTCTTATCTGTCTTTTTTCTTTTGTGTTGTTTAGACAACAGTAAACCTCACTAAATTATTTATTCACCCTTACTTCCTATCATTTCTTCCTAGGTTAATTTTTTGCTAGACTACTTCCTCTAACAGTTTTTAAAAATCTGGTCTTTTTGAGTTTAATTTTGAATACCTGTATGCCTAAGAATAGCTTCATTTCACTCTTGAATTTAAATGATAGCGTAGCTGGATATAAAATTGTAATTTTGTTTTTTCTTTCAACATTTTGAAATTATTACTCCTGAGAGCCTCACTGTTTGTCTCATTCTTCTTTCTTTGTAGGTGGTCTCCTGTTTTATTCTCTCATATCTTGGAAGCTTTCAGAATTTTGTCTTTGTTTCTGATCTTTAATTTTATTTGCACATTTAAAGTATTTTTTTTTTAATCTCATTTATCGTGTACTTCTCCTTCAGTCACAGGTGTCTTATATGCTAATATGCTGTCAAAAACCAGTAACCTCTGCTTCAGAGCCCAGTACAACACAAGACAACACAAGAGTTTGGGATAAAAAGAAACAGTAGATTTATTGCTTTGCCAGGCAAAGGAGGTTACAGCAGGCTAAGGCCTTCAAAACTGCAAGCCTGCCAGGAGGAAGGGTCTGGGGGTTCTATAGGGAAATACAGGATCTAGCCTGTTTTGTCAGGAATTGTGTCTGTGCTGCCAGCCTTGTTTGTCTTGTCTTCAGCGTGGTACTGGGTTCCCAAAACAAAAGGCTAAGAAGGGAGGAGAGGAGGTTTCCGAAGAGAGTGAAAAGGTTACTTAAAAAAAAATTTTTTTTAATGTTTTATTTATTTTCAAGAGAAACAGAGCACAAGTGAGGGAGGAGCAGAGAGAGGGAGACACAGAATCTGAAGCAGGCTCCAGGCTCTTGAGTTGTCAGCACAGGGCCCGATGCCAGGCTCGAACTCATGAACTGCAAAATCATGACCTGAGCTGAAGTCAGATGCTTAACTGACTGAGCCACCCAGGCACCCCAAACAGATTACTTTAAAGTGGAGCTTCACTGGGGTGCCTGGATCGCTCAGTTGGTTGAGCCTCCAAATCTTGATTTTGGCTCAGGTCATGATCCCAGGGTGGTGGGATTGAGCCCTGTGTCTCACTCTGTGCTGAGAGTGGAGCCTGTTTAAGGTTCTTCCTCCCTCTGCCCCTCTCTCTCTCTCTCTCGCTTGCACGTGCCCTCTCTCTAAAATTAAAAAAAGAAAATTGAGCTTCACTGAAGCATTAGTGTGAGCATTTAGATTTTTGTTCAACTTTATGCTTTTAAGCAGTTTGATCTTGACATTTATCCTCCTCTTGTTCTCTAGCTTCCTGGATTTGTGCTTTTTGGTGTGGTGTCTTGATTAATTTGGGAAATTCTCAGTCATTATTGCTTCAAATATTTCTTCTGTTCCTTTCTCTCTTTTCTTTCTGGTATTCCTATTATGTGTATTTTATACCTTTTGTCCCTGTAACACAGTTTTGGATGTTCTGTTCTGGGTTTTTTAGTCTTCTTTTATCTTTATTTTTCAATTTTGGAAGTTCCTCTTGACATATTCTTGAGCTCAGAAGTTCTTTCTTCAGCCATGTCCAGTCTACTAAAGAGCCCACAAAGGTGATTCTTCATTTCTCTTACAACATTTTTGATCCCTAGCATTTCTTCTTGATTCTTTTTAGAATTTCCTTCTCTCTGCTTAAATTGTCTGTCTGTTCTTATGTGTTGTCTGCTTTGTCTATTAGAGCCCTTAACATACTAATCATAGTTGTTTTAAATTCCCAGTCTAATAATTCCAACATGTCTGCCTTGTCTGAGTGGTTCTGATGCTTTCTCTCTTTTAGACTGTGTTTTTGGATGTTTTTTTTTTTTTTTTTAATGTTTATTTATTGAGAGAGAGTGTGTGCGCGCAAATGTGCAAATTGGGTAGGGGCAGAGAGAGAGGGAGAGAGAATCCCAAGCAGGCTCTGCACTGTCAGCACAGAGCCCTTCACAGCTCAGTCCCACAAACTGTGAGATCGTGGCCTGAACCAAAATCAGGAGTCGGACACTCAACCAATTGAGCCAACCAGGTGCCCCTAGAGTGCGGGGTTTTTTTTTGCCTTTTAATATGCCTTGTAATTTTTAGTTGAAAGCCACATATAACCTACTGGGGAAAAGGAACTGTGGAAAGTAGGCCTTTGGTGGTATGGTGGTAAGCCTTCTGTGGTCCTAAGATTAGTTCTCAGTCTGTTAGTGAACACGTGCCTCTGGGCTGTGACCGACACAGGCTGCATGGAATAACTGGCGGGAGCTGGAGATGGGCAATTCCCTTTCCACAAGTTGGTTAGGCTCTGATGAAACCCAGTAGGTTAGGCTCTGGTAAAATACTTTCTCTTGAGTGCAGGCCTTGTTAAGAAGACGAAGTACTCTGAAGTATTTTCAGAACGGCTGCTTTTTCCCTGCCGGAAGCTTGAGGGGATTTTTCTTTGATCCCTACCACGAGAACCTGGTAGAGCTCCTGGAGGTAAAAGTCACAAAAATGTGCATCCCCCACCCAGAGTTTTGTCTCTCAGAGGTTTCCACTTTGTGTCTCCAGCACTTTGCTTGTTGCTCATTAAGTTTTCCTACTGGGCACTGGTTCCTGGAGGTTTCTACTCTGCTAAGTTATGATTCTCTGTATGCACGTGTTTGTCTTTCCAGTTTTGGGGGGAGTAGTGTGCCCTGTGATCTCAATTCTCTGATGGATCCAAGAAGAGTTGTCGATTTTCAGTTTGTTTAACCTCTTGTTAGAATGTATTGACAGCTTCCATTCTCCTTTTATGCTGGACAGGAAACCAGAAGTCTTCTTACATGATTCTTTAATCTGGGAAATTCTGATTTTTTTAAAAGTAGGCTCCATGCCCAGTGTGGGGCTTGAACTCATGACCCTGAGATCAAGAGTCATATGCTCTGCCAACTGAGCCAGCAAGGTGCCCCCCATCTGGGAAAGTCCTTATCATTGTGTCTTGTGGGGTTTTTTTTAATGTCTATTTATTTATTTTGAGAGAGAGAGAGAGAGAGAGAGAGAGAACACATGCACGAGTGGGAGAGGGGTAGAGGGGGAGAGAAAGAGAGAGAGAGAGAGAATCTTAAGCAGGCTGCACACCCATTGTGGAGCCCTTTGTGGGGCTTGATCTCACAAACTGTGAGATCATGACCTGAGCCGCAATCAAGAGTTGGATGGTTAACTGACTGAGCCACTCAGGTGCCTCTATCATTGCTTCTTTAAATATATTCCTCCTTTTCTGGACTCCTAATATGGATGTCGACACATTAATTCTTTCCTTTCTCTCTTCCTTTGCCTTTGTGAAGAGATCCTCAATCTGTCCCTTACTCATTCACTGAGTGCTTTGTTTCAGTGGTCATGCATTTAATGTCCAGTAAGGAGTAAGAGATCCATCATAACTACACTCATTCCTGTTTCTAGGTTTATTACCCTGGAGTCCATTTATTATGTTGTTTTTTTTTAAACGACCTTATTGAGATACAATTCATATACCATACAATCCCATTTAAAGTGTACAATTTGGTGGTTTCTGCTATATTCACAGAGTTGGATAACCATCATCATAATTAATTTTAGAGCATTTTCATCAGTATTACTGCCCCCCCCCCCCCCCCCCCCGCTCCCAGCTTCTGTAGATTTACTTATTTTGGACATTTCGCATAAATGGAACCCCATAATACATAGTCTTTTCTGACTGCATTCTTTCACAGCATGTTTTTAAGATTTGTCCATGTTGTAGTATAGATTAGCATGTCATTCCCTTTTATGGCTACTTAATACCCCATTGTATAGGTGTACCACATTTTGTTTATCCACTCATCAATTGATGGACACTTGGGTTGTTTCCACCTTTTGTTTTTTGGATTTTTTGTTTTGAGTTTATTTTATTCATTTTGAGAGAGAGAGAGCTGGGGAGGGGCAGAGGGAGAGGGAGAGAATCCCAAGCTGGCTCCGCACTGTCAGCACAGGACCCAACGTGGATCTGAACTCACCAGCCGCGAGATCATGACCCGAGCTGAAATCAAGAATTGGACACTCAGTCAGCTAAGCCACTGAGGCACTGTTACTCTTTTTGATTGTAGCCATCTTTGTGGAAGTCAAGTGGTATCCCGTTGTAGTTTGGGTTTGCATTTCCCTGATGACTGTTTATTTGCTTTTTGAAAATTCTTGGCTGTCTGGTAAATTAATTCTGCTGTTTCCAGTGCAGTTGGTTTACTTTGCTTTCTTTTCATTTACACTCTTTGTTGACATATCTTGTTTTTTTTTCCCCCTGTGAAAGAATATTCTCTTGGTGTCACCAGATGCCTTTGCTGGTATAAACACCTGAAGGGAAGAGCAAAAGCCTGGTTCCTGGCTTGACACCCTGTTAGCAAGTTTGAGGCTCCAGCAGTGTCCTGATGTGACCCCTCCAGCTGACACTTGCTGGCAAAGTTGATTGGCCGAGGTCCACCCAGAGCAGACCTTGCAAGAGGAAGTGGCCTAACTCGGAAGCTCCCCCTCCCCACCTGTGGTGCGGAGCCTTTCTGTGCTCTGGGCTGGCCTTTGCCGCCTCACGTGGACCCGGCCACCTTTGGTCCCTCCCTGGGGTTTCTCACAGCCTTTGTGTTCCGTCCTCCCTCTCACTTTTGTGGCATCTTTCAAGACAGATGGGAAGGAACACAGCAGCCCATCTAGTGCTCCTTTTATTTAGAACTAGAAGTTTGAAGAAACTCATTTAACATTTTCCAAACTTATTTGACTTTGGCATGCTTCTTTCCCCACCATTTTGTCATTCAGCAAACCTAAGTTGAATACTTCATGTGTGCCAAGCACTCTTCTAGCTGGGGACACCGCAGCAAATTAGGGCAGAAGGTGCCCACCCTATGGAGCGGGGAGATGACAGGACTAACTCACTAAACGGGATCATTTCCTGCAAGGCGGGTGTTGCGGTGGAGGGGAAGAGCAGAAGGCAGTGGTAGCACGTTGGATGGGTGCTTAAGGACAGTCTTGTGGTGGAAGTAGCACTTGGCCCAGTCCTGGTCCACTAAGGAGGAGGCAGGCTGAAGGGGGTTCAGGGCAGAAGGCCCAGGGGCAGGCCCTCAGGCAGCAGGTAGTTTGGTGTGATGGGCTAGAACATAGTGATGGCAGAGGAAGTGGGTGGGAGGTGGGGTTGCCGAGGTAACAGGACAGATCCTGTAAGTCCCAGGTAAGAACTTTGAATTGCAAGGGAAGGCCAAATAGGAATTTTGACCAAGGGAAGTGAATTTACTTGTTTTTAAAAGAAGCTCCTGGCTCTGTGTGGAACGTGGGTGATAAAGGCTGAGAGTTGCAGCAGAGAAACCAATAGGAAGCAGTGGTAGTGATCCAGGCAGAAGTTGAAGGTGGTCTAGACTAGGGTGAAAGCAGAGATGGCAAGAAGTTGGGGTACTGGGTAACATCTGTGGAGTTCCACAAAACTGACCCCGAAACATTAACCAGATCGTCTCTCATGGGCCAGTGGTTCGGTGACTGGTATTTCAGTCATCTGTTGCTGCACAGCAAGTCATTCTAAGACTTAGAGGCTTAAAACAATATTTAATATTTCTTCTGATTCTCTGGGTTGACTGGGCTCAACTGGGTGGTGGTTCTACCCTGTGTGCTGAAGGCTGAGGTCACTCACGTGGCTGCCTTCAACAGGAAGCTGGATCAGGTTTGGAATGACCAGGATGGCCTTCCTCCGGGCTGGTCTCCATGTGGCCTCTACGCATTCAGTGGTCCAGCCTGGACACCATGGCTGCTGGACGCAAAGAGAGAGAAAGTAGAAGCTTCCTGTCCTCTTAGGGCCTGGGCTCAGGGTCGCAGATTGTTACTTCTGCACTTGGTAATTGGTCAAGGCCTGTCACAGGCCCACCCTCATTCAAGGGGAGGGAACAGACTCTGCTGTTTGACATGAGGAGCCACAGCACCCCACAGGTACAGGAGGAAGTGTTGAGGCCGTGTTTGGACACTACATGCCATAGCTCTGAATTGCCCTCCCAGACTTATTTGAAAGTGCTGGAAGAATTTCAAAGTCATCCTTTCAAAGTTTTGGTGTCCAGTTTGGGATAGTAATAAGAGAAATTACAAAGAAGAAATTCTTGCTCTCCTTCCAAGAAAGTTATTTTCTAAGCTAAAGAGCAAACTGACTCTCCAAAAACAACTCAGGTTTCTAAACTTCGTCCAGCCCTTGGCAAACCACTTTATAAGTGTGCCTTTTAATCTTCCATCTGGGCTCTTTGCTGTAAAACCCTAATTGCGCATGTTCTGTTACTACACGACTGAGGGCCCTGGGGCAGCACTCCCGGAAACAGACATCTCCAGTCGGGCTCCCAGTGTGAAACCCACCTGTTCTGTTAGGACACTCACCTAAGAAACGCAGACCACCTTCTCATTCAACCCCTGGCGGGGCTTCTCTGCTGTCTTGATTTATCTTAGGAATGCTAATCTACATCAGTCCTACTCTTATCAAATTTACTCATTGGAATAGAGGCATATTTTATTTATTTACTTCTTAATTTTTTTTTTAATGTTTATTTTTGAGAGAGTGTGAGGAGGGGAGCGACAGAAAGGGGGGGAGATGCAGAATTGGAAGCAGGCTCCAGGCTTTGAGCTGTCAGCACAGAGCCCAACGTGGGGCTCTAACTCATAAACCATGAGACCATGACCTGAGCCGAAGTCAGACGCTCAACTGACTGAGCCACCCAGCGTCCCGAGTCATCTTTTAATGAATCCATACACAGGGGCAGCAGTAATTGGCCCCTACCGCTCTGTGGATAACAGACTGCTCCTACAGTGTGACCCACGTGTCTGTCACCCAGTTGATGCTAGTGCAGGTTAGTATCTGATGACTGAGTTGGTTGTGTTATCAGGTGAAATGAAACTTGCGGAAGCTGTAAATCCAGTGCTCAGTCCTGCATTTCACTCACTTAAATGACTTAAAATTTTTTTTAAGTGACTTAAATTTTTTTTTAATTATTTAGATTTTAAACTGTTACAAACGGCCCTAGTTTTTCATATCTAGTTTTATGCAAAGGTACCTATGAGGTTTGTGCTGAAACTTGAGCTCTCCAAAGAAATAATACAAAAAGACCTACTTTCTAACACAAAGCAATGTCCTAAGTACTAATTATCTGATAAGTTAAAACAGTCTTTTGAGTGGCTATTTTTACATCACTGGGGTTCCTTTCTCCTAGACTGCCTTGCCATCCAGGAAAGGGTTTCGGCACCAGACCACTAAGTTTCTGTATCGTTTGGTGGGATCAGAAAATATGGCTGTGGACCAGAGTATCGTCAGCCCTTACACCTCTCGGATCTTGAAACCTTACATCAGGTACGTGGGGAAGAGCTGTGATGTCGAGTGTGTTGTGAGGAATGACATTTGTGGCTTCTCCGCCCTGGTCCCCTGTTAGAGTGAGTCAAGACCAACCCTGTAAGCAGGCGTCGGCACGGACTCCGCGTGCAGTCTGATCCTTGGCTTATTTGAACTGTACGTTTTTTTGCAGAAAGGATGGTCGTTTGACAGAAGTGTAAAAAGCAAGAACAAGTTAACACTGTGAGATTGTATTTCATTGTGTTTTTTTTAAATTTTAAAGTTGCGTATATTTAGTAGTCTGTAAAATGAGAACATGGGAGAGATGCCTCACTTGGGCTTGTATCTGGGGTGATGATGAGTCTTCTTGTCTAGGCAGTGCTGTGGAAGCCGAGCTGGCTAGGGCCCCCCAGTGCTGTCCTGAGAAAGCGTGTTGTCTTGATCGCCACAATGGCCCCAGAGTCCCAGGATCCTCCTTGCCCAGCACTGCCATCCCAGACCGGCCCCGTGAGAAGCAGTGTGAGAGCCTGCCCCAGCGGCCCTGGCAGAGCTGGACCATCCCTCCCTGGGCTGTGTCCTGGGCTGGAGCTCTCAGGGTTGAGTCAGGCTGCTGTTTGTTTCCTCACTCTGTTTGTTCAGGCTCCAGCACAAGCAGGCTTCCTGGTCGGTATAGAGGGGTTTGGTCTGATGTATGTTAACAGAGCAAATTTTAAATTTCATGCCAGAAAAGTATCGTAGCTCTTATCAAGCTCTCTGCCATATAAAGTAGCAGATTGAAGAGTTTATGTGAATCAGTTGGCTAGGAATAATACTGGGTATTTTTCTTGACTTGAATTTGTTCTTTTCTTGAATCTTGTTCTTCTCTTCTTGGAGGCGTGATTATGAAACAAAGCCACCCAAACTGCAGCTCCTGTCACAGATTCGCTCCCACCTGCATAGGAGTGACCCTCATTGGACCCCGGAAGCTGACGCACCTCTTGATTACTGCTACGTCCGGCCAAATCACATCCCAACAATAAACTCTATGTGTCAGGAGTTTTTCTGGCCTGGTATGTTCCCCCTCCCAAACTAGGCAGATCAGTTTTCTGTCTAGTTCACGTTAGTAATTTTTTTTAAATTAGTGCATGCTGTGTGACTCTAAAACCTTTACTCACGATTTCATTTAGTTTGTCTCTACTCTCATGGAAAGAGTAAAATATGAACACCTCTTTCTTCCTAAGTTCAAGAAGGAGCCAGCAATTAAAGTAATAAACAGTGTTTTTGTATGTTTCTCAGTGCCAGAGTAAAAGATTCATCCTATTTTGCTTCTACATATGTTTAGATACCAGGTAATGTCTACCCGTGGTATACAGGCTGGTAGTTTGGACATGTTTGGACACTTTTTATTTTTTGCTTAATAATTCTGTAATTTTGTTTACTTAGCTGTTACTTGGAGAGTGTTAGTACAGCCAAAAGGGGTTTTTTTGTTTTTGTTTTTTTTGTTTTTCCTTGAGTTTATTTATTTTGAGAGAGGAAAACATGAGCGGGACTGGGAGAGCTAGAATCCCAAGCAGGCTCACGCTGTCAGCACAGAGCCTGATGTGGGGCTCGAACCCACAAACTGAGATCATGACCTGAGCCGAAGTCAGACGCTTAGCCAACCAAGCCACCTAGGCTTCCCGAAAAGGTATTTTTAAAAAGCCAAATACCCCAATTGCAGACATTGAAAATAAGAGTAAACCCAATACGATTTGTCATTTTATCAGTCTTAATATATTGTCTTTCTGAAAACCGAAGCCATCAATTAAAGAAGCACATTTTCATTGTTAAATATAAGCCTGTTCTTTGTGGATCTGCCTTACTGCACTGCTTTGAAAGTAAAGGAAAATTACATGTCCTCCAGAGGTTAGATAAGATTTCCTCGGGATTAGAGCTGTGTCTTCTTTGTTGTGTGGTAATCGTGTAACAGTGCACGTGGTGGCAGACTTGTGCTCGTTCTTTTAGGAGCGGTATGGAGGCCGAAAGCATCCTGGGAGCATCTACTATTTCTTGACCTTATGCTGGGTTGCCTTCCATACATGATGCATGGAATCATTTTTTGTTTAAACCCCTTTATTGTCAAATGTAGCATTTGTACAAAAGAGCTTATAAATTATACTTGTATGAGGTGAGGAACACAATAATGTGAGTTCTCTGGATCTCTGCTCCCACCCTATGAGGTCTAAGTGTGCAGACGCTGAGGCCCACACATTTGGAAAGGCGTCAGCTGACACACGTTGTAGAAGTGGCTAAGTTCAAAGCCAGAGAGATGTATCCCATTCTAAACCTGGGTGCTCTCTGCTACCCACCCTATCCTGCCTACTTCTTTTAACATGTGTACTTGGAAAAGATGCTGTTAATTTTGATATTTTCTAAAATACACTTTTGTTTTTATGATCTGAATGTATGATGTCTATGCTAATATCTTTGTCTTCAGTTTTTTGTTTTTTGGTTTTTTTTAGCATGCAGGTGTAGACCAAACAGCTTGGCATGTGTTAATTCCAAAAGGCACATGGTTTTAATATCGAATTAACTCTTCTCTGTAGGCATTGACCTGTCTGAGTGCCTGCAGTATCCAGACTTCAGTGTGGTTGTCCTTTATAAAAAAGTTATCATTGCCTTTGGCTTCATGGTTCCTGACGTGAAGTACAATGAAGCTTACATTTCATTTCTGTTTGTCCATCCTGAGTGGAGAAGAGCAGGGATCGCAACTTTCATGATTTATCATCTGATTCAGGTAAGGCGTCTGGGCTCCCCTGGAAGACTTGAGGAGGGACGGGGCTGAGCTGGGCCTTCCTAGCACGGCCCAGCAGAATGGGTGGTCTCGCAAACCCAGTAAAAGAACGACAGTGACCATCACACAGATAAGAATCTTTGGCCCTCTAAAACAAGATCGCTATTTGGGCACCTGGGTGGCTCAGTTGGTTGAGCAGCCAACTTCAGCTCAGGTCATGATCTCACAGTTCATGAGTTCGAGCCCTGCATCGGGCTCACTGCTGTCAGTGCAGAGCCTGCTTCGGATCTTCTGTCTCTCTCTTTGCCTCTCTCTCTTTCTCTCTCTCTCTCTCAAAAAAAAAAAAAAAAAAGAAAGAAAAGAAAAGAAAACCCTTGGCCCTCTAAAATAAGATCACTATTCAGGCCCAGGTTTCAAAGAAACCAGTTTGAGGGGCCCCTGGGTGGTTCAGTTGATTAAGCATCTGACTCTTGATTTCGGCTCATGTCGTGATGCCAGGCTCGTTAGGCTGAGTGTGGAGCCTGCTTGAGATTCTTTCTCTCCCTCTCCGTCTGCCCCTGACTCAGTGCACATGTGCACTCCCTTTCTCTCTTTCAGTAAAATAATCTTCAAAGAAACCAGTTTGTAAACACATTATAGTAGATAAAATGAGAAAATACCAAAAGTGAGAATCCAAAGCCCTTGTACAATGACCCATATTGGTAACTGCTGCTGCTCTTAGAAGCACCATCGCCACGACTCTGAGAATGGAAGTGGAGCTGTGATTTTTAGGGGTTTTCTCCTTATGGGAGCATAAACGTACAGAACACACTCACTTCAGCCATACAGCGTAATGATCTGATAGATACTTGTCTATATTGTGAAACATTCCCCACAGTAAGTCTAGTTACCACCCGTCAATACACGCAGTTACAGACGTTTTTCCTCTTGGATGAGAACTTTTAAGATCTGCTCTCTTAGCAACTTGCAAATATGCAGTACAGTATTGTAAACTATGGTCTCCATGACATCCCCAGGACTTACTTGTGTTGTAAACTGGGTATCTTTTGACCCCCTTCATCTAGTTCACCCACCCTGTAGCTCTACCTCTGACAGTCACCAGTCTGTTGTCTGCATCTGTGAGTTCAGCTTTTTATTGTTTGTTTTTTAGATTCCATATATAAGTGAGATCATACAGTGTTTGTCTTTCCCTGTCTGACTTGTTTCATTGAGCATAATGCCACCTAAGTTGTTGCAAAAATTATCAAGTATTTTTAAACATTTTAGCAAAACTCTATCAATGAGTAGTACATAGTCTATTATTGCTGATTATTCTTAATTTTACTATCACTGTAGAAGCTGGTATCAACCTTTTAAGATTTGATTGTAATATCAAATTATAATTCATCCTTTGATATATCTGTAACACTGTTGAAGAAAATATACCATATATTTATATACTAACATCAGAAAAACATGTAAGGGATTTTTCACCCCCAGAATCTTATTTAGAAACCATTTGGCATGAAGGATTGTGTGTTATGTGGGCAAGATTCCCTTTAAATAGAGGAAGGAGAAGATAAAATGTTGTTTTTCCAATCTTTTTATTTATTTATGGGGAGAGAGAAGGAGAGACAGCATGAGTAGGGTAAAGGCAGAGAGAGAGAGAGAGAGAGAGAGCGCGCGGTGGAGGCAGAGAGAGGGGCGTGGGAGACAGAGAATCCCAAGCAGGCTTCACGCTGTGAGCACAGAGCCTGATGCAGGGTTCAGACTCACAAACCATGAGATCATGACCTGGGCTGAAATTAAGTCAGACACTTAAACGACTGAGCCACCCAGGTGCCCCCAATTTTTCCAACTCTTAATGAAACTTGCTCAATACTTCCCAAATGTCGGCAGAAACCTAGAACCATTTTGTAGAAGTTGCTTTCTTCTCTCTTCACTTGGCAGTTAACACGTGCTCCCTTGTGTTGTGTTCAGCTGAGACTCTCAGTTTTTCATACCACACCCCACCGCCTACCCCACTCACAGCCACGACCTCCACCCTGTTCACCCTTCCATCCTCGGCCGCTGCACCACTGCCTTTCCCATCACCAGCAGGAGCGGCCTTCCCGCGTGTGTGCCTGGCGGGGGGCCTGGCGCAGAGTCAGTCCTGACTGAGCGCTCACTGGGCAGGTGAGGAGTATTCGTCCTTTCATGCGGGTCCTGGCCCTCAGCCAGACCGTGAGTCCCGGGCCCAGGCAGCACTGCTCAGTTGGGCAGTAGTACTCGATGCTGTGGTGACACTGTGCATGTGTGCACGAAAGTCACTCCACGAAATTCATCTTACACACTCACAGTAACACCACAGGGCACAGAACGTGAATCAAGCAGAGAGAAGACGGCAGCTGTCTACCTGAGAGGCCTCTTATATCTAGGCCTCGGGAACCATGGCTTACAAAACCTCAAGGACCCTGTCAGCCTCAGTATTTCGGTGCTTTCCTCATTAGAAAGCACATTCTTAGTTCATATGACTTTTGGTACTTTCTTCTGTGTAACTAATTAAAGAATCTTAAGAACTTACCTCGTATTAGTAGAATGATGATTACTCTTTCCCCCTAGGATTAGGCCAATGCTGAATACAGAAATCACAGTTCTGAGAAGCTAATTCCATCGGTTTGTGAGGGATGGAGGGGGACTGTGGGATTCTGAACATCTGTACAGGGTTTTCAGGTCTCATAACTAAATGAAAGTCTTAATACCTCATATCTAGCCTCATAATGTAGCATCCTTTCTAGTAAGTCTAGGAACGGAAGGAATTTTTACAAGTTTGAGTACAGGATAACATCCAGTTTTTAAAAGCAGAACTTCTCGGAGCACCTGGATGGCTCAGACTTTTGAGCGTCCGACTCTTGGTTTCTGCTCAGGTCATGATCCCAGGGTTGTGGGAGCCCACGCTGGGCTCCGTGCTGAGCGTGGAGCCTGTTTAAAATTGTCTTTCTCTCTCCCCCGCTCACTGTTCCTCTCTCTAAAATTTAAAAAAATAATAAAAAGCAGAACTTCGTGTCTTATTCTCTATTTCCTCGAGATTGTCAGAGTGCCTGCTATTGATAAGTGTGATATGTTTAAGTGTAATTGAATTCTAAATAAAATAATCCAGTTGACAATGAACTTTTCCCCGGGCCCTTGGCTTCAGAGAGCAGAAACAGCCAGCGTGCCACCCCGTTCCCTTGGTCTCGTAGTTTCAGTCGGGCTACCAGCTGTTGTGGCGTGTTGCAGTGCCTCAGCTGAGGTCCCTGCTGTCCCCAGTTGCCATGACTACCTACCTACACTTCACAGCCTTTCCTCACCTACTCATTTTCCCTCAGGCGCTTTCATTCTCATCCCGTACTTTTCCACTCTTTTGGCAGACCTGCATGGGCAAGGATGTGACCCTTCACGTCTCGGCAAGCAACCCTGCTATGCTGCTCTACCAGAAGTTTGGATTCAAGACTGAAGAGTACGTCTTAGATTTCTATGATAAATATTACCCGTTGGAAAGTACGGAGTGTAAACACGCGTTCTTCCTGAGGCTCCGGCGCTGAAGTGAGCACAGCGCTTCACAGAGAGACGCATGTGCTGTCAGAGGTGGGTCCTCACGTAGGCCCGAAGGCAGGTGTTCACGTCCCTGTGGGCCCTCATCTCTGCGATCAGACGTCCCTTCAGACCTCTCGCTGGAGGCTACACAGGCGGTGGGCAGAGGAATTGAATAGTGCGCAGCCTGTCAGCAGAACCACTGTCCTGTCCTGTCCTGTCCTGCACAGGCCTGGGCCCACATCTTGGGACTCCACAGTTAACTGGAATCGAGAGGTGCTGCTGTCCTTCCGCCAAACAGCTTCAGCAATAAAGGATTCTCGGGGAGAGAGAATCTGTTCTAATTTAAAGGATGAGGAAGGGTGGCAGCCATTAACGAGGGGTGCTGTGTCATCGGGACAACGGGAGATTACGAGGTGATCACACAAAGGGCCGGCACTTCCCCAGCCGTCGATGAGCCATCATTGAACCCGGAGGACCTTCAGGGCACTGAGGTTCTGCTATCTCCCTGACTTTGGCCACAGTCAAAATAAACATGGTGTTTGTGTCCACACGTCCCGTCACCTGGTCTGCTGTTAGTACCTCCTGCTGGGGGCTTTGGCCTAGGAGTGGACACCTCTCCCTGTGCCTGTGAAGTTGCTTTGGGGTCACGTTGTCTGAGCAGCCTGTCAGTTAGACTGTGCTGGCGGGGAGGTGCGGGTGGTGGAAGCAGAGCCAGCTGAGGACGGGCCCGTGTGTCTCCAGGACCACTCTTGTCGTAGGGGGTGTTGGAGAGGGACTGTCCGTCAGGGTGTTTTGGATCCAGTAGGAGCTTTTCCAAAAATATCAGATGTTCCCAAATAAAGATCTTTCCTTATGACCATCAATGGCCAGAGCTCCAATCCAGTCAGTTTGCTTTCAAACTCTATTTAAGAGTGGTGGCTCTTAACTTCTGGGGACATGGATCCCTCCCTGCGAGAATCCAAAGAAGGCCGAATATTCTCTAGAAAACTGTGCATGCACATTTAAAATCTTGATCGGAGATCTGTGGACCACAGTCAAAAGCCTCTGTTTTAGGGGCTACGCTTGCAGCCAGCTCGAATCCCTTTGCTCAGAGGAACGTACTGCACCTCGCGCGAAGCCTGGAAGTTCTGTCCTTGGAGAGCAGCCCAGGCTCCACTCCACTGCCTGAGGCCCAAGAGTGGCATTACCTCCTTTCTTCCTTTCCTTTTCTTTTCATCCCTCCCTCCTTCCTTCCCTTCTTTCTGAGAGTTTTCTACCTTTTAAGGATTTGAGGACTAGGACCCCAAGAAGTAAAATTGAAGAAGTGACATTTTCCGAACCTGCAGTCCAGCTTGTGATTGTTGTACGTGAATGTCAAGCGTTTGCTGCAAAAGGTGGCCAAAGCAAGTGTCTCCCATCGCTTCAAGGAACTGGAGAATTCTGTGATTACATTAATCAGTTCTTTGTTTTACATTTCGATCGATTGATTGATTTTATTTTCAAGTAATTGCCACACCCAACATGGGGCTCCAACTTACAACCATGAGATCAAGAGTTGCACGCTCCACCAACTGAGCCAGTCAGGTGCCCCACATTTTTAAATTACGATACAACAACCCCCTCCCCATATTCAGTAATTATCAAGATTTTTGCCCCATTTGCTTCATCTGTCTTTTGCTGAATATTTTAAGGCAAATCCCAGATATCCTATACTTTCACACCTACTTCAGTAGGTATTTCTTAAAAAATAGGGATATTTTCTCACATAACCTCAATACCTAATACCACTCACAACAAGGTGAGCCCATTTCTGGAATTAGCTAGTAGTCAGTGTATCACATCCTGTGGATGGTCTCAGAAGTGCCTTTACACTTGGTTTGTCTGGATCAGCATCTGAGTGGGGTTCACACGGGTGGCTGACGGTCCTGTCTCCATAGTCTGTCCATGGAGACGTGCCCTGCCACACCACAGTCTTGCTCCAGTGTCGGGCTGGGCGACCTCCCAAGATGGGTCTGGTGGCCCCAGTACAGCAGACAGCTGCTGGTTTTGATCTGCCTTTGGCCTTACAGCTGACACTGTAAGAAACCTCTGTCCACCCTCCAAAAGTGATACTTAACAATGCATACAGATGGGGCCCAAGGTGCCAAGAGTGTTCTCAAATTACCACGTTCTGGTGGACTTTCAGGTATAATTTATTTTGAGATTTCAAAATTCCAAGTAAGAGGAGGGCTTGTTTCTTTCTTCCACAGAAGTGGGTGTGAGCTTTAAAAAGCTGAGGAACCCCATCTCCAGCTGTGTGTTCCTGGGAGTCTAGATTGTCCTTGACCTCTATCCAGGCCTTCCTGGCCCTGGGGAGGTGGCTCGTGGTAGCCAAGTGGGCCTTCAGGGTCCAGGTTGGAGTGAGACCAGAATTAACTGTGTCTTTATTTACCCAGAGTCTTTCTAGGGAGATTGAGCTCTTTGCAGCAGGATGTTTGAGAACCAAAACCATACTTTTGAATTTTCCAGATTTAGTTAACATGCTTAATGCAAAATGCTCATCACCTAAAAGCCTTCCCTGGAACAGTCTTCTGCAAGTGGGCTCAGTGTTCCCACTAAGCCCTGGGGGGAGGCCTCCCAAGTCCACTCCACAAGGGCTGGGGTGCGTGGCACACTTTGGTTAAGGATGTGCTTCTGATATCTACTAGCAGGAGGTTGGGATAAAAAACTGTATCTTAGTACTGGGGTATGGCCATGGAGTGGTTTTAAGACTATTCATCGGTACACACTTAACTCACATACTTGCATGGTCAAGCATGGGCTTGACTCTGAGAAACATTCTAAGTTAACAAACTTAGACAATGTCCTACCTCAGCTTGCTCCCTTGTACGATGGGGTTGATGACACCTACGTGGCGGGTTTGCAGCAATAGGCACAACAAGGCTAAGAAAAATCACTAATGGAGGACCCTGAACTCAAAGGCAGGTAGTCTGGTGTCAGCCCACAACCTTCCCCACCCAGGCCCTGCCCAGGATCGGGAGTGGCCAGGGGCGCGTAGGTAGGAGTTCTGGGAGGGATCAGTGCGTGCTTGGCTCCCGACTATTCCCAGTGCCTAGAACTGCCTGGTGCGGAACCAGTACCCTCTAAGCCTTGGGTGAGTGAGGGGAAAATGAAGCATCTTACTGTGTGCATCTGGGCTCGATGGGGGGACAGACCTCAGTAAGTGGCTTCCCCGCCCCCCCACTTTCCAAATCTCATATGCACAGCATCTTTCTGTTTATCACAAAGTTTTCTCACTTCTTGGAGTCTGCATGAGTACTGGCCCCTTCTCTCTGGATGGGAAAAGGCGGCTCTTACCTTTTAGAACCTTACAACACTCTACACAGGTTCCATTAGGCCGGGAGAATCCTACCCAAGTAAACAGAGACTGTAATCATTTGGATTCGATGAGCTAATGGAGAAGACTGAAGGTTACTCAGGTAAGAGCTGGAGGGGGCCCATGGCTGTACTGCCGTGGGTGGTATGGCTTCAGGCAAGTCCACGTGTGCAGAGGGCAGCTCAGCCTCCCCCTCCAGCTTCACTAGATGGTTTCCTACTGTGGGTGACATTATAGCATGTGTCAGTGTCAAGAAGGCCACTGCTCTAAACCCTCAGCCCTCAGGGCAGCTGGAGCCCCTAGGTGTTTGTCCCCAGGGGCACGCAGCCAGGGGTGTGCTGATCAATATTTGACCACTGGTGGGGGGTGAGGTTCAGGGAGAGAGGAGCAGTAAGTCAAGGCCCCAGGTGCAGCATTTGCTGATTTCCATGGCATAAATATTCGCGCCACGGCAGATCCCAAGCCACCAATGTGCTGTCACTGAACCCAGAGTTGGAAAGACACGCACAGTAGCACACCGTGACACAGCACTGCCATCATATACATACGATGGATGGGTATCACCTCGAGAGCATAGGTAACGGTCGTGTGGTCTAATTATCAGCCTGTGGTGAGTTTTGAGAATTTATTACCTTTATTTTTAACATGATTCATGTAATTATAAGTTCATATAATTCAGCATTTAATAATGGCTCACAAAATTCCCGGAAATGTCACCATCAGCTCCCGCATGCAGCGGGCACACGGCAACATGAGCCCAGGTGAAGGTGAACCTGTGCGGCTGGGCCGGGGAGGCCTGGGTCCCAGCCCTATGTCCACCGGCGGCTGTTGTGGCCTCTGAGCTGGCCACAGGGAGACCTTGAGGGAGCTTCCCCAACACTTGAAAAGATCACGTGAAGATAAGGCCTTTGGGTTCAAATTCCATTCACTTTCACAATTATCAACATTACTTGTGTCCACGAGAGAAACAAAATGGGCTGCTAGACTATCATTTCAGCTCTTCGAAATTTTTCAATTAAAAAAGGTTGAATATCACCTCCTGTTAACTACTTTTCTCATGGGTGACAGTCAAAAGCTAGAAGAGAATTAGTGAACATTCATGATCGAGAATTGTGTGTAATAATTTCACTTATTATTTTTTTTAATGTTTATTTTTGAGAGAACACGAGCGGGAGAGGGGCAGAGAGAGTAGGAGTCACAGAATCCAAAGCAGGCTCCAGGCTCCATGCTATCAGCACAGAGCCCTACGCGGGGCTCAAACCCATGAACTACAAGATTGTGACCTGAGCCAAAGTTGGACGCTCAACCGAGTCACCCAGATGCCCTGTGTGTAATAATTTAAAACCTAATATCTAATATTTTAAAAAAATGTTCCTGGAAGCCAGACGAAGTTTCTCATGAAAACATCTGAAGAGGTTTTGGGGGTAAACGGCATACAAATTCAGTATTTAGTGTCATAATTACTTTACCTTTCTCCTATTGATATAAACATTATCTCCTTCACTAAGCCCTGGGTAGAGGTGGCCCATCCCTGCATTGCACCCAGCATGCTGTACGTGTGTTCTTTGGGTTGTGTGACATGACATGAGGCGAGTTGTGCGGGGCCCCCCGTCTTCCCCACACAACAGAACATTCTCAGAACCTGTGGTGTCAGCCAGCCAGCCACACAGGGCTAGTGGTTAGAGTAACCAGGGCTTGGCAACAGCCACAGAGGGAACAGTCTGTGTTCTGTGCAATTTATGGCCATTACGAGCTATTTGTTTTTAGCATAACTCTCTTTAAAAATAGAAACAGCAGGGGCGCCTGGGTGGCTTGGTCAGTTAAGCATCCGACTTCGGCTCAGGTCATGATCTCACGGTCCGTGAGTTTGAGCCCCTCGTCGGGCTCTGTGCTGACCGCTCAGAGCCTGGAGCCTGTTTCAGATTCTGTGTCTCCCTCTCTCTCTGCCCCTCCCCTGTTCATGCTCTGTCTCTCTCTGTCTCAAAAATAAATAAACGTTAAAAAAAAATTAAAAAATAAAATCAAAAAATAAAATAAAAATAGAAACAGGGGCGCCTGGGTGGCTCAGTCAGTTAAGCGTCCAACTCTTGATCTCAGCATGGGTCGTGATCTCAGAGTTTGTGAGTTCGAGCGCCATGTCCAGCTCTACTGACAGCACGGAACCTGCTTGGGATTCTCTCCCTCCCTCTCTCTCTCTGCCCCTCCCCCCCCCTTTCTCTCCTCCTCTCTCTCAAAATAAAATAAACATAAAAAAATTAAATGAAAATGGAAACAACTTGATCAAATTAAATTACAGAATTTTGAAACCATTGAAATTGAATGTTGGGGGAAAAGTGAACATAAGGAACTATGGGAGAGGCCGTTTGCGGGTGTCTCCCCACGTTATATTTCACTTGGGAAACGAACAGGCCTTTGCTTGGTAAAATGTTAGCTCACGTCAGTGCCCATGTGGGCGCTGTGGTCTCTATCAACCAGGTTTGCACTCCCTGGGAGCAGAGGCCATGTAACATGTTTGTCCTCCCCAGTACCTGGTGCAGGGCTGGACTCATACAGTTGCTCAGCTGCCAGGTTCCCCGAAGCTTACCTCCAGAACACGAGTCCTCTGGCTCTTAATCACCTTCCTCCCCTTCCCAGGGAACTACACCAGTACTTCCTAGCCTAGCCCTGCATGGACCCCAACAGAGCGGTGGGGGGCAGGGTGGGGGGGAAGCCAAGCCATAACCTGACATGCACTCATGTCCTTTAAAATTTATGTGTCTAAAGTTACAGCTCCTTTATTGTTAATGTTTTATTTAGTTTTGAGAGACAGCAGGTGGGGGAGGGGCAGAGAGAGAGGGAGACAGGATCTGAAGTGGGCTCCGTGCTGACAGCAGAGAGCCCAATGCAGGGCTAGAACTCATGAACCGCAAGATCATGACCTGAGCTGAAGTCAGATGCTCAACTGACTGAGCCACCCAGGTGCCCCTCAAATTACAGGAATTTTAAATTTTGTTTTTAATCTTTATTTATTTTTGAGAGAGAGACAGAGCATGAGCGGGGGAGGGGCAGAGAGAGAGGGAGACAGAATCCGAAGCAGGCTCCAGGCTCCAAGGTGTCAGCACAGAGCCTGACGCGGGGCTCGAACTTCCGAACCGTGAGATCATGACCTGAGCCGAAGTCAGACGCTTAGCTGACCCAGGCAGCCCTCAAATTACAGGGATTTTATGTTCTACTCTTTAAGTGTGTCTGTTTTAATGTTAAAATGATGGGGTTTTTTCACCCAAAGCTTCAGGGTGAGTCGACGGTCTAGGCAGATGGGCAGTTTGAGGGTGTGTGCCTCTGTGCAGCACAGCTCTGCAATCCTGTTCTTTTCCTCCACAGTGAACGCTCCAGGGGCTCAAGACAGACCTGTCTGCCCTTTGAATGACACCGTATAATTCACGTCATTTTGAGAGAGAGTTTCGAGGCGAAGATGGGCAGCTGTTGAAAAGCAAACATGCTGCTGGTATGCTTACCTTTGGCCAAAGTGTCTAGCTCTCTAGTTAAGCTGAATATGGCTGAAGGCTAAACTAAATGAAAAAGTATGTCCAACAGAAGGCATTAGGCTCCGAGTGGGATGAACAGCAAGGGTCTGAGCTCAGAGGCCCTTGGGAAAACAAGAATTGTGGGCAACTCGGGCCTCTGGGGCTTGGGGCTCGGGCGGTGGGCTCGTGTCTGAGTGGTTTGTCGCTGAGCAGTGAAGCAGAGCTCACCGTTTCCAGGGCGACACGAGGTAGAAATGGCAAGGTCCGCAAGGCATTGATTACGCACACATTCCAACGGCTCCGTAATGGCCGTGCTGGAATTGCCTCTGTTCTGTGGAAGAGAAAACTGAGTCTTGAGGGCTTGAGTAACTCAGTGCCAAGGGCATGCCCATAGAAAGCAGAGGACAGCAACCCGGGTCCCTGTTGGAACTGCCACTGCGCCTGCCCCTCTGTGTCTGCAGAGGGGTGAGAAATGGAGGAGGGGCTCTCGCTCAGGCCACTCTTGGACCTTAAACGGCGTCCTGTGGTTGAGAGCCTCACCATTCACCTCCCACACTCACTCTGCTGCTTGTGCCTCCTTAGACTTTTGTGCGTGTGGATATTTCTTTGCTGGTCTCCCAGGCCACGGAGTAGAACCGGACGTGGTGGTGTGCAAAGGCAGGTGTATGTGAGTGTGCCGAGTATGAGTGTTTTTCTGGAGAGGAGCCTGAGGCTTCATCAGATGTTCACAGGGATGTGTGAGCCAAAAAGAAGTAACAAGCCCTCTTCAGACTAGAGGAAGGAACTTTCTGGAGCCGGCTGGGAGGTTGGGACAAAATTTCAAAAGAAATGACACACCAAACAATTCCTTCAACGTGTTTTATTTTTACTTTTGACATAATTCCAGGCTTGACGTACAGTTGCGAAAGAGAACAAATGTTAATATTTTACACACTTGCTGCCCCCGACACATACACATACACGTACCTGTGTGCACACTTTTTTCTGAACCATTTAAAATTAAGTTACAGGGTGGGGTGCCTGGGTGGCTCAGTCGGTTAAGTGGCCGACTTCAGCTCAGGTCATGATCTCGTGGTCCGTGAGTTCGAGCCCCGCGTCAGGCTCTGTGCTGACAGCTCAGAGCCTGGAGCCTGTTTCAGATTCTGTGTCTCCCTCTCTCTGACCCTCCCTCGTTCATGCTTTGTCTCTCTCTGTCTCAAAAATAAATAAACGTTAAAAAAAAATTAAAAAAAAAATTAAGTTACAGGGTATTAACCAGGGCACTTGTTATGATGAGCACTGGGAATATGGTATGTAACTGATGAATCACTGAAGTCTGCTCCTGAAACCCAATATTGCACTGTGTGTTAACTAACTAGAATTTAAATAAAATTTTGGAGAAAAGAAATAATTAAAAAAGTAAGTTGTAGGGACGTCTGGCTGGCTCAGTCGGTAGAGCATGCAACTCTTGGTCCTGGGGTTGTGAGTTTGAGGCTCACATAGAGTGTAGAGATTAACTAAAAATCAGATCTTAAGGGCACCTGGGTGGTGGCTCAGTCAGCTGAGTGACTGACTCTTGATTTTGGCTCAGGTTTGTGAGATCAAGGCCCGTGTTGGGCTCAGTGCTGAGCACAGAGCCTGCTTGGGATTCTCTCTCTCCTTCTCTCTTTGCCCCTCCTCATTCATGCATGCTCTCTCTCTCTGTCTCTCAAAAATAAATAAATGTTTAAAAAAAAAAAAAAGGCTTTAAAAAAATTTTTTTTACATTTATTTATTTTTGAGAGACAGAGAGCACAAGTGGGGGAGGGGCAGAGAGAGACTGAGACACAGAATCTGAAGCAGGCTCCAGGCTCCGAGCTGTCAGCACAGAGCCCGATGCAGTGTTTGAACCCACAAACCGTGAGATCATGACCTGAGCTGAAGTCAGACACTTAACCGACTAAGCCACCCAAGTGCCCCCCCCCAAAAATAAAGTCTTAAAAAAATAAAAGTAAGTTGCAGATACCATGCTCCTTTTAACATTACAATGTGCATTTCTAAAAGCAAGGAATGTTCTTACCTAACCACAGTACGATGACCAAAATCAGGGAAGTTAACACTGACACCATGCTGTTACCTGATCTACAGACCTAACTCAGGTTTCACTAATTGTGAAACTGCCCTTAAAAGCAGAAGAAAATCCAGACCAAGAGTGCATTCAGTTGTCAAGTTTCTTTGGTCTCACAGGAACCGCCCCCGAGTCTTTGTTAAGTGGACCCTTTTGAAGGGTAGCGGCCAGTTGATTTGCAGAATGTCCCTGAGGCCGGGCTGTCTGCTGTGTCCTCCTGTTCAGAGTCCTGTGGGGCCCTTTGGCAGGAACACCCTGCATGTGCACCACTTAGCAAGTCCCTGCTGCCCCTTAAGTCCCATTTCTGGCAAAGCGAACTCTGTCCTTCACTCTGTTTGCAAATAAGGCTTCCAGGGGAGATTGACTGAGAAGATGCAAATATCCTGCCTCTCCTCAAGTTCTGCACCACCCGTCTTAGCATGCAAACGATGTCCTTTTGGCCTTCTAGATGTGCATCCCCTTGAGGAAGCAGCATTGAGAACTCAGCACTGCCCGCACTTTCACATCGCAGCACAGTGAGCACCCAGCCTAAATGAGAGCCTGAGTGCAGGAAGTAGCTCTTGGACCCCTGACTCCCCTTCGGTAAAATGCCTGCCACCACTGCAGGAACAGCAGAGTGTCGTGGGAAGGTGGAGACGCCTCAGCCTGGGGTCGTGCGTCTCAACATTTACCAGAACTTTTCTGATGACAGAGAAGATAAAGGATGTCTTACTGCTGTATAAGAAGCCACCACAGAATCTAGTGGCTTGAAACCATAGCAGTGAGTTTTCTGGGTGGTGCTCTTCCCATGGTGCTGACCAGGGCACCGGGGCAGCTACTGGCATCTGGGAGCTCAGCCGGGGCCGCTGGCCAGTGGTCTCAGTTCTCCAGTCCACGTGGGCCTCTGCACATATTTGCTTGGACTGCGTCATGCCACGGTGGCTGCGTTCCAAGAAGCAACATTCTTCCAGCACTCCCGGGGGACAAACCCCAGCTGGAAATGCTTCCCAAGCCTCTACCTGCAACATGCTTCCTGCTGCCCCATTGCCCAGAGCCAGCAACATGGCCAAGCGCCAACACCACATGGGAAGGCTTCACAAGGGACAAATACCAGGATATGTGGTCCGTGAGGGGGGCCACCAAAATATAGTCAACACAACAGGCTTTTATAGAAGTTCTAACACCTTGATGTGGCCGCCCCACTTGGAGTAGTTCCGCTTTGGGGCAACTGGGTGGGCCAGAGCTGGTGGGCACCTCGTGCACACTAGGAATGATAGGGCAGCACGACTAGTGGCCAGAGTGCAGGAGCCCTGGGTGGCCACGTCTGTAAAAAAATAAATAAATAAATAAATAATAAGGGTAAGACAGTCCCAGACAGACTTGAGGTAAGGGGCTTCTCCCTGAGGCCTGGCTGTGTGAGGCCCATCCCAACCCCCATTTAAATTACCCCCGACCCCCCCCTTAAGTTTTATTAAGGTATAATGTACATACTGTAAAATTTGCCAATTTTCAGGACACAGTTTAGTGATTTTTAGTAAAATTATAGAGTTGTGCAACCATCACCAGCCCAGTTTTAGAACATAGGCCCAAATTGCTCTCTGGAGCTCCTCTGTGGCCAACCCCCACTCCTACCCCCAGTGCCAGGCAACCACTAATTGGTTTTGTCTCTAGAGACTTACCTTTTCTAGACATTACTTGTCAAAGGACCCTTTTTTGCATTTCCTAAGAGTTGGCTTTTCTGACCCAGTAGTGCCAATCACCTTAGAAATTTTAGTATAAATCTTCCAAAGCCTTTTCTTTCGCTTACATAGACATGCCCTTGTAATACCATTTGGTTTTTTCATATACTACTTTTTAAAACAAACTGTGGTCATATTGTATACCTTGTTCTATAAGGCATTTAAATTTTTTCTATTTTTTTTCTGTAGGTGATCAGAAATAGCATTCCAAGTTATCAAACATTGTTTTAAAACTGTCATGTATGGGGACGCCTGGGTGGCTCAGTTGGATGAGTGTCAGACTCTTCATTTCAGCTCAGGTCATGATCTCAGGATCGTGGAATCGAGCCCACGTAGGGCTCTGAGCGTGGAGCCTGCTTGGGATTCTGTCTCTCCCTCTGCCCCTCCCCTGTCCATGTTGGCTCACTCTCAAAGAAACCAAACCAACCAAACAAACAAAAACACATCATGTATGATAGAATTGTATTTCATTATAGGAGCGTAACATAAGTTAACAAATGCTCCTTGTTTCAAATTTCTCTATTGTAAACGATACTGCATTAAACACTCCTGAAGCTAGATCTGGAGGCACATGCATGGATGTTTCCTTAGAATACATTCCTAGAGGGGCACCTGAGTGGCTCAGTCGGTTAAGCGTCCAACTTCGGCTCGGGTCATGATCTCATGGTTTGTGAGTTCGAGCCCCGCGTCAGGCTCTGTGCTGACAGCTCACAGCCTGGAGCCTGCTTCAGATTCTGTCTCCCTCTGTCTGCCCCTCGGCCGCTTGCACTCTGTCTCTTGCATTGTCTCAAAAACAAATGCACATTAAAAAAAAAAAAAAAAGAATACATTCCTAGAAGTGGAATTGCTGGATAAAAGGAGACACAGTGTCTTGAAATACAATCAGTAGAAATCATAATCATGCCTATCATTTACTGAGTGTTTCTGATGTGCAAGCACCATTCTAAGAGCCTTGAACAACTTGGAAACTTATTTAAATCACCATAGTTCGCTGAGGTACACACTATCATGATTCTCGTTTTTCTCAAGGGAAAAAAATACTGAGGCACAGAGAAGTTATTAACTTGCACCAAATCTCACAGCCTGGCAGAGCCTGGCAGTCTGACTTCAGAACCTTTACTTTTAACCACACAAATTTTTTTAATTTTATAATTAAATAATTATAATTTTAATAATTTTTTTTAATTTATAATTCAATCCACTGTATTATAACTACAATCCTTTCTCTTGTTACTGTTGAATAGACAACTTGTAAGATTCAAGAAGAAATTCCAGAGCAAAGTTGGAAAACTTGTAACTCTCATTTTCAAAGCTTGCTACAAAGTCACAGTGATCAAGGCAGTGGGGTGATAGCAAAAGGGCAAACAATATTGAACAATTGAATAGAAATGAGAGCCCAGAAATAAACCTTATATTTATGATCAACTGACCAATGGGAAAGGAATGATCTTTTTAGTAAATGGTGCTGGGACAACTGGATATTCACATGCAGAAAACCCTACCTCACACCATACAAGAATTAACTCAAAATATATCAGAGACCTAAATGTGAGAACTAAAACTAGTAAGTTCCTAGAAAGAAATATAGAAGTAAATCTTCACAATCTTGAGTTTGGCAATGGTTTTTCTGAGATACAAAACCAAAAGTACAATTGATAGAAGAAAAAAATGGATAAAATTTGACTTAATAAAAATGAAAAACATTTACACTTCAAAAGACACCATCTAGAAAGTAAAAATACAACCCACAGACTAGGGGAAAATACTTGGGAATCATGTATCTGATAAGATACTTCTATATAGAATGTATACAGATCTCTTAATACTCAACAATAAAAGAACAAACAGCTGCCTACATAGGTTCACTGGTAAATCCCACAAAGTGTTTAGGGAAGAAATGATACCAATTTTCTACAGTCTCTTCCAGAAGATAGAAGCAGAAGGAATACTTCTTAATGCTTCCATGAAGCCAGCATTACCCTAAAACTAACACCAAAGACATTTGCAAGAAAACTACTGACCAGTTTGATCTCTCATGAACATTGATGCAAAAACCCTCAACAAAATACTTACAAATTAAATTCAACAATTTGTAAACAGAATTATACACTGTGACCAAACGGGATTTATTCCAGGTGTGCTAGATTTGTTCAACATTAGATCATCAACTAATATAATCCATCAGATCAGCAGGCTAAAGAATAAAAATCACATGACCATGTCACAAGATACAGAAAAAACACTTGACAAAAGCCAACATGCAGTCATAACAAAAGCCCTCAGAAAACAAAAACAAAAACCAACTCTCAGAAAAGTAGTAAAAGAAAGGAACTTCCTCAACTTGATAAATTACTTCTATAAAAAGCCTACACCTATGCACCATACTTAATGGTGAGAAACTAGAAGCTGGCTAGCTAAGATCAGGAATAAGGCAAGGATATCCTCTCCTACCACTCCTTTGAACATTGTACTGGAATCCTAGCTAATGCAATGAGACAAGAAAATGAAATAACAGATACACAGATTGGGAAGGAAGATGTAAAACTCTGCAGATGACATGATTGTCTCTACAGAAAATCTGAAAGAATTGACCCAAAAAATTAGAACTAATAAGCAAATAGCAAGATTACAGGATACAAAGTCAGTCACAAAAGTCAGTCACTTTCCTATATGCCAACAATGAACTAGTGGAATTTGAAATTAAAAACACAATGCCATTTACATTAGCATCCAAAAAACTTGAAATACATAGGTATAAACCTAACAAAATATGTACAAGATCTATACGAGGAAAACTACAAAACTCTGATGAAGGAAATCAAAGAGCCAGTAAATGGAGAGATATTTCATGTTTGTGAATACAAAAACTTAATATTGTCAAGAGGTCATTTCTTTCAAAATTGATGTATAGATTCAAGGCAATTTCAACCAAAATCCCAGCAATTATTCTGTGGATATTGACAAACTGATTCTAACGTTTATAGCCAAAAGACTTAAAATAGCCAATACGATATTGAAAGAAAAGAACAAAGTTGAAGGACTGACACTAGTCAACTTCAAGACCTACTATAAAGCTACAGTAATCAGGACAACGTGGTATTGGTGAAAGACAGACAAAGAGATAAATGGAACAGAATAGCGAACTCAGAAATAGACCACTGATCTTTCACAAAGAAGCAAAGGCAATACAGTGGAGAAAACATAGCCTTTACAACAGTGATGAAACAGCTAGATAGATGTCCACATGCCAAAAAAAAAAAAAAAAAAGAATGTAGAACTTAGGCCTTTCACAAAAATTAACTCAAAATGGATCATAGACCTAAATGTAAAACACGGAACTATAAAAGGAACTATAAAAGCCCTAGGAGAAAATCTAGATGCGATTGGGTATATAACTTATTTATTTATTTGTTTATTTATTATTCAAATGGGAGTATTTATGTAACATTTAAAATTCAATTTTAATTTCTTTGTTTTTAATATGAACTTTACTGTCAAATTGGTTTCCATACAACACCCAGTGTTCATCCCAACAGGTGCCCTCCTCAATGCCCATCTCCCACCCCCCACCTACCCTCAGTTTATTCTCAGTTTTTAAGAGTCTCTTATGGTTTGGCTCACTCTCTTTCTCTTAACTTTTTTTTCCTTCCCCTCCCCCATGGTCTTTTGTTAAGTTTCTCAGGATCCACATAAGAGTGAAAACATATGGTATCTGTCTTTCTCTGTGTGACTTATTTCGCTTAATATAACACTCTCCAGTTCCATCCATGTTGCTACAAAAGGCCATATTTCATTCTTTGCATTGCCATGTAGTATTCCATATTATTTTTAACATTTATTTATTTTTGAGAGAGAGAGAGACGGAGTGCGAGCAGGGGAGGGGCAGAGAGAGAGGGAGACACAAAATCCAACATAGGCTCCAGGCTCCAATCTGTCAGCACAGAAGACAACACGGGGCTCGAACCCACGAACCGTGAGATCATGACCTGAGCCGAAGTCGGACGTTTAACTGACAGAGCCACCCAGAGGCCCCATGATAACTTTTTAAATACCACACCAACGTCACCATCCATGAACGAAAGATTTGATAAGCTGGACTTTGTTAAAACTAAAAACTTCTGCTCTATGAAAGATACTGCCAAGAAATTGAAAAGACAAATGGCAGAATGAGAGGAAATCTTAGCAAAATACGCATCTGATAAAAGGACTGTTAGCCAAGATATACGGAGAACAGTTAAAATTCTACGATAAGAAAATGAACAATCGGATTAAAAAATGGTGGGAGATATGGACCCCTCACTAAGGAAGATACACAAAGAGCAAATAAACATATGAAAAGATGTTCCACATCATGACGTCAAGGAAATGCAAATGAAACAACAATGAAGTACCAATACACATCTATTAAAAAGGCTCAAATCCAGAACACTGACAACACCCAGTGCTGGCGTGGATGTGGAACCACAGGAACTCTCTCTCGCTGCTGGTGGGAATGCAAAATTGTACAGCCACTTTGGAAGACAGTTTGGCAGTTTCTTACCAAGCCAGACATAGTCTTACCATATAATCCAGCAATCATACTCCTTCATATTACCCAAATTGAGGTGACAATTTATATCCACGTAAAACTTTATCCATATTTGCCAAAACTTGAAAGCAACCAAGGTGTCTGTCCTTCAGTAGGTAAATGGGAAAAAAAAAAAAAACTGTGGTACATCCAGATAATGAAATATTTTTCAGCACTAAAAAGACATGATTATTGGGGCACCTGGGTGGCTCAGTCGGTTAAGCGGCCGACTTCAGCTCAGGTCATGATCTCACGGTCCATGAGTTCAAGTCCCGCGTCAGGCTCTGTGCTGACAGCTCAGAGCCTGGAGCCTGTTTCAGATTCTGTGTCTCCCTCTCTCTGACCCTCCCCTGTTCATGCTCTGTCTCTCTCTGTCTCAAAAATAAATAAACGTTAAAAAAAAAAATTCTAAAGAGACATGATTATCAAGCATGAAAAGACATGGAGGAAACATAAATACATACTTAGTAAGTGAAATAAGCCAATTGGAAAAAGCTAGATACTGTGTGATTCCAGCTATGTGACATTCTGGAAAATAGCAAAACTGTGGAAACAGCACAAGGATCGGTGCTTTCTGGGGGTTAGTGAGAGAGGGAGGAATTATTAAGCAGAGCATAGAGGATCTTTAGGGTAGTGAAAAGAGTCTGTATGATAGTACAATGATGGATATAAGTCATTATACATTTGTCCAAATCGATAGAATGCACTTCAAGAGTGAGCCCTCATGTAAACTATGGACTTTGGAGGATAATGTGTCAATATAAGTTTCCTGTAACAGATGTACCACTCTGATGTGGGATGTTGATCATGGAGAGAGGGCTGTGATATGGGGGCAGGGGTCTATGGGAAACTCTGTATCCTGCTTAATTCTGCATGAGCCTAGAACTGCTCTAAAAAATCAAACCTATTTTTGTTATTTTTTAAATGTTTATTTGAAAGAGAGAGAGAGAGAGAGAGAGAATGAGGGAGGGGCAGAGAGAGAGGGAGACACAGAATCTGAAGCAGGCTCCAGGCTCTGAGCTGTCAGCACAGAGCCGGTCGCAGGGCTCGAACCCACGAACCGCGAGATCATGACCCAAGTCAAAGCTGGCTGCTTAACCGACTGAGCCATCCGGGCACCCCAAACCTATTTTTATTTTTAAAAAATGTTTATTTGTTTAATTTTTGAGAGAGAGCATGTGTGCAAGTGGGGGAGGGACAGAGAGAGAGGGAGAGAGAGATAATCCCAAGTAGGCTCCATGCTGTCAGCATAGAGCCCAAAGCTGGGCTTGATCTCATGAACCGTAAGATCATGACCTGAGCCAAGATCAGGAGTTGGACACCCAACTGACTGAGCCACCCATGCGCCCCTTGAATTATTCTTAAAAAGACAAACAACCCAATTTAAAAATGGGCAAAGGATTTGAAGAGACAGTTCTCTGAAGAAGATATACGAATGGCCAATAAGCTCATGAAAAATGCTCAGCATCATTAGCCATTAGGGAAATTCAAATGATACTCACCAGCATGGCTTTAATCAAAGAGACATAATCAGTGTTGGCAAGGCTGTGCAGAAATTTGAGCCCTCGTACAATGCTGGTGAGAACGTAAAATGGTGCAGTCACGTTGGAAAACTGGCAGTTTTTCAAAACGTTAAACATGGAATTGCCATATGACTCAACAATCTTCTCCAGAGAAATGCAAACATATGTCCACACAAAGACTTGTACACGAATGTTAATTCCAGCATTATTCAGAATAGCCCCCAAATGGAAACAACCCAGTGTCCATCAACTGATAGATGGACGAAAAAATACAGTATATGCATACGATGGAATACGACCCAGCAATAAAAAGGAGCGAAGCACTGATAAATGTTCCAACATGGATGAAACCGCCTGCATGAAAACGTTTCAAAACATTATGTTCACTGAAAGAAGCCACACACAAAAGAATACATACTGCATGATTCCTTTTATAGGAAATATCTAGAGAAGGCAAATCTATGGAGACAGAAACATTAGGGGTTACTCAGAAGGGCCATAGGAATGGGAAGTAGCTGTAAATGGGCACAACGTTTCTTTCTGGAAACGTTTTAGAATGGGATCCTGGTGTGGTTGCACAACTTTGTAAATAGGCTACAAAATCATTGACTCCTATACAAAAATGGGTCAATGGTAAGCTATGTAAATCACACCACAATAATGCTGGGGTTTTGTTCTTGTTTTTGTTTTAAGGAGAAGAGAGAGAAAAGGAGGAGCAGAAGGAAGAGACCCCAGGTTCCTTTGCTGACAATCTGCTCCCCTTGCTGTGTTTTCCATCCAAGAGCAGCACCACTGCTCAGTGCATTGCCCAAACTAAAACCTTGAGCCTCAGTTTACCCCACCCCGCTTCCTTTTTGGCCAGTCAGGACCAAATTCTGCCAGTCAGCTTTCTAAATATCTCTCTACTCTGGCCCACCCTCTTCTCTCCGCTTTCTGTCACCTTCTCTTGGCATCCCTTCCCGAGGTGCTGTGTGAGCCTTCTCGATGCTTCATACTCCCCGTCCACCTTTCATCCTGCTATCAGGTGGTGATGCTTCTTTTTAAAAAAGTTGGGGCGTGCCTGGTTAAGTGCCGGTTAAGTGCCGGACTTCAGCTCAGGTCATGATCTCGCGGTTTGTGGGTTCGAGCCCCGCATCGGGCTCTGTGCTGACAGCTCAGAGCCTGGAGCCTGCTTCGGATTCTGTGCCTCCCTCTCTCTCTGCCCCTACCCCACTTGCACTTTGTCTCTCTGTCGCTCTCTCTCTCTCTCAAAAATAAATAATTTTAAAAAATAATAAAAATTTAATTTAATTTAAAAATTGGATGCTTTGTATATAAATTATTATAAGCATAATAGAGAACATTTTTTAAAGAAAGTAAAAACAATTTTGCGCTCTAAAATTGCCTTCATTCAGGGGGTCCATTTATTTTTTAAGCACAGTATAATGCTGGTACACATGAATTCCGTGTCCTGAGCATATCACTTACTGTTTTATATCCTCATGATTTTTCCCACTTGCTAAATTGTTTTCATGCCCAATTTCCAGTGGCTCTATTTTCCTAGTTACTCTTTATTTTTCCTCATTAAGAGGTCCGATTTTGTAAATAACACTCCAGGGACATATTTGTGCTTAAGGCTTTTTGCCACGGATTGGATTTGTTTAACTTCTGGATACAGCAGTGGTTTTCTCAAGTCAAAGGATGTGACCATTTTCATGGCCACTTTCTCCTCATCAATATGGTCGTTAATGTACCAAGGTAGCAGTCTCGCCCCAAAACTACCAAGATTGGGTTCTATCACTTAAAGACATTTGGCTAATTTTTACATAAGCAGTAATTTGTCACTTAAATTATTAGTGTGTTTGAACATCGTCCATTGTTTCCTAGCACTTCTTTTGTAAACTTTCTGTTAATCTCAAGGGAATAGGGGAGTCTTGGTGCTTCTCCTTATTTATTTATAACCATTCTTTCTACAATCAAAGTAGTGATTTTTCTGAGTCTAACCTGGCTGGCCCCATCTTGGGAATTTGCAGAGAGGGTCTCTTGAAAGTTTTTTTCGAGGGAAAGAGGGAAGCAGTAGGGGGTGGGGGAGGGAGGGAGGGCAAGAGCAGGGAGAGACCAAAGCAAAAACAAAACAACCCTAAGGCAGGTGTTGGGGCATTTTTTCCAGGCCCTCAGCTGGTCCTCAACCAAGCACACTCCATTTCGGAGTCCTGGGAGCAAAGGCTGTGAGGAAAAACCGGGCTGCTTAGCCTGATTCCCTTCTCCATCTGCTCCCATTGGGCTTTGAGGGCCTGGCCACCCCCAGGAACCTGGCTTCCTTCTCCAGGCTCCGTCCAGCCAGCCACAGTGGACTGTTCATTCTGCCCACCCAGGCCGGGCCCTGTTTTGAACCTCATGGAAATTTCTGTCTTATGTCCTAATTCTCAGGTCGTTTGGATCACAGAGGTATGTGTGCGACTGTAAAAAGCTTCGCCTCTGGACTGTTTGGGCTTGACTCCAGCACCTGCTGCTTGCTAGCTCTGCCTCGGTTTCCCTATTTGTTAAAAACATGTTATTTGTGGTGGGGATCACCTGTGGGTACCATGTGCGGCATCTGGCATGCAGCCTGGTAGCTGGTGGGCACATAATAATGGTTATTACCCTCAGGGGAGCGGAGAAATCCCTAGTTAAAACGGGATTGTGCGTATACCCCAACCTTGCCCACAAAAACCCCAGGGCCTGGGGCCTATCCCCGGAGAACTTGATGTAATGGGTTTGGGGCATGGCCAGGGCACAGGGATTGTTAAAAGCTTCTCAGCGTGGGGCAGCTGGATGGCTCAATGTCTGACTCTTGATTTTGGCCCAGGTCATGATCTCACAGTTCATGAGCGCAGAGCCTGCTTGGGATTCTCTCTCTCCCTCTCTCTCTTCCCCTCCTCGCCTTGTGTGTACGAGGCATGCTTGGGCACACACTCTCTCTCTCAAAATAAATAAATAAAGTTAAAAAAAAAATTTTTTTAATGTTTATTTATTTCTGAGACAGAGAGAGACAAAACATGAGTCAGGGAGGGGCAGAGAGAGAGGGAGACACAGAATCAGAAGCAGGCTCCAGGCTCTGAGCTGTCAGCACAGAGCCCAACGCAGGGCTTGAACTCACGAACCGTGAGATCATGACCTGAGCCGAAGTTGGTCGCTCAACCATTGAGCCACCCAGGCACCCCAATAAATAAACTTAAAAAAAAAAAGAAAAGCTTCCCAGCTCTGGTAGTGATTCTAATGTATGGCCAAGGTTGAGAGCCACAGGCTGGGGGAACTAACCAAGGATGGAAATCTGTGCACCTGATCTCACACCCTCTGCACACTCACAGTTCCATGCCCTTGCTCTGAGCCTGGCCCTCAAAGGGTTCCCAGGCACGAGATTCCTCATCTCTCTTTTTGAAATGCGTTCCTTCTCCAGGCCTGATGATCTGAGTGTTCATAACTAACCTGCTCTGAAAGAAGCCAGAGAAGGACCCGCTTCTCTTCTTTAGGTAGAAGCTGACTGTGTTCAATTTCATCTTGTGCTCACAACCCCTTGTCTTTAGCCTCAAAGTGGTGTTTGTTCTTGCCCTCCCTGCCCATCTGTAGACGGGAAGCTAGACTCGCTGGCTTCTGTGCTCCAAAGGTCTAAACCCTTGGAGCACCTTGGAGGATACCAAGTGTAAGTTAATGTTCGGGGAAAGCAATGCCTCCTCCCCAAGGTCATCAGGGATTCCCTAGGGCTGGAGAAGATGAGGCCAGGAGGTGAGGCAGGGAGAAGGGTTGTGCTGGTGGCTGAGGCAAGACGTGTTAGGCTGCAAGTAAGATAAGCCTCAATTCAAAAGTGGCTCAAACAACCACCACCACCACCAATTATTGTCACTCAAGTGGAAGTCCAGAAGCAATATGTCCCATGGTCACATAACCTACTATCTTACTAACTAGGTGACCTTGAGCAAGTTACGTAAACTAGTTTCCTTATCTGTGAAAAAGGATTGTTGTTGGTATAATGACTTAACATAAGTAAAGATCTTACAAAGATCCCTAAATTGTTGTTTAAATATTAGCTACTGTATTGGCCAGTCATTGCTGTATAACAGACAAATGCAAAACTCTCAGTGGTCTTCTGCAACAAGTATTTATGTCTCCTGTGTCTACAGGTTGGTAGGGGTTGGCTGAGACACTCCAGATCTATTTGTGTGTGCAGCTGGGTTAGGCTCAGGTCTGCCCCACACCTGTTCCTTCTAGGTCCCAGAGCAACACTGAATCAGGTGCCAGAGGCAAGCTCTTCTCAAGACAATGGCAGAGGTCCAAGATACTGGAAACACAGAAGGCCTTGGTCAGGAACCAGCACATTCTCACTCTGGCCCCTTTCATGTGGCCAAACCAAGTCACATGTCCCAGCCCAATATCAGCAGGGAGGGGAAGTAACCACCCATTCCAGTGAGTGGGTATATAAAGTCACATGGCAAAGGACAGGAATTATAAACAATCTGTAAAGGAAACATAGGGGCACCTGGGTGGATGGTTCAGTCAGTTAAGTGTCTGATTTCGGCTCAGGTCATGATCTCACAGTTCATGGGTTTGAGCCCTGTATCTGGCTCCATGCTGTCAACTTCAGATCCTTTGTACCCCCACTCACTCTGCCCCTCCCCCATTCTCTCTCTCAAAAATAAATAAACATTACCAAAAAAATGTAAACGTGAATCTGTAGCTTAGATGGGAGTATTCTTCTTTAACATTGTTAGATTCAAAATATATTCTCATGTCTCCATGACTGCCTCTTTGACCCATGAGTTGCTTAGAACTGAATCATTTAATTTCCGTATCTTGTGGAAAATTTCCATATATCTTTCTGTTAGTGATTTCTAGTTTAATTCTCTTGTGATCAGAGAACATAATTAGCATCAATGCTAAATTTCTGAAGATCATGGCCACCCTGTGGTCCTATTCTTAGGACCACAAAAACACATCAAAGAATTTAGGGGTAAATTTCCATGATATATGTAACTGACTCTCTAATGGATTAGGAAAAAAATTCGGGGTGTGTGTGTGTGTGTAAAGATCCCAAGCAAGAGAGAGAGGGGGAGAAAGTGAGGGATGCAGATGAGAACATACATGAATCATTTAGTAAATAAAAAATAAAGTGAAAAAAGAGGGTATAAGCTAACAAGCTGCCCCCCCTCCAGGTGTGTATCCTTCTGTACCTTCTCTATACCACACACAAGCTCATACTAATATTTATTCACTTAGATGGGATTTTGTTGTTTTATAAAAATGCGATCCTTCTCTATGCATTAATTATTGTGTAACTTGATCTTCTCCTTTAACAATACAGCATAGAGATTCCCTCCAGGTCAAAAGACATGGGTTTAAACACAGCTGCATAATATTCCATAGGTGTAAAACTATCACAATCTTTTCAACCGCCTCCCTAACAATGGATATTCCTACAGTGTCCAGGTTTTTTGCTGCTACAAACAAGGAAGCAAAAAACCATCCTTGTGCATCTAAACCACTGTATTGGTGCTGAAGCTGGGACTCACTTCTGAAATGAGAATTCAAGCACCACAAGTTCTCGGTGATCCACTAAAGCTCAAAGCTGTTCAGCAGTGGGAGGAAGGCACGCCGCCAGGGGCCATCTGCTCGGGTCCAGTCGTATGCAATCCCAGCTTTTCCCAGAGGAGGGCCCGAATGTCCTCCAGGAAGCTGGGCATGGACTGTTGAAACCTGTCTGCTGGCTCGCAGCAGGTGCCCAAAATTTGCACGGCAGGTGAGTCCAGCATCACATGTCCACCAGACTTCACACGTCCCTTCTCAGCTAGTTCATCGGTGTCTGTTAATGATAGAACTGTAAAAAGGTTTGGCTAGAAATTTTAGGCAGAGCCCAGGCTTCTGTGGGCAGGGCCACATACGGGTCCACGAGTGGCCTTTTCAGTGCTCAGGTGGAGTCAACTTCCAGCGTAATTAATTCGGCCGAGATTGTGGGTTTGATCTCCTTGTTGAGAGTAACAGTTAGTATTCGTGGAATGTGGCCTCGCGCCAGCCACCGAATTACACTTTTACATAGACCCCCTCCTTTCATTCCCTCCAGAGCCTGTGAGGTGCGTGAGGCACATAATCCTGTTACAGTGCTTTCCTGTGCTGCAATGGTTTTGCAGGAAACCACCTCAAAACGTAGCCGTTTAAAACAACCACTAGTCATGTGCTTGTGATTTCGTGAGTGAATAATTTCGGTTGGGCAGTCCTCCTGGCTTGTCCTGGGCTCCATCGTGTGTCAGCTATGGGTCAGCTAGGAGGCTCAGCTTCTGGGGGTTGGATGGCTGTTGGCTGCAGCCATGGGGGGTTTGGGTCCACGTGGCTCCTCACCCTCCACCAGGCTAGCGTGGGCTTGTTTCCACGGTGGGGGCAGGATTGAGAGGGGAGACGGGTGGAGGAGAAGAAGAGGGAGAAGGACAAAGGGGGAGCGAAGGCCTGTGAGGTCTAGCTCGGAATCGGCACAACGTCACTTTTGCCACATTCTGTTGTCCAAAGCAAGTCACAAAGTTGGCCCGGATTCGAGGGGTCGGAAAATAGGCTCAACCTCTCCACGGGAAAAGCTGAGAAGTCACTTGGCAAGGGCTGTGGGTACAACGGGGAGTGGAGGTTCATGGGCATTTTGGTAATTTCCCTCACTGGCTTTTGCAGGTCAGAAGAGTGAGGAACAGAGAGGTTTCTTAAAATTGCCCAGGCTCGCAAAGCCAACGAGCAGTGGGTGTGAACCTGAGTAATCAGACGCCAGTGACTCGTTCAACCTCCCTCCCATCTCTCTGTGTCTGTGAAGGCTTCCTGACTGTGAGGACAGCCCTCAAGGATGTCATCCTCTCTGAAAATCCCCAAGACACGCAATCAACCTCAAGAAGAAAATCACCTCCAAAGACCCTCGGCTCCTCACGTGAGGGACAGAAGTTGGAGGTGACAGGCTGGCGGGCTGGTGGATCAGTGGCTCCATAGATGGTTGGAGGCCTCAGTGGACATGGCGGTGGACGGCTGGGTGGATAGGTTGTTGGCAAGAACATGACGTGATGGGCTGAGAACCGCCCTAACCTCATCTCTGCATGGGTTCTACTAAAGTTGGAGAACAGGAAATAAAGGAATCGGAGACGCCAGGAGGCCTTTCCTAGAACCTCCAGCTGAGGGCCTGAAGTCTGAGGTCTACACTGGGATGAGACAGCCATACCATCAGGGAGACATGAGCAACTTTGGTCCTCTGAGCTGGGGACAGTGAGTGCAGAGTCTGCCTTTCTTCGGAGGAGGGAGTGCTCAGTCGATTTTTGAACGTATTCTTTCAGTCCCAAGGCTTGGGCTGATCATTTTCCCTGTCTCTTTAAAGATTTCCTTTTAGGAGAGCCTGGGTGGTTCAGTCGGTTAAGCATCCAACTTCGGCTCAGGTCATGATCTCATGGCTTGTGAGTTCGAGCCCCACGTAGGGCTCTGTGCTGACAGCTCAGAGACTGGAACCTTCTTTGGACTCTGTGTCTCCCTCTCTCTCTCTCTGCCCCTCCCCTTCTGGTGCTCTCTCTCTCAAAAATAAACTTTAAAAAATTTCCTTTTAAGTATGTATATTTTATTGAGTCAGCTTGATGATTTTTTTTTTTTTTTTAACCTAGGTATACCAGACACCTAGACCAAGGACACTGTGGAAAGTAACTTGTGCCTCCCCTACTTGGTATGCTCCAAGATCACCATTTTTCTTTCTCTCTTTTTTTTTAAGTTTATTTATTTATTTTGAGAGGGGTGGGGAGAGAGAGAGAGAGGGAGAGAGAAAGAGAGAGAGCAGGGGAGGGGCAGAGAGAGAGAGAGAGGGAGAGAGCGAGAAGCCCAAGCAGGCTCTGCACTATCAGCACAGAGCCTGATGCAGGGCTCAAAGTCACAAACTATGAGTCATGACCTGAGCTGAAGAGTCGGACGCTTAACCAACTGAGCCACCCAGGCATCCGTATGGTCAATTTTCTGACCTTTATCCCATAGGTGAGTTTTGCTTGTTCTTGACTGTCATAGAAACGGAATCCTCCTGAAGCCTATGCTTTCCTGTATTCACACTCATTAATTTGCAGGGCTGGAGCTCCTCAAGGTGAAAATAGGTCTTAATCACCCATGACCCTTTCCCTTCTCCCCGAGGCTGATGCAGAGCAGGTGCACAGTGGATGTTCCTTCCATGAAGGCCAGTCTGCCTCTCACGGCACACACTGATGGGTAAGAACACAAATCTGACATCCACTTACCACTGTGTGACGTGGGGCAGGTGACCTAACCTCTCTGTACCAAACCAAGGAGAAAAATAGCACTTGTTTTATAGGGTTATTGTGATAATTAAGTGCATCAATATTTATAAAGTTCTTCCAAATGTCTGGAACATAATGAGGCTATTTAAGTGTTTGTTAAATGAAGACATGAAAATACATATTTCCCACCTCAGCAGCTAAAGGCAGGGCTCTGCCTTTTTTAACCACCATCTCCTGAGTCACAGGTCAGCAAGATTTTGTAAATAAAGTTTTATTGGCATACATACAGCAACACCCAATGGTTTGTGTTTTTTTGTTTTTTTTTAAGTTTATGTATTTATTTTGAGAGAGACAGAGAGAGCACGAGCAGGGTAGCGGCAGAGAGGGAGGGGGAATTCCAAGCAGGCTCTGTGTGGTCAGCACAGAGCCTGATGCGGGGCTCAAACTCACGAAACTGTGGGATTTTGACCTGAGCTAAAATCAAGAGTCGGATGCTTAACCAACTGAGCCACCCAGGCACCCAATTTGTCTTCTTTCACACAGTACGACAGAACTGAGTGCTTGCGGCAGACCATATGGTCCAACAAAGCCTAAAACATTTATTATCTGGCCTTTTCCAGAATAAGTTTACCACCTCCCCTCTAGGTTTTCTAAACCCTTGACCACCAAAGCTATGCTGTAGCCTTAACGCAAACTGCTTTGACCTGCGGGGGGAAATGGTTTCTGTGGATGTGGTAGCACATTTAAATGCCTTAGATATTCTCTGTGTGTGAAAGCCCCTTGACTCTCAGGGGTTTCCTTGGCCTTCCTCCTGGTCTTTGGTGGGTTTGAACTTGTAATCTCTAAGAGTGGGGACAGGTGAGGAGAGAGTAGACACGCCCTCTGGGAATGAAAGGCCCACCCAGAGAGACAGCGGGCTCCCTCTCTGCCACAAGGGGCACAGTCACAAAACAGTCCCGTTTGAAGTAGATTATTAAGGGTTGGCCTCGGGGCTGAGCTCTGGCAAGTCTGCCATTTCTTCTAGCACTTTCCACCAAGCTTGTGTTGGAGATTACTCAGGAAGGCGCCAGAGAGAAGATAATGAGATGCAATTTATTATATAAATCTGGGGCTCGTTTTAGCAGGCCAGCAGGGTTTGCTGGGGCTTCACCCAAGGCCTTGTAGAGAGTTGCTGTGATGTTATTTCTGGCAACACACCCACCCACAGTTCCTAAGATCACTTAACAGACCGCTGCCTTCACAGACTCACTCATGAATTTGCCCTGTTTCCTGGGTCCGACTGCCAACTGGAAAACAAAACAAAACAAAGTGGCAAGAAGGCAAAACTTACTTGAGGGGAGGCATGCAGGGAGGAAAAAATAGAAGACCTTAGTATTTCTACAGGAAAAATCCAGTCAAATGTCACTGCAGGGGTAGGAGCGTGTATCAGAACAATCTTTCTGGAAAGCAAATTGGCAATGTGGGTCAAGAACTTTAAAATAGTGATAGCCTTTGACTAAGTCTGTCCAATTATGCTAATGAAAAGATCCCCCTATTAGTCAGCTATCACCACAATTCTGCTATGTAACAAACCATCCGCAAACTCAGTGATTTGCAATAATAAACAGTTTTCTTGTACATGGGTGTCCAGAACTGGGAAGGGTCAGAGGTTTTATCCTATGCCCAAATTAATAAGTTAGCCCTGGACTGGCCTTGTGGGCAATGATGAGGCAGGATGTAGGCAGTGTCCTCAGGAATTCATCCTCAGGAATCAGAGGTGTCACAGAAGGATTTTGATGAGCTCATCTTTGTATTAAATCTAATACATCTTCACTTGAAATGCTGATTGCTAGAAGACTGAAGGAAGCCGTCTAGAGCACAGGAGACATTACTTTTAGTATGTTTCTGCCACTGGATCTCAGGGGTAATGGGGGACTACCATTCCCATCTTTGTAAAGTGGAAATAATATGCTGTTCCATGCTCCCTGGGAAGCCATGAATATGACATGGGTCAAGCAAGGACTCTGAGCCTCTCAGAAGAAGACGTCAGTCCAGGCTCTGTGCCCCCCTCGCTCCAGGGCAAATGGCTTGGAACAACGCACTTTAATCAGTACACTCCCAGGAGGGGAAAAAGGGACCAGGAAGTAATGGAATCTACAAGAATGTCTCCCATGAGGACGGCTTAGTTTCTTCTGTTTGTGTTATGCACTGTACCTAAAACTGTGCATGGTGTATAGTGTGCTCAAAAACAATTATTGAGTGGCGCCTGGGTGGCTCAGTCGGTTAAGTGTCCAATTTCGGCTCAGATCATGATCTGGCAGTTCGTGAGTTCAGTCAGTCTCTGCGCTGACAGTGCAGCAGGGATTCTCTCTCTCCCTATCTCTCTACTCCTCCCTCCCCGCTCATGCTCTCTCTCTCTCTCAAAATGAATAAACAAACTTAAAAAAAAAAAAGAACTGTAAGTTTATCTTTAAAAAAAAAACTATTGTTGAATCAGTGAACAATTTCTTTTTTTTTAATTTTTTATTTTAATGCTTATTTTTGATGGAGAGAGAGAGAAAGAGGGAGAGAGAGAAAGACAGAGCACAAGCAGGGGCGGGGTAGAGAGATAGAGCGAGACACAGAATCCAAAGCAGCTTCAGGCTCCTAGCTGTTAGCACAGACCCCGACGTGGGGCTCGAACTCAGGAACTGTGAGATCGCAACCTGAGCCGAAGTTGGATGCTTAACCAACAGAGCCACGCAGGCACCCCATAATAATTTGTGATATGTATCCCCAAGTTGTAAATGAGGAGATGAAGACACAGAGCTTCTCTTCCTCTTTTTCTCCTGAGTCCCTCTTCGCCCCCACCCTCAGTCTATCCTGTGCACCTGATTCCCTGGCTCAGGCTCTGGTCCAGGCAATCCAACCAAAAGTAGCATTTACCCATCGATAGTTTTCAAGGAGTTTTTGTGGCAACCTCCCTGTGAGGGTCCATTGATCTATCCCCATATTAAATATTCATAGCGCCTTGCTGGGAACATAGTCAGGACTCAGTAAATGTTAATTGTATGAATTCATCTTTGTATATTCTAACTTTTTGTTCAGTGAAACTAAAGCTGCAAATATCACTCAATTAATGTTTGTTAGACACTTATGGACTTTCTGGCAATACCTCAGCCATCATGTAAGAGGGCAAATCAAGGGAGACATAGCCACAAAGTTGGATTTGTTTTATTTAAGTCGAGTAAGTCAAAGAAATATCAGCGAATATTTTTGCTAGTCATTTCCAAAACCAGATGTATTAGACATTTGCAATTTGATTTTGGGGAACACTAATAAACCCCCCAAAATATAGTGCCAACAGGGTAGATGATAATTGCTGTTCTTTTTTTTTTTTTTTTTTTTTTTAAGTTTTTCTTTTGTTTTGTTTTTAAGTTTATGTTGAAAGAGAGCGCGAGGCTGGGGCAGAGACAGAGGGAGCCAGAGCATCCCAAGCAGGCTTTGCACGTCAGTGCAGAGCCCGATGTGGAGCTTGAACCCACGAACTTCAAGATCATGACCAGAGCCGAAGTCGGACGCTCAACCAACTGAGACATCCAGGTGCCCCGATAATTGCTGTTCCTGCTTAATTTTTTTTCTTGCCTGCAAGCTGGCTTCTCTCAGCTGGTTCTTTTTTATCTTAAACTACATAACTTCTCAATGTTTTATCTTCAACTATACAACTTCTCCTTTATATGGATCATATGGAAGTATTTCTATACAGTAATAACTCACAAATTACTGTTTCAGTCAGCTCCCAAATGAATAACTTCTGAAGAGTTCACTTCCCTTGTTTGAGACTTGAATATAATCCAGCCTGATGTTGACTTCCTAAACATTGTCATGAATGGTAAAGAAAACATGCTGTTACAAAGAATTAGAGTTCTCAACCCTGGGTTTGGGGCTCGCTGACCTGAGCAATTGTCTGAGCCCTGACAGGGTCTGCTACACTTACTAATATCTATTAGGCTGAAGAGACATTGGATTCTCATCCAACACCAGCTCACCTGCTAGAAGGAAGGGTTTTCTTTCACGTTTATCAGGAAAGGAGCCAACATCTACTGAAAGGCCACCCAACAGATCATTTCAAAAACATTGTCTCCTTTAATCTTGAAGCTGCCCTAGAAAGATGGTTTCACTAGCCTCATTTTGAGAATCAAGGAAGTGCTTCAGAGAGATTTAGGAGCTTGCCCAGGGTCATGCAGCTAATAAATTGGGCAGCTGCGACAGGTACACACATGTGACAGTCACCCTGGCTGCTTCCTGAGGACTTGCTTGGGAAATGGATGACCAGGATGAATCCTTGAAGAGCCTGAAGACCATCTTATCAATGTAATTTTACAACAGTGAACGTGTGGTCTTCTGATGCTGCTGTGTTTGTTCCCGAGGACTGCCATGAGAAAACACAACAAATGAATGTCTTAAGACAACAGAAATTTGCTGTCTGGAGGCCAGAAGTGGGAAATCAAGGCATGTCAGCAGGGGCATGCTCCCTGTGAAGCTCATGCCTCTCTCCTAGCTTCTAGTAGCCTCAGGTGTTCCTTGGTTTGCAACACATGACCACAAGCTTATTTCACATGGCATGCTCTGTGTGTGTTCACATCATTTTGCCTCTGTGTGTCTGTGTTCAAATTTTCCCTTTTAATAAGGACATCAGTGTTCTTATTTTTTTTTTAAGTTCACTTATTTTGACACAGAGAGAGAGCAGAGGAGGGGCAGAGAGAGGGGGAGAGAGAGAATCCCAGAGAGGCTCTGTGCTGTCAGCACAGAGCCCGATATGGGTCTCAAATTCACCGTGAGATCATGACCTGAGCCAAAACCAAGAGTCAGACGCTTAACCGACTGAGCTACCCAGGCACCCCAGGACATCGGTGTTCTTAACTTGGTTATCTTATCTTATCTTTACTTGGTTAAATCTGCAAAGGCTGTATTTCCAAACAAGATCACCTTCTAACTGGGAGTTAGGACTGCAACATATATCTTTTTCGGGAGGGACACAGTGCAGTTCATAGTAGCTACATATACTTCCAATGATTTTGGTACGTTTTTCTCATCTAGCTTCCAGTTTCCCAGAAATAAAGACATAAAAAATTATAGAGATGCAGGGATGCCTGAGTGGTTTAGTCGGTTAAGTGTCTGACTTTTGATTTTGGCGCAGGTCATGATCTCACAGTTTGAGTTTGAGCCCCACATCAGGCTCTGTGCTAATAGTGTGGAGCCTGCTTGGGATTCTCTCTCTCTCTCTCTCTCTCTCTCTCTCTCTCTCTCTGTCTCTCTCCCCTTCCCCCACTTGTTCTCTTTCTCTCTCTCAAAATAAGTATACAAATTTAAAGACGATAGAGATGTAAAGAAATACAAGAGTTCTCTTATGCTCCTTTTATATTCTTTAAAAAAAAAATTAAAACAATACTTCCTTTGCAGCAAGCTCTCTCAATGCCTGGGAAAATACGATCTATCCCCAAAACTGTGGGTTTGAGTTAACTGTAAGCTTGGCATGATGTTAAGAATCCTATTCTTGCTAAACAGCTTCCTATCAACTAACAGAACAACAAAAATATCAATTTCAGGGAGGGGCGCCTGGGTGGCTCAGTCGGTTGAGCGCCCAACTTCTGCTCAGGTCATGATCTTACAGTTCGTGGGTTTGAGTTCCGTGTCGGGCTCTGCACTGACAGCTCAGAGCCTGGAGCCTGCTTCGGATTCTGTGTCTCCCTCTCTCTCTGCCCCTCCCCCACTCACGCTCTGCCTCTCTCTCTGTCTCTCTCTCGCAAAAATAAACATTAAAAAAAAAACTTAAAAAAAAGTCAGTTTCGGAGATCCAGAAAGTGAGTAGTATCTTTGCATCACCTGGGGGAGGGTTCTCAAACCTCAGTCTTCATGTTTTTTCATTGTCTTGCTTTGTGTTGAACACTCTCTGGCTTTTCTGTTGGCTCCCATGGGAAGTGTGCCCGGCAGTGACCTCTCTCATGCTTTGGACAAGTTTACAGCACCGGGAGGCAGAGGTGCAGGCTGGGAACCTGGGATTCAAGCAACCTCTGTCTTCTTCACCCCTGCCTTATTTTGATAAGAAAACCTCTGTGCTGACAGGTGGCAGGTCCCAGCTGAGGGTGATGCTTCTTGGAGCATATATGTTTTTCTTGGCTGGATGCCAGAACCAAAATATCCAGGGAACGCTCACAGAGAAAAATCCCTACATTTGCTTGCTTTGCTTTCTTCTTCTCTCTCATCAAGACTTGAACAATGTCAGGGTTGAGAATAAGCAAATCCAACATCAACACAACCAGGAAAATATGCTGGTGAGGCCTGTCGGCTGGGCCTGCAGGCTGGGAGACCCTCCAGAGGTGGTGATTTTCTGAGTCTTGTGTGCATCCTTGTTGTGTCCTGCCTCCTTCTTTTTCCTTACCTTTCCCATCCTGGCTTCTGCAATGAAGGCCTGGAATTGTGGGCCATTCTGAGCTTAAGACCCGAGATGAGCAGAGATGTGATCCAAGCGTTTTCTCTATATCTTAAAAGAAGAGAAACATAAATTCAGACTCGTGGATAGTTCTTCTGAAGGTAAGAAAGAAAAATGCTGATGTGGAACATGCATTCTCAAAGGTGTTATGATATGACCCCCTGTGTGTCTAGATGTTACTTAAATGGCAAACAATAAAATAAAACCACAGTATCTAAACTAATTACAGAGTTTGTAAATGGTGGTGATATTGAGGTCTGGGATATCATTTTAGTTCTATCAGGCAGATATCAATAATTATATCTTGTTATGAGCCATCTGGGCGGCTCAGTCGGTGAAGCGTCTGACTTTGGCTCAGGTCATGATCTGAACTCGCAGTTCATGAGTTCAAGCCTCACACTGGGCTCTCTGCTGTCCGCACAGAGCCCACTTTGGATCCTCTGTTCCCCTCTCTCCCTCTTCCCCTCCGTGCTCATTCTCTCTCTCATTCTCTCTCTCTCTCTCAAAATAAATAGATAATCTTAAAAAATTGTATTGTGTTTTATTCCTGATCTGTTACACAGTAGTATCATTAGTGTTTCTATACCAGGACTGGAGCAGGGAAAATATCAAATAAGCCTGAGGCATCATGGGGGCTAGTAAGGAAGGAAAAATTTGGAAAGGATGGGGACACGTCAAAAGGCACAGGAAGCAACCTGAAAAAGCTTCTAACGGTCAAAGCTGGAACAATTGAAGCAGCAACATAAATAACAGTAATGTCGGATTGATCATAACCTGCAGAATAAAATAAACATCCATGGGTCTGTATTAATACAAGTAAATCAGTTTTAAAAATCACTAAATAATTAAGTAAATAAGGGAGAAAGAACAGCTCTTCCTTATATAAGAATTCTAATTAATAGATGTAGAAGGCACAAGAAAATAGAAAACTACCCTGAGAACACCGTAGTGACAACTGTCTGATCGACCAACGAATGCTGAAAGTCGTCAGCAAAAATTTGAGGAAAAACGGTATTTGCAGTCTCAACTAACTGTGCCAAGATGTTTATTAATGACAAAGAGAAAAACAGTGATTTTATAATGGACAAATCCAGCAGATGCCACCTTAACCAAGAGATCAGAAGCAGCATTACCCGGAAGAGGATATGTTACCATGAGGCACTGGGAAGGGCATGACGTCACCAGAGGTGTAGCTGCCAAACACGTATTGCCTCTATCTGATCCTGAGACAAGCCCAAACTGAAGGAGATGGCACTAAATAACCGATCAGAACCTTTTTTTAAAAGTTTATTTATTGGGGCACCTGGGTGGCTCAGTCGGTTAAGCGTCCGACTTCGGCTCAGGTCATGATCTCACGGTCTGTGAGTTCGAGCCCCGTGACAGGCTCTGTGCTGACAGCTCAGAGCCTGGAGCCTGTTTCAGATTCTGTGTCTCCCCCTCTCTGTGTCCCTCCCCAGCTCATGCTCTGTCTCTCTCTGTCTCAAAAATAAATAAAAACATTAAAAAAAATAAAAATAAATAAAAGTTTATTTATTTATTTTGAGAGAGAGGGAGAAAGAGAGAGAGAGCGAGAGAGAGAGCATGAGCGGGGAGGAGCAGAGAAACAGACAGAGAGAATCCCATTCAGGCTCCACGCTGTCAGCTCAGAGACCAACGTGGGTCTGAAACTCACGAACCATGAGACCATGACTTGAGCGGAAACTGAGAGTTGGACGCTTAACCAACTGAGCCACCCAGGCACCCCATGGTAAGTACTTTTCGATAATGTCAAAGTCATGGAAAACAAGGAGAGTAAAGAACTATCACATTTGAGGAGATTGAGAATATGGGATGTGTAAATGCAATAGTGGGGAAATTCTTGAAATTCAAATAAAGTCTGCAGATTGATTAATAGTATTGTACCAATGTCAAGCTCTTAAATTTGATATGGTTATGCAAGGTGTTAATATTGGGGGGGGGCCTGGGAGAATGTAACTGGGAACTCATATTTTTGCAACTTTTGTCTAGACCTCAAATTTTATTTATTTATTTATTTATTTATTTATTTTTTAGTTAATTTATTCCTTTTTTGAGAGAGAGAGAGAGAGAGAATGGGAGGGTCAGAGAGAGGAAGAGAGAGAGAATCCCAAGCAGATTCCGCACTGACAGCAAGGAGCCTGATGCGGAGCTTGAGCTCACAAACCATGAGATCATGACCTGAACTGAAATCAAGAGTCAGATGCATAACCAACTGAGCCACCCAGGTGCCCCATGGACCAAATACATTTGAGAGCAGGTGTCTTTTCGGTTGCATAGAAAAAGATTTACCGTTAAGGTTCAGAATGGTCTGGTTTTATAAGGCACCTGTTTACCATGGACTTGGGGTACATAGAGAGAACCAGCTTGTGTGTCTGTAGAGAAAGAGCCAAAAACTGTCAAGGTAACGGAGACTTTCCTTCTTGCTTTGCTCCTTGCTGACCCAGGATTACCGCTGTTTTGGTTTTTCAAGTTGTATAAATGAACCCCTAGCTCATAAATACTACAAATGATTGTAATTCTTTGCATAGGGTAAAATAGCTCACACCATACTTTGTTCTAAAAAATAAAGCAATACAAAAACCAGTTGGTGTGAATTCTGTTTACCTGAAATCAGATGCTGCGTTTACCCTATGACTTCTCTGGGCATTGATGTCCTCAGACCAGATCCAGAAAGACTATCTCCCTCAATACAGGGCTTTGGTTATAGGGATCCAAGTGATGGGAAGGAAAACACAGAACAAGGGATTTCCTAACTAAAATCTTAGCACTTTCTGACACAAAAAATAAAATTTCAAGTAACCAGAAAGATTTGCAGGTCCCTCCGGGTCATGAAAATCACAGCAACCAACCCTTAGCAGGAAATTGGGATGGTGACTTTTGTATTACACCAATGAAACAATTGAAAAGAGCAGAACATTCCCTATTTCTACTTTTTAAAAAAGATTTCATTCATTCATTTATTTTTTATTTTAGAGGGAGAACAAGTAGGGGAGAGGGGCAGAGGGAGAGAGAGAGAGAAAGAGAATCTTAAGTAGGCTCTATGCTCAGCCCCGACTCAGGGCTCGATCCCACGACCCTGCAATCATGAACTGAGCTGAAAACAAAAGTTGGACACTCAACCAACTGACCACCCAGGTGCCCCATAAAGATTTTGTTTTTTAAAGTAATCTCTACACCTAATATGGGACTTGAACTCACAACCTCAAGAGCGAGACTCACATGCTCTACTGACTGAGCCAGCCAGGCATCCCTACTTCTACTTCTTGTGTGCTTTAAAAAGAAGCATTTATTGGCACTCCTGGGTGACCCAGTAGATTAAGCGTCTGACTTTGGCTCATGTCACGGGTTCAGGGTTCGTGAGTTTGAGCCCTGAATTAGGATCTGAACTGGTAGTTCAGAGCCTGTTTGGGATTCTCTCTCTCTGCCGCTCCTGCACTTGATCTCTCTCTCTCTCTCACTCTCGCTCTCACTGTCTCTCAATAAATAAATAAATAAACTTTTTAAAAAAAAATTAAAAGAGGGGCGCCTGGGTGGCTCAGTCGGTTAAGCGTTCGACTTCGGCTCAGGTCATGATCTCGCAGTCCGTGAGTTCGAGCCCCGCATCGGGCTCTGTGCTGACCGCCCAGAGCCTGGAGCCTGTTTCAGATTCTGTGTCTCCCTCTCTCTCTGACCCTCCCCCGTTCATGCTCTGTCTCTCTCTGTCTCAAAAATAAATAAATGTTAAAAAAAAAAAATTTTTTTAATTAAAAGAGGGGCACTTGGGTGATTCAGTCAGTTGAGCATTGGACTTCGACTCAGGTCATGATTTTGCAGTTCGTGGGTTTGAGCCCTGAACTGGGCTCTGTGCAGACAGCTCAGAGCCTGGAGCCTGCTTCAGATTCCGTGTCTCTCTCTTTCTGTCCCTCCTCCACTTGCATGCTGTCTCTGTCTCTGTCTCTCTCTCTGTCAAAAATAAATAAACATCAAAAATAAAAAGGAAAGAAAAAGAAACATTTATTTTTAAGGAAATTGTATTTTTCACAACAGGTGCTATATGTTCTTTCCATGTCTATGAAGAATAACACTGGCCAAGTAGGGGAGAGAATGGTTCTAGCCAGGGCCACCAATGAACAGTTGTGCATGTTGTGCACTGCAAGAAAGGCACCCAGTCGAAGGGCTAGTGGAGCTGAAATCCCTCCTTTGCTCTGTTCCTCAAGCTGCATGCCTATGGGATTGTTTATGATTACACAGAGGTGCTGATTGGCCTGCTGTTAGCTCTAACAGTAGGTGTGATGTGTGTGTATGACCCTTGGGGCAAACAGATTGGGAAATGTAAGTTTGGGATGGGAAAAGGGATTTTGACAATCTATGACTATTGAAAATTCTTTACTATTCTATGGTAAATATTCCTTTCTAAATTTATTGAGAAAGTGGGGCGCCCGGGTGGCTCAGTCGGTTAAGCGTCCGACTTCGGCTCAGGTCATGATCTCGCAGTTTGTGAGTTCGAGCCCCGCGTCGGGCCCCCAGTCACTATCACTCCTCATGTATCCTTCAGAAATATCCTATACACATACATATGTGCGCACACACATACACATACATGCGTATTCATCTACACAAATGGAAGTTTACTATTATATCCTTTGCTTTTCAAAAACTTTAAAAATATCCTTTTTATCATTCTGATAAAATGTACCTAATACAGAATCTACCATCGTAACCATTTTGAAGAGTACAGTTCAATGGCACTAAACACATTCACGTTGCTGTCCAACCATAACCAGAGCTCTTTCATTCTCCCAAACTGAAACTCTGTCCCCTAAACACCAACCCCCCTCACCCCCATTCCCCCGGGCCCTGGCAACTGCCACTCTAGTTTCCATCTCTATGCTTTTAACTATTCCAGGTACCTCATGTAAGGGAAGTCATAAGATATTTGTCCTTTTGTGTCTGTCTTACTTCACTTAGCATAATGTCTTCCTGGCCCATCTATGTTGTAGTATATATCAGAATATCCTTTATTTTCAGGCTGAATCATATTCCGTTGTATGCATATACCACACCTGTTTATCCATTCCTCTGTCAGTGAACGCTTGGTTTGCTTCGACATTTGTAGCTATTGTGAATTATGCTGCTGTGCATATGGGTGTGCAAGTATCTCTTCAAGATCCCGCTTCCCGTTCTTTTGGGTGCACACCCAGAGATGGGATTGCTGGACCATAGGGTCATTTTATTTGTAAGGTTTTGAGGAACGATCATAGTATTTTCCACAGCAGCTGCACCATTTTATATTCCCACCAACAGCGCATAAATGTTCCAATCTCTCCACATCCTCGCCAACACCTGTTATTTTGTGGGTTTTGGCTTTTTATTTTAGAAAGAGAGAGTGTGTAAGTGGGGGAGAGGGGCAGAGGTGGGGGGGGGATCTCAAACAGTTTCCACACTCAGCGTGGAGCCTGATGTGGGCTTGATCCCACGACCCTGGGATCAAGACCTGAGCCAAAATCAAGAGTCGGATGCTCAACTGACTAAGCCACCCAGGCTCCCCTTCTGTTTTTTTATTTTTAAACAGTAGCCATCCTTATAGGGGTAAGATGGTCTCTCATTGTAGTTTTGATTTTCATTTCCATAATGATTACTGATGTTGAGCATTGTTTCATGTGCTTATTGGCTATTTGTCTGTCTTCTTCGGAGAAATGCTTTCCCTGAATTACTTGTTGAAAAGACTGTCTTTTTCTTATTGTATGGTTTGGGCGCCTTGGTCAAAAATTATTTGACCCTATGCGTGAGGATTTATTTCAGAGCTTTATGTTTTATTCTATTGGTTTGTATGTCTGTCTTTATGCCACACCACAGAGTTTGGATTAGCATAGCTTTGTAGTGAGATTTGAAATCATGAAGAGTGAGTCCTCCAACTTTGTGGGGCGTTTTTTTCCCCAAGATTTTTGTAGCTATTTGGGGTCCCTTTCAACTTAAGGGTGGAATTTTCTATTTTTGCAAAAAATGTCATTGGGGTTTTGATAGGGATAACACTGACTCTATCACTCTGGGTAATTTTAACATCTTAACAATATTATCCTGCAATCCATGGAAACAAACTGTCTTGCCATTTACTTATGTCTTCTTCAACTTTCAGAAGTATTTTGTACTTTTCCCTGTGGACGTCTTTCACCCCCTTGGTTAAGTTAATTCCTAAGTATTTAATTTTTTTTGATGTTACTATAAATGGACTTATTCTCTTCATTTCCTTTTCAGATTCTTCATTGTTCATGTACAGGAATGCAACTGATATTTGCATGTTGATTTTGTATCCTGCACCACCCCTTGCTTTTTAAAATGTATGCATTGGTACTTTTCCACACAATCAATATTTAGACATTCCTCATCATTCCCTGGATAGCTTTCCATTTGTGGATATTCTAGGCCAGAGACCAAAGCCGCCTGTTTTCATACCTGAGCTGAGAATAATCTTAAAGCAGTACCTGCATAATAACCTCTGTTCTGCCTTGTCTCACAAAGCCTCAAATACCATCTGGCCCTTTAAGAAAAGTTTGTCAATCCTAAAACAGTTGGCCAGCTGCCTATTGAAAGGCCATTTGAAGTGCTTCCAATCCAGGGCTATGATAAAAAATGTTTCTGTAACATTTTCATTCACTGGGTTTTGCCCTCGGGTGTATTTGTAGGGTAAACCCCTAGTCCAGGAAGAACTACTGGTTCAAGGGGTAGGTGCATTTTTGTTTTATGACAGATAACACACAATGGCCATGGGAAGAAATTCACTGTCCCACTACTGAAATTTCCATTTCTTACAGAGCTTGAGCACCTTTTCATTTATAAACTACATGTTCTTGTCTTTTGCTCATTTTCCTTTCGGGTGGTTGGATTATTGGTACTTACCAGCTCTTCCGGTTTTTGTTTTTTAAAAAATGTTTATTCATTTCTTTTTGCCAGAGTGAGAGAGAGCACACACATGCAAGCATGCAAGCAGGGGGAGGGACGGAGGGAGCGGGAGAGAGAGAATCCCAAGCAGGTTCTGCACTCAGCACAGAGACCATGGGGCTCGACCCCACTGCCAGGAGATCATGACCCAAGCCAATATCAAGAGTCCGACCGACGTTCAACCAACGGAGCCACCCAGGTGCCCCTGGCTCTTTTTTGTTTTTAAATAACAGTTCTTTACGAAGTAAGGCAACTGAGTTTTTGTCATATGAGTAGCAAACATTTTTTTTCCAAGTTTTTCATTTTCAAAAACTCTTAAAATATTTTTCCCTAAATAAACTTTATATGTACATAAGTGTGGCAGTCTTTTCCTTTATGGCTTCTGCATTTTATGTCTTACTTGGGAAGATCTTCCCTATTTGGAGATGATCAAAAACAACCCTCAAGTTTTCTTCTGGTACCTTTATGTTTTTAAAAGTACTTTAATCCATCTGGAATTGACTTTGGTGTAAGGAGTAAGGTATGGCTCCAGCTGGCACTCAGCTGTCCCAAAGCCATTTCTTGACTAATCTGTCTTTTTTTTTCACTGCTTTGAAATGCCACCTTTCCGTATGTATTTGGGTCTATTTTGGGGCCCTCTAGTTTGTTCCATTGATCTATTTATCATTCATATGCTTTCTCAAGCTTCTTTAATTAAGTATAGTTTTATAATGCGTTTGATTATTTGGAAGGAATAGTCTCCTTCTAGTCTCCTGCTAGTCTTTTGTAGAATTTTCTTGGCTATCCTTGTAGGTTTTCCTTTTCCGATGAACTTCAGAATCAGCTCATCTAATTTAAAAGTAGATATTTTCACTGAGATTGGATTAAGTTTTTAGATACATTCAGAGAGAAAAAATATATGATTTTTTCTTATTGGAAAACAGGGTGTCTTGCCATTCATTCGATTGAAAAAAGATTCTTCGCCATTTTAAAGTTTGGGTTTATTTAGATTCATTTTAATTGACTTTATAATCGGTGGGTATTGATTGCAAATGGGATTTTTCTTCTATTGTATTTTCTAACAAGTCCTTTGCACATCAAAAAGCAATTGATTTTTGAATGTTAAATTTGTAAGCGGCCACATTATGAATTTTCTTAATATGTCTATTTATTTCTCAGTTTTCTCCTGGGTTCCCAGAGAGCAATCACATCACCTGCGAGTGACAATAGTTTTACTCTCTAAAAGTGAGTTTACATGTTTACGTCTACAGGATTGGTCACAGGGCCATGCCAGGAGCAACTCATTCCGTCCTGGAAGTGTGTCCCCAGCTAGAATACACCAGCTCCAATAGGCTCTGCTCTCTATTCTGGGTCCCAGGGATTTGGGAGGAGTCCTATTTCTCAGACACAATGAGATTCAAGTCCTGCCTCACAACCCCTCCGCCCAGCAGTGGGGTCTCTGCTGGGTCCTGAGATGTCCCATCTGGAGGCCTGAGGATGGCCAACCCAAGGATCCCAGGTCATCATTCCCCCAGCTAGCATGGGCCAGCTTCTCTGCTATGGGCCATTTCCCCTGCATGCAACATGGCCTGGGAGCTGGGCCCTCTGTCACACTGACCTTCTTCACTGCATCTACCTGACCATTCTAACCCTCATCAGCTGGGACACCTAAGTCAAGTTATTTAACCTCTCTGTGCCCCATTCTCCTCATCTGTAAAATGGGGATGCTGAATGCCTACCTCAAAGAGTTGTTATGAGGAGTAAATGCATTAATATACGAGTGAGTGCTGTTCAAGTGTTTAAGTAAATAAATGCAAGGAGAGAATTTTGTATTATGAGTATTAAGGAAGAAGGGCAGTGTTATTTGAGAATGGGGTTGATGAAAACACCAGATGATTCTTGGGGTGCTCCCCCATGTCCTCGCCTTCTTGCTGTGCACAAGCTGGACCCAGAGCTCACCTGTCCTTGACAGTCCACTGTGCTGTGGGGAAGCAGGCCGTGTGACAATTCTAATTTCGTTAGCGTCTTCTCCCACTAATCTTAGGTCTTTTGTAGTCTTTATTTTTTTAAGTTATATATATTTAGCAGTGAAGAAAACCTTTTTATGGTGCATGTAAACACATAGAAACGTGTGAGTGTGCAATCCAATGCCTTTCCACAAACTGAACACCCTCTAGCACGAGATCAAGAAGCGGAACGTGAGCGGCCCCTCCCGGTCACTAACCACCATCCGAGCAAACTCCTGACTGCGTGGATGCCCGCTGTCACACTTGCACATTGATGGAATCCCAAGTACTCTCTGCCAGCTCTGGCGTTTTGGGCTCCACATTACGAAGGTGAGATCAATTCATGCTGCAGAGCGGAACAGGACTATGTTTATTCTCACTGTTTCTTTCAAGTACTTCCATTGTTAGAAAAAGGTTATGCTGTGGGGCACCTGGGTGGCTCAGCCGGTTGAGCGTCTGACTTGGGCTCAGGTCATGATCTCACAGTTCACGGGTTTGAGCCCCATGTCAGGCTCTGTGCTGACAGCTCGGATTCTGTGTCTCTCTGACCCTCCCCCACTCACACTCTGTCTCTCTCTCTCTCTCAAAAATAAATAAACATTAAAAAAAATTTTTAAAGGTTATGTTGTGTAAATAAACCACAATTTGTCCATCATCCTGTTGATGGACATTGGAGTTGTTTCCAGGTAGAGGATGGTACAAACAGAAATTCTGAGAACATTCTTGCCTGTGATTCTGGGTGGCCCTATGCACTCATTTCTCTTGAGTGTACAAACTTAGGAGCAGGATTGCAGGCTCAGAGGGTGTGGGTGTTGATCAGCTTTAGGAAACAGTGTCAAGCGTATTTCCCAGGGGATTGTACCAGCTCACTCCTGCCCAGAGTCTGTTGACTTAAAGTTAAGAGCTGGAAACTTTTTTTTAATGTTGAAATAATTCCTGTATTTGAATAATTCAAATGAGGCCTGGTGTGGCTTATAGTAATCCCAACTGGCTTCATTTTCTAAATTAAAAAAATTTTTTTTAGTTTATATATTATTATCTTTGAGAGAGAGAGAGAGAGAGAGCAAGCACGGGAGGGGGAGAGGGATGGGAGAGAGAATCCCAAGCAGGCTCTGCGCCACCAACACAGAGCCCAATGCAGGCCTCAAACTCGCAAACCAAGAGATCATGACCTGAGCAGAAACCAAGAGTCAGATGCTTAACCAACTGAGCCACCTGGGTGCACCGCCCGCGCCCCCCCCCCCGCCCAGCTGTCTTCATTCTCAACAGAGGGTTGTAAAATGCTGCTCAGGAAATGTACTTTGCTTCCCACTCACTGATAGTAAAGGAGGGAAGTTAATTTATTCACCTAAAGACCCAGAGAACAATGGAAACAAGCGTTAACAGAGTGCTTGCTGGTCAGAATCTTGGGCCCTGGAGCCAGCCTCCAGAGTGCAGGCTGCCCCATCAGCCAGCCGGGCATCCCAGGCAAGGAAATTGACCCCTGGTGACTCGATGTCCTCATTTGTAAAGTAGGAGCACAGTAGTACCTACGTCATAGGGTGGTTGTGGGATTGAATGAGATCTTCTGTGTGGAATGTTCAAAACAGGACATGGCATATCATACACGCTCAATTAAACACCAGCTATTGTTTTGATATCCTCAAAAGAGTAGCAATCACTTAAAATGGGATGCTGGACTAAAGATATTAAAACAAACAAGACTGGTAGCTGCTTTTCTTATTACCACACAGACCTCCCCAGCCAGAGCCAGTTAGTCAGAAACACCACCGGAGAGAGTAAACACAGCAGGCTGTAAGAAGCCAGGTTATTTCAGTCTCCACACTAAGGCTCAAGTTCAAGATAGGTAGCACAGTCTGTCACTCTCCCTGGCACCGGGTGGCAGGGCCCGAGTCTGGTGAACCGTGCACGCAGCCTGCTGCTGGTTGGGACAGAAGGATGTGGCTGCAGGCAGGCCCCAGCCACAAGGAGTGACCAGTGGCCGTAAGAGCAGAGGCAGAATAGACAGAAGGTGTACAAGCCTTCAGGCCCTTCCATGTACTTGGGCCCTGAAAGGGTTCCCATCATAGCAGAGAACAAACAGTAACTGATGTTTCACATGATAATCCCAAGGCATCAAGAAGACAAATAACTTTCTCTGTTCTCTGTCTATAAAGTAAGCAATAAAAAAAATTTTTTTCTGATAAAGAGAATTTTTAAAAAGAGAATTCAGCGTTCTTCAACACAATGTAAGGAAAAAAAGAACGGAAGGCAAATCTTTACATGGGATACCTAAAAATCAGATCACGGGGTGCCTGGGTGGCTCAGTCAGTTAAGCTTCAGGGCAGGTCATGATTTCACAGTTCGTGAGTTCCAGCCCCGCATCGGGCTTGGAGCCTGGAGCCTGCTTCAGATCCTGTGTCTCCCTCTCTCTGCCCCTCCCCCACTTACGCTTTGTCTCTCTGTCTCTGAAAAATGAATAAACCTTAAAAAATATTTTAAAAAGTAATAAAAATCATATCACAATTATAATGTGAGCTCCTTATTTGAATCTTGATTTTTAAAAGATTATTTTTGAGAGAGAGAGAGCAGGGGAAGGACAGAGAGAGAGGGAGAAAGAGGATCTCAAGCAGACTCCGCACTGTAAGCAGGGAGCTGGACATAGGGCTCGAAGTCACCAACCGTGAGATCATGACCTGAACTAAAATCAAGAGTCAGAGGCTTAATGAACTGAGCCACCCAGTCACCCCAGAATCTTGATTTTCTTTTTTTTAATCTGCTTAGGGTCATCCGGGTGGCTTAGTTGGTTGAGCCCAACTTCAGCTCAGGTCATGACCTCACAGTTCATGAATTTAAGCCCCGCATCAGGCTCTCTGCTTCAGCATGGAGCCCACTTCGGATCCTCTGTCCCCTTCTCTCTCTCTGCACCTCACCCGCTCACATTCTCTCTCTCTCTCAAAAATAAACGTTTTTTAAAAATCTGCTTTAAAATGTCAGAAGTCTTGAATTTACTAAATTAACTTGCCCACTCTACCTCAAAAAAAAAACAAAACTCTGCTTAAGAAGTCTGAATTTGTGACACAATTGAAAATGTGAACACAACCGAGCATGTGATGATATTCAGAAATTATGATTAATTTTTTACATGTAATAGCAGTAAGGCAATTATGTTCAAAAAGAGCTTCCTCTTTTAGAGATCCAGGCAGAAATATCTAGACGCGAAGCGATCTAATGTCTGGCATCTGCTTCAGAACTGGTGTGGGCGGAGGGTCACCGGGGAGGGTGTATCCGGCAGACGTCACCATCGAGCTGAGGCTCGATGTCAGGTACTGTCGACTCATTCAGATCTGAACTATTTTTGTGTGTCTTCAAAACTCATAATAAAGGTTGTTCGGAGCTGCTCTGGGGAGAAAAAAAAAACATAAGGAAATGTGTATTTTAGAAAAACTTCTATCAAAACTGCTAAAATAAAAATTGGCACTTGAAGAAGCAAAAAAAAAAAAAATTGCAGGAAAGCGGTAATGTGTTTTACAAAGATGTTCATCTAAAATATGAAGACGTCTTCGCCGCATGGAGGAGTAGAGGGTAAAGTCGTGAGCGATCTAAAGTTGGCTGCCTAGGAGAACTCCTGAGTGGGCTTATTCATCCCTCTGAAACTTTCTGACAACCCACTGTGGGTGGACAGTCGGGGACCCGGGCACCAGGGAGGCATCTGTGGCCGCACTGCTCTCCAGGCACTCGTGCAGCACTCACTTCCCCATGTCGTGAGGAATAAAGAGAATCATGGATGTGGGTGCCTTCCCTTCATGGAGGAAGCCCCAGAGGATGTGGGGGACAGATTTGCTTCTGGACTGATGTTCTGAGAAGACAGGGTGAGCAAGTGGCTATTCAGACTCTGAATTCAATATGGCCCCAGGGACCTGCAGTGAGTTAAAACCATATGGAACAGAATTAGGAGAGCACATGGAGGTGCTTAATGCAGGCACTCCATAAACTTACTCATTGTTACTACGATAATAATGCAGCATGGCATTTATTCTGATACCCCTGGGTCCCTTAAGTATGTCTGGGGCCAGCCTATATTTGCAAAATGGTGAGAATCTGCCATAAGTAGCTTAAGCATCTTTTTGACAAAGTCATGATTGATAAAGGCTGTACCTAATCAGCTTAGCTAGGAACTCAGAACTTCAAAATGGCCAAATAGACCTTTAATAACTCTTTGCTCGGCTGGCTGAGTGCCTGACTCTTGATTTCGGCTCAGGTCGTGATCTGAGGGTCGTACAATCAAGCCCCGCATCAGGCTCCTCACTGAGTGTGGAGACTGCTTAGGATTCTCTCTCTCCCTCTCTTTCCCTCCCATCCCTCTCTCAAAATAAATAAACATTAAAAAATATATAACGCTTCTGTAGTTCATGTCCAAGGTCACATGCCGGTATGACACAAACCTTCATTTCCCTCCCCTGAGAAATGGGCGTGCCTCCTCAAGGTGGCAGGAAAGAAAAGCCACTGTTGCTAATGGAAAAGCCTTGGCATAAGGGTGAGACTGGAAGGTCCCAGGAGGGTGTCCCAGGTAATCCCTCTCCTTTCGTGTTTTCCAGACATTTCTCCTGCCTGCCTTACCGTGAGCTGCTGGGTGATTCACTGGGCTCAGTTCTGGAAGCAGGCACAGAGCTTCCCAGACACACAAGGATCCCAGATTTCTTTCTCCAAATCTTGGTATCCTCAGCTAAGTTCCTGGGGACTGGCTGCCAGCCGTGGGAGAGTGGTGGACCCACTGGCTCCTTCCCATGGACATTAGTAGTTAGGGGTATTAGTCACCCAGCAAAGCTCTCACACTTCGGTTTGGTTGATGTAGCAATAGACAAGCTCCACACTGGCAACCTCTTTGGTATTCCAGACTCTGTCATCTCAAGAAAGCCTCATCAAGCCATTGCCATGTACTCAAAAGTACGATACCCGTAAAAGCATAATGCCAGGGACGTGGGCTGCATGCCTGGCTCCCAGTACTCACACTGTTCTTTATTTTAAAAGCCCTCCGGCAGCCTCTCCCCAAATCATTTGGGCTCAGGATGTCACTCCCTGGTCACGCCTAGATTCTTCACTGATTTAAGTTTTATGGAGAGTTTCCTCTCTATTATTTGCTTGGTAAATACTGTTTGGCGGCTGTTTGGAGATGATTACAAGAAGTATATGGAGAAGAAGCGGAGGAGGCCCCACTCGCATGTGCTCCGGCAGTTTTCCAGATACCTGAGGGGCCACACAGGGCCCATGTGACACTGGGTGGGGGTGGATCATTTACCTACAGATCTGGACACATGGACAAGTTGAGGGCAATGCTGAGCATCCCCACAGGGATCCCCACAAACTCCAGTGTCCCCCAGGTTAGGCTACAGGGAGCAGCAGAAATATGGTGAACCGGAGGACGCTTGCCCCTTCCAGAAAGCAGCGCCTGCCCCTTTAGCTGACTATTGCCTCATGGGAATGAATGCCCAGCTTTGCCAGACCTTCTCATTTGTCCAAAGAAGCCAGGAATTTGAAGCTGTGAAATTTTCAAGTTTTTCATGTTGGCAACTATTAAAAGAAAACCAAAAACATTGTACAAGCATGTGAAAAGGTGCTCAATATTACTAATTATTTAATCTTTTGGGAAATGCAAATCAAGCTGCAATGAGATACTATGTCACCCCAACTAGGATGGTGATTGTTAGAAAAGAGGGAAAAAACCCCAAATAACAAGCATTGGCCAAAATATGGACAAATTGAAACTCTTGTGCACTGTTGATGGCAATACCAAACAGTACAGCTGCTGTGGGAAACAGCATAGCTAGCCATCAAAAAATTAAAAACAGGGGCGCCTGGGTGGCTCAGTCGGTTAAGCATCCGACTTCAGCTCAGGTCATGATGTCACAGTTCGTGAGTTCGAGCCCCACGTCGGGCTCTGTGCTGACAGCTCAGAGGCTGGAGCCTGCTTCGGATTCTGTGTCTCCCTTTCTCTCTGCCCTTCCCCCACTTGTGCTCTGTCTCTCTCTCTCTCTCTCTCTGACTCTCAAAAATAAATTTTTAAAAAATGTAAAAAAAAAAAATTAGAAACAGAACTACCATATGATCCAGCAATTCCACTTCTGGGTATATAGTCAAAAGAATTGAAAGCAGGGTCTCGAAAAGATATTTGTCTACCCATGTTTGTGGCAGAAGCTTTCACATTAGCAAAAACACAGAAACATTCCAAGTGTTCATTGATGGATAAATGGGGAAGCAAAATGCATAAGAGAATATTATTCAGCCTTAAAAAAGAAGAATATTCTAATACACGCTACAACATGGACTACCTTGAGGGCACTATGCTAAGCCAAATAAGCCAGTCACAGACAGACAAATACTGTAGATTCCACTTACATGAGGTACTTAGAACTGTCAAATTCATAGAAATTCTACTGAGAGTAGGATGGTTTCCTGGGGGGCTGGGGAGGGGAGGGTGGAGAGTTATTGTTTAATGGGGACAGAATTTCAGTTTTCCAAGATGGATGATGGGAGTGGTTGCACGACGATGTTAAGGTGCTCATTGCCAGCACAGGCCAAACAAAACTTGTCTCTTGGGGTGTGCCCAGCTGATTCAGCTCGTTAAGCATCTGACTCTTGGTTTCAGCTCAGGTCATGATCTCATGGTTCATGAGTTCGAGCCCCACACCAGGCTCTGCACTGGTGTTATGGAGCCTGCTTGGGATTCTCTCTCCCTCTCTCTGCCCCTCCCTCACTTGCACTCTCTCTCTCTCTCTCTCTCTCTCTCTCAAAATAAATAAATAAACTTTAGAAAACAAAATAAAACAAAAACTTGTCTCTTGTCCCAGTGGGTCCTGAGGCTGCTAGCTTGTCTCCTCTTCTGTACATGACCCTGCACATCAGCCTGTTTGCTGTACCCACTTTCTTGCCCAGCCCAGATCTGGAAGCCTGTCTCAGCAGCGGGGCACACCTGGGTTTGAAACCTGGGTCTGCCTCTGACTAGTCATGAGATGTTGGATACTTCTATCGATAGCTTGGGCGATTGGAAAAGCTTTGTCACTGTGTTTGCCTCATACCCAAAAGTCTCTGGAGGTACTGATTCCAAATGGCTCAGCCCAGAGTCATTTCTACGTACTGCTGATTCCAATATGCCCTGCGTGATACCAGTCTTGAGTTCAACTCCTGGCCATGTGGGCTGGTTACCAGCACACTGATTTTGAAGAGTGCTTTAGAATTACAAATTCTCTTTGACCTATGCTTAACCTCTGCCTTTAATTTTTTGGGGTTTTTTTTTGATAGAGAGAGAGAGAGAGAGGGCATGAGCAGTAGAGAGAGAATCTTAAGCAGGCTACACACCCACATGGAACATAACGTGAGGCTTCATCCCATGACCTTGGAATCATGACCTGAGCCCAAATCAAGAGTCAGACACTCAACCGACTGAGCCGCCCAGGGGCTTCAACCCAAGCCTTTAAGAGAAAGGCAGCAAAATCACCGAGGTGTGCGGAGGGGTGGGGGTCAAACTAAAACATTGAAGAAGAGGAGGGAGGAGACGTATTCACAAAACAGGTTTTCTAAAAAAATAGATTTATTTTTGAGCAAGAGAGGACATAAGTGGGGGAAGGACAGAACAAGAGGGAGACAGGGGATCCAAATCCGGCTCTGAGCTGTCAGCACAGAGCCTGATTTGGGGCTCAAACTCACGAATCATGAGATCATGACCTGAGCCGAAGTCTGACGCTTAGCTGACTGAGCCACCCAGGTACCTTCACAAAACAGTTTTTAAATAATTTCTCTTCACAGTTTTCTTGTAGTGTTTAGCATTTTCATTGTTGCCTGTGTTCTCTGAGGGATTCCAACTGAGGGATTCTTCTGGCACTATAAATTTTGGTAAAAGTAAATTTGTTCTTTTCGTTCTTTTGTGAATGAAATTTTTGAGTTATATTGTTTAAATGCACCACCTTTTTTTTTTTTTTTTTTTTTTTGGACAGGCACTGAGGATTCAAAAACAAGTAAGTTGTGCAGGGTCCCTGCCTTCAAGGAGCTCATATTCTAGAGGAAAGACAGGAAATTAGATGTGATATTTTAACTTCTGGGTAAGAGGGTGCAACAAGAATAAGTAAGTGAGCCAGCTGGAGAGGAGAGGTCCGGGAGAGTGTCCTGCTGGAGAGGATGCTGGAGCTGACACATGAGGGGTGACCAGGAGTTAGCCCAGCGAGCAAACGGGAGTAGGGCCACAAGGGAGCATACAGAGAGAAAAGTCTCGTGCCGGTGACATAAGATCTAAATTCAGGGCCCAACATTAGTGCTGCCTTGACACCTGGTGAAACTGAGGAAGCCTCAAACGCCCCAAAAGCAAGTTCCCCTCCCCGCTCTGCTCCTGAGGAGAGGGTCCCCTAGCCAAAGAGCACTCCCTGGCCAGGGGGGCAGGTGCAGTTCCCCTGTGAGTCCACGGACTTGTTCAAGCAAGCCAACCACTTCCTTCCACTGACCCGGGGGTCAGCCCATCCTCTTCATAACACAGAGCCAACGTCCACAGGAAACAGCTTGCTCTCTCTGTTTCCAGGGCAGCCCCCGTGTGGCGCGGAGGGATCTCCTCCCCGGGCTGTGAGTATATGTGCCCAATAAACTGCCCTCCATCTCTCATCTCTCTGGTGCCATGTGCGTGTACTTGGCCATCCTCGTAACCTGAGATGGGAATCCCTCCTCACCAGCAAGAAGAACAGGAGGTAATTAAAACAACACCCTCAAGGGATGTGTGTGAAGGGTGGTGAATCAGCATTGCTGGAGGAGTCGGTGAGGCCAGAGCAAAGGGGCGGCCTGCATGGGAAGTGAGCAGAGACCAGGAAAATTCTAGTTCTGGTACTTTAACTGGGCAGGGTGGACCCCAGTGGCAGGAGCCCCTGCAGGGCGCCGAGCAGGAATGAGAGCTGGCCATGTCTGAGTTTTAAATCCATGACTCTGGCCAGTGTGCGGGCCAGGATCCGAGAGGATGAGACCAGAGGTCTCAAGACCAGAGGTAGCAAGTCTCATTAGGGAGCTACTGCAACGTCTGGGGAAGAGATGGTGAGGACCTCCTAGGACCAGGAGTGTGGGGTGGAGAGCCTTGGGAGGTGTTTGTAATGTAGAGAATGTAATCCTTTTGGCCCTACTTAATCAAAAGGCTGCAAATGTGCTCTGAACACATTGGTGAATGAAAGCATTTTAATTGAGCTCTTGCCCGGTCGCCCAGCAGGCCCGCAGGGTAAGGTTGTGCAGGGTGAGTGTCTCCCCAGGGCTGCCAGCCTGAAGATGAGTGGGTGCTGTGGGGCTCACCTTGCACTCCACTCACCACATGTGATAGGGACATTTGTAGGAGGTGACAAGGAGGGCTGAGACAAAGATATGCCCCCCCCCGCCCCACTCTGCCCCCCCCCCCCCCCCCCCCCCCCCCCCCAGTTCATGACTTGGATTTGTGAACCCAGCAGGTGCCTGTGAATGCATGCTAACTAATTCAGGCTGGGCATCCTGAGTTTGAAAAGACAAACACCATCTCTCTCCATTTTCCTTTGTGACATAAGCATTGGACTTCCAGGAAAAAAAAAAACAAAAAAAAAAAACTTTCATTTCTTCCCTTTAGTAACTCTCCACATGCTGACTCAAGTGATTTAGTCAATGGGCCCAAATTTAAGATTTTCTTTCATCAAGGCCCTTAAGGGAGTGTTACCAGGGTCCTCTGGACTGTGACCGCAAGAGAAAATCTAGAAAGATGAGAAAGTCAGTGAATGAAATACTAAAGAGCTTTATGCCGGTGGTTCTTAACCTTGACTGCACACTAGAAACATCTGGGGAGCTTCTTCAAATACTTAAAGCCAGCTGCACACCCAGAGGTAGTGATATAGTATCAGAGCTTTCACCTTTTCATTCCCACAGGGGCTGACCGATTGGGTGCCTGCAGGGTTTTTAGCTCAGGCACTGGTGAGAGAGGAAATGCACATTGTGAGGCCAGCAAGCAACATGTTATATTAAAAGATTTTTTTTTAAGTTTATTTATGTATTTTGAGGGGGGGGAGGGACAGAGAGCAGGAATCCCAAGCAGGCTCTGCACCGCACTGCCAGCAAGGAGCCTGACACAGAGCTCTATCCCACTAACCACAAGATCATGACCTGAGCTGAAATCAAGAGTTGGGTGCTGGGGGCTCCTGGGTGACTCAGTTGGTTAAGCGTCCGACTTCGGCTCAGGTCATGATCTCAAGGTCTGTGAGTTTGAGCTCCGTGTTGGGCTCTGTGCTGACAGCTCAGAACCCGGAGCCTGCTTGGGATTCTGTGTCTCCCTCTCTCTTTCTGCTGTCTCCCGCTCACGCTCTGTCTCTCAAAAATGAGTAAACGTTAAAAAATTAAAAAAAAAAAGAGTTGGATGCTCAACCGACGGAGCCACCCAGGTGCCCCTTAAAGGACTTTTAAAATCACCAGCTTTCAGTACCCCATGTTATTCACATATTATACTATATCAGTGTTCAAAAGTCTTGCACATGTTCTCAGACCAAGCATTTAAGATTCAAGTACAGGAAAGCTTCACGTTGACAAAAATATTCAAGAAGACTCCATCGTATTGACTCAAACGTAAGCACATTATCGAGCACTTTGGAGGACTGCTTGTTATCCAGCATGTTGGACAGGTTTGGAAAAGTCACCAAATAATTAGACAAATACATTAGATGCCATGCCTGCAAGCTTTGGCCATCAGGTTGGCATCTTAAATTATAATGACAGTTTTTGTTTGTCTTCTCCCTGCCCCAAAGAGCACCATAAATCAAGGTTTACAAGGACTTAGAGGATTTTTTTTTTTTTTCCCTAATAAATCCCTAGGAAGGTGTGGTGGAGTCCGGAGAAACCTGCTTTTCATGTGCTCCTGGGCTCAGCTGCCGATTCATCCTGTGGCTTTTAGCAATTTCTTCTCAGTTTTCCCATCAATGTAATGAGTGAAAGGCACCACACCCCGGTGAACAACATCCACAGCAAGGTGAGACCACCAAGTACTTTCAAACACACTGCTGTTTCCTCTTTTCTTTGTTACCTTCTTTTGGATTGTTCTAGGTATTGAAATACATGTTTTTAACTTATAGTCCGCTTCAAGTTAATACTGACTTAATTCTGGTAAAATATAGAAAAATTTCCCCAGTATAGATCCATTCCCTTCCCCTCCTTATGATATTATTGTCTTAACTATTACATCTCTATATGTTATATAACCACTTGTACTCACACAACCTTTATATTTATTATTCATACAATATTTGTTTTAGCATCTTGAGTCAGTGTGGTCTATATGTAGTAATTGATGAGCCACTGATATTACATTATTTTTAACTAAAAGTCTATAATTTACATGGGGGTTTATGTTTTTTGTTGTATAGTATAGAACTATAGGTTTTGGATAAATGCATACGGTCATGTATCCACTATTAAAGTTTCAAAGAGAATAATTTCACAGCCCTAAAAATCTCCTGTGCTCTACCTACTCATCCTGACTCTCCAACCCCAAACCTCTGGCGGCCACTGGTCTTCTTGTCTCTGTACTTTTTTTCCAAATGTCATATGGGAAGAATCATACAATATGCAGGCCTTTCAGACTGCCTTCTTCCACATAACAATATGCATTTAAGGCTCCTCCATGGCTCTTAGTGGCTTGATAGCTCATTTCTGTTAATAACTGAATACTATGCTGTTGAATGGGGCTATCACAGAATATATATTCAGTCACCTACTGAAGATCATCTTGATTGCTTCCAATTTGGGGTGCGTATGAATAAAGCTGGTGTAAACGTTCATGTGCAGGTTTTTGTGTGGACAGACATAAGTTTTCAACTTATTTTTTTAAAAGCCTGGGAGTGTGATGGCTGGATTGCATGATACGAGCGTGTTTAGTTTTGTAAGAAGCAGTCAGACTGCTGTCCAAAGCCACTGTGCCATTTTGCATTTCCACCAGCAATGACGAGAGTTCCTGTTGCTCCACATCCTTGCCAGCATTCGGTGTTGGCGGTGTTTTTGATTTTAGCCGTTCTATCAGGTTTGTAGTGGTTTCTCATTGTTGTTGTAATTCACAATTCCCTTGTGATGTGTGGTGCTGAGCATTCTTTTCATATGCTTGTCATCTGTGTGTCTTCTTTGATGAGATATCTATGTAGATCTTTCACCCATTTTAAAAAGTAGGTTCTTCATTTCTTATTGTTGACTTTTAAGAGTTCTTTGTATATTTTGAATAACAGCCTTTTATCAGATAGGTGTTTTGCAGAGATTATCTTCCACTCCATGACCTGTCTTTTCTTTTAATATAGTCCATCTTGTCTATTTCTTCTTTCATAAATGGTGCTTTTGGTGTTGTATCTAAAAATCATTTCCAAACACTTAGCATAATGCCCTCAAGGTCCACCTATGTTGTCACAAATAGCAGGATTTCCTGCTTTTTTACCGCTGAATAATATTCCATTGTGTATATATACCACATTTTCTTTCTCCACTCATCTGTTGTGGACATTTAGGGTGTTGTCATATCTTGGCTATTGTGAATAATGCTGCAATGAACATGGGTGTGTAGGTATCTCTGCAAGACCCTGTTTTCATTGCCTCTGGATATATACCCAGAAGTGAGGTTGCTGAATCATATGACAGTTCCATTTTTAACTTTTTGAGGAACTGCCATACCATTTTCTGTAGTGGCTGGGCCAATTTACATTAGCAACAGTATACTACTCTTGTTGCACAATCCAGTGTTGAACTATCTTTGCATCCCAGGGATAAATCCCATTTGATCATGGTGTATTATCCTTTTAATGTGCTGTTGAATTTGGTTTGTTAATATTTTGTTGAGAATTTTTATATCTATATTCATCAGGGCTATTGGTTTGTAGTTTCCTTTTCTGGTAGTGACCTTATCTGGCTTTCATATCAGGGTAATGCTGGTCTCATAAAATGAACATGAAAGTATTCCCTCCCTCCTCTTTAAATTGTTGGAAGTTTGAGAAGTACTGGCATTAATTCTTCTTTAGATATTTGGTAAAATTCACCAGTAAAACCATCTAGTCCTGGGATCTTTCTTTCTTTGAAGGTTTGATTACTGATTCAATCTCCTTAGTCGTTATCAGTCTGTTTCAATTTTCTATTTCTTCATGACTCAGTCTTGGTAGGCTGTATGCTTCTAAGAATACATCCATGTCTTCTAAGTTGTCCAATTTGTTAGTGTATAATTAGTTCATCATAGTATCTTATGACCCTTTGTATTTCTGTGGTGTCTGTTTAATCTTTCTTCTTTCATTTATATCTTTTAATTCATTGAGTACTTTTTCTTTTTTTCTTGGTAAATCTAGCTGATATTTTGTCCCTTTTGTTTATATTTTCAAAAAAACAATTCTAAATTTCACTGACCTTTCCTAATCTTTATCTATTCTCTATTTTGTTTATTTCTGCTCTGATCTTTATCTCTTTTCTTCTGCGAACTTTGCCTTAGCTTGTTCTTTTTCTAGTTCTTTGAGATGGAAAGTTAGGTTGTTTATTTGAGATCTTTCCTTTTTCCCAGTGTAGGCATTTATCACTATAAAATTTCCTTTCAGAACTGTTTCCTGCATCCCATATGTTCGGTATATTGTATTTCCATTTTCATTTGTTTCAACATGTGTTTTGATTTCTTCTTTCACCCATTGGTTGTTCAGGAGTTGTTGTTTAATCTCCACATGTTTGTGAATCTTCCAGTTTTCCTCATGTTATTGATTTCTAGTTTCATGCCATGTGGTCAGAAAAGATAGCTGGTATGATTTCAATCCTTTAAAATTTGCTGAGACTTGGGGGCACCTGGGTGGCTCACTTGGTTGAGGATCCAACCTCAGCTCAGCTCATGATCTCACAGTTGGTGAGTTTGAACCCCACATCAGGCTCGCTGCTGTCAGCACAGAGCCTGCTTTGGATCCTCTGTCTGTCCCCCCCTCTCTGCCCCTCCCCCACTCATTCTCTGTCTCTCTCTCTCTCTCTCAAAAATAAATAAACATTTATAAAAATAAATAAAATAAAATAATATAAAATTTTCTGAGACTTTCTTTGTGATGTAAAGTATGATCCATCCTGTAGAATGTTCCATGTGCACTTGAGAAGAATGTGTATTCTGTTGCTATTGGAAGGAATGTTCTCTATATGTCTGTTAGGTCCATTTGGCCTAAAGTACAGTTCAAGTTAAATGTTTCCTTATGGATTTTTAAGTCTGGGTGACCTACCCTTTGTTGAAAGTGGGGATGTTGAAGTCCTCTGCTATGATTGTATTGTTGTCTATTTCCCCCTTCAAATCTGTCAGTATTTGTTTAATATATTTAGGTGCTCTGGTGTTGGGTGCATATATATTTACAATCATTATATCCTCCTGACAAACGACCCCTTTTTAATTATATAATGGCCTTCTTTGTGTCTTGTGATAGTTTTTGATCTAAAGTCTGTTTGTCTGATAGAAGTGTAGCTACCTTTGTTATCTTCTAATTTCCATTTGGTGTGGGGTATCTTTTTCCATTCCTTCACTTCAGTCTCTGTGTGTCCTTGCGGCTGAGGTGAATCATATGTAGGCAGCATATAGTGGAGTCTTATTTTTTTAATCCGGATATTCAGCCACTCTCTGCCTTTTGTTTAGAGAGTTTAATTTACATTTAAAGTAATTATTGATAGGTAAAGACTTACCAATGCCATGGTATTCATCGTTTTCTGGCTGGGTTTGTAGTTCTTTTGTTTCTTTCTTCATCTCTTACTGTCTTCCTTTGTGACTTGATGTTGATTTTCTGTAGCAGTATACCCTGATTCCCTTCTCTTTATCTTGTGTGAACCTACTGTAGTTTTTTTGTTCTGTGGTTACCCTGAGGCTTCCATAAAACATCTTATAGATATCACAGTCTATTTTAAGCTGATAACAACTTAACTTTGATGACATACAAAATCTCTATGCTTTTATTCCCTGCCCACATTTCATGTTTTTGATATCACAATTTACATCTTTTTGCATTGTGTATACATTAACAAATTATTGTGGCTATGGCTATATTTAATACTTCTGTCTCTTAACCTTGGTACCAGAGTTAAGTGATCAACACACTACCATAGTACAGTATTGGAGTATTCTGCATCTGACTATATACCTACCATTACCAGTGTATTGTATATTTTCACATGTTTTCATGTTACTAATTAGTGGCAAGGAGAACTCTTTCAACATGCTTATTTATTTATTTTGAGACAGAGTGAGTATTAACAGAGGAGAGGCAGAGAGAGAGAAGAAGAGAGAGAATCCCAAGCAGACTCCATGCTATCAGTGCAGAGCCCGATGTGGCGCTCGATCCCACGAACTGTGAGATCATGACCTGAGCCAAAATCAAGAGTCAGACGCTTAACTGACTGAGCCACCAGGTGCCCCAAGGAGAACTCTTGCAAACCAGGGAGCTCCTCTTGGCACTGAGTGGTGCCAGGCTAAGGAATGGGCTGGCGATGACAAAGTAGAGCTGTTCTTCCTGTTCTTTTTGTGCATTTATTCTCAGGTTTTTTGTTCCATTGTGTTGTGGAGGCATCTTAAGTGGACTCCTGAGAGCCCCCAGAGCTGTTTTCATTCACAGATACTTGTCTGTTGACCTTTTCCAGAGGACAGAGGCTGGGGTCTCTTACTCCACCAATTTTGGTTACCTATGCACATACTTTTTTTTTTTTTTTTTTTTAGGGATTTTAATTTTAAGTCATCTCTCCACCTACTGTGGGGCTCAAACTCACAATCCCGAGATCAAGAGTAACATACTCCACCGACTGAGCCAGCCAGGTGCCCCCATGCGCATATTTTTTTTAAGTTTTTATTTTGTTTTTTATTTATTTATTTTTTATCTCAGAGACACAGAGAAAGCATGAGTAAGGGAGAGGGACAGAGGGAAAGAGAGAGAGAGAGAGAGAGAGAGAGAGAGAGAATCTTAAACAGGCTCCATGTTTAGCATGTAGCCAGGCACGGGGCTTGATCCCACAACCCCGGGATCATGACCTGAGCTGAAATCAAGAGTCAGTCACTCAACCAACTGAGCCACCCAGGCGCCCCACACATACTTTTAAAGAAAAAATATACCTACTGATTTTTTCACTTCTTCAATTACAAATACAGGGAGTTAATTTTAGATAAAATTATTCATTCAACAGATATTTATGTCCTTCTTATACATTACTACGTACAGGTAGGACAGAGAAAACAGAAGACTGGTGTGTGACTACCAAAGAGCCTAAATCCTCACACAGGTGGGGTCTTTAACCTTTTGTGAATTAGGGTAAATTATCTCATTGTGCCATGTTAGTATTTTTAGTGTTTATTTTATGGTGCCTATTAAAGGCTTAATTAAAAACATTAAAGTAATTATATTACTTATCCCTTAGTTTCTCTTTCTGTATAATCACTGTTGGGGCAGAATTTCTTCCTCAGGGCATAATAAAAGATAAGTGAAAGATAGATAATAGTGCAAGATATGAAATACCCAAATAATTAGGTTTCAAGCTTCAAATTTGAGATTTCATTCTCATCTTGGCATTTACCTGGAGAAGCAGCAAGATGCAATTGAAAGAGTGTTTTTTACTTAGAGACATGTATTTCCGTCCATCTTTAGTCCCAGAGACTGGTACCCTCAGCAGCTTCCCTGACCCATTCATGTAAAGGATTCTATGGCTGCTCTGGGTTTCCTAATCTACTGTGTATGGAGTCTGTTTCCTGCGGATGGCCGGAAGGAGTTCGTATGTGTCTAGGGCTTACTGATGGGAGTTTTCGCTCTGAGGGGTAAAGGCTGCCCAAGCAGCGAGACCTTTGTCTCACTACAGGAAGAGTCTTGGCTTTCCCTGGACAGTCCATCAAATTTTGCGAGAGAAGAGTTCTCTTGTTCTGTTTATTCCCTTTGCCCACCTCTCAGTTTCCTCATCAGTGAAATGAGGTTAACAACCTTTTTCTGTCAGGATGATTATGAGGAGTAAGGCAGTTCCTGGCACTGAGCAGGTGATTGAGAAGTAAATCAATAAGGGGCACCTGGGGGGCTCAGTCGGCTGAGCATCTAAATCTTGATTTTAGCTCAAGTCATGATCTCATGGTTTGTGAGTTTGAGCCCCACATCGGGCTCCATGCTGACAGTGCAGAGCCTGCTTGGGATTTTCTCTCTCTCCCTCTCTCTCTCTCTCTGCCCCTCCCCTGCTGTCTCTGTCTCTCAAAATACATAAATAAACTTAAAAGACTCTTTTAAAAAAGAAGTAAATCAATAAGGGATGAGTTCAAGCTTATCCCCATATCATTCCATTAGGGACACACGGTACACCAGGGTTGGTTTGAGATACTTGCTGAGGCTCACAGGCCCACAACCCACCTTCAGTGAAGGCTCCATGTTCTCTCAGCAGGAGTCTTCCCAAAAGGCCAGTCCACACAGTAAGGCTTCTGGCCCTGCTGCCAGAGGCCCATTTCTGCAGAGAATGACTGATACAGCTGGCCTGCTACCATTGCACACCTAAGGTAGACTGGAGGTACAGAGCAGGTGGTGACGCTCCAATAAACACTTGGGGAGGAACTGGAAAGTTGAAGGGATGGTCCCTGCAGGTCCCTCTTTTTCACAGTTGTCTCGAGGTCCCTGTGGAAAAGGTGAAGCTGGGTTTAGCCAGCTCTGCCTTCTGATTTACCTATAAGACCGGGAGCTGCCACTTGGCTTACAAGCATTCAGATAGCCGAAGTGCCTACCATGTAAGTTTGGGGTTATAAAGGAAGGACACGGCGAGTCTCTGATATACCCTCTTCCCGTCCGATATTTACAGAGGCAGGAGCTGGGTCTTCTGGAAGGTTAGCGTGGTAGTTTTAAAATGAGTCCCCAAATTCTTTGAAATGCCTCCCCTTGAAAGGTGGATCTAGTCCCCCCCCCAGAGCTTCTGGGCTTCTGATGAATAGCCTTTTGAGGACAGGCTTTCGGCTGGCCCTCTTCCTACTTGCTCTTGAAACCCAGCCACCATATTGTAAAGAAGGTTGGGCCACATGCAGAAGGGATGTGTGGCTGCTTCACCAGCCACCTCAGTTAAGCCCTCAGCCCACAGCCAGCATCAAACACCAGACATGTGAGTGAAGGAGCTTTCAGATGATTCCAGCCCCAAATCTTTGAGTCTGATACACTATCCCCTTTGTGCCCTGTCTGAATTCCTGTCCTCTAGGAACAGTAAGAAATGATTACTATTGCTGTAAGCCGCCACGGTTTTGTGTCATTGGTTATGCAGAAATAGATAACAGGTATAGCCAGTTTGTTGTGACAAGTCAGAGCATCTTCCACAATCAGACCTTCTCACTAACACTTAGACACCGGCTGCGGATGACTGTTAGCCATTTATTTTCCAAAGGCCATTGAAGGGTCTAGACAAGAAAAGCATTTTTCAGTCTGATGAGAGGTAAAACAGTGATTCTCAGCAGGGCACCAGTCCCAGAGAGCATATTGGAAATATCTGGGGAAGGGTGGCTGGGGGTGAAGCAATGCTCAAGGCAGTCCTGAAAAAGAAAGAATTAGCTAATATCCCACACAGCTTTCAATTGTTCTTTGCTCAATGGCTCCTGTTGGATCCGGCCAACGTGAGGCCCTGAGAAGAGAATGGAGGATAGAAGGAGAGAGGTCAGGGTACTTACCATTCTGGTTTCCTCCCCGCCCAGCACCCAGTGGCCCGTTTTATGTGGCCACGTTCCTCTGCCCAAAGCTACAACACTGGTGTAGCCAGCTCCATGACTCACTGAGTTCCATCCATTGCTGCTTCCCTTTGAACCTGCAGGAACTTTCCGTAGCCCCTAGGGAGTCTCAGCCCTCCCTGATGGTTTCCCATAAGCCTGCCTGTACCTTCATGAAACATCCTTCACTTCCTCCTTCGCGCATGCTATTTCCTGTTGGGATGCTCATTGATACTTTTATGTCCACCATGTCCCTCTTCAGAGGTGTATTGGTCCTAACATGTTATCCCTGCTTACGTTAAGATTAGTGTCCTATTTCTTTTTTCAAATGCAAATAAGTCTGGTCCATCTTACCTGAACACTAGTTTTCATTCTATCCTCTACCCTTAAATGCTGTCTTTTATTTTTCTGTACTTCTCATATGGAATGTATTTGGAACTTCTCACTTACTTTTAAGTCCAAACTCATTAATTACAAGTAGGTATAACTTTGACTTCTACATACAGGTACAGGCATTTGTTCTTTTATTATGTTTTCTAGTGTAGTCATGATAGAACAACTGCATATTGAAATACATGTTATGTAGTATTTTTTTATAAATTACTTTTCTTCTACTTTTATTATGGTTTGGACTATTATATAGTCTGGAATATATACATGCACATGATATATATGATGTATATATGATGTGTATGTGTGTGTATGTATGTATACATGTATTTAATTATATGCATTTATTATCTGTGAATTTCATTTCCAGACAGTGAAGGGAATTTACCCAATTATACTAGGAAGGTTGTTAGGTCTCATGGTGTTGAGGACCTGCAAATAAGAGTTCCACGGCATTGGAAAAGGGTTGAAAACAGTGTCCTCTGTGACAATGACATTGACTACCCCACAGACCCCCTGCGCAACATGTAAGATTTTGTGGCCTTCCAAAGAATGGCTATCCATCAATCCATGAAAAAGCCTCCCGTGTGCAGGAAGCTTCCATTTGACTGCCTTCCCTCTCAAATCTTCCAGAAGTCCAGTGCACATTCTGAACCCCACTCAACCAACTGGAAGCTTCAGAATTGCTCAAGTTGTTGATCAAAGTCACAGTCCCCTAGGGTGGAAATGCACAATGTGGCTTCCTTGGCCTGAATTTATCACTCCCGTCCTCCACTTCCCAAGACGATGGGAATTTGCACCAACTAGACAGAGGAGCACAGACAAGGTCATGAGGACCTTCTGAAGTAGATCACTGAATCCAGGAGTAATCGCCTGGGGCCATGCCAGTGCTTTGTGGAGAAGACCAGTTGTTACAAATAGTTGTGTGGAAAGCACATGATTATAACACATCATCCTACATATTGACTGGTAGTCTTAATTCTCTTACCCTTCTATGTTCCCGCGAAATACCCCCTTCCTTTAGAAGGCTGCTGGTTATAATGAAACCAGACGCAAGACACAATGGAGCAGAACTCATTAAAATCAGTTAGACTCTCTACTGCTGTAATCATCATGGCTTCGTAACATCATCTTCTTCCAAGGAGCTGAGAGTCATTTGCAGACATGACCTTATTTGTCTATATGACAAACCTATCCACAGGTGGAGTATTATCATCCCCATTATGCCTCATGCAGTTGGGGCATCAGATTTCTCAAGATCACCTGGAAAATTGGCCATAAAGATGAAACTGGAAACAGTCTTGTAATTTTCACTTTCATTCTGGACCTGTTAGAGCTTGTGGCCACTGGCTGCAAGGCATGTGAGACATCTGGGAAAATGCATATGCATGTTGCCATCCAAATGTGAAAACAGCAATATCAAAGCCTAGGTGTTTGAAATGCTCTCCAAAAGAGGAAACAAAAAAGATTCTAACATATTGCTAAAAGAAACTGTAGAATATCTCTGGCTAACACTCCTGCCAAAAGCACTTGGGTCTTCTCAGTGTCACATCATGAAAATAATAGGAAAAAAAAATAAAGAAAAGAAATACGAATGAAAAATAAAGAGATAAAATCAAAAGATAAAATCAAGAGACATTCCTTTTAACCAAACAGTGCAGGTAACGGAGAGATAGATTCCTTTTGGAGCCCTTGTCTACTAGAGGCGTTACAATACTCACGCATGAGAGAGAATCCAAGAAAAGGAGAGAAATAATTTGCCTTTTTAAGACATCCAATTTTCATCTCCAATTCACTGCAGTCTTCTTCCTGTTTTGGCGTATCCTTCAGTGACAACCAAGAATCTGAAGCAACTCAGGGTATTATTCTCACTTAACGCATATTCCCTCAACACACATGCTGTACTCATGACCCTGTGTGGTTGACGTAAATGTCAACTCTGGAACTGAAAATATCCTAGCTTATTGTTAATCTGAAGCTTATTTCCTAAATCAGAAAACTTAACTAAAACTATAGTAGAACATAGTATAAAAATAAAATTTGAAAACATCTCTCTAACGCTTTGAGTTTAGAACTTGGTTTCCACCTGGCCTGGTAACACAAAGCTTTCCCAGCATGGCCGTCAAGACTTTAGAGCATCTCGTGAAGTAGGATGAGGCACTAGACCTGGGTGACCTTGTGCACACCACAGTTCCTGTGCCTGGATACTTACTTCATCGTAAAGGAATAGGGCCAAAGCAGAAGACAGCTCCCACCTGCTTATACATGAATTTGCTTGATTATACTGCATGCTTTTTTGGCCACACTTGGAGCTAGCTTGTGTCCCCCTTTGTGATGTGTACCCCAGCATCACCATTTCATCAACCGATTATCTGATTGAACTTTGTATGCCAACAGAATGTTACAGACCTTTCTACATCACTACACTGATGTGAATATTTCTTTACTTCATCAACTCCCCAGTGAGACTGAATGTCTTTTTATTTTAATATTTAAAAAAAAATTTTTTTAACATTTATTTACTATTGAGAGACAGAGAGAGAAAGAGTGTGAGCAGGGGAGGGCAGAGAGAGGAGGAGACACAGAATCTGAAGCAGGCTCCAGGCTCTGAGCTGTTAGCACAGCTTGAACTCACAAACCACGAGATCATGACCTGAGCCAAAGTCGGACACTTAACTGAGTCACTCAAGCGCCCCTATTTTATTTTAATATTAACTAATTTTTTTAATGTTTATTTATTTTTGAGAGAGAGAGAGAGAGCATAAGTGGGAGAAGGTGAGAGAGAGAGGGGACAGAGGATCTGAAGTGGATTCTGCGCTGACAGCCGAGAATCTGATGCGTGGCTCAAACTCGTGAACCATGAGATCATGACCTGAGCCAAAGTTGGACACTTAACCAACTGAGCCACGCAGGCCATCCCCCTTTTTTTTTAAAGTTAATTCAGTGACTTCTTTTGTTTAAGTTTATTCATTTATTTTGAGAAAGAGAGAGAACTAGCAGGAGAGGGGGCAGAGAGAGAGAGAAAGAGAGAACCCCAAGCAGGCTCCACACCGTCAGCATGGGGCCCAATGCGGGGCTCAAACCCACGAAGGGTGAGATCATGACCTGAGCCTAAATCAAGAGTCTAACACTTAACCAACTGAGCCACCCAGGTGCCCCGAGATTGAGTATCTTGAGTGCAGGAACAGGATTCTTCCTTTGAATCCTAGCAGCCCAGCTGAGCAGGGCCCAGTAAGTACTCAATACACAGCTGTTAGTTGTCTATATATTAGAGCATTTATCAAACCAACATAAATAGATAAGTAATATATCAAATTAATATAAATAAAATTACATTATATGGATATATTTATGAAGGATGTATTTTTTAAAAAATTAATTTACTTCAATAATAATCTGACATTTTTGTTTCTTAAAAAAAAAAAGCGGGGGGGGGCACCTGGGTGGCTCAGTCAGTTGAGCGTCCGACTTTGGCTCAGGTCATGATCTCACAGTCTGTGGGTTTGAGCCCCACGTCAGGCTCTGTGCTGACAGCTCAGAGCCTGGAGCCTGTTTCCAATCCTGTGTCTCCCTCTCTCTCTCTGCCCCTCCCCCAGTCTCACTTTGTCTCACTCTGTCTCTCAAAAATAAATAAATATTTTTAAAAAATTAAAAAAAAAAGTTTCCAAAAAAACTGTTTCCAGGCAAAAGGAAAGTGAATGTGGCATTTCATCAAGGAAATTTAAGCATGATAATGAGTCCCAATCATATTTTATTTTCAGTTAAATCTTGAACTCCAAGGAATTCAAAATGTATCATATAAACAAGACTGATTTAGCTTTTGTAACATATTTGAACAATGAACTGGAAGAAGAGACAAAAATAACCATTCAATATCTGCCCCCTTGCTGGAGTCCATAAACCAATTCCAGAACTCTGAAATTTCAATTCACTGAATTAGTGATTTTTTTCCTTAGTGTCTGTATTTCTAAAGACGATCAGTTTATAGTTAACAGCACAGATTCTCTTATTTCATTTTGTAAAGCCCTAGGCCAACTGGACCCCAGAATGTCAAGTGGCACAAAACAGGAAAACATCCTGGGGAAAGTTCTGATTCTTAGCAATCCGAGTTTTCTAGTTGTCTGGACAACGAGGGGTCTGGCAGGCAACAGCAGTGCCCTCCCTTCTATCTCTGCAGCTCATCGGACGTTGCTCAACAGTCCCCTGAGTCACCTGCCTATCTCATTGTTCTTATCTTTCCACGTCAGGGTTCCAGCCAACTCCTGAGGACTTGTTGAGTGTCAGCTCCGAGGGCGTTAGGTATAAAATGAGACCTGGCACCTCTCCTGGGGGAGCTCATTCCTGATGAGAGAAAAAGCCAGGAGAAACATGCCGCACGGCCCCGTGATAAGAAGCATCGAGGCAGAGGCTTGTCACACATGCCAGGAAAGCCACATGAAGTGGGGAGTGGGTGGGGAGGCTTCAGAGAAGAGGCGACACTTGAGTGGGACCTTGAAGAATGGATAAGAGTTTGCTGGGGGAGGAAGGTGATATTCAACCCATGGGGTACTGGAAGGTGAGGGGCTTGAAGCACGACATTTGGAGGAGATTCTAAGTAGTTTGAAGTGGCAGAGGAACCATGAGATGAGCGGGGGGAGCAGAGAAGAGGGCAATGAATAGCAGCTAAAACTAGGGGCGAGTGGGGTAGGCTGGAACAGAGTTCAGTTTTTATCCTGAAGGCTGTAGGAGCGTCTGGAGGTTTATGAGTAGTCCGGATAAATGGACAGAGCTCTATTTGGACAACAGGAGGGCAGAAAATTGAAAGGAGGGGAGGGGCCTCCCGAATGCCGGAGCCCTGGCTCCGAAGCTGCTGCATTCCTCCCGGGAGGCAGCACCACAGAGAGAACCTGACAGACTGAAGAATCTAGAACAGGCAGTGGGTGCTAGGTGATGGATTTGCCGTTGGGGTGAAGGGAAAGGGAGATGTGGAGAAAGACTCTAAGAAGATGGTTAATTACTGGAGAAGCTGAGAGGAGAGCAATGAACATGGTGGAGACTGAGGACAGAGGAGACAGACGGCTGGGAAGGAGGGCCCTGGGGTGAGTCGGAGACATGCTAAGCTAGGTGCCTCATGGCCACACAGAGACGTGCACCTGGCACCGGAGACTAGGTCTGGAGCTCCAGAACACTGAGAAGGGCTGGATCTTATATGCTACAGGCAGAGTTTTGTGTGTATATATATATACATACACACACACACACACACACACACATATATATATATGTTTATTTATTTATTTTGAGAAAGAGAGAGAATGAGAATCCTAAGCAGACTCCACACTGTCAGCATGGGGCCCGATGAGGGGCTCAAACCCACAAACCATGAGATCATGACCTGAGCCAAAATCAGGAGTCTGGTGCCAACCGAGCCACTATATATTTGTTTACTTTAGAGAGAGAGAGAGAGAGAGAGAGAGAGAGCATGTATACAAGCAGGAGAGGGGCAGAGGGAGAAAGAGAATCTTAAGCAGACTCAGCATTCAGTGTAGAGCCTGACATTGCACCCGATCCTACAACCCTGGGATCATGATGAGCCGAAATCAAGAGTCAGATGCTCAACCAACTGAGACACCCAGGCACCTCAGAGTTTGGTTTTGATTTGAGAGATTGCAGGGCTGTCATAATCCTGAAACGATGGAGCAGTACTCATTCAAAAGATGGGATGAGAGCATGAAAGCTAATGTGGCAGCTGAAAACGATGGCCTGATGCTAGACCAGACAGGGATGTCTCCCAGGTTTTAAAATTTTGTTTAGTTTTGTTTTGTTGACAGTGTGTGTGTGTGCCATTTTATTTGCTTGCTTGTTTGTTGTGGTCATCTAGATGTGAGCTGACGGTCTTCTCCCAAGAATGTACTTAATTGCTAGGATCTGGCATAGACTTATTAACCACTGGCATAAAAATTTATGTTTGCCTGCAGGTGAGAAGAGCTAGTGACGAGAGGAAGGGGTAGAAAGAAGGCAATTACAAAATAAGGTTATGAAATAAGTTGCTCTCCTGCTTCTTTCTTCACAGGACTTGATGAGACCCATCAGGAGAGCTGTTTGATATCACTGCACAGGGTGGGCACTGAACAAAACTAGGGAGTGCAATTCACATCTCAGACCTTATAGAAATGGACATTGAATGTGAAAAATTTCAAGAAGATGGAAGTAATGTGCCTTAAGGAAGGGGACATCTTTTTCTAATTTGCCCAAAGATACTGTCTTGGCTTAGTAGAAACTCTTTTTTCCAGTTGAGGATGTTTCACTGGTGACAAATGTAAGAGCAGGCCCATATACCCATTTCACCCAGATTATTTGAAGGCTGAGGAAACACGATCCACTCATTCTCTAGTTGCCAGAATCATACTGCAGGTATCAGCCTGAAATCCAGTCTTCAGCCAGAACAAACACAATTCAAGATTTAATCAGGTCTAAAACCTTGTTACAGTTGAATGCAATGTTCTGTTACCAAGAGAAGGTCTAGGATCTCCACCTCCTGCTTACATGTTGTGAAAGTGGAGAAGGAAGCCACGGGATATCTTGACTTAAGTTCTTCGCTAGGATTCACGTATCGATACCTTAAGTGGAAGATGTTTTCTTACACAAACACGTGTCTTAGTCCATTCCTGCTGCTGTAACAAAAATACCACAGGCTGGGTGGCTTAAACAACGAACATTTATTTCTCACCGTTCTGGATGCTGCAAATCCAAGATCAAGTCACCGGCACATTCCATGGCTGGTGAGAGCCCACTTCCTGGCTCATAGACAACAGTCTTCTCCATATGTCCTTGCATGGTGGAAAGGCTGAGGGAATGGTCCAGGATCTCTTTTATAAGGGCACTAATCCCTTTTATGAAGGCTCTGCCTGTATCACCTAATCACCTCCCAAAGGCCCCACCTCCAAACTCCAAACACTGGAGATTAGGTTTCAACATACGGATTTTGAGGGGACATAAACATTCAATCTATAGCAGCACATCATCAAGAATACCATAAATGTGAGCATCATAAGAGTTGTAATGTAAGCCAATTTGACACTTAATTATGTAAATAAATAAATAAATGTTTTAATTATAACTAAAAAAAAAGAATACCATAAATAATACTTCAATGTTGTTAAAATTAATTCCAAAGAAAGAAACACAACTTCCATCTATTATACCCTCACTTGTTTATTTATTAACAAAAAAACCACAAACAAACAATTCATTGCCTGGCATTGCCCCCAGAAATTGTAAGCTCATGAGAAGGTAGACATTGTCTTGTGTATGCCAAATCCTTAGTGCCTAGAACAGTGCCAGACACATAGTAGGTGCTCAGTAAATCTTTTTTTTTTTTTTTTTTTTCGGACTGAGCAAATTGAAACTAAGGTTTGAAAATCCAGTCAGGATGAGAAGAAATCAGGCCAAATTGAAACCATAATGATAATTATTTTGATGGCTATGGTGAATATTTATTGAGTGATGACGATCTCCCAAGCCACTGCTCTACTGGCTCAAATATATGGACCCACGGAATCCTCACATGACTCACTGAAGGTAGAGTAAGAAACTTCCCCAAAGTCAGCCAGTCGGTGAGTGGCAGAGCTGGTATTCAAACTGGGGCAGCCTAATTCCAGAACCTGTGTTGTTCACCATGAGAGATGCATTAGTTGCCAGGGTTAGTTTGAACGCTAATATCCTTCCACCTGCGGTACTACCCTTGAGACTGATAAATACAAACTGAGCTGGCTTTCTGTCTAACTCTCTTTCCAAAATGTTGTATCTCTGCATTTAACTCATCTTACAGTAATTTTCTCAATTACCCCACTTTGCTGGTAGTAAAACTCCTGAATAGATAAGCAGACTTTCTACCCCATGAGCAGTTTCTTTTGAATACTATATGATGTTTTTAAGGGTTACCCGTGGTTATCTCAAATATGGCTCCACATATGCATTCTGACACTGAGACCCTATCTCAGCCCATCACCTTCAAATGCTCACACAGCATAGGCTTTAATGGGAGCAAGGGCTTTGTTTCCTTAATGCTACAAACAAACAGTGGTTGGCACATAGTAGACTATCAATAAATATGAATGAATGAATGAATGAATGAATGAATGAATTCATGTTTTGAGAACCTGGGATATTATGTCCACTCCCCACCCACCCTCCAAAAAGAATAGCCCTATTACTTATCTGTGTTTAATTCTAAAGCAGTAAATTACCATAGAACTATAAGAATATGGGTCCTTATTTTAATCTTCTTCAATAATATTCATACTTAGAATACAATGAAATGTTTCAGTCTCACTAATATTTGGAAAGATACAAAAACCAACAGAGTCCTCTGAGGCTTTAGCTACCCGTGTTGTTCAGGGAGGAAGCTGGCCACTGGACAACTGAACCCTGAATTTCGAGAACTTGTCCGGCTCCCACTCTCTCCCTGAATCCCCAGGAATGCCTGGAGGGAAGGGAATGGATCGCTGTGCTTAGGGCGCCCCCTGCTGTTCAAAGGTGCCGCTGGGAGAATGGGGCGGGGCTTTCGGAGGATGAGGCGTTGGGGTGAAAGGTCGGAGAACCACCTGTTTCATTTCTGAAAAGGACCTCAGAGGTGACTAATTCAAACCCACGTATTACAGATGGGGGAACTGAGGCCCAAAGAGGTCAAATGTCTCATCCACGGGGACATAGCTGGTTAAGTCTTTTAAAGGGGGAAGAAGCTGGATTCCCTGACCTGTGCCTCTCAAACGAGGGAAATTGAACTTGGAACTCGTCTCCTTAAAAATTTAGATCGTCATAAAAATGGCTTGCTGAAATCCAGCCAACCAAAATGTGACATTAATGCAGAACTCACATTCAGAGGAGCTGCAGGAAATGGGCTATTACGGAGCATAGAATTCAGTTTAATACAGACCCAGGATGGAGCCGTGGGGAGAATTACAGGGTAATGGATAGAATGTAAACTATGTCAATTTTGACAGAATAAAAATAGCTCACAAAAATTGAATTTATATATACATACGCTGATTTCCACATTTCTCACAGAACATCAATAGGTACTGCCTAAAACTGAAATATGTGGTTTAAAAAAATACTCTAGTCACTTTATGACTTTCATGATTTTCTTTTCCTTATCTTCAGAAGAGTCACTTAGAGAAGGGTCATATTATAATAAATGTTGAGCTGATGTTCAGAATTTATTTAGATTATTTTAATTTCCCCTTTTTTCTCTAAATTCAAGTAAATCTAATTTACTATGTTTAATTTAAATAAATGATTTAAATAGCATAACTAATATAATCCCAGTTTTGTAAAACAATAGCCAAGTGGTTAACAGTCTGAATTCTTGACTCAGATTGCTAATGGGACCTGCAAAGATTACTCACTGCTCTGTGTCTGAGTTCATCTGTAAAATGAGATTAATAGTCCCTAATTTATGGCATACAGGTAATCCACGTAAAGCTCTTAGCACAGGGTTCAAATGTAAGCTATAACTATCTCTCCTTCCATCTCTGTTATTCATAAAGATGTTATTCATGTCTGTAATGGTATTCACCAAATGTTAATGATAGTTGTTTCTGGATGATGGCATTTGGGCTGATTTCTTTATTTTTCATGCAGTTCTGTATTGCTTGGTGTTTGGGTGTTTTTTCATCTTTTATAATGAATTACACAAAGCTCTCCCTTAAAAAATAATTTATATGTAATATATGTTATATAAATATATAATAAATATACATATATGTTTTAAAAATTAAGAATGATTAAGTATAAATTCAGTGCCCATTTCTTATGATTTATATCTTCCACTTGCTATAATGTGAACTGTTGACATTTCAATACATGATTTTAAAAATAAAATCATCCATTATTTTTGTATCTCAAGGGCTTCCCGTGAATGGCTCTTCTTAAGCACTAATGAGTCCCCTGCCTGTTTTTAGCCTAGGCATTTCCTTCATTATTTTTTCTCCATAGGCCTCATATTTTGAAGGCTTTTTAATTTACCAAATGACACACATTTAGAAGGAAAATGTGTTTTCTGGCTTCTAAAAGCATAGATACAACTGCCATGTATGAAATGCTATGCTACTGACTGATATTATCAAATGAAATTAGATGTGTAAAACACTTAAAACAGTGGCTGAGACAGAGTAAACATTCTGGAAACGTTAGCTATTATGATTACGTGATGCCAGCCAAAAACTAAGGGGGCTAAAAGCTATTTTTGTCAGTCTGTGCTGCCTTGTGGAAAGTTAATGTATCATTTCTCTTTTTTTTATTAATTTTTTTAATGTTATTTCTTTAAGAGAGAGAGACAGATCATGAGCAGGGGAGGGGTAGAGAGAGAGGAAGACACAGAATCTGAAGCAGGTTCCAGGCTCTGAGCTGTCAGCACAGAGCCCAACGTGGGGCTCAAACTCAAGAACTGCAAGATCATGACCTGAGCCGAAGTTGGACGCTTAAACGACTGAGCCACGCAGGTGCTCCTAATGTATCATTTCTACTTGACATTTTGAAATATTAAAAATAATAAGTGTTCAAAGGTGACTCTGAGAATACCTGGAGACCTAGGAGCAACAGGCTGGGGCTGACTGCCATCAGCCATTGACTCTCCTACTTTGGGGGAGAGAGGGGTGCTCTGCTCTCACACGGGATTATGATGCTCCTTGACTGAGACTGTTGATGTATGTATGTACCTTGGTGTGAAGGCCCATCCAACCCGCCAACCTTTCTTACCACTCAACTAAAACAAATGTTTCCTATGAACTAATTTTTAAAGATGTGTATCTGGAGTCTACTCAATGTACAACTGTTTGCTAAGACCCCAGGCTTCTCAATAAAAAATTTTAAAAAAGGACTCATTCCATTTGTGTGATCTAGGACAGCAATCACTAATCTAGCAATTGTCTCTGAGACCATGGGGATGAAAATTGACTAGGAAGGGACAGTGGGAAGTGATGGAGTGATGGGAACATTCTACCTCTGGAGAAGGGCTTGGGTTCCATGGGCATCTGTGTTTGTCAAAATTTGTCAAAACACACACCTAAGGTTTGTGCGTTTCATTGTAAGTAAATTTCACTTGAAGAAAAGGACTGTAAACAAATACTGAACTCTAGTTAATGATACGCATGCAGGCTTTTTTAGAGGTAAGGTACCTGATATTTGGAACTCTGTAATGCATTAAAACATTAGAGCAACCGGGGCGTTTGGGTGGCTCAGTCCGTTGAGCGTCTGACTCTTGATTTCAGCTCAGCTCATGATCTCGCAGTTCATGAGATTGAGCCCTGAGTCAGGCTCTGCACTGACAGCATGGTGTTTCCTTGGGATTCTCCCTCAATCTCTCTCTCTCTCTCTCTCTCTCCCCCCCCCCCGCCCCTCTCCCCCACCTGAGCTCTCTCTTTCTCTTAAAAAAAAATTGAGGGACTGATGGATGACAGAGAGGTGTGTGACAAAAGTACACAATAAAATGCTAACTGCGGTGGGCATCTGGAAATTCATCGCACAATTGTCCCAACTTTTATGTTGGAAAAATCTTCACAGTAAAATGTTAGGAGGGAAAGAGTTAAGGTAGGCTGAATCATTTATTATCTTTAAATATGTTACTCCAGCATATTTAATTCTCAAGATTCTATTTTAAAAGGGCGTGTATTACCATTCCAGCCAAAGAGGTCTACATAGCAGAAACCTAATGCCGTGGTGGTACTTTTCTTTACTCGCATGGCTGGATGGGAACTGCTTGCAATACATCCTTCTTCCTCTTAGTCTGTGCTGCTGGAGGGCAGGGAATGCCACATCATTTAATGAACCCCATGAATGATGTGTGGTGGGCACTTCACTAATGCATGGTAAGAGCGGGATTTTGGAGCCAGAAGGTTCAGATTTGGGTTCCGCAGTTACATGCTGCCACCAGCTCTGAGATTCTGTGTCCCCATCCTTAAAAAGGGAGTAATCCCTGTTTGGCTGTTCCGAGGCTTCAGTGAGATGATGTAGGTAAAGCACAGTATCTGGACCCTGCGAATAGCTTTCAAAAGTACCTGAGACCTGAGATTGAGCCACACCTGCATCATCGAGCCCTCAAGGAACTACTGGGGACCACAGTCCCAACGGGCTGGGTGGTGGTGGTGGTGACTGTTCATTCTCATCAAGACTTAGGTATCTTGTCATTCAACTGCTCCTTCTGTAGCTTGCCTTATCCACACCCTCCCTGTCATTTACGACAGGCCTCCTGGGGACCAACAGCTCAGAGGGTGGGCGCCGACCAAGAGCATCTCACTCAGTGTGGAGCTCAGGTCCCTGAGTCAGGATCTACATCTTATAAGAACCCCCAGCATATTCATCTGGAATATGAAGATATTCATCTGGAGAAGCTCCAGTCGACATTAGATGGGATTTCTGACAACTCGCAGTTGCCCATCGACTATAAACCTCATTTTTCTTTAGCAGAGGTCCACGGCCCTTTACTCTCTTTATCTTACTTCTTATGGCTCCTAATCTCTTCATTCCTCAGAAACTGCTCTTCACTGTCGCTGTTATTGTCATTGTTTATAAAAATCTGATCATGATGCTCGGGCTTGTTTAACTCTGAATATGATAAAAAATTAAATGAAGGGACAATTGGCTTTTCTGCAAATATTAAATATATGGGTACATGGGAGCATTATTTAAATAAAAAATTACATTGATATGGGGCCCCAGGATGGCTCAGTCGGTTAAGTGCCCAACTCTTGGTTTTGGCTCAGGTCATGATCTCATGATTCATGAGTTCAAGCCCATGTCAGACTCTGTGCTGATGGTGCAGAGCCTGCTTGGGATTCTCTCTCTCTCCCTCCCTTTCTGCCCCTCCCTTGCTTGCTCTCTCACTCTCTCTCAAAATAAATAAACTTTTTAAAAAACATTAAAAAATTATATTGATAAAGCTCTTTTCTCCAATATTAGGTTTTATATTGCTATAATTTTATAAGCTCACCAATGTTCAGAATTGAGTCTGGACACCTGAGCCAGGCACACAAAGAAGTGCACGGAGCCCCCGGCCTCCCTCACTAGCCTTGCCTCCCGCCACCCCACCCCTGCTGCACTCCCCAGCTCCTCACAGCTCTCTGCACCTCCAAAGAGCCTTGGTGACCCTGGGATGAGGGCTTTGCACATCTATCTCTCACTGCTACCTGGAAACACTGCTCTTTTAAATTTTTTAATGTTTATTTATTTTTGAGAGACAGAGAGAGAGAGAACATGAGCAGGGGAGGGGCAGAGAGAGAGGGAGACACAGAATCCAAAGCAGGCTCCAGGCTCTGAGCTGTCAGCAGCACAGAGCCCAAGGCAGGGCTCAAACTCACAAACTGTGAGATCATGACCTGAGCCGAAGTCAGATATCCAACCTACTGAGCCACCCAGGAGCCCCAACACTGCTTTTTTTTTTTTCTAGATTTTTTTTTCAATATATGAAATTTATTGTCAAATTGGTTTCCATACAGCACCCAGTGCTCATCCCAAAAGGTGCCCTCCTCAATACCCATCACCCACCCTCCCCTCCCTCCCACCCCCCATCAACCCTCAGTTTGTTCTCAGTTTTTAAGAGTCTCTTATGCTTTGACTCTCTCCCACTCTAACCTCTTTTTTTTTTTTTTCCTTCCCCTCCCCCATGGGTTTCTGTTAACTTTCTCAGGATCCACATGAGAGTGAAAACATATGGTATCTGTCTTTCTCTGTATGGCTTATTTCACTTAGCATAACAGTCTCCAGTTCCATCCACGTTGCTACAAAGAGCCATATTTCATTCTTTCTCATTGCCACGTAGTACTCCATTGTGTATATAACCCACAATTTCTTTATCCATTCATCAGTTGATGGACATTTAGGTTCTTTCCATAATTTGGCTATTGTTGAGAGCCAACACTGCTTTTTAAAATAACATTCCATTCCAATGCCTAGTGCCGACTGGACAATATGGAAGGAGTGCCTGCATTGGAAAATTGTAACTTTGTAACCGTCACAGTGAAGACTGGCTTAGGCAAGAATCATTAATGGGTATACAGTCTTAAGGTATCTCCCCAGGGATGGTCTTAGGTAGAGGTAGGAGGGAAAGAGTAGTAACTGCATGAGGCAGAATCGGGCACCACCTAATGGGGAAGACACAACCCAGGCGTGTCAGTGCTCTGACTAGGATTGTACATTTGAGTGTACATCTTGAGTGGGAACCCCCAAGCAAGAAACGTTCACCTGCCAAAAAGAAGGCCTTTGTTCTGCAAGATGTTATTGTCATAAAAGACAAAAACAAAAACAAAACTGAGAACTATTCCGGATTAAAGGAAAGGAGGGACATGACCACTAAAGTCTTCGACTAGATTCTGTACTAGAGCGGGGAAAACGTATAAAACACATTACCAGGTTAATTGTCAAATTGGGATTGGGATGGTAGGTTATGTAAAAGTATCTCATCAGTGTTAAATTGAGTGTACCTGATAACTTCTGTAGTCATGGACGAGAATGTCCTAATTCCTGGGAAATGCGTGCTGACATATCTGAAGGTCTATGGTGTGTGCAACTTACCCACAAATGATTCAGGGGAAAATGTGTGTACGTGTGTGTGTATACAGGCAGAGAGAGAGAGAAAGGGAGAGAAGGGAGAGAAAGCTTGCTCACTGGGGCAAATAAGAGCACCTGGGGCAAAATTTGTCTGTTGGTGCATCATGAGTGTACTCATGTTCTGTGTACTACTTTTGCAATGTTCTATAAGCTTAAAGTGATTTCCAAATAAAAAGCCTAAAATTAAAAAAAAAAAAAAAAACCTATTTCTTAGGGTGCCTGGGTGGCTGTCAGTTAAGCGTCCGACTTCAGCTCAGGTCATGATCTCACAGTTTGGGTTCAAGCCCTGTGTCAAGCTCTGGCTGATAGCTCGGAACCTGGAGCCTGCTTCTGTGTCTCCCTCTCTTTCTGCCCCTCCCCTGCTCATGCTCTGTTTCTCTCTTTCTCTCAAAAAATAAATAAACATTAAAAATTAAAAAAAACTATTTCTTTCCAAATTAAAAAAAAATTTATTCAATGACATGTTTTTCGAAGCAAAAGTACACCACACCATCAGGAACCAAAGTGCAATCACGTTTGTGAAAAACCACCTGGTGCAAGGTGAGCGGAAGGCAGTTTTGGGGGGATGTGGAAACAGTGGTGGTGAATCCTAGCTAACAGGTATTGAGCTCCCATTCTGTGCCAGGTGCTCTAGCCACCTTGCGTGTCTGTTTTCTAATTTATCCATTCATGCCTTTCTGTTTCTTTTTGCTATTTTTTTCTAACTTGAGTTGAAGGCTTTGTTTTCTTACCTTTTTAATTTTTTCTTTTGATAATATAATCATTTAATAGTGAATTTGCTGTGATCAGAATTCTGGTTTTCATATATAGTATTGTTTTGTTTCTAATGTAAAACAAAAATGGGGCTTAAGAAAAGGCCTGAGTCTATTATATGCACCACTGACAAAGTTTCCTAGACTGTTCATTAATAGGGAAGGTCACATTTTAGAATGTTTGAAAGTAGAAAGTGTGTTTCACTGTGGCTAGGCTCATCAAGGCCTGAAAGCTAGCACTCTGCACAGATTGGAATGAATCCACAAAACTGCTACATGATTGGCTAAAAGAGGTTCCATTTTTCGGAGGTCAGGAAAAATTCTTGAGTTAAATCCAGAAAGTTTTTGGCCTAATGAGGGTCATTCAAAGTTCATGGTTCTTAATAGATTTAGCTGCAAGGAGACAGCGTCTAATTATCTTCCAAGTAAGCGTTGCTCTGAATAAAATATTTTCCTTTTACTGCCCCTCCTTCTGGTCCTTTCCCTTCCTAAAATGATGGGATGGCCATGCAAATAGATCACAGCCAAGTGATCAGGTTTTCAGTTCTACACCTCCACGCTGTTTTCAGTGTCATTCTCACAGAGTTTCTTTGCTTTTATCAGACTTGCTTCAATTTCCTTTTGATACAAAATCATCTGTGGCTTGTACTGAAGGGTTGGTAGCCAAAGTATTTAATACCTTCTTAACAACACACTTGGCAGAAGCAACAATTGGGAACAAGTATGACTATAGCCTAAGTAACACGTGTAGAGAATCCTCTAACCAACTTCCTATTTGGCCAAACTGAGTCACGTAAAGGAAAATTTGATGGTCGAGTTTGTCCTACCTGGGATAACCAATTGGCTTGTTCTTGCACTTTATTATTCAGAAGGATGTATCCAAATACAACCAAAAATGACGAACCACACACAAATGCAAACTTGTTTGGTACATAAGTATCTCAAAGCAATTCCTTGTCTTTGCAGCATGTGATTTAAGGCTTTCTCTTGAGTTTGTATAGTAGACACAGGTTACATGGGCCATGGCCATCATCACAAGGGACAGGTTCCACATGTGTCCTACTAAGTTCAAGTGCTCAAGACCAAGGCAGAAAGCAGGACACAAAGCAATAGAAACCAGTAATCTCCTGGGAAGACTGCACTTCCTCCTGGGAAGTCTGAACTTCAACAGGCACATTGATGAGGGAAGATTAAGTCATTTGAGATCTGGGCAAGGAATGTAGACATATTAAACTAAATAACAATATAAAACCATTCCTCCTGGGCAGACTCCTTCCTCTTTCCAAAAGTGACTTTATGTGGTGATCATACATTGGCATAAATACATCAAGCCTGGAGGGGATACAACCAGAGTAAATTTGATACATTCTGTAACTGTATTTATCAGATGTCAGGAATATAACAAAATATGCATAAGGTTATGATTTAAAGGTGTAATTAATTCAACCAGAACAAGGACATTGATTAACTAGTTGAATGTAGTATTATTAGTTATGTCCTGTAATCTAACGTCAGCACAATTAAACATTTACAAAATCTTACAAAAAAGCTAAACTATCATAGAGCTGAGGATAACAGTAACACCAATCACATACCTTTGAAATGTTCAATCCATTAAACTAACTTATTTTGCCTGAAAACTGGTTCCTCTGAATATCATTAACCTGTGAGATCTTTTTTGTGAGTTGAAGAGAAACATAATTAACTTTGTGGCTGAACTTTATCACAATGGCTGCTGAAATTTTTTTAGGGTGCCCTAATAAAATGTACCTTACAAGTATTCCAGAGAAAGAATGACAAACCTAACAATTAAAATTCCTTGTACAGCCACGGCCTTACTAATTCTTTATTGAGGTATAACTGGTATACAGAAAACTGCTCATGATTAATGTATACAATTTACACGTTTGGAAATGTGTATACACTCATGTTGCTATCACCACAATCAAGGTAATAAAGATATCCATTATCCCTAAGTTTCCTTGTGCCCTTTTGTGTGTGTGTGTGTGAACACTTAACATCAGATCTATTCTCTTAACAAATTTTTAAGTGCACAATATCTTGCTGTTAAGTATAGTCCCTATGTTATTTGCCAGGTCTCTGGAACTTACTTATCTTGTAAAATTATAACTTTATACCCACTGAACAATTCCCCAAATCCCCTTCCCCAACTATCATTCTATTGTCTGTTTCTGTACCTTTTTAACTATTTAACTGCCTCATATAGAAATTATGTAGTATTTCTCCTTCCGTGTCTGACTTATTTCACTCAGCAGAATGTCTTCCAAGTCCATCTGTGTTGTCACAAATGCTAGGGTTTCCTTCTGAAACATGAGAAGGAAATGTTTCCGCTCATGAGCGGTCTTATTGATTCTAACAAATTAGTTGCCTATACAAAGGATTAGTCCTAGAATTAGAATGGTTGGAAAAATAAATATAAATTTTGTTGTTAAAAGTAGTTACCAGATGAGGGACGTCCGACTCTTGATTTCAGCTCAGGTCATGGTCCAGGGTCATGAGATCAAGCCCCACATTGGGTGCCACACTGAGAATGAAGCATGCTTAAGATTCTCTCTCCCTTCCTCTGTCCCTCCCCTGTTCATGTGCACGTGTACTCTAAAAAAAAAAAAAAATAGCTACCAGATGAACGTGCTCTGTTGGCCATGACACAGTAGCTGGTACCAAACCATTACTTCCATGATAAATAATCCTAACAGTGGAGAAAGTATGAGGTAACTGCTTTTAGGCACTGGACCACAGGCAGCACAAGACTGTGATCCCTGAGGGAGAGGAAACTCCTACAGGAGTCTCATATTTCCCTGGTTAACTGGCAAGCTTGGGGATAATTTCTGACCATGATATAGCAGGGTGGGTGTAGAGCATTCTGGTCCCACTAAGGTGAGGAGGCAAAGAGGACTTCAGGTTTGGTAAAGCAGACAAAACATGTCGGGCAGATCTCAAGAGGAGGCAACTGTGCAGAAGGGGCAGCACCCATCCCTGCTGAGGGTGGGCCATGCCTGTGTGGTATGAACTACACAAGGATTAACTACACAAGCTACTGTGCAGCTGAGAGGACAGAAATATTGAAAGTTGAGACTAGCAACTGCAGTTTTGATTCCACCAGAGTGGGGAGGCCTCACGGACACAGTCATTCAAGCTGAGAAACCAGAGAGGCCATGCCACAGGGGTCAAACCACATCTTTTTTTTTACAGTATTCACCTAATATCTTACCATCTATAACTGTAACAATCCCAAATTTCCAAATTTTAGGTTAGATGAAAACATCTTTTTTAACACATTATTCTTGAATAATAATTTAGCCGGCATAGGATTAAAAGTTGAGAATTACTCTTCTTTAGTATTCTGAAGATATTACTTAGGGTTTTGATCGTCACTGTTGCTGTTGAAATATCTGCTGTCAGTCTAATTGCTGTTTCTTTGTAGCCAATCATTCCTTCATTTCTTTCTATTGTTGCGATATAATTTTTGTCTTTAAGTACTGATGTGTGCAGGCATGGCTTTCCTCTTATTTCCTAGTTTTTATTTCTTTTATTAATTTCCTTTATGCTGCTAGGGATTAAACATTAATTTTGGAAAAAAATTCATCCATTATTCCTTTATCTATTATCTCTCCTCCACTACCTATATTGTCTCTTTCTTATTTTATCTTCCGTATCTCTTAACTGCTCCTTAAAAATTTTCCCTCTTTGTCTTTCTGTGCTACGTTTTGTGTAAGTTTGTGGCCTTTATCTTCCAGTTGACTTATTCTCTCTCAACTATCTAATGTAACATTTAATCCGCCACTGAGAAAAACCACATCTTATAGTAACATCTTCTCTAGACGTGATCTAACAGAAACTAGAATAAAGATGTAATATTTGCATGGGTGAAAGAACTTTAAATTTGAGTGCTGCCAAGTTAGAGAGGCTTGATAAATACCCTGAATGCTCAAAGATCTACCCTAATAAAGCATAAAAGAAGCTGACGCAAGTTCAAAATGACCAGCCAATAACTAAACTATCTATAAGAATAAAAAAACACACTCAGAGGAGAGGAACAGAAGAGAATTTAGTCTTGCTAACAAAAATGCCCAGGATAAAGTTGAAAAATTACTGGACATGCAGAGAAACATAGTCAAGACAAAAAAAAAAAAAAAGCAGTCAACAGAAACGGATCTTGAGATGGCCCAGAGGTTTTAGCAAAGACTTTACAACAGGTAATATAAATATAATGAAGGAACACATGTGCATAATGAGTGAACAGATGGGGGCAACCTCATCTGAAAGATGGAAATTATGAAAAAAAGAACCAAGTGGGGATTGGAGGACTAAAGAGCATAATAAATAAAAATTTTAAATTTACCAGAGGGGCTTAGAAGATTGAAGATGACAAAAGATAGTGTCAATTTCTTTTTTTTTTTTTTAACATTTATTTATTTTTGAGAGAGAGAGGCAGACTACAAGTGAGGGAGGGGCAGAGAGAGAGAGAGGGAGAGACAGAATTGGAAGCAGGCTCCAGGCTCTGAGCTGTCAGCACAGAGCCCAACGTGGGGCCTGAGCTCACAAACTGTGAGATCATGACCCCAGCCGAAGTCGGACGCTCAACCGACTGAGCCACCCAGGTGCCCCGTCAATTTCTTTTGAAAACTTCCCTCACTGAGTCCAGGACAATTTACCCAGTGACCAAGCTCCTAAGACCTTGACCTCACTTCCTGCTCTCTTCTCACGGGCCTTTCTCCAACTCTTCATCTCATCTACTCCCTCAGGGGAGCTCAGGCAGTCTCTCATCCTGGAAGTCTCCCTTGGTCTCTCACCTCCAAGGCCCCTGGGATCCCAGCCATCTCTGCCCTTGGCATACAGCAAGCATCCCTGGACACTTACACATGGATGTGTCTGCATTGTTACTTTGAACCTTCATGGATGTTAACAGGTAATTTCTTGGTGAATGAGTCACGGGTGGGGCAGAGAGGAAGTGTCAAAAGAGGGCTCCAAGTAAGACTGAGCATTTCTCCAGAACCAGGGATGAACTAAATTCACTATGAACAGGCAGCGGGCCAAAAGAAGGGAATGGATTCATTTTCCAAAAACAAAAACAAACAAACAAAAAACCCTTATTTTCAACCAGACCCCGGAACAAAGACCTAAAGAGCTAAGTCGACAGTGGGCTCTACCCCAAGCTATGGTCCAACAGTGAGGCTCCTGTTCTCCAGAAGACAAATGAGAGTTTGCCCAAAACTCTGGGGACTCCAGCAGAAGAAAAAGGTCTCCGGGCATCCGAAATGGGTTGTTCGGGTTGAGGGCTTATGCTCAGAATCCAGGTCTACCTCGCTCGGGACGGGAGACCTCGGGAAGACTGCTCTGCCTCTCTCAGCTTCCACCCTCCATGGGCCTCAACCGAGTTAAAAGGGCACGTGAGCTGGACGAGACCACGCCTGCAGTGCGCTCACTGAACGCCCCTGACCGTGGTTTGCAACCCCGCCGCTGGAGAAGGGCGACTTCACCCAACTGCCGCCGACCTCAGCCAATCCCAGAAGGCAAACCGATCTTTCCCCCTTGACGCGTCATTTCCGCCCACCGAGAGGCGGGCCGGCACCGGTTGCGGAAGTCACAGTAGGGGTCACTGGGAAGTGTAGTCTTTGAGGCCGAGGCGTTAGAGAAGAGGTCACGGCAGGTCGAGAAGCTTCACCCGGGAAGCATGTTTTGTGGACGCGGATTTAAGAAAAAAGACCGGGGACCCAGGTGCCACAGTGGTCATTCTCCACAGTGACCGGGCACATTACACAGAAACGGCTGCCTGGGAGGGCAGTGGAAGCCGAGGGATGTCAGCGCTCGTCTGGTTGCGCGGAGCATCTTGGGAAGTGTGGTCCCGGCGCCACACCGAGGATGCTGGGGAGTGTAGTCCCGGCGCCCTACAGAAGTAGGTCCCCAGCTGGTGGCTGGAGTGACCCCTTGTTCTTTGGTGGTGCTGGCGAGTAAGGCTCCCGTGGGACCCTTGCCGCAACTGTGCCCTTCCCGGCGCGGAAAGGTAGGTCCTGAAAGGCTGGTCTTTGGGCTGAGGCTCGGGTCGGTGCAGATGGCGGGGAGAGGAGGTAGTGTGGGGACACGCTGTCGTGGCTCAGGCCGTGCTCTCCCGGATGTCTTATTTTGGGGGTGTGGGCGCGCATCTCCGAGGAACGTGGAGGAAGCTCAACGGCAAAGTCCAGTGGTGGTGGGTGCTGAGCTTGGGCCTTTCGTTCAGGGATTCTTGTGGGTGGGGACAGGTTCGGCCTTGGTCGAAATCGCGATATTGAGAGAGGGGGTCGCTCGTGTCACAACTCCCCGGGTTTGCGGGGAGTTTAGTAAGTAGGCTTTGGGGGTCTGATAATTTCCCAGGTGGTGGTGTGGGAGCCGTCCCTGGGGCCACGTGTCTGGGGTTTGGGTGGGTGGGTGCTGATCGTCTTTTTTCGGGTGTACCCCTCAGCTTTGCCGCGGCGGAACGATGGGCAGGCTGGCTTGGCCAGACGTGCCCGAGTTGCACTGGGTGTGGAGTGGCCATTTTGGCGCGATGCTAGGCTCTCAATTTGGCTGGTCGCCCTTGGGTTCCGGCCTTGGAGGAAGAGGTCGGGCCAGGGTCCACTGGGCAAGTTTTTCAAAGGTCCGAGGATCGTCATTGTCCACAGGAATCCCAGATTCCCACGTCTTTGGTGTGAACGGGCTTTGGAATTTTAAGTTTCATTTTAACTTTTTATGGAGAAATTTCAAACAGTCAGAAGTAGATAGAATTCCTTAGACCCATTACTCAAATTCAGTGCTTATCACCCAAGGAGCATTCTTGATTCTTATCATGGATACACTGAGAATCCTTGCAACCCACAGAGATTCACCATCACTGCCCTCACTGGTTAAGAATATGGCCTCTGCAGCCAGATTTCATCCAGGCTCAGTCATTTTATTGCTGTGCCACCTCCGGTAAGAGACTGACCTTGCTGTGCCTCAATTCTTTCATCTGTAAAATGAAGATAATAAATTGTACTTCACTGGGTGAGGAGAAAGGTAAAACTCACAGTGCCTGGAACAGTCTCTGGTGTATACTCGTATATACTCAGGGCCCACTAAGTACTATTCTTACTAAGAACAAAGGTGAGAGAGGATCAGCTCCTGCTCAGTGTCAGCAGCGTGTCAGGGCAAGCTGTGTTCCCAGCAAGCTGTGCACAGTCTTTTCTTCTGTGATAGGTCCATTCCTCCTTAAAGGAAGGAAGGTTGGAAGAGGCCCTACCCTACTGGAGCATGAGGGTTTCCTGTAACTCTGAATGTTTTTTTGTTCTTGCTCTGCCCCCTGCAGCCCCTGCCTGCCCAGAGAGGACTGCCTGGTGGGCAAAGAGAGGACTCCCGGGCTCCTGACAATCCAGCTTCAGGTGGGGACCCTTTACCTTTTGCTTGCCGAACCACAGTGGGTTTTCTTTGCTCAGCTTTGCACCTTGTGTCCTACAATGTCCCATCCCCAGGAAAGAAGTCCCATTGTCAGGGTGACAGTTTTCACAGGGACTCTTCTTCAGACCTTGTGCCCTCATTCATGATCCCTTTGATTTCTCCATGCCTCTCTGCTTCAGTATAAACCCTGTTGATTGAGCTCAGATACCATCCCACTGTAGAACATTCCCGGATTTCCCCAGGCAGTACTTCCAGTGTCCTTGTCAGCAGCAGAACAGTCGACACTCTCAGGATTCTTGGGCTCCCAGGCTGCACTGTGACTGTCCAACTGTCCCACTGGATCATGATGTAGTTCTTGGAGGATTGGGCACCCAATTAGACTAAGCGGGTGATGCAGTGTGAAGGCACAGAGTTGTCGTTCTTGCTGGCTGGGAAGGAAGTTCACAGGGGAGATCTGATTGGAAAGGTGTGGGTTCGGTGTTATTGGAATGAGTCCTCAATGACAAGCTAGTGAGTGTGGCCTTGATCTGAGGGCAGCAGGGAGCAGAGAAGTGGCATGATTTCCCCCTCCAGCTGTTGCTCTGTGTTTTTCCTCCCCGTCAGAGCTAAGCTTGAAAGAATTGCCTCTGCTTGCTGTCTCCATGTCTGTCCTTTCTTCATCTCTTAAATGTTCCTATGAGGCCTTTTGGCCCTCCCCACTGAAACACATTGTCGTCAAGGTGCCCATGCTCTCCCTGTGGCTAAAGCCATAGTCCGTTCTCGGCAACATTTTACATAGTTGCGTACGTGCTCTTCCTTAAAATACCCTTCCACATTGGTTGCTCCTGGTTTCCGGGTTTTCCTCCTATCTCATAGGTCACTCCTCCTCTCTCTTGCCAGCTTCCCTTCTCCCAGATCCCTACTGTGGAAGGCCCTGGTTCGGTTCTTGGACTTTTCATCTTCTCCAGCCATACTGTCTCCCTTGTGACCCCGTCTCCTCTCCAGGCCTTAAATGCCATCTTTGAGGTTCAGCCTAGACCCATGCCTTCCTCTCCAAATTCTAGTCTCCTGCTGTCTGCTTCGAATTTCCTCCTGGGTATCTCTTGGGCATCCCAAACTTAATGTGTCCGACAATAAACTCTGGTCACCTCCCAAACGTGCTCCACCCAAGTGGAGTATAGACCACTCTTTCAGGGAGTTTAATAAGCTCTAATAAGGGGCAGGGACATGGCATCTCCTTCCTTCAGATTGCTCAGGCTCAAACCCTTGGAGTCACCCTTGGCTCTTTCTTGCTCTTACACTCCATCCCCACTAAGCAAATCTGGACTCTATCTCCAATCTCCACTATTTCCACTGGGGCCCGGACCACCATTTCACCTCACTCACCTGGATGATCAGAGCCCTTGAATGATCCCTTTGCATCTTCCCTTGTCCCCCTAAACTATATTAGTATGGCAACCAGAGGAATCTTTTCAAATTTTTTTTTTTTAACGTTTATTTATTTTTGAGACAGAGAGAGACAGAGCATGAACGGGGGAGGGGCAGAGAGAGAGGGAGACACAGAATCGGAAGCAGGCTCTAGGCTCTGAGCCATCAGCCCAGAGTCTGACACGGGGCTCGAACCCACGGACCGTGAGATCGTGACCTGAGCTGAAGTCGGACGCTTAACCGACTGAGCCACCCAGGCGCCCCCAGAGGAATCTTTTCAAATGTCAGTCAGGGCACCTGGGTGGCTCAGTTGTTTAAGCATCCGACTTTGGCTCAGGTCATGATCTCACGGTTTGTGAGTTCAAGCCCCACATTGGGCTCTCCTGCCAGTGCAGAGCCTGCTTCAGAACCTCTGTCACCCTCTCTCTCTGCCCCTCCCCCCCACACAATCTCTCTCTCTCTCTCTCTCTCTCTCAGAAATAAACATTTAAATTAAAAAAATAAAATTGTTTTTAAAAAATGTCAATCAAATTGTGTCATGCATTTGCTCAAAACCCTCCAATGGCTTCTTATCCCAAAGTCAAAACCAGTATCCTGCAAAGCTGAGTCTCATCTCCCCGCCCCGTGTTTACACTTGAACTTTATCTCCCCAACGCGGTCTCAAACACAGCACCCCAGCCACAGTGAACTCTGTACCTTAACTGTGCACTGTCTCTGACCTGCGATGCTCAGCACACCAAGCACAGTGAACTGTCGCTTTTCAGAGCTACCCGCTTGGCCACTCCTTCATATCCCTCAGATTTCTACTCTGTTGCCTTATCAGAGAGGCCATGTCGAACCGTTATGTACAATTTCAGAACCCCACCCTGCTTCTGTTACTTTGCTCCTTCCCTGCCATATTGGTCTTCACCTCACTCATCACTTCCTGGCATCCTGTGTGTTTTATTCATTAATTGAGTATGCCCATCTTCCTCCTCTGGACTTTCGTGTCAATGAGGGCAGGTTTTTTTCCTTTGTTCACTTTTGTATTCCCAGTGTCTGAATCGTGCCTATCGTACAGTAGGAGCTTAATAAATATTTTACTGAATGAATGAACGATCCAGCCATATGTATATGGAGCCAATTCTGGTAGGAATGGATGAGGCCGACTGGAATGTTGGGAGAGGGTCTGCAGACCCTATCAGGAGAGACCGTGACCATTGTCTTACCCCAGCTGGTGTGGGATAAGCTGGTGTGGGAGGGGTTGAGAGAGTTCTTGGAGATGGAACCGGTTGGCCCAGGTAATGGGCTTGATGTGGCAAGTGGGGAAGTAGTCCTGGTGCCTGAGTAGGCACATGGGCGAGAGGGAAGGTGCTACTGTCATTAAGTAGGTTGAAGAGGAAGACGCCATAGCATGTCTGGAAGGGTTCTGATTATTGATTGCTGCAGAACAAACCCCCCCAAAACTTAGCGGCTTAGAAGAATCAGCATGCTATAATGTCTCACAAGTCTTTGTATCCTCTGGGATCAGCTTAGTGGTTCTTCTGCTCTGTGTGAGTTATAGATCTGGTTGTGGCCACAGTCTCTCGGGGACTTGTGTGGGTTGGAACCTCAAAGACGGTTCCCTCACATATTTGGCCCTTTATGGGTTGACTAGAAGGCTGGGGTCAGCTGGGACAATTGGGCCTCACTCTCTCCATGTAGTATCAGGGCGTCTGCATGGTCTCTCTGGCAGAGGAGTTGAACTTCTTGCATGGTATCTTGGGCCTCCCTAGAACATAAGCTCTCCAGCCTTCCTAAGACCTAAATCAGTAACTGGCACAGTGTCACTTGTGCCACATTTATTGGTTAAAACAGGAACAAGGCCAACATGCAAGAGCTCCCGATGTTTGAAGCTGGAATAATTTGAGCAAGAAAATAGTGATGATATTCTCTTGTAACTCATAGGATAAGATATGAATCCATACTGATATAAATAATTGAATAAATTTAAAAATGAGGGAGAAGGGACAGCTCTTGCTTACAGAGCAGTTAACAAATTTAGAATCAAAAAGGGAACTAGAACATTGTCATTTGGTAAATACCACAGTAATATGTCTTGCAGACACGTCCCACAGATGCATGCTGACATTAGTGAGTGGAAGTTTGAACAGAAACAGGATATTTGTATGATCTCAAAGTATCTGTCCCAAAATACTTATTAATTATAAAAACCCAGCAGACATCGCCTTAACCAAGTGATCAAGATCAAGGTTAATATCATCAGTAATGAGACATATGAGTATCATCAACCCCTTGATGCAGTGCACTGAAAAGGACATGACATCACTTCTCAAGTAATCTAGCCAAAAATGAACTAACCTCCTTCTGATCATGAAAAAACATCTGACAAATCCAAAATTGAGAGATATTCTTCAAAAGTGTCAAGTTCATGAAAGACAAGAAAGGACAGGAACTGTCACAAATTGGAGAAAATTAAACATACATGGCAACTAAATACAATGTGGGAACTTCATTTGAATCCTGGACCAGAAAAAGGACATTAGTGAAAAACTGACAAAATTTGGTTAAGGACTGTGGTCTAGTTAATAGTATTGTGTCAATGCTAACTTCCTGGTTTTGATCATTGTACTATGGTTTTCTAAGATGTTAACACTAGAGGAAGCTGGATGAAGGTTATATGAGAACTGATATTTTTGTACCTTCTCTGTAAGTCTAAAATTAGTTCAAAATAAAAAGTTTTAAAAATCCTTCAATCTTATATTCTTGAGTTTTTTTTTTTTTTTTAAGTAAGGAATGGGTGCTGAGTTTTGTTAATAATTTTTTAGCATGCATAAAAACACTTGGTTTTTCTCCTTAGATCTGTTGATTAATAAGGTGTATTATAGCAATGGATTTCCTAATATTGACCCAATCTTTAATTTCTGGGAATCCCACTTTGTCTTGGTGAAATATTTTCTTATTGTTGTGTTGGAGTCTCTTAGCTGATATTTCTAGAATTTTGCTCCAAATTCATAAGTGATAATGGTCTTTAATTTTTAATTTTTTTATAAAATTTTTTGATGTTTTGTTTTATTTTTGAGAGAGTGCAAGTGGGGGAGGGACAGAGAAAGAGGGGGACAGAGGATCTGAAGCAGGCTCTGCACTGACAGCAGCAAGTCCGACATGGGGCTTGAACTCACAAACCGTGAGATCATGACCTGAGCTGAAGTCAGATAGATGCTGAACCGACTGAGCCACCCAGGTGCCTAATTTTTAATTTTCCGAACTGCCATCAAGTTGAGGTGTCAACATTATAGTTGTTTTATAAATAGAATAAGAAAGTTCCCTTCATTTTTCAGTGCTCCCGGACAGTATTTAGAGCACTGGGACTCTGGTTTGAAAGTTTGGTTGAATTCCCTCGTGACCATTTAGGGTCAATTATATTTCCTTAGAAGTTATGCACTTCATCTAGGTGTATAATTATTTTATGGAGATCTGAAAAATACTCTTAAATGACTTTAAAAAAATGTGTTTTGGTGATTTGGTAGTTATTTCCCCATTGTTGTTTCTTATTTGGGATATTTATGCTTTCTCTTTTCCTGATTAAGTTAGGTGTGTTTAAAATCTCCAGCTATACATTTCCCTCACCTCGCTGTTTCCCTTTCCAAACTGGAACTTTGTATCCATTAAACAATAACTCCCTATTTACCCTTACCCTGAGCCCCTCTCAACCACTCTTCAACTTTCTGTCCATGTGAATTTGATTACTCTAGGTACCTCATATGAGTGGAATCATACAGTGTTTCCCTTTTTGTTTCTAACGGGTTGTTTCACTTAATGTTTAATCCATGTTGTAGCATGTGTCAAAACTTCCTTTCTAAGAATTTCCTTTTAATATCCATGTGTGTGTCTGTCATATTTTGTTTATCCATTCATCTGTTGATGGACACTTGGGTTGTTTCCATGTTTTTAGCTATTACGAATACTGCTATAAATATAAGTGTACAGGGCACCTAGGTGGCTCTATAAATATAAGTGTACAGGGCACCTAGGTGGCTCAGTCGGTTAAGTGTCTGACTCTTGATTTCAGTTCACATCATGATCTCAAGGTTGTGAGATTGAGCCCTGCCTCACACTCCATACTGGGCATGGAGCCTGCTTAAGATTCTGTCTCTTCCCCCTCTCTCTGTCCCTCCCCTACTCGTGCTTGTGCGTGCACATATGCTTTCTCTCTCAACAAAACAAAACGTAAGTGTACAAATATCTGTCTGAGTCCCTGCTTCCAATTCTTTTAGGATATTCCCAGAAGTGGAATTGGTAGATTACATGATAATTCTATTTTTAATTTTTTGAGCAACCACTATACTGTTCTCTATAGTGGCTGCACCATTGTACATTCTGAGCACTGCCCAACAGTTGAATGATGATTTTGATCATTATGATGGAAGTCTGGTAAATTTTTTGCTTGGAATCACTTAGGAGTCTTGTTCTTAAAAGCCTGACCATTTTTTCCAGTAGATACCTTGAAGTTGGTGATTGTGAGTAAACTTCCCTGGTACTCAGAAGTAGGCCCTTTCATATTTAGATGCAGGTCATCTATTTTTGAAGTTTTCTTGAGCTATAGCTTAAAAAAACTTTTTTTTCATGTTTTATTTATTTTTGAGACAGAGAGACTGAGTGTGAGCAGGGGAGGGGCAGACAGAGAAGGAGACACAGAATCCCAAGCAGGCTCCAGGCTCTGAGCTGTCAGCACAGAGCCGGCCGCAGGACTCGAACCCACCAACCATGAGATCGTGACTTGAGCTGAAGTCAGATGCTTAAGTGACTGAGCCACCCAGGTGCCCTTTGGACTATAGTTTTAAGTATTCTCTTTCCTTTTTTTGTTTGTATGTTTTTGTTTTCTTCTTCAGGAACTACAATTATATGGGTGATAATCCTTTTTTTGTCTGTTTTCCATTTCAACCACTTTCTCTCCGACCCATTCTTTATTTCATTTTTATTCTCTTAAGTGGTTTTCCTGCTACACTTAAGTGCCCATCCTGTTTTCATTTCAATCTATTCTTCTTCAGTATCTTGTAACTTAGTTTCATTTCTTTCTGAAGTTCAATCAACTTTCATTTTGTTTGTTTCTTTTCTTTTTGGCCCATTTTTGTTTTTAGCTTTCAAATTTTGCTTCCAGTTTTGTTGAAGTATAACTGACATATAACATTGCATTAGTTTAAGGTGTGCAACATATTGATTTGATACATGTATATATTGGGAAATGTATCACAATAAGTTTAATTCTATCCATTTTCATAACATAGGTACAAATTTGAATTTTTGATTCAAGATGATTTCTCATATGCCCAAATGTTTGAGGATCTTGAACTCAGCTTAGAGTGTTTTATTACAGCTATTTCTGTGTCACTTGTTTTTGGTAGAATTTTCTTTAGCTGAACTTTGGATTCTCATTTTCTGTTTTGGTTTTCTATACAGGAGAACTACTCATCTGCATTTCTGTAGACAGAAATCTAGTAAATAAGATCTAGTGTGTTTCTAATTTTCTAGTTCAGGAAAACTCTTCTGTCTGTGTAGCTAGTATGGTTTCTTTACTGGATTGCAGGAGGAGGAGATATTGTGTCTTCTTCCTCCTCCTCCTCTTCTTTTCCTTCTCCTTCTCCTCCTCCTCCTCCTTCTTCTCCTTCTCCTCCTCCTCCTCCTCCTCCTTCTTCTTCCTCTTCCTCTTTCTCTTCTGTTTTGCAAGACCCTGTATCCCCCCCCCCCCTTGCTTATTTTTCCCTTTATCTTGACATTGCCGAGAGGTGCCTTTTCCTTGCTTGTGATCCCCCTTTCCCCTGGAGCTGTACCTTCCCGAGACTTCTGTGCTCCGTCTGCCTACCCTTTTTAAGTCCTTTCCCTTTTATCAGTATTTTCTCATATATGGTAGCTTTTCTTTTTGGGCGGTCGTTTCCTCTCAACTAAGTCCACACAGTGCCTCTTTTCTCTCTTTCATGTAGTTTCCCTCTTAGCTCCTCTTCTGCTCCCCGTTGGCTCTGTGTAGGGAGTATAAGAGATAGCTCACTGGTTTAGTGTTTTATGCCTTATTTATTTTTATTACAAGTAATTTGAAGTTAGAATATTCTCTGTCTAGGTATGCTGACAGGATGTATGTTTTGTGTAAATTACCTGTGTTTCAGTAGAAGGTTATCTAAGGTATTTAGCAATCTTTTACTTGATTGGCCTCAAGCTCTGAACTCAGTCTCACCTGTGAACAGTAGCAGACACCTGCACAGCTCATTTGACCTTCCATCCATTGTTATCCACGTTAGCTTTTTGTTGTCTTGCCTTATGTATTCAGCCAACTGTGGGAGGGGCTTGTGTAGATTTGAGGCTCCATCCTTTGTTGCTGCCACTTTTCTAGGATTATGCCATATGGTTTCCAGGAGGTCTGGAAGCCACAGACTCTTGATCTGTTCCCCATGTGCCACATGTACTAGGGAGCGCCCTTAAATGAAAAGACAGTTAAATACAGGTCTTACCCCATGTGCGTCCTTCCTTTCAAGGATCATATCCCTTCTGGTTTCTGACTGCTTCTGGTTGTAGTGTCTTCAAATAGTTGTTTTTTATATTTTGAGTAGGGTTTATAGTTGTTAGTAAGAGGGTTAGTTTGATAGAAGCTGTCCTCAGTATCAGAATCTAATGCTACTCGTTCTTTTTATAAAAAAAAAAAAAAAAAAAAAAAGACATTTTCTTCTGCTTTTCTTAGTTTTTGTTTTTCTCCTACTTTCTGGAGTAGAAGGCAAGTGAAAACAATTAGTTGGTTGTTTTTTTTAAACCCAGTACATTGACACTTCAAAAAACTGGAGTCAAGTATTTCCCCTTTGTGGTTTCTTATTTTGAATATTTATATTTTCTCATTTCCTAAAATAGCTGTGTTTATTTCACTAATTTTTAAGAAGTTAAGATTTCACTTATTATACTTTTTTCTGTTCATTAATTTATGTTCTTGTCTTTATTGAAATATCTAAAGCTATACATTTCCCTCACCTCACTGTTTTAAATAAATCTCACACATCCATAGTGTTTTCATTGTTTTTAGAAATTCTATGGTTTCATTTGTTTTCCCTTTACCTCCTACCTAATGCAACATTCAGTAAACTTTTTCTACTTCCCTATTGCCTTTTCTCTTCTCCCATTTTAGTGGCATTTCTACTTTATCTGGACACATAGGCCTTCTACCATTAGTATATATTTTTCTTCCCCACTCTTACCCACCATTTAGTGCTAGATCTACAATTATGTATATTAAATGCTCACTATCAGGCCTTTACCTGGTTTTCCCTGTCCTGTCCTATTATGTCTAATGTTCATCTTCCAGTAGATTCCTCACAAAGAGCTCATGGCTATAGAATTCCTCAAACTCTTGCATGTGTACAACTGTTTTCCTATAGTCATCTTACTTGAAGAATCCCTTGGATGAATCAAGTGTTACCAAAAGTGTGGAAAGGGGCACACTTATTGTGTAGTCATTGGGATTGTAAATTGGTCGGCCTTTGGAGGGCAATTTGGCAGTGTGAGCATATGTTTGGTATTAAGTCCAGTAATTACACTCCTTTAGCACTCATACAGAAATACTGACATGTTTGCAAAAAGGTATTGCTTTTAAATTTCTAGTGATAAACACTACAGTCTGTCAGTTGACAGAGGAACACTTTGTTAAAGAAAATGTGGTCTGCTGATGGACATAGTATGAGTTATCAATAAGAGTGGAGTAGGGGCGCATGGGTCGCTTAGTCGGTTGAGTGTTTGACTCTTGGTTTCAGCTCAGGTCAGGATCCCGGGGTCTTTGGATTGAGCCCTACATTGGCCTTTGTGCTGAGTGTGGAGTCTGCTTAAGATTCTGTCTTTCTCTCTTCCTCTACCCCTCTCCCCTACTCGTGCTTTCTCTCTCTCTCTCTCTCTCTCTCTCTCTCTCTCTCTCATAAAAAATAAGGGGCACCTGAGTGGCTAAGTCTGTTGAGCTTCCAACTTCAGCTCAGGTCATGATCTTGCAGTTCACAAGTTTGAGCCCCACATCTCTGCTGTCAGCACAGACCCTGCTTTAGATCCTCTGTTCCCATCTCTCTCTGTGCCTCCCCTGCTTGCACATTCTCTCTCTCTTTCTCTCAAAAATAAACAAACATTTTAATAAAGTAATAATAATCAAAGAATTGAGTTAGGTCTGTGAGTACTGGTGTACACATAACCCCAAAATATTAAATGCACATAAGTCAAAGAATTATACAGATGGTTTTTATTTATAGGAAAGTAACATTATTTGCACGTGTACCCAAATATGAATGAAAATGAAGAGATAAGATTATAAATCAAAGAGTACTCATGAAATAGTTAACAGCAGTTACCTGTTAGCAGGTGGGCCTGGGGCAGAGTCCAGAAAGAGAACTGAACTTTTTCCTTTATAATCTTCAGACTACTCTGGATTCTTTCTAACACTAACAGATTTTAATTGCCTGTATAATTAAATAGAATGAAGTTAAACGACAAAAATACATTTGTTGAAAAATGTCTTCTGACTTTCCTTATGAGTGATTTGCAGTTTTATTTTACTTCTTTCCTGACCACTTCATCCAAGTCATAATATTTATTAGTTTAATTTGAGTTGTCATACTTGATTCTTTTAGAATTGATACTTCATTCTTACCAGTTTCTGTCCCCAGGTATTGCTTTCAATTTTGCTAATTTTGTTCTCAATACAGTGTTGTGTTTTTTTCTGTCCTGGCTATCCAATGAAAAATCGTATACTTTTTGCTTTTTTAATGAGAAAGCGCAAAAATAAAGGAGACAGTAGCATAATTACCATCCTTATGTACATCATCTTGATTTAACACTTCTTAATGCTTTACCATATTGCATAAGCTTTTTTGGTGGTGTTTAAGAATTTTAAAATAACTCTTTATTAACAGAAGACTTTCAAACATGTTCAAAAGAAGCAAGAGTATTATAATAAAGCCTCAGCTTTAACAGCCATCACCATGTTGCAATCTTTGTTTCTTGTTTTTGTCTCATTTTTTTCTAAAATGTTTTTAATCATTTTCATCCATAAATACTTTAATATGTATTTCTTTGGAAGAACAACCAGAATACCATGTTCACAACTCTTCAAATTCATAATACTGCATTTAACATCACCTACTGCCAAATAAATGGCTTCAGAAATTTCCTTTTACGTTTAATTTGTTTTGATCAGGAGAGTTTGGAACTGACCCTGCTGAAGGCTTGGCTCCCTGGACCTTTTTCCAGGGCCCTGATAGGGAATCAGACTGTTAAATTCCCCGTCATGCAACACTTCCCCCTTCCCCCAAGTGAGGCCCTGCCTCACTGATGGGGAGAGTATTTCCACCTGACACCCTTTCATTTCTGTTTTCCTTACCCAGATCTGCCTTCTGAGATATCATCCTTCTTTAGGGATACCAGGAAAAATGGCCACAGGGTCCCGGAAAGCCAGGGTAATGGTGAGTGTTTTCTGTATTTCCATACTGGCTGTTTCAGGATGGACACATTCTCTTATCCTGACTGCCTTGATGATACCTGGCAGAATCTAGCATTAGTCCTGGAGGTATGACTTACCTTACCTGAAACCTGTTCGACCCATGACTTAAGTCATTCACCAAGTGGCTAACTCTGAACAACACACAGTTCTATAGGACAGGATAGAGTCTGTATTCCTTTCTTCAGCTTTAAAACTTTTACAAGCTGAGAGTGACATCAGGGAAAATGATGAGATAGGAAGCACCCAGAATCTGTCTAATGTAATATTTTGGAACTCTGGAGTCTAGTTGAATGCTTGCAGCTTCCAAAGGAATGCTTGGAACAGTCAGTTTCAGCTCTTAGTGCAGTAACCATCGCCCACCCCCATCCCCATGGCAGAAATGCATGCATGTGTACCTGGAGCAGTTTGACAGCTTGTGGAAGCCAGGGTGGACAGTAAGGACCTTGTCCTCCAAATATCGAGGACCTGTGCTCTGATTGCTGCTTCTGATTACAGAAATGGGCACCATTGTTACAACTCCTTCTGACTGAAGTAGGGGATTTAAAGAACTAGATCCTGGCATGGTTTTTTTTCCCCTTTATTTTTTCCCTTTTTCCCCTTTTGGGAGCCAGACATTTTAAGACTAGAACATCCAAAAGAACTGCACATACAGGTTATTTAGAAAGTTACCATGCATGCCTATGGAAAAGCACAGGATCAGAAAAGCATAAGAAAGACCTGAGGAAACCCTAAGTTTACACCTTAGGCTGAATCTCAGTGCAGATGGCATACAGCAGTTTTAAAATCCAGAAAATACTGAAGAATCTGAGTTCTAAAGCGGCCATATTAAAAGATTCAGATATCCAGTTTTACACACACGCAAAATCATGAGGCATACAAAGAAACAGGACAGTACAGTCCATTCAAAGGAAAAAAATAAATCAATAGAAACTCCCTGATAAAGGCCAGATGGTGGACTTACTAGACAAAGACTTTAAAAGAGCTGTCTTAAAGATTCTCTGGGCTAAAGGAAGATGTGGAAAAGTCAAGAGAATTATGTTGGGACAAAATGGAAATATCAGTAAAGAGAAAACTTAAAAAGGAACTAAGAAGCTCAACAAATTCCAGGTAGGATAAGCTATCAAAGAGACCCACACCACAATACAGTTTAATCAAACCCTTGAAAGCCAAAGGCAACAGAGAATCTTGAAAGCAGCAAGAGAGAAGCAGTGTGTCACATACAAACTGTCCTCTAAAATCAGCAGATTTCTAATCAGTAACTTTCGAAGCCAGAAGACAATGGGTTGATATATTCAGTTCTGAAAGAAAGAAAAAAAAAACCTGTCAACCAGGAATTCTATATCCAGCAAAACTGTCCTTCAAAAGTAAGGGAGAAGTCATTCCCAGAAAAATAAGAGGTGATACAGTTTTCAGCCACTAGACTTGCCTTGCAAGCAATGCTAATGGGAGTCTTTCAGGTTGCAGTATGAGGATACTAGACAGTTACTTGATGCTATATGAAGAAATAGTTCTACAGTAAAAATAAATAAATCTGCACTTATATAAGCTAGTGTTATTGTCACTTTGGTTTACTACACTTTTTCTTTTCTGCGTGATTTAAGAGACTAATGCCTTAGCAAAAAAACACAATTGTGAGTCTATATTTTTGAATACATGATGCATACAGGTGTAATTTTATGACTTTAATAACGACAGGAGGTGAAGATGGAGCTATATGAGAGAAGAATTGTGTATTGAAGTTAAACTGATATCAATTCAGATTAGGGTCTTACAACTTTAGGATGTTAAATTTAATCACTGTGATAACTATAATGAAAATAGATACAGAATGTACACTAAAGGAAATAAGAGGGGAATTTAATGTACTAAAATCAACTAAATAACAAGACAGTAATACAGGAAATGATGTTCAGAAAAGCTACAACTCATGTGAAAACAAATAGCAAAATGGCAGAAGTCCCTTCTTATCAGAAGTTACATAGTATGTAAACGTATTAAACCCTCCAGTCAAAACACAGGATTTTGCACAATGTATAACAATAGTAAAACTATGATCCAACTATACACTGTCTATAAGAGACTCACTTTAGATTCAAAGACACAAATACATTGAAAGCAAAAGGATAGCAAATGATACTCCATGCAAATAATGACCAAGAGAGAATAGAGGTGTCTATACCAGTATGAGAAAAATAGATTTTCAGCCAAACAAGATTACAAAGGTAAGACATTATACATTAATAAAAAGTTCAGTGCAGTAAGTGGATATAAAAATTCTGCATACTTACCTACCTAATAACAGACCCTCAAAATACATGAAGCAAAAGTTGATAGAATTAAAAGGTGATATCAACAGTTCTACAGCAATAGTTGGAGGCTTCAATACCCCACCCTCAACAATGGATAGAGCAACCAGACAGGAGTAAGGAAACAGAGGACTTGAAGAACACAATAAACTAACCAGAACTAACAGACCTATACAGAACACCCTGCTTGACAACAAAGTACCCCTGGGACATTCTCCAGGATAGACCATATGTTACACAACAAATTAAGTCTCAGTAGATTTATTTAAAACATATGTGTATCTTCTCTCGCAGTGGGATGAAGTTAGGAACCAATAACAGAAGGAAAATGGACAGTTCGCATATTTGTGGAAATTAAACAACACACTCATGAACAACCAGTGGACCAAAGAAGAAATCACAGTGGAAATTAGAAAATACTTATAAACACAGGCGTCTGGGTGACTTAGTCAGTTGAGCGTCCAACTCTTGATTTCAGCCGAGGTCCTGATCTCATGGCTCATGGGATTGAGGCCTGTGTGGGGCTCTGTGCTGGCAGCATGGATCCTGCTTGGGATTCTCTCTCTCCCTCTCTCAAAAGAAATAAACATTAAAAATTATTTATAAACAAATAAAAACAAAATACAGCATACCAAAACTTATGGGATACAGCAAAAGAAGTGCTACGAGGGAAATTTATAGCTACAATATGTATATTGAAAAGGAAAAACATTGTCAGGAAACAATGTAGTTTTACAACCTAAGAGTCTAGAAAAAGAACAAACTAAACCCAAGGTAGCAGATGGAAAGAAATAATAAAGATAAGAACAGAGTTAAATATAGAAAATCAATAAAACAAAAAAATTGGTTCTTCAAAAAGTTTACCAAAACTGAAAACTTTTAGCTAGCTCGATTGAGAAAACAAATGGGCTCAGATTGCTAAAATCAGAAACAAAAGTGGGGCATTACTACTGATTCTGTGGAAATGAGGATTATGCGAGACTGTTATGAACTATTGTACCCCAACAAACTGGATCGCCTAGATAAAATGGACAGCTTCTTAGAAACAGAATAACTTCAGGACAGAATCATTAAGAAATAAAATTCCTTAATAGAATAGTAAGGGGATTGAATCAGTAATCAAAAGCTCCCAACAAAGAACAGCCCTGGACATGATGCCTTCACAGGTGAATTCTACCATACATTTAAAGAAAAACAATTCTCAAACATTTCCCCCCAAAAACAAAGAAGGAACACTACCTAGCTAATTCTGTGAGCACCACCGTGGTACCAAAGCCAGAAAAAGACAATAAAGGAAACTACAGGCCAACAATCCCTTATGAATACTGGTGCAAAAATTCTCAACATAATTCTAGCAAACCAAATTCAGCATATTAAAAGAATTATATGCTTTTCTATGTTAGTAAAAGGATTCTATGTTGCTGTATAGAATTAGACACCATATTAAAAGAATTCCACTGACCAAGTGGGATTTAGTCCTAGAATGCTAGGATGCTTCAACATATAAACATCAGCAAATATACCACATTAACAGATGAAAGGCAAAAACCTCAAGATCATCTCAACTGATGCAGAAAGTATTTGACAAAATCCAGCACTCTTGTATGATTAAAATACTCAATAAACTAGGAATAGAAGGAAACTACCTGAACATAATAAAGGCCATATGTGGAAAACTCACAGCTAACATACTCCATGGTGGAAGCTTTTTTCTGTAAGATTAAATATGACAAATAAGCTCACTTCTGCCACTTCTGTTGAACACAGTATTGGAAGTTCTAGCCAGAGTAAGTAGGCAAGAAAAGTTGAAAGGAAGGAAGGAAGGAAGGAAGGAAGGAAGGAAGGAAGGAAGGAAGGAAGAAAGAAAGAGAAAGAAAGAAAGAAAGAAAGAAAGAAAGAAAGAAAGAAAGAAATCTAAATCAGAAAGGAAGTAAAATTATCTGTTTGCAAATGACACACAAAAATCTGTTAGAACTAATACACAAATTCAACAAAATAGCAGGAAACAAAATTAACACACAAAAATCAGCTGCATTTCTACACACTAACAATGAACAATCCAAAAAGGGAATTAAGAAAAACTTAATAGCATCAAAAAGAATAAAATACTTAAAAATTAGCTTAATCAAGGAGGTGAAAGATTTGTACATTGAAAGGTACAAAACCTTGCTGAAATAATTAAAGAAATGGAAAGACACCAAGTTAATGAATGGAAATTTTAATATTGCTAAGATGACAATAGGACCCAAGTTGATTCAGTGCAATCGCTACCAAAATCCCAATGACTTTTTTTTCCCCAGAAACAGAAACGTTCATCTTAAAATTCATATGAAATTTCAAGGGACTCTGAATAGCCAAAACAGTCTTGAAAAGGAACAAACAAACATGCAGGGCTTACACTTCTTGATTTCAAAGTTTACTACAAAGCTGCAGTCATCCAAGCTGTGTGGTACTGTGATAAAAACAGAATTATGGACTAATGGAATAGAACAGAGAGCCCAGAAATAAACCTTATGTATATGGTCAAATGATTTTGGACAAGAGTACCAAGACCATTCAATGTGGAAAGGACAATCTTATTTAATAAATATTGCTGGGGAAACAGTATACCTACACGCAAAAGAATATAGTTGGACCATTACCTCACACCATATACAAAGATGAACTCAAAATGGATCAAAGACCTAAAAGATAGGAACTAAAACTATGAAACTCTTTGGAAAAAAACAAGGGAAAAGCTTCATGAAACTGGATTTAGTGATGATTTCTTGGACATTACACAAAAAATCCGGGCAACAAAAGAAATAAAACAGATAAGTTGATCATCAAAATTTAAAATTTCTGTGCAAATATATTTGCAAATCACTTATAAGTGATTAATATTCAGAATATATAAAGAACTTCAACCCAACAACAATGAAAATACAAACACCCCAATTCAAGCATGGACCAAGAACTTGAAGATATTTTGCAAAGAAGTTATACAAATGGCAAATAAGCACATGCAAAGATGCTTATCATCACCAGTCGTTTGGGAGATGCAAATTAAGTCCACAATGAGATACCACTTTGCACCCATTAGATGGCTGTCATCAAAAAAAAGCAACAAGTGTTGGTGAGGATGTGGAGAAATTAAAACACGTCTGCATTGCCGGGTAGGGATGTAAAATGATGTAGTTGCTGTGGAAAACTGGTTCCTGAAAAAAGTGAACATGACATTACCATTTGCTCTTGTAATTTCACTTCTGGGTACATACCCCGGGGAATTGAAAGCAGGTCATTAGATACCAATTTGCAAGGTAGTATTATTGATAGTGGTTAAAAAGTGAATACAAACCAAATGTCCATCAGTAGATGAACAGTATTTACATAAAATTGAGTATTTTTTTAGCCTTGAAAAGGGAGGAAATTCTGAGTTTGTGCTTCCGCATGAATGAACCTTGAAATTAGCCAGACACAAAAGGACAAATATTGTGTGATTCCACTTATTTGCAGTGTGGAGAATAACCACATACATAGAGATAGGAACTAAAATGGTGGTTACCAGGGTTTGAGAGGAGGAGGGAGTTATTCTTTCATGGTGACAGTTTCAGCATGGGATGATGATCAAGTTCTAGAGACGGAGAGTGGTGATGGTTGTACACTTAATGCTACTGAAATGTACATTTAACATGGTAGCTATAGTAAAATATTTTATGTATATTTTATGTATGTTTGTTATGTATATTTTACATATGTATGTATGTATATTTTATGTATGTATGTTATGTATATTTTACAATAAAAATGAAAAATTCTACAGACTGCTACACTCCACCTATTCTGTATTCTACCTTTTATTCCTCCCGGGTTGTCTTCCCTATCCACGTTGTGGCTTCCTTCCTTCCTTTGCTCACAGTGTCTTCTTCTCTGCTCCCCATATGCTTCATCTGGAATACGTAGCACTTCCCTCTCCTCTTGACTCCTACCCATCCTTTAAGATAAGTTCCTGGGGCTGCCTCAGGATACCTTTCCTGATATCTGTGTCCTCCATTTTTAAATAGTGTTAAGGAGATGAGTAAAACTGGGCAGGGGAATGAGAACAAATGTAGAGATGAATTTGTAGGTTGAGTGTCCAAGAAGGTCCACCCGGAGCATCCACAGTGTGGGGCTGTGAATTTAATGTAGTATTGTCTACATTTCACTTGTTGACCTCAGAAGTGAACCCCAAACCCAGGTAGTACATTCAACCCCATGCACTTCACCAGTACCCACTTGTGCCTCTCAGATCCAAGGAAGCCAAGAGACCGTGGGATTTAGGGAAAGGACTGAGTTACAGTTTAGCCTGTGCCACTATTGAATTGTATAAACTTTAGTCATTCAGATGCGTCAATACTAACGTGATTGGTAATATTATTTAATCATTTAAATTCTGAAAAAGTCTGTTATGCTTTACTTTCATTTAATTTTTATACGTTATTTCCTCTTCTTTCTGCCTCGATTAAAAGCTCTTAAAAGTTAGGGACCCTTTTTGCACATATTCTCCAAACAGCCCACCCAAGATCTTGAACGTAGTAGACTCTCAAGTGTTGTTGGCTGGATAGCAACAGAGGTTTAACACGTGGCATCAGGGTCACAATCAAAGGCAGGATCTTAACAGCTCACCTGCCTCCCACAGGGCAACCCTCTGCCTTCCCCTCACCCTGAGTCATGGGCAAGGCTGGCTCCTCAGTGAGCAGGACTGTGTTTTCTGTTACAGGCACACATGGCATTCAGAGATGTGGCTGTGGATTTCAGCCAGGAGGAGTGGATGCTGCTGAGCCCTGCTCAGAGATCCCTGTACAGGGAGGTGATGCTGGAAAACTACAGCAACCTGGTCTCACTGGGTAAGCCCTGGAATCTCTGAGGACTCATCTTCTTGCTGCTGGGCATTTTAGGCTATGCTTGAAGTAGCCATCTCGCTTTCTGAGTTGGCCCTTGAACCCATTAACCTACAGCCACCTTGTTTTCTTTTCCTGTGAACAGGAATTCCGGTTTCTAAACCAAAACTTATCACACAGCTGGAGCAAGGGAAGGAAACCTGGAGAGAGGAGAGAAAATGCTCACCAGCCACCTGTCCAGGTGAGTGGGGAAGACTGGGCAAATGGAGCACAGGGCTTCAGGTGGCTCAGGGGGTGGGAGAAAGGAGGCATCACTCAGGTGCTGGAGAGGGCAGCCGTTCTCCTGACTCCTGAACGTTGTTTGCATTGCCGGGCGAGGCCTCCCTTCCAGACCTTCATCCTCGCCCGAGTGCAGGGCTGTGTCTTCCTCTTCTTCTTGTAAGGACACATTGGATCAGGCCTCTACCCTTGTGACCCCCTTTAACCTTAATTACCTCTTGAAAGGCCCCATTTCCAGGGCACTTGGGTGGCACAGTCGGTTAAGCGTCCAACTCTTGACTTCAGCTCAGGTCATGACCTCACAATTTGTGAGTTCGAGCCCCACGTCGGGCTCTGTGCTGATGGTGTGGAGCCTGCTTGGGGTTCTGTCTCTCCTCTCTGCCCCTCCCCCACTTGTGCACTCTCACACGCATTCTCTCTTTCTCTCAAAATAAATAAATAAACTTTTAAAAAACTTTTAGAAAAAACTAAGTAACAGGCCCCATTTCCAAATACAGTAACATTCTGTATAGGATAGAATACTGGGATATAAATGTATATACAGTTGGTTTTTAAAGTTCGGTTCATTGATCAAGGAAAATTGTGTTCAGGTTGGTCTAGTACAATCAATACCTGGTTTCTCAAATTGTTTGGTTATTTGTTGCATTCAGATGACTAGAACCAGCTTTGATGAAACGATTACAGTCAATGTTAACATCTTGTATACGTGAGGTGCTAGAAGAAGAAATTTATATTGATGTCTGGGAAAATTTTAATTTAGATTAATTTTGAAAATTAACAGGGCTTCAACTGGTCAGGGGCACCAGGAGGGAACATCTTTAAGTCAGTGAGGGACTAGACTGTGTTCGTGTTGTCCATTGCTGAAAACCTTGTAGAAATTCTGGCACAAAGTCATCCTCTAATAAATTTTTGTTAGTGAGTGGGGGACCTCCAGGCATCTCACGCACAATTCTTGAACCGTTTTTATGCTGCTTCCTATACTAGGGGCTCTCCAACCTGAATGACCACTCTTTCCATCTGTCCCTTTGTCCTCATGGGGAAATAGGGAAAGACATGACATTTACATATGGGTCCTCTGGTTAGATCTCTCTCAGAGAAAATACTTGTGGACACAGTTTATGTCATGTGGGTGGTTGTTAGAAGGTAATTGTAATAGCAGGGAAAGACTGTTACCTATTGGCCCCATTTAAAGAGCTGAGGGATGCCTGGCTGGCTTGGTCAGAGGAACACATGACTCTTGATCTCAGGGTTGTGAGTTCAAGCCCCATGTTGGGTGTGGAGATTACCAAAAAAAATAAACTTAAAAAGAAAAAATTTTTTATTTATTTATGTTAATTTTTTTTTTTTAACCTTTATTCATTTTTGAGAGACAGAGACAGAGCATGAGCCGGGAAGGGGCAGAGAGAGAGGGAGACACAGAATCCGAAGCAGGCTCCAGGCTCCAAGCTGTCAGCACAGAGCCCAACGTGGGGCTCGAACTCATGAGCTGCGAGATCACGACCCGAGCCAAAGTCAGACGCTCAACCGACTGAGCCACCCAGGTGCCCCAAAAAGAAAAAAATTTTTAATAAAAAATTAAAGAGCCAAAACCACCTGTGCTATTTTATAGCTGGCCACATAGAAGAGGCTGAGTAGCAGGTTTTCTTTTGTTTTTTGTTTTTTTGTTTTTTGTTTTTTGCTTTTTGAGAGAGAGCACACATGCAAGAGAAGGGGAGGGGCAGAGAGAGAGGGAGACAGAGGATCCAAAGCAGGCTCTGTGCTGACAGCAGAGAGCCCGATGTAGGGCTTGAACTCATGAACCGTGAGATCATGACCAGAGCCGAAGTCAGACACTTAACTGATTGAGCCATCCAGGCACCCCAGGATGTGGGTTTTCTGAGCCTGGAAAAGTAGGTGATTTAAAGGAAGTCTTGACCAGGTAGCACTCAAGTTGTAAGCATTTTGAAGAACAGGGAATCAAGTCTCCCGTCAGACTAGGCAGAATTGCTCTGGCTGCCCCACTGAGTCTCAATTCTGACTCCAACTTCTCTCTCTGCAGCAGAACCAAAGCCGGAACTCCACCTGTGTCCTTTCTGCCCTTCGGATTTTTCCAGTCAGAAATTCCACATGCAACACATGCTGTGTAACCATCCCCCCTGGGTCTTTACATGCTTGTGTGCAGAAACCCCTGTTGAGCCAGGGGACCCCTGCCCAGGGGACCAGAAGCAGCAGCAACCAGCCTCTGATCGAGATTCCTGGAGTGATAAAGCGGAAGGCCAAGAGAGAGAAGGCCCCAAGCCTCTGTTTGGCAAGACAAAGAAAAGGACTTCGGGAACGTTCTCCAGGGCACCCCAGAGGCAGCCAGTGAGCTCTAGGAGCGGCATCAAAGGGGTGGAAATCAAGTCCAGCCCCGCTCCAGCGGGGAGCCCTGAGGAAGCGGACAGACTGTTGAAGAGGATAGAAGTCTTGGGATTTGGGACGGTCAACTGTAGAGAGTGTGGACTGGGCTTCAGCAAGATGACAAACCTGCTCAGTCACCAGAGGATTCACTCCGGGGAGAAGCCGTACGTGTGTGGGGTGTGTGAGAAGGGCTTCAGTCTGAAGAAGAGCCTTGCCAGACACCAGAAGGCCCACTCAGGGGAGAAACCTATTGTGTGCAGGGAGTGTGGCCGAGGATTTAACCGGAAGTCAACACTTATCATACACGAGAGGACTCACTCAGGCGAAAAGCCTTATATGTGCAGTGAGTGCGGGCGAGGCTTCAGTCAGAAGTCAAACCTCATCATACACCGGAGGACACACTCAGGGGAGAAGCCCTATGTGTGCCGGGAGTGTGGGAAAGGCTTTAGCCAGAAGTCTGCTGTCGTGAGACACCAGAGGACACACTTAGAGGAGAAGACCATTGTGTGTAGTGATTGTGGGCTGGGCTTCAGTGACCGGTCGAACCTCATCTCCCACCAGAGAACACACTCGGGGGAGAAGCCTTACGCCTGCAAGGAGTGCGGGCGCTGCTTTAGGCAGAGGACGACCCTTGTCAACCACCAGAGGACACACTCCAAAGAGAAGCCTTACGTGTGTGGAGTGTGTGGACACAGCTTTAGCCAGAATTCAACCCTCATCTCACACAGACGGACACACACCGGGGAGAAGCCCTATGTGTGCGGGGTGTGTGGGCGCGGCTTTAGTCTGAAGTCACACCTCAACAGACACCAGAACATACACTCAGGGGATAAACCCATCGTGTGCAAGGATTGTGGGCGAGGCTTCAGCCAGCAGTCAAATCTCATCAGACACCAGAGGACACACTCAGGGGAAAAGCCCATGGTGTGTGAGGAGTGCGGGCGAGGCTTCAGCCAGAAGTCAAACCTCGTTGCACACCAGAGGACACACTCAGGGGAAAAGCCGTATGTGTGCAGGGAGTGTGGGCGAGGCTTCAGTCACCAGGCAGGTCTCATCAGGCACAAGAGGAAACACTCGAGGGAGAAGCCGTACATGTGCAGGCAGTGTGGACTAGGCTTTAGCAACAAGTCAGCTTTAATCACACATAAACGGGTACATTCAGAAGAGAAGCCTTGCGTGTGCAGAGAGTGTGGCCAGGGCTTTATCCAGAAGTCACGCCTCGTCTTACATCAGATGACACACCAGGGGGAGAAGCCTTATGTGTGCAAGATGTGCGGCCAAGGCTTCAGCCAGAAGTCCCACCTCAGCAGACACAGGAGGACGAAATCTGTCCACTACAAACTGCCACTCACGCCCGACTCTGAGGCCTGTTCCGGACAGTCTCCCGACCTCTTACACTCTCTTTGAAAGTGCAGATGGTGAGGAGGACTAAGTAATCAAGATTGTTACACTTCCTTGAATTGAAGTAGAGAAATGCGTTCCGTAAGCGGTCAAAGGACATTTGACTCAGTTCACTTTCTCCACACTAAGTCTTCATGTTTTGTGGCCTTTTGTTCTAATAAACATTGCTTCTTTACAAATATGTGACCTTGACTGTGCACCTCATTCACTCATCTGTAAAGATAGGGAATAAGGAGTGGTGCAGATACCTTGGACTCCGAAGTCCACTCATTTTTTTGTTTTTTGTTTTTTGTTTTTTTAATTTACATCCAAGTTAGTTAGCATATAGTGCAACAGTGATTTCAGGAGTAGATTCCTTAGGGCCCCTTACCCATTTAGCCCATTCCCCACTCCCTCCAGTAACCCTCTGTTAGTTCTCCGTATTTATGAGTCTTTCATGTTTCATCCCCCTCCCTGGTTTTATATTCTTTTTGCTTCCCTTCCCTTACCTTCATCTGTTTTGTATCTTAAAGTCCTCATATGAGTGAAGCCATATGATATTTGTCTTTCTCTGACTAATTTCACGTAGCATAATACCCTCCAGTTCCATCCACGTAGTTGCAAATGGCAAGATTTCATTCTCTTTGATTGCCGAGTAATACTCCATTGTATATATATACCACATCTTCTTTATCCATTCATCCATCGATGGACATTTGGGCTCTTTCCATACTTTGGCTATTGTTGATAGTGCTGCTATAAACATTGGGGTGCATGTGTCCCTACAACACAGCATTCCTGTATCCCTTGGATAAATCAGTAGTGCAATTTCTGGGTTGTAGGGTAGTTCTATTTTTAATTTTTCAGAAACTTCCACACTTTTTCCAGAGTGGCTGCACCATCTTGCATTCCCATCAGCAATGCAAAAGAGATCCTCTTTCTCCACATCCTCACCAACATCTGTTGTTGCCTGAGTTGTTAATGTTAGCCATTTTGACAGGTGTGAGGTGGTATCTCTTTATGGTTTTGATTTGTAGTTCCCTGATGATGAGAGATGTTGAGCATTTTTCATGTGCCGGTTGGCCATCTGGATGTCTTCTTTGGAGAAGTGTCTATTCATGTCTTTTGCCCATTTCTTCACTGGATTATTTGTTTTTTGGGTGTTGAGTTTGATAAGTTCTTTATAGATTTTGGATACTAACCCTTTATCTGATACGTTGTTTGCGAATATCTTCTCCCATTCTGTCGTTTGCTTTTTAGTTTTGCTGATTGTTTCCTTCACTGTACAGAAGCTTTTTATTTTGATGCGGTCCCAATAGTTCATTTTTGCTTTTGTTTCCCTTGCCTCCAGAGACATGTTGAGTAAGAAGTTGCTGCAGCCAAGGCCAAAGAGGTTTTTGCCTGCTTTCTCCTCGAAGATTTTGATGGCTTCCTGCCTTATGTTTAGGCCTTTCTTCCATTTTGAGTTTATTTTTGTGTCTGGTGTAAGAAAGTGATCCAGGTTTTCTGCATGTTGCTGTCCAGTTTTCCCAGCACCACTTACTGAAGAGACTGTCTTTATTCCATGAGATATTCTTTCCTGCTTTGTCAAAGATTAGTTGGCCATACGTTTGTGGGTTCATTTCTGGGTTCTCTATTCTGTTCCATTGGTCCAAGTGTCTGTTTTTGTACCAGAACCATACTGTCTTGATGATTACAGCTTTGTAGTATAGCTTGAAGTCTGGGATTGTGATGCCTCCTGCTTTGGTTTTCTTTTTCAAGATTGCTTTGGCTATTCAGGATCTTTTCTGGTTCCATACAAATTTTAGGATTGTTTATTCTAGCTCTGTGACGAATGCTGGTGTTATTTTGATAGGGATTGCTCTGAAGTCCACTCTTCCACATGATTTCAATTCCCTGGAAGACATTCAGTGGAATATCTACTGGAAAGTCCAGTCCTTTGTATAGGGAGAAAATCTAGGAAGGGTATTCAGGGATTGCAGGTGAGGGGAATCTTCCAGGTGTCTTCCAAAAAAAGTGGGCTAGCAGTCCACTTTTATTTGCAACTATCCTCTTCCTTTGGTTTCTGTGATAGCTCCCTTTCCTGCTTCTCGCCTCCTAGCTCTCAAATGTCCATTTTATTGCCGTTGCTAAATCAGCCCCTAACCACCTTAAATGCTTTTTCTCAGGCATTATTTAGTCCCTGGTCCTCCCACCATGGAGGCCCTTCAACAGTACAGTGTTGCCAGCACTCCAGGCCCCAGGCCTGGTCTTTCAGCCATGACCAACCAGTTCTCTCATCTCAGAGCCTGGAATCTCCAGTCACATTCCTATCAGACCACTAAGAACATGGATGATCTACAGCCACCCCCAGCCACACCACCTCATCAGCTCGCTCCAATAGTGTAATGACCGTTAACCACACACTCTCTTCAGCCCTCCATCCTAGGCCCAGGCCCTATGCCAGCCAGCCAGGAACTGGTCCAAGGTCCCTTAGCCACACCCTCAGTAGCTCTCCCATCACAAGGTTAAAGATATTCAGGCATATTTGAAGATTCTTAACCATACTTTCACTGTGTTCCAGTCCAAAGTGATTTTGTTCAAAACAAATGACATACACACACACACACACATACACACACATATATATGTAATTTATTGTCAAGTTAGCCAACATATAGTGTGTATACACTGTGCTCTTGGTTTTGGAGGCAGAGTCTCATGATTCATCACTAACATACAACACCCAGTGCTCATCCCAACAAGTGCCCTTCTCGACGCCCATCACCATTTACCCCCTCTGCCCCCCGATCAACCCTCAGTTTGTTCTCTGTTTTTAAGAGTCTCTTATGGTTTGCCTCCCTCTCTGTTTGAAACTGTTTTTTCCCCTTCTCTTCCCCCATGGTCTTCTGTTAAGTTTCTCAAGTTCCATATATGAGTGAAAACATACGATATTCTTTCTCTGACTGACTTATTTCGCTTAGCATAATATCCTCCAGTTCCATCCATGTTGTTACAAATGGCAAGATTTCATTCTTTCTCATTGCCAAGTAGTATTGCATTGTATATATAAACACATCTTTATTCATTCATCACTTGATGAACATTTGGGCTCTTTCCATAATTTGGCTATTGAAAGCGCTCTATAAACATTGGGGTACATGTGCCCCGATGAATCAGCACTCCTGTAGCCTCTGGATAAATTCTTAGTAGCACTATTGTTGGGTCATAGGGTAGTTCTATTTTTAATTTTTTGAGGAACCTCCACACTATAACCTCCACACAATTTGTTTTAGTGTGGAGGTTCCTCAAAAAATTGAAAATAGAACTACCCTATGACCCAACAATAGTGCTACTAGGACTACCTTTACCTTAAAGGTCATCTGAAGGATGCAGCTATAAACCCTTTTTTTTTAAGACTTAAGAAGGATTAGTGTATAGCTCCCAGATTCTCAACTACACAAAATGGTTCCTATGAATTTTAAAGATATCATCCCACAGCACCCTGGCAACCCAAACCAGAGAGAGCCTTCACTTGAAGAGCTTGTAGATGTGGTTTTGTCTAACGTAGTGAAGTTCTGTAAGAAACATGGAAAACCCATGATTTTGTAATAGAAACACCAGACTAGTCTGAAAAGGACAGAGAAAAGTCCCTACTTTTCTGTGGGCAGAAAGGCAGGCTAAGAAATAAATCTACACTGCAAATATAGGCCATTTCTTAGAGAAATGGAAGAATAACTCAGTGTAGACATAAAAGCAATGGAGAATCACTGCCAGGGAGCAGTACTGGACATTAATTAAGGAACTGATGGCATGTGCCCAACTGAATTTCAAAATTTATATGAACTGGTGCCTGCTGTGTATTTGTTATTGCTCTACTTTTTTTTAAAATAGAAGCCTTCATTGTGGTTATTTGATCCCTAAATCAACATTGAGTGTTAGATAACATGTCTTTAGCTCTCGAGTCTTCATATAAAGAATCATCCATACTTTGACATGGTTTAGATAACAAGATTCTGAACCTTGAGCCAATGCATTAATGGGCTAAGAATTTGGGAGTCTTGGGGATGAATGTATGTTTCACATGGGATGGACACGAAGTTTGTTGTCAAGAGGGTGAACTGTAAAAATAGTCTCCCAAGATGGACATCATCAATTCCTTCGTGTGTGTGGTCTATTTACCCTCCACATGGATCTAGATTGGCCTTAGTGATTTGCTTGATCAAGAGAATCTAGAAGTGATATTACAGGACTTCTGATGCTAGTTCAGTTTCAAGCTAGTTCAATCCTTACAGTTTCTACTCTTTGAATCCCACTTCCATGCTGCAAAAACCTCAAAGCCACACTGAGGGGCCTCATGGAGGTGTTCTGGTCAGTAGCCCTAGCTACACTAACCAGCAGCAAACATCAACTGCAGTTACATGATTGAGCCATCATGGAGCCTTCACACTTCAAGGGAGAGCCATTCAGCTGAGCTCAGTCGACCCACACAACTGCGAGGGATGATGATATGAAAATTGTCTTAAGCCCTAAATTTTAGTGTTGTCCTTACATAGTAATAGATAGTTGTAACACCTTTGTAACATAGGGCTGACTTTTCTAACTAGGACTTAAAACCATGAAGCCATAATGAAAATAGATTGAGTTTGGCTACACAGAGGTAAATTCTACAAGACAACTCACACCTTCAGCCAAAACAAAAGACAAACTGGAGGAAAATGCTGAAGTCCATATCATAAAGAGCTACAAAATATCTCTAGAAATGGAGTTTTTATTTTTATTTTTTTAGAGAACCCCCCCTTTTTTTAATATCTATTTTTGAGAGAGAGAGAGAGAGAGTGCACATGCAAGCAGGGCAGGAGCAGAGAGAGAGGGAGACAAAGGATCCAAATCAGGCTCTGCACTGACAGCGGAGAACCCCATGTGGGGCTCAAACTCACGAACCGTGAGATCATGACCTGAACCAAAGTTGGACGCTTAACTGACTGAGCCACCCAGACACCCCAAGAAGTGGAGTTTTTTAAATCAACAATGCAACAAAAAATACTCAAACTGACTGATCAGACTCAGATCACAGTTTAGGAAGTCTTATTTTCATTTGAAAATGTCCTTAATGTTGGTGAAGATACAAATGAAAATCACACAGAGAGATTTACAACTTGTCAGACTGGCAAAAATTACAAAATTTGAAAACATACTCGTAGTCTGTGGAAACAGGTACGGTTACATGTTAGTCTTGGAAATATAAATTGGCACAAGTTTTATAGTGGACAACTTGGTGATATGTACCAAAATTAAAACTTCATATTCCCCTGATGAGTCCATAATCTCAATAGAATTTATCCAATAGCTGTATGTGTTCTTGTGCAAAATCATTTATATAAGTTCTTCAGTGCAGTGGTAACTTCAAATTTTAGTAAAGAAAAAAATGTTCACCAATAGAGGATCTAATTAAAGTCAGCCATGCATAAATAGAACAATATGCTGTATATTGTCAAAGAATGAGAAACATCTCTACGTATTTACATGGGAAGATCTCCAAGATTAATCAGTAGGGGGAGGGTTAAGGAAAACAGTCTAAGAATGCTACAGCCAGTGTTGCTATGTTTTACATTAAAAAGCAATAGAAGAACATATTTTTAGAAAATAAGAACTAAATTGAAAGACTTAAACTTCCCAATTTCAAAGCTTACTAAATCTACAGCAATAATTACTAGAGTTTCTTGAACATAAGCCCTACAGCAAAATTTTCTTCTCAAATAGCCCATGAAATGCAACTTTTCATACAAACTTACTCAAATAGCTTAAGTTTTGCACCTAAACTCACACACTTGGTTTTTCTTCTAAAATGGTCTAGAAAGACATTTTTCATCAAAATTAGAACAATAATTGGGATTTTCTGTCTATAATACACTATGTTCTTGAAAATATAATTTTTCATCCAAATTCATTAAGTCTTATGGGTTTGTGGAAATAATTCTTATCTCAGACTTTTCTAAGATGACCCAAAAGTGACTTTCCATCTAACTGTGCTCAAATTGTTCTATGTTACATTATTTTACAAAATTGCCCAGATACACTTTTTCATCCAAACTCATTCAAAACATTAGTTTTTGAGGGGTAAAAATCCTTCGTCAAATTTTCCTCCCAAATGGGCAAGAAACATGATTTTTTTTAAATCCAATTTCATATAAGTAGTGGAGTTTTGGGAAATAAGTCATATGCTAGGTATTTGTCCCCAGATGCCCTAGAAATATGATGTTTTTCATCCAAGTCTGCTCAAATTTGGGGGCTTATTGAAACTAGGACCTACACCAGATATATATATATATTTTTTTAATATGCAGAAAATGTGACTTCTGATCCAAATTCACTCAAATCTTGGTATCTTTTGGACATAAGTCCTGCGTAAGACTTTTCTTCTAAAAAGCCTGCAAGTGTGATTTTTCAAATTGGCTCAAATATTTTTTTTTGGCATTTTTGAACATAACTCCTATGCCAGATTTTCTTTCAGAGTGTCCTAAAATGGTGATATTTCATCCAAATGTCCTCAAATTGTAAGATGGTTTTTTGGTAAGCCCTGTGACAGACTGTTCTTTGTAAATGGCCATAAAATATTATTTTTTATTTAAATTTATGAGGTTTATTACATATAAGTCCTGTGGCATATTTTCTTTCAAAATGGATCCCCAAACATATTTTTTTAAACCCAAATTCACTACAAAATGCAATTTCTTGGACATAAGTTCTATGCTAGCTTTTTCCTCCAAGAAGTGGGTTCTTTAGATAGAAGTCCCATGCAATCTTTTTCTTCCAACATGGTTCAGAAAGATAGCTTCTCATCTAAATTTTCTCAAAATGTATTTTTGGACATTATGCCATATTTTTCCTCCAAAATGATGCAAAAACAAAATATTTTATCCAAATCTGCTAAATCTTGGGAGATTTTGGACATGAATTATTCACCATAATTTTTCCAAAGAATGGCACAGAAATGCAAGTTTTTAAATCCATATTCAAACTGTAGAATTTTTTTGGACATAAATCTCAAGGCAATTTTTCTTCAAAGTCATCTAGAAATATGATTTTTTAATTCAGATCATCTCTAACTCTAGATTATTTGCATATAAATCCTATGCCAGATTATTCTTTTAAAATGACCTGGAAGTATGATTTCTTTTTTTTAATTTTTTTTTAACGTTTATTTATTTTTGAGACAGAGAGAGACAGAGCATGAACAGGGGAGGGGCAGAGAGAGGGAGACACAGAATCGGAAGCAGGCTCCAGGCTCTGAGCCAGCAGCCCAGAGCCCGACGCGGGGCTCGAACTCACGGACCACAGATCGTGACCTGAGTTGAAGTTGGCCACTTAACCGACTGAGCCACCCAGGCACCCCTGGAAGTATGATTTCTTATTAAAAAAAAAAAAACTTTTTTAACATTTATTTATTTTTGAGAGACAGAGAGAGAGCCTGAGCAGGGGAGGGGCTGAGAGAGAGGGAGACATAGAATCTGAAGCAGGCTCCAGGCTCCAGCACAGAGCCCGACGCGGGGCTCGAACTCACAAATCTCGCGATCCTGACCTGAGCCAAAGCTGGACATTTAACTGACTGAGCCACCCAGGGGTCCCTTTATCAAAATTTTTATAAATCATAAATTTCTGGGGTTGTTACTCTTTGATAATTTTCAAGTCCTAGCATAGTGAATTACTGTTTTGACCGGGATAACTACCAGTGGACGAAAAAAAGCGTAACGCACGTGTTTATACCATATATCCCAATTTTAATCATAATCAGTATCTGAAAATGTCTTTACTAAGAGAGTTAATGTCTCTGAATATGTGAGAGGCTGTACATCTATTCCAATGAGAATCCTTTATATGCTACCTACACATACAGGTTCTTTGGAGGCTAGGTGTTTGTTTTTAATTTTCTAGAGCCTGGTGCTTCTTTTTCTTTTTTTAAATTTATTATTTAAAAAACTATGTTTATTTATTTTTGAGAGAGAGACAGAGTGTGAGTGGGGGAGGGGCAGAGAGAAGGAGACACAGAATCTGAAGCAGGCTCCAGGCTCCGAGCAGTCAGCACAGAGCGCACCCCCCCCACCCCAGGTGGGCCTTGAACTTACAAACAGTGACATCATGACCTGAGCTGAAGTCGGGTGCTTAACTAACTGAGCCACCCAGGCACCCTGGTGTTGTGTCTTGTATTCTCACATTTCTTCAACAGTACTGAACACCCAGTTCATGAAAAGATTCATGTACTAAAAATTTCCCAAGAATGTTTCTGGTTCTGAACATCCTATAATTTTTCTGACCTTTGTTTTTAAGGAAATGATACACTTCTGATTGCTGTTAACAGGATAACACAGTCATACTGGAGCGATGTCACTGAAAATGGCAGAGTAAGGAACTCCAACATTCTTCCTCTCCACAAAAGTAAAGAATAAGTTGGCAGAAACTGTCAGAATCAACTTTTTCAGAACTCTGAAATCTATTTTAAAAAAACAACAATAGCAACCTTACAACAACCAAGGGAATGATAAATGAAGACAGGAGAATTTTTCTGAGAGTGTTGTGGCATTATATGTTACTTGCTGAACATCTCCCACCCCCAGCTCAGCAGCAGCCGTGAAGACAGTAGCCTACATTTTGGGTGCAGGTTGTTACCAGAGGGAGCAATATGGACCCTATTCCCAAGGAACCATGGTTGTGTGTTTTGAGGAGTCTGGTGACTCCCTGAAGGATTGGCTCGAGGGCTTGCCTTTGCTGCATCTGACTTGGACTTTCCCCAGACAGAAGCAGCTTCTCAGATAGCATTTATTGAAAGCATTTAAAGATTAATATATTAGCCTCAGCCACCAGAGGCACAAGATATCAGATAGGGAGAGCAATCGATAGCCAGAAAGTCTGAGAAGGAAGAGGTTAAGGAGACAACTTGGGGGAATGAGTGCTTTAAAAAGCCCACACATATACCAGGAAATCTAGAAGGCCACATGCACTCACAGCCTGGACATATGATCAGAAAAGACTAGAGAAGACCTTAATTTGTCCCCTCTGGCTAACTTTTCAGCTCCACAGGAGAAAGTAAAGGCTAAGGCAGAGTTTTAGACAGACTGGCTAAGCATTAAATAAATATTTCACACAGAGCCAACCTGCAAAACTGGGAGAGTATTTTGTATTTTTGGCTCTCGATGTTTAAGGAAATCGCTATCAAATCATTAGCTGACCACTGAGCTAAGAGAACAGAGACTTCAATGGCTATACATGACAAAGAATACAATCTTTACAAAAACAGTTTAGAAAAGTAACTGAATCAACAACAATCCATAACAAGCAGCAACAACAAACCCTGGGATGGGGCAGAACCTAATTTTTAGAACTGCCACATTATATTATTCAAAATCTCTAGTTTTCAACCAAAAATTATGAGGCATGCCAGAAAAAAAAAACAACAAATTATGAACCATTCACAGGGAAATAAGAAAGTAATGATAACTATCCATGAGGAAGCCTAGACATTGGGCTTACTAGACCAAGACTTAAAAAAAATTTTTTTTAAATGTTTATTTAGTTTTGAGAGATAGAGACACAGAGTGTGAGGGGCGGGGGTAGAGAGAGAGGGAGACACAGAATCTGAAGGAGGCTCCAGGCTCCAAGCTGTCAGCATAGAGCCTGATGTGGGGCTCAAACCCACAACCCACAAGATCATGACGTGAGCTGAAGTTGGTCGCCTGACTGAGCCTCCCAGGTGCCCCACTAGGCCAAGACTTTAAATCGACTGTTTTAAGATAGGTTCAAAGAGGGGTGCCTGGGTGGCTCAGTCGGTTAAGCGTCCAACTTCAGCCCAGGTCACGATCTCACAGTCCGTGAGTTTGAGCCCCGCGTCGGGCTCTGGGCTGATGGCTCAGAGCCTGGAGCCTGCTTCCGATTCTGTGTCTCCCTCTCTCTCTGACCCTCCCCCGTTCATGCTCTGTCTCTGTCTCAAAAGTAAAATAAACGTTAAAAAAAAAAAATTAAAAAAAAAAAAAAAGATAGGTTCAAAGAGTCCAAGGAAACCAGGAAAATGATGTGTCACCAAATAGAGAATATCCATAAAGATTTAGAAATTATAAAACAAAACCTAATAAAAATTCTAGAGGTAAATTTTACATTCAGGGGTAATTGAATAATGCCTGCAGCCATTTAGCCTAAAAGGACAGGGCTTGACTGTCACAGGAAGAGTGATAGCACATTCAACGATGGATAGAACACTTGTTGCAGGTTGGAGGAACCACCCTTATTGGGTCATAGCTAGAAAAACTCCCACCACTGTCTCCAGAAATAGCCTTCATTTTGAGGTGTTTGTGCTTTTGTGTGCAAGGAACCTGACACACAGAATGCATAAAACCTCATGGAAGGCCATTCTGGAACACCATTAGTAAAGCAGTAAGGAGGCATCTGTGGGTTGCTGTGGCAGCTAAGCACCATGGATGCAATTCTTAAGAAGAGACAGTCTCACTGACCAATGACCCAGAGTAACTCAAAGTGGGACTGGCACTGTTAAGGATTTGTTTCCACAAATAATCCTGAGTTTTCAATTTATATCATTGTTGGCATTTTCAATAAGGAGTTTTTACAGAAAATGAAGTTAAAGGGATTGACTAACTTGCCATGAACAGATCTTTCTGTAAGCATAACATACTCCTCTGGGCACCTGGGTGGCTCAGTTGTTAAGCCTCTGACTTCGGTTCAGGTCATGATCTCACCGTTTGTGGGTTTGAGTCCCACATCGGGTGAGCTCAAGCCAGGCTTCAGGTGAGCACGAGCCCCAGGTGAGCCCCACTTCTCTCTTTCTCTCTTTCTGCCCTTTGTGGGATCCTCTCTCTCTCTCTCTCTCTCTCTGTCTCTCTCTCTCTGCCCCTCACTCACTTGTGCCATCTCTCTAAAAAAAAAAAAAAAAAAAAAAAAGCATAACATGCCCCTAACAACAGAGCCTCAAAATAAATAAGGCAAAACTGACAGGATTAAAGGGAGAAATCAGTCATCCAACAATAATTACTGAGACTTCAGTACTCCCTTTTCAATAATGGATAAAACAATTAGCAGATGAGCAAGGAAATTGGAAACTGAACACTGTCATTCAACCAGATTTGACAGACTGGACAGCTCTCTAGAGCACACCACACAGCAAAGCAGAATCCACACTCCTCAAGTCCACGTGAAATGCTCTTCAGACAGAATATATATTAGGTTACAACAAGTCTAGAGAGAGTTCAAAGGTTTGAAACGATACCAAGCAATTTTTCCAGCCACAGTGGAATACAACTGGCAATCAATAACAGAAGGAAGACTGGAAAATTCACAGATGTGTGGGGCTCAAACAGCACACTCCTGTATAATGAATGGGTCAAAGAAGACATCAGAAAGGAAATTAGAAAGTACTTTGAGATGAAATGAAAACACGACACACCAAAATGTATGGGATGCAGTGAAGCCAGTACTCAAAGCAAAATTCATAGTTATAAATATCTACATTTAAAAAGATCTCGGGGTGCCTGGGTGGCTCAGTCGGTTGAGGGTCTAACTGTTGATTTCAGCTCAGGTTATGATCCCAGGGTTGTGGGCTCCAGCTCTGCATTGGGCTCCACACTGAGCATGGCACCTACTGGGGATTCTCTCTCTCTCCCTCTCTCTCTCTCCCCACTCCTCTCTCTTTGTAAAATAAATAAATAAAAAGGTCTCATAACAATAATAAACTTCCACCTTCAGAAACTAGAAAAAGGAAAACAAACTAAACCCAAAGCTAGCAGAGGAAGAAATAATAAGGGTTAGAAAGGAAATAAATGAAATAGGGAATAAAAATAGAATCAATGGACCCTAAATTTGGTTCTATCAACAACACTGATAAACCTTTAGCGAAACTAAGAAGAAAAGAGAGGAGAGAAAATAATATTGGAAATGAAAGTGGGCACATTATTACTGACTTTACAGAAATAAAAATGGGTGTAAGGAAATACTATGAACAATTGTATGCTGTTCAACAAATTAGATAACCCAGATGAAATGGACAAATTCTAGAAAAAGGCGACCTACAGAAATTGACTCAAGAAGAAATGCAAAATCTGAACAGATTTATAACAAGAGATAGAATTAATAATTTTTAAAATGTTTAGTATGGATGGAAGAATCTCAGAAGCATAGAGATGGACAGGGTACTTAGGCCACCTCAAAGCACACAGCTAAGATAATAGTAAGGAAATCAGATTTGCCAGGCAGGATAAGTTCAATTCCTTTACGAACCCAATAGTCCAGAATGGAGGAGTGATAACCTACCTGCCTGCTCCCCATCCTTGCTGCTAGAAGCAAAGCCTGTGAAAGAAACTCCCAGCCCTACTCCAGCATCACCAGGGACAGGAGAAAGTGTCCATACCTACCAATCTTGTTGGTCAGCCACATATTAATACTGACCACCCACAAAAACCACTGAAGAAAATCCACCATATTACATGTAACATGTATAAGTGAGCACAACACCACATCTGGCAGCCAGGCATACATATATTTGATTATGTCCATGAGGTTTAAGAGAATAAAAACTTTCTAGTTGTTCCCTTGGGGAAAACATGGAGGATTATGAGAGTTCTGGGGTGAAATGTCTATACATCATACACATTTACATTTTTCAGTAACTGGGTTCCTGCCTTGTGTGAATAACAAAACTGAGAGAACAAATAGCATAATTTACCATGTATTTTCCGTTAACACTGGCAAGTTTGTATCCACAGGAGATGAGTGTACCAGTTCAAATGCGTGTTTCTTAAATAAATAAGGGGTATCTCCATGAAACATTGGTATGAGCCTTCACTGAGAAAGAAAAATGGACAAATCAGGCAATTAGTCTATCATTAAGGTAAATACCAAATACTGCATCTGCAAAGAAATGGTGGGGGAGGGGTAACTGTTAGAAATGAATGGAGGGACAGGAGGGGTTGGAGAGGTGGGGAAGGGGAAGATGAAGATAAGGGCCAGAACAGAGGGCTGGGGTAAGAGGGGAGGGGAAATTTAGGGGAGGAGGCTGGGAATCAGAGTCTGCAATATTTAGCAAATTCAACGAAGGCAGCTAGGCCCAATCTGAAACATGTTAGACAGGGGTTGCATCCTAATAAAAAGCTTCCCCTCCACCCACAAAAAAGGATGTTTTAACAAATGTGTACAATTCTAGGCTTCCTTTGTCACTGAATGATCAATGTATTTAAGAGCTTTCCCAGCAGTCTGCCCCACCGAGGGGCAACAACAGTCTGGAGCCCCCAGGGCATCATGGATGCCCACCACCTGCAAATTCCCAGTTCCTAGTTGACTGAGCAAGAGGCCTTCAGTAGCAGAAAGGAAAAAGCCAGATTTCTAGTAAATCGGACACATAAAGGGCTCCCTCCTCCAGCCAACCAAACCCATTTAGTGACACTTGGAGTGTCTGTTATGCTGCAGCTCTACTGGCCCAGTCTCAGACCCCCCTCCAGGGCTTGGATAAAGAAGCAAGTGTCTCCAAGGACTTCCCAGCTTCTAGACACCAGGGAATAGCTATGAGCTCTAACAGAGTTAAGGAAGGAAGACCTTCATAACTCGTGTATCTGCTTTCTTTTCTTCTGCATGTCACTGGCTCTGCTTGATCAGTGTTGGGGACACCCACATCCTGCACTCTCACCTTCAGGTTCTACTTGATGTTTTCAGGAAGCTGCACATCTGTCCTTTTGCCTGAGAGTTGCTGGTGTCAGTTTGGAGCACAGGGCCAAGAGTGGAACCCGTCCTAAGTGGAAGGAAACCAGCGATGGATTCTAAGCGGTCACCATAGGGGTCACCTTCGTGTTGACCACTCTGGCAGCGATGACAGTAAAGTGGTTGAGGAACATAAAGCCAGGGTGGGGATCTGGAGGAGGGCAATTTTATCAAAACTGCAAGAGATGACCTTGGCCAAGCCCATGGCTGCAGGAAGAGGAGAAAAGGGAGCCAGGAGACCCAGTCCGCAGGGCTTGGTGCCTGGATGCAAATGGGTGGTGGGGGAAAGGGGGGAGCTGGGGCCAAATGCCAAGGAGGACCCTTGGCCACCTCAAGCGCTCCCAGATGAGATAGGGAATAAGCAACACAGCAAGACCTTGGGACCTGAGCTCACCGTTAGTGAACGGGGCCCTTAGGCTTCTCTAAGAGATACAAATTGACAAGAGGGGGCACCTGGTGGCTCAGTCAGAAAAGCAAGCCGTTCTTATTTCTGGGGTGTGAGTGTGGGCTCCATGTTGGGTACAGAGAGTATTTTAAAATAAAATCTTTAAGGGGCACCTGGGTGGCTCAGTTCGTTGAGTGTCTGAATCTTGATTTTAGCCCAGGTCTGATCCCAGGGTTGTGGGATGAAGCCCTGTCTCTGGCTCTGCACTGTGCATGGAGCCTGGTTGAGATTCTTGCTCTCTCTCTCTTTCTCTCTCCTACCCCCACCCCCCGCCCTCTCCTGCTCGCCCTCTCTCTCTCAAATAAAATTAAAATTAAAAAAAATAATAAAATCTTTAAAAAAAAAAAAGAAAGAAAGAAATTGACAAGAGGCCAAATGAGAGTTTTAGGCAAGGCTTTATTGGGGCTTATGCTCCAGCACAAGGGAGACAGCAGAGGAAAGAATCCTCAGGCTGACTCCCCGAGGAGTAAAGAAATTTAGGTGGGAAAAGGGTGAGGTTTAAGTATGTAGAGGTGGGGTTTTTGTAGAGGTGGGGTTTTTCTTGGCGCTTGTGTACTGAGAGATTATGCTTTCCTACAATGCATGCCTCATTAGCATGTTAAATCTCCCCCTCTGGGTGTGACTTTTAGCATTTCAATGAGGGAAAGTTAACTTGAGGGTACTCCTGGTGGTCACAGTGCATACTCTGAGGTCAGCATCAGAGGTCCACCCTGGTGCAGACTGGTTTGGTCTGGATATCACTAATTTTTTGCACGCTTGCCTTCAGGTTCTGCTTGGTGTTAGCAGGAAGCTGCCCGTCTGTCCTTTTGCGAGTTTCTTTTGAACTGATGTCCTGTTTTCTGCATTCCTGTAAGATATATTGCCCAATAATTTTCTTTTAGGGAGTTTTAACCATACGGTATAGTCGGTTAAAGGTTTGGGGCGGGGCCCCGAGTCCTGACCCTATTCTCTCTCAACCCTAGGGACACAGCGTAGCAAGGTGAGCCTCATTGTAGGTGATTTCTCTCCAGAATTCACCGAGGGCTCTGAATAGTTTGGTTTAACTTTTTTTTTAACTGCAAAACCCTGGAAATGTAACTTTACAGTTTTCCCCATAATAAGTGCAGCCCATTGATAAAGATTCAGTATGTGCATTTGACCCACAGAGGATGCAGTCAGGCAGCAGGTCGAGAATGGAGCTTGCACAGCAGCGTCCCTGTGCCAATGCCTCTAGGCTTCCCCTCTGGCTGAAAACGTCACACCCTTGCTTGCACCTTGCGGCTACCACCTGGGGAGGATAAGAGGAAACAAAACAGTAACAAAACCATACATTTCCGCGGTGCTGTTGGCTCCATTCTGTGGGGCATTGAGAAACGTGGGAATGTGACACTGGACGTGCTACCTTCCAACTAGGTCACCGAAAGGGCACAAACATGAAAACCACCAGGCGCCCCCGGCACACTTCAGCTAAATGTGAAGTCATCGCGCCCTCTTCGGAACTTTGAAAAGTGACATGTAAGAAACACGAGAAGGGGCTTGAGTAAGAAATTTCAGCTCTTGTTAGGTCTCAGAGAGGGGCTTTCCATCCTGAGGTATTATTCCATTTGTGTGCACCCGTGTCCAGGTTTTGTTTTTTTTTTAAGTTTTTTTCTTTTTTAAGTGTATTTATTTTGAGAGAGACAGAGACAGCGCAAGTGGGGAGAGGCAGAGAGAGAGGGACAGAGAGAATCCCAAGCAGGGATCCTTGAGATCATGACTTGAGCGGAACTGTGAGATCATATGAGATCATAACCTGAGTGGAAACCAAGAGTCAGTCATTTAAACGACTGAGCCACCCAGGCGCCCCTCACGACAGTGTAAAGGGCGAGCATGGCTAGCCTCCTGTAGCCCTGGAGTAAACTATGACCTATGTAAGCTTAGAAGGACCCCAGAGTTGAGATGCTGAACCAGTGTTTGTTTTGGGCTCTCCTAGAAGTGCTGTTCCTGTTCCCTAGATATTAGTTCTGCTTAAAACCACATTTGCTGAGTTACTGAGAAATAGAACTTCCTCTTAACTGCTTGTTTGAGCTTCTGTAAACCTGCTTGGCGTAATCACCTTCCCCATTCTCGGGCACCGCATCTTGTTCGAATAGATAGAAGACTAATATTGTAAACATGATTTAGCATTCAACTGGCTGGAGTCAACAAGTTATATCTTAAAATTCTTCAGGACTGTGTGATTGGTGCCTGCCTTATATTTTAAAAACCTACAACATTGTGTAATTGGTGCCTGCCATTTCCAACTGCCACCCTTTGCAACCCAATTGGTCGATACAGCCTTTATAAGACATTCCCAAATCTTGTTCAGGGCCAGACTTTCGGGACCTGTTGTGTTTCCCTGTCTGGCCCGGCCGTAATAACTTGTTTTGATCCTGTTTTTGCTGTCCGGAGTTCATAAGCGATCGCAGCCTACAACAGAGAGGTATTTCACAAGGTATTTTTCTTGGTATATGGGGTAAAACCAGGATTTTCAATAAGGAAATAAATGTCAATATATTATTGAACAAAAATATTTATGTAAGATAGTCTATGTGTAGAGAGATGTTTAGGAAACTATCTCTGGATGGTGGTATTTCAACAATTCTTCTTTATTTGAGTTTTCTGCATTGCTTTAATTTTTTTTTTTACAACAAACACATAATGGTTTATAAAAGCAATTATTTCAATAAGACAAATAGTAAATTACTCAGACTGCCAGCATTTAATGGGGCTTAAATATCTACCTTGACTATAAACGTGGCTAAGAGGCAAAACATACTACATTGCCTGTCTTGTAACAGCACATAAACCCACAAAACAGGGTATTATTTTACATTTTAAAATATTTATTTTGAAAAGTTTAAGTTAGGGTGGGAGGGAGGGGAAGGTGGGTGATGGGTATTGAGGAGGGCACCTTTTGGGATGAGCACTGGGTGTTGTATGGAAACCAATTTGACAATAAATTTCATATATTGGAAAAAAAAACCAAAACAAAAAAACAAAAATCTAAACTAAAAAAACAAAAAACTAAAAAAAAAAAAAGAAAAGTTTAAGTTAGAAAAGACAATACCCAAATATTTTCTAATCTACTGACATGCATACTTTTATTTTTACCTACAAATTTAGAGCAGAACTATCAGATTAAAATTAACAGAAGAAATGGGGCACCTGGGTGGCTCATTCGTTTAGAGTGCCTGACTGTGGGGAATAAGTTTAGGAATTCCCTGGGCTTGCACCAATGGGTTAAAAAGGCATAAAGAATTACAAAGCCATAGGATGCTCACACCCAAGTTTGGGTAAAGAAGATTAGGTAATTAAGTATAGAGAGGGCGGGGCAAAAGTTCCAGTATAGGGGGGGGGGGGGGCAAAGGTCCTAATACAAAGGCATATGAGGTAAATAAGATTAGGTATTCAGGGTGGATAAGCCCCCCAATTTAACACTGTAGCAGAAAGCTACTTTCACAGGAAGGAAGGACCAAATTAGGTAAACAGGTAAATAGGGCTATAGACCTTGACAGGGTGAAGTTGCCCAGAGCAGAGCTAATTAGCAAAAGAAAGGTGCCTTGTTGACCCTGAGGTAGCATGCTTTATCTTTCTTATCCCGTAGGCTAGCTAAGATAAACTCACCCAGAGCCTCAAGTCTGAGGTTAACAACCATCTGCTCCTCCAGGATTTTGGTTTACATTGACCCAAACCCTTAACAGTATATCTTCAAAGCCCCCTTTCCCTCATGCCCATGAGCTAATGTTCACAGACTTATTATCTTTGTGCACGTTTATCACCATGTTTGTAAGCCTTCTGATCCTAATAAAAATGGAGCAAAGACCCTTAATTGGGCTCTTGTCTTCTCCCAGACATTAGCCATCTCTCGCATTTTAATCCTGCATTCCGCTTTCTTGCTGGACAAGAAAGAACTTTAGACCCAGAGTCTACAACACCCAGCTCTTGATTTCGGCTTAGGTCATGATCTCACGGTTCAGTTCGTAGGATCAAGCGCCGAATTGCGCTCTGCGCTGGCAGCATGGAGCCTGCTTGGGATTTTCCCTCACTCTCTCTTTCTGCCCTTCTCCTGCTTATGCTCTCTCCCTCTCTCTCAAAATAAATAAACATTAAAAAAAGTAAGAATTGTGTATTTCAAACTTCACAGCCAAGACACCCTGCCACAAAGTCTACAGTTTGGCTAGAAAACTTTCTGCCCCAAAAGCCACGCAATGTATTGCATCAACAGCTATTTTTGAGAACCTACCACATGGCAGAAACTGGATTTAGTGCCCACATATGTTCAGTGTCCTGGAGAGATGGGCATATGGCCAGACAAGTTCAGCAGGGACTGGTCATTTCTTCCAGAGGGAGAAGCAGAGGCAGTTGAGGCAGGCAGCCACAGGTGCACAGGCCCAGGGCTGAGAGAGCACACCCAGGTAACTTTTTCAGGCTCAGGTACAGTCTCAGTGAGGAACAGCAAGGAGAGAGGCTGGAGTGATGGTTGCGGCCCTCTAATCCAGGAGTCACCTGCCAACTTGGGGAAGGCGTTTGGATTTCTCATGAGGACAACCGTGGGTCACCTGAAGAAAGGCAGGACGCAAGGCAGGACAGGAGGAAGGAGGCGACAAGGGGACCAGAGTGGGTGGATGGGGGCCTGAGTAAGACACAGGGTTGGGTCCTGGAGCCTGGCATCTTAGCAGGTGCAGTGTAGGGGTCCCAGCCACAGGTACAGCTGGAGGTTCAAGAATGACAGGCCTCTTGGGGGTGGTGATAGAGATCAAAGCAAAGGTATCTGAAAGCCCTCTATGCCCAAGTCAAAGACTCTAGGAAAAAGAACAAGATGTGAAAATGACAAATTCACTGACCTGTACACTAAGTCACTCCAAGGGGAAAGAAACCACGTAGTGATGATCCATGTGTAGAGTAGTAAGCTGGAGGACACAGTAACTCTGGAATGATGCAACCCTGAAACTTACAGGACTTCAGGCCTGAAGAATAACCTGAGCAGATGAAGTGGCTCCCAGCTGGATCCAAGGCAGGCAGAGATTTCTGTCCAGACTGAAACGTGGACTTGAGCCACTGGTCTCATTCGTGCAGGCAGCGAAGGGCCACGACTGGTTGAGGGTGTTCACAACAGAATTGTTACCTGGAGGGAAGCAGAAGGAATCCAGTGTCTCTAGACCTGACAGGCAGGAGGGGGGCCAAGTAGACAGATGCCACCTGCAGCTGCCTCCCCACCATGACATATGAGAGGGACAATAGGAACCGCTGGATCCTGGAAGAATCTGCTTTCCACGCAGGGACTTTAGGTCTCGAGAAAGAGTTCATTCAACATGCTGCTTCCTTTAGCAGGAAAGATTTGCTGCAAAGTCAACCAGGCAAAACTGTGTGCTTGTGACTTAGGGGTTCCACATTCTGAACCACGATCCTTATCTTTTTGGCCCGGAGTTAAGCTCATGGCCAGATAACATTGCACAGACCTCCTTTTGAAGAGCATGGTAGTTTTCTACTGCTCTATAACCTACTACTACAAAAGTAGCTGCTTACAATAACCCACATTTATTATCACAGAGTTTCCATGGGGCGGGAGTCTGGGCACAGCTTGGCTGAGACCTCTGCTCAGGGTCTCACTGGGCTGAAGTCCAGATGTCACCTGCGGCTGTGATCTCATCGGAGGCTCAGGAATCTTTGCCCAGCTAACTGGCTGTTGGCAGAATTCAGTTCCTAGCAGCAGTAGAACTGAAGACTTCAGTTCCTAGAGCCTCACACCAGTCTTCCCACAAATATCAGCTTGCTTCTTCCAGATCAACAAAGGAGAATCTCTGCTGTTCCAAATCTCCAACCTCTAGATGCTCTTTTAAAGGGTTCCACTGATTAGGTCAGACCCACCCACAGTGATCTTTAGATTAACTTAAAGTTAACTGATTATGGGCTTTAATTACCTCACAGAGTCCCCCCACTTTTGGCATACCACATAATCTACTCATGGGAGTGGCGTCCCTCGTATTCAAAGGCCCTCTTGGCCGGGCTACGTAAGAATGTGACTCACTGGGAGTCACTTTAGAACTCTGCTTTCCATGCTTAGCCTCCAGTACTGTGTAACCCCAGTTTGAAGGAAAGAAGAGAAGGAATATAGTCCTGGAATATCAAAGGAAAAACCAACAATAAAGGAGTGCATTAGTCAGGGTTCTCTAGAGAAACAGGAACAGTAGTACAGGGTAGGAAGGAGAGAGATTTATTATAAGAAATCAGCTCATGCTGTTACGAAGGCTGAGGATCTTCATGCCATGCCATCTGCAAGCTGGAGATCCAGGAAAGCCAGTGATGTAGTTCCAATCTGAGTCCAAAGGCCAGAGAACCAGGAGAATCGGTGGTGTAAGTCCTAATCCAAGGTTAGGAGAAGATGGATGTCCTAGCTCCATAGGCAGACAGTGAATTCTCCCTTCCTCCAACTTTTTGTTCCATCTGGCCCTCAACAGATTGGGTGATGCCCACCACACTGGGAACGACCATCTGCTTTACTCAGTGCACCAACTCAAGTGCTAGTCTCATCCAGAAACACCCTCACAGACACACCCAGAGATAATTAATGCTCAACCAAATATCCGGGCACTCCATGACCAAGTCAAGTTGACACATGAAGTTAACCATTGCCAGCAGCTTCTCCAAAGACGGGCATGGTGGCTGGGAGTGGGGGCAGGGAGGGCTAAGATGAGCAAAATAGGAAGCCATGTGTGAAACTGCATTTCTCTGTGCACGTTGATAAATGATAACTCTACCCCATGTACGGAGTATGAAAGCAGGAGCCTGAGACAGACCGGGACAAAGAGATGGGGTGGGACTTAGATGGAAGAAAAGTCTGGGATTGCTTGTCTTGGTGAGAAGCAAATTGTCCTCAGAGACAGTCTGAGATGGCAGAGCACTTGGGTGCTCAGTGGCATCTGTGATTTTTTTTTTCTGATTACCATCTAAAGATAACACTGATCATGGAAAAATGGAAAGAGAAGAGGGGAGTCAGGTAAGTTAACTTGAATTAAATTAAATTCCTTTTTTTAAATTATTTATTTAGAGAGAAAGTGGAGCAAGTATGAGCAAGAGAGGGGCAGATGGAGAAGGAGGGAGAGAATCCCAAGGAGGCTCCATGCCCAGCACAGAGCCCGATGCAGGGCTCAATCACACTACAATGAGACTGTTACCTGAGCTGAAATCAAGAGTTGGACACTTAACTGACTGAGCTACCCAGGTGTCCCAAATTAAATTTCATTTTCTTTAAGCTTATTTATTTATTTTGAGAGAGAGCATGCACACATATCAGTAAGGGAGGGACAGAGAGAGGGAGAGGGAGAGAGAAACTCTTATTTTCTAGAAAATCTATTAGTGACTCTCATCAATTCATTCTACTTTTTTACTCACGGAAGCAACCAACTTCCCAAACGGCCCCCTCATGATCCTTGCCTCCTGTTATTATGTCTTTGTGGTTGACTCTCGCACTGAATAGAGCTGGCCATGGTAGGAAGAAGTGGCACTGATGGGGTGTAATCCCCGTTGTAGGGGATCAAAGACAAGGGTCTTCCACCTTGCTCTCTCTTGGATTGCTCACTTGAGGGGAAGCAGGCCACCATGTTGTGAGGTCACTCAAGCAGCCCATGGAGAGGCCCACACCAGGAAGGATGGCCTTACCACAAAACCAGCAGTGTGTGAGTGAGCCATCCGGAGGCATGGCCCCAGCCAAGCTTTCAGGTGAAAGACCCCAAATCAGAACCACCCAGCTCAGCTGCTTCTAAATTCTTAACCCACAGAAACAGTCAGATAGTAAGGTTTTATTATTTTTAAGCTACTAAGCTTTGGAATAATCAGTTATGCAGCAATAAAAATCTAATATACTTAAATATTTACGAAGCCCTTGGTCAAGAGAGAGAAATAGCAGATGGTGACTTTGCTGCAGTGGTAGATCTCAGAAATGGAGGGTCTGGGGTGAGCGATGGGTGCTCTTGTGGAAATGTTGGCTGGAACAGTGGTGAAGAATCTAGAATTTCTGAGTAAATAGGGCTGCTGAGGTAAGATGGTAGTATTACACTAGCTCAGAGCAAGCCCTCTCTAAACCCAATAAAATTAAAGCAAATAAGTAAAAACACAAATAATGCCCACACTATTCAAATTTTAGAGGAAGGGGTGTTCAGAGATAGAAGTTTCTAGAAGTTATGTGTCTCATACTCCATGAAGCTAACATCTCCCTCATCAAAGCATCCTAAGGGAAGGGGTTGAAAGGTCAAATGCTAAAAATCTCTAATACCTCCCCAAATTTGAAAAGAAAACAACTGAGGAACAGACTACACTTGGCAAAGGAAAAGGCGTGAATGTTCCTCTAAGGGTAACCCATTCCAAACAACTGCTTGCTCAGCAGAGAAAAGAATCGACCAGATTTTACCAGTTTCTTTTTCCATGCTTGGAGAAAGTAGGAAAGGGAATTTGAGGAGGAACAAGAAAAAATAAGAAAAGCAGCCACAATAGCGGGGGCTGAGAATGTGAGTTAAGCCTAATAGTAGACATTTTACAGAATATTATACTTGAAGGGCACCTGGGTGGCTCAGTCGGTTAAGCATCCGACTTCAGCTCAGGTCATGATCTCACAGTTCGTGAGTTCTATCCCTGCATCCAGCTCTGTGCTCACAGCTCAGAGCCTGGAGCTGCTTCCGATTCTGTGTCTCTCTCTCTCTGCCCCTCCTCCACTCTCACTCTCTCTCTCTTACTCTCTTTCAAAAAATAAAATAAACAGTAAAAAAAAAAAAAAAAGGAAGGAAGAAAATTATATTTGAGAACACCTCTCTCTACTGCCAAAATCAGAAATGGTTTGGGAACTACTCCCAAGGATTGCCTCTTTCCCTTCTTCCATTTGATGGAGGAAAGGATGTCTCTACTGAGCAGATGAAGGATAAAGTGGGGGAAGGGTTTGGGGTAGAAAAGAATAAAATTTCTCATGTTCAGAGCTTGGGTGAGAAGTAGGATTTCTGAGGCTCCAAATGCATTGGGAGTAATTCATCTAAAAATTGAGCCATTTATTACCACCCAGCTGGAAACGTGGGGACCCCAGATCAGGGGCCTGGAACCTGCCATTTATATAAAAATTACAATAAATAATAAGTATTGAAATCATACCTGCTAAGTGTTAAAAGTCAAAGTGATTCATGAATGAGCTGAACTCTAATTCCAGGCTACCTCCTTTGAAGTAACCTTCCATTCCCCTCCTCTCCCCTCCCCTCCCCTCCCCCAGGAGAGGTCCCAGCGGTGGGTTAGTGGTCTGACAGTGAAGCAGACTTGAATTTTAGGTCACTCTGGTCCTTCTCAGAGGTCACGTTTGGGGACCAGGTGGGGCGGAGTGGGGAGAGGGGGATTCAGCCTTGCCTGAAAGAACAGTGAAGCTCTGGGTAATCCTCACTACTCCGGCATTTTGCAGAGGGCGAGGCTCTTGCCGCTGCGAGCATCTCCACTTCCACACCTATTGAAATAGTGGCGGCCAAAAGAGGGGTTAACCAAATCTAAATATAAAAACAAAAAAGAAGGATAATGAAAATCTTATGACCCCAAAACCCATGCAACTGGCAGAAAAAAATGTATAGCCTTATACAAAAAGGGAAACAAGATGCACATGTGTGTATTAACGATTTTATTCAAGTGGGGGTAGAAAAAAAGAAGAAATAATTGATGACACTGTGATGGAGGCTGTGATGGGCTTCTTTTAAAGTGTCGACTTGCCTGAGCTCCAGCCCTCACTCACGAGCTAATTCAGGTGTTGCTGGGAAGGTATTTGCAGTCTGATTAAAGTTCATGGTCAGCTGACTTGAAGAAAGGGAGATCATCCTAGCAGGTCTGGGTTGGCCTGATTCAGTTGAAAGACCTGAAGTAGAAAACGAAGACCTCCCTGAAGAAGGCCACAGCTGCAGGCCGCCCTTCCGGACACCCACGCTGAGACTTTGGACTTGCCCAGTCAGCACCGACAACCACCTAAGCCCGTGTCTTGTGACAAGTCTCTAGACACACATCTCCTACTAGTTCTGCTTCTTGGTGTGAGCCCTGATACAGAGGACAAAGATTTAGGACTGAAAATCATAAAGCCCTGAGTTATACCGAAAGCCTTCTATCATATCTGCACAAAATAATTCAGTCCTGTGTTTCAAAAACCTCTCTAAAGTACTGGGAAAAAACCGGAAGGCTGTAACATTGTGAGTCTAGCATTATTTTGGTTCCAAAACAAATAACAAAAACAAATGGAGGTCAGTTTCATTTAATAACAAGCAGATTGTTAGCAAATAAAATCCAGGAGTGGAATTCAGTAAGAATGTATTATATTCATCCCAGCAATGAAGGCTTGATTCAAAAACATACTATCAATGTTACTCATGGGAAAAATTTTATTTTAGTGGATGCTGAAAATCATTAACATACAGTGTTTTTGTTTTGCTTGTTTGTTTTTAGAGAGAGAGAGAGAGAGAGCACAGGTGGGGAGAGGGGCAGAGGGAGAGAGGCGGGGGATCTTAAGTTAGCACGGAGCCTGACACGGGGCTCAATCCCAAGACTCCAGGATCATGACCTGAGCCAAAACCAAGAGTCGGTTGCTCAACCGACTGAGCCACCCAGGTGCCCCATGCAGTTTTCATTCCATTACAAATTGTAGTAAGTTAGGAATCAGCGGAAACTAAATTTGGCTGCTAGAAAACATTTATGTGGCCAGCATTGTATTTCCATTTGATACTGCTGCTCTAGAGTCTAGAATTACACTCTGATTCTAGAGGATATAAATCACCTCTCCAAATCAACAAGGAAAATTGGTCGATAAACACGTGGGAATGCATTCACCTTGATGGTAAGGAGGGTAATGGTAAACTCCAGGCCACTGGAGCCTTGTGGGATGTGGGGACAAAGCCACAAAGCAAGGACAGGTCCTCCAACAGGAGTGGCTGGGCCTTGGGAGTTGTTGGAAGTGGGTCCAGATGTGGGAAGGTCACAGTGACCTGAGCCACCAACCAACGGACAGTGAGCTGATTTTCACCCCATCTGGGGCCCAGCAGCACCCTGAGCACCAACCACCGGGCCTGAGCTGAGCCTGCAGGGTGGGGGCTCTGTGATCAGGGTCACTGCTGCCCTCCCTCGCATCCCCGGGGCAGGCTTGCTGGTGCATGCGGACAGCTCCCGCCAGACCTCCTTCCAGCAGCCAGGGTGGGAAGGGCAGTTCCATGGAACACACAGAGATGCACCGTGCCCCGCAGGCAGGGCTGACCACCTGGGGGTAGGGAGTGCAAGCAGCAGACAGGGCAGCAGGCCGCCCCCAGCCATTAGCAACTTCAGAGAGCTTCCTGGCCTGAAGTCACAGCTTTCCTGGGACAGCTGTCTACGAGCGACTGAGCTACAGCTGTCCAGGCACAGTGGGATGACAGGCAATCCTCCTCTCCAGCACCCCGACCCACAGTCGGCTGCAGCTTGTGGGGGTTGCATCTGGGGTGACTTCTCCTGCTGCACCACCTCCTTCTTCCTTCCGCAAACGCTGATGCCCTATGAACATGCGATCTCCTCTGTCTCTCGTCCCTCAGCATCTCAGGTCTGCTCCTGGAGAGTCCAGCCTGGGACACCTGGAACTAGCTCCCTGCTGAAGGGTGCCAGCAGCTGCTGCAAGCCGCCGGTGACCAAGAGGAGAGAGGGGAAGGACTGGGCCTGCGGGCTCCAGTCTGTCCTCGTTCATCCCACTTGGAGCCCACCTTTCCTTCCGCGCTGCGGCCCTGCTGAGCTACGGCGGCTCCAGGCCCACGCAGGACCAGCCTCACTCACCCCCGCGACTGCTGTGGCCCGGTTCCTTTAATAACCCCTCACTCAGCGTCACTATGGTGGTTCTCCGGTATCAAGCCCTGATACAGTGGCATGAGGAAAAAACAAAAACTTCACAAAGGACAAGAAATAACATGAATTTTGAAATCAGAAAGGCCCTGCCTGAAACAGGTGTTTCACTTTATTTTTCCCGAAAACATGTTGTTCAATGTTTATGTAATGTTTTACATAACCCTATAGGATTTTATCAGAAAGTTCCTGGATTTGAAACTATGTTCTTGAATCTTCAGCCACCTGTTCACTTTGTAAATGAGGTTTGATTCTGAAGCAGTGAAACTCAAGGGTAATTTGGGTTGTGGGTGGGCTTTAGTGAAAGGCATGAGAGGTCAGGTTTGTGCTTTGTTGCTCCGGTAGAGGGCAGGACCCTCCCCTAGGAAGTGTGGAAGCCCAAGGAACAGTAGAGATGTGGATCCTGTGCTCAGGGTATGAAAGTGACCGCTGAGAGCTCCAAGAGGATTGTTTCTGGAACCCACGGGTCCTCCGGGCCTTCCCTGCTCCCTGAGCTCTGGGGAAAATAGTCTTGAACTCTGTACCCTCCTCCTGCAGGATTGATTCCAGAGCCTGTAGGGTGTGAGCGGTGGCAGCGTCTGGTGCCCTAACCCACCCTCCTAGTGTGATGGCTGCGGCTTCACTTCCACCTCGGGAATCTGGAACCTGGTGCAGTGACTCTTGCAGCCAACCCTGAGCTGAACCATAAAGGCAGAGAAGTCTGGGAAAGGTTGTATCATACAGCCAGGTTGACAGTGCAAACCAGCCCTGACATCAAACCACCCGACCACACTCCGCGGGTCTCTCAGGACACTGGTTACCTTGCAGTGGCCCCCACAGCAAAGACGGCCGGCCGAGTCAGACAGGGGAGAGCCAGTGCCGGTGCCCCCCAACCCCATGCGGGGGCTTCCCTCCCAGAGACTCTGCGCCTGTCCTCCCGCAGTCACCATCTCGGGAAAGGAAGTGCAGGTAGTGATAACAGCAACCACTCAACCAGGTCTATTATTTATTGTGCTGAATTACTCATTCTAAACTAACAGATACTCTGTCAACATAGTTTAACAGGAACTATTTAGGGACTCCACGATTGCAGCGTTATCACCCAAAGACTGAAATAACAGTCTGAAAAAATGAGTGAGTCAAAATTGCACATTCCTGCACATGGGCTTATTCAAAGCTTGTTTGTCAACCGGAGAACAAACCACAACAATAGGAATATTTCACATTAGAAATGAAAGTCTTTAAATAAAGTTAATCTTAATGTACTAATTTGGAACCACCTACAAGAGATATTAAGGAATAGAACAAGATGTAAAACATCAGACGGGTGTGTAGTTTGCTAGTACTTGTCTTAAAAGAGGAGAAAGAATATATCTGTTCTCTGTATTTGTATTTTATACATACCCTATATGTACATATGCATATGTTACGCACATGTGCTTATATAATCCTCCACTATTTCTGGAAAGACGCAGATGACACTGGTATCATTGGAGCCTCTGAGGAGGGGACGTGGGTGGCTGTGGGACAGGGATGGCAGAGTTTTTACTACTTAACACTTCATACTGTTTAGCTTTGAACCATGTGCAATTATCTATTGAAAAATAAATTTTAAAGAAAATTCCAAAATAAGCAGCAACAGACCCTTTAAAAAACATATGTTAAATTTGTCACCATCCAGAGCATATTGGGAAATGCCCACATGGTGGCTTACACTGTCATATTAAAAAAAAAAAAAAATCTTATGCATTCCTCTCAACCTCAATTTCCAAACCACAAATAACACATCTCAGAAAGAAACAAAGAACAGCTAGAGCTGGATGGTTTCTTGAAATCAGGTCCCGCGCAGGCTCTTGGGTCTAAGAGTCATCCAGGCCGAGCTTAGCAGCAAAGAGTGAGGTGATGACCTCATCCCCAGTTTTCAGAGCCAGGTCATATGCCGTCTGGCCATTCGTGTTCTTCTTTTGGATGCCTGCATTGCATCTGCCAAGGAAACAGGCATGAATAGAGGCACTCAGGTGCTTGAACTCAAGGATGGCTCTTCCCTGACACAGAGGCCGGTCTGGGAGATGCCGGTCTGGGAGACTCCCAGACCGACCTTCCTACACCCGTCCCCAAGAGGCCACCATGACTCACTCTCAAGGGTGGCTCTACCCTGAGACCTTTTGAGGGGCTCTGTGATTTCAACACGTTCAATTGCCAATCCTGGCCATTGGCTCCCATTGTATCAAAGTCCTACAACCAAGTGTGTTGGGTGGGTGTGTGGGTATTTTCGTTGTGCTTTTAGAAGCCCTCAGTGCTGGGGACCCACGGTGGGATGGTGGCCCCCATTCACAGAGTTAACTGTTCAGGAACTGGGGCCTTTTGAAATCATCATAGTCAGCAGGGGGATCGCTGTGGCCCTCAGAAGTCTCCCCCAGAGGCCGGGAACATACCGCAGTAAAGCAGCGACACACTCCCTTCCCGCCGGGCCAAGGAGGGTTGCTTCATGAAGAGCTGTATTTCGGAGCCTGTTTGGGGGGAAGAAAATCATCCTGCTAAAGCAGTTGCAATGCAGGATGCTATGGGCACACGGACAACGAATGTCTCAGTCACACCAATGACACTGACCCCCTCCTTATCTTTCATCTTTCCTTTCTCCCTGGTAGTATAGGGCTCAACTGTTGGTCACTTCACCACTCAAGTTCCTTGGGTCTTTATATGGCATTTACCATTGGAACCTGCATACATTCATGGAGTTGCCATATCTCCTGAGAAGACGTATGATCTTCTTCCTTCGTGACTCCCTCTCAACTGAGAGAACGTGCATTCCATTCACTAGGCGGGGAGGGGGTGCCGTGGTTAGATTTTCTGTGTAACCACGGTTCAGTTTTTGAAAGTAATGAATTGTGACTGCCAACTCTAACTTTGTACACCGCCCCTCAAACAACGCAACTCCAACATGGCAATGGCACTTGATGCAATACCCTCTTATCAGGACCCCATGCTTCAGAGTAGAGGTGATACCCTACAAATCTGTTCCTCTGAACAGCTTGGTACTATATTACCAGACCTTCTAGAACGTGTTTTGTACAGCAGGTACAGTATGATGTTCTGTGAATTTGTACTTTAAGTTCTTTTTAATGTTTATTTTTTTAGAGAGAGAGAGACAGACAGAGTGCAAGCAGGTGAGAGGCAGAGAGACAGGGAGACACAGAATCTGAAGCAGGCTCCAGGCTCTTAGCTGTCAGCACAGAGCCCCATGTGCGGCTTGAACCCACGAACTGCAAGATCATGACCTAAGCCGAAGTCAGATGCTTAACCAATTGAGCCATCCAGGCGCCCCCTGTGAATTTGTACTTTAAAGAAACTTTACTATTAATGCACAAACAACTCAAACTGTTTATTCAAATCTAAGTATCAGGGAGGATGAAGGCACATTCTTTCTTTGTAAATTGTGAATTACCTAATAGAATAAATCTCCTCAGTTGAAGCTCTAAGAAACAGACTGATGGTTACATTTGTCCCTCCTGGCTACTGGGGCAGAGCTAAGGGATGAAATGTTTGAAACTGCCAGTGAAGGAGGGCAGCTGTTGTCCAAAAGCAAATGGCACTTTGCTTTGCCCCTCTCCTAGTGAGACCTTGAGACTGTGTTTGTGAAATCTGCCCATAAGAGGTATCGGCTTTGGTGAAGAATGCGTACTTCGCCTTAGCCATCCCTTTGGGTTGAATATGAGTGTATTCTGGTAGGAAAGATACAAACATTGGAAACAGAAACACTAAGGCGGGGCTTTCTGCTACCCACTGAGCTACCTGACAGGAGTTACCTTGCATAGAGACTACCTTGACTGCTTCTTTCCCCTAGCCAAACAAGCTTGGGGCAGGGGTAGGGGTGGGGGTCGGGGGAGGGGGTGGGGAAGAGCTTTCTAATCCTTGTTTGCTAAGGAACAACTCACTGAGCCTCTTTTACAGGAAAGCCAGATCTCTCCATGGCTTGTGCATGAAGAGCAGTAGAATGGTTGGAGTCTTAAGGTCATGTTCCTGGATCTATAGAGGTCCAGCTGTGGGGCAGAAGCCAGGCTGACCCAGGTCTCAACACTTAGAACTAACAATTATAAACCAGACTTAACAGAGTTGGCTCCTGGTGGAAAAATCTGCTTTCTTCTATTGGCGTAAACTAAAATGGAAGAAGAGATCTCTGTGCTCTATTTTGAGGGAGGGCTTCTGGTCTGGCTTTCCTCCCTCCCCCTCCATGGAGCTAAACTCTGCTAACTGGGCTAATGCAGTGGGAGAGACAACGGGCTATCACACACTGTTCAGACAGATGGTACGAGCAGAAAGTTAGTAGCGACGCAACGGGATTGCGTGTGGATGAATGTCGATTTATAGAATGGTAATGAAGCAAGAATGGAAACTGAGGAACACCAAGGAAAAACAGGTAATCTGTTCCGTGTCCAGAGTAGTTTCTTCCTCTCAGCTGGACTTTTCATAAAGCTAGGACACCTTATACATAAGCATCAATTCAAAATCTGCTTAAGAGATTTTGTATCAACCACATACATTATACGTAAGTGCTCCAAGAAAAGCTTATCTGATTTGTGCAAATATAAAGTATACCTTAACAAGGTGACATTATTTTTATGAATAATGAGTGTGGGTAAATGAAGAAGCTGACAAAGTATGAAGAATGTGAATCCTGAAAAGGTGAGCAAGTAAATGCCAGCCACTAAATATGTATACCAAGTGTGCCAAACATTCTGCTAAAAATGGGGTCATGTCTTGATATAGCTGTCCTATTGGGCAGAACTTATAAAAGCACACATAGAAAAATTAACAGGGATATATATTTTTTAAACAATTTTTTAATGTTTGTTTATTTTTGAGAGAGAGACAGAGTGCAAGCAGGAGAGGTGCAGAAAGAGAGGGAGACACAGAATCCAAAGCAGGCTCCAGGCTCTGAGCTGTCAGCACAGAGCCCGATGCGGGGCTCGAACTCACAAACTGCGAGATCATGACCTGAGCCGAAGTCAGACACTCCACCGACTGAGCCACCCAGGTGCCCCAACAGGGATATATTTTCAATAAAAACACTAGAGGAAATTTTGAAACAGAGAAAGCCAGAAGCAAAGCTATTTAACTCTTGGCCCCCTGTGCTGGCTGCATGATGCTCTGACGGGGCCTCAATCTGGTCTCAGAAATAACTCAGGGGGCAGCAGTGTCAGATATCTGCAGGACCCCTGGAGAACTTCTAGTTCGGCAACTTGTTTGGCAGGATATAAGCAATTAACATATGGAACCCGTCCTCAAGGAACATTCCACCCCACCTGTCCAAAGTACAGTAAAATCTTGGTTTGTGACCATAATTCGTTCCAGAAACATGCTTGTTATCCAAAGCATTTGTATATCAAAGTGAATTTCAAGAACCATTAACTTAGTTGTGATCATGTGACATCTGGCATCATGTACTACTCGTATCCTAAGACATCGCTAGTTTATCAAGTTAAAATTTATAAGAAATGTTTGCTCATGTTGCGGCACACTTGCAGAACAAGTTATTCACTATCCCAGGTTTTGCTGTAATTTGCAAGAGAACAACAGAATCATGAAGCTGGGAGAAGTCAAGAGGCAGGACAGCCCTGAGACTAGGGAAATGACAGAAGCACCCAACAGGACTTGGTATTGTCCTCCTGCTTCACCAAATCATGTGGTGAACTCTCATGTGCAGGCTCGCCCCCAGGGTGTCAGCATCCAGAGACAGACGGATAAGGTTTTCTTTCTGCAGTAATTTCATGGGTACATTTCCACAGGGAATACAATGGGGCCACTCCTCTCTTATGGATGTCAACAGCTCAGATCATGATGAAAATGTCACCTGACATCCCAAGGGCAAAGGATTTGCCGGCCCCACAACAGTATAAATTCATGAGTTAACAAAATGTATCCTTTATAAAAGCTACAAAAAATCAGGCAATCCAATTGTCCGTTTAAAAATTTTTGTTTTCCCTAGATTTGGGAAATAGAAGCAGGTAAGTCTCTGATTAAGGCCCAAATGGGTTTAAAAATGGTTCCTGACTGGTTCAAATTGAACAGGGCACACGTGCAAGGTCACAGCTGGCCGCGACATTGCCAGGGCTGCCTTTTTACTGTGTCTTACTTACGGTCCCCACCGCTGCTCGGTGTCTGCTCCTCTCTGCACAAGAACCGGAATCGCTTCGTGGTGCTTATTCACAACAGCCATGGTTATAAGGGGTCGCTCCTCACTGTCCCTACAGTTGGGATCTGCTCCCTGCAGCATAAGGAAAAGGACAAACTTGCCACAAAACCCTGCTCTCAGCAGCATCCACCTGCCGTCCTATGAAGTGTAACAAATATGCTTTCCATCAAAAGAAAGGAACATCAGGAAACCTAAGATCTGACCTATAACAGAGCTGCGGGTCATGGTGCCATAGAACTTGTGCTGTCCTCATCAGGAAGGCAGGCACCCAGACAACTTTGCTTCTTTAGGAAACATGAAGGTCACATGGGGTCACAGACCAGGGATTCTGTCCACCTTTGTGCACATTATTTGGGCTCATATGACTTTTTGGTATATTTTCTCTGCTATAAAAACTAGCAACCAATAACAATTAATGTAAAGTTCTGGACTGGCCAGTTAATCCACTTGCAGTTTAAAATGAAATGGCCCTGTGATGATCCCAGTACCGAACAAGACTTCCACATGAAAGAGACACAGGTGAAACACGAGGCTGAAATCCTCAGAGAGATTTCTTTGGGATGTACTCACCTCATCGAGCAGCTGTTCAATCACAGAGACTCTTCCTTCCCCTGTCGGTCCCACTTCCTTCAGCAGGAGCCTGTTTTCAGGCTGTAGGATTATACAACACGGTCATTTCCACCACCACAAAATATTGCTGCCCCACTTGTGTGAACTCAACCCTCAAGGCAAATGCCTCCTCTCCAAGGTTAAGTTCTGAGTCCCAGGGACAGGCGAGTGTGAGCAAGTTGCATGCATGCGTGTCCGTGAGTGCGTGTGTGTGATCTTTGACAGCCAGCAACACAAATAAACCCAGCTAATGTAAAGCTTGCTGGTCTCTGAAACCTTGTCTTGGGAAAGGTTTTATATTTGGGGACATTGTTTTATATTTATTAAGGACAGGGATGCAATGAGAAACCTCACAAAAACCCAGAAACCCCACACTAGTTTTATTACAAAGGAAAACAAATATTCCTAGGAAAAGCAAACGGGTGAATCCTACAATTCACCCTGCATGCTATATAAGGTGTTCAGAATCAGCCTAAGTATGACTATCCAGAAAACACGCTCACCCGACACATGAGTGAACCGATAAAGTCAACTCTTGTTTGGGGGTTAAAAGCTCTCACTTATCATCAGAAATCTGAAGAGTTTATGATCTTTTCTCTATTTTCAAAATATGATGAAATTCATCATTATATACAATCTTCATAGAAAGGATTTCAAATGCTGGCTGCCACAAGGTTGAAGAGGCAGTCTAGAAAGCTGGAGACATTACTTTCAGTGTGTTTCTATCAATGGATCTGAGGGTGACTTGGGATGGTTCTGGGACTCCCAATTTCCTGTATGCATAGTGAAAATAATATCTACCCCCCTCCTGGCTCTCTGGGAAGTCAGAGATGAGGGCATTGGTCAAGCCTCTGAGCCTTTCAGGAGAAGATGCCGGGTTCAGACTATGTCCCCTCTGCCCCCATTCTAGAGTGATTAGCTTGGAACAATGTACTCTAACAAGTGAAACCCCAGGCAGTCTTGGGGGACACACTTGTTCTGGCTGAATTCCATTCCTTATGGAAAACTATACTAGAATGCACTTGAATGTCAACCTCATGAGGTCTGAGACTTTTATATCTTTTGTTCACAATTTATTTTTACCACCAAAAACTGTGCCTGGTGCATGTGTGCTCAAAATAACTGCTGAATGAGTGAACCACTGAATGCTGTTATTATTTTCTTATACTTATCCCCTAAATACAAATGAGAAAATAAAGGCACATAACAATGGGGGATTCAGGTCACACATAGAATAAGCAGGTGGAGTCTCGAAAACTGTTAAAGTTTATGGAACTTTATACTTAAACTGGGAGAAAGCCAAGAGTATGAGGAATCATAAGCAATACACGTTAATGTAGTTCTATGGCTAAAATTAACAATTCAGGCAACTACAGATGTTGGTGACAATGCAGAGAAAGAACCGTTAAAAAAAAAAAAAAGACAAATCCTCTTGCACTGCTGGTGGGAATGCAAATTGGAAAACAGTATGGATGTTCCTCAAAAAATTAAAAATAGAACTATGACCCAGCAATTGCACTACTAGGTATTTACCCAAAGGATATAAAAATGCTGATTCAAAGGGGCACTTGCACCCCAGTGTTTATAGCAGCACTATTGACAATAGCAAAAGTATGGAAAGAGTAAGTAAAAGTATGGAAAAAGTAAGCAAATGTCCATTGACTGATGAACGGATAAAGAAGATGTGGTATATCTATATAATGGGATATTACTTGGCAATCAAAAAGAATTAAACCTTGCCTTTTGCAACAATGTGGATTGATCTAGAGTGTATTATGCTAAGCAAAATAAGTCAGAGAAAGACAATATCATATGATTTCACTTATATGTAGAATTTAAGAAACACAACAGATGAACACAGGGGAAGGGAAGCAAAAAAAATAAGATAAAAACAGAGAGTTAGACAAACCATAAAAGACTCTTAAATACAGAGAACAACTGAAGTTTGCTTATTAGGTCTTGGGTGGGGGGACAGGCTAAGTGGGCAATGGACATTAAAGAGGGCACTTACTGGGATGAGCACTGTGTGTTATAAGTAAGTGATGAATCACTAAATTCTATTCTTGAAATCATTCTTATGCTATATGTTAACTTAACTTGGATTTAAATAAAATAAGTAAATGGGGAGCCTAGGTGCCTCAGTCGGTTAGGTGTCTGACTTGAGCTTAGGTCATAATCTCGCAGTCTGTGAGTTTAAGCCCTGTGTTGGGCTCTGTGCTGACAGCTCAGAGTCCGGGGCCTGCTTCATATTATGTGTCTCCCTCTCTCTCTGCTCCTCCCCTGCTCACACTCTGTCTCTCTCTCAAAAATAAATAAACATTAAAAAATTAAAAAATAATAAATTAAATAAGTAAATAAATCAAGGCCAGGGAGAAATAGATTTTTTTAAAAAGTTAATACAATTCTAAGGTCTTCTTCCCACATTTTTTGGTGTTTATGACATGTAAAGCATGTAGTGGAAAAAAACAAGTTGAGGCGAGAAATCACCTGCCTTTGTAGAACTCATGATAACAATCTGGGCGCCAGTATGTGCACCCATGAGGATGCCCTGAGGGCTTGGCTTCACGAAAAGAGGAGGGAAGAACTGACTTGTGCCCATCTCCATCTTGGTGGAGACCCAGGCTTTGGGTTTGTTGCTAAGCACATCTGTCCTCCTACTGCAGCCAAAGAGGACCAAATGAAAGGCAAGGTGGTGGACTGAACAAGGGCACCCACTGTCTCTTTCTCCAAAGCTCCCGTTAAAATGTTAATGCTCTATATTTGTGAAGAACAAAACTCTAACAGCTGTGGGAAACTGGAAGAGTGCCATCAGTGGATCAGGAATCGTGAGAAATTCCAAAGATTGAAAGTAGGTGGAATCTGACTGAGAGGGAAATCAAAGCAAAGAAAAAGCAGTTGAAGACACCAGAGATATGAGTGTGTTTCCTCCAGGAAGCCCTGAAGAAGCTGAGTTAATCAACAAGGAGGGCAGGTGTTGGGTGCAGGCTGGATTCATGAGCATTTTAGGAAAGGGCTGAGCTGGGTGATGTCCTCCCCTCTCTCCTGTGCTCTCTGCTTAAACCCCGATAACTATTTTCCAGAGAGTTAATTATTTGCCTAACAAAGAGTTCTCCTGGGAGTACTGGCCCAGGAAGGCCAGAGCCCAGACCTCTATGACAACACAGATGGAAGGAGAGCAAGGAAATGAAAAGAGCCCCATCCAGGAATGAAACACTCTAGAGCCCTTCACAGCACAGACTCACCTCTAGGGGGAAGGCAACTTAGGGGACCCCAAGGCATTCTCTTGTGTTCTGCCCAAACACTCTCCAGGGAGACAGCATGCCCATTCCCCCCCACAGGCACCTCAGGCCCACACACCCAGGGCAAGCACTGACACTACGCAAACTAGCCCTTCACTTGTCAACATGACCTGGCAACCACAGATCATCACATATTTGAGACCAACCAAAAACAAGACAGAGAAAGATGGACAGACAGAATTGACCCCAGAGGAAACAGAGGTGATTCAGGAAACTGATGAGAACTTTAATTCTAATTAATAATCTTGACATATTTTAAAGGATTCCATAAAATAAAAAATACACCCAAAAAAGGCACAGAAAATGAAAAAGTATTCCTCCATTTAAAAAATCTCAAAGTAAAACATTAAACAGATAGGCCTAAGAAGACAGCTGTGAGGACAAAGGAGTACACTTACTGTGAGCTGCTCCTTTTCTTGAAATGTTTTGGTCTTGAAATTCTTTGTCCTCTTGATGTTTTCAGTGGTATCGGAGGTGCTGTGGCTGTAGTTGCTCACTGGAATGACAAAGAGTTGAGGACCAAAACAATGTCCCCCCGCCACTCCCCACATATAATATAGAACTATCCTACTATTGTGCCCCTCAAGAGGTCAGAAGAATAAAATGGCTTTTATAGAAGTTTCTACTTGATTGAACCTCACAAGAAGGACTCCTGGAGCCATTCATCCCAGACTAAGACCAGAGGATGAGTGGGAAGGAAGGAATAAAAGGGACTACAGTTTATAGGCCCCAAAGAACACCCCCCACAACCTATCTCCCCAAGCCCTGTGAAAGACTTGAAACATCTCACCCCTGACTTCAGAGAAGCCAGAAGAATAAAATGGTTGGAACATTACAGTGAGATGCATGGTTGGGCTGGAAAACTATAAGCAATTCCCTGCCATCCTTGCCAGGTCAATGTGTTCCTGGTCAATTGTTTTAAAGTCACCATAAGGGTACAACTCACCCAGGCTGGACCTGCTGCCAAATGGCCCATTACCACCCTCAGTGACACTGCTCAGGAAGTGGCTGCTGAAATCCACAGCCTTGCTGAGGTAAAGGTTCTGGACAATGAAAACAATTAGTCACCATGAATGACAAGGCTGCTGTGTCCCCACAGAAGGAACAATCTCCCTGCTAACCTGTTCCTCTCTTTGTTAATGACAGCTTTAGCTACACAGTCAAGCTTGAACCTGGACATCCTTCCTGACACCTTCTCCCCTCCCTGTAATGTTTTGTCCATTTTGCCTCTTAAACGGCTCCTCAGTGCAGCTCTTCTTCTCTGTTGTTACAGCCACAGCCCCTTTTCATATGCCAGGATCACCCCAAGGGCATCCCAACAGGTTCCTGCCAGCCCACTTTCCATGTGGCTGCCCCAGTCATCTTTCTAAACTGTGTAAGTACTGGTGTCCTTTCCCTGCTTAAAACCCTTCTGTATCTTGGAATTAGGGTGACATCATGGGGAGACTCGAGCCACAGAGTTTGAATCCTGGTTCTATTACTTACTAGTTTAGGGACCTTGGAAGAAGCAAGTTGCTTAATTTCTCTGAACCTCAGGTTCCTCATCTGTAAAGTGGAAATATTATGACCTACCCCAAAGGGATACTGTGAAAGTAAAATGAGGTAAAATGGAGGCCTATAAAGTTAGGATAGATGATACATGGTCCAGACCTGGAATTCTATATCCACCTGGACCGATTCCACAGCGTGGCATCCTGCCCCACCCTCACCTGGTTGCCTCTCCCGCCACAGGGAACCACCTGCTACTTCCTCAACACTAGAACACACAGGTTAAGAAAAAACACATATTAAACCCGAAGATAATTACTCCACTTCTACTTGATAGCACATTATATATGCTCTCGGTGCCCACCCAAAGCATACCCCTCCCAGCTGCTGGGTTGGCTGCTAAAAGCTCACAGCTGACTCCCTCCTCTGGCCAACTGCCTCCAGAGATGGGTGCTGCCTTACCCTAGAAGCTACAGCCCTCCTTTTCTTGCCTCAGTTGGGACAACTTCGTGGTGTGACCCACATTTCAGAGCTCCTCGTGGATCAGGCTAAAGCCAAAATTTATGTGTGACCACTCAGCCCCTTCCCCGTCTCATGTCCCTCACTCCCCTTCTCCTCAAGTACCTCTCTGACCCAAGCTCTGCTCTGGCCACACAACTGAAAACATGGCATTTAGCACTTTACTTGACTTCAAAGCACTTTTGTGGGTGTCAGCCCACTGCACACTCCCAGCCTCTGAGTTAGGCAGTGCCTGTATGTCTGTCCTCATTTTAAAGACACTGCTAGCTCCCTGCTGGGCATATGGCCAGGGTCTGATAAATGCTAGTTCTCCTGCTTTTCCTGGCCTTCTTCATCCACCTTCTCAATCCTTTCATTATTCTTTTGTATATTCTGATTTCTTGCCCAATGAAACTAAAGCTGCCAGTATGAATCAATTAATGTTTGCCACACATTAAAGGCTCTGTAGCAAAGTTGCAATCACCATATAAGGAGGCAGATCAAGAGAGACATAGCCACAAAATTTGGCTTATTTATTATAGGCAAATAGGTGAAAGTACAAACAGGCAAACATTTTTGTTGGTCTTTCATCTACACCCAGACTTCAGTGAGTATAAAAAAGCCTGAGAACCACAGGACCAATAGGGTCGACAGTAATTCCTACTCTTACTACATCTTTATGTGCCTGAAACCTGACTTCTCTGAGGTTTAGCACAGTTATTTACCTAATCCTATGAAATTACTGGCCTTTAGTCGAGTTTTATAATATTTGAAACTTATGTCTTCCATGGGTTACCCAGAAGCATTTCAATAGACTATAGGCTACAATTTACTAGTTCAGTCAATTTTCAAATGAACAGCTTCTGAAAGTCTTACGCACCTTGTTTGATACTTGAATGTAATTCAGCTGGATGCTAACTTCATAGCCATCTTCATGGACAGTAGCAGAGATAAGCTTTTAAAAAACCGTTAGAGAGAATTCACAACCATGCATGTGGGACTTAATGTCCTGAGCAACAGCCAAGAAATCCTGAGATGTTAAACCGTAAATTTAACCAAACATTTAATTAACTCAAAAGAAGGCAGGAAAAGAGAAACAAAGGAACAAAACCTAAGTAAGATATAATACAAGTAGCAAAACAGCAGACACAAATCCAGCTATAGCTATAATTCCACTAATTGTAAATGAACGAAATTAATGTTCCCATCAAAGAGCAGAGGCTGCCAGAATGGATAAGAAAGACCCAAATTTATATTCTCTGCAAGAGACACACATTAAGTTTAATCAAGCCACCTGGCTGGATGTCGTCAGCTGGGTGTCTGGAGGAGCCAGGCCTTGTTAATCAAGAGCCAAGCATCATAGTTGACAAGCTTCCTCTGTAAGCAGCAGGAGGAATTTCCCTCAAACAGGGGTCAACAAATTCTTTAAGGATCAGATAGTAAGTAGTTGAGGTTTTGTGGGTCATTGCCATTGTAGCACAAAGGCAGTCATGGACAGTAAGTAAACAAATTAGTTATAGCCGTGATCCAATAACACTCGATTTGTAAAACTGAGTAATGGGCCTAATTTGCCCCACAGGCTATAGTTTGCAGACCCCTGGATTAGGCGAGAGAATGAATAAACCCCCAAAACATTATCAAGGGAAACTAAGCACTACTTGACAATGAAATAGTTTCAATGTTGGCCAATTTGGTGGTAGAGGATCAAACAGGCTGATTTCTAAAGATTCCTTCTAGTGTTCTGACAAACAGAAGAGGTCTTCTCACAGAGCTGTCTCTTACAGTGGTGGCATAATGCCAGAGAAAGAGCATGGGGCTTCAAATCTGGAATCCCCCAAAAGACCCAACAGTGCAGTCCTGGGCAGATCACCAAAGCTCTTTGAGCCAGTTTTCCTGGGTGTCAAAAATAAGGCTTGTTCTGATTATCTACTGCAGTGTAAAAAGCCACCTCAAACTTAGTGGCACTGAACGACCATTTTATTAAGTTTGTGGCTTCCCACAGGACACAGAGGGGACAGATGGTCTTGTCTCGACACATCTGCCACCTCAGCTGGGAAAACTCAAATGGCTACAAGGTGGCTGCATGTTTGGAGGCTGGAATGACCCAGGCTCTCATCACTCGTCTGCCTGGCTCCTGACCCAGGATGACTCCAGGCCCGGGTTCAGCTAGGGCTGCAGACGGTGCACCTACACGTGGCCACACCATGGGGCTTGGGCTTCTCACAGCAGGGTGGCTGGGCTCCAAGAAGGAGTGTTGAAGGTGAGCGTGCCAAGTAAGAGGACCACACCCTGAGAGTCCCATGGCATCACTGCCACTGCACTCAGTTATTAGCCCAACTGCCATAAGTCCTCCCACCCGTCCATGGGGGACAGGGACTCCGCCCTTTGCAGGGAAAACTATCAAAGAATTTGTGGCCATTATTAAAAACTGCCACAAAGGTAATATCCCTACCTTGTAGGTTTGTTATGAGTGCTACAGATCGATGAACATAATGTACATAGTGAGTGCATCATTAAACGGCAACTGTTATGATCACTACCGCTGCTAATACAGAATGGATTTCAGTGTGCAATTTGGCTAGACTAAACTCTTCTGGGTCTTTTAGCTCTGACCACAAGAATCTCCATAACACATGGAATGTAAAAGCATGGATGGTTCACAATTTACTATTTTACCTTGCTTAGGTCAGGTGCCCAGAAGCAGACCCTGAGACAAGGTTCATGCACAGGTGATTTATTGAGGCCGTGCTTGTAGGGGAGGGCAGTAAAGAAGTGTGGAAAGCAGGACAGGAAAGGGAAAGGAGCCAAGCAAAGTGCGATTTCAGGTGAAGTCAGTGGAGGGGAACTGCAGCCTGAACCCATGCGATGCTCTGGCGTGGAAATTCCAGTCAGAGCTCACCCACCTTTCCCATTCTGGGTTCTGCAATCAAAGCCCTGAACTCAGGGTTGTTCTGAGCATAAGACCTGAGGTGAGCAGAGATATGATCCAACTGTTTTCTCCAGTACCCTAAAGAAAAAGAGAAATCCATCCACGTGGATAATTCTTCTGAAGCCAAGAAAGAAAAATGCTAGTTTGCAACATGCATACTCAGAGAGGTTATTATTTTTTTTGGTCAAATTTTGTGATGGTTTGGCTTACTGAACCTTGACTATGTACTAGAATAAGTTCCATTTTTGTTCCCAGCTTTTTTTTTTAATTACACATGATTAATCACAGAATAGTACAGAATATCAAAAGAACATATCTTGAAGAGAGAGAGAGGGAGACAGAGAATCCCAAGCAGGCTCCATACTGTCAGCACAGAGCCCAACACAAGGCTTGTACTCATGAACCATGAGCTCATGACCTTAGCTGAAATCAAGAGTCAGATGCTCAACCGACTGAGCCACCCAGGCACCCCCTATTTTATTCTTTTAAAATTAACCATATTGAAGACCTACCCTATGACCCAGCAGTAGCACTGCTAGGAATTTACCCAAGGGATACAGGAGTGCTGATGCAGAGGGGCACTTGTACCCCAATGTTTATAGCAGCACTCTCAACAATAGCTAAATTATGGAAAGAGCCTAAATGTCCATCAACTGACGAATGGATAAAGAAATTATGGTTTATATACACAATGGAATGCTATATGGCAATGAGAAAGAATGAAATATGGCCTTTTTTAGCAACATGGATGGAACTGTAGAGTGTTATGCTAAGTGAAATAAGTCATACAGAGAAGGACAGATTCCATATGTTTTCACTCCTATGTGGATCCTGAGAAACTTAACAGAAGACCATGGGGGAGGGGAAGAAAAAAAAATGGTTAGAGAGGGAGGGAGCCAAAACATAAAAGACTCCTAAAAACTGAGAACAAACTGAGGGTTTATGGGGGTGGGAGGGAAGGGTGGGTGGGTGATGGGTATTGAGGGCACCTGTTGGGATGTGCACTGGATGTTGTATGGAAACCAATTTGACAATAAATTTCATAATAAAAAAAAAAGAAAAAAAATAAATGGTAGAATTAAACGAGTGGAAAAAAATAAAAAAATAAAAAATAAAATAAAATAAAATTAACCTTTTTGAGACATAACTTTTTTTTTAACTTTTTTTTTTTTACATTTATTTATTTATGAAAGACAGAGACAGAGTGCAAGTGGGGGAGGGGCAGAGAGACAGGGAGACACAGAATCCGAAGCAGGTTCCAGGCTTGGAGCTGTCAGCACAGAGCCTGATGCGGGGCTTGAACTCATGAACCATGAGATCATGACCTGAGCTGAAGTTGGATGCCCTGCCAACTGAGCCACCCAGGTGCCCCAAGGCATAACTTTTAAGCATACAGTTTGAATTTCAGCAAGCGTGTTTTTTACTATATATTTACTTTTACTCTACATAGTTAGGTCTTGTCTATGGCTTGCATAGAGTTGTTTTTTTTTTTTTTTCTTTTGGCATGGAGCCCCAGTGTGGCACTTGAACTCATGACCCTGAGATCAAGACCTGAGCTGAGATCAAGAGTTGAATGCTTAACCAACTGAGCCACCCAGGATCCCCTGTTTTTTCATTTTTTAGAAACCCATGATGACAATTGCTACCTTCTAATGAAATGTTCAGTCCACAAAATTAAATGTAATTATTGATATGTTTTGGTTTTGACTTACCATTTTATTATTTGATTTATACTTTTCCCATTTGTTTTGTTTTCTTTGTTCCTATTTTCCTGGGGTTTTTTGGGGGGTAACTTGAATACTTTTTAGAATTATATTTAAATTTTCCCATTAGCTTTTTACCTGTATTCCTTGGTATTCTTTTTGAATAGTTGCCCTATTGATTAAAATATCACTTTTTAAAAGTGTATTTATTCATTTTTGACAAAGGCAGAGTGCAAGCAGTGGAGGGATAGAGAGAAAGGGAGAATCTCAAGCAGGTCCTGTGCTGTCAGCCCAGACCCCAATGTGGGGTTCGAACTCATGAACCGTGAGATCATGATCTGAGCTGAAATCAAGAGTTGGACGCTCAACCGAGCCACCCAGCCACTCCTATTTTATTCTATTAAAATTAACCCTATTGAGATAAATTTTAAGTATAAGGTTTGAATTCCAGCAAGCATATGCATCCCAATCAAAACATAGAACATTTCCATCATTCCAAAAACTCCCTTGTGCCCTTCTACAGTCTGCACAGGTTTAAACACACTTGAATTCACTAACTGCCACCATTTAACACTTGGGAGATGTCACAAGAGTCTGGATTTCTGGTGTCTTGTGGGCAACCAGGAGATGCATTTACAGGAAATGTCCAGAACAGGCTAATCTATAAAAACAGAAAGTAGCGGTGCCTGGGTGGTTCAGTCGGTTAGGCATCTGACTTTGGCTCAGGTCATGATCTCACGGTTCATGAGTTCGAGCCCCACGTCGGGCTCTGTGCTGACAGCTCAGAGCCTGCAGCTTGCTTCGGATTCTGTGTCTCCCTTTCTCTCTGCCTCTCCCTAACTTGAGCTCTGTCTCTCTGTGTCTCTCAAAAATAAATAATAAACATTAAAAAAAATTTAAAAAATAAAAAACAGGAAGTAGATTTGTGGTTGCCAGTCACCTGGGTCAGGAGATGTGAGCAGTGATTGCAAAAAAGAGTATCAGGACTACTTTTGGGGTGATAAAAATGTTCTGGACGTGGTAATGTTTCTATACTGCTGCTAATGTACTATCACTGAATTGTACACTTCAAAATGGTCAAAATGGTGAATTTTGTTATGTGAATTTTAGAACAGTAAAAAGAGAGAGGTATTGGCAGATAGCAATGACACAGACTAACAACATTTCTACCATCATAGTTGCAATCCATATATGCTCTTTGATTTACAAACTAGATGATGGGGCTATGAGTCAAAACATCAGAGTACTAAAAGTTTAATGAAGAGCTATAATACAAAGGAAAATTACCTAAAGAAAAACGATGGAATTTACTTTTTTTTTTAATGTTTATTTATTATTTTGAGAGACAGACAGAGCATGAGCAGGGGAGAAGTAGAGAGAGAGGAAGACACAGGATCTGAAGCAGGCTTCAGGCTCCGAGCTGTCAGCACAGAGCCCAATGCGGGGCTAGAACTCACGGACCGTGAGATCATGACCTGAGCCAAAATCAGACACTCAACCGACTGAGCCACCCAGGCACCCCAAGGGATTTACTTCATTCATTCATTCATTCATTCATTTATCCATTCATTCATTTATTTTTAATGTTTATTTATTTTTGAGAGAGAGAGCACAAGCGGGGAAGGGGCAGAGAGAGAGGGAGACACAGAATTCCAAGCAGGCTCCAAGCTCTGAGCTGTCAGCATAGAGCTCGACACAAGGCTCGAACCCACAAACTGTGAGATCATGATCTGAGCTAAAATCGGACGCTTAACAGACTGAGCCACCCAGGAGCCCCATTTACTTTTTTTTTTTTTTAATTAATGTATTTATTTTGAGAGAAACAGAGAGAGAACCAGTGGGGGAGGGGCAGAGAGAGAAGGGGACAAAGGATCCAAAGCAGGCTCTGAGCTGACAGCAGAGTGCCCAACGTGGGGCTCGAAGTCACGAATCATGCCATCATGACCTGAGCCAAAGTTGGATGCCACACAGGCACCCCACTTTTCTTTTTAATGTTTGTTTATTTTTAGGAGAGGTGTGGGGGAGGGGCAGAGAGAGCAGGAGACAGAGGATCTGAAGTGGGCTCTGTGCTGACAGCAGAAAGACTGATGTGGGGCTTGCACTCACAAACCGCGAGATCATGACCTGAACTGAAGTAGGATGCTTTAACCGACTGAGACACCCAGGCGCCCCAAAGGGATTTACTTATGTATAGAAATAAAGCTAAAGGAAGAAAAAAAATGAGTTTTCTTTCAGAGAAAGAGGGAATTCCCTCCTGACAAGAAAGTGTACTTTTTCTCTCACCTCTTCCTGGGCTGACAGCTGTGAGGAGAGGTTTATGGTCACTCATTTTCTCCTGCCTCTGCTTTTGAGAAGCCATTTCCAGTTCCTTTTTGGCTAGTAGCGCACCAGATGGGTAGAACAGGCCAGTAGTCTGTGTGCCCACGTCCTTCCGAGTCCCAGCCTCAGGTCTGAGCAAAGGAACATTTAGGAACTGCCAGGCAGATCGGGGCTATGAGCAAGGCAGAAAACATAAAATACTAGAATATAATTTCATTAATTCTTCATAATTACTTATAGAAAAGAATTCTAATCAGAAGTAAAAAATATCTCCAAGAAACTGTACTCTGAACTAAAAAGAGGTTTTCAGCCCTTGCCTCACCTTCCTTGGGTCTGTCTCTCCCAGGAACTCCCAGCCTGACCCATAAAGCCAGCCTCTTCTGCTTGGCCATTTACTATCTCAAACTCAACAAATCAACTAAACTAATATTCCCTGTCTTGCTGCCCAAGGCCCTAAAGAAATCTATCCTCTCAGTTCTACAATCCAATGGAGTTACTACTCATCTACACTCAACTACTGGGGACCAGTATTTTCTCTGAGGCACTCCTGCATCTGGACATGGGAACTTGAGAGGACCATCATGTAAGGTTGTGTAGGTTGTGTACTGTACAACATCACTGCATCTAATGAGCTAAGATTCACATGGTAGGCATCATATATTTGAAAATTTATTAGGACAATTTTTCTGGTAGGTGGAAGAAAATGTCTAACAAAATTAGTATATTACAATCAGTTTCCAACAGATGGCAGTCTAGTGTCTTGAGGAAAGTAACCCTTGGTCTCATTTGCACAAAGGTGTCAATATGGTCTACTGACACTCCCAGGATCCATAAGTCTCAGTCTGGGTTAAGAAGGCCATGAACTCCCTAAAAATGAGTGCAAAATTACTGAGTGCATGTGCATTCTAAGGACTATCAATCTTCACATTCTTCTAATGAAGAGCTAAAAAGAAACCTGAAAAGTCTTCATCTAGCTTAGAGAAATTCACAAAAGGCTAATATCAAGCTGGTTAGAGATTAAGTCATTCTGAAAATAACCCTGTAAGACTTTCCTTAAACTATATGCAGTTGTTTTAAATAGCAGCAGCAATTTCATATACCTGATATAAGTTTTCTAAAACATAAAACAATGGGAGCAATGTTCCTAGTATGCCTCATGAGAAATGCATGAGAAGGACATTCTGTCTCATGTATTTATTTTACTTTTTTTCTGTCTCAGGTATTTTAAATCCAATTCTCCTTCATGACATTATGTCAACTTACATTATTTTTATTAGTCTTCCAAATGCAATTAGACCTCAATCTACTACAGATAAACCCTTAGATCTTTGAATGCAGACAAAATCACTTGAGTGTTGAAAACTTGAATTGGTTGAATTTACTTACACACCTAGTTGAAAATCCATGTGAAAAGTCTGTATTTTGGCTCTCTCTCCCCGGGTTGATCCCCAAGGTAGAGAACACAAATTCAGAGTCCTAAGCTCTTCCCCAGGCACCAGCTCTTACTACAGTGGAGGCCTCACCTCAGCAAAAGGGCGAAGTTCTCCAGTGGCAAGAGCCAGGCTGTTATCCATGCTAAGTCTTGCCAAGGACTTCACATAAATACCACAGGAACCACAGAATCGGGCAGATGGGTGATTGCTGGCCCCACATTTGGGGCAAACAGAGTAGCAGGCAGAAATGCCTGGCTAGAGGATAGAAAATATTTTTACATCTTCATAAATATTAGAGTCCTAATTTTCCCATGTAAGTTATTCTCATACCATACAATCCCCAGCCATCAAAATAACATATGCCTATATCCCTGACCCCAAGTCTACCTTCTAGACTTTGCCCTACAGATGAACAATTACACAAAGCAAGTATATTTAAGACCATTCCCCACAGGATTGTGGTTTTAGAGAAAATAACTGGAAACCATCTAAATATCCAGCAATAGGGGATGGTCTCAATATATCATGGTACATACAGAAAGTGGTATATTACAGAACCACTGAAAAGAATGAGAGGCTACAAATAAGATATATTGCTAGGTGAAAAGAACTGAGCCAGTGTTCATAGTAAACTACCAGTTTACTTATTAGCACACTGAACAGCTCAAAGAACACTCAGACACTAGGTGACGGTGACTGCTTCTGGGATAGGCTCTGTAGGCCTGGGATGAGAAGGGAGACTACCCCTTCACATGAAACCTTTTGTATTATTTACATGCAACGCTTATTTGAATAAATGACTTTGAGTGTTTTATTAGAAAAGTAAGCAGACAATTCATAAAAGAAATACCAATAGTCAAATAGAAATAGGAAAAGTTTAACCTCAAAGAAACAGCAATGACAGAGCTTTCTTAATTTAAGAGAAGTATCTCTGTCTCCGGAGTCTTAGGTAAATAGGTGGTAGTCTTCAAATCACAAGGAGTGATTTCTGTAGGGCAGGGGAAGAGGAGGAGCTGGGCCTCTCTAGGGTGGTGGTGAGGCCTCAGCACCAAGAAACTCAGATTTAAAATACCCACCGTGGCTCCACACCAGTCACAGAAGCAAGCTTCCGGGCGATTCCTGCGACCACACTTGGAGCAGGAAATGGTCTCCCCTTTCTGAGTGGGGGGAGGAGGAGCTTTATCTCCACTGCGCATGGGCTGCTGAATGCAATGGCATTTATCAATAGGCAGATCAATACTAGATTCTGCAATCCCCCTCTGAATCCAGAAAAAAAAATCCCCAGATCAATGCAAACCCTGGAAATAAGGTATTTTTGCCCCAAAGAATAAAACTATGATAAGCTTCACTAATGAATACATTAGTACAAAGAGGACATATTACTTCACAGCAAATAGATGAAACCGGTGGCTCGTGCATCTTGATATTTCTCAGTATCTTTAATACCAAACATGGTAAGCCTCCTACTGATTTACTATGACAACATTTTTAAAGAAAGAATGTATGGGGCACCCAGGTGGCTCGGTCAGTTAGACAGACATCCAACTCTTGATTTTAGCTCAGGTCATGGCCTCACTGTTTATGAGATCAAGCCCCACGTTGGGCTCTGCACTGGCAGAACAGAGCCTGCTTGGGATTCTCTCCCTCCCTCCCTCGCTGCCCCTCCCCCCCACTCACGTGCATTCTCTCTCTCTCAAAATAAATAAATAAATAAGCATTAAAAAAAAAAAAAGAATGTGGGGCACCTGGGTGGCTCAGTTGGTTAAGTGTCCAACTTTGGCTCAGGTCATGATCTCATAGTTTGTGAGTTTGAGCCCCGCATCAGGCTCTGTGCTGACAGCTCAGAACCTGGAGCCTGTTTCAGATTCTGTGTCTCTGTCTCGCTCTCTGCCCCTCCCCCACTCGAGTGCACGAGTGCACTCATGTGTGAGCTCTCTCTGTCAAAAATAATAAACATTAAAAAAAAAAGGAATGTAAGCAGACCCATGCTAGTAAGGTGTCACAATTGAGGTGTATCTTCTATTTTTTTAGGGCTTTGGTTTCCATCTGGGAATGTGAATTTATTTTCCACCCCTGCCACACAAAAAGAATTATTTTGAGGAGAGAGAATTGTTTCGTGAGAATTTCTGAAACTTTGTTAGGCAGGCCTGGATGAGAATTTTTGCTCCTGCTACATATTTATTGACTAGTAAGAGATTTTCTCATGAGACAAATGAGGATGATAGTATTCGTCACTGCTACGTGATCACCTGCTGTATGCAGGCACCATGCTGAGCACTGCTCCTGTAGTCTCGCATCAAACCACACAACAGACCTGTGAGGGGGGTGCTATTGTCACCTGTGTTTTACAGGTGTGTGTTTTACGGTTGGAAACCGAGACACAGAGGTGAGAGTTGATCATAGGCCATCTGATTCTAAAGCCTGACCTTTATCCATGACTCCATGCAGCCTTTCACAGGTCTGTAGGACGGGTTCAGATGGTTAATGTCAATTAAGTATGGAGGCGTGCTTGGGACAGGGTCAGGCTCCATATGTCAGCTTCCCTCCCTTCTCTTGCTTTTCACTAGATCTTAATTTCTTTAAGGGAAAGGCATACTTCACATTTTTTCCCCACTAAGACAGTACCTTGCACCTTGGCACATAGAAGTCATTCAGTTACTGAATGAATGAATCAATGAATAACTGATTCAATTGATAACTGCCACCTGTTCCATGTATAGAACTAAGAATGTGCACACTAGGGGAGACATTTTCTAAAGGATGGTTTTTCCTCCAAGATGAATATTTTAGTTACTTTATTTGCCCAGCTATATCCTCTTTTAGTTTGGGGACTGTTCTGTTATCCTAAAACAGACATCTGTCCAGAAAGAGGTCTCATTAGCCCTCAATATCCACAGAGACTGAGAATGAAGATCTCTCTTTGCATACACTTACCCTTACCCCATTTCTGTGCAATTAGAACAAGACTCCTCGGGACAAATCAAAAGAGAAACCCTTTACATGCTTTTGCTTCAGACTTAAATTTCAATTTATCCTACTGCTACAACAGGGTTTTGACATAACACTTGTTGATCTGGGTTTCTAAATATAAAGCCTTCAGGGGTGCCTGGGTGGCTCAGTCAGAGAAGCATCTGACTTTTGATTTCGGCTCAGGTTCGATCTCATAGTTCACAAGATTGAGCCTGGCATCAGGCTCTGCACTGACAGCACGGAACCTGCTTGTGATTCCCTCCTTCCCTCTCTCTCTGCCTCTTCCCAGCACATGTGCGCTCTCTCTCTCTCTCTCTCAAAACAAATAAATAAACATAAAAAAATAAATATAAAGCCTTCAGATCTTTTATTTAAATGCATCCACTAAAAAAATGCATCTAGGGGTGCCTGGGTGGCTCAGTTAGTTAAGTGTCTGACTTTGGCTCAGGTCATGATCTCATGGTCTGTGAGTTCGAGCCCCGCGTCAGGCTCTGTGCTGACGGCTCAGACCCTGGAGCCTGTTTCAGTTCTGTGTCTCCCTCTCTCTCTACCCGCCCCCCCCCCCCACCCCATTTGTGTTCTCCCTCTCTCTCTCTCTCTCTCTCTCACAAAAATAAACATTAAAATTTTTTAAATGCATCTACAGTTCAAGTGGAATTTTCTCCCATAATATTGCTTTAAAGAAAGAAAAGTTATTTTAACCCATCCATAGTAATGCTGCTAAACAAAGAAAAGACATAAGCTATCAGAATGAATACACATTATTACTTTTATCGCACTTCAATGATATATACCCTCATTGTGACATCCAAACTCTGATATACCTTTCAAATAGAAATCAAATTTTGAAAACAAATTCAATTTTGTAATTGTTCCTGAAACAGTTTTGCTGATGTGAGACCCAGAAACAACTACATCACTGACAGGTAATAAAATCAATTTAAATTATTTTACTATTTATGTAAGAAGTTCAGATTATCTGAGAAGGTACATTTTTTGCTTGACAATTTACTTAAATTTATCAGCAAGATCACTTCAAGAATTCCAAAGCACTACTGTCTTCTTTTTTTATGCTTTCTTAATCTCACTATTTTTCTCTCTAGCACCTTGGAAAACTACAAAGTGTGATTTCATGATGAGAGCATGACATAAAGTCTGAAACCATGCTCAGTCAGAGGAATAAACGAAAAATAATCAACAAAAGAGTAAAACTGTATCAGACTTGATTTGAGAATAGATGGGTTTTCTTATTCAACTTGCCAGTTCAGTAGCATATTTTTTTAGGAAAAAAAAAAAAAAGCCACACCACATATTATGTAACAGAAATCATCTTTAAAAAAAAAAAAAAAAACCAAACCGGGGTGCCTGGTGGCTCAGTCAGTTAAGCATCCGACTTTGGTTCAGGTCATGATCTTGCAGTTTGTGGGTTCAAGCCCTGTGTCCGGCTCTGTTGCTGACAACGCAGAACCTGGAGCCCACTTCAAGTTCTGTGTCTCCCTCTCTCTCTCTGCCCCTCCCCTGCTCATGCTCTCTCTCTCTCGCTCTCTCTCTCTCTCTCTCTCTCTCAAAAATAAATAAACATTAAAACAATATTTAAAAAAAAAAAACTATGCAGATTTTTCTTTTGGTAATGACAGAATAAGACCATACCAAATGACTCCCAACCAGAAAACTATCAAATCTTCTCATAATTTCTGAAGGCACTGGAGAATGAACAGAAGCAGATAGACTCTTGTAACAAGTACATACAAGGAAGAGGGGAGTTATACAAAATTAGTTTCATTTGAGCCTGGGGCTAAAATACTGCATGTGAAACAGTGGGGAAAGGGCAGAATTCTGACTAGGAGAACAAGAAAACTGAGACTGTGAAGTATTTGGCTACTGAAGAGGTGGGAACTCCCAGGAAGAAAAGAAACAGAGAGGTGATCCCCAAATTCTGTACTCACATCTCTTACTGACCCCTGAAAGATGCAGGCACAGAATACTCAAAGCAGTTCAGCTAAAGACAACATATCTAAACGGAAACCAGAATTTCTGCCCCCTACCTCTAAAAAACCCCCAGTTTTCTTGGCTGTTAGTATGCTAAGGAATTTTAGATTGGATCTTAGCATTATACCTGTTAGTTTGTGGAGCTTCTGAATTCTGTTACTAGTCTCTGATGACTGCTGGGTTTGTTGTTTGCTCTGCTTTGCTCTGCTTTGCTTTGCTTTAGCAGGCAATAATATGTATACCTGGTTTGGGGAATTCATTGCCTGGAATGAATTACAACTAATACCTCTCAAAAGAAAAGAAAATCAATTTAGCCCAACCCTAGGGTAAATCAGGTATTGGAAAAATAATTTTAAAGCAAACATTCTTCCCATAATGAATAAAAAGTTAGGAAATCTCAGGAGAGAAATAGAAACAATGGAAAGGGAAACAAATGAAAATTCTGGAACAGAAAAACACATTTGAAAGAAAATATTTGCTGTATATACTTAATAGCTAAAAGGAGATGGTAAAGGGAAAAGTAAGTGAACTTGAAGAGAGAGCAGTAGAAATTATGTAGTGTAGGGACACCTGGGTGGCTCACTCAGTTAAGTGTCCAACTCTTTGATTCAGCTCAGGTCACGGTCTTACGGTTCATGAGTTTGAGTCCTGTGTCGGATTCCATGCCGACAGTGTGGAGCCTGTTTGGGATTCTCTCTCTCCCTCTCTCTCTCTGCCTCTCCCCTGCTTGCACTATCTCTCTCTCTCAAAAATAAATAAAATAAACTTTTTTAAAGAAAGAAAATTGGGGCACCTGGGTGGCTCAGTCAGTTGAGCATCCGACTTCGGCTCAGGTCATGACCTCATGGTTTGTGAGTTCGAGCCCCACATCGGGCTCTGTGCTGACAGCTCAGAGCCTGGAGCCTGCTTCAGATTCTGTGTCTCCCTCTCTCTGCCCCTCCCCTGCTTGTGCTCTCTCTCTCTCTCTCAAAAATAAATAAACATTTAAAAAAAAGAAAGAAAGAAATTATAGGGGCAACTGAGTGGCTTAGTTGGTTGAGCATCTGACTTCGGCTCAGGTCATGATAATTGTGGTTCGTAAGTTCGAGCCCCACATTGGGCTCTCTGCTATCAGTCCATCAGTGCGGAGCCTGCTCTGGACCCTCTGTCACCCTCTCTCTGCCCCTCCCCCACTTGCACACTCCCAAAAATAAATAAATATTTTTTTTAAAAAGAAATAAATTTGGTTCATCTGGGTGGCTCAGTTGGTTAAAAGTCTGACTTTGGCTCAGGTCATGATATCGCAGTTTGTGGATTTGCGCCCCAGGTTGGGCTCTGTGCTGACAGTTCAGACCCTGGAGCCTGCTTCAGATTCTGTGTCTCCCTCTCTCTCTGTCCCTTCCCAGCTCACACTCTGTCTCTGTCTCTCTGTCTCTCTCTCTCTCTCTCAAAAAATAAACATTAAAAAGTTAAAAAAAAAAAAAGAAATTATACAATGTAAAGAAGAGAAAAAACGATTTTTAGGACCAAACTTCAGTATTTCACGGACATCTCAAATGAGAGTTACTAGATGGGGTTACAATAGCTTCCATTCATGCCACCACAGCAAGAATCAAGAACTCTGAAAGTTGAAGCAATTACTTCTTTGGATATATAACAACATATTAAAGCATGTCAGAGTGCAAAAAAGGAGGCATTCAACAGAGCAAAAACAAGCAACAGGCTGGTTGTCCTAACAGGGGATTAAAGAAACTCTTTCTGGAGCTCAGTCCCAGGAATTAGAGCAGTCTCAGGCAGACAGACATCCAAACGTGGGTTTTGATGGAGTCTTATTTACAATTTAGTCAAAGGCAAGCTCAAAAAAACTGAGGTTCACATTTCCCCATCACTGTAGTTGGCTCTTGAAACAACAAAGTGAACCTCTGGTTACTTCTCACATGTAGGCTGCACAAGAACCCAGTGGCAGTGATTCTGACCCTAGGTTGACATCTCCGGGCCTGAGATCTGAGCTCCTCGGGCAGGACAACCTGGAAGTGCTCCTGTACCAGCATTTCCACAATCTGCTCCTTTGTCTGAATATCAGTTCTCAGCCACTGTCCAGAAAGTTTCTGGAGATGTCAGAGGACATCCCTGGGTCCAGCTGCATCCTCATAGTGGAATTTCCTGAACGTCTGCCAGGAGGCTGCAGCGTTGGAAGGATTCCTTTGGGACATGGTCTCATGGTCTTCGACAGAGTCTTCATAGAGGCTCTCTGATGGAACCTGGACCTGGGGAGCTGATGTTAGGACAACTTCTGACTCCTCGGTCATCATCTCATTTGATGGTGACCTTCTTTTATCATCCTGGACTGATTTGTTTGAGTCTCTAGGTACCCTTCAGTCTCCTTTCTGGGACTCTGGAAAGGGATGTCTCAGACTCCTGTACAGGTACCACAACGGAGGGCAGGGCAGGGCAGGGCGGAGCTGCCTGGTGACCAGACTGGAAGCCTGAAACCCACTCTAAGAAAAGGAAACCAACTACCTGGCACAGAGCTTTGTAGCCCACCACTGGAACCAGACAAGAGATTTTTTTCTAATGAACAAAACCTCAGGGACCTTAAATTATATCAAACAATTCAACAGATGAATATATGGCATCCAAGAAGGAGAGCAGAAGGGGAGAGGAGGAGCTAGGAGAGAATTATGGGAGAATTCCTTCCCTGGAGCCTCACAGGGAGAACAGCACTGCCAACAACACTTGGATTTGGGACCTCTGGCCTCTAAAGCTGTGAGAAAACAAATCTCTGTTGTTCTAAGCCTCTCAGTTTGTGGTACTTTGTTCTGGAACCAATAATACACCCCCATTCAATGCTAACCATGTCCAAAAGAGTGTGTTGTCTATCATTTGGGGGTACATTATTCTAGAAACATCAATTAAGTCAAAGTGAATGGTTGCACAGACCCTAATTGCCTTTGCTGACCTTTGTCTAGCTGTTCTAGCAAATGCTGAGAAAGGGGCATTAAAACCCCCAACTATAATTCTGAAATTGTTTGCTTCTCTCTTTAATTCTGCCAATTTTTGTATCATGTATTTTGGTAGGCTCATAAATGGTTTTGATTGTTATGTCTTCCTAATGAATTTAACTTTTATTGTTACAAAATAACAATCTCATTATATATATATATATATATATATATATATATATATATATATATATATATCTTTTATTTTATCTCTCATAATATATTTTTCCTTGAAACTTATTTTGTCCTATATTGATAGAGCCACTCCAGCCCTCTTGTATACATTGTTTACATGGAATTTTTTACTATATATTTACTTTTAGTGTACATAGTTAGGTCTTGTCTGTGGCTTGCACAGAGTTGTTTTTTCTTTTTTTCTTTTGGCGCAGGGCTTGAACTCATGACCCTGAGATTAAGACCTGATCTGAGATCATCAGTCAGATGCTTAACCAACTGAGCCACACAGGAGTCCCTGTTTTTTCTTTTTATAGAAATCCATGGTGACAATCACTACCTTCCGATGAAATGTTTGGTCCACAAAATTTAATGTAATTATTGATGTTTTGGTTTTGACTTACCATTTCATTATTTGATTTGTATTTTTCCTATTTGTTTTGTTTTCTTTGTTCCTACTTTCCTGTTCTTTTGGGGGGTGGGTAATTTGAATACTTTTTAGAATTATATTTGAATTTTCCCATTAGCTTTTTCTCTGTATTTCTTGGCATTCTTTTTGAGTAGTTGTCCTAGTGATTAAAACATAGATTTTTTTCAAGTGTATTTTTTTTTTTTTTAACGTTTATTTTATTTTTGAGACAGAGAGAGACAGGGCATGAACGGGGGAGGGACAGAGAGAGAGGGAGACACAGAATCGGAAGCAGGCTCCAGGCTCTGAGCCATCAGCCCAGAGCCCGACGCGGGGCTCGAACTCACGGACCGTGAGATCGTGACCTGAGCTGAAGTCGGACGCTTAACCGACTGAGCCACCCAGGTGCCCCTATTTATTTATTTTTGAGAGACAGAGTGCAAGCAGGGGAGGGGCAGAGAGAGAGGAAGAATATCAAGCAGGCTCCACACTGTCAGCCCAGAGCCCAATGTGGGGTTTGAACTCATGAACCGTGAGATCATGATCTGAGCCAAAATCAAGAGTTGGACGGTTAACCAACTGAGTCACCCAGGAACCCATAAAATATAGATTTTTACCTTTTTACAGTCTAATTATTACTGTACTTCATCAGATAAAATACAGAAATCTTACAACCATTGGTTCATATCCCTCTCCCTCCATCCTATATGTTAGAGTTCTATGTATTTCTATATCTACATATATTACAGACCCTATGAGAATCATCACACGTCTGTCCAATTTCCAAAGGAATCTCTCTGAGATGAGAACAAACCCCCAAACACTCAAAAATATATACAATGGCCCCAAGGAAGCAAGTTTTTTCTTCTAAGTTGGCTAGTAAATGCCAGCTTCTTTTTGGTATCTATTTTTAGGCTAGGGCAACAGTCACCTGGAAGTCATTTTTAAAGCCTCCTCTTCACCAGAAACATCTGATAAACAACGAATCACCTAAATGGAACCATTCACTGTATTTAAGTTGCCCATACTCCTGTTCCTTCACTTTGAATACTCAAAATAGGCTGCTAGAAAATCCAGAAATGGGTACCCACCAGGCTCTCAATTTCAAAAGATAGCATGGCACGGTCAAAAAAGACATACTTCTGACTTTGAAAGAATTATAAGTGGTCCACTTTCCCACTGGCTACTGCCAGCCTTCCATGCAAAGTTACTAAGTGAAGTTGTAAGAAATTGCTGATTTTATTGACTCCCCCCCTGAAGTTAAGACTTTGAAAACAACTTTGTTTTGGTGAATATAGAAAGTCCTCTCCACGTTGAGAAATGTTGCTTTCAGTGTTTTCTCCACTCTGCCACTTCTTCCCTCCTCTGCAGGTTGCATTTCTTCATTCTTATTAACGCTAGACATTTAGCAGCCACTAAGTATAGGACTGACACAAGCAGTCAACCCACCTCCTGTGATGACAGCAGGGCCCCCTCACAGGTGACACAGTATTTCAGGTGAGCTGGATTCCCTGTGCCACAGGTGCGGCAGATTATTTTCTCCTTAAAAAGAAAGAATAAGAAAAACATGTTCCTCTGAGCAAACAACCATGCAAAGAAATCCTTGAGCAGTCTTTTCAGTCAATCAGCCATCTATTGGCCTTTTTTTTTTTTTAACACTCAGGATTTGTTTAGGAATTATTACAACATAAACAGTGTCAGAAATTTGAAAATAATTAAAACAATTTTTTTATGTTTATTTATTTTTGACAGAAAGAGAGAGACAGAGCATGAGCAGGGGAGGGGCAGAGAGACAGGGAGACACAGCCTGGCTCCAGGCTCCGAGCTGTCAGCACAGAGCCCGACGCGGGGCTCGAACTCACAGACCACGAGATCATGACCTGAGCCGAAGTCGGACACTCAACCAACTGAGCCACCCAGGCGCCCCCCTGAAAATAATTTTAAAAGAAACAAAACCCAAATTGAAGAAACAAACTGAAAATGAGTGTTCATTTGGCCTTAAAATGCAAAATTTTACACTGATTATGTGTCAGTTTTTTGAGTTTTTTTCCCCCCCAATGTGGAAAACATGATTGTTGGCTCTCTGTCTTATGGCTTGAACAATAAACACAAAAGTCCAAGACTAGCAAAAGCTGATCTAGGCATTTACAAGCAATTTAACTCTTGGGGCACATGGATGGCTCAGCCGGTTAAGCGTTAGACTCTCGATTTCAGCTCAGGTCATGATCTCAGTTTGTCGGTTCAAGCCCTGCATTGAGCTCCACACTGACAGCACAGGGTCTGCTTGGGATTCTCTCTCCTTCTCTCTGTCCCTCCCATGCTCTGTCTCTTTCTCTCTCTCAAAAATAAACAAACTTAAAAAAAAATTATAAGTAATCTAGCTCTTGGACTGGGGTTTACCCCATGGGGCTTCATGTTAATGAATTTAGGTTTGCTCTGTACTTTCTCACTCAGAAATGGAAAAATGAAAAGACTATCTTAGAAAATAAATGGTAATGGGGCACCTGGGTGGTTCAGTTGGGTTAGTTTCCGACTTTGGCTCAGGTCATGATCTCACAGTTCAAGCCCTGCATTGGGCTCTGTGCTGACAGCTCAGAGCCTGGAGCTTGCTTTGGATGCTGCATCTCCCTCTCTCTCTCTGCCCCTCCTCCGCTCGTGCTCTGTCTCTCAAAAATGAATAAATGTTAAAAAGTTTTTTTAAAAAAGAAAAAAGAAAATAAATGGTAAGTGCAACTTTCCAAGTCAGGAAACTGAGGATAGGTTGCAATGCAGAAAATGGAAGGGATGAAGGGACAGAGGGAGAGAGAGAGGAAGGGAGGGAGGGGGAGAGGGGAGGAAAGAGAAGGAAGGAAGGAAGGAAGGAAGGAAGGAAGGAAGGAAAGAAAGAAAAAGAAAAAGAAAGAAGGAGGGGGGAACAAAGAAAGGAGGAAAGAAAGAAAGGAAAAGAAAAGAAAGACTAAAATAGTCTAACTAGAGTTCAGCTATCAGAGGTTTGCTAACAGCTGTTCAGTCACTGGACCATTCTGCACTATCAGGATACAATTCCCTTCAATTATCAATGACCAGTGGCACACAAATGTTCCTTTCTACTCCAGTGTCTACATTTCCCAGGTGTCCTGAAACTGACACCATGTGTTCTGAAGCTCGACAGGCAAAGAAGACCATTAAGAGAAAGGAAATCCAACTCCCAAGGTTTTAGTTCCAATGCCACTAGGAAGGCTCTGAAGTCCCTGACCTTTCCAAGCCTGGTTAATTCCACTCTAGTAGAGATTCCAAGTTCTTGCAACTCAAAGAACTCCTAATGTGCAAATGGCCGGCTGACTGCTATTCAAAATGGCAGAGGATCACAGACTTGCTCTCAATGGATCCTGACACTCCCTGGTTCCAGCATTTTTCAAAGTTGCTTAAAGTCTCTGTAGCATGATCTACAACTGCCAGAGCTTTTCTGTGAGATTTAAGGCTGTGATCTTCCTGAACATGTTGCCTCAGAAAAGATCTGGTGACACTTGTTGAGAAGTGAATCAAATTTCTTGTCCCTGTGTTAAAAAAAATACTAAGATCAAACAAAAATAACATAGCTGTTTGCTGCAGGAAATATTCTGGAAAGAGTGTAAACCAGTAAAACTGCTTACTTATTAAGTCCAACAGCTTACCTCAAGACCCTCACCTTGCAGGACCCACAATCCAAAATCAGTATATCCTCACATTGTTAACATTTGTTTGTGTGCATTCACGTGTGCACATGTGCATGTGACCTGGTAACACCAGAATCTACTCTCTTCGCAAATTTCTACTATACAGAGATGGATATGTTAATTAGCTTGACTGGAGTAATTATTTCACTATGTACGTGTATATTAAAACATCATCACCTTAAGTATATTAGAGTTTTATTTAAATAAACTATTTTTAGGGGCACCTGGGTGGCTCAGTTGGTTGAGCGTCCAACTGCAGCTCAGGTCATGATCTCACAGCTCGTGAGTTCGAGCCCCGCGTTGGGCTCTGTGCTGAGAGCTCAGAGCCAGGAGTCTGCTTCAGATTCTGTGTCTCCCTCTCTCTCTGCCCCTAACCCACTCATATTCTGTCTCTGTCTCTCTCAAAAATAAATAAACATTTAAAAAAATTTCTTTAAATAAACTAAATTTAAAACTAGCATGTCACAACTTTGCCCAATCCAAACTAACTCTGCCCTATCCCAACCCTGCCTTGCAAAACTCCCTTAGATTTTTTTTTAATTGTAGTTTTATTTATTTGAGAGAGAGAGAGTGTGTGCACAGGGGAGAGGTAGAGAGAGAGAGAGAGAGAGAGAGAGAGAGAATACTCAGCAATCACCCAGGTGCATCACTAAAATCCTATAAATACCTTCCCCTGCCTTCTCCCTTCAGAGACACTACCAAGACAAAGTACCAGTCTACCTTACTGTTATCAGGTCCAATAAGCATAGACGGTGTTTCTAATGGTTTTGGTGGTGGCTTTTTAATACATGTCATGGCTCACTTCCTTGAAGAACAGTGACCATAACCCACAGATAGAAATAATTTTACATCATAATCACTAACTCATAGATGTCGATAGGGATGACTTGGAATTGAGGCCACCATCAGACTACCTTAAAGAAGATGCTACACATCTGTGATGAGGCCTTTTTTTTAAAAGTCAATACTTCATTGGCCTCCTCACCCACAGCATTTGCAGTATGTCTAGTTGAATGGTTCTAAGCAATTTGGTGGACCCAGTCAGTTACTGGGGTAAAATTTTTCCTTGCGAAGTAGGTGGAAGATAAGAACAATTTTCTGATCTAGATGAAAGGCTTTGACAAAATGAAGTGAGGAAGAATGTCATTGCAAATTTCAGCTCAAAGTGGATCTTGTAACAGATGCCAAGCTAAAGTTCTGCTTGATGCAGAGCTGTGGTCACACTGGCTTCAGCCCCAAATCATTGTGTCAGAGGTGGGGGTCCCATAAGGAGGTAGCTGCCCCAGTCATGTGAATCATCAGAACTTTTTCACTAATAACTTCAAGAGGATCCCTGCCCTAAGCCTCTCAGATTTTGGGAACCCAATGTGACTGGAGACCTGGAGGTATGCTATATATTGCTAGTTGGAGTCCCAAGAAAACTGATGATCTCTTGGTAAAGGAAAGCTCATGTATTCTGGTGAAATACGAGATGCTCAAATTAATTTTTAACTTTAGAGAATGGCCAGTGGGATACATTTGTTTAAAAAGCAAAACAAGGGGTGCCTGGGTGGCTCAGTCAGTTGAGCATTTTACTCCTGATTTCGGCTCGGGTCACGATCCCAGGGTCATGAGATTGAGCCCCATACCAGGCCATTGCACTGAGCGTGGAGCCTGCTTAAGATTCTCCCTCTCCCTCTCCCTCCCTCCCTCTCTCTCTCTCTCTCTCTGCCCCTCCCCACCTCTAAAATAATAAATAAATAAAAACCAAAACAAATCCAAATCCAAATGTGTGAATATATATGCATGTTTCTGTGCATTCTAAAAAATACATAGAAGGGTATTTATTATCATCAGTTATTTCGGGAGGATAGAAATAGAGGTGGGTGGGGAAATTATGCACTTCTTTGTATATCTTGGGACTATTTCACTTGTTACAAAAAATTAGAGAATTTTTAAAAGTGTAAAATCCTCTCTTATTCTGAAATATAGGCAACTGTGCCAGAGAGTAAATGGAGAAACTTCTGCTACTATAGCTTCTAATCTTGGCAGTAAAAAAAAAAAAAAAAAAAAAAAAAATATATATATATATATATATATATATATATATATATATATATCCCTCAGCATTGACAAGTCCTTTAAATCAACAGAAGATCGGTCCGTAGCAGCAGACTGTGGGCAGGAAGAGGATGGATGATGCTTCGTGCACTATGTGGAGTGAGATGGAGAACAACACAAAAATAACAGTCCCTGCTGGTGCCTTGGGGAAGGTAAGGCTGTTGGCTTCTGTCAACAACAGGAATTCCCACTGACCTTGGAGGTGCCTCTCTGGGTGAAAATGTTTTCTAAAAATCCACTGCCCTTGGGGTGCCTGGGTGGCTCAGTCGGTTAAGCGGCCGACTTCGGCTCAGGTCATGATCTCATGGTCCGTGGGTTCGAGCCCCGCGTCGGGCTCTGTGCTGAAAGCTCAGAGCCTGGAGCCTGTTTCAGATTCTGTGTCTCCCTCTCTCTGACCCTCCCCCGTTCATGCTCTGTCTCTCTGTCTCAAAAATAAATAAACATTAAAAAATTTAAAAAAAAAAATCCACTGCCCTTGTAACACTTGGGAAAGCCTCTGGGATGCAGATTCTCAGCCCAGGGTTTCCAAACAGGTATCCTGTGAGTAGAGGCAGCAATACTGATTGGCCATAAAAATCGGGAATTTTCCTTTAAGATCAGATGTTACGGTGATAAAAGTCTCTCTAGAAAATCAAGCCTGATTAAATCCTGTCCCTGCTTTCAACCCTTCAGGGTGCACTGGGAGAAATCTGAGCTGCTAAGTATGGTAGAGAAGGCGCCATCTTGGGGCGCCTGGGTGGCTCAGTCGGTTAAGCGGCCGACTTCAGCTCAGGTCAGGATCTCGCGGTCCCTGAGTTCGAGCCCCGCGTCGGGCTCTGGGCTGATGGCTCAGAGCCTGGAGCCTGCTTCCGATTCTGTGTCTCCCTCTCTCTCTGCCCCTCCCCCGTTCATGCTCTGTCTCTCTCTGTCTCAAAAATAAATAAAACGTTAAAAAAAAAAATTAAAAAAAAAAAAAAAAGGCGCCATCTTGCACAGCCCACAGCACCCCCAGCATTTCTGCAGCTCAACAAAACCAAACTGTTTACAGAGTTTTGAAGCACACCCTGCAGTTTCCAGTCTCTGGACATCTTCCTAGAATGCCCTCTACTCCACCCCACCGCCAACACACACATGCTTATACACACAAGCCACTTTTCTTTGTCCCATCCCTTCCCCATCTGGCAAACGCTTGTGCCTCCCACGATATCCCTCGGATGACACCCCCTTTTAAAAGCTATCCCTGGCCCCAGCCCCTGGTAAGAGTGAGTGAATTCTCTCTCTGTGCCCCCACCCACCCACCACGACTGCCACCTCCACCACTGCAAGTGTGTGCAGGCACAGGGGCAGTGGGTCCAGGGATCAGAGCCCAGGGAACGTTGGGTGCAGAGGACCAGAGAGTGGTCCAGGAAGCAGCACGCTGAGGAAAAGTCACATCGAAGGTGTCTTTGAAAAATCCCTTCAGCGCATGAGGGTTCATACCGGAGGTGCAAGGCAGAACTCAGAAAAACAGTTGAAGGAAGTTTCATGGCTGCACCATGGTGAGGGATGCCAGCAGCCTCAGACTAGGCCTGAATGCCTGTGACCCCTGGAGACTACTCCTTCCTCAGACCCCTTCCCTCAATCTTTACTATTCAAGGGACCCTAAAGTGAGTATCCATTGACTATAATACCTCAGGCTCTTACCACTCCCCTCTCCATCCATCCAACAAAAAAATTAGTAAATTTTCATCTACCTGACCTTGGCCCAGCCAGTTCTTCCACACCTCATTTCTGAAGGCTTGCACTGCTTGGAATACTTAAAAACCTTTCAGAGCCTAAATGTCCAACAACTGACGAATGGATAAAAAAATTGCGCTTTATATACACAATGGAATACTACGTGGCAAGGAGAAAGAATGAAATATGGCTTTTTGTAGCAACGTGGATGGAACTGGAGAGTGTTACGCTAAGTGAAATAAGTCATACAGAGAAGGACAGATTCCATATGTTTTCACTCCTATGTGGGTCCTGAGAAACTTAACAGAAGACCATGGGGGAGGGGAAGAAGAAAAACAAAATGGTTAGAGAGGGAGGGAGCCAAAACATAAGAGACTCCTAAAAACTGAGAACAAACTGAGGGTTTATGGGGGGTGGGAGGGAGGGGTGGGTGGGTGATGGGTATTGAGGGTACCTGTTGGGATGAGCACTGGATGTTGTATGGAAACCAATTTGACAATAAATTTCATAAAAAAAAAAAAGTCCTAAAAAAAAAAAAAAAAAAAAAAAAAAACTTAGCAGAGAAAATGAGAGAAATCTTGAGAGTGCAGGCAGGCATGTCCAATTCAAGAATGTCTAGGAGAGGAAAGAGGATCATTTGGGGAGTAAATAGCTGAATGGTTAGAAAAAGTAAAAAAGATGTGGTTATCTCAGTCAAGAATCCTTAAGCAGAGCGGCAAATAGAGATTCAGAATTTCCTCAGTATCCAAAGTCCCCTTATTATAAAATTTTTACAAAACTTTAATAAATACGTTTAAACATTTTATCTCATATTAGTGGCATAAAATAAATATTAAGTATATTCAGAGTGTATTAATAAACAACTTCTTATCAAATTAAAAAAAAAAAAACTTTCAGAGTGAAGGGGAGCTTGGAGGTAGAAGAAAAAGTGGATTTGCCTTTTCTCCATTTGCCCAAATGAAAATCCGCAAAGTGACTTAGGAGTGTTACTATTCCAACTGACATTAAATCTATGCATTTTCCTTATTACTAAAAATGCTTGCTTTTTTATGCCTCAAATTCTCTTTGTTAAATCTATTTTATTCTATAGTGACATTTACTTGAGATTAAAGAGAAGGTGAATGGGACTATACATTGAAAAATGGAGAAAAGATACAGTTGTATGCTTAGTGATTCTACCAAAAATATTTTCATGGTATGACATTGTCTAGCAAAGTTTTCTGAATATATATGATGATGATATTTAACTTTTTTTTTTGACTCTTGTTTTTCATCCATATGACTATAATTATTCTTTTCTGTATAACAGGGGCCCATAAACAAATAAAGCAAATAAGAGCATAAAGCAATTTTAAGGACATGAGTAAAAGTTCTTAATTGCAATGTTCAAGTTTAAATACATAAAGTAAAAGACTGTCTAAGTTGGGGCGCCTGGGTGGCTTAGTCGGTTAAACAACCAGCTCTTGATTTCGGCTCAAGGTCATGATCTCATGGTTTGTGAATTCGGGCCCTGCATCGGGCTCCACAGTGTGGACAGTGTGGAGTCTGCTTGAGATTCTCTCTCTCTCTGCCCCTCCCACCTCAAAATCAATAGATAAACTTAAAAAAAAATAAACTCTTAAAAAAATTGTCTAAGTTAGCTGTATGCATTTTGGCCTTCAAATCCAGGTTCAGGGAACACATTGCCTTGTATCTCTCTTACATTATAGATCCTATTGGCAGGTCAAACTGTTGGGCAGCATGCGTTCCCAACCATTAGAATGGATTTTGTTCACAGATATTAGTTTATCAATTGTTCACCAACTCCACCAGCTAAAGACATTTAACTGCTTAATATCATTTTCCGTATATTTTATTCATGCTTTTACAGAATCACGTTTCATTACCTTCAAGCGGAGGCTGGCCTGTGGCTGCAGCTGTAGAGTAAGAGAGGCCTCACACACCACACAGATGGGAGTATTCATGGGCACCATGTTTCCACACTCTGCACATAAGCCCATCTGCACAAAGAAAGAGGTTTGTCTTGGAATGCAAAAACCGAAGGTATAAGTAGATCTTAGAATATAAGATTTGATTTGCTTTTGTAAAAAATGCTTTAAAATAATTACCTTTAATCTAATTTTGTTTCTTTTGTGAGTAAAAAATGTTTATTGTGGAAAACAGGCGTGTGAAAAACAGAAAAGAAAAGATATCTTTGGGACACCTGGGTGGCTCAGTCGGACAAGTGTGTGACTCTTGATCTAGGCTCAGGTCATGATCTTGCAGTTTGTGAGTTCGAGCCCCATTTCAGGCTCTGTGATGACAGTGCAGAGCCTACTCGGGATTCTGTGTCCCTCCCTCACTCATGTGAATGCACTCTTTTGTCTCTCAAAATAAACAAATTTAAAAACAATTTTTTTAAAAAGGAAAAAATATCTCTTTTTTTCAAGTTTATTTTGAGAGAGAGTGTGTGTGAGCAGGGGAGAGCAGAGAGAGAGAAGGAGAGAATCCCAACCAGTGTGGAGCCTGATGCAGGGCTCGAATCCATGGACCATGAGATCATGACCTGAACTGAAATTAAGAGTCAGATGCTTAACCAACTGAGACACCCAGACACTCCTTGTAAGCACAGTGGAGTAAGGAAGCCCACAGATCCTCTCTCCAAAAAGCAATTATAAAGTTGGATAAAACTGGGGAGCCTGGAGGTTCAGTCAGTTAAGCATCCGACTTCAGTTCAGGTCATGATCTCGGGGTTCGAGAGTTCGAGCCCATATCAGGCTCAACACTGACGGTGTGGATCCTGCTTGGGATTATTGTTCTCTTGTGTTTCCCTGCCCCTCCCCTGCTTGTGCTTTCTCTCTCTCTCTCTCTCAATATAAATAAATAAAAACTTAGAAAAAAAAAAGTTGGATAAAACTGCCATTTTGGATACAAAATACAATCATTTCAGACTCTGAAAGTCACCAAAGGCACACAAGAAACTGAAAAGCGGTGAATTTCAGATAAAAACACTACAAGTCTACATGGTTCCTGCTTGAGGCTATCCCCACCCTCCCTCAGCTCTGTTAGTGTGGTAGCCTCACTGGGGCAGAACAGACTGCAGAAACCAGCAGCTGCTGATAGGCAGGGCTCACTTGATTTGGAGGACTGTTCAGATGACAGTCTTAGTGGCAAGCAAACATGTAGGGCCAGTGGCTCTACTAGCCTGAAATCATGGTCCTGTTTGAGGCAACTAGCTAGGGATTTAACAGAGAGTTCCAGGAGGAAGGTCAAATATAGGGGGTTTGAGAAGCTCCCCATATACCCTTAGTTGAGTGGAGGATATGCACATGTGTGGCATAAACCAGAGTGAACGTAAGCCACTAACACATCTCTGGCTGATGGAGGCTATACACGGAGATTCAAGGGAGTTCAGCATAAAGTAAAAGCTGGGGCAGACTTGTAAACAGCCTGAAGCTTGAATGTTAGGTCCAGCCCACACACAGATCCCTCAGCAGAGAGTGGAAGCCTTACAGGACTAAGGTATTTGAGCACAACTTCTGGCCAACATTCAGTTGAGCTCTAAGCTATGCAGACCCAGGGGTGATCCAGACTTATAAATAAATAAATAAATGAATGAATGAATGAATGAATAAATAAATAAATAAATACCTGATATCAGTGGCCATACATTTTAGGGGAGACAAACATGAAAAATTTAATCCCAGTAAACAACAACAAAACAAAACAAAACAAAAAAAGAAAAGAAAAAAAAAACACTAGGAGAAAAAGTCAGAATCCAGAATTGTTACGATATATTATATAATCTAAAATCTCCAGAATTCAAGAAAAAATATGAGGTATGCAAAAACCAAGAAAGTGTGACCTATAATCAGGGAGAAGGAAAAAAAAAAAGCCAAACAGTCAATACAAATAGTATCCCCAGATGTTGGATTTGGCAAAGATTTCAAAACAGCTATTACAGAAATGTCAAAAAGAACTAAAGGAAACCATATTTAAAAGATTAAAGAAAGTATGATGACAATGATCTGAAAAATAGGGAATCTAAATAAGGATATAGAAATTATTTTTTAAAAACAATCATATTAAAACGTGGAGTTAAAAATTAAAATAACTGAAATGGAAAAAAAAAAAATCTCCAGAGGGATTCAACAGCAGGTCAGAGAAGACAGAAGAAAGAAGCAATGAACATGAATATAGTACAATAGAAATTTTCTGATCTGAAGAACAGAGAGAAAAAGGATGGAAGAAAATAAACAGACTATCAAACAAGCTGTGAGACAACATAAAACATATCAACATACATGTAAAGAAGTCCTAGAAGGAAGGGAGAGAGAGAAAGAGGCAGAATAAGAATCTGAAGCAATACTAGCCAAAACTTCCCATATTTGAAGAAAAACATTAATCCCAAGAGAGATAGACACAAAAAAATCCACAGTTAGACACAATATAGTACAATTGTTGAATGTCAAAGAGAAAATCCTAAAAGTAACAAGAGAAAAAATGACTTATCACATACATCAAAAACCACGGAGGTCAGAATGTAGGAGAATAATATGTTCAAAGGGCTGAAATTAAAAATAACTGTCACACAAGAATTCTACATCCAGTAAAACTATCTTTCAAAAGAGGATGCAAAGTAAATGTTCTCGAATAAACAAAGGCAGAAACAGCTAGCACACATGCCTTTAGCAAAGGAGGTCTGCCAGGCTGAAAATAAGCGACACTAGATTATGACTTGAGTTCACAGGAAAGAGAAGATATGAGAGACCAGATTTCATAAATACGTGGGTAAATATAAATGAGTGCATAAACATCTTCTCTCATCTTTAAATGATGTAAGATCGTGTAACACTGCATTTTCAGTTCATAACGTATATGGATGTAATATGTAGGACAATATATGTTACAGAAAAGATAAGTAAGTGGGGAGGAAAGGAGTTTAGCTGTCACCCACTGGATGGTGGGGAAGTTCAACTGGGGTGACATGGACCCAAACTGGCAAGAAAAGAAGCAAAAAACCGAGTCCAATGAAACTTGTTTGGAAATCTCCCTCTGGGGAGCCCGTAGAACATGCTGGGAAGCCACGTGCAGGCATGCTGCTGAAACTCGCTGGCAAACGGCCCACTGGGATGCCTGAGGACTATCTGGAAGCTGGCTGGCATGCCAGTGAAACTCACTGAGCAGCTGTCCATGGGGTGCCCCCGAAACTCACTGGGGTTCAGCACAACTGGGTTCCTGTAGGTTAGTGAGCACCGTCAGAGCAAAGAGAGTGTAAAGCATACCGGAACCAGAAAGAAAAGCCAAGCCCATTCTCCTGCAGTGTCCCTCCAGCAGCAATGTCCCTCTACTAACAGAAATGAACACGTAGCCAGCTGGCACAGGAGAAATGTATAAAGGGTCCTGCTCCAGCACTCACAGGGCAGGACAATGAAGGGAGGACCTGGAGCTGTAAGGTGACTTCTGCATCTCTTATGAGACTGAGTGTCTTGGATCTAAGAGCCAGGAGGAGGCTCCACCCCTTCGAATCCCAGAAACCCAGCTGAGAGCAGGACACAATAAGTAGTTAATAAATAGTTCAAATTACAAAGCTGTTTATATATTACAGCATATTAACAAATATTATTTTGGGGGACAATATAGATGTTTCAAAGTTCAGCTCATCATTTAAAATATTTATCCTCCCTGCTCTGAAAATCTGTTTTCAGGCAAGTGAAAAAGAACGGACGCTGCACCGACGAATGAATATAAGCAAGGAAAATTAAAACTGACAGAAGCTGTTCATATTTTATTTGCTGTTTTATCTTCTTTATGAAGTTCCAAATATGTTATAGTAAATTAAATTAGCTTCTACAATAGTCTTGAGCAATGAATTAGAATAAATTATAAAAAGATACCTGTTTAGATTCTGACCCTTTGCTTGAAGATAGAACTTAATTCTAGAACTCAGCTTGACCCCACTGAATTAGTGGCTTTTTCTTGTGACTATCTTTTTAAAAATGGTTATTTTTCAGTCCACATCACAGGTCCTTTTATTTCATTTTGTAAACCCTACTCCAAAAAACCCTAAAGTATCAAGTGAATAACAGATAATACATTTCAATGAAGGTTTTGATTGTTAGTAAACTGAGTATGTTTTCTAACTAACTATAAACTTATTAGTAGGTTAATACCAATTATTATCTACACTTAACAGCCAAAACTTTTTAACTGATCAATCTATAGCTTATACAAACAGCATCTTTGGACAAAACGATATATCTTATAGATATACAGACTTGTAACAAATACCTCTCTCCATTTATTTCCAGAATATATTTCCTTAATGTACCCAGGTCATGAACTGAAATATCACATGAGTGGGAAATACATATTTATCCATTCTTATTTATCATTGAAACAATAAGGCTTCAGTCTCCCTCTGAGCCTGTGCTTCTGTAAGGCCACCTGCACTGGCATTGCAAATAAGGTTTTTCATTCTTGAATGGAAACTAAGGCAACTTTTAAGGTTTTGGGGTTTTCCATCCTGAAGTAGGAGACTGGATAGTAAGGCATGAACCTGCCAGTAATTTTTTCAACAAATATTTATGTTTGTGGATCACGTGTCCCAGGTACAATGCTACTGCTGCTATTAAAGATCAGATAAACCAACGAAAGGCATTTTTAAAGATTCTGCTGCTCACCTGAGCTCCTTCTGGGGGTGGGAGACGACAGCCAAATATGGGCGGGACAGGAGAGCCGCATTCTTGACAGAAGCGAGCAAAGGGGTCAGATGGGCGGGGGGCCAGGCAGTGGGCACACCTACAACAAAATAGGTTCCTCATTGGCCACGTTCTGAGGGGTTCACATTTAGAAGTCAGGTGAAAATCTCACAGTGTTCAAACATTTTAGAAAATAAAAAGCAAAACAAAGAGTAGACCACTGTCAAAGGCTATGGACCAAGTTGAAGACAGGAGATGCTTCTCCAGTCATTTTATTACAAAGTGGCCTTCCACCTGGACCCACTGGTGCCCCTCACCTGGCCTGGCTACCTCACTTCCTGACAGTGGCAGAAGTTCAGCAGCAGCCTTGGTCTCACTTCAGACTCGTCCTATCACACAGGATCTGGCATGTGTGAGCCCCAGCAATTCCAGTAATGTCTACATTAATTATACTTTTCTGACTTGCTACATGACTTCTGAGTCCAGTCTAAGTGCCATGTCTTCTCACCAGGCACGCTGGAGGGCCACTTCTTGCCCAACGAAGATATACAAACGGCCAAGAAACACTGTTGTCATAAAAATGCTCAACATCACTTGTCATAAGGAAAATGCAAATCAAAACCACCATGAAATACCACTTTATATCTATGAGGATAACCATTAGAAAAATAGAAAATACAAGTATTGGTGAGGATGGTTAGAAATTGGAACCCTCGTGCATTTCCGGTAGAAAGTGAACTGATGTAACTGCTGTGGGAAGCAGTGTGGCAGTTCCTCAAAACATTGGACAAAGAATTACCATAAAATCAAAATTCTAGTCCTAGAAGAATTGAAATCAGGGACTCAGATACTTGTACCCCAATGTCCAAAGCAGCGTTATTCATAATAGTCAAAAGGTGGTAACAGCTCAAATGCCCATCAACAGATGAGTGGATGAACAAATTCTGGTGTATACATAATGGACTGTTTTTCATCTTTAATATGGAATGAAATTCTGATACATACTACAACATGATAGACTTTGAAAATACTATACTAAGTAAAATAAGTCAGACACAAAAAAAACAAATATTGTCTGATTTCATTTACCTAAGGTAACTAGAATAGGCAAATTCATAGACACAGAAAGGAGAACAGAGCTGGCCAGGGCCTGGAGGGATTGGGTAAAGGAGTTACTGCTTAATGGAACTGAGTTCTATTTAGAGTGACGAAAAAGTTCTGGAAATGGATAGTGGTGATGGTTACACAACATTGTGAATGTACTTAACGCCACTGAATTGTACACTTAAAATTTGTTAAAATGAGAGTGCTCCTGGGTGGCTCAGTCAGTTAAGTGACCGACTCTTGATTTTGGCTCAGATCATGATCTCACAGTTCATGAAATCGAGACCCACATCAGGCTCTGTGCTGACAGCGTGGAGCCTGCCTGGGATTCTCTCTCTCCTTCTCTCTGCCCTTCCCCCGCTCACGTGCGCAAGCGCACATGCATGCGCTCTTTCTCTCTCTCAAAATAAACATTTAAAAAATTGTTAAGAGGTTCCGGAAGATGGCGGCGTAGGAGGACGCGGGGCTCACAGCGCGTCCTGCCGATCACTTAGATTCCACCTACACCTGCCTAAAGAACCCAGAAAACCGCCAGAGGATTAGCAGAAGGGAGTCTCCGGAGTCAAGCGCAGACTAGAGGCCCACGGAAGAGGGTAGGAAGGGCGGCGAGGCGGTGCGCGCTCCACGGACTGGCGGGAAGGAGCCGGGGCGGAGGGGCGGCTCGCCGGCCAAGCAGAGCCCCCGAGTCTGGCTGGCAAAAGCGGAGGGGGCCGGACAGACTGTGTTCCGACAGCAAGCGCGACTTAGCGTCTGGGAGGTCATAAGTTAACAGCTCTGCTCGGAAAGCGGGAAGGCTGGAGGACAAAGGGAGGGAGAGCTGCTGAGCCCCCGGACGGCAGAGCTCAGCTTGGCGGGGAACAAAGGCGCCAGCGCCATCTCCCCCGCCCATCCCCCAGCCAAAATCCCAAAGGGAACCAGTTCCTGCCAGGGAACTTGCTCGCTCCGCGCAAACACCCAACTCTGTGTTTCTGCGGAGCCAAACCTCCGGCAGCGGATCTGCCTCCCTCCCGCTGCCACAGGGCTCCTCCTGAAGTGGATCACCTAAGGAGAAGCGAGCTAAGCCTGCCCCTCCAGCCCCCGTGCACCTTGCCTACCCACCCCAGCTAATACGCCAGATCCCCAGCAACACAAGCCTGGCAGTGTGCAAGTAGCCCAGACGGGACACGCCACCCCACAGTGAATCCCGCCCCTAGGAGAGGGGAAGAGAAGGCACACACCAGTCTGACTGTGGCCCCAGCGGTGGGCTGGGGGCAGACATCGGGTAGGACTGCGGCCCCGCCCACTAACTCCAGTTATACACCACAGCACAGGGGAAGTGCCCTGCAGGTCCTCACCACGCCAGGGACTCTCCAAAATGACCAAACGGAAGAATTCCCCTCAGAAGAATCTCCAGGAAATAACAACAGCTAATGAACTGATCAAAAAGGATTTAAATAATATAACAGAAAGTGAATTTAGAATAATAGTCATAAAATTAATCGCTGGGCTTGAAAACAGTATACAGGACAGCAGAGAATCTCTTGCCACAAAGATCGAGGGACTAAGGAACAGTCACGAGGAGCTGAAAAACGCTTTAAACGAAATGCAAAACAAAATGGAAACCACGATAGCTCGGCTTGAAGAGGCAGAGGAGAGAATAGGTGAACTAGAAGATAAAGTTATGGAGAAAGAGGAAGCTGAAAGAAAGAGAGATAAAAAAATCCAGGAGTATGAGGGGAAAATTAGAGAACTAAGTGATACACTAAAAAAAAATAATATACGCATAATTGGTATCCCAGAGGAGGAAGAGAGAGGGAAAGGTGCTGAAGGGGTACTTGAACAAATTATAGCTGAGAACTTCCCTGAACTGGGGAAGGAAAAAGGCATTGAAATCCAAGAGGCACAGAGAACTCCCTTCAGACGTAACTTGAATCGATCTTCTGCACGACATATCATAGTGAAACTGGCAAAATACAAGGATAAAGAGAAAATTCTGAAAGCAGCAAGGGATAAACGTGCCCTCACATATAAAGGGAGACCTATAAGACTCGTGACTGATCTCTCCTTTGAAACTTGGCAGGCCAGAAAGGCTTGGCACGATATCTACAGTGTGCTAAACAGAAAAAATATGCAGCCGAGAATCCTTTATCCAGCAAGTCTGTCATTTAGAATAGAAGGAGAGATAAAGGTCTTCCCAAACAAACAAAAACTGAAGGAATTTGTCACCACGAAACCAGCCCTACAAGAGATCCTAAGGGGGATCCTGTGAGACAAAGTACCAGAGACATCACTACAAGCATAAAACATACAGACATCACAATGACTCTAAACCCATATCTTTCTATAATAACACTGAATGTAAATGGATTAAATGCGCCAACTAAAAGACATAGGGTATCAGAATGGATAAAAAAACAAGACCCATCTATTTGCTGTCTACAAGAGACTCATTTTAGATCTGAGGACACCTTTAGATTGAGAGTGAGGGGATGGAGAACTATCTATCATGCTCCTGGAAGCCAAAAGAAAGCTGGAGTAGCCATACTTATATCAGACAAACTAGACTTTAAATTAAAGGCTGTAACAAGAGATGAAGAAGGGCATTATATAATAATCACAGGGTCTATCCACCAGGAAGAGCTAACTATTATAAATGTCTATGCGCCAAATACCCAAGCCCCCAGATATATAAAACAATTACTCATAAACATAAGCAACCTTATTGATAAGAATGTGGTCATTGCAGGGGACTTTAACACCCCACTTACAGAAATGGATAGATCATCTAGACACACAGTCAATAAAGAAACAAGGGCCCTGAATGATACATTGGATCAGATGGACTTGACAGATATATTTAGAACTCTGCATCCCAAAGCAACAGAATATACTTTCTTCTCGAGTGCACATGGAACATTCTCCAAGATAGATCATATACTGGGTCACAAAACAGCCCTTCATAAGTTTACAAGAATTGAAATTATACCATGCATACTTTCAGACCACAATGCTATGAAGCTTGAAATCAACCACAGGAAAAAGTCTGGAAAACCTCCAAAAGCATGGAGGTTAAAGAACACCCTACTAACGAATGAGTGGGTCAACCAGGCAATTAGAGAAGAAATTAAAATATATATGGAAACAAACGAAAATGAAAATACAATAATCCAAATGCTTTGGGATGCAGCGAAGGCAGTCCTGAGAGGAAAATACATTGCAATCCAGGCCTATCTCAAGAAACAAGAAAAATCCCAAATACAAAATCTAACAGCACACCTAAAGGAAATAGAAGCAGAACAGCAAAGGCAGCCTAAACCCAGCAGAAGAAGAGAAATCATAAAGATCAGAGCAGAAATAAACAATATAGAATCTAAAAAAACTGTAGAGCAGATCAACGAAACCAAGAGTTGGTTTTTTGAAAAAATAAACAAAATTGACAAACCTCTAGCCAGGCTTCTCAAAAAGAAAAGGGAGATGACCCAAATAGATAAAATCATGAATGAAAATGGAATGATTACAACCAATCCCTCAGAGATACAAACAATTATCAGGGAATACTATGAAAAATTATATGCCAGCAAATTGGACAACCTGGAAGAAATGGACAAATTTCTAAACACCCACACTCTTCCAAAACTCAATCAGGAGGAAATAGAAAGCTTGAACAGACCCATAACCAGCGAAGAAATTGAATCGGTTATCAAAAATCTCCCAACAAATAAGAGTCCAGGACCAGATGGCTTCCCAGGGGAGTTCTACCAGACATTTAAAGAGAGATAATACCTATCCTTCTCAAGCTATTCCAAGAAATAGAAAGGGAAGGAAAACTTCCAGACTCATTCTATGAAGCCAGTATTACTTTGATTCCTAAACCAGACAGAGACCCAGTAAAAAAAAGAGAACTACAGGCCAATATCCCTGATGAATATGGATGCAAAAATTCTTAATAAGATACTAGCAAATCGAATTCAACAGCATATAAAAAGAATTATTCACCATGATCAAGTGGGATTCATTCCTGGGATGCAGGGCTGGTTCAACATTCGCAAATCGATCAACGTGATACATCACATTAACAAAAAAAAAGAGAAGAACCATATGATCCTGTCAATCGATGCAGAAAAGGCCTTTGACAAAATCCAGCACCCTTTCTTAATAAAAACCCTTGAGAAAGTCGGGATAGAAGGAACATACTTAAAGATCATAAAGGCCATTTATGAAAAGCCCACAGCTAACATCATCCTCAACGGGGAAAAACTGAGAGCTTTTTCCCTGAGATCAGGAACACGACAGGGATGCCCACTGTCACCGCTGCTGTTTAATATAGTGCTGGAAGTTCTAGCATCAGCAATCAGACAACAAAAGGAAATCAAAGGCATCAAAATTGGCAAAGATGAAGTCAAGCTTTCGCTTTTTGCAGATGACATGATATTATACATGGAAAATCCGACAGACTCCACCAAAAGTCTGCTAGAACTGATACATGAATTCAGCAAAGTTGCAGGATACAAAATCAATGTGCAGAAATCAGTTGCATTCTTATACACAACATCAACTGTGCAGAAATCAGTTGCAACAGAAAGACAAATGAAGAAACTGATCCCATTCACAATTGCACCAAGAAGCATAAAATACCTAGGAATAAATCTAACCAAAGATGTAAAAGATCTGTATGCTGAAAACTATAGAAAGCTTATGCAGGTAATTGAAGAAGATATAAAGAAATGGAAAGACATTCCCTGCTCATGGATTGGAAGAATAAATATTGTCAAAATGTCAATACTACCCAAAGCTATCTACACATTCAATGCAATCCCAATCAAAATTGCACCAGCATTCTTCTCGAAACTAGAACAAGCAATCCTAAAATTCATATGGAACCACAAAAGGCCCCGAATAGCCAAAGTAATTTTGAAGAAGAAGACCAAAGCAGGAGGCATCACAATCCCAGACTTTAGCCTCTACTACAAAGCTGTCATCATCAAGACAGCATGGTATTGGCATAAAAACAGACACATAGACCAATGGAATAGAATAGAAACCCCAGAACTAGACCCACAAACGTATGGCCAACTCATCTTTGACAAAGCAGGAAAGAACATCCAATGGAAAAAAGACAGTCTCTTTAACAAATGGTGCTGGGAGAACTGGACAGCAACATGCAGAAGGTTGAAACTAGACCACTTTCTCACACCATTCACAAAAATAAACTCAAAATGGATAAAGGACCTGAATGTGAGACAGGAAACCATCAAAACCTTAGAGGAGAAAGCAGGAAAAGACCTCTCTGACCTCAGCCGTAGCAATCTCTTACTCGGCACATCCCCAAAGGCAAAGGAATTAAAAGCAAAAGTGAATTACTGGGACCTTATGAAGATAAAAAGCTTCTGCACAGCAAAGGAAACAACCAACAAAACTAAAAGGCAACCAACGGAATGGGAAAAGATATTTGCAAATGACACATCGGACAAAGGGCTAGTATCCAAAATCTATAAAGAGCTCATCAAACTCCACACCCGAAAAACAAATAACCCAGTGAAGAAATGGGCAGAAAACATGAATAGACACTTCTCTAAAGAAGACATCCGGATGGCCAACAGGCACATGAAAAGATGTTCAACGTCGCTCCTTATCAGGGAAATACAAATCAAAACCACACTCAGATACCACCTCACGCCAGTCAGAGTGGCCAAAATGAAGAAATCAGGAGACTATAGATGCTGGAGAGGATGTGGAGAAACAGGAACCCTCTTGCACTGTTGGTGGGAATGCAAATTGGTGCAGCCGCTCTGGAAAGCAGTGTGGAGGTTCCTCAGAAAATTAAAAATAGACCTACCCTATGACCCAGCAATAGCACTGCTAGGAATTTATCCAAGGGATACAGGAGTACTGATGCATAGGGGCACCTGTACCCCAATGTTTATAGCGGCACTCTCAACAATAGCCAAATTATGGAAAGAGCCTAAATGTCCATCAACTGATGAATGGATAAAGAAATTGTGGTTTATATACACAATGGAATACTACGTGGCAATGAGAAAAAATGAAATATGGCCTTTTGTAGCAACATGGATGGAACTGGAGAGTGTGATGCTAAGTGAAATAAGCCATACAGAGAAAGACAGATACCATATGGTTTCACTCTTATGTGGATCCTGAGAAACATAACAGAAACCCATGGGGGAGGGGAAGGGGAAAAAAAAAAAAAAAAAGAGGTTAGAGTGGGAGAGAGCCAAAGCATAAGAGACTGTTAAAAACTGAGAACAAACTGAGGGTTGATGGGGGGTGGGAGGGAGGGCAGGGTGGGTGATGGGTATTGAGGAGGGAACCTTTTGGGATGAGCACTGGGTGTTGTATGGAAACCAATTTGACAGTAAATTTCATATATTAAAAAATAAAAAAAAAATTGTTAAAATGGTAGATTTTATTTATGTATACTTTACCACAATAAAAGTATAAAGAGCCTCAAAAATTGATTATAGCAAATAAAAGTAATAATGTATTGTGGGGATCATATTTGTAGAAGTAAGATAAAGGACCACAATAGCACAAAGGCTACTGTTACTCAGTTCCTGGAAGTATACTATCGTAAGGTTCTTATGCTATATATGAAGTGGCATAATGACACTTGAGGATAGACTGTGATGTGTTAAAAATTTGTATTATAAATCTGAAAGCAGCCACTAAAAAAAAAAAAAGTTATAGCTAATAAGCTAACAAAGTGTATAAAATAAAATGGAATCATGAAACATACCCAATTAATCCAAAAGATGGCAGAAAAAAAGGAAAGAGCAACAGAGAACAGATAAGACAAACATAAAACAAATAGCATGATGGTTGATTTAAATTCAAACATATCAATAGTCAGAATAAATATACTCTTAACATCCCAATTAAAATGCAGATATTATGAGGTTTTTTAAAAAGCAAGACCTAACTAGATGCTGCTTAAAAAAAAAATTTGTAGGGATGCCTGGGTGGCTCAATCAGTTAAGCATCTGACTTTGGCTCAGGTCATAAGCTCGCAGTCCGTGAGTTCAAGTCCTCGCATTGGGCTCACTGCTGTCAGCGTGGAAGCTGTCAGCACAGAGCCTGCTTCGGATCCTCTGTCCCCCTCACTCTACCCCTCCCCTGCTTGCACTCACTCTCTCTCTCTCTCCCTCTCTCTCTCTCCCCCTCCCTCTCTCTCTCTCATCCAGGCGCCCCTAAATAAACATTTTTTAAAACCTGTAAATAAGGAAAAACAAATAGGTTGTAAGTAAAAGGATAAAAAAAGATATACCATGCAAATACTAATCAGAAGAAAGCAGGAAGTGGCTACGTTGACATCAGGCAAAGTAGATTTCTGAGCAAAGAGTATCACCAGGGTTAAAGAAGTTTATTTCATGATTAAGAGAACCTAAGAATCCAAATTATGTGTATTAGGTTTACACATAATAATAAAGCTTCAAAGTATATGAAGCAAAATCTGATAGAAAGCATGGATAAGTAGACAAATTCATAATTATAGTCATAGATTTCTCAATCATTGACTAAGCAATAGACAGAGAACTCAGTGAAGGTAGAGAAGAGTTAAATAATAACATCAACCAATTTAACCTAATTCACATTTATAGAATACTCACTTTAGCAAAGTACACATCAAATAAACATGGAGCATTAACCAATCCCATCATACAATATATGCTCTCTGACCAAAAAAGGAATTAAATTTGAGATAAATACCAGACTATATAAGGAAAATCTCCACATATTTGGAAATGTAATAAAATACTTTCAAATAACCCATGGGTCAAAAAAGAAACCACCAGGATAGTTGTTAGAAAGGTTTATACTGAAACCAAATGAAAACACAACATACCAACATTAGGAGCTAAAGCAGTACTCAGGGAAATGCAGAATCCTAAAGGCCTATATTAGAAAGAAGAAAGGCTTCAAATAAAAGACTTCATTGCCTACATTAAAGAAATCAGAAAAAGAGGAGAAAATGAAACTCAAGGTTCACTTGAAAAGAAATAGATAAACCTAAACAGACTTATATCTGTCAAATAAATTGTGTAGTTTAAAATCTTCCTTAAAAGAAAACTCTGGACCCCAGTGCCTTCAGTGGTGTATCCTACCAAACACCTAGGAAAGAAATAATACCAATTCTACACAAACTCAGAAAATTAAAAAAGAGAGACTACTTCCCAACTCATTTGATGAACCCAGCATTACCCTGACACTAAAATCAGACAGAAAGACACGGAAACTACAGACCAATATCCCTCATGCACATACATGCAAAAAATTCTTTATATTTTAGCAAATCAAATTAAACATTATATAAAATAGATAATACTTGAAGTGAGATTTAACTCAGGAATGCATGGTGGATTTAAACCTTAAAAATCAATCTTTGTAATTTACCACACTAACACAAAAAGAAAAATCACATGATCACTTTAATGGATGGAGAAAATGCTTTAGACAAAAATCTAACATCCAGTCCTGATTTAAAAACAAAACAAAACTTTCAGCAAGCTAGGAACAGGAGAAAATTTCCTCAGTCTGGAAGGGCAACAAAAAAATCTACAGCCGATATCACATTTAATATTGAGAAATGGAGTGTTTTCTCCCTAGGTTCAGGAATAAGGCAGAATAACCACTCTCATCACTTCTATTTCAAGTTTACTGGGATGTTCTGGCCAAAATAACAAGCCAAGAAAAAGAAAGAAAAGGGATCTGTATATGTTCCAGCTGCAGAGAGCAGACTGCTCTCAGCTTGCCCAGCACCCTAGAGGAGTGAAGAATATATGAATAAGGAATGTTATCATCCAGGTGGCTTTAGGATCCTGAGGAGTAGAGGGGGACAGCACTGAGGAGGTCTAGATGGATCTAATTTGTGTAGGAGTTCCCTGTAGATAAATTACTGGCCACCCAACCACTATAACCTAGTATGTAATGGCTGAATGAATATGTAATCAACTGCAGCGTAACTGAGGCATCTAAAGCTCTAGAACTAGTCAGGTGTACCCCCCACCCAATACCATTTCCTTCCCTCTAATCCTACCTGATATTAACAAAGCATTCATAATTCTAAGGATAATCTCTATTTTACTGTGCTCTTTTGTAACTTTTAAATAAATCAATTTATATAGAAAGAAAGAAAGAAAGAAAGAAAGAAAGAAAGAAAGAAAGAAAGAAAGAAAGAAAGAGGAAGGGAAGGAGGGAGGGAGGAAGGAAGGTATATCCATAAAGGAAATGAAGAAGTAAAACAATTGCCTTTATTTGCAGGTGACCTGATCACCTATGTAGATAATTCTATGGACTCTACCAAAAAAAGCTGAAAGAATAAATGAATTTATAAGAACACTACATAAAAATCAACTTTATATTCCAGCAATGAGTTATCAGAAATTTACATTTTAAAAGCAATACCATTTACAACAGCATCAAAAAACATGAAATACTCAGAAATCAATCTGACAGAAGATATGTAAAACCTGAGCAATGAAAACTACACAACACAGGGGCACCTGGGTGGCTCAGCTCGTTGAGCGTCCGACTTAGGCTCAGGTCATAATCTCATGGTCGTGAGTTTGAGCCCCACATCAGGCTCACCGTTGTCAGCACAGAGCCCACTTTGGATCCTCTGTCCCCCTCTCTGTCTGCCCCTCCCCCACTTGTGCTCTCGTGCTCTCTCTCTCTCAAAAATAAATAAAACATTAAAAAACCCCACATACATAAAAAAAGAAAAAAGACAAGAAAAGAAACGTTAAAAAAAAAAGAAAATTACAAAACATAGTTGAAGGATGTTAAGAAAGCCCTAAAAAAACAGTAAGATACACCATTTTCCTGGACTTTAAAGACTCAAAATTGTTAATAACATCAATTTTTCTTAAATTAATATATAAATTAAATGCAATCCAAATCAAAACTCTAGCATACATTTTGTAGATCTTGAGAAGCCGATTTTAAAACTTATTTGAAAGTGCAAAGTGCCTAGAATAACCGAAACATTTTTGTAAAAGAACACAGTTGGAGAATTCATAATACTTAGCTTCAAGATTTATTATAAAGCTATGGTAATCAAAGCAGTGTGGTAGTAAATATAAACAAACATCAGTGAATCAGAATACAGAGTCCAGAAACAGATCCACACAAATATCAATTGGTTTTAAATATTTCAAATGTAATCAGTGAGGAAAGGACAATTGTTTTCAACAAATGGTGCTGGAATAAACTCACACCATAATCAAACATGGATCATGGACCTAAATAGCGATAAAACTTCTAGAAGAAAGCATAAATAAAATCTTGTAAGTGAAATATGTCATGGGTTTGAGAAAGACTTCTTAAATATGTCAAAATGAACATAAAGTATAAGAGAAAAATAAATACACTGGATTTCATAAAAAATAAAAACAAGTGCTTCAGAAAAAAAAAACTTTCTTAAGCAAATAAGAAGCCAAAACTGGGAGAAAATATTTGTAAAACATATATTAACAAAAGAGAATATGTACAACTCAATAATGAGATATAGAACTCAATCTTTGAAAAGGGTAAAATGTTTGAACGGTCACTTTCCCAAAGAAGGTGTACCGATGGCAAGTAAGCACTTTTAAAGGCGCTCAAAATCATTAGTCACTAGGGAAATGCACATGAAATCCACAAACACCATCTCACTAGAATGGCTAAACATAAAAATTAAAGCATTGGTAAGGATGTAGAGAAAGTGGGATTCTCACACACCACTGGAGGGAATGTAAAATGGTGCACCTTCTTTGGAAAACAGTTTGGCAGTTTCTTAAAATGTTAGACATATACCTATCATATGACCTGGCCATTTCATTCCAGGTATGTACCTAAGGGAAATGAACCTATTATGTGCATATGATGATTTATATACAAATTTTCCCAGCAGCTTTATCTGTAACAGTCCCAATCTGGAAACAACACAAATGTCCATCAATAGACAACTGAATAAACTGATTGTGATGCATCACATAACGGGATACGACTCAGCAGTCAAAAGAAATAAACATTTGAAACATGCAGCAACATGGGTGAATTTCAAAATAATTAGGAAAATGAAAGAAGCCTGGCAAAAAAGAGCACATACTGAATTATTCCACTTACGGACAGAACCAAATACAAACTAAGCTACAGTGATAAGAAGCAGATCAATAAGTTGCCTTAGGATAGGGAGGAGCATAAGGGAGAGACTTCCAAAGGGTACAGTGCAGGAAACTTTTAGAGGTGATGGACTTGTTCATCTTCTTGATTATGGTGGTAGTTTCAAGGTTATATGCATATGTCAATTGTACTGTTTCTTTTTGCAAAATGAGGAATTAAAAAAATGTTTTTTGAGTATAGTTGCCACACAATGTTAAATTAGTTTCAGTTGTACAACCTACTGATCCAACTTCTTTCTATGTTTTGCTATGCTCACCACAAGGATAGCTACCATCTGTCACCATGCAACACTATTAACATTGACTATATTCACTATGCTTTTATTCCTGCGAATTATTAATTCCATAACTAGAAGCCTGTATCTCCCACTCCTCTTTCCCCGATTTTGCCCATCCTTCTAACTCCCTCCCCTCTGGCAACCATCAGTTTGTTCTATGTATTTATAAGTCTGATTCTTTTCTTTGTTTATTCACTGGTTTGTTTTTTAGATTCTACATGTGAGTGAAATCATATAGTATTTGTCTTTCTCTGACTTATTTCACTTAGCATTATATTCTTTAGCTCCATCCACACTGTTGCAAATGGCAAGATCTCATTCCTTTTTATGGCTGAATAATATTCCATTGCATAAATATAATACATCTTCCCTATCCATTCGCCTATTGATGGACACGTAGGTTGCTTCCATATCTTGGCTATTGTACGTAACATCGTGATATACATAGCGATCAACTGTACTTTTTAAAGAAGTGCAATTTTATTGTATATCAATACACTTTTAAAATTTGTAAAACTTTTGGGGCATCTGGGTGACTCAGTCAGTTAAGCATCTGACTTTGGCTCATGATCTCACAGTTTGAGGGTTCAGGTCCTGCTTTGGGCTCCGCACTGACAGTGTGGAGCCTGCTTGGGATTCTCTCTCTCTCCCTTTCCCTGTGCTCCTCCCCCACTCATGCTTTCTTTCTCTAAAAAAAAACATTTTGTAAAATGTAATGAAGGACAGTTGGGTGAGCAAACACTATTCTTATGTCTCATCCTTACATTTTTTTGACAATATGTCTCAGTAGGATTTAAGAAACAGTAAAGAAAATGTGATACTTACTTGAGAAAGTCTGTCTGTCTTTGAATTCTCATGATCTCTGTGCTTGTCAAACTCTTCTGGCCAGTTATGTGTGCAAAACTAGGGAACTACAATTAAGGATACATATAAAATCATGGTAAAAGCTATGGTATAGTAAAATTTCATTAAAAATTCATTCTAATGGGCTGTCTTATCATATCCAGTACCCATCTTTTAAAAACCATGACAGAAAAAACATTAAGTACTGATTACCCCAAGTACCTGACATTAAAAATATCAAAGTGCTATTACAATTAGGTATGTATATTTCATTAAAAACAAGAGTTTATAAGAAAAGATATCTGAATTAACCATCAGACAGACCAGAGTTTAGAATTTAAAAACCTAAGTTGACCTTCATTTTTCTCAAAAATCTTTGAGATCCTTAGGAAACTCAAAGTAGTCACCTAAAAGAACATATGCAGCAACTACCTGTTGTTATCCAAAAACATTGAAATCATTTTGATATATTCTTATTTGAGCATTCACTTTGTAACAGGTACTGTGTTTGACACAGAAGGGGGGAAATATAAATATTACATGATACCTACCCTCCAGGACCTGAACTGGAATATACACAAAATACTGAAACACTGTAGGTTGAGTGTAGTGTGTGTGTGTGTGTGTGTGTGTGTGTGTGTGTGTGTGTGTGTGTAGTCCCATGGGACCCTAGAGGACATAATCACACTTGCTCCAGGGGAGAAGGGCCTCCCAGGGTGCTAACATCTGAGCTGGGCCTGGGGTGTAAAGAAAGGTTCGTCAAATGGACACAAGGACAATGGGAATCCCAAGCAGAAGAAACCCATTTGCAAAGGCACAGTGGCAGGGCAGTCCTCAGCCTATCCCGGGGCTCAGCCATTTGACATGGTTTGGAGGTCTGAGGGGCTGGAGGAGGAATGTGGAGGGGAGAAGCTATCACTTAAGGAGGGTCTGACACTACTAAAACGGCATCATGTGGCCATTATCTCCTTGACATTTCACAATGACCTTACAAGGTGGGTAGCATTTTCCCCATGTTTTAAATGTTTGTAAGTTTCTTTTGAAACTTAATTTAAATTTCAATAATTTCTTTTTTTTTTTAATTTTTTTTAACGTTTTATTTATTTTTGAGACAGAGACAGAGCATGAACGGGGGAGGGGCAGAGAGAGAGGGAGACACAGAATCGGAAGCAGGCTCCAGGCTCTGAGCCATCAGCCCAGAGCCCGACGTGGTGCTCGAACTCAGGGACCACGAGATCTTGACCTGAGCTGAAGTCGGACGTTTAACCGACTGAGCCACCCAGGCACCCCAAATTTCAATAATTTCTTAATAATTTCAAACTTACAGAAGAAGTACAGGGAGAGTACAAATAACTCCTGCATACCCAGCTTGACCAGTTTTTCACATTAACATTTTGCCCGGTGCACTTCCCTTCTCTATCTCTCTCTGAACCATGTGAGAATGGACGGCAGTTACGATGCCCCTTTCCCCCTACATTCTTCAGTGTGCACATCCTAAGAACAATGATGTCCTCTCACGCAGCAATGCGATTATCAAAACCAGAAAAGTTAACAGCTACCCAATACTGTGATCTAACCCCCAGATCTTTACTCAAATGTCATTGTTTGTGCCAATGACGTCCTTCACAGCTATTTATTTATTTTTTTCCTGGTTTAGGATCTAGTCCAGTGTCACGCTTTGCATTTAGTGGTCATGTGTCTTTTGTCTCCTTTAATCTGGAATTGTTCCTCAGTCTGTCCTTACTTTTCATGACCTTGACATGTTTGAATTTAATTTTTAGAATCTCCTTTAATTTGGTTTTGTCTGATGTTTCCTCCTGATGGGATTCAGTCACGCATTTTGGCCCAAATATGAGAGAAACGATACTGTGTCCCATCTCAGTGCCTCACACAAAGAGGCACATATAATCCCCATTTTTGAGATGAAGATGCTGAGGCTCAGAAAGGTTGAGTCACTTGCTTGAGGTCGCATCAACAGAATGTGAACTGTCTCAGGTACCTCAGCCTATCTGACCCCGGTAGGGTCCCTGTCTACCACGATACCTGCACGCAGAGCTTAGGAAGCTAGAACTTGTGCTGTAGGCAATAGGGAGTGGTCAGGGGTCTTGAGTTGCTTTCATGTCAGGTCCAACGTGGCATAGACCAGGTGTCACAAAGTGGTGGTCTACTGGCTAAATCTCGCCTGCCGTTGAGTTCCATTTGACCCAGATATACTGGTCCACAATGTTTCAAATTTTGATTTAATTGTTAATATTTACACATAAACAGGCAGGTTTCTGGCTTTTCTTATAAAATCAAGATGTGGCAACACTGAGCCCATAGGCCTTCTTGTCAATAGTTGGCCAGAGCTGAGTAGAGATAACCCACTAACTGACTGGGGCATTCCACGTTGCTAGAGAACCCCCAACTCTTATGCCCTGAAACTGAAGCCTAGTGTAGGCTGTCATTTCTCTCCCACCCAGGCTGTACCATGCATTTACTCTGCTGTCTAGCCCCTGATGGCACCCCTCAGGTCAGTGCTTAGTTCAGAGACATCTTGTCTTCCTGGTGGTTGCTGACATGTTATAATACCCACCAGTATCATTAATTCTGATGTTCGCTGAAGTATGGTTCAGATGGGATTCAGCTGGAATGTTGACAAGAGTCTCATACCAATAGGAATAAAAAGAGTGGAAGATAAATATTTTGTGGTCCTTTTCTGGCCCCCTTGCTCCTCTGAATTCTAGTCAAAGTCCCCAAATGTGTCCTTAATGTTCCTATTTTTTAGAGGATTCTAAATGTTGGAGTCTTCACAAATTGTCTTACTCTATCTTTTCCTTGTAACAACTCTATCTGCCCACCCACCATATTTCTTGGAGGGCCACAAAGCCCAGGCCGAGGACCACAGACCTACTAAGGCCTTCATGGAAACCTAGTAAACAAAAGAACAACTATCCCTGCAATAGAAGATCACCCTTTCCCAGTCTTCTGGAAGAATGGTTCCTTGGTTACCAAATGGACTAATTTACACTAAACACCTGTGAGCAATGCTCACCACTGTAGCCATTATAGTGTATAATACTGATTTTTAGACAGAAAAATATCATTTTGAAGAATGAGTGGTGTACGACAAAATGCAATCATAACTGTTTTCAGAAGACAGTCTCACGTGACCATAACAATTTGTAATGTGTCCAGAAAGAGTTTCTGTTTTTAGGAGATTTTAAATGTTGGAATCTTCACATATTGTCTTACTCTATCTTTTCCTTAAAACAACTCTAGGTGGGCAAGGTAATCCAAATAGTCATACATAAAGAAAATCTCTCTCTCTCTCTCCCCCACAACTCAAAAATAAATAAACATTAAAAACAACTTTTTCTGAGGTTGGGTTCTTGGGATTGGTTTGAAGCCCCTCAGATGACTCTACTATACAGCCGTGTTGAGAACCACAGGGGTCTGTGCTCTGGCCCCAGCCTACCTTTCCCACCTCATCTCCTGCCTTGCTCACCATGCTCCATCCACACCAACCTCCTGGTACTCCCTCACTTTGCTATTGTTACTGCTTCCAAGATCTTTGCAGGGCTGGCTTCTGTTCATCTTGAATTCAAACATCAATTCAATTCCATTCAGAACGTTCAATTCAAATTTAAGGAGGACCTCTCTTGTCACCCCAAATTAGAACCACTCTTGTTCTTCCTCTGTGGTCATTCTCTATCCCACGGGTTTTCAAACTTCAGTATGCATCAGAAGAAGGACCAATTAAAACAGACACTGGGCCCAGCCTCGGAATCTCTGATTCAAAAGATCTGGGCTGGGGCCCGAGCATCTGTATTTCTAATAAACTTCCACGTGACGCTGATGCTATTGGTATGTGGGGCCACATTTGAGAACCACTGCTCTATCCCATTACCCCCGCTTTATCTTTTTCATGACATTTGTCACTATTAAAAAATTTTTGTTTGATGACTTACATGTTTATTATCTGCCTACCCCCACCCCCAATACAATGTAAGCTCCCGAGTACAGGGGCCTTTCTTGTCCAACGCAGTATTCCCAGAACTGAAACGGTGCCTGGCACGTGGTGAGAAGGCTGGGGTACACTGTCTTAAAAGTATTTCATGAGAAGATTAAGAATATAGGAGGTATTTAGTACCATAAAGATTTTCTTTAGAAGTTACCTGAGACTGGCGGGTGGGTGGTCTAGAACCTGATTCTTCATGGTAAGGTGGGATTTCCAGTGGACTCTCTGAGAAACGAAGATCTTTCCATGTTTTAGAGTCAGTTCTTTCACCTACCTCAAGGTCTAAAATTATTTCAAAAAAATCATTCTGTGGACATCTGTAATTATATATGTAATCATGCAAATACATCTTTATAGTTGGAAACCTTCTAAGTGACCACTGTCATCATATCTTTAACTAGACGTAGCAACTACATAAAGAAGCCTCCACTCAGTGAACTAGCACTAGGAAAGAAAAAATTAGCCTGGACTCAGAAAATAAAAATCTGCCCTGCTACATTCTACAATATTCCACATCAAGCTGAGAAAATAGACAAATCCAATGCCAACGTTAGCAGGAAACACTGTTTCTCCTAAAGACACACCGCAGCTGTAAAATGTCATAACAGCCTCCCCCCTTTTTTGAGTGGCTATTGTTTCTTACTTGCTGAGAAACCTTGTGCTCTGAAACCAGAGATAATCAGAAACTTTGCTGATTGAAATCATATCAGCAAGAATGAAACCTCCGACTCTTGCCTGGAGGACGTAAGTCACTCGGACACAGAGAAGCAGCCTCAATTTCCAACCTTGGTGTAGAGCATCAGAGAAGGATCTCTGAATACAACATTCCACATTTATTTTCAGTTTCCAAGGTGAACAAAACCCTGGTTCCCTTTACAATACATACTTGATGGTGAGCACTTTACACCAGGCCCTGCTTTGCTTCAAGTTTGTCAAAATTCTGCTTCCCAAATTCCACCTGCCCCTCTTAACCTTATAACTGTGTCTTTTCCTTTATTTGGTGAGATGCCCCATGGTTCCTCTGAGGTGTGGTATCCCTCATTGCAATGGGTCGACAAATCTCACTTTGTTGGACTCCTTGATTATCCCTCTTGGTCTTTTTTTTAATTTTAATATGAAATTTATTGTCAGAATGGTTTCCATACAACACCCAGTGCTCATCCCAACAGGTGCCCTCCTCAATGCTTAAACTGTTAGTGAGGACAGCACTAAGACTCAGATTATAGCTTACTTTTCTATTCCAGTATTTCTTATTCTAACCCTTCTTCACACAAGAAAACCAGCAGTGAACCTGTTTGGTGGTTTACAATTCTAAACCTTACCTTCATCCTGCCATGTCATACTTGGAGACTTTCTAAGGTTAACGTTCCAACCCTGTTTATTTTCAGCATTCTTACATTTCTTCCGTAGTTTTGACCCAACAAACCCATTTTTCAATTCCTAGGAATGAAGAGATTTCATGTCAGTCACTTCATTACACCCATTTAGAATGTGAAAATTAAAAATTGCCAGGTGGAGACAGTGTCATGGTATGTACTTCTTGCTGGGAAGGGTTTACAGTAGTTTTTTACATAGTAACCTCTGTTTTACTTTACTCTGAAAACACACAGCTTTGTATCTGGGCCCTTGGCTGGCAGCATGTCTGGTTGGTAGGGACCAGCAGTCAAACAGCCAGGAACAGCGGCCAACAGCAGGACATGAAGGCAGGATGTTACAATCATGGCAGTCTGGGGAATAACAAAGGGACCACCAGATCCAGGAAGTAAATAAAGGGTGGGGTCAGACCAAGATAGGACTTAAGTACAATACCTGCTCATACACAATCCTTATACTATTCTCCATGAACTTTCTTCTCCTGGATGCAGCCGGTTATGGCTTGTTCAAGCCTGAGCCCCTGCTGATGCATGTAGGCTCAGCCTCTGCTGGATGCCCCTGCCCACGGTAGATCTCTGATCTGATCACACTTGAACCCCACACTATACCTGCACCCACTGCTCTGCTCCCACAACCTCCTCTATGGGCTCTGGTCCAAACTTGGGCTGAAGGGACTCCCTCACAAACTTCCAGTCATCCCCATCAAGACCTCCATGACTGAGACTTGTTGGCTGGTTGCCTTACCATGGGTTAGCCCATCCTCTGGCTCTTGGATCTATCTCACCGATGCCCATAGCCCAGGGACTGAAGTTTCAAACATCCTTGTAGATAAGTCTAGTTCACTCTCTAAAGAGGTGAGGCTTTGGTCACAGATGGTTTCTACTAGTCTGATGTATCTGTTCAACAAATGTACACTCACTGCCTTCTCCTGCCCACCTCTATGGAAGGCAATGAGTATGGCAGTCATGCTCTCTGCCACCTTGGAATTTACACCGCATGAAGAAGACAGACAACAAGCAAAGTAATCACATATTGAAAGCACTATACAGAAGGAGAAGGCCTGGATGCTAGGAGACAGCAATGATAGCACACAACATACAGAGTCTAGTTTGGCTGCCATATATACAGGGGAGTCACAGAGCAATAAAGGATTACTGAAGACAGAAACTGATCACTTGGGATACCAGGCTAAAGGTTTCTGCTTTCATCAATAGGTAAGTGGGGAATCAATGAAGACACTGGAGCATAGGCCGTGATGCTGGGTAGGAATGTCTAATCTGCAGGATGAAACACGTGCAGGATGGAATGACCGACGGGTGGGAAATCACTCTGCAATGGCCACTACTGACCTCAATTATAAGGACATGTGAGCATAGGGTACGAAATGAAAAAGAAGATGGGATCGCTGAGAAAGGAGGAACCAAGAATGTGGTTACAAGAAAGGGCTACAGGTTCATTACTTGCCTGCTTTGAAGAATCTTTGAGAATATTTTCAACATTGTCTTCAGAAGACACTGCATTTGGTGGCTCATAGCCCACCTGAAACACCTTTGTTACCATGCCACTCTGTCTGCAGTCCCTGAAAATTATTCAAAATAGAAAGAGCCTCTGTGTCACACAAAGCTTCAAAGAAAAGATGGCTAACAATTAAGAGAACTCTATGAAGTTCCTTGGCCTCACTACTAAGGTTATTATGTTTTAAACTGGAAAAATCAAAGCACAACTTTTAAAGTCCTTCCTTACCCGGTTCTCAGTTAGATTATCTACTGCTGTGTAACAAAGCACTCCAAAACATAGTGTCTTCACACACAAACTGGGTTAGCCAGGCCCAGCTGGGTAGCTCTCATTTGTCATCTCTCACATGGTCAGATAGATATCAGTTAGACTGGAGTGAACTGAAAGATTAGCTCAGCTGGATGTCTAAAATGCTTTCTTGGGGCCCCTGGGTGGCTCAGTCGGTTGAGTGTCCGACTTCGGTTCATGTCATGATCTCGTGGTTCATGAGTTCAAGCCCCACGTCGGGCTCTGTGCTGACAGCTCAGAGCCTGGAGGCTGCTTCCAATTCTGTGTCTCCCTCACTCTCTGCCCCTCCCCCGCTTGTGCTTGCGCTCTCTCTCTCTCAAAAATAAACATTAAAAAAATTTTTAAATAAATAAACAAAATGCTTTTTTCCCTCATATTCAGAGACTGGGCTAGCATAACTGGAACAGCTGGGGGCTCGCCAGTCTTCTTTCTCAGCCTTGGTGTCTATCTGTCTCTGTTTTCCTCTCCCTCCCTCTTATGGTGGTTAGCTTAGGCTTCCTCACAGTATGGATGGCTCAGGGAAATCAGACATCCTTCATGGTGCCTGGCTTCACCCAGGGTTTATGTTCCAAGACACCATAGCAGAAACTGTAATACTTCTTTTTATCTAGACTTAACATCATTTCTGAAGCATTTTATTGGTCAAAAGTAAGTTGTAGGGCCAGCCCAGATTTAAGCACAGGGGCTTTACTGGGAGGCATGGTTTATTGCGTTTTTGGAGTCCGCCACACTCACCATAAGATTTCATACCTTAAGCCTCAAACTATTCTAAAACAAAGAGTGGGGTTACCAATAAACCATTCCATGTGAGCCAAGAGAATTTTCCTTCCTCCAGCTGAAGGTAGCATCTGCTCTGGCAAGCTTAATTCCTTACATACCAGCAATTTTTCAATGTATTCATAACATTTCACCATTAATCTTGTTCCTCTTGGATACAATAGAAGTTCCATGAGAAAGCAATATAGAGGTGCCCATAACTAAAAACTGGTGGTGACTGCATCTCAGCACCAGCAGCTTGCCTAGACTTTTTTTTTCCATTTATTTTATTTTTATTTTTTTAGAGAGACAGAGCACATGCAAGGAGGGGAGAGGAACATAGGGGGTGCAGAGCCTGACACAGGCTTTATCTCACAACTCTGGGATCATGACCCGGGCTAAAATCAAGAGGTAGACACTCATGGGCTGCCTGGGTGGCTCAGTCCATCAAGCATCCAACTTTGGCTCAAGTCATGATCTCGTGGTTTGTGAGTTCAGGCCCTGGGTCAGGCTCTATGCTGACAGCTCAGAGCCTGGAGCCTGCTTCAGATTCTGTGTCTCCCTCTCTGTCTGCCCCTCCCCTGCACTTGCTTGAGCTCGTGCGCCCTCTCTCAAAATAAATAAACATTAAAAAAAAAAAAAGTTGGACATTCAAACAAATGAGCCACCCAGGTGCCCCTCTTAATTTTTAAAAACAACTTTATTGAGGTATAATTTACATGACATGAAACTCACCTATTTTAAGTATATAGTTTGAGAATATTCAGCAAATTTACACAATTGTGTGACCATTACCACAATCCAGTTTTAGAACACTTCTGTCACCCCACACTCCAAAAAATCCCTTATGCCTGTTTGAAGACACTCCTTGCTACCAACCCCTACCCCAGGCAACCACTGATCTGTATCTTATCCCTATAATTTTACCTTTTGCAGACATTTAAAATGAATTTCACCAGAGCACCTGGGTGGCTCAACTGGTTAAGCATCCAACTCTTGGTTTGGGCTCAGGTCATGATCTCACAGTTTGTGTAGTCAAGCCCCACATCTGGCTCTGTGCTGGTAGCATGGAGACTGCTTGGGATACTTTCTCTTTCTCCCTCCCTCTCTCTGCCCCACCCCTGATCATGCTCTCTCTCTCTCTCTCTCTCTCTCTCTCTCTCAAAATACATAATCATTTAAAAATTTTAAAAAAATTTTAATTAAAAAAATGTCACCACACAAATATAGTCTTACATGTCTGGGCTCTTTTACTTTTCCATGCCCTAAAATGCTTTAAATTCTTTGATTAAGTAAATATTTGTAAACACATAAACATCAATTCCAAAACAGTTGAGAAATGTTAAACATTAAGCAATATACAAGTTTCAGGCTACATTTTTAGAAGAAAAGAATTATCAGAAATACATAATTCACGTCAATCACCACTATCTATCAGTGAGGGACAATACTGAAGAAATAACATGATCAATGGATACTTGCATGTTCATTGGCTGGAGCGATATACGGGTGGCTAAACTTTAGGGAAGCACATGTTTTGTTTTGTTTTGTTTGGTTTTGTTTTGTTTTGTTCTTAATAACAAAACCAGTTTTACAAGTACAGAAATCTGGACGCAGATACAGATGATCTTTGCTTAACTCCTTCACTCCAACGTTCATTTCATCTAAATGTTCACTTTTGGCCTCAGTTCTGTCATCCAATATACATACAGTCATCCTCCTTGCTAGCACACTTCCTGGACACCACAAACATCTCCATTCAGGAATCCTTCAAAGCCTGGATAACTGCAGGGCTCCCTGAAATGTGTGCTTCTAGCCCCCACCCCATCACACTGAGTAGAAGCCTGACTGCCCAGCCACTTGCTCTACTCCTGGAAGACATAGGTTGTCTCCACCATAGCCGGCACCTTCCATGGGGACCCAGCCAGGGTTCTCACCCATGGACTTTCTTCCCTCCAAAAGAAGCCCAGAAACTAGCTTCAAATGTCTGCTAAGTAGAAGGATTTCTTGACTGTATATCAAAAAAGGCTTAGGTTTGGGGTTGGAACTAGAAATCCTACTCAGCCCAAATCTCACTTGAATACACATAAATTTTTTCAAGGATTGAAATCAGAGGCCTTAAATATGGATCTTTAGGAGGAGTAATAGAAGGTACATTCGACAAAAATAAAATAAAATAAAAAGTTACATGTAGCTCTGTCCTCACAAAGATTATTACCCTCTCAATAAAACAACAGAATTACTTGGATGATTACAAGAGGTAAGAAGCTGGATCTGTAAGAATTCTGCAACTTGTCCAAGTCGGGTTTTCTCAATCTACTGAGAACTACTGAAACTTCAGGTTAGATAACTCTGTTGTAGGAGGCTGTCCTGTGCACAACATGGTTAGCAACATCCTTGATCTCCACCCATCAGATGCTACCAGCACACTCCCACTTCCAGATGTGGCAACCAAAAATATTTCCAGACATTACAAAATGTCCCCTTTGGGGCCCAATTATGCCCAACTGAGAATCTCTGGTTTAGGAACATGAAGGGGTTAAGTGGAAACCACTTACCCAGGCAGGCAGAGATTTTTCAAATACAGAAGCATGCCTTTTGAGTTGGGTCACACAACAGCAATCTGCTAGGCCTTTGTTAAGAATCTGAATAACAACAAACAACAATAACAGCTACTACATGTGCGATGCCAAGTGTATTGCCTCTGATCTTCACAATGGCTGTCAACTAAGTTTTATTAACTTCATTTAATAAATGGGGAAACTGAGAATCAGAAGGCCACATAACTTATTCAAGGTCAGACAAAGAGGAGCAAGAGAACTGGGATTAAAGTCCAGATCTGAAGGTCAACAACCTCCATCCTCTGTCCCACTGTCCAAACTACCTCTCTCGAAGCAGTGTTCTTCTTGCCTTTGTTGCTGCCTATGGAGATGACATCTGGATCTTTCCTCCACACATTATATCCTGCACGGGGCTGCAGAGGGATGACCGTGACATGCCCTGGTAACCTGCTAATGAGTTTACTTTATTCTGTTGCTGTAAAACTGGGATGTCCCTCATGGAAGAAAAATGGTTTTTCTTAGGGAACTCTGGCTCCCCCAACCACCTACCTTCAGTTCAAGACAACTTTTACCTCAGGGCAGCTCCATTTATCTTAACCGCCATATAAGGTAACTGACAAAGAAGGGAGAACCACCCAAGTTCATTCTCAAAACAATGATGATATCAAAGCGGGAATTTCCTGGCCATAAAGGTGGCTTTTAAAGAAGCAAAACAGATGTCAGAAAGTTTACAGACCCTGGACTAGACCATGATTATGCACCATTAAAACCTAAAACCTGGGGCACCTGGGTAGCTCAGTCAGTTAAGCATCTGTCTGTTGATTATACAGCTCAGGTCACGATCTCACAGTTCATCGGTTCCAGCCTCGTGTCAGGCTCTGTGCTGACAACGCAGAGCTTGCTTGGGATTCTCTCTCTCTCTCTCTCTCTCTCTCTCTCTCTCTCTCAGCCACTCCTCCTCCTCTGTCTCTAAATGAATAAACTAAAAACCTAAAACCCACCCCTGCTTGCTGAAATGTCCCCAAGCTCCCAGCCCCTCCTGTTCACCTGTGTTCCTCATTGACCATGCTCTGACGTGAAAATTCATGTATATATATAAGGACACATGAAGGCAAACACGTCCTTTTATTTCATTCTAGAATATTACACTTTAATAAAAATATATCTCATAGGCACCTGGGTGGCTCAGTGGTTGAGTGTCCAACTTCAGCTCAGGTCATGATCTCACGGTTCATGAGTTCAAGCCCTGGTTCGGGCTCTCTGCTGTCAGCACAGAGTCCACTTCGGATACTCTGTCCCCCTCTCTCTTTGCCCCTCTCCCTCTCAAAAATAAAATTAACATTGAATATATATATATATATATATATATATATATATATATATATATATATAAATACATATATAAATATCTATATATATTTCAGGGACACCTGGGTGGCTCAGTCAGTTAGGCCTCCAACTTTGGCTCAAGTCATGATTTCATGGTTTGTGAATTCAAGCCCTACATTGGGCTCTCTTCTGTCAGTGCAGAACCCGCCTCAGACCCTCAGTCTCCCCCCCCCCACCCCTCCTCCACTTGTACACACTCTCTCTCCCTGTCAAAAATAAATAAGCATTAAATATATATATATATACATCATATATACATATCATATATGTAAAACCCTGGTTTGTGAGCATAATTCATTCTGGAAACATGCTTGTAGTCCAAAGCACTTGTATATCAAAGCAAGTTTCAAGAACCATTGGCTCAGTTGTGATCATGTGACATTCGGCATCACATACTATTCGTATTGCAAGACATCACTCATTTATCAAGTTAAAATTTAGTAGAAATGTTTGCTCATTTTGTGGAACACTCGCAGAACAAGTTACTCACAATCCAAGGTTTTACTGTATTTCGAAAAAGTTGTATTGGTCAAATCTCTCTAAATGGAAACATTTTTCCCCCATTAATGTGTCAGTTGCCACCTTTGGTTGCATATTAGAATCATCAGGAAACTTTAAAAATACTGATGCCTGGGTCTCACCCCCAAGAGATTGTTGTTTAGTTGGTCTGGAGTGTGTGACCTGGGCACAGAGATTCTGCAAGGCTCCCTGGGTGACTCTGATGGCAACCTGTGGTAGACTGTCACAATAACAGTCCAAGACATTATGACTTATCTATCTGCACCGTGGTGCCCTGGTGCCCTTGTAGAATCCCCTCACACATTGACTTTGAGTGTTGCCACATGACTTACTTTGGTCAATGAAACATTAACAAATACGACACAAGCAGAGACTAGAAAAACATCTGCGCATTAGGGCTTGCCGTTTCTCTTACAGCTTTTGGAACTGAGTGAAAAAAAAAACTCAGGTTACCCAACTGGAGACACAAGGCTCAGCCAACGACTTGCATCAACCACCAGAAATGTGACTCAAACTTTCTTAGACTAGCAGGCTCAAGGTGAGACCAAAATTACTGCTGCCATGTCAGTGACCTCAGGCAAGGCCAGCAGAACAACTACCCGGATGCATGCACACCAAAATGCTGATCCACAGAATAATGAGCAAATAAATGATGTTTCTTTTAAGACCACTAACTGTCAGGGCGATTTGTTATACAGCAATAGCCAACTGATTCAGCAGCCAAGCTTGAGAAGCACTGGTTCCATGATGATTTTGGAGATTCTGTGTTATTTCTGTGTATTACAAAAGCAATGCTCACTGTTAAATTTTGGAAGCTATAAAAATTATCAACAACAACAACACAAAAAGTGACTGAATCACCAGAGGCAAAGAATGCTAACGTGTGGCTTGTGTGTTCATTTTCAAATGACTTAATCATAAGAAGCAAACTAAATAGAAAGCTTACAGTAAAGAAGAATTACATGTCAGTACCTTTTGCAAACTGAGCTGGGACAGAAAGGGACTGGGGCTGTCCCTCAACCTGACCCCTTTGAAACAAAGACATCCACAGTGTCCCTGGCAGTCTGGCTCAGGGAAAGGGGAGATCGCTGCCTCCGTGTAATGGGCCCTCCTTGCCTACTGCTCACTCAGCTCTGGTCATTGCCCTTCTCCAGTTCTGTTCCAACGCATTTCTTTTTTTCTTTTTTTTTTTTTTTTTGGTACAACGCATTTCTAAAAAGTGTCAAAATACTATAGTGCACTCTTACACCCTAATTTGTTTTCATTTATATCATAAATATTTTCCCATATCACTCAAAACTTCATGACCATAATTTTTCCTCCTTTTAAAAAATTTTTTTTTTTATTTTTGAGAGAGAGACAGCATGAGCAGGAGAGGGGCAGAGAGAAATGGAAACACAGAATCCAAAGCAGGCTCCAGGCTCTGAGCTCTCAGCACAGAGCCCAACGTGGGGCTCAAACTCACAGACCATGAGATCATGACCTGAGCCGAAGTCGGACACTTAACTGACTGAGCCACCCAGGCACCCCCATAATTTTTCCTCTTAACATTTTAGTGGCCTTTAATTGTTAACACTCTCATTTCAAATCCTTTTCTCCCTATTAAGAAATTAATTACCTTAAGTACCTAGAAAAAAAGGCTTAGGTGAAGCAGTATAATTTCTTTCCTGTCTTGAAGACTCAAAAACATTTTTGTATAAATACCTTCCCTGAGCTGAGCTCACCTGAAATACTAACAGTGCTTTCAGGACAGATGTTAAGTGGGCACAGAGCAAGATGAGGAGTGCATAAAGAATGACCTTATTTTACACTCTTTTGAAAGCTATGTTAACTCCTCTGAATTACATAGTTAGTAATTACTACTTCGTATCATTACTGCCTGCCCCTTATAAGAGGGGCTGCCTTAGAGCATTAAGCACCAGAGTATTTTGCTTGTTAATTTTTTTTTTTTTTTTTGCTTGTTAATTTTTTTTTTTTTTTTTGCTTGTTAATTTTTTTAAATGTTTATTTATTTTGAGAGAGAGGGCAAGAAAGAGTGTGAATGGGGGAGGGGCAGAGAGAGAGAATCCCAAGGAGGCTCTTGGCACAGAGCCGGATATAGGGCTCAATCCTACAAACCACAAGATCATGACGTGAGCCAAAACCAAAAGTTAGATACTTAACTGACTGAGCCACCCAGATGCCCCTGCCTGTTTTTAATGATAATTGAGATGACTTGTTTTGACAGAAGTGGTTTGGCAAGTGAAAAAAGCCAATTTTTGCAATCTTTAATTAAGAACAATAATGTGTATGAGAGTGTTTTGTTTTGTTTTGATTGTATTCTTTTTTAAATTTCCAAACGCCAAAGCAGTCATCTGTGTTTAATTTGTAGCTCTCCTCAAAAGCCATGCAGTAGCTCAGCCACCAGGGGGAGCCTGGAGAGACTTTTATAAAGTACCTGTGCAAATCCAGGGTATGGGACTTTAAAAGTGTTTCAAAAATGTGGCTAAACCTGTCTTGCTGTGCAGTAGAATTCTTCTATCACAGACACACAGACTGGCAAAGCATTTGAGTTATTTTCTCTATAACACACAGTTTCAAAATTAAGTGGTGTTTCTATACTTGAAAATTAGAAAAAGTCCTTGAGCAGGAAAGAAAGGACAAAGAAAGGAATAAAGGAGCTAATGTCCAAAGATTAAAATGGCAGTCGCCATGAAGGTCGATTAAGTCAATACAAAATAAAATAGAGAATGATGGTGGTGGTTGTAGGCTGTGTCCTATGGAATAAAAGAACCATCCACTAAAAACAGTATTTTCTTCAAAGTCTGATGAACCACTCCAAAGGTCCCAAACCCTGAAAAGGCTCTTCCTTCCCAAAATCCCAACGTGGAATTGAAAATACAAACAGTGTTGGGTTGCCTGGGTGGCGCAGTCAATTAAGCATCCAACTCTTGATCTCAGCCCAGGTCATGATCTCACATTTCTTGAGTTCGAGCTCTGCATCAGGCTCTGCACTTATGGTGTGGAGCCTGCTTAGGATTCTGTCTCTCCCTCTCTCTGCCCCTCCCCTGCTTGTGCTCTCTCTCTCTCAAAATAAAGAAATAAACTTAAAAAAAAAAAAAAGAAAAAACAGTGTTAATATATATTAATATACACAGCACCTCATCAAACTGTATTCTCATGATTTGTACACTTTACAGTATACCTCAGTAAAAGGCAAACAAAACACAAAAGTTATATGTTGAAATTAAAGTTACTTTCCTTTTAGTGACCTTCTAATACAACACTTATTCTTAAAGAAAGAAATAAAATTAAAACATAATGTCATTATCTGACCAGTTATTTTAATCACCATGCTCTTAACTTACTTAGAGACTGCAATAGCTTTAACTTGTATTTTTCCATCAGGTAGAGTAATAGGCTTCGTATACTTAAATGTATTGTTTTCACGATAACCGATTCTCTTCAGAAATTCAGGTTTGCTGCCATCCAGCGTATAATATATGTTGACATCCGGGGTGTCTGAAAAACCCAAAACAGGGTAACTGTAATTAACACTAAAGTAGCAAAGTCTCTGAATAATACCCATGGGTCAGTTAATTAATGAGATTTTTTAATATATTATAAGAATGTGTAACAATAACTAACAATAATTGAATTCTTTCTCTGTGCCAGGCAGTGTGCTTTATATGAATTAGCTCATTGCGTGTGTACAACCCTATATGACAGGTCCTACTTTATACCCACTTTATAGATGAGGAAACTGAGTCCCAGGGAGGGTAAGAAAGTCATTCAATAACAGCAGAGTTGTGGTTTCACTTTGGCTACACTGGATCCATAGCCCATGCTCTTGAACCTCTTTGCTATTGTGCCACTCCAATAAGGCATCAGTATAAATAGAGTGGGGCTCAGTTTTAAGACCACAACACCCATGTAGAAAGCAGAAGCTAAGTTTTTATTTTTTGAGCATTGCTTCAGAAATCCTGGTATTATATTTTATTTGGACTTGGTGAATGATTCCTACACTTCTTGGAAGAATTTTAAAGGTAATGAATTTACAGAATTCAAAGTTCAAAAGATCAAAAATGGTTGCTAAGAGAGGTGATCTCAAACGTTCTCATCACAAGAAAAAAAAATTGTAACTGTGTGGTGATGGATGATAACTAGTGCCCAAAGTCCCTGCTCTCACAGAGCCTCTAGTTTATAAAAGACACACAAACAGTAAACAAACAAGTATATATGTGATATCAAGGGGTGGCTAAATCCAATGGAGTAAATAAAGCAGGGGATAAGGTCTGCTTAGCAAGTAGGTAAAGGGATGGGCGGAAGCAAATTCCCGCATGTTTAAAAGACACCTATGTTTCCTTTCCTATAAAATGTCCTTTCCTATCTTTTGCCCACTTTTCTTTTTTTTATTTTTTTATTTTTTTAAAAAATTTTTTTAACGTTTATTTATTTTTGAGACAGAGAGAGACAGAGCATGAACAGGGGAGGGGCAGAGAGAGGGGGAGACACAGAATCTGAAACAGGCTCCAGGCTCTGAGCGGTCAGCACAGAGCCCGACGCAGGGCTCGAACTCACGGACCGCGAGATCATGACCTGAGCTGAAGTCGGACGCTTAGCTGACTGAGCCACCCAGGCGCCCCACTTTTGCCCACTTTTCTATTGGGTTATTATTCTTTTTGTTATTAAATTGTACAACCTCTTTATTTATTGAACACTTTAAATATTAGGGAATTTGAATCCTCTATCATTCATATCATCATTTGTTAATAATCATCCCAAGTGCTATGGGCACATTTTTTTAAATTTGTATTTTGGGGGCACTTAGGTGGCTCAGGTGGACTCTCCACCTCAAGTGTCAGATTCTTGGCTCAGGTCATGACCTCATGGCTTGTGAGATCTAGCCCTTCACTGGGCTCTGCACTGATAGCACGGAGCCTGCTTGGGATTCTCTCCCTGTCTCTCTGCGCCTCCCCCACCCCCTCTCGCTCTGTCTCTCAAAATAAATAAATAAACTTAAAAAAAAACTGCACTTTAGCTTGAGAATTTTAAACAATAATACTAGCTTTTAAGATAAAGAGAATTTTAAAAAATAATACTAGCTTTTAAGATGTAGGGGCACCTGGGTGGCTCAGTCAGTTAAGCATCTGGCTTCTGCAGGCCATGATCTTCCAGTTCATGAGTTTGAATCCCACATTGCGCTCTCCACTGACAGCTCAGAGCCGGGAGCCTCCTTTGGATTCTGTGTCTCCCTCTCTGCCCCACCCCTGCCCTCTCTTGCGTGTGCACACACTCTCTGTCTGTTTCTCTCTCTCTCAAAAATAAACATTAAAGAGGCGCCTGGGTGGCTCAGTTGGTTAAGCATCTGACTTCAGCTCAGGTCATGATCTCATGGTTCATGAGTTTGAGCCCCACGTCAGGCTCTGTGCTGACAACTCAGAGCCTGGAGCCTGCTTCGGATTCTTGTCTCTCTCTCTCTCTGTCTGCCCCTCTCCCATTCATGCTCTATCTCTGTCTCTCACAGATAAATAAACATTAAAAATTTTAAATAAATAAATAAACATTTAAAAAAGATAAAGGGAGATATAGTATATTATAAAGTATTCTTAGTTGGAATTTGTCTAGGAAGTACAGGAGTCACCATAAAATATAGATAATTTTTACACATTATTTATTGAAATATATAATTGGAACTTCAAAATCTTTTAAAGCAAGTATTTGCTCATATATTTTATCTATAAAACTTTCCCAGGGCACCCGGCTGGGTAAGAACATGGATCTCTTTTTTTGTTTGTTTGTTTGTTTGTTTGGTTGGTTGGTTGGGGTTTTTTTTTTTTTTTTTTAATTTTTTTTTTCAACGTTTTTTATTTATTTTTGGGACAGAGAGAGACAGAGTATGAACGGGGGAGGGGCAGAGAGAGAGGGAGACACAGAATCGGAAACAGGCTCCAGGCTCTGAGCCATCAGCCCAGAGCCTGACGCGGGGCTGGAACTCACGGACCGCGAGATCGTGACCTGGCTGAAGTCGGACGCTTAACCGACTGAGCCACCCAGGCGCCCCAGTTTTTTTTTTGTTTTTGTTTTTGTTTTTTTTTTGATGTTTATTTTGAGAGAGAATGAGAGCACGTAGTCATGAGTAAGGGTGTGGCAGAAAGAGAGAGGGAGAGAGAGAATCCCAAGGAGCCCCAGTATGTCACTCTTGATCTCAGAGTAGTGAGTTCAAGCCCCACATTGGGCACAGACATTACCTTAAAAAAAATAAAATAAAAGGTGCCTGGTGTCTCAGTTGGTTGAGCATCTGACTTTTGATTTTGGCTCAAGTCATGATCCTAGGGTTGCAGGATCAAACCCCATGTTGGGCTCTGTGCTGAGCATGGTACCTGCTTAAGATTCTCTCTCTCTCCCTCTGCCCTTCTCCCCCACTCATGTGCTCTTTCTCTCTCAAATTAAAAACAAAGGTTTAATTTCTCCTTATGTTAATTTTATACATATATATATATATATATATATATATATATATATATACACATACACATGTACATATATATGTAGATATATATATGAGTACATGTATATACATTCCTGTCATTACCAGGAAATGGATTCACTGCTTTCTTTCTGTAATAATGTTAAGATTTATTTGGGCATTACTAATGTGCCAGACCCTGACACAGGGTCTAATGGCAGATAGTATTCTCACTGTCTAACAATGAAAAAACACAGACTCAGACTCAGAAAGGCTCAGTAATGTATCACTAGAAGCTATCAAAGTCAGGATTTAATCTCCAATATGCCTGACTGCAAAACCTGTGTTAGTAGGTCAAATTTATTATCCCAGCAAAATAATAAGAATCCTAAGGAAGTCACTTAGGCTAACGTGAGTCAAGGCATTGCTGCAACTGTGTACTGAAATGAAAGGTTGGTCAAAGCTAACCATTTTACTTATTTATTTTTAAATGTTTGTTTCTTTCTTTATTTTGAAAGAGAGAGTGCACACACGTGCAAGTAGGGGGAGGGGCAGAGAGAGAGAGGAGAGACAGAGAATCCCAAGCAGGCTCCACACTGCCAGCACAGAGCCTGATGTGGGGCTTGACCCCAAGAACCATGAGATCATGACTGAGCTGAAATCAAGAATCAGACGCTCAACCGACTGAGCCACCCAGATGCCTCAAAGCTAACCATTTTAATTTAAATATATACGACTCCATAAACCACCAAGTACAGCGCTATTGCAAATTTTGGGACTTGTACAAAATCCCCAAGGTCCTAATTGTAGAAGGCACGCAAAGTGAGAAATCAACGAGATGAACATAAGAAATGTGGCAATGTTATTTTATGTAATTTCAAGTACATGTGATCCTTACCTGATTTCATTTCTAAAAGTGTATTGCTATCAATTTCATGGTTGGCTTTTCCAGGTGGAGGCACTCGCAGTGGTATGATCTGAGGGACACACACTGAACCAGCAGTCATTTTCCCTCCTTACATTAAAAAAAGGTGGATGAATATAAATTCCAATAGGCACCTACATTTGAATACAAAAGTCAAAGAGAAGCACTTGTTTAAATACAGCAAAACTACTAAAAACTAAAGAGAATACCACCTAAAAATATTATTTTGTTTTTAACTCAAACAATTATTGCTTCAGATGCATTTTTTTCTGTTGAGGTCTCGTGTGGAATTTTAACTATCTAAATACTTACCTCACTTCTGGGAAAAGAGCACGAACAAATGGGATATAGGAATAGAATTATTGTACACGAACAAATTAAACAAACACAGTAGTCCCTCCCTTATCCATGGGGGAAGTGTTCAAGACCCCCAGTGGATGCCTGAAACCATGAATAGTGCCAAACCCTGTATATACTGTTTTTCCCTATTTATACATACCTATGATAAAGTTTAATTTATAAATTAGCCACAGTAAGAGATTAACGACAACAGTAATAAAATAGAGCAATTACAACAACATACTGTAATAGGTTATGTGAATGTAGTCTCTCTCAAAATATCTTATTGTACTGTACTCACCTTTCTTGTGACGATGTGAGATGATAAAATGCCTACATGATGAGATGAAGTAAGGTGAGTGACTGAGGCACAGTGATGTAGCGTTAGGCTACTACTGACCTTCTAACATCAGGAAAAGGATCATCTGCGTCCACGCCCCAGTTGACTGCACGTAAGAGAAACCATGAAAAGCAAAACTGCAGATAAGGGGAGACTACGGTACATCAGAACAGAGACCATTACTCATGATCTGATCTGAGCTCCCCCTAGATCATTATCACCCTTTCCTGCCTCTTATTAATGTGCCACCTCTCCTGGCTTCAGGGCAACTCATCACACAAGAGGAGCAGAGTAACTCTGTACATGGCATGAAATGTTAATTTAGAGCCAACTCCCTTGGGAAAGCTCCACATTCAAGGCCCTACTGTTGTGGCCAAGTGGTTCTTGCATTTGAAAGCTGCAAAGAAATTTTAGAAGGATGGCGGAGTATCATGCCTCAGCTGAAAGGAAGCTGGAACAGATACAAACAGTGAGCAATGAACAAAAAGTCTCCCACTCTAGGGGCACCTGGGTGGCTCAGTTGGTTAAGGGTCTGACTCTTGATTTTGGCTCAGGTAATGATCTCACCATCAGTGAGATCAAGACCCAAGCTGTTAGCATAGAGCCTGATTGTGATTCTCTCTCTCCCTCTCTGCCTCTCTCCTGCTCACATTCTCTTTCTCTCTGTCTCTGTCTCTCTCTCAAAATAAATAAATAAACAAAAAAAGTCTCCCACTCTATCTACTGTATAAACAGTTAAGTACAAGTATGGAGGCCTTACTGATCTTTTTCTGTGGGAGGGAGTATGATTCTTAATACATAAAGGATATACAGGGGAAAAACAACCGTCACCTTAATACAACAACCATTTACATCTCTGTGTCACCTTTTCAAATTTCAATGACTTTTTTTTTTGAGAAAGGGAGAGATGGAGGGGAGAGGGGGAGAGAGAGAGAGAGGGAGAGAGGGAGAGAGGGAGAGAGGGAGAGAGAGAGAGAGAGAGAGAGAGAATGAGAGAGAGAGAGAGAGAGAGAGAGAGAGAGTGAGAGAGAGAATCTTAAGCAGGTTCCACGCTCAGCACAGAACCCAGTGCTGGGCTTCATCCCATGACCCTGGGATCATGACCTGAGTGGATCATGACCTTTGGGACATTCAAGACTGAGCCACCCAGGCACCCCTTAAATTTCAGTGATTGTGGATATATAGTCTCACTCAGTTATAATCTATATGTTCATTACATTTTTACAGTATACTTCTTGCACTCTCACTCTATTATTTACAGTTTTCCATATACTTATATAATCTTATCATTGTGTGGTTGGGAATTTAGGCTATTACTAGTTTCTTTTTAGCTTTGGTTGGTAATTGTAAATAATGCTGCCCTGAACAGCTTGTGGCTTGAATTTTGTCACAGACTATATTCCCAAAACTTGGATAAATAAATTTAAGAACTGAAATTAATGCCTGGTTGGATAGTTCCAGGTCAAAGGCTACAAATGTAAATTGCAGATGCCGATTTTAGAGTAATATCCTCTACAGAAGGGTGGCTGGACTGGGGCGGGGGGGAGGGAGAAGGAGGGAAGAATAAGGTGCCGTTTCTCATTTTTCCACCTAAGAGGCAATTAAAATTTAAAAAGTTGAAAATTTTGTCATATATAAAAAATATATTATATTGTAAATATATATTTAAATATATAATATTATAAATATATATTTAAATATATTATAAATATGTATATTTATATATATAGGGGAAGGAATAACACGCGCAGCAAGTAGGAGCTACCCCTTGGGAGGCTGGGGCGGCCTGTGGGCCCCAAGCGAAGAGGATCAAGAAGTAGACCACCATGCTAGGCCCAAACAGCAGTGGGTCAACAGCACCCTTCACCCATCAAATCCTTCCATCAAGACCGCCCCCTCGCCTCCCGGATCCGGAACCCCGTCCGGTCCCAGTCCCTGTCCATCAGGGGCGGATAGGGACGCCCGCTTTCTTTCGGCTGGAGTGAGGGAGGCCCTTCTCCTCCTGCTCCCTCTCTTCCTTCGACCACCAGAACCCGGACTGGGATCACTGAGGTACCGCCACTGTCCCCAGTCAGGCAGCCCACCTCTCACCACCTCTTGCCGTCTCCTCTGCTGCCTCCTGGGTTTCCACAGACGCTGCGAGCCGCGCCCCTCCCACTGAGAGCCGGGCAGGTGATTGGAGGACACCGACTTCCTAGCAACCAACCCCGCCTCTGCCGCTTGGCCGGGGGACTGGTACCGGCCTCGCGCGCCTTTCCTAAAGGCTTCACTGCAGGTCTCTGAGAATATGGTTTCACAGAGGTTGGAAAATGCTCAGAGGTGGCATCCCAACACAGAGTGAGGGAACCAGACTCGTTGGTCCGACAGGCATTGACCTTCTGAAAAACAAGAATAAGACGTAGCGGATCAGGCGCGGCTCGGCCACCTCAGGCCGACAGAACAAGTAAGGACCGGCTGCGACACGAGGAAGAAGGCCCCTTGCCAACCCTGGTGCTTTCTTTCCCCGGTTTCCTCGCACCCCAGCTGGGTAACCGGCGACTTCGAACATCTCTTCCCACGAGGGACGGGAACTGGGCAGTGATGGCTGAGGTGAAGGTGAAGGTACAGCCGCCCGACGCGGATCCCGTGGAAATAGAAAACAGGTAAACCAGTGAGTGAGGCTCCTTCCCCGCTCTGGAGCCCCCCTCAGGCGGCTGGTCGTTTGGGCAGGCGGACCCCTTCCACGGGCACCGTCGGCAGATACCTGCGCGCACAGGAAGGGGATTCGTGGGGTTTGGAGCCTCCCTCCCATCCCTGGACCGCAGACTTCTTTAGAAGTTCCGGGCGAGCTTGACAGTTTGCAACTTTACGTATCCGATCTTGCGCCGGTGCTGTTCGGAAAGTTGTGATGATGTGTTTTCTTCCTACATTAAGGTAACCGACTCCCAGAGAGGACTTGGCGTTTTTCCCGTAGTACTTGTAGATACGTACTGTACTCTGATCCGGGATCGCTCTTGTCGCTAAGGGAACTCCCACGACAGAATGTTTGGGCGAAATTAGGATGCAGTTTGGATTTTTGAAGCAACACTAAGCCAAATGGTTTCCGTGCAGTATTTAAGGTTTTAGGTTACCTATCACGGCCGGTGGGTTCGAGCCCCGCGTCGGGCTCTGTACTGACAGCTCAGAGCCTGGAGCCTGCTTCAGATTTTGTGTCTCCCTCTCTCTCAGCCCCTCCCCTGCTGACGCTCTTTCTCTCTCTCTCAAATATAAGGTAAAACCAAAAAAAAAAAAAAAAAAAAAAAAAAACTTTTAAAAAGTCGGGGGTGGGGGGCGCCTGGGTGGCTCAGTCGGTTGAACCTCCGACTTCAGCTCAGGTCATGACCTCACCTCTCATGGGTTCCACCACGTGGGGGTGCGAGCTGACAGCTCAGAGCCTGGAGCCTGCTTCAAATTCTGTGTCTCCCTCTCTCTCTGCCCCTCCCCTGCTCACGCTCTCTCTCAAATATAAAACAAACAAAAAATTTTTTTGAGAGTTTAGGTCACCTAAAGCCTCTCCTAATTTTATATTTTTAGGTTACCACATAGTTTTAAAGACCTTGACTTTCTCAAACTTGTGAAAACATGTACGATGATCCTATGACAAGGTGGATAGTTTGGTTGATTTTTGTTTGGTATAGATAATTCCCAAAGCAGACCCAGTTGTGGTTAATTGGCATAACAAATTTTGTCTTCCCACCAGACGTGTCTGATTTGCCTCCTTGCAGACTATGACTGCCAAATGCACTGCATATTAACTTTGTCATAGTTGTTCTGAGAAAATTGAAGCCCCAGCTTTAATATATTTTGTGTTTGTTTTCATTTAACTTTTCTAATTTAAAGTTCATATTAGTGAGGAAAAGAAACACTCCCTTAAATAGTAGTAATTATGTAAACATGTACTTTATCTTGCTCAATTTGTAACATGCTTTGATTCACAACCATCATAGAAACCTAGGTCATCTGCCAAATGTGAAAAAAGGCACAATTTCAAACCATTCTGCTTGTATTTTTCCCTCATTGCCTCTTGAAATGGGTCAGAACATGAATAAAATCATTATTGCCTTTGTTCCTAGGATTATAGAATTATGTCACCAGTTCCCTCATGGAATCACAGACCAAGTAATTCAGAATGAAATGCCTCATATAGAAGCCCAGCAGCGGGCAGTGGCCATCAATAGACTGCTGTCCATGGTAAGGCAAATTCAACTAGTTGATGTAATTATTTATGTGCTATGGACTCATTACTTCCTGTTACGTAGACGTGAAACCATTCTCAAGTGTGTTAGGTTAAGACTCCAAACCAGGAAACAGCTCAGACTGCCTGAACTGAGGAAAGAAGAAATAATTACACATCATTTTCCAAGAAGAATGAAATAAATGTATTCTGTTTTAACTGTTGTATTTGTTAACCTAATTGTCATCGTGAGACACAGGGCACATAGGCCTAGTCTGCTCTCACCTTCTGTTTGCTTCCTGCTGTTGGTGTTGGGCCATTGCCTATGAAATATGCCCCATCTGGTTTTTCTGCAGGTTATCAGAGTCGGTTCCTTAGGGTTTCATTCTCCACAATCTCACTCCTCACTCTGAGCATTTCAGGAGGCAGGAATGAGTCTAGTCACACTGCAGTGGGGTTTTTCATTGAAGCCCTTCTACCTGCTCTTATCTCTTCTCTTCTCCTGGGGCCCTAATATCATTCTCCTACACTGTCCCAAAACACCCCACCTTGTGGCACCCCACCCTCTAAATCTGCCTATTTCTCCTTTCATTTCTCCATCATCAAAACTCCCATATCTTGAAAGCATTTCAGTTTGGTTGTAGTAGAAATTGAATAAAAGATTTCTCCACTAAGGACTCATGGAAGTTTGAGGACAGGTGAACGTTCTGTTAAACTACTCCCTTCGACCTTCTAGCTCAATGGCTGGAAAACTTTCTGTAACGTGCCAGATAGTATGTGTTGTAGGCTTTGCAGGCCATAAGGTTTCTGTCATAACTACTCAACTCTGCAGGAAAGTAGCCATGAACCATTCATAAGCACATGAGCATGGCTGCATTCCGGTAAAACCTTATTTATAAAAATAAGCAGTGGGCCGGAGTGCTCGCCCTGTTTTAGTACTGTTGGTGATTTCTAATCAGTTCACCATGGTGAAGGACTCAGCTCCAGGAGGGATAGTGGAAGGGATGCTGGACGTTGTGGCAACGGAAACTGTTTTTGTCCTCTGACTACCCTTTGAGCCCTTTGCTTTCTGTCTGAAAATCCTCCTCAGTACCTCCCTCTCTTTCGCCATCTCTGCAGCCCCATCTACTGCCAGGCCTGTGGTCTACAGGTTGTAAGCAGTGGTGGAGCTATGATGACTTTTAATTATTAGTAAATCACAAAGGGTTGCTGCTTTTAGCTCATAAACAGCTCTCAGATTTGTTCCCTCCTTTCCATTCCTGCTACCTCTGCATGTGTTCAGGCTCTTGGCTTTTTCCTGGACTATCACAGTATATTCTAACTGGCTCTCCTGGTTCCATCTGCCTCAGTGCAGCCAGCCTGATTTTTTTTTTTTTTTTTTTTTTTAAGTAGGCTTCACACCCAGCACAGAGCCCAACGCGGGGCTTGAACTCACGACCCTGAGATCAAGACCCTGAGAACAAGAGTCGGATGCCTAACTGACTGAGCCACTCAGGCGCCCCTTGATCATAATACAGATCTGACCAAGTCATTTGTGACCCAGAATCCTCTCAACACTACAGATTCAAGTCCACACTCCTGGGTTTACCACACCGAGCCCCTACCTTCCTCACCCACTCTGCCCCAAAAGTTAGGGTTCAGGGGAACAGATTGTCTTTGGTTCTCTGCCACATCATGCCTCAGGTCCTTTGTCTTCACTGGTTAGAAGGCCCTTCTTCCCTTTCTTCACAGACTAACTCCACATTCTCCTTCAAGATTCAGCTCTGCTATTGTCTCCCAGAAAGCTTCCCTGAAATCCCCCCAGGTTGGGCCAAAGCTGCTTCTCTGAGTGCCCATTCCACCCTTAACTTACCTCTGTGTTGATGCCGACAAGATGGTATTGACGTTAGCTGTGTGATTCTCTTTTAGAATTCATGTTTGTCCCCCACCAAACATGGATCACAGTATGGGTTTTCAGGAAGTGTTCATGGGCTGAATTAAACGACCTCCAAATGGAACTTTGTGGTTCGATTTTCCTACTTAGTGGAGCTCGGGGAGGGAGGTTATTGCTGTTCATCCGTATATAAGCCTGTTTCTAAGTCATGTGTCATCCCAGTCTCAACGCACGGCAGTGGGGCCTCTCCCAGCCATGGATTCCCCAAACTGCCAGAAATCCCATAATATGGCCACCTGAGTGCTCCAGAGTTCACACCCAAGGAATTTCAAAAGCACACCAGACATGCTTTACTTTACTTTTGATTTGTTATATAAAACCAAAACTATTGCATCTTTTATTCATTGGTTGACCTAATTTTCATGTAATACAACAGAAATCACACAAATTAGTAAATGTCACTATTTTGTCAGGTTTAATTAATCATCATGTTATAGATTTATGCATGTTAGCCTTTATTTGAACTTCTTGTTTATATAAATTATTTATCTTTACATTTCATATACTGATTGAATTTATTTAAATTTGACTATGGATTTTTATTTATTATTCTAAAGCTGCTTCTTCAAAATTATTTATGCATTGGTCACATAACCAAGCCAGGACACCAGCATATAATTTGGATAATGGTAACATAAAGCGCTAAGTTTTTGAAAATATATTACATGTGATATGTAGACAAAGACCAAAGTCTTGAGTGAGGAACTAACAAATAACTGCAAGGCAGGATGTTTTGGTTTGTGTAAACTTTTAAAGAATACATTAACATTTGTGATTGATTTAAAATAGCTCCAAAATAATTCATTATTATTTTCTGTTTAAAAAAACTTTAGGGTCAGTTGGATCTCTTAAGGAGCAATACAGGCCTTCTGTATAGAATAAAGGATTCTCAGAATGCTGGGTAAGCACCCAATTTTTTATTTTTAGAAACTTTAATTATTACGAACATAATCTATGGTTTTGGGGAAAAAAGTCAATAGAGAATTGCATAATGTAATCTGTCCTGCATACCATTCCGGCCTCTTGTCATGAGTTCCATTTTTCAGAGATGACTGCTCTTAATAATTTGGTATATGTCCTTTCTTCTAGGTATATATATAAATATATAGAGATGATTATATATTTATATACTATATATATAATCTTTTTTTCTTTTTTTTTCTTTTTTTTTAACAAAAATGGGATCATGCTATCCATACTGTTTTGCAACTTGTTTTTTTCACTTACTATATCTTGGACATCTTTTCATTCTGGTACATACAGCCCTGTCTCATTCTTTTTAAGGTAAGCCCTTCTTTTGGTAAATAAGTCAATGTGATGACCTTGTTCACTAATTCAAGTAGTTATGTAGATTCTTAGATTATCCTGTATCTCTTTGCCTTTTTAATTCTACTTTATTCCCCTGCAGTAAAATGAAAGGATCAGATAACCAAGAAAAACTGGTATATCAAATCATAGAGGATGCAGGAAATAAAGGTAAGCATGTGAAGGAAGAAGCAGGAAGAAACTTCCTGGTCTTTGTCTTTAGGTCCAGAAATAGGGAATGAGATCTGTGTATTAGGATTTGAGTCACTGATACTAGTTTCAACAATGTATCAACCATGATATAATTTGAAATCATATCATTCTTATATTTATTAGAAGTTAAATTAATATTTTAAAAATAGATTCATGAAAAAAGCATTCTCTATCTTAAAAACTTCTTCCTATCTCATTATGCCTCTGTGCTGGGAAGAAAATAGGGTAACATGTTTTATACAAAATTCCACATACAAGCCTTTTTTAAAAGAGTAACCAGGGCGGCAGGGTAGCTGAGTTGGTTAAGTGTCCAACTTAGGCTCAGGTCATGATCTCACGGTTTGTGGGTTCGAGCCCCGTGTCAGGCTCTGGGCTGACAGTGCAGAACCTGCCTGGGATTCTCTGTCTCCCCCTCTCTCCCCCTCCTTCTCTCTCTTTCTCTCTCAAAACTAAATAAATAAGCATTTAAAACAGAGAGAAACCATAGCCTCCTGCACAGGGCTTTTGGTGGCTGTGAGAACCCCAGTCTTCCATTTTTCATCTCTTAAATACAGTTTTCGTGTAGACATAATGGGTATACATGCACACAGATGCTTACATAAAGTATTTTTTGCTCTACGCTGACAGTGGCAACTGACCTTGGCCCAAACTTAAGTTACAATCTAAATACAATCTAAAGTAGGGGCACCTGGGTGGCTCAGTTAAGCATCTGACTCTTGATTTTGGCTCAGGTCATGATCCCTAGGTCATGGGATCAAGCCGCAAGTTGGGCTCTGTGCAGACGGCGCAGAGCCTGCTTGGCATCCTCTCTCTTCCTCCCTCTCGCCCCCTCCTGACTTGAGCTCTCTCTCAAAAAATAATAAATTAAAAAAAATACAAATCTAAAGTAAAAATAATAGGAAACAGAAGTTGGGATGCAAAAGGGGATGGAAGAGACAATGTAAGTCAATTCAGTACCATTCTTTTCTTCCATTAAAAAATATCTTTTTCAGTGTTTTTAGAAAGGTGCCATGCTAGGATTCCAAGAAATTTCTGGTTAGAAGATAGAGCACATAACTTAACATTTTATATGTTATGTTACCTGAGATTCTTACCTCTAAGTCACTGTTTTCTCTATAGCTGTGCTCTAGGGATATATACATATATATACATACTTTGTTATAGTTTTGGCATGAGATACAGCAGTAGGACTGTAAACACACATCCTATGGTGTTGAATTCATTTTACTTTATTTTCTTATAGGAATATGGAGCAGAGATATCCGATACAAAAGTAACTTGCCATTAACAGAAATTAACAAAATTCTAAAGAATTTGGAAAGTAAAAAGCTTATCAAAGCTGTTAAGTCTGTGGCAGTGAGTAGTTTTCTCTTTTCTTCCCCCAAGTGGTCATTGTATATGTTCTGGTCCAAGTACATTTTAAGATTTTTATTGTTCTGTAAGCTGTGTCATGATTTAAAACTACTGGTCAAAACGATTTCTAAAAATTAAGCTCAAGTTGGATTGGCTTGGAGATGTTGCCTAGATTTATCGCTGCTTAATTAACTCTTTGTGTCTCACCCGCCATTAAAGCTAAAACCACTTTACTCTTCAGTAAAGAATTTTTGGAATCATGAGCATTTTTCCTGGATTTCCAGTGTGTAAGATAATTTACTCCATCCTGGCATATTAGATTACTCATTCAACAAATAGCTATTGTGTGTTTGCTGTGTACCAGGTACTCTTGTAGTGCTTGGGATACGTGAGTAAACAAGTCAGAGAAAGATCTCTGCCCTGTCTGTTCCAGTACATGGTATTTCTCCTTCTCCTCATCCCACCCCAGCCCTATTACCTCCTCCAGGGGCTTTCACTCCAGAGCTGGCTGCATCAGGGACACCAGCTGCTGACTGCACTGACTTAGGTATCAGAAGAGCCAAGATTCCCCCTAAAGTTTGCTTGAACACGGATTTTGGCAAATAAGAATTCAATGTTCATCAGAGATTTTATTTATCAAATAGTATTTTTGCCTTACCAATCCCTAGTTTATACCATTATCTCCCTTCTGCATTTTTAATGGATAATTTCAAATTTTCACAAAAGTAGAGCCAATAATACAAGTCTCCAAAGTGAAGTACCTTCACTTTGCCAATATTTCTTCTCCACCTTTATTTTTAATAACAGCCTTATTACTGAGATAAAATTGACATGCCAGAATATTCATCTGTTTAAAATGTACAGTTTGGTAGTTTTTAGTATATTCCCAAAGTTGTGCAACCATCACACTGCTGTAATTTTAGGACATTTTCATCACCCGTGAAATGTGACCCCACTGGCAGTCAGTCCTCTGCATCCCTGCCTGTAGGCCTTGATAACCACTAATGTAGTTTCTGTCTCTACAGATCTGCCTATTCTGGAAATTTTGTATAAATGGAATCATACAGTATGTGGTCTTTTGCATCAGGCTTCTTTCATTTACACAATGTTTTCAAGGTTTCAAACTGAAGTAGTATTGGATTGTAACCCAAAGTCTAAAATAAATCTTCATAAGTCCATACTGATATAAATGTTGAAATAAATAAATGACCCATCTTCCCATGAGTGGAAAGAGGCAGAATAGACAAACCTCCTGTGCAGAAGAGTTCCAGGTAATTTAGGTAGTAGAACGTAACCCTCCCTCCTTCAGTTTGGGCTCTGCGTACTGATTTCCTTCCAAACATGGCAAGGCTAGGGAAGAAAGTTTACAGTGGAGAAAACTGAGAAACACTACCTCAAGCCACATGATCAAGGTTAACATCAACACCGAAAAGTCTTAGTGATGGTGATCAGTCATCACTTGGTGACGATTGAGTACCCTTGATGGGATGTGGTCAGAAGGGCACTTCCTCTGTGGTCTTTTTCCTGGTCTAGTCCTGAGAAAAACATCAGACAAATCCCAGTCAAAAGGCATCTTACAGAATACCCAACCAGTAATTCTCAGAACTGGCAAGTTCTCAAAAGCAAGGAAAGTCTGAGAAGCTGTCACAACCAGAAGTTGCCAAGGAAACATACCAAGTAAATGTAATGTGGTATCCTGAATAGGTTCTTGACCCAGAAAAGGGACATTAGGGGAAAACTAAGGAAATCTCAGTAAAGTATAGACTTAGGTAATAATGATGTATCAATATTGGTTCATTAACTGTAATAAATGTACCCTACTAATATGTAAGATGCTAATAAGGGGAAACTGAGCACAAGGTAAATGTACCATCTTTACAATAATTGTGTAAATCTAAAACTGCTCTAAAATACAAAGTTTTGGGTTTTTTTTAATCTTAGTTTCAGAAGACTTATTTATCTTATAACCACATCTGCTTGTGCATGTTTTTTCCTAGGCCTCAAAAAAGAAAGTATATATGCTCTATAACCTGCAGCCAGACCGGTCTGTGACTGGTGGAGCCTGGTACAGTGACCAGGATTTTGAATCAGAATTTGTAGAGGTGCTTAACCAACAGTGTTTTAAATTTCTACAAACCAAGGTGAGGCATAACTGAGGACACATCACTGCAAATCTTTTTTAAAAAGTTTATATCGTATTTTATAGGACTTGAAAAGGGTGAAGTTGATAATTTTTACTAAACAGTATATTCCATTGTTGATTTTCAGACTATATAAATTGTATTCAGAAAACACTATATTGAGATTTGTGTTTCTACCCTTATAGGCAGAAACAGCACGAGAAAGCAAACAGAATCCAATGATACAAAGAAATAGTTCATTTGCCTCATCACATGAAGTATGGAAGTACATCTGTGAATTGGGGATCAGTAAGGTGAGAGCTTGGGTTTTGAATTTTCATCTTATTTTATTATTTTTTTTTTTTTTAATTTTTTTTTTGACGTTTTATTTATTTTTGAGACAGAGAGAGACAGAGCATGAACAGGGGAGGGGCAGAGAAAGAGGGAGACACAGAATCGGAAGCAGGCTCCAGGCTCTGAGCCATCAGCCCAGAGCCCGACGCGGGGCTCGAACTCACGGACCGCGAGATCGTGACCTGAGCTGAAGTCGGACGCTTAACCGACTGAGCCACCCAGGCGCCCCTCATCTTATTTTTTATTAAATTTTTTTTAATGTTTATTTTTGAGAGAAAGACACAGATCATGAGTGGGAGAGGGGCAGAGAGACAAAATCTGAAGCAGGCTCCCGGCTCTGAGCTGTCAGCACAGAGCCCTACGCAGGGCTCAAACCCACAAGCCATGAGATCATGACCTGGTACGAAGTCAGAAGTTCAACAGGCAGCCACCCAGGCGCCCCTTCATTTTAATTTTTTAAAGTTACTCTTCATCACAGGGGTATAGTTTACAGTGTATTCTGCACATATTTGACCCAGACCCTTTTTTGAGGTGATACCTGTGAGCATTGTGCAGAATCCACTTTTGGAAAGCACTGTCCTAAGCCATTTAGACAAAGGTGACTGTCCTGCCATCAGGCACTGTGTGATCTGTATATACTTAAGCTTGGCATATAGAGCAGCAGTGTAGAGGCCTGGCAGTGCACTGCACTCCCAAAATTCAAAAGTCTCTTCTGACAAGGTCTTGACTTTCTCAGGGACATTTCAACATAGATGACAAACCTCAATAACATCAGTTGTCACTTACTGGTATTATCCAACTTGTAAGAGGCGAGTAGCGTCATCAGCATATTCTTTTGAAGACCTATATAAAGACAGTGCTGGATGCTTTTCAGAATCAGAAGAAATTGAATCGGCCATTTGGACAAGCTGTTTTCATTTCCTAGACCCCAGATTTCTCATTTATTTAAAATTTTTTTTTTAATGCTTATTTATTTTTCAGAGAGAGAGACAGAGTGTGAGTGGGGGAGGAGCAGAGAGAGAGAGGGAGACACAGAAGCTGAAGCAGGCTCCAGGCTCTGAGCTGTAAGCACAGAGCTTGATGCGGGGCTTGAACTCATGAACTGTGAGATCATGACCTGAACCGAAGTCAGACACTTAACCGACTGAGCCACCCAGATACCCCACACAGATTTCTCATTTATATAAAAAACTAGGAATTTGGACAATTTGATATCTAAAATAACTTTCTGCTTGAACATTTTATAAATCCACATCAAGTTCTTGCTAAGGAAATGTTACTTTATAAGACTTCCAGATTTTACCTAAGGGTAGAAACATAGAAAGAAAGTATCAAATTCAGATGAGGTTAGAGTTCTGTCCTTAACATTTCAGTGCTTTGTGCTAGCTTGGGCTGTTGTTCAGCTCTGTGCTTTAAATCACCCATTGGCGCAATGCTTCCCCATTCATGGCGGAGTTGCGACCCTTACTGTTTAAACACCCTCAGATAGGATGTCTTCTTGTGCTTTCTGTGTCCTTTCTAATGTGTCCCCTTTTCAGGTAGAATTGTCCATGGAGGACATTGAAACTATCTTAAATACACTCATTTATGACGGGAAAGTAGAGATGACTATCATCGCTGCAAAAGAAGGCACAGTTGGAAGTGTGGATGGACACATGAAACTGTATAGAGCAGTCAATCCTATCATCCCGCCCACAGGTTTGGTCCGGGCCCCCTGCGGACTCTGCCCGGTGAGTTAAAGTGGCTTCATTTCACACCTGACTGCCACCAAGTGCAAATGCCACATAACTTACCAGCAAGCACACCCCAGTTTTCTGATTCTCAGAGTTGACCAACAGCTGTTCAAACCTCCACGTAAACTTTGATGACAGGCCTTTGATGAACAAGTCATGGCTTGACATTCCTTTTTAGAATAACCAGGTTAGGGAAATTTGTGTTTTTCTGGGTTTGGCCCTAAAATGGACAATTTTTAACGAGGGCTAATCATTTAACCTAAGTAGGGAGGGAAATAGGATTTGCTGAGAATCCTGTGTCACAGGCCAGGTATGTTCTTGAAGATTTATGTGGTCTCATTTAATCTCCTCCTGTCCCTTGGAGCTAATGGTGTTATTTCTGCATAAGCTTGAAGCTAAGGAAGATACAAGATATACAGCTTAGAAGAATCAGGATTCAAACCCAGAGATGTGCTTTCCCCTGCAGCATGCCCCAGCACTCTCCATCCATCCGTTCCCATTTACTGCTTGCCAGCTGCGTGCTGCAGGCCCTGTCCCGGCCCTCACAGCTGCTGTTTTATTTCTTTATACTGGCCCTTGTCTATATGCCTAAGCTGTCTGTATGCTCGTGTAAACTCCTAGGGAAAAAAGCGAGCATATTGGGAATTCTGTTTAGCACCCTTCACAAAAAAGAATGTAGTTAAACACGAAACATTTGCCTAGTCAAACACACATACAGATCTGCTTTCCTGTATCCCTGTTACCTGCAAATAGCCTTTGGGCCAGTGGGCAGAACATGTCATCTTAGTGCTACAGTGAGAGGTCTCTCATTAACTAACTTTATAATCACACAGCAGGTCCTATTACAGCTCTAGTCTCTTTCAGTTTCAAAGTGTCACTTTTAATACCGCTTTAGAGAATGGTTGGGTCTTGGATATGTTGTTAACAGAAAGTATAGTTGTAGTTGACACTTAAGACTTTACCTATAATATAATAATTTTAAAACTCTCATTTGATTGTAAACTTTTTTCTTTTTAAAGGTTTTTGACGACTGCCATGAAGGTGGTGAGATTTCACCATCTAACTGTATTTATATGACAGAGTGGCTCGAATTTTAAGAGAGCTAGGAACTTTACTGACATTTTGCAAATGAAGTTACTTTGAGAGCAAATAATTTAATTCGTGATGGAACATCAAATACCCTTGAAAGCAAACTTCACAATAATGGATAGACTAGCTGCTATGAAAAAATATTTTTTTATCTATGAAGACTAAATTTATAATGGTAGAGTAAGCAACGGAATATGAAGCAGGTAAGGCTAATACTGAAATCCATTCTTCGATAAATACTTAGAACTTCTGGAAGACCACCTTCTGAAGCCTTCAAGACTTGTGATGGTTCATGGAAAAAGAAGCCAATAAATCCATATTTGCCAAATACTATGATAATGGCTAGAGCTTAAAAATGCCCTTTTCCAAGTTAGTTATTAAGATCTTCATTGGAAATTTTTTACATCTACTTCACTATTGCCATTTGTTTTCTCTTTCCTCAGTGGTTTCATTAAGTAATTAAAAGTGATGGGGCAGGAACAGCACTTAGGGAAGAGTGGGGAAGAGAGTGGAACATCTCTTTTCCGCACACTATTAATTCCTTATGTCAGAAATATTATTTCAGAGGATTATGCCTTTGTACTTACCTCAAATGCAAATGATGACTATTATCAAGGATTTTCAGCGCATAGTTACATTATTCTCATCTTCAAGAGAATGTTTTCACTGATCCTTTGTTAAAGTCTTCCAAGTTTCATTCTGTGGTTCAACTGTATTATTTGCTAGAACTGTCCCATAATCCATTACCCTCCATTTGTACTTCATTGTGAGCAGAGTACCATTCTTCTTTTCTTGTCCTATTTTAGATTTGTTTCCTTATTCTCTTCTAAAATCATGGTGTAATTAGTCTAGGCTAAGCAGAAAGCCATTATAATTGTTCTCATTTCTAATAGTACTTCCAGTCCTAATCATTAGCCATAGAGAAAACATTAGGTTATTCAGTGTACTGTTGCACAAAAGTTAGCTTTTTAGGATCTCAGCTATTGTATTTTCACTTTGTACCTCCACTCAGTGATTTCTGTGTCCAAGCCAAAAGTATGGGACCAAGGGAAAGGAATTGAAGGTCAGCTACTACTGACACCGGAGTTCAACTACCAGTTTGGAGATTCTCCAAGTGGGCAGCCATCAGAAGGGTAACTTTGAGATAAATGGGATCAATAAAATGAAATCAGCTCAGTAACCAACTAAGAACCAGATGGAGTTTGTGGCCAGCTCTATAAAATAGCATTCGATGACACCAGCACTTTGAAACAAGGATCATTTCAAGTATTAAATATATAGAAGATACAGAAGAATCTAGGAGCCTGAAACTACACAAGCCTTTCTCTTCCACCCCCAAGGAAAGCTAGAATAGTAAGAACATTATTTGTCCTTCTTGGAACCTGGCCTGTCACAGAGGCGCTAGTCTTATTTAATGAGAAAACTGAAGTTGGGGGGAGAGGTAGATGTAGGGAGGAGGAAGCAGTTCATGTATTAACTACAGATTTTGTATTATGTCTTGATAGCCAAAGATTGATTTTTAAAGCTTACAATCAAAGGCTACAACAAAAGTTCATTGACTCACCAGAATAAAGAGACCCTTTAAATGGTTTTCCCATAGCAGGTCTTTCATTCTGAATATTAACTGAAGGAGAAAAGAGACAATAGTTTAAAAATATAGCACCTCTGAGGGTGCCTGGGTGGCGTCAGTTGAGCATCCAACTTTGGCTCAGGTCATGATCTCGCAGTTCTTGAGCTCGAGCCCCACTTCGGGCTCTGTGCTGACAGCTAAGAGCCTGGAACCTACTTTGGATTCTGTGTCCCACTTTCTCTGCCCCTTCCCCACTCATGCTCGGTCTCTGTCTCTCAAAGATAAATAAACGTTAAAAAAAACAAACAACAGCAGCTCCGATATATAGTTAAATCGATATTTACCCACCAGAAGTAAACTTTGACCAAAACAAGTTATGGGGCTCTAGACTCATGACACCAAAAAAAATTAAAAAAAAAAAAAAAAAATCAAATTGTGGTGAAGTCCTAATCCTTACAGTTGATTTCCATTTAGTATAAGGTATTTTGGTCACCTGAGAAGAGATACACCCTGAAGTCTGTCAGGGCCCTTCTGTTCTGCTTACTAATGATCATAGGGAGTCAGACAATTCTGAGAGACCATGATTCAATGGTTTAAATGGATAGTTTATGTGGCATTCTTCTATAAAATTCCTCTGAACTTCGTTTGATGAGGAGTAAATTTTATGAGCCATGATTTTTATGGTGATCAGCTGAGTAAAAACTAGTCAAACAAGTAATTTCAAGTTGAGTGACTTTTACTTTCAACTATTACTCATTATTAGATTGTGGGTAAGGGAAGAAAATACATGCCCTAGATTACTGCTGCTGGACATTTTATAGTGACAGTATTCCACATCTGTTCAGTAAAAGTACCCACCTGTCACTTCGTGACTGTTAAGACTTGAATGAAGAAATGAATTCAATTTATGGCTACCTGTGGTTACTGGCTACCATATTATATAGCACAATCCTTACAGTCACATAGGTCTATGTTAATTATAGGAATGAAAGATATCAAAATTATTTCTCACTTGTATGTATTTTTCTGTGGAGAAAGAGGACAAAATATTATTAACTGTCATTTGTAGTGTAAGTTTGTAATTTTTTGAAAAAGGACTTCAGAAAACAATGCCAAGAGTAAGTAGAACGATTACTAATTCCAAACAATTCAAATAGAATCAAACTTTGGTTATAGACTTGGTCAAATCAAACATCTTTAAGAAAATTACTACTCAATTGGTTTATCTAATTTGCTTCTCACTAACATGTCAAATGAGTTGTTTTAAACATAGTCATTTTAATTATAAAATACATGTTCACTATAACAAACTCAATCCCCAGGTGTACAAAACAAAAAGGAGACTTCCTTCACACTGTACCTAAAATGCCCATTCCCCAAAGATAACTGTTATTAACGTTTAGAGTCTTTCCATATTTTCTTTGAACACATTTAGAAGCCAAGACTTTTCAGATTAAAATGGTGGCTTTGAATCTCCTGTAGACATAAATAGTGAGGAAATTCATATTTTTGCAGCAAACATAAGGTTGTGTAACATGTACAAAGTCACTGGAAATTGTTTTGAGTCAATACTTAGGGATTGTAACAGCCAAAAAATATTGGAAAGAAAAAACAATTTTTTTGAAGGAGTATGATCAGAAGAAAAGTGGAATGATGCTTGAAAGTGAGCTAAAGGAACATAGAATTTAAAAGGTAGAACTCTTTACAGAACAAAATTTGAAGTATGGAAAGATTATTTAGAATTTTGTAACAAAATCTAAATTGTTCCCATGATTTCATCCTTCGACATTAAATTCATTTCTCAGGCTTAGAGAGAATCATTTAAAGCACCTGGCTAAGTTAATTCCTAATGGCAGAGGTCACAAATGGGCGGCTTGGACTTTGTGTGTCTTGCAGTGTTTGTACATTTTTTATTTACGCTGTCGTTGTCGACTTACGTAATCCATATGTACATATATTGGGCATAATTCATATACATATAAACTGTGTATATAAACATATAGTCCCTAGATATGAAAACCACTGCATGAAGTTTTTCCCTCAAAAAATCAGAAAATTGGCAACACCCTGCTACCTTCCCAGATGGCAACAATTTAGAAAGGGCACGAGTTCTCCATGCTGCCCAAATTCCCACCACGCTGGTCTAGCACACATCTGGTTGGCTATGCTGACATATTTTTACAGGCTGGGCTTCTGTTCCCTGCCCGACCTGGCAGACCTAACTCTTAGATCCATATGTATCCCTCTCCCTCAACATGTTTGAAGGACTGGGGCAGGGGTCAAAGATGGAAGGCCCCAGTCTGGGTTTAATGTCTTGGGCCAGCTCAGAACAGCTAGTGTTTTGAGCTCTAAGCCAACACTCTGGACCTTTAGTCATTTTCCTCACCCCACCCCACCCTGCCAACTAGAAAAAGGTTCATTTCAAAGAGGAGTACAACTCCTACAACATACACAAACTAGTTTTAATGTGAACTGGGAATCAGGAAAGCTGGATTCCACTTCTATCTTACTCACTTTGGACAGATAAAGGTGGTTAAACTGTCCTTATGTCCCTGATCAAATGAGAAAAATACTGCTTTAGTTCATGGCAGTTTGTGAGATAGAAATCCAATGGAAAATGGAAACGCTGTTTGTAACTTAGTTTGAATATTGAACTTCTGGGTTATTTTTCCGGAACTTTGTTCTGTTTTATGTGTCTACTAATCATCTCATAATAGATAATTTTTATCTATTAATAACCTGATCATTGCTCTACCCCTATATTGGAATGTAAAACAGCAGAAGTAATCCTACCTATGCTGGTACTTTCAGCATAGACTTTACCACGCTAATCAGTTCATGAAACTCCATATTCTGAAAGTGGCCACGGTCAGTGAATCTGTACAATTTGGCTTCCAACCTATCAGCCACTTCTTGTTGTTCCTTCCAGGGAAGGAAAGGATCATCAGTGGAGCCAAACTGCACAATGTAAGGGCAGTTGGCTTTGATCTTCTCCCACTGCCAGGGACGGTTGAAGTATCCTATGGGGAAAAAATATACATAGAGCCTATTACCGCCCATGGATAATTCCCATTCTAGCCATGGTAAAATATCTAGTGAAGACCATAGCAGACACACAGAATCCGAGCCTGTGAGTTACAAGTCCATTAGTTTTCAAATCTATAGGGCTTAATAACATAGCTACTTGTGAAGGGGCGTATGTGGCTCAGATAAAATCAGGCCTCTAGGGTTCAATGCATTAGAAAATGGTCTATCACCTCTCAAAGGGTCTAATTTGTAAAAAAGAAGGGCAGCAAATGTTTCTCATCTGTTACGAGAGGGTTTTTTTAGCCTATTCAAAAGCCAGTACTGTTTAACCTGAACAGGTAGCCCTGTGATTAGAGGAAGGGCTTTTCTGAATCGGTTTCAAACTTACCACTGGCACGCTCGTTTTCATCCCCCAAGTCAGAGGTATATGCAGACACTAACACAATAGCATATACTTGGTGTGTTTCTGCATACCTGGAGAAAGAGAAATGATGTCAACTAATACTTAATGTTAAATCTGATTGCCGAAAAGTAAAAAACAAAAACAAAAACAAAAAACCACATGAAAACTCATTTGATCTAGCTTACAGAAAACAGGTGCTGTTGAGGTTAATTTAAAAAAAGTAAGGAAACTACAGAACTCCAAGCCCAGTGGTTAATAAATTACCCTTGGCTACTTGATGAGTTTCTACTTATTTTTCAAGGTAGTCCAAACCTCTTTGGTAATCCTTTCAAAAAAAAACAAAAAGTGGGGGCAACTGGGTGGCTCAGTCGGTTAAGTGTCCAACTTCGGCTCAGGTCATGATCTCGCGGTTCATGAGTTTGAGCCCCACATCAAGCTTGCTGCTATCAGCCTGTCACAGCAGAGCCTGCTTCAGATCCTGTCCCCCTCTTTCTGCCCCTCCCCTGATTGCACTCTCCCAAAAAAATCATTTTTTTTTTTTTTTAAGTGTAATCATTCTCTTTGATGTGCCTATTAACCTACCTTCAGTATGCATCAGCATTGCTTGCTTGGTTAACATGTAGATTCAGTCCCGGAGCATCTGATTCAAAGTTGGTATGAGGCCCAGGGATCTGCATTTTAAGGCATGACACCTCCCCCCCAACCCGGATGACTAATACAAGTGATCTGTGAACCATATTTTAAGAAATACTATACCATAGTGGAAATATACCTCTTTTGCTGCACATTCCACATTGTATTGTATTACTCTTTGCGTTGTATTATATGTCTTCCCCAACAAACCTTCAGCTCCTTAAGGGCAGGTGTGAGCCTTCTTGATTTCTATGACCCTGGTGCCTAGTAGAGTGCCCACAAGCAGACACTTGGCAAAGATTAGGCTAGGGAAAGATGTGGAATAGTAATAGCTTCAAGGGGCCTTTGTGCCAGGAAAAATTTAGGGTTGGTATTTTGTTTTGCAGTCTAAACTTTTTGCCCAACAATTTGTTTTGAAAAATTTCAAACCTACAGGACAGTTAGAACAACAAGCACTTGATTCATTAATTTTACCACACTTCACACCTAAATACATCAACTGTGTCCCCTAAGAACAAGGTATTCTCTTACATATCCACAGTGCCATTATTACACCCAGTACATTTAACACCGAGACAGTAATACACAGATCCTGATAATGGCGCTTGAACTCACAAACTATGAGATCACGACCTGAGCCGAAATCAAGATCCAGACACTTAAACAACTGAGCCACCAAGCACCCCAAAACTGCTTTTCAATCCTAGATCCAGTCAAAGATCACACATTGCATTTGTTTTTCATGACTCTTTAGTCCCTTTTAAATTTTTTGTTTTAAATGACATTGACATATTCTAAGAGTTTAATAAGCCAATTAATTGTCTTGTATATCACCCCTAAATTGAATTTTTCTGTTTCCTCGTGATTAGACAGAGGTTGAACATTTTTGGCAAGAATACTACATAGGCAATGTGTCCTTCCCACTCCATCACATCAGAGACACACAATGCCAGTGTCCCTTTATTGGTGAGATTAAGTTTGATTACTTAAGGTGATATCAGATATCCATTGTAAAGACATAATTGTCCACTTTGTGATTAGTAAGTAATCCGCAGGGTGGTCCTCTGTGGCTCTACCAATATCCTTTTCCCCTACCATCTTATACCACATACTGGCATGTATTTTCTCTTGCCTACCTTAACTTTAGATGTTAATTTTTAGGTTGCAGACAATCCTGCAGCGAGTTTATTATTTTTTATTTTATTTTTAAGAGAGAGACAGAACGTAAGCAGGGGAAGGGCAGAGAAAGAGGGAGACACAGAATCTGAAGCAGACTTTAGGGTCTGAGCTGTCAGCACAGAACCTGACAAGCAGGGCCTGAACCCACAAACCGTGAGATTATGACCTGAGCCAAAGTCCGACGCTTAACCGACTGAGCCACCCAGGTGCTCCAGGGATCTTTTTCTTTTTTTTTAAGTTTATTTATTTTGAGAGAGAGAGAAAGAGCATGAGTAGGGGTGGGGCAGAGAAAGAGGATACCAAGCAGGCACTGCCCTGCCAGCACAAAGCCCAATGTGGGGTTCGAACCCATGAACCATGAGATCATGACCTGAGCCAAAATAAAGAGTCAGACATCCAACCGACTGAGCCACCCAAGGCACCCCAGTTACAGGGATCTTTAAAAGAAGGCACATCTGGGGCGCCTGGATGGCTCAGTCAGTTGAACATCCAACTTCGGCCCAGGTCATGATCCCATGCTTCATTGGTTTTTGAACCCCGCGTCGGGCTCTGTGCTGACAGCCTGGAGCCTGGAGCCTTCTTTTGGATTCTGTGTCTTCCTCTCTCTCTGCCCCTCCCCTGCTTGCACTGTCTCTCTGTCTCCCCAAAATAAATAAATATTTAAAAAATTTTTTAAAAGGAAGGCACATCTTTATTAGCCAATAGCCTGAGAAAAATTCAGTTGGCCTTGAGTTGGTACAGATTTCAGCATAAAGGGATTTCTTCATTTTCCAGACAACCTTTGGCAGCTTATGAACACTAAGCTCCACACTGGAAAGCATTATCTCATAGCTTCAAATGGCAGAAAGGCTATGGAATTTGGCAGGGTTCCCTGACATGCAATTTATATGCCAGCCTGAGTGACTGCTTGGGACAAGAGGTTACACAAAAACTATATTCCTTCCTCATCCAGCCTAGCAAATGTGCAAGAAACCCAACCCTAATATGCTTATTCAGCCAGCTAAGTCCTATCCTCTAGGCCTCATAAGCCTAAAGGGAGAGACATGATGTTATAACCAACAGCATCAGGAAGTGTCATGAATCCTAAGGATGGGGGGGGGGGGGGTGTACAGGGTGGTGTAATAGCCTCTGCCCTCCAACAAATATTTATTTAGCACCCACCATATGGCAGACACTCTTCTAGGCACTAAGGTCCCAGTGTCAGAGTGAACAAAGCCCCATCCTCATGTTGCTTACATTTTTATTGGCCAGAGACAGGCAAGAAATAAACAAGACATCAGATGTTGAAAAGTGTAATAGATTAAAAGAGGGATACCAAGATATAAAGGGGATAGGAGCCATTGTTTCATTTGGAGTGATTAGACTAGGCCTCAGTGAAAAGAGACATTAAGTAGAGACTTAAAGAAAAGAAAGCCATGCAAGTACCTAGAAACAGTATACCAGGTAGAACAGGGGCCAGCACAGGCCTAAGGTAGGTACAGAGTTGGCAAGTTCAAGGAACTGCAGTGAGGTCTGTAAGCCAGCTGGAGCCCACACAGGGTGACTATTGAACAAGGATCGCACCTCATGGCTGCAATGGCCCCAGAACTGTGGCCTATGATGATGGTCTTCTCATCACAGTGCAGCTCCGTCTCCATGAAGGGCAGCCAGATGCTCTCTCGAGCTGTAACTAAGGTTCAGGGTAAAGAAAGAGTGTCATTTGATAGGGACAGTCTTAGTCTAATACCACCCCACCTTTCTGACAGAGGACTACTTAGCATTTCTCAACTTAAGAACTTCAGGACCATATGGGAGACGGGGCTGTTTCTTTTTCTTTTTTTTTTTTTTTTTTTAACATTTATTTTTGAGACAGAGAGAGACAGAGCATGAACGGGGGAGGGGCAGAGAGAGAGGGAGACACAGAATCGGAAGCAGGCTCCAGGCTCTGAGCCATCAGCCCAGAGCCTGATGCGGGGCTCGAACTCATGGACCGCGAGATCGTGACCTGAGCTGAAGTCGGACGCTTAACCGACTGAGCCACCCAGGCGCCCCGGGGCTGTTTCAATAGAGCCAAAGATTTATATGTTGCTGTTTGAGAAATTCAAGTCCATAGCTTTGCTATATATATATATATATATATATATATATATATATATATATATATATAGCTTTTATTTTTTTTTTTAATTTTACCATGTTCTTATAAGAAAATACTGAGGAAATAATAAAAATATAATTCTGTAGCTTTAATGTAAACTTAAGAGATAACTCTAGGGGCACCTGGGTGGCTCAGTCGGTTAAGCATCCGACTTCAGCTCAGGTCATGATCTCATGGTTCATGAGTTTGAGCCCCGCATTGGGATCTGTGCTGACAGCTCAGAGCCTGGAGGCTTCTTTGGATTCTGTGTCTCCCTCTCTCTCTCTGCCCCTCCTCTGCTCATACTCTGCCTCTCTTTCTCTCAAAAATAAATTTAAAAATTTTTAAAAAAAGAAATAACTCTAGACAACATTCTCAAATTCACATGTATAAATATGCTTTCTTTCCTAAGAGGAAATTCCTGACACAAGTCATGGGCATAGTCAGAACAAAAGTGGCAGTGTTACATTTTGATATATTTGGATCTCATATAGGTGCTGTGAAGTTTTATCATATCTCTGTCTCACATGAAACACTCATACATTTTGCCTGAAAATATCTGTTGAATCTGTTGACTTATAGAAGGGAAAACTGAGTTGCTTAAAAAGTGGAAAATTAAATTTTACCAAGCCTGGGTGCTCTTCTCGATCCTTACTAGAATTTTCTATGATGCTTTTTGGTTTACACCCTTTTCCCCAAACTACTTGCCTTCATTCATTCTTAGGTATATATTCCCTTTGGCTTCTCTACTATGATATTCCTGTTCTATACCAGGAAAATGGCAAGATCAAAACCCAACACGATGAGGCTATTTAAAAACATGTTTAAAACTTACTTGGGTCAGGCATGTTTTTAGCCAAACACTGGAAACCAGGTATCTATGACATGAGGGGAAAAAAAAGCTATAATAAAGAGCTTAATTACAACTAATACTTTGCTAATAAGAAATGAGACACCTGATATGATCTCTATCAATTCAATAAGTCTTTGCTTACATTATGAAATGAAGCAGGTTAAGTGCCATTGGATTCCATGTGAACAGACAATCCCTCCTGATAAACTGCCTTCTGTCTGTAGTTCTTACCTAGCCAGCTCTGTACATATTTGCATTTGTACATCTCTGTTTATCACTGTAGGCATGTATCTACAGAGGCATCATGAATGAATGCATTCTAGACAAACTGGAGTCAAAAAGACTGTGCACCAGGAAGTAGGTAAAACATGGTACAAAATGTGGTACAGAAAGTTGGAGATCCCACCCTTTTGGACAGCTTCAGTCCTGCTCTTTTTGATCTGTAGCTCTGGCCTTGGTTTTCAACCACAACCTGAAATTTTCTTCTAGACACATACTCTAGAGCTCTAAAGGATGGCAACCCAGGAAGCAGTCCTATTGACTGGTTATGGAAGAGGTTAAAAAAAAAATCAAGATACACAAGACAATTACAGTGGGACACAACGCCATTTGTGTAAAGCTCACAAAGAAACCAAATTAAATAAGATATTGTTCAAAGTATACCCACATAGCTGCAAAAGTATGTTCATTTTTAAAAGAGGAGCAAATGAAAAAAATTTCAGGGAAATGGGATTGGGGGGGGTATACATGTGGCTTCCAAGGTATTGTTAATGTTGCAGTTTAGTTTGGTTATGGAGTCTCAGGTATTCATTACATTATACTTCACAATTTCCAGGTATGTTACATTCATCTTTTTCCTATATTAAATATTACATACTGATTTTTTTTTTTTTAATCTGAGGCAGGAATCAGAGAAGACAGAGATACACTTATCTCGTAAGCCCCAAATCTGAACCAGCAACAGATGCAGAGAGACAGGGGGGTGCTCTAAGAGGTGGTGCCTTGTACTCTAACCACTGAATCTTCAGAGAAGTCTTCCGGGCAGTTTTATCCACCAAAATTCTGACCACTAGTTCTAGAGTTTGAGACAGGGCAGCGGGGAGAGCAGTGAAAACACAGGGCTTCGCTGAAGGGGTGGGGGGGCTGGGGACGAGGTGAACACACGTTCAAACTTCAGTCCACTGTCCCCTCCGTCCCCTCAAGGCTCCCAGCGCGGTCAGGCTTGTCTCTTACCTGCTCCAGCCCCTTCTTCACCCAGCCGTACCAGCCGTGGGTGGCCACATCCCCACCTCCATTCCCAGGAACAATAACTGCCTTGTTCGGGGAAGCCATGAGCGCAGAGGGGCCGATGTCGACCAGCAGCAGGGCTTGCAGGGCCGGGAGCCCGAGACTGCATCCGCTGGGAGCCTGCACTGTGGCATTCTGGGAATTGTAGTTCTGGGGGCGCCGGTGGGCCGGCTCTTGGACTCTGGCCGCCCTTACTGAAGAAGGTGGCCAAAGCAAACTTCCGAGTTTCTAGCAAATCTAAATCGCCTTTCACTTGCCTCTTGCTAGCGTTCTGGTCCCCTCCTCGCCTTATTTAGGACAGGCTGTCACACGCCCAGAATATACTCTCCCTTTACTAGAATTATGATATATTTCTATTGGAAAGTGTGGTTTTAGTTCCAAATATACAGAAATAACCTTTTTATGAGTTGAGGACTCGTGGAATTCTTATTACTTTTCCTTCTGATTTTGAAACATTTGTTGCTAGTACAGTTGTCACTGTCAGTCCTGGTTGTTATTTTTCATTGCTTTCAATGTTGTCCTTTTAAAAGCTATCACCATTGGTGATGGCACATGGATACCATTCACAATTGATGTGAGGAACAAAGGCAGAAGAAAAAATTAATATTTCTTTACAACTTACAGCCCAATGACAAGTCCTTGAGACAGGCAAAGTGATATTCCTCTGGAAGCTCAGCTCCCTTGATGATGACAATTTGCTAAGAGCAAAAGGCAATCTTAGCTTAATGTTATTTGGACCTCCAGGATCCTGTAAGTCTACTTTAAACATAAAAAAATTCCTTTGGAAACTTCCTTTATCTCTTCCCCTCCCCAGATATATGTTGACAATCGTACTGCAAGCTTACAGCCCCTTGATATACATCTGAAGGGTCTCATGATTGAGTTTTTACTAAACAGTAATAAATGACATTTTCCTAACAGCAACTAGCCCCTCAGTGTCCTGGAAACCTTGTTGCCAAAATACCTTAGAGACTTTCCCTGTCCCTAACCCCCTCCCAACCTGAAGGTATATAATCAGTCACCGTCACAACCCCAGTGCAGCACTTTCTGCTCACGAAGCCTGTCTCTGTGCTTTAATAAAACCACCTTTTTGCACCAAAGACATCTCAAGAATTCTTTCTCCGAACCCCAATATTTTCCACATCAATACTTTAACAAATTTAGAGACTGGGAAAACTGAAGTAGCAATGCAGTGGTTTACCTATTATAATATGGCAGTCCTGAAATTTTAGAAAACACATATACCTTATAGATTTATCAAAATCTTTTATACTGGGTGGGCAAATGTATGCTCACGTGGTTAAAAATGGGAATAAACAGGGGCGCCTGGGTGGCTCAGTTCATTAGGCATCTGACTCTTGATTTTGGCTCAAGTCATGATCTCCCAGTGGTGGGATGGAGCCCAACGTGAGGCTCCACACTGGGCATGAAGCCTACATAAGATTCTCTCTCTTCCTTGGGACACCTGCGTGGTTCAGTCAGTTAAGGATCTGACTTTGGCTCAGGTCATGATTTCACGGTTTGTAGGCTGTGCTGATGGCTTGGAGCCTGGAGCCTACTTCAGATTCTATGTCTCCCTCTCTCTTTGCCCCTCCCCTGCTCGTGCGCTCTCTCGCTCTCTCTCTCTCGCTCTCTCTCTCTTTCTCTCAAAAATAATTAAATATTTAAAATAAGTTTCTCTTTCCCTCTGCCCCTCCCCTGCTTGGGTGCTCTCTCTCTCTCTCTCTCTCAAAACAACAACAAAAAATTAGAATGAACAGAAAAGTGTTTCTTATTCCTTGCCTCTTCTATGAACTTACTCACTTTGTACATCAGGCATGTTTCTGCATTTGTTACTGAGAAACACTCTTAGGCACTTTATTTTTTTTTTTAAGTTTATTTATTTATTTTGAGAGAATGAGAGAGAGAGATAATGAGGTGGGAGGAGCAGAGAGAGGGAGGAGAGAGAATCCCAAGCAGGCTCCACACTGTCAGCACAGAGCCCAATGCAGAGCTTGAACCCACCAACCACGAGATCATGACCTGAGCCAAAATCAAGACCTGCTGGCTTAACTAAGCCACCCAGGCACCCCCGCAGTTTATTGTTTGAACAGGCACAAGCAGGTGATCAAGATACACTGCCCCACCACCACATTCTTTAGGAAGAGCCACGCATACTCTTTCTTCTTGAACTTTAGACTGTGAATTTTTTGAAAAGCCCAATGTTATTGGGACACCTGGGTGGCTCAGTGGGTTCAGCATACAACTCTTGGTTTCTGCTCAGGTCAAGATCTCACGGTTTCTGGGTTTGAGCCCTGCATCGGGGTCCATGCTGTTAGGACTCTCTTTCTTGCCCTCTCTCTTTGCCCCTCTCCTGCTAATTCTCTCTCTCTAAAAATAAATACATAAACAACAAGAACAAAAAAGTCGAGGGGTGCCTGGGTGGCTCAGCACATTGAGCATATATGACTTCGGCCTAGGTCATGATCTCGCAGTTTGTGAGTTCAAGCCTCACTGCTGTCAGAGGAGAACCCACTTCAGATCCTCTGCAGGTCTCTCTCTGCCCCTACCCCACTTGCACATGCTCTCTCTCTCTCTCTCAAAAATAAATAAAACATTAAAAAGAAGTCAATGTTATTGAATTTTATTTATTTTTTTACTTTGAAATTACTTTATTAATTGCAATGTATAATATATTAATGCAAAAGCATAATAGTTTACTGAGGGAGTCATAATTAGTCTTTATAAATAAAGTACACAGATAATATTCATAAGGCCACTTCCATACATATTAGCTTGAATTTTATCATTTTTTAATGTTTATTTTTGAGAGAGAGAGAGAGACAGAGTGAGAGCAGGGGAGGAGCAGAGACAGAGGAAGACACAGAATCCAAAGCAGGCTGCAGGCTCTGAGCTGTCAGCACAGAGCCTAAGGCAGGGCTCAAACACACAACCACGAGATCATGACCTAAGCCAAAGTCAGACGCTTAACTAATTGAGCCACCCACACACCCCATATTAGTCTGGACTTTAAATGTAACCGTATTCACTTCAGAAGTAATGAATTACTGAGACACACACCACCATGGATTAATCTCAAAATAATTATGCTGAATGAAAGATGCTAGACAAAAAAAAAAAAAAAAAAAAAGAGAGTACATACCGTATTATTCCACTCACTTAAAACTGTGGAGGGGCACCTGGGTGACTCAGTCGGTTAAGCATCCGACTTTGGCTCAGGTCATGATCTCACTGTTTGTGAATTCAAGCCCTGCATCAGGCTCTGTGCTGACAGCTCAGAGTCTGGAGGCTGCTTCAGATTCTGTGTCTCCCTCTCTCTCTGCCCTTTCCCTGTTTGCATTCTGTCTCCCAAAAATGAATAAACATTAAAATAATAATAATAATAATAATAAGTTAAAACTATGGAAAATAACAGGGGCACAAGGAAACATTGTGGGATGATATACATGTTCACTATCCTGATGGTGATAGTAGTCAAAACTTAACATATTATACACTTCAAATATGTGCTGCTTATTGTGTGTCAATTATACCTCAATAAAGCTGTTTAAAAATTATTTTATTTTATTTTTTGTTATTTTTTTTTAAAGAGAGAGAGGGAGAGCAAGCAGGCACAAGTAGGGGAGAGGAGCAGAGGGGGAGAGAGAGAGAGAGAGAGAGAGAGAGAGAGAGAGAGAGAGAGAGAATCTCAAGCAGTCTCCACACTCAGCACAGAGCCTGATGTGGGACTTGATCTCATGATCCTGGGAACATGATGTGAGCCAAAATCAAGAGTTGCACTTGATCTTAGCCAGAAGGCCGAGAAGCGATACCAAAATCAAGAGTTGAACGCTCAACCAACTGAGCCACCCAAGTGCCCCTAAAATTTAAATATAAATTAAAACAAGCAGAGGCATTCCTGTAGCCTAGAGACCATTTGCTTAGTGGTTTTTAGTTCAAGGCACAATGACACTCTATTAAAAGGAACTGTGAGCTGAAAAGGATTTATCCTTCCTTAAGATTTAAGATCTTTTTTCAGCAGCTCTTTCTGCCCACAGGTCCTGTCCCTGTGCCCTGTGCTTTAATAAAATCACCTTTTTGCACACACATGCACACACAAAAAGATTTGTGTTTCTTTGCACTCACAAGGTAGTTGACTCTTCCTTTGAGAAGGAGAAAAATAAGGTAATGTTCTCAACTGTCAACCTTCTCAGATTGTTTTGTCGATAATGATGGCAAAGATTATATACTTACCATTAAATCTCCCTTGTTTTCTTTTCTCCCTTCTATCTCTTGGGCAACCATTTTCTGAACTTGCCATTATCACAGAAAATATAGCTTGGTTTCAAAACTAAAACATCATCTTTATGAACTAAAAACATTGAAAATGCACATTTCTGTCTGGTACATCATTTGCTAACATTGAAAGAGCCATTCTCAAGAACTTGAGAAGGCTGTTTTCATTTTTCTGACACACTCAGCCACCACCAACCTCTAAGACTGACTGTCTTTCTGAATCACCTTCCTTTGCCTGAACTTTTCTTTTCAGGTCAGAATCTCTTCTTTAGGCGGTTTGTCTGTGACTCTCCAAACTCACTGTCCAAGCAAATACCTTCTGAGCTCCTTTGCTATTTCTTTCACGTATTATTGTTTTGACCAAGAAGAAGAAAGGAGAATATAAGAAAAGCTTCTTTGGAGTCTTGAAGGACACATCAGAGTCAAGTGGGAAAAGCATGGTGGTGACTGGGTGGTTCTTAGCAGAGAGGAGGGACATACAGGAGCACAGAGGTGAGACAGCGTACAGGCTGGGAGAGACAACTGGTTCAATACTGTAGGACTGAGGTAAATAGATCATGGAGACCCTTGTACAGCAAGAGGGGACATCTACTTTATCCTGTGAGTGAGGGAAAGCTAGGTAGTTTTAAACAAGGCAAGGTCAGGGTCAGATGTGTGGTTCTGAAAAATCTCTCTGGCAACCAAAGTGAGTTTGGGTTTGGCAAAATTTGGCAAAGAGGTCATTTAGGAGGCTATTGTGGTCATTCGGGAAAAGTGAATGAGGGCTTGAACTAAGTAGGTAGATGGAAATGAGAAGCATTTAGAATAAAAAAACCCACAGGTCCAAGTGATGCATTATTACTTTCAGGGTTGGGATGTTGAAGAGGTAGGGGAAGAAAAAAATATCTTTTCCTTCTACCCTTCTAGGTTCTTGGCTGGGGCTCTGAAACCAAAGACATATAAGCAAGAGAAGAGCATACAAAAAATTGATTTTTTAAAATATGTTTTACATGACATGGGAGCCTTCATCAGGAAATGAAAACCCGGGGCACCTGGGTGGCTCAGTTCGTTAAGTGTCCAACTTTGGCTCAGGTCATGATCTCACAGTTTGTGGGTTCAAGCCCCACATTGGGCTCTGTGCTGACAGCTCAGAGCCTGGACCTGCTTCAGATTCTGTGTCTCCCTCTCTCTCTGCCCCTCCCCTGCTCTCTATCTGTCTCTATCTCTCTCTCTCAAAAATACATAAACATTAAAAAAAAATTTTTGTTAAAGGAAATGAAAAACCAACAAAGCAGTTAAACCGGATTGTTTTTATGCTAGGTTTTATGAAGAGTGGTAGGTCATGAGGAAAATGCAATAGAACAAAAGCATATGAAATAAGGGTAGTTAATAAGGGAAGAAATTTAGCAAGGCCTATTCATTCTGATTCCTCTTGGCATCTGTTCTGTGAAAGGGAGGCATACACAAAATGACTTCCAAAGGCTCAAGGAGTCGTAAAACCAAAGGAAAATCCTGATAAATCCAGCTTGACAGAAATGTGGGTTTTTTTTTTTTTTTTAACGTTTATTTATTCTGAGGGAGAGTGCATGCAGGCTGGCAAGGGGCAGAAAGAGAATCCCAAGCAGAGTCCCCTGTCAGTGCAGAGCCCAATGTGGGTCTTGATTATGAGATTATAACCTGAGCCCAAATCAAGAGTCAGACACTTCACCAACTGAGTCACCTAGGCACCCCTACAGAAATGGCTTACTAAGGGGATGAGTAGATCTCTGCGGCCCTATCTCTCATAAGACCTGCTTTTTTAGCCTTAGAGACTGGGGAATACATTCTGGGAGACTCCCCACCCCACAGGAGGAAATGTTTGAGAATAGTTGTGTCATAGTCACATCTCCAAAGAAAGTTAAGAATGTTATGTCCCAAGGGTGTACTTAATAGTATGTTTAGACAAAAGAAAGTGTGGGAGGGGAGTAGCTATTATGGAGAATGCTTCGGGTCACAGAGAGATAGTCATTGTGGATTTATCCAAGATGGCATTTGTGTGGCTCACCCATCTGTCTGCAGAGGTAACAAATGTCTCCTCCTGGTAAAAACAGAGCACCTTTCATATGATGGTCTTATGACCTGTTTGAGGGGAGACAGGGAAGGTCAGTGGATCCTTCCTTGCACCTACCCTCTCTCAAAATCCTTCAGCTTAAAATATTAAATATGCTACTCTGTCATATTTTGGTAGTGTGTCCTGAACCCCACGAGAGACAAGGAGGGACCAAGAATAACTCCCTAGTTATTAGGATGACTGGGAGGAGAATGGTATCTCCAAGTGAAATAGAAAGTACAAGAGACAGGTTAGTTTAGGGCGAGGGGAACAATGAATTCAGCTTAGGACCATTAAAAGATAAACTGAGGCATCCTAAAATTGTAAGAGTTGGGGCACCTGGGTGGCTCAGTCGGTTGAGCATCCAACTTCGGTTCAGGTCATGATCTCACAGTTGGTGGGTTTGAGCCCCCGCATCTGGCTCGCTGCTGTCAGTGCAGAGCCCACTTTGGATCCTCTGTCCTCCTCTCTCTCTGTCCCTCCCCTGCTCATGTGCACGCTCCCAAAAATAAACATTAAAAAATTTTTTTTTAATTGTAAGAGTTTATTTGAGCAAAATTCAATTTGAATCAAACAGCATCAAACCGCAAGTGGTTAGGAGCCCTCTGTCAACAGGAGTCAGGGAAAACACTTAAACAGAAAATGTGTAGAAGCCAAGAGAAGAAATTATTTGATTGTCCAGTTGGCTGTTGATTGTATTCAATGTTTCAATTTCATAACCTTGAGGCATTTCTGTACTTACATTTTAGTTTGCTTAAGTAGGCTGTCATGGCATTAGAGCCACATCAGTCTAATGGCCTTCTTTTTAATTAACTTGACAGGACACATGGAGATTCAGGTGCCAAAACACCAGAGATATCTAGCAGGTTGCCGGATATATGAATCTCATGTTAGGTAAGTCTGAGCCAGAAACATAGAAATTAGATTATAGATGATGAATAATATGTCATGAAAATTGTGAAAGACTTTGAAATAGTCAAAAGTACATGGGTGAACTTCCATGGAATGCTGGGCATTTTTTAAAGGACTCTCTGGGGTCATCTGATTGTAAGGGGTATGTGCCTCTATCTTTGACTAAGCTATTTTACAACTCTGCAGAGAAAGAAATTAATTTACAGAAAACTGATAGTAATGCAAATGTCTCCTGTCCATAACAATGCAAATGAGTCTTGTCCACAGCAATGCAAATGAGTTTTGTGTGGTAGGGAATATGAATATATAAATCAAATTCTTCCTTGAACCAGTCTGAACATCCTTACTTGTTACCTCATTAATAAATGAGTTTTTGACATATGCTCATTTTATATTTGTATGAGGGCCAGAATTTTACCTTTTTGAAACTTTAACAATTTTGAAGGTTTCACCAGCATCCCAATGGATTCACCTAACAAAATCAGGTAAATCATGTTGCTGAAGAATACCTTGTGGGCTGCTTAATTAAGCCTGGGAATATTTTGCTTTTGGCTCTCAGAGTGAACAGTGAATATTCAAGTGGCAATCATACAACAATAAACTGATTCTGTTTCTCTAGGTTTTTTCTCTTTATTTTTTTTTAATATATGAAATTTATTGTCAAATTGGTTTCCATACAACACCCAGTGCTCATCCCAAAAGGTGCCCTCCTCAATACCCATTACCCACCCTCCCCTCCCTCCCACCCCCCATCAACCCTCAGTTTGTTCTCAGTTTTTAACCATCTCTTATGCTTTGGCTCTCTCCCACTCTAACCTCTTTTTTTTTTTTTTTTTTAGGTTTTTTTCTCTTTAATGATTTTGTATTTTTGGTTTTGTTTCTGATACATCTACAGCCAATAGGTTTCTCATCATTGGTGGCAACAACAATCAGGAATTTGACTTTATATTCTGACCATTTGGTGGTCTCACTAAGTTAATTGGTAGTTATAGAGATATATTCTCTTTTGGATAAGAGATGACAGAGAATCTAGTTGGTCCTTTTTGTTTGTTTGCCTTTTTTGTCTATTTATGAGTTCAAATCAGTCAAGATTTTCATGGCTCCTGGAAAGAAGAATGACTCTATATCTGATCTGGTGAGTTTTTGTGTTTCTGTGTTCACTTCTGACCTGTGACTAAAGTTGTAGGATCAAAGCTGTATACTTTCTTTTTTTTTAATTAAAAAAATGTTTTTAATGTTTATTTATTTTTGACAGAGAGAGAGACAGAGCATGAGTGGGTGAGGGGCAGAGAGAAAGGAAGACACAGAATCCGAAGCAGGCTCCAGGCTCTGAGCTGTCAGCACTGAGCCCAACGCGGGGCTCCAACTCACAGACTTCAAGATCGTGACCTGAGCCGAAGTCGGACGCTCAACTGACTGAGCCACCCAGACACCCCAAAGCTGTATACTTTCTTTGTGTCTATGCATCTCTGTGTCTTTATGGCTATAACCAAGAAAGGCCCTCACATGTTGTGGAGTGTGAAATGTTTACTAAGTTTGGAGACCTCTAATAAATTAGATTAGTATGTCTCTTTTTCCTAATTAAATTTTTTGTTTATTTTGAGAAAGAGAGAGAGAGCGCGTGCAGGGGAGGGACAGAGAAAAAGAGAGAATCCCAAGCAGGCTCTGTGCGAACAGTGTGGAGCCCAACATAAGGCTGTCAGTGGGACAGGGCTGGAACCCAGGAACAGTGACATCATTGATGAAGGAGCATGAGGCAGGCTGAGGGCAAAATTCAGGCTGGTACTCTACCCGCCCGCCCCCCCCCCCCCCAAGGTGGAATATGTGTGATATTCCTCAGACACTCCCAACTACCCAAGAACAAAGGAAAGGGGTTTAAGTGCTTGCCATGGTAATGTGGGAGACTAAGGCAAACGCAAAACTGAATTCCCTTACTGTCTACAGCCCACTGACAAGTCCTTGAAACCAGCAGAGTGACCGCCCTCTAGGAGCTCAGCTGCCTTGATAATGACACTTTGTTAGGGGCAAAAGAAAACCTTAGCTTAACATTACCCCAACCTCAAGGATCCTGTAAATCAACTTCCTTTATCTCAACTGCCCCAAGATATATGCTGGCAATCATATTCCAAGCTTATGGCCCCCGGATATGCATTTCATATGATGAAGAGTCTCATGACCCTTCATGAGGTTTTATTAAACAGTGATAAATGGTGTTTCCCTAGCAACAGCTAGCCCCTCAAGGTCTTGGAAACCTTGCTTCCAAAATTCCTTAGAGACTTACTCTATCCCTGACCCCCTCCCAACCTGAGGGTATAATGAGTTTCCTTCAAGACCCCAGTGCAGCTCTTCCTGCCCATGGGTTCTGTTCCCATGCTTTAATAAAATCACCTTTTTACACCAAAAACATCTTCAAGAATTATTTCATGGCCGTTGGCTCTGGACCCTACGAATCCCCCATCACCCCAAAAACTTCATCAGTTATGACCCCAGCCAAAATCAAGAGTTGGATGCCCAACCAACTGAGCTGCCCAGGCACCCCAGATTAGTATGTCTCTTAAAGGAGCTCTGTTCCGGAGTGCCTGGGTGACTCAGTCTGTTGGGCATCCAACTCGATTTTGGCTCTGTTCGTGGGACAGAGCCTGAGTCAGTCTCCACGATGTGTGTGGAGCCTGTTTGGGATTCACTCTCTTTCCCTCTACCCCTCTACGTTCTCCCCACTCACCATCTCTCTCTAAAATTAAATAAATAAATAGGAGCTCTGTTCTGACTGGCTTATTGAGATAAATACATACTTACATAAATCAAATATTCCTAAAACTACCCAAAAATAATGAAATTAAACTTCCAATACTTTAAATGTGTAGGAATTTTAAAAACCCTTCTTAGAAAATTCTAGTATAGAACGAAGCCAGGATCAAATAATTAAAGCAAGTCTTTGGTAAATGATATTCTTTTAACGTTTGGTTAAAAAAAAAAAAAAAAAAAACCACACAGCTATGTCTTTTCTCGGGGTAAACTATAATACAAATGTGTATTTATTTTAATTGAGTTTGCTTCCTTACTGAGAGATTAATGCAAACTGCCTAAATTTATTCACTTAATGATGTAAAACCTAATGTTATTCTGACATGGTTTAGGAACATGAAAACCGTAAATTTGTTCAACAAAAATGAATCATTAATTGACAGACTTTTTATATTAAGAGTATGTTTCATAATATATTGACCTAAAACTAGTTTGTGTTCTGTAAGTAGCCGAAAATTTTGTACTAAGTTGAGCTAATTAATGGTAATTCTTGAATGTCTAGATATATTCTAAGCATCATTTTAAGTTTATATAGCTTTGCTTCTTTTAAAAAATATACTATAGACAGGCTGTATCTCGGAGTCAGATTAATAAACGTGCTCATTTTTGTCACTTAGAAAAAGGTATATAAAGGCTGTAGTGGCTGTAGAAAGTTGTGTTCTATATACTTAGGAGTTTGGTTAGTCTCCCAGGATGCGTGAATATGACCACTCCCAATTATTCACCTTCTCGTAGATGGAGGACAGAGCTAGACACGCAGAGAGTAACTGTGCGCTAGTGTCAATCCCGAAGAGAACGCGAAGTCAACATAGCGAGCAGTAACAAAATGAAGTATTGCTAGGCGTGCTGAATTCCCAAAGGTAGTGTGCGGACCCACGCTCCCTCCGCCCCGCCCCTTTCCACGCTGACACCTTTTCCCGGCAAGCTTCAGTTTCCTCCGCCTCTCCTTTTTCCGGTGCCACACGTCATCATTCTCGCTTCCCGGTAGCTAAGGCGATGAGAGGGACTTCCCAGTTGGGCGGGCGGAAGTCATGTTGGATCAGGGCGAATCCCTGAGGCGTGCCGGCTGCACCTAGGAAACAGTCGCGCAGGCACCTGAGTTTTCTGAAGCACAAACGTTTAGGGGTGAACGTGGAGGAACGTAGGGTCTGAGGAGCGGTGGTTTTGTGGCCTGAGAACAACCCGCTTGCCCCATTCCAAGATGGCGGCGTGGCTTCACTGAGAGTCTTGCTTCCGCTTCTCCGCCGGGGGAGGCCCTCTTTGATTGGCCAGAGGACGGCGCTGTGGCGTGACGCACAGGGTCGCTGACCAGTCGTCTGAGAGCTGAGCTGGACTTGGCGGTGGGAGCCGGAGCGGGGCTCTAGCAGCTGTGGGTGCGGACGCGGCCAGGTGAACTGCTCCTGCCAGGTGAGTGGGAGCGCAGGTGATGGGGAGCCGAGGGCACGGACTGGAGTCTCTGTAGGGACCGAATGGGTTGCTCCTGGGGCGAAGCCTCTTCTCGGCGGCTTGGCGGGCAGAGGAATTTAGGGACTCAGTGACCCAGGGTCTGCTGAAGAGTGACGCGTTCCTGGTCAGGCGGTGCGGCCGGCCGGCTTCTGGCTCGGGAACTCTAGGAATCGCGGGGTGCGGAAGGATTCAGGTTTCTTTTTAGAGTTGAGTAACCTGAAATGGGATGAATGACTTCTGCCTCGTGACAGCTGGAACTAGGATCCGGGGCTACGGACTACGCTTGAAGCATTAAACTGTGCTTAAACTTGGCTACCGTGTCCTGAAAAGTTATGATTTGATGGAATGATCGATTCAGTTTTTGGCGTGTGTGTATTTTTGGCAGACACTTCTACAGAACCTTTAAAGTTCTTTTCATTCATTCATTAACTCATCCATTCATCTATTAGCCTTTTCAGAAACTCCTCCCCTGTGAGAATATGATGTGAGTCAAAGATCGACCGTCCTAGAAAAATGCACATTCGCTCATGCACACAATTTTGCATACAGCTTCAGAAGATTTATTGACGCTCTGAAGTGCCCCGTTGGTTTTGTGCCCAGATTTAAGAATCCATGTTCTAGAAGAGGCGACGGGAAGAGACAGTGGGAAACGGAAAGAGCAGGTTTTAATATGTAGCTGCCTGGGGACATTGGATGGAGCCAGTATCTTTCATTAATGTTTTGAGTGGGTACCAGTCAGTGAATGAAACCTGCTGAGGTACTTGTGGAGAATTGTGATATTAGAACTTGCGTTTATTCCCACCTGAGTTATCCCTTTGCCACTTCGTAGCTGCAGAAGGGCCTCCTATGTAAAGGGTGCTTCAGTTTCCCGCCTTTGTCAGAAATAACAAGTAGATGCCTTAGAGTGTCAGTTGGAGCAAACATTTAGAATTTTTGTGGTCTGGGTTGTGTGTAGTGGGCTAATTCCTTCATTTGCTTTTCTAGCCGCATAAAATCATTCCCTGGGTGGCTACGTCGGTTAAGCATTCAACTCTTGATTTCAGCTCAGGTTGTGGCCTCACAGTGGTGAGATTGAGCCCGTGTCATGGAGCCTGCTTAAGATTCTCTCTCTCTTGCGGCACCTGGGTGGCTTAATTGGTTAAGCATCCGACTTTGGCTCGGGTTAATGATCTCCTGGTTTGTGAGTTCAAGCCCCCTGCATTGGGCTCTCTGCTGTCAGTGCAGAGCCCCCTTTGGATCCTCTGTCTCCCTCTCTCTCTCTGCCCTCCTCCTGCAGGAGCTCTCTCAATCTCTCTCTCTAAAATAAGTAATAAACATTTAAAAAAAAGATTCTCTCTCTCTCCCACCCTTTGCCCCCCACCCTCAAAAAATCATTCCCTTAGTCCGTATTATTTACAGTATGGCACTTCTCATAATAACACTTATTATTGGAGACACTTATTATTCAGCACCTCAGGAAGTGAGCACTAGAGGCCACTAATAACATAGATTCTTTAATTTGCCTGTTTTTCCCTTTTTCTTGAGGGTCTTGTTCCCGTGAACCCTAGGTGGCTGAGATATGTGTTAGCCTTAGCCTAGACTTTAGAATGCAAATAGGGTGTATGAAACACTCAATGGAGTTGGCATTGTCTGGGTTTGAAAAGCTTAGTCTAAATGGTTATTTTATCAACCAGAATTTTTCGAGGCACGAACATAAGCAACCCTGGTGAAAAGGTCCTGGTGAAGGACTCGCTCAGCACGATAGCAAATTTGGCATTATAATTTTGGTGATCCCAAGTAGAAATATTTTTGCTAGGAACTGGTGGTGGTTCTCATTACAAATTGGACTCACAACGTCAGCATCCAGTTCTTGTCTCCCCAGGTAACAGAGGAGGGGAAAGGGCACAAAAACAAGATCACTTGGAAAGTAGAATTTAATGCAGTGTTTGCTTTAATAAAGCAAGGAAGGGAGGGGATCAGGGAGGAAGGTAGCTTGGTGCTGAAACAAGGCTTGAGACTGACTCTTGGGGAAGGGGAATTAGAACTGGCTTGGTTGAGATGTTGCATGATCTATGAGGAGGTTTACATTAGTATTATTCAACTACTTGCAGCTTGGAAATGATCAAATGATTGTAAACCCCCCACATGTTTTCATTTATTTAAGTGCTAGAGAGGAGAGTTGAGAAAGGAATAGTAGGCAAAGAGAACTGTGAAGTTAATTGGCTTTGGGAGTCAAAGGGAAGGGAGATGTTGTCATCCTACAGTGACCAGTTCTTCTAGACTAAGTGTTTAATTTTTTTTTAATCTTTATTTATTTTTGAGAGAGAGACAGAGTGCGAGCAGGGGAGGAACAGAGAGAGAGGGAGACACAGAATCTGAAGCAGCCTCCAGGCTCCGAGCTGTTAGCGCAGAGCCCAACGCGGGGCTGGAGCTCACAAACCGTGAGATCATGACCTGAGCCGAAGTTGGCCGCTTAGCTGACTGAGCCACCCAGACTAAGTGTTTAAAGAACATTGTTGGGTGACCATCTTCTTTTTTGAAGTTTAGTTGAGAAATTCACATAAAATTAAAAAGCCTCATCTATAGTTTCTTTTCAGACTATGGCAACATATTTGGAGTTCATTCAGCAGAATGAAGAAAGAGATGGTGTGCGCTTTAGTTGGAATGTGTGGCCTTCCAGCCGCCTCGAGGCTACAAGAATGGTTGTTCCCCTGGCTTGTCTCCTCACTCCTTTGAAAGAACGTCCAGACCTGCCTCCCGTACAATATGAACCTGTGCTCTGCAGCCGGCCGACTTGCAAAGCCATTCTCAATCCACTTTGGTATGAATTCTTTTTAAAACTAGTAAAAAGGAAGAATGCAGTATATTATGATTTTTATGTGATTCTCATAAAAGTGATTCAATTTGGGCAAATCATCAAATTTGGGATTAGTAGTAGATGGTGAGATTCTGAGGTTATGAATGCTTGTAGAAGTCTAGGGTGGGGGGATGGGCTAAATAGGGATGGGCATTTAGGAGGGCACTCGTGATGGGCACTGGGTGTTATTTATATGTAAGTGATGAATCACTAAATTCTACTACCGAAACCATTCTTATACTATATGTTAACTAGGATTTACATACAATTAAAATATATATATATATTTAAAAAAGAATGCTTGAAGAAGTCTGAGTCTTGCTGGCCTAATATTTGAGATAAAATTGGAACTTACAGGAATGAGGTAGAAGTCAAGGGAAAGGATTGGAATTCACTTTTTTTTCTTATTTCTATTTGTTTTTGGTTTAACCATAGATTATATTGGTACCTTTCGAAGCGTTTTCCCAAAAAAAATCAGAAAGCTTTTGACGGTTTTCTCATACTTACCTGGTATGGTGATGCTGTATGGCAGGAAGTAATAGGTGGAAGAAATTATAACTCTTAATGATGGTTAAGTGTAATGTTTTGTACCTGAGATCATGACCTATGATATTTTCCTGAAATGTGGGCATTATTTGAAAGAATCTTTAAACAGGTGAAGAGTATCAGAAATATTGTCTAAAAGGTAAGACTTTTATATGAGGGAAAAACAACACTCATATGAAGGAACATTTTTTACTTCATTCCCCTTACTTTTACTTATTACACCCATTCATAAGATGCTGTTACTCTTCTTTCAAAGAGGTAGCCATTGCTTATTAATTTTCTAAGTGCAGAAAGGGAGAAAAAACTAACCGAAGCATTATCTTTAACCAGTTCTAGGAAGCATGCCTCCCAACCTTTCTTCAAGTGAGGTAGGTGAGGTGAAAGTCAGGCAAGTGTTTCCATGTGTGAAATTTAGTATTGACATTTAGTGGTTTCACGTATCTTAACAATAAAAGTGCTAGAAAAATCACACAGATTATGTTAAGAACAGGACAAAAGGGAATAACCTGTAACTTATATAAAATCATGACATTTTAAGTATTGTCAAGGGAATTAGAAAAGAGAAAAAAAGATTTACTAATTCTTCAGTGCTGCTGTTTGAAGGAAATTTTTGGTGTATTTAACAGCCATAACTCTTAACTGCAGTAGACATTTTACATCCCTCCATCCATTCATGCTCAGAATGATATCTGAAACATATCTATGAGATTTACTAAACTTAAAGATTACATTTGAATGCTTTCCACATTACAAATGAAAATGGTACCTAGCTATAATATTTATCTTTCTCACAGTCAGGTTGATTATCGAGCAAAACTTTGGGCCTGTAATTTCTGTTTCCAAAGAAATCAGGTATGTGAATTTTTTTAAGTGTTTTTCTGTGTTTCATTTTAGTTGAATTACTCTGAAAAAAATTAAGTAAGGTTGAATTTGTGTCTGTCTGGGTAGTCATCAATTTCTGCTGACCTCAAGGCAATAGCTTTTGTTAAGCATAATTGAACACTGAACATATGTGATTTTTCTGTTGAACGATGACTCAGTTTCATTATGTGGGTTTTTATCATTTGCTCTGGAGGGGACATAAAATTCCCATTTTTGATGTCCTCTGTAGGCAGTGAATATGTTATCCTAAGAAAACAGATATGTCGTGTATATTTCATTTGACTTCAGTTTATTCTAATTGCATAGTGTGTACACTACTGAATTTTCACTTTTTGATCTTTATAACTTTCAGGGTCCAAGTACCCTGAATGAAATGTTGAGCATTTCTTGATTTAAAAATTTTAAAACTACTGGGGCACCTGGTGGCTGTTGATTAAATGTCCAACTCTTGATCTCAGCTTAGGTCATGATCTCATGGTTTGTGAGTTCGAGTCCCACACCAGGCTCTGTGCTGACAGCGTGGAGCCTGCTTGGGATTCTGTCTCTCCCTCTCTCTCTGCCCCTCCCCTGCTCATGCACACACTCTCTATCTAAATAAATGTTTTTAAAACATCATCAAATTATACATTTAAAAGAGTGAATTTTATGGTATATATAATATATCTCAATAAAGCTGTTAGAAAAATTTAATTATTTCCAGTATAGCATATAGTGGTTTAGTACCTCTTAAGATATTAATAACATGCATTTATTTATTCACATATTTAATCATAATTGCAGTTAATAATCTCATTTTTTGATACATCTCACAGTAAGTGAGATATCACAGTAAGTGATAAATAGACCAATCAGTGTACTAACTATAGGCTTGGGAATTATGAGCAGGTACCATTCAAAATTCACCTCCATGAGAGATTCAGGAGTATGTGCAACTCTTAAAGGCATTCAGAATTGAGGTCCATGTTTAATACAGTTATAGTGAAAATTCTAAGGCATCAAAAGACAATGTCAGCAGAGTAAAAATGTAGTCCACAAAATATTTGCTAGTCATAAATCTTGTAAGGGATTAATATCAGGACATCCAGGGGAGGAGATAATGAGGAAATGTTTATAAGTTCAGAGTTTCAGTTTTGCAAAATAAAAAAATTGAGTTCTTAGGAATGCAAACTGGTACAGCCACTCTGGGAAACAGTATGGAGTTTCTTCAAAAACTTAAAAATATTAGTACCCTAAGACTCAGCGATTGTATTACTAGGTATTTACCCAAAGGACACAAAAATAGTATTTCAGAGGAATACGTGCACCCAGATATTTATAGCTGCATTATCTACAATAGCCAAATTTTCAAGCAGCTTAAGTGTCCATTGACCAATGAATGGACAAAGAAATAGATATATATATATATATATCTATATATATATAGATATATATATATATATCTATATATATATATAATGGAATATTACTATGCCAAAAAAACAAAACAAAAACAACAACAACAACGGATTCTTGCTATTAGCAAAGTCAAGTGACTGAGCTAGAGGGTATGAGGCAGTGAAATGAGTCAGGGAGAAAGAGACAAATATGTGATTTCACTCATACGTGGAGTTTAAGAAAGAAAACCAATGAGGAAAATGACAAAAAAGAGAAAGAGGCAAATCAAAACACAGACACTTAAGTATTGATAACAAACTGATCGTTACCAAGAGGGCGGTTAGTGCGGAATGTAATAAAAAGGTGATGGGGATTAAGGAGTGAACTTGTAATGATTACTGTGTGATGTATGGAAATGTCGAATCACTATATGATGTATATGAAATTATATTTCACTGTATGTAAACTAACTGGAAATTAAATAAAAAATAAAAAAATAAATATATGGTTTCAGGTCTCACATTTAGGTCTTTAATACAGTTTGCTTTTATTTTTATATATCATTAAGAAATGATCCAGGTTCTTTCTTTTGCATATACCTGTTTAATTTTCTAATGGTGTAAATATATTGACCATGTAAGTGTGGGTCTTTATTCAGTTTCATTGATCTATGTAACTGTGCCAATACCATGATGTTTTGTATTTTTTCTTTGTAGTATACCTTGAAATCTGAAATTATGATGCCACCAGCTTTGTTCTGTTTTCTTTTTTTCTTTTCAAAATTGCTTTCTATTTGGATTTGTTTGTGGTTCCATTCAAATACTAGGATTCTTCATTCAACTTTTGTGAAAAATGCTGTTAGCATTTTGATAGGGAGTCCATTGTATCTCTATGTTCCTCTGGTAGTATATATTTTTTATTAATACTAACTCTTCCCATTCATGAAGATTGTACATCTTCCCATATGTTTGTGTCATCTGTCATTATTTTGTTGTTTTTGTTTGTTTGTTTGTTTGTTTAAATGGTATTCTGTTCTCTAAAAGGACATTTTCATTGAACACAATTTTCAGATTTTCACTTGGGATTATTACACCCTTACAGGTTCAGGACACATGATAGTGAATGATTTTTAGAGTTAAGTTACACTGAAAAAGAAGTAATATTAGGTAGATGACAGGAAGGTACTCTCATGTGAAAATAAATATACAATTTCAGTCACTGTGTTTGTAAATCTCTGCTCTCTGATATTAAACTTCTGTCATCCATTGGAAAAAAAATTGAGTTCTGGAGGTGGATGGTGGTGATGAATACTTAAGACCACTGAACTGTACACTGAACAAAGATTAACATGGCAAAAGTTATACATGTTTTACCACAATAAAAAACATTAGGTAAGACATCAATCTAATTGATCTAAAACATCAATTTAAAGACAAAATGCCTGTGATACAATGTCAAGCATAAAGAACAGTTTGCAAAATTGTATATACAGGATGAGCTCATCTGTGCGGAAGTAGAAAAAGTCTGGAAGGAAATATGCCTACATGTTGACTAGCTGTCTCTAGTTGGTAGGAACATAAAGAGTTTTTTCTTCCTGTTTTCTTTTTTTTCTTTTTAAGTTTATTTTTTTTAGTAATCTCTACACCCAACTTGGGGCTTGAACTCTTGATCCCAAGATCAGGAATTACGTGCTCTTCCAATTGAGCCAGCCAAGTGCTCCTTTTCCTGTTTTCTTATATTTTCTTGTATTTGCCAGGTTTTCTACAATGAACATGTATTACTTTATTGATAACAGCTAAAATAATAAACCCAAGTAAAAGAATTAGTCATCCACATAAATTTTTTTTTCAGTTCCAATTACAGCTCTTTAATGCCTCATTTGCATAGGGCTCCTCTTGTTTATAAGAATTGCTGTTCTGTAGCTTCTTTTTGTTTTGTTGTTGGTTAAAACTATTTTTTAACTTTCATGGTTCATCAGATATTTTCCTGTATAAATGAAAATGTTCCTAATTTAAGTCTGTTTCCCATATTATGATTTTTAACTTTGAAGAAAGATGGTTTTACAGTTTCCTTACATATTTCCTTACAGTTTCATTTACCATTTCTGTTTCATATGGCTGCCATCTTTTACCTTCCTTTTCTGTAGAACCGTACTCTACACATACCAACATTCTATCGCTTCTATCATTTGGATCCCTCTTCTCTGAACTCTCTCCAAGTTCTCTGTCCTCTTTGAAATGTGGAGCGAACGGTTTGTCTTTCCAAAGCTTGAAAACAGAGGTTTGACTCTCCAAAGGGCAGTGGTGGAAGCTTCATGTTGTAAGACATCATGAAAAGAAAGATGGGGAAAATGAAGAGGAAGCTCTAGGGTGGTCCTTAGCAAGTTGCTTGAGGGTTCATTTCTATTTCCAGTGGCACTTCTCTCAAAGGCATTTTGCCTGGAGACTAGAGTCCCAGGCCAATATGTCTTGAACTACTCGTGGACAGTATATCAGTATTCAGCGTTCCTGACTCCCATCTCCTGCTTAGTTCACCAGTCACTTCCCAAAGGGATTTGAAGAGAGAAGCTCAGTCACACTCCTCGGTTCTGGCCTTGGAGAACACAGGGGGCTGCAAGGGCACTGCCAGCTGGTAAAGCACGGCCTCCCACATAAATTATTGATGAGACAGCTGAAGTCTCTGCCCTTAATTTGCAAGGCAGTGCTTAAAAAATGTTTTTTACTGGTGCATTTTTTAATCATCTCAAAGTTACAACATACCCTCAAACTACATTTTAAAAAGTTACAATGGGATATAAATGTAAGGCAGGGTTTCGATTTAAAATTTTGATTTTTGTATTTTTAGTTACATGGTCTGTGTTCTATGCTTTCAGAATTAATTCATGGACATTACCTATTTTTTATATATGGAAAATAAGAGGTATAACATAAATATCTTTCGCCCTAATAAAACGTTGCTTTGTTTCCTTCTCTTCAGTTTCCTCCTGCTTATACAGGCATATCTGAGGTGAATCAGCCTGCTGAATTGATGCCCCAGTTTTCTACAATTGAGTATGTGATACAGGTAACTTCTCTGTTGCGTATTTAATGAATGGTGTTAAATATTGAGTTTCTCTTCGTCTTCTGTGTCCCTGGACAATTTAAAACTATGAGGGCAGATGGATCCTAAACACTTGGTCATGGTGTGTGTGCACTCATTGGCATTACTTACAATCTTGATAGAAGGCTAGAAAAGGGGTCACTGGTTGTGTTCAGCACCTGTCCCCCATAGCTTTCTCCAGCTCTGTTAAGGTTACTCCATCTTGTAGTCAAGCTTAAAAACTTTAGGTTCATCCTTGACTTGTCTTTCTTGTACATTCCATATCCAATCCACGAGGAAATCCCATTGGGTCTATATTCAGAATCTATCCACAGTCCAACCACTTCTTTCTCCCCCACTTTTTTCCTGGGCCAGCCATCGCCTCTTGCTTGAATTACTGGGCAGTCTCTTAACCCTTCTCCCTAATTTCACCCTTTCCCACTTACAGTTTATTCTTAAACCAAAAGCCAGAGTAACTCTTTAAAAACATGTCATGTTGTTTCTGTGTTCGGAAACCTCCAATGGTGAAAATGACTCCCTTTTACCCTGAGTGAGAGAGAGTCTTCAAAACTCTTTGTGGACTAGCTCTGTATTATCACTCAGACCTCAACTTGTTTTAGTGTCCTCGTTTAGCCACATGGGTCTCATGACTTTCTTTGGACATGCCAGGAATGCTCCTGCCTGTGGGCCTTTGCTCTAGGCTGGAATTCTCTTTCTCCTATGTCTGTATTGCTCCTTCCCTCTCCTCTGGGTTTTTGCTCTAATGTTACTTTCTTATTGAGGCTTCCCTGATCTCTTATGTAATACTGGAACCTGCCCCCTACCTCTACTCCTGGCATCCCCCTACTCTTTCCATCCAGAAAATCAGCTCCTTAAGGTAGGCAAAGATCTTTGTTCTTTTGGTTCACTGATATATCCCAGGACCTGGAACAGTGTCTGGCACATGGAAGGCATTCAGAAATGTAGAGGGTTACCAGGGTGGCTCAGTCGGTTAACTGTCTGACTTTGGCTCAGGTCATGATCTTACGGTTTGTGCATTCGGGCCCCGCGTCGGGCCCACTTGAGATCTTCTGTCCCCCTCTCTCTGCCCCTCCCCTACTTGTGCTCTCTTAAGAATAAAACATTTGAAAATATGTAGAATAAATCGTTGGATACAAATAGTTTTTACATTTAGTTTGTTTTAATAGAACCTGTCATTTAACGAAGCGAGTAGAAGTTAGTTAGATGTCCATATTTCCTGACAGTAAATATAGACGAGACTTATTACTTACATACCTGATCTGCTTTGAAAAGAGCTGGTTATGTCTGTTTGTATACTGATCATCACACTGTGTTTCTTTGCGTAAAGAGAGGTACTCCATCCCCTCTGATCTTCCTCTATGTGGTTGACACGTGCCTGGAAGAAGATGACCTTCAAGCACTCAAAGAATCCCTGCAGATGTCCCTGAGTCTCCTTCCTCCAGATGCTCTGGTGGGTTTGATCACGTTTGGGAGGATGGTGCAGGTTCACGAGCTCAGCTGTGAAGGAATCTCCAAAAGTTATGTCTTCCGAGGGACCAAGGATTTAACCGCAAAGCAAATACAGGTTTGTGCCTTGTTTGTACACAAGCAGGAGCAAGGAGATTTCTTAAAAAGTAGTTGGTTATTCAATCTAGTGTTGTGGGAAATGAGTCCTTTTGGTTTTTGTAGGATATGCTGGGCCTCACCAAGCCTGCCATGCCTATGCAGCAAGCAAGACCTGGTCAACCACAGGAGCACCCTTTCGTTTCAAGCAGGTGAGCTACCAACATAGAATGTTGCACACACAGTAGTGGGCGTGCTGGGCATTCCACTGAAGGGAGGGAAGAAAAATGTTAGAACTTCTGTTTTCTTGTTTTTAGACAAAAAAAAAATGATTAAGCCTAACCAGTATTTAATGTTTAATGACTTGTATAACATGTTAGTATATATTTGAAACTAATAACTAAATTGTGTAGTTACACATACATATATACACCCACGTGTGTGTGTGGTAGATTTGTTCAGAATGTTTTTCCTCTTAGTGTTGTATCGTCACAAAGGTTTTGAGACCACTGTACTCGAGCCTTCCCCTCCTCTTATGCATGGCTATTGTCTTTTTTGAGTCTTAAATAAAACAACAGGTTTCTGTGGGGTGTCCTCAAGCAAACCTAGGACCAGGCACTTATTTTCCTCAGCCCATTGACTCCCTGGGCTGCCTATGGCCGGCAACAGTCAGCAAACATGATAAAATTCATTGTCTGACATTCTGGGGACAGCCACTTACTGTGGTAAGAAACCAGTGCTTCTCTGTGTTTACTCTGAAGGCTCAAGAGAAACACTTGAGAATCACTTTAAAGTGGATCTTTAGGGCCACCTGGGTGGCTCAGTCAGTTGAGCATCCGACTGTCGATTTCAGCTCAGGTCATGATCTAATAATGGTTCATGGGATCGAGCCCCATGTTGGGCTCTGCACTGACAGCATGGAACCTGCTTGGGATTCTCTGTGTCCCTGTCTCTCTGCTTCTCCCTTGCTTGTGTGTACATAATTTCTCTCTTTCTCTCAAAATAAATAAATACACTTAAATAAAGTAGATCTTTAGAATGATGAAGGTGGTCCATGTACATGAACTGTGCATGGATTGAATTCACATTAGACCTGTCTTTAGGATTTCTTTGCTGCTTAAAATGTAATTAAAACTGATATTTAAAATCATTTTTTCCCATACTATACATACATACACACACACACACACACATATATACACACATATATATATATATATACACACACACACATATATATAAATTGCTCTGTATTCAGTTTTAAATTGTTTCCCTGGCTAAAATTGCTTTGAAGAAATAAAATTGTAAGTTTTTTCTACTGTGAGTAATTATTTTGCAGAGCTGTGACTGTGTGTCACCTAGAGCTAAAAACCAGAGTACTTATTAAACCAGGATTAATGTGTCCATTGAAAATCATGCAGATTTCTGCAGCCCATTCACAAGATTGACATGAACCTCACTGATCTCCTTGGGGAGCTGCAGAGGGACCCATGGCCTGTGACTCAGGGGAAGAGACCTTTGCGATCCACTGGTGTTGCTTTGTCCATTGCCGTTGGCCTGTTGGAGGTAACTCAGAATTTACCAGGGCACCTCAAGTTGTGTTTGCTAGCCTTGTTTGAAAATCATTTGTGACCTGAGTCAACTGACTTAGAAAGCACTTCAGTTGTTATTACTATCCACAATGAAGGAGCCCCGTGATGATTTGAAAATATCAGAAGTTTGCATGAGAAACACGAGGCCATTAGGTCAATGGCAGGTGCTCACAGTGAATTAAAAAAAAGTGTATGAAGCCCTTAGGCTGGAAAACACAAGGCTGCTTCTGTGCATTATCATCTGTGTTATTTTGTACTGTCAACAGTGTTCAGCACAGCTGATGAGAACTGTTTGGAGTATTCTTTAGAGAAATGGAAGCATACTTGGGGTGGGCGGTATGTTTCTAAAATATTGCCATTTACTGTTTTAGGGCACTTTTCCAAACACGGGAGCCAGGATTATGTTGTTTACTGGAGGTCCCCCCACCCAAGGGCCCGGCATGGTAGTTGGAGATGAACTAAAGGTTCCTATTCGTTCCTGGCATGATATTGAGAAAGATAATGCACGTTTCATGAAAAAGGCGACCAAGGTAGGTGCTCTTGAACACAGGCTGTAATTCTGGTATCCTGGTGCTGGATCTAGGTTGCTCTGGAGTGACAGCTGCTTTGCTGAGACCATGCTTTGTGGTCAGCAAGTTGATCTTGATGAGATGACCTCCCAGATACTGGCTGTTGTTAAATTATTGCCCCAGTTCTGAGTCCTTACTTAGAGTGGGTGGTGTTAAAACTGCTAAACATGTTTTGAGATTGAAAACTGTATGTTTGATTTAATTTGGATGTCATAAAGAAAACTATCTCCATATTCCTAAGTTCGGTTACATCCCTTTGGTATAGTAAGGCATACCTAGTGAATAACATTGCTCTTTCCTAAACATAATTTTTCTCTCTTCACAGCACTACGAGATGCTTGCCAACCGAACTGCTACAAATGGTCACTGCATTGATATTTACGCTTGTGCCCTTGATCAGACAGGACTTCTGGAGATGAAGTGTTGTGCAAATCTTACTGGGTATGTTGACAACAAATACCTGGGAAAGGCAAGTATGTGTGTTTTAAGGAAAGAGAAATGAGTGGTGGAACTATAGGATGTGCGTGGCTGACTTAAATAAGCTTTCAGAAAGCTCCAGGCTGTGGTATCAGTGGCAAGGAGCATGATGGACACGGAGCACATGCTCAGCCTGAGGGTGCGTGGTGGGGCATGCTTAGAGCCTATGTCTGTATTGTGTGAACCGGTCATGGTGTAGAGCATAGTTCTCAGAGCGTGATAGGGCCTCGCCAGCAACCTTCAGGGCTCCCGGGGACTGAGTAGAAGTGCACTTCCTCAGGTCTCACCCCAGATTTCCTGAATCAGACTATGAGGCTGCAGCCCAATAGTCAGCTTTTACACATTTACCAGGGGACTCTGGTGCACAGAAAGCCTGAGAACTGCTCATGTGCACCAATGATCTGAAGCTGGCTGCATGCTAGAATCTCCTGGGAACTTTAAAAACTACTCTTGCTTTGAGTCTTGTCCCTCAGAAATTCTGATTTAATTAGCATGGGGTATGACCCAGGCATCAGCATTTCTTAAACTCTCCTGGGTGTTTCTAATGTGAAGCAGGGTTTAAGAACCACGGTGTGGACCCTTAGTGCTCAAAGTGTGGCTGAGCACAGGCAGTATCAGCCTCACATGAGAGCTTGCAAGAAATGTAATATCTTGAGCCATACCCTAGACCTTTTGTATCAAAACCTGCATTTGAATAAGTTTCCAGGTGATTTGCTCAGAGCAGTTTGAGAAGTACTGGCATAGACCTGTGGCGTGTTTCTGAGATTCTGCATTTCTAACAAGCTCCCAGCAATGCTGCTGGTCTTCACTGAGCAAAGAAGGGGCACGTAGAAGGTTGAACTCATCACCGAAGCTGTCCCAGAGAGCAGCAGATTTGTTAGGTGACCAGGTCCCAAATGACACTGACATAGCTATACCAGTGAACTGCATTTAGTAGGATGAATTCCTACTGGTATCCTCCAAGAGCTCTTATCTTAGAACATCCATCGAAAAGCTTTACTGTGACCATCCCGAGTTCATACGCCTGTGTGTGTGTGTGTACGCGCGCACGCGTGTGTCTCCAGTGGAGAGGGACCATCACTTCCATCAGATTCTCAGCGAGGTCCTTGATTCCTGAATGACTTGGTGTTTAGGTCGTATAACCTCTTACACAAATATGGTATCAGGGAAACATGTTAGCAGTGACATTAGTCTCAGAGGTTTTAGTTGTGGCTCAAGGTGAGCCAACCATTTGGGAGGACTTCCAGCAAAGGCAAGGTAGGTAGGCTGTGTTACAGGAATTGATTGTCTTCAGAGACAATCTGAGCATTTTCAGTTTAAAAGGGATGTACAGATGAGCTGGGGCAGTTCAAAGATGAGCAGTAAGAGTGGCGGAGAGTACTGTGTCATAATGAGTCATAATGTGTCATAATGAGAGCGATTAAAGGATCTAGAAAAGATACCACTGAAGACAGATGGGGCATAAGATCTATATTGAACAATCGACTGCCTCTCCTGCGGAGAGGGTATCAGATTTGTTTGTTACATGTGTGACCAAAGGGGAAAACTAGAACCAGTGTTGGAAGCTGCTGGGAAATACAACTTGAGCCAGTATGAAGACAGACCGTATTAACGGTCAGTACTGTCCGTGCCTGGAATGGACTACCTGTGGAGGGTGTGGCCTCCTATGCTGGAGGAGTTTAAGTCTAATAGGGGTAATAATAACCTGGCAGGGTTGTGTGAGTCAGGATTAGGTTTGTGTGAGTGCAACAGAAGTAGACACTGGAAATAGGCAGCCAGGGCTGGGATATTAGTTTCATTATCCCTGGGGCTGAGGCCCTTCCTGTGCTGTTCCACCACCTTTCTGTGCTACCTGAGGTTTAGGATGGTAACCGGGCTCTTGCTGTGTTATAGCAGCAGGAAGGAGGAGGGGTCCAAGGAAGATATGTGTCTTCCCATGAGAAGGCCCTCCACAAATCACAAAGGCTACCTCCAACAAACAAAGCTGAGTTACACAGCCACATGCAAGGCAGGCTGGGAAATGTAGCCTTTTTTTTTTTTTTCTCAGGAAACCATGGATCCCATGGCTAAGGAGGGTGAGAAGGGTGGACTGTATAGGGCCAAAGAGCCATCTCTGTTCCTGGAGGGGTCAGGCACTCTGAGATAGCTGGACCAGATGATCTTGTGTCCTGCTCAATTCTGAAATCCTATTGGGTGATCAATGACTAGATGCATAACTTGGCATCAGGTGGTGCTTATCTGCCCAAATACATGAACTGCTGAAATTTTGAATAGTATTTTCCTCTAACTTCAAGAAGGGATACATATAGGTATTCATACACTAGAGATAATTTACATGCAGGCAAAGATTCAATGTTTTGAGGCAGTGAATTAACCTGAAAAGGATTTCCTGCAGCCTGGGTATTTCCCCTGTCAGAGGAGAGTAAATGAGGGGAGCTGGACACATTTCCTCAGTAGATGACCCATTAAACCTGTGGGTTTACCAATGAAGGGTTCTTCTGTTTTCTTCTTCTTTTGAAATAATTACGGATTCATAAGAAATTGCAAAAATATTACAGAGAGGTCTGTCCATGCTCTTCCATTTAGCAACTCTAGTGGTTGTGTCTTAATAGAAATATAGCACAGTATCACAACCAGGGATTGACATTGTGTGATAGAATGAACTATATCATAGAGTCTGCTTGGACTTTGAGTTTGTACAGGCACTCATTTTTGTAACATGTGGGGGTGTATAGTATGAGGTTGTATCATCTGTAGATTTGTGTGACCACCTCTGTGGGACAGATTTAGAACTGTTCTAAGGAGTCCTATCTTTGATATTTTGAAAATAGTGTCTTTCCTAAGTACAAATTGAACTTGCTGTTTCCCATTTAAGTTAGTAGCACCTTCACAGACATGGGGTTTTTTTCTTTCTTTAAATTACTGTTTGTGAACACCGTGGAAGCATCTGAGTGGCTTTCAGTCATCCTAAATGTTCACTTTCTTCTTTCTTTCCTAGAGGCCACATGGTGATGGGAGACTCTTTCAACACCTCTCTCTTCAAGCAGACTTTCCAGAGAATTTTTACTAAAGATTTCAACGGAGATTTTCGCATGGCGTTTGGTGCTACTTTGGAAGTGAAGGTATGATAACCTTCTAAAATTTTAACGGAAGAAGAGTGTTGTTACTTATTTAGTAGTCAGATTTGTAGAAGCCTCACCTTGCTGGACACAGACATCAAAAAGTAAATTAAAAGGTTCCCAGCAAAATAGTTGAACAAGGTATATTGATTCTATTACTGTGCTTCTTGAGGGTGACCTGTATATTTACTACTGTTTTATGCAAAGAGGTGTCTGATTCCCCTGCAGGCTCTGCTTGGTCCTGCTCTAGGACAGCAGGCCTGAGAAGTGGCGGCAGGCTGAGCACAGAGGCTGCCACGTGGTGTTGAGCACCCCCTGGCCGTTGGTATGGGCCACCACATTCACAAAGCCATGTTTATATTTAGTGGCTGTCTGCAGACTAACCAGAGCGCTCGGAAATAGTGCAGTAGTGGGAGTTTGGGTCCTTCTTTTTCTTGTAGGGACTGAAAACCCTACACACTTCATTCTGAGTTGTTGAGAAAACATTAGAAGGGGCTGCTACGTGATACAATTGGGATTATTACTTTGAGAATTAGAGATAAACTTTAAATAATCTCAAATGTTTGAGTTTTTTTTTTTTTTTTTTTTTTTTTTTGAGCTGAAGAGAGGTAGACTTTAATGAATTGAGATTTAAAAATCTAAGTATGTTGGCCATGTAGTTATGTTGGAGTTCATGAATTAAGCACTTTATTTATTTATTTGCTTATTTATTTATTTTTTACATTTATTTTTGAGAGACAGAGAGAGACAGAGCACAAGCAGGGGAGGGGCAGAGAGAGAAGCAGACACAGAATCCGAAGCAGGCTCCAGGCTCCGAGCTGTCAGCACAGAGCCTGACACGGGGCTCGAACTCACAAACTGTGAGATCATGACCAGAGCTAAAGTCAGATGCTCAACCAGCTAAGCCACCCAGGTGCCCCTTGAATTAAGCATTTTTAAAGCAACATACAACAGTATATCCACTGATCACAGATTATAAATAATTACGGCTAAGTACTTGGGATTGGAAAGAAATGTATTTTTGGCGGAATTATTTTCTTCTATGTGTACAATAATTTCAAAGGTGAAAAAGTTCAAAATGCTGCATCATCTTTGGAACAAAGTTAATGCAGTTTCTAAAGGAGGATTTTATTCATTTTTATCCGATTACAGTGGTCACAGAAAAGTTTGTAAGAGAATAATCCACGTAGGATTTCTTCTCACTGGAATGATAATGCTACCATATTTTTCCTGTAAGTTTTAGCTGTGTCTTTCGTGAGAGGATGGCTCTCAATGAATTTTAACTTTATGCTGTCTTGTATTTCCATTTTAGACCTCTCGGGAGCTGAAAGTTGCAGGAGCCATTGGTCCTTGTGTGTCTCTGAATGTGAAAGGACCATGTGTGTCAGAAAATGTAAGGAAAACTCCATTGTTCTCACCCCCTCTGCCCCAGGATTTAATTCATTAGAAATGTCAGTGGGGCGACCTTATGTCACTTGTTGGGATGTGTCTGTGTCTGTGGTGAGGGGAGAAGGGCCAATTCTTTACTGATGACCACAACTCTGAGAGGTGGTGTCTTTTCTGTCTGTCCTTCCATCTATCTAAAGGGTCAGAGAGGAGAAAACTGAGGCTCGAGAGGTCAAGTATCTTGTTCTCTGGGTCAGAACTGATATGGAGGAGCTAGAGCCTAGGTTCCCCTAACCCCACTGTCCTTGTTTGGGTCTCTGTGACAATGAGCCACAAGGTATTCTGTGTAGCAAGGCAGGCATTCAGCTGAAGCCTTCAGGGATAAAGCTTTGTGTGTTGCCTTAGAGGTGATACCTTTGTCTCACTTCTCAGAGACCATCTTGAGTTGGTTGGGCATGAATGACACTGTTGTACATGCAGACAGGTATGTTCTTTGGGTAACACATTTTGAGAATATGTGAGCAAACTTAAGTTAACCCACTAGATGGTGAGGTGGCTTTGCTGGTGGCTCACTTCCTCTGCTTATACTTTAGCTGCTAGGAGACAGACCGTTGGGTGCAGTGAGGCCCCTCCAGAGTGGTTCTGGGCTGGGATTGTCATAGTTACGTCCTTCCTTTGATGTCCTCTTCAATGAGGACACGCTGGACTCTGTAGAGCCAGATGTGGATACAAGGGTGCACATTTACCCCTGCTATCTTATGGCCTGGACAAGGTACTTAATCACTCTGGGATTTAACGTCTTTATCTAGGAAGTGGAGATAGTAATAGTACCTGTTGGGAGGGCTAAATGAGTAAGTTCAGGTCAAACGTGCAGAACAGCCCCTGGCACAATGGAAGCCCACATAGATTTCATCTTTCTCATCCTCATTTTTTTTTTTTTTAACATTTATTTTTGAGAGAGACAGAGCATGAGCAGGGGAGGGGCAGAGAGAGAGGGAGACACAGAATCCAAAGCAGGTTCCAGGCTCTGAGCTGTCAGCATGGAGCCCGGTGCAGGACTTGAACCCACAAATTGCAAGATCATGACCTGAGCCAAAGTCTGATGCTTAACCGACTGAGCCACCCAGGTGCCCCTTACATCCTCACTTTTATCTTCATCATCAGTGAATATTCATTTAGTGACTACTTTGGTTTTGGTTTTTTTTTGTTTTTTGTTTCAAGTTTTTACTTAAATTCTAGTTAGTTAACATACAATGTACTATTGGTTTCAAGAGTAGAATTTAGTGATTCATCACTTAACACAACACTCGGTGTTCATCACAGCAAGTGCCCTCCTTAATGCCCATCGCCCATTTAGCCCATCCCCTGCCCACCTCCCTCCATCAACCTTCAGTTTGTTTTCTAAATTCCACCAATGAGTGAAATCATATGGTATTTGTCTTTCTCTGACAGACTTATTTTTGCTTAATATAATGCTTACTGACTACTTTGGTTAATGTTTTGTTGAAGTTGCCGGAGGCAAGGTGATTTGAGAGAATATTCCTATAATCCCCTGGGCGAGGCAGGTTGCTGCCCTAAAGCCCATCTGAGGAGTCACTCATTATCCCAGTGTATGAAAGGACTTATACCCCTAATTCCTGGGAGGGCTTTGGAAGGTTACCCTGTTCCAAAATATTTTCCATAGACTTAAAATCTCCTTAGAAGATAATTTTATGAATCAGTGGAAGCTTATTAGCTGTTCTAGGAACCGGTAGGAATTCAACGATGAGGTTTTGGGAAGGGGGTGGAGGGTGCAAAGAGGGGGAGATAGAATTCAACATACAGAGAAGCTTAGGGAAGTGGGAAAGAGTCCTGTATACCCACCATTTACAGTCAGTAATTGTTAACATTTTGTCTTAATTCTGTCCTCTATTTTTGCAATATTTGCTTTGTCTATCTGATTATTATCTATTGGCCATATTTACTTTATCATACTTCTTCAGAACCTTTAAAAACAAGTTGCAGGTGTCATGACACTTACTCTTTTGGTGTGTATCTTCTAAAATTAAGGATGTTCTCCTACCATGACATATCAAACCTAAGAAAATGATAATTTGCTAATATCAGCTGTATTTAGTCATATTCTTTCCCTAATTTTTCCCTAAATGCCCTTCATAGCTGTTTCTTCCACACGCTAACCAGTAGTGCATCTAGCATTATGTATCCTTAGTCTTTTTAAGTCTGGAATGGTCTTTCTGTTCTTTGAGGTTTTTTTGCTTGTTTGATGACATCGATTTGTTGAAGAGACAGTGCCAAGTGCCCATCTCTTCTGCAATAGAGTACCACACATTCTCAGTGTATTTGATTGTTTCCTTGTGGTGGCCGTGAACTGGTGTCTGTCCTTTCTGTATTTTCTGTAAAGTGAAAGATTAGTGATTAGATTCAGGTTAGACCATTTTGTCCACCACAGTTCCTGGGTAATCTTATACCTCATGCGTGTTTCTTCAAGAACCACTTCTGTCTGGTCTTCTGTGTTAGTGGTGCTGAGTTACACAGTGTGGTGAAGGTGATGACTGCCCCACATCTTTCTGTTATAAGGGCACATTTCCTTTTAGTCGTTAGCAGTAAATCTGTTGAACGAGATTGTGGCAAAATGTGAATATCTTGCTTGCCAACAGCCTTTTACCTAATGGTTTTAACATCCATTGATTATCCTTACTTGAATCATTATGTTTCATTGGAGATTATCAAATAGTGATTTCCTAATTTTATCTTCATACTTACTCTGGTAAATGCAAGGTAAATGCTTACATACGGAATTTGTGTATTAGTGAGAAAATGTACTTCTGGGGCTCTGGAGGGTTTGTGGCCCACTCAGGCATTGGTGCTGATAGAAGAGGGAAGATTTTCTTTTTGTCTACCCATCTTGATTTCATTGGCTTGGGCCCTGCAAACAAGACTGGCAAAGGACAGGTTTCATAATAGAATAAATTAACGCACACATTACACGTAAACACATTGCATGTATGTACTCAGTAGGGAGTAAATCAAAGGGATGGTTAGAATTTGGGATTATGTGGTATCTTAACAAAAGAACAGTAAATCTGTAGAAAAGTGATAAGATACAGGAAAGGCACTTTGAGCCTCTAGGGCTGGCACAATGTGGAAGGTAGATAGATGGAGGGAGCTAATGGAAGAGAAGGAGGGTTGGTCTTAGCATGTTTCTTGTATAGATTCGTCTTATGCCCTCTCTGGGCTGATAAGCATCTAGAGTTGTCTTTGATGATTGATAATCATCCTGCCCTTAGTAGGTGGAGGGCAGAGAGTTTTCTTATGTCTGTTTTTTCAAACTACCTTCAGCTTAAAATAACCCTTATGTCAGAGTGGTGTATTTTGCAATGGCATACTCTGAATCCCTCGAATTGAAACTTTAAGTTTCACATATTAAAACTTGAGTTGTGGTATGGGAAGATTCGGGAGAAAGGATTAGCAAGCCAAGAAAGGGAGGCATGCAATCTTCTTTTGCTTCTTTGCCATATTCCCTTGGTGTGGCCCTTCACTTTCCAACAGATATTCCCTGCTTCTATTAGAAAAGGCCACTAAAAGGGAAGGTGACATGTACAAATCCATCCATCTCACCAGCTTGCTTTGGAAATACTGATGAAACAGAGCCCTCTCTTCTCTCTACCTTAGAACTGCTCTGTGATTTCACCTAAGAATGTTCCCTTCACCCTCTGACTGTCTCTTTCCTGAGATTGCTGGTTCTTTGGCCAGGTACAAAGACTCCTGGCATAGCTTTGTAGAGGCCACAGTGGTATCGGCTCTACTTACCTAACAGTGTACCATCTGGGTGCAGTGTACAATTCAGAGTCATACAAAAAAAATATGACCCTCTCGATGCATACTCATGTTACTTCCTAAAAAGCACAGTATTCTGGGGTGCCTGGGTGGCTCACATGGTTAAGTGTCCAACTTTTGATTTTGGCTCAGGTCATGAGGGATCAAGCCCCACGTCAGGCTCTGTACCAACAGCACAGAGCCTGCTTGGGATTCTCTCTCTTCCTCTCTCTCTGCCCCTCTCCTGCTTGTTCTCTCTCTCTCATAAATAAACTTAAAAAAAAAAAAAAAAACTTGGCATCTACTATTCTGCATTTTGATGAAGTATGTTAAAACATATATTTACTGAATGATAAGAATGTATGTTGCAGAATCTAGTGATCTTGGTTGACAATTCTAGGTATTTTTGACACCTGCAGCCTTTTCTTGTAGATGTCCTGATTAAAACAGCAACACTCTTCACATTTCAGTGAACTTCATTTATCATTGGGAGTCCTTCAGCTAGTCAATAAAAAGCAGGCTTCATACCACTAAAATCTAAATTCTCTTACAAAGATTTATATGTAGTTTTTGCATAAAGGAACTGGATTCAAAATTAATAATTAATAGTTAATATCCTGTAACTATTTCTTGTTCTAATAATAATGGTGAAATTTTCGAGCTAACTTTCAAGATAATTCTAACTGTGGCTTCTTTCAGCTAACTTCAGTGTTACATACTCTGTTTGTGTGTGTGTGTGTGTGTGTGTGTGTGTGTGTGTGTGTGTGTGTGTGTGTGTGTAGAGGGAGAAAGAGCTATCTTGGTGATATAATGGAAATTGGTCCAAGTTCTAATATAAAAAGCTTAATTTTAGAGGCCTGTAATAAATCTTAAACTTTATTCTGGCTTATTATTGTACTTTTTTTTAGTTAAATTTAAATTTTCATTTGGAATGAAATCTTTCAAGTAGCCTACCATTCTTAGAGTCCGTATTTGTCATCAGCAGTTAACCACAGGAGTAGCTTTTTGTTTTTATTTTTAATTCCTCTTCTTACCCCAGGAGCTTGGTGTTGGTGGCACGAGTCAGTGGAAAATCTGTGGCATGGATCCCACATCTACACTTGGCATCTACTTTGAAGTAGTCAATCAAGTGAGTTGGATTTCTTCATGAGTATTCATGTCTCTTGGTGTTGTATTTTCTGGTTTATTTATTTTGAGAGAGTATGTGGGGGGGGGGGGGGCAGAGAGAGAGGAATCCCAAGCATGCTCTGCACTGTCAGCACAGAGCCCAACATGGGGCTTGATCTCACCAACTGTGAGATCATGACCTAAGCTGTAATTGAGTTGGACACTTAGCTGACTGAGCCACCTAGGAATCCCTGTGTGTTCTGATTTATTACAGACTGGTGGCCTCTAGCTTCTTTCTCTGAAGACTGATGTTTCTTTGAGCTTGTGTTTGCCTGACATCTGTCTGGCACGACCCTTTTTTTCCTTTCAGGGTTTGGTCAGAGTCAGACAGCAGATTGCTTTCATCACTTAAATTGTTGAACTGATAAGTTCATCAGAAGGGGAATAGCTTTTACCAGCCATCATAATGTTGGTGAATTTTTGAGTATGTCAGTTTTTCCCCATTATTTTATTTAGAAAAATTCAAATGTACAGAAAAATGAAAAGAATTGCAGAGTGAATACCTGTATAATTACAGGTATCCTCACCCACCACTTAGATTCTATAGTTCTATAGTTCCCGTTTTACCTTATTTTACTTTGCTTTAAGACAAATTCCTGTCGTGTCTTTCATCCCTAAACACTTCAGCATGCATATCAGTAACTTGAGTTTAATATTTACTTGAATTTGGTTTTTTGTTTTTTTTTTTGAGGTAAAAGCTGTGTACAGTGACATGCCCAGATTTTAAATGTACCGTTCAGAGTGCGTCGAGAACCTTACTGTCACCACTGTGTTAGTTGTTTTAGGAAGAGCACAGTGGGCTCTGTGACCATGTGTGTTTGAGTCATGCCTGTAACAGTAACCAGGTGTGTGGCCTATCATCTGCAGCACAACGCCCCGATCCCCCAAGGAGGCAGAGGCGCCATCCAGTTTGTCACTCAGTATCAACACTCCAGCACCCAGAGGCGCATCCGCGTGACCACCATTGCCCGAAAGTGAGCATCCTGGTTTCCTTTCTGTGGAACCACCAGTGCTTTTCTTTTGAAGAGATCATTTAATATCTGTTAGTTTATCTTAATAGTTCCATTGAATGGTTCTCACCAGTCTCACAGACTCATTTGATTAGAGAAGGAGGAGGAGGAAGAGATATTGCGGGCTAACCTAGTTAGGCCTGCAGACACTTGCCTAGAAGAATCCTCTTTCAGTAGGAATAAATTCATTAAAAATTAATTTTCATTTAATGACCCGTAAATACATCCTCCTTGTAAAAGATTCAAGCAGCTCATAACTGTATAAAGAATGGGTCTCTGCCCACTCTCCCCAGAGGTGAAATGCTATTACTACACTGGTATTTATCTTCACAGTCCCGTTTCTGTGCAGTTGTGTCGTGTGTGTGTATTATATGGACAGATGGCTTCTTATATTAGTATACTCACAAACTTTTCTCAATAATGTATCAAGGACATCTTCCACGTCAACACATATGACCTCCTCACTGGTTGTAATGGCTGCACAGCATTGCATGGTTTGAATGGGATGTACCACTCCTCTCTTCAAGGAATTTCAGGTCCTACCTTCCTTCCAACAGTGCTGCATTCATGGGTTTAGGTCTTTGTGTATATGAGTATTTCTTTCCAGCCCCTTCATAGAAGTAGAATTTTGTATCCTGTAAAACTGTCCTAAGAAGTTAATTTGTATTCTCCCTAATACTCTAAGGAGAGTCCTGTATTCTCATTAATAATTAATATTATTGATCTCTAACATGCTAATATAGAGCAGTTTGCCACTTTTATATGTATTTTAAAATACATATTTATTAATTTTTCACATGTTTATTAATGGGTTGAGCACTTTTGATGTTTACTGGCCATATATATTTCTTTTGTGATAGCCTTTGCCCATTTTGTAAAACCTGTTTCTTTTTCTTGTTCATTAATTTACAGGGACTCTATGTATTCTGGATATGATTATTGTTTGTTGTTCATATCTGTTCCTGGTCTGTCTATTGTCTTTCAGTTTTGTTCATAATGTCTTTATTTGTTTAGAAAACTTTTGTATACATGCTAATTCTTTCTACCATGGGTATGATGCTGGAAAGTCATCTTGTATATTTGTAAACATATAGATTTTTGCAAGATTGACCTAGAGTAAGGAACTGGAGACTTAGGCACCTTTTGGGTATCTACTTTCATGATAACTTATGGCACATTGGGAAGTTCTGTGTAATTTTTCCTCTGCACTTACATCCTTCAGAGATCACATGAGGGCAAATGAGAATGTATGTAAAACTCCTGTGATTCCTTACTGAGTTCTAATCTATGTTGCCTTAGATGAAGTAACAGGACTTAGGTTTCTTTATCTTAACGGAAAGCTGGCTTTCTGGTCTCTCCTGAATATAAGCATGGCACTAATTCTGGAATTGTCAGTTGGGCAGATGCACAAAGCCAGCTCAGGCACATAGAAGCAGCATTTGACCAGGAGGCTGCAGCAGTCTTGATGGCTCGGCTGGGGGTGTTCCGTGCAGAGTCAGAGGAAGGGCCTGATGTGCTCCGGTGGCTAGACCGACAGCTCATTCGACTGGTAAGTTGGGCACCGTGGCACCAGGTTCAGTCTTAGTCTCTGCTCTACATTGAGAAAAGAAAGCTGATGCTTAAACCTGTCATTTCATACAGTTAGTCAACAAGAATTTTCTGTTGCTTACCTTAAGCCAAACACATTTACAAGTACCTTTTCCCCTCAAGGGCTTACATTATAGTTGGGAAGGAATGACATGCATGCACAGGACATTTGGCGAAAGATGCAAATCTGTGTACCCAAAGAGTTGATTTAGAGGAGTCCCTGTGGAAGCTGTAGTTCTATTTTTTCCCTCCAGGTGTGGGTGATATTTTTCAGCAGTAGGTGTCTGTGGCCCATTGAATGTAGAAATGCCTCATGTGTTGTTCTGGGTCTAATCAGGATAAATCACACAGTAATTTAAGCAGGGAAAGTTTTACTTAAAAATTACTGTCACAGGGCACCTGGGTAGCTCAGTCAGTTGAGTGTCCAATCCTTGATTTTGGCTGAGGTCATGATCTCAGGGTCATGAGACTGATTCCCACATCAGGCTCCACACAGCACGTGGAGCCTGTTTGAGAGTCTCTGTCTCCCTCTCTCTCTGCCCTTCCCCTGCTCGTGCATATGCACACTCACTCTCTCTCTTAAAAAAAAAAAAAAAAAAAAAAAAAAAGATTGGGGCACCTGGGTGGCTCAGTTTGTTAAGTGATGTACTCTTGATTTCAGCTCAGGTCATGATCTCATGGTTCATGGGTTCAAGCCCCACATTGGGCTCTTTGCTGACAGCGCAGAGCCTGCTTGGGATTCTCTCTCTCCCTCTCTCTCTGCCCCTCCCCTGCTCTCTCTCTCTCTCTCTTTCTCTCTCTCTCTCTCTCTCAAAATAAATAAATAAAACTTAAATGAGTTTCATTGATGAGCAAACAATAGAAGAAAATTAAAAAAAGACTCACGACAGAGGCTTTGAATAATGAGGGATTGGCTAGTAGTAAGAAGCAAAGAGCAGTCTAAAGAATATAGGAAGAGCAAATGTGTAGCAGCCATTTCTTCTAGGCTCAGGTAGATCCCCCAAGGAAGGACCCTCTACTTCCCAGGGCTGATCTAGGTGGGAGGGCACAGCCTTGGCTCACTGAGTCTCTCTTGGCAAGGAAGTTGCCCTAGTGTCATGGCAGAGGAGCTTGACAGAAATTCACCCTCTGGAATTGGATGATGAAAGTCTACCCTTGGGGTGCCAAGGAAAACTCTTCATAAGGAAGTGTCTCACCAGAGGCACACGGGGTATACAGAGGTAGCTGCTGGCTCCAAGAGCTCAGCACTGGGGAAGCCACAGGCACTCCGGCTGAGTGAGCATCCTGGAACCCTGAAACATCCTTGCCTCCAGCACACTCTACTGACAGCTTAACATCATGACAACTGGCACAGGAAAAATATTCAAAGGGCCCAAGCCCTTTTCACAACAGGCAAGAGTAAATTTGGAGCTACAAAGCAGTAAGTCAGTAATTGACATAGGCTTACTGTTATGGAAATTCACAGCACGGATTCATGATCAAACACCTATTTAACTTTATTCAGATGTGTGTGTGCCCTTGCTGTCCCATGGAACCATTTTTTCAGGGAATGTCAACATTTGAAACAATTTGAAAATTGAGCAGAAGGTCCGGGTAGTTGGCAAGGTGAGCCTTGGGGAAAGGGGAAAGTGAGCTTTGAATCAGGTTTTCTTAAAACGAGCAGGGTAACAGATGAGAAGTCAGGGCCAAGCATGGACAAGCCTGTGGGACATAGCTGTGCATTTCAGCTTTTGCTGGGGACCTGGAGAGACCTCATGAGGCCAGGTTGTACGTTGGGGAAAAGCAGTGAAAGTGCTGCTTAATTGTAGAATGCTTCATTTTATTTATGATTTTTTTAATATATATTTTTTTACTTTAGAGAGTGAGCAGGGGAGAGGAGCAAAGGGGGAAAGAGAGAGAGAGAGAGAGAGAGAGAGAGAGAGAGAGAGAATCTTAAGCAGGCTCCACGCTTAGCACAGAGCCCAGTGCAGGGCTTGATCTCACAATCCTGGGATTGCGACCTGAGCCAAAATCGAGAGTTGGACGCTCAACCAACTGAGCTACCCAGGCACCTCTATGAATTTATTTTAATTTTTATTATTGAAGTGTGGTTTACATACAATGTAATTTTGGGTTCAGGTGCACTACATAGTGATTCAACAATTCTGTTGGATGCCTTGATTTTAAAGTGAAGTCACTGCCTTAATGTTGCGGGTAGATTCCTAAGCAGGGGAGTGCCATGAGCATGACGCTTGTGTTTACATCTACCATTACCATATGAGATAAACTACAGGGTGAAAGGCTGCTGTTATGGAGACCAGTGGAGGATTCTGGAGGTTCAAGGGAGCTGAGACTAGAGTGTGGTAGGACAGTTAGAGGGTAGGGAAAGTTTGGAATCAGGATGTATGTCGAAAGAAAAATTGATAAAATACGGTCACACTATTTATGGAATCAAAAACCAAAAAATCGACATTGACTTAGGTTTCAAGTGTGGGTGACTGTAAGGATGAGGGAGGGGTAGAAGGGGTGGAAAATTTTTTTTTAATGTTTATATTTATTTTTGAGATAGAGACAGCACTAGCAGAGGAGGGGCAGAGAGAGAGAGAGGGAGACACAGAATCTGAAGCAGGCTCTAGGCTCTGAGGTGTCAGCAGAGAGCCTGACGCGTGGCTCGAACTCATCAACCTTGAGATCATGACCTGAGCCAAAGTCAGACACTCAACTGACTGAGCCACCCAAGCGCCCTCCCCCCCAATTTTTTTTTTAGTGTACTAAATAGTTCAATTGATTTTACACATGAACTTGTGAAAATACGTCCGAGGGAAGCCATCCTGCATTTGGGTGCCCCTAACAGGCAGCACTAGATGTCGGGGTGGATTTAGATGACATCAGTCTGTTACTTATAGCTGAAGTAGTGAGGATGGGAGCAAGGGCCAAGGACTAGCCTCCAAAGAACCCACAGTTAGGAGGTAGGGAGATGAGGGGCCATGGAACAAGCCAGAGAAGGATCAGTTGGGGAGAATGAGAAATAAGAAAGTGCTGTGTTAGCAACTGGAGGAGAATTTCACGAGGTTTGGGGGAGCCACTTGGCCTGTGCTACTGGGGAGTCCAGGAAGGTGAGAGCCATACAAGGTCATCAGACTTGGTAGGAGAGGTAACTGTCAGAGATAATCTTTCCTTCAGTGGTGGAAGGTCCAGTTCTCTAGTGGCCAGAAGAGAGGTGCAAAACAAAGAGGAAATAAAGGCTGGAAGAGAAAATATTGTTCAGAAATTTGCCTTTGAAAAAAGGAAGAAAATTGAGGTGTAGAGTGATGCAACATCAAAGCTTATCTATTATTGCCAGTTTTTGGTGCACTTTGGGTTTTTTCCTATGGGAGAGGGCCTGAGAGAGTGCCTCGAGCCTCTGACCGGTCCAGGTAATCCTCTGGCAGCATTGCTTGGGAGCCCCGGGAGCTGGTAAGAAATGCAGGACGTCTCCACATCTGCCGAATCAGAATCTGTGTTTAACAACACCCTGTTGCTGGGTTGGCCCGACCATGCTTGGGAAGTGCTGGTCTGGGACTCTAAGTCAGAATTGAAATTGGAACATAGCTGTCCTACTGCAGGCATTTTTCCAGGTGACACTAACTTGGCTTTTCTCTCTCTTTTTTTCCTTTTTGCTGTTCCCTTTCAACAGTGTCAGAAATTTGGACAGTATAACAAAGAAGACCCCACTTCTTTTAGGTTATCAGATTCCTTCTCTCTGTATCCTCAGGTAAGTAATAGGTGTTTTTTAAGTAACTGTAGAAGAATAAATTGTGATCGAAATAAAATACGCTGCAAAAAATTTTTTTTTTTACTCAGGCTCCGCACTGAGATTCTCTTTCTCTCTCCTCCAGTTGTGTGTGTGCTCGCTCGCTCGCTCTCTCTCTCTCAAAAAAAAAATTTTTTTTTTGGAAATAAGACTCACTGCTCTCAGGCTAAAGTGAAGACTCAGTGTGTTTTGAGACTGTGTCTATAGGTGATGAAGGTTATTCTGTTCAGTTCTCTGTGTCTGTGTGAGACCGTGTCTCAACCCTACGGAAGACACGATGACATATGCAGGAAGAAGAGATGTATGTAAACCTCCATGAAAAGGCAAAACAGGGTTGTTGCTGAAGGCCACAACAAAACCTTTTAATTCGAAACAGTGCTGGGTAGACAGCTTTCTCAGCAGCAAATCAAGAAAATGCAGCACATGTGAAGACGAGTATAACAAAATGGGACCAGAAATAATGACAAATATTTAATGATAAGTCTGTAGTGACTCTGCTACATTATACCCAGGAAACAGCAGTAATAACAGCTCCTGTAAATAACTGCACTGTGCCCGAACCAGGCACTTGGGAGCCGTTGGACAGGGAAAGGAGGGAGAGAAGTGGGCAGAGCTTGAAGCCGCTGTCAGGGATCTGTGTATTTACCCTTTCTGAACCCCCATCCTCATCTGTAAATGAGGAAACTAGAGCTTGGCCCTGTAGGTGCTGTGAGGATGCTAGGCCGAGGTGGATAGAGTGTTCACCTCAGGGCCAGGTGCTCTCTAAGTGCTTGTTGGTGGGTGTGAGCCCGCTCCACAGCTGGGGCCCAGGACTCTCAGGTGGCGTCTTTGCAGTTCAGCTTTCCCTGAACCAGAAGCAATCCCAACCCTTCCCTTCCCTTCCCTTCCCTTCCCCTCCCCTCCTCTCCCCTCCCCTCCCCTCCCCTCCCCTCCCCTTCCTTCCCCTTCCTTTCCCTCCCCTCCCCTTCCTTTCCCTCCCCTTCCTTTCCCTCCCCTCTTTCCCCTCCCCTCTTTCCCCTCCCCTCTTTCCCCTCCCCTCTTTCCCCTCCCCTCTTTCCCCTCCCCTCCCCTCCCCTTCCTTCCCCTTCCTTCCCCTCCTCCCCTTCCCTCCCCTTCCTTACCCTCCCCTCCCCTTCCATCATTTTCTTAAGAATTAGTAGAGAGTAGAAAACTTCCATTTTTTAATAAATTTGTGAGCACTTATATATGCACATAGGTGTTATTCTTTCAATTACTCAATTTGGAAAGTGGTCACAGGTTTCAGTTGTGAACTTGTACAGCTTGGACTCTCAGGATTAGAAGGGAACCTTAGAGATTACTTCACTTGACCCCCGGCCCAGGGCAGGGTTCCGTGGTCCCTAACATGTGGGCCTCTGCCCTGTGCTGGAACAGCTGAGGCTGTACAGTGTTGTGGAAGGAGCCCTGGACCTGCCAGAGTCAGAGTGGAGTTCTGGCACTGGTTCTGCTGCTGCCGATTCTGGGTGAGGTCCTGAACCCCCTCCTCAGAAGGATGTTGATACCTCCTCAGAAGGAAGGAGTGGGTCTGGAGAAGTGGTTTGCAATCTCTTTGAAGCCGTGGAATCCTTTTTTCGAGAGGACCCCCTTAAAAGACAGCACGTAAAGCAGATAGACTTGCAGCTGCTTTGGTTGTGCCCACGCACCACCCTCACCCACTGGGTGCTGCCACAGCACCCTCCACCCCCCCCCGCCAACCCGTACCCTAAGGATCTGCTAGGACTGAAGAGCACAGTTTGAAAACCACTGAATGAGGTGGTTTCCAAGATTCCTCCAGTTGTGGCATCTAGGTTAGAAGTCAAGCCCAGTCTTTGGAACCCGATGCCTGGAATAGAGTGGCTCTGCCCCTCAGTGCGAGTGGCCATGGGCAAGTTGCCTATCCCATAGTTTGCTCACCCGTAAACTAGGGAAGGTAAGAGAACCTACTTCATGGGCTTATTGGAAAGATGAAATCATTTTTGTCAGCTGCTTTGTGCCTTGCACATGAGATACATTGAATATCAGCCATGATTATTAGGAATCTATGATTCAATATTTGGAATTTCAGGAAACTTTATACTTCTCAGTATAGCTCGTTCTGGCACCTCATTAGATTGAGCTAAAACTCTGCCGTCCACCTTCTGATCCTCATGGTAAAGAGCGTAACTCTCCAGCCTCATCTCTTGTCCTTCCCTCTCTCTTATCCTTCTCTCTCCTATACCCCTCACTCCATCCTGAGTCCTGAGCTCTCCACCTACTTAACTGCTGCTGCAGCTGGAGTCCCCTTCCTCTGGCCTCCTCATGCACGACTTTCAGACCCCCGTGGCTTGGGAAATCTGCTTCCCCTCCATTCCCACCCCATCCTACTAGTACTTTCTTGTATTGTGCTCACAATTTTTGACTGTGGCTTCCCTGAGTGTGCCTTTTCCCCACTGCACTGTGGCCTCTCTAGACGTTCTGTCTTGCAACCTGGCCCAGTGACTTCAGAAATAAATGCTGCTTTGCCTTTTCCTTTACATGTGGAAGCGTTGACATACCCACAGGGTCCCTCCCCCTTTCTCAAGAATAATGTTTATTTCTAATTGAGGTGAAAAACACGTAACATAAAATATACCATCTTAACGATTTTTAAGTGTGTAGTTCAGTAGTTTCAAGTATATTCACATTGTTATGCAACAGATTTCCAGAACTTTTTTATCCTGCAAAACTGAAACTCTGTACTTATTAAACAGATTCCCATTTCCCTGTTCCCCCAATCCTTGGTAATACCATGTACTTTCTGTTCACATGAACCCAGAAGCCTTGTCTTAAAGTCTGGCTTCTCTTTCAGAGATCAAAGGCAAGTCCACTATCTGGGGTTTCTAAGAAAGTTACAGCTGTATGCATTTACCTTTTTTTTTTTTTTTTTTTTTTTTTTTTTGGTAAATGCAGTTCATGTTCCATCTTAGAAGATCTCCATTTCTCCAAGTGTTTAACAACAGTCCTGACGAGTCATCGTATTACAGACACCATTTTGCCCGACAGGACCTAACTCAGTCCCTCATCATGATCCAGCCCATTCTGTACTCCTACTCGTTCCACGGGCCACCAGAGGTGAGGTTTTACGTGAATGCTTTTCTCAGAGTTGGAATCACCTAGTATGGGTTGTTTCTTTTCTAGCACATTTACTCTTAGAACAAAGCTATAAAAAAAGAAAACTTTGAGTCTTAGTAGTAATTTAACATTATTTCTGAGTATTAAAAAATACACATAGAAAAAAGTCACAGGGCATACAAAGAAAGCTATTATCTGTGGAAGGCAGGATTACATGTTAAAAAAAATACGTAGGTATTTTTTTTCCAATGTGTTCATATACTTTGACCCAGTAAATCTATGTCTTGTGCCTGAAGGAAATCCTTCTAAATACAGAAAAAGCTTTGTTCAAAGAAATAGTCAAATGAACTGTTATGATAGATTAGAAAACAATCCACGTGTTTAATAGTAGGAAAATAAGTAATCTAAGAAATGTTTACAAAGTTTATGTAATGTGATAAAATATTAAAGTGTTACATGAAGGGGCTCCTGGCTAGCTCAGTCAGTAGAAAATGTGACCCTTTATCTCAAGGTCATGAATTTGAGCTCTGTGTTGGGCATAGAAATTATTTAAAAATGTAAAAAGGGGGGAAAAAAAACAAGAAAAAAATACAAGTATCACATTTAATAATTTAAAAAAGGGTGGGCATCAGACTGGCTCAGTCAGAAGAGCATCTGACTCTTGATCTCGAGGTCGTGAGTTCAAGCCTCTTATTGGGTTTAGAGGTTACTAAAAGATATACATTAAAGAAAAAAAACTTAAAAACAAAAGTTACGTGAAAAAATAGAAACTTTTATAAATTATATTTTTCAGCATACGAAAATTAAATAATGTGAAAATAAATTACAAACGCTTGTTGTACTTGAGTACAAATTTTCTAATTTTCCTTAATGAGTATGTTACTTTTATTCCTGAAATAGAAATCATAATAAAATGTATTTTGTAGTAAACTTTTAAAACTTGTATTAAAAGCTGGTTTTTTTTCATATAGGCAATCACTGTTCTCAGTCATCTACAGCAGATTTGAGAGACTATGTCTCTGATGTGTTTCTGACACAAAACTGAGAATGTTTGGAATTAATTCTGGTTGCTGGAGCAAAAGATGTTCTTAATCTCTCTTCCCAGTTGATGAGGGATTATTTGGAGCCTGTTTCTTCTACAAAATTGATACTTCGAATTGCTGAGTCAGGGAGCAGAAAGGAGTTTCCTTAAAGATGAGAAAAAATGGGGAGAATCACCCTGCCAGGTGCCATTTGTAAGCAGCCTTGTAGCTGTGAAATGGACACCCCAGGTGTGGGGTTGGAGTGGTTGCCATGTGGAAACAGGGAAGACCAACGCTGTCCCTCTCCCTTTTTCTTCAGCCAGTACTCTTGGACAGCAGCAGCATTCTAGCTGACAGAATTTTGCTGATGGATACTTTCTTCCAAATCGTCATTTACCTTGGTGAGGTAAGAAGATGTTAATTTCTTTCCTTACTATTGTTTTGGCTTTCTTTTTATTAATTTAGGTTTCAGTGACATTTGAAATAATTCAGGCTTAAAAGACCCACTGTTTATTATAATGAGTATAGCAGTTTTCATTCTATTGAATAAAATATTTCTTCAAGTCCCTGAGGGGTATTTGTATGTTTGGTAATTTTTAATTTTATTTGCTCTAAGTAAATCTCAGGTGGTCCTTTTAAATCACTATAACTTACTGCTTTTTGAGTTGTCAGGCAAGGTCACTTTACTTTTCCTCAGTCAGCTTTTCACTCACACTGCTATCCTTTCGGAGTTATGTTAGAGTCATTAATAAACAATAAGTTTGGGACCAAAGTTTTTCTTTGATGAAATAACACTGGGGGCAGCTGGCAGGCTCAGTGGGTAGAGCATGCGTCTCTTGATCTTGGGGTTGCGAGTTTGAGCCCCAAATTGTGTGTGGAGATTACTTAAAATCTTTAAAAAAAAAAAAAAAGTGGCATGCTGATCCTTCCACTGGGTCTGTGGAGCCCAAGGATGACTGTAGATGGCTTTCAGGGGAGTCTCTTTCTTTCTCAACGGGATTTCCTGAGAAAATGAATGGCTCCTCTGAAGAAAATCCTTTCACTGAGCATTATGTTCATTGACATATTTTTTTCCTTCTGTCCATTCTTTACCTTCAATAAATTGTTTTGGTGTTTGACATGACTTCCTAGTGTCTTTACATTAGATGTGATTTCAGATGTCCTGCAGTTATACGTTGTGTTTCAGAATTCCTGTAGTAACTTCAATGATTAGTTTCTTGATTTTAATATGCATACTTTTATGGTGTTTAGCTTTTTTTAGCATATTAATGCTCACTCTGCTGGCCGCTTGCCCACAGACACTAGGTTTCAGTAATGGTCCTAGACCCAGGGCCATTGGGTGACCAACTGCTGCTCCCACTGGTCCTACAGAAGCAGTAATCATGACTAGGTTTCTAGCCTTCAGCTCTCCCCTTACAGATGTTTCTGACCACAACCCCTGTCCTGTCCATTCATATGTTTATTGAGCACCTTCTGTTGCATGCAAGTGATGGGTTCTAAAGACGAAGATAATGACATAGGTCTCACTCTCCAAAAGCCCCAAGTCTGCTGGTTGTGGGTGTTCTGATTAACTCTTGGACCCAAACCAACTTATGGGCATTTCCTTTATGCCAGCAGTCAGTCAGAAATTAAGACCTGGAAGGGGCACCTGTGGGTATGTTGGTTAAGCATCTGACTCTTGATCTCGAATCAGGTCATGATCTCATGGTTTGTGAGATCAGGCCCTGAATCGGGCTCTGTGCTAACTGTGCAGTCTGCTTGGGATTCTCTCTCTCTTCTCTGCCCCTCCCCTGCACTTGTTTGAACTCTCACTCACACACGCACTTTATAAATACATACATAACATACATACATATATACATACATACATACATACATACATACATACATACATACAAATTAAGACCTGGAAAATGTTATTGGAAACTCTGAGAAGAAGGGAGAACAGGCTGCAGAAGGAAGCATCTAAAGAGAATCCTCTCCCTGATAATCAGACTAACAGTTTTGTTTTTAAAACCTATTGGTCACTTGTTACGTCCTCTTACTCCATTTCCCCTCTCACTGTTTTCTTTTTTAAAATGTCCCCTAAATAACATGTGAAAGCACTTCAGATTATTTTAAAGATATATTAATCAGTCAGCAAATATTTCTTGATTTCCTGTGTGCACAAGGCATTTTCTAGAGCATTGTTCTTGGGGATACAAGAGGGTGAGACACAGTGTTAGCTGAGGTGGGGGGATAGGTTTTACCTTCCGCACCATAGTATATTGCCTTCTACTAGCCTAATGAACACCTACACTGTGATTCTTGCAGCTTTTTTCTCTCCAGTCAAGAGTGTCCCAACTCAGGGCCCAGGGGAGGTGGGGTGAGTCTGTGTGACACTAAGCACTGGACGAGGGTGTAGAGGTGTGCCCCTAGTCACAAGAAGGGCGAACAGATTCTACATAGGAAGCCAACAGATCCCTTTCCCTACCAGCTGGAAGGACATGAGAGGCTGAACCGAGTGATGGCACTGGGAATGGAAAGGAAGGGTGGCTCTTTGGGACAGCGGTTCCCTGGGTGTTTTTAGCTAGTTGGTATGTACAGTTAGAAGGGAAGGAGGTAAGAGGTGCCTGGGTGGCTCAGTTGGTTAAGTGTCCCACTTCAGCTCAGGTCATAATCTCACAATTCATGAGTTCGAGCCCCACATCAGGCTCTCTGCTGTCTGTGCACAGCCCACTTCAGATCTTCTGTCTCCCTCTCTCTCTGTCCGACCCCTGCTCGCTCGCTTGCATATTCTCTCTCTCTCTCTCTCTCTCTCTCTCTCTCTCTCAAAAATATTAAAAAGAAAAAGAAAGAAAAGGAAGAGGTGTGACTGATGGCTGTGACATTTCTGGGAGAACTATGTAGGTGGGGGTGTTCTGTCTGCACCTCTTTGCTTACTCCTACTTACACTACCCAGCTCCCCTCTGCGACTTGTCATTCTTGATGTAAGACTTTCTTACGGGAAACAAGTTCTAGGTGGTGGTGGGAATGTCAAGAGTGTCAAGGAAAACTATTGTTTTGGTGTTTCCACGATGGTTTTGGTTGGTTTGTTTTGGTGCAGACCATAGCCCAGTGGCGTAAAGCTGGGTACCAGGACATGCCTGAGTATGAAAACTTCAAGCACCTTCTGCAGGCACCACTGGATGATGCTCAAGAGATTCTGCAGGCGCGCTTTCCAATGCCACGTTACATTAACACGGAGCACGGAGGCAGCCAGGTGAGTGAGTTGAATTCCAGCTCTCATGGTTGGTTTCCTGATGTATTTTCATGGCTATAAATCCAATGGTGTAACTAATATTTTATGTGGTGACATAAATTGACATTCAGCCAAACTTCAAATATGACTTCTTAAATGAGTGGTAAAAACACATTAACATAAAAGTAGAGGGTTGCCAAAATAAAACACATATCTCATGTTTTAAGAACCCTAATAAATGGGGAGTCATTGGCTTACATTAAAGAAATCGGTTCCTATGTAGTAGAAAAATGCTAATTTAACAAAAGAAATGTTGTAAACACTTTTTTTTTTTTTTTACTATTACACTAATATTAATGCCATTGTAATCTTTAAATGTCTTCCTTTTTTAAAGGCCCGATTCCTTTTGTCCAAAGTGAACCCATCTCAGACACACAATAACCTGTACGCTTGGGGACAGGTAAGAAATTGTCAGGTATCTAGGGGAGGAGGCCAGGCTCTTGTTGAAAAACTTGTTACCAAATAGATCTCTTTGGCCTTAGAGACAGAATTCACTCAGGTATTTTGCTGGGGGGTGGGGGTGGGGTGGAAACTTTGAATACCGTAGCTGGGGTGGGAGGGGACACTGGTGTGGATCTCCTGCAGTACACAGCATAATATGACAGATTCAGCCAGAGGACAGAACTCTGTAGCATGACCTGCATTTGGCTGTCCTCATAGACGCAACAACATCACCCTCAGCCTTCTCCCCCCTCGTCCCTCTCCCAAGGGTGCAGGGCAAAAACATCTACTCCTGCTCCCCACTGGTTCTGCCTCCTCACTTGTCAGCCTCTGATTCCTTCTTTATCTAATTATTCCCAACATTTGTGTCTCTCTCAAGTCTTTTCTTTCACTCTGTTTTCTTACGCTTTTTAAAGTTAAACTTTCTTTTGAGGTAATTGTGAATTTAATTGTAAATTTACAAGCAGTTGTGAGATATAATGTGGACAGATTCCCTGTGCTCTTTACCTCGTGTCCCGCAGTGGGAACATCTTGTACAACCATAATGCAGTATCATGGCCGGGATACTGACGTAGATGTGGTCCAGATACACACTTCCATCACCACAGAGATCTCTCATTTGGCTTTTTATATTCACTCTCACTTCCCTCGCCTCCACCTGGCTACTGCTGCTGGTTTCTCCACCTCTGTGATTTTGTCATCAAGAAGGTTATGTATGTGAAATCACATGTTACATAACCTTTGAGGACTGGCTTTTTCCCTTCAGCATGATTATCTAAAGATTCATCCAGGTTGTTGCATGTGTCAATAATTTGTTCCTTTTTACTTGCCAAGTGGTATTCCCAGATGTACTGGTGTAGAGATGTACTGTAGTTGCTTAATCATTCACCCGTTGAAGGACATCTGGGTTCACAGTTGCTGGCCGTTAGGAATAAAGCTGCTGTAAATATTCACGTACGGGTTTCTTACGAACACAAATCTTCCTTTCTCTGAGATAAATGCCCTGGAGTATATTTGTTCCGTTGTACGGTAGTCATGTGGTTAGTCTAAGAAGCTGTAGCAATGTGTGAGTGATCCAGTTTCTGTGCATCCTTGTCAACATTTGGTATTGTCATCATTTTGATTTTAGTTATTCCAATAGGTGTGTAGTGGTATAACATTGTGGTTTTCAATTACATTTTCTCAGGGCGCCTGGGTGGCTCAGTTGGTTGGGTGTCAGACTTTGACTCCGGTCATGATCTCACGGTTCATGAGTTCAAGCCCCACATCTAGTTGGCTACTGTTAGTGCACAGCCCACCTCAGATCCTCTGTCTCTCTTTCTCTCTCAGATAAACATTTAAGTGAATAAAATAAATTACATTTTCTTGATGGCTAATGATGCTGAGCATCTTCTCATGTACTTTTCCACTTACCTATTTTCTTCAATGAAATCTTTCTTTTATCTATCTTATAATTGGATTATTTGGCTTTTTTGTTGTTGAGTTTTAAGTTCTTTATGTGCTCTATGTGCTAGCCTTTTGTTGAATATGTGGTTTGTAAATATTTTCTCTCACTTGTTGCTATATCCTTTTCACAGGGTCTTTTGCAGAGCAAAAGTGGTTTTTAGGAAGTTCACTTTTATCAATGTTTCCTTTTATGGATTGTGTTTTTGGTGCCAAGTCTGAGAACTCTTTGCCTAGCCCTAGATCCCAAAGATGTCCCGTGTTTGTTTGCCTGATTTTACATTTACCTTTCAGTCTGTGATCCATTTGAATAATTTTTTTTTTTATTAAAAAGAATTTTTTTTAAACGTGTATTTATTTTTGAGACAGAGAGAGACAGAGCATGGACGGGGGAGGGTCAGAGAGATAGGGAGACACAGAATCTGAAGCAGGCTCCAGGCTCCGAGCTGTCAGCACAGAGCCCAATGCGTGGCTTGAACTCACAGACTGTGAGATCGTGACCTGAGCAAAGTCAGACGCTTAACCGACTGAGCCACCCAAGTGCCCCAATTTTTTTAGTTAATTTTTATATACGATGTGAGGCTTAGTTTTATTTTTTGCATACGGATGTCTAATTGCTCCAGCAGCATCTGTCAGAAAGGCTGTCTTTCATTGAATTACTTTTGCATCTTTGTCAAAGGTTAGTCAGTCATGTATGAGTCCACTTCTGGGTTTTCTTCTCTGTTGTGTTGATCTGTGTTTCCATCTGTCTATCAATACAACAGTTTTGATTACTGTAACTGTACAGGTTGTCTTAAAGTCAGGTAGACTGGTTTCTCCCACTTCTTTTTCAAAATTGTCTTAACTATTCTGGTTCCTTCGATTTTACATAAACATTTGAGAATAATCTTGTTTATGTCTTTAAAAACTCTTGCTGGGATTTTGATAAGAATTACATCAATCCAGGGGTGCCTGGGTGACTCAGTCAGTTGAGTGTCTGACTTTAGTTCTGGTCATGATCTCATGGTTTGTGAGTTTGAGCCCCACATTGGGCTCGCTACTGTCAGTGCAGAGCCTGCTTCAGAGCCTCTGTCTCCCTCTCTCTCTGCCCCTCCACCACTCGCACACTCTATCAAAAAAAAAAATTTTTTTTAAAGAATTACATCAATTCTCTATATCAATTTGGGGAGAATTGACATCTTTACTATGTTGAGCCTTTCCAGTCCATGAATTCAGTATATCTCTTCATTCTGTTTTGATTTCTTACTCTTTCTTTAAGGTTGAATGTTTTCACTTCTTTTTTTTTTTTGAGTGATTGTGAATGGTATTATAGTTTTGATTTCAGTGTCCCAGTGTTCATTGCTAATATATAGAAATACTGCTGATTTTTGTATTTTTATCTTATATTCTGTGACTTTCCTGAGTTACTTACTACTTCTGGTAATTTTTTTGTAGATTGTTGGGATTTTCAACATAAATAATCATGTCATCTACAAATAAGAACAATTTATTGCTTCCTTTCCAATTGAATACCTTTATTTCCTTTTCATGTCTTGTTTTTCTGTTTCAATTCATTGATTTTTGTTGTAATCTTTATTTTCTTCTGCTTGCTTTAAGTTTATTTAGAAGTGTTGCTTAGTTGGGGCGCCTGGGTGGGTCAGTTGGTTGAGCATCTGACTCTTGATTTTGGCTCAGGTCATGATCTCATGGTTTGTGAGTTCAAGCCCTGTGTTGGGCTCCACACTGACAGCGCAGAGCCTACTTGCGATTCTTGCTCCCCCTCTCTCTGTGTCCCTCCCCTACTTGCTCGTGCTTTTTCTCTCTCTCAAAATAAATGAACTTAAAAAAAAAATGAGTATCACCCTAAATTAAAAAAAAAAGTGTTGCTTAGTTTACAAGTATTTGGAGATTATCTTATTATTTGTAGGTTATTGATTTTTATTTTGATTACATTGTTGTTAGAGTATATACTTTGTATGGTTTCAATTCTTTTTTTTTTTTTTGAGGTTATTTATTTATTCTGAGAGAGAGAGAGAGAGAGAGAGCGCACAAGCAGTGGAGGAGCAGAGAGAAAGGGAGAGAGAATCCCAAGTATGCTCTGCACTGTCAGCATGGAGCCCAACCTGGGGCTCGATCTCATGAATCATGAGATCATGACTTGAGCTGAAATTGAGTTGGACGCTTAACTGACTGAGCCACCCAGGTGCCCCTGAAGTTTGTTTTATGTCCCAAGCTGTAGTCTATCTTGGCATATATTTCATGGTCACTTGAATGTGTATTCTGCTGTTGTTGGATAGAGTGTACTATAAATGTCTCTTAGACATCCTCTTCTTCCTTTCTCTCTGGGACTCCAGAGATACATTTAGTTGATGTTGTTGAGTTCTTACATATCCCTGCTGATTATCTGTCTAGTTGTTCTGTCAGTTTTTGAGAGAGGGTGTTGAAGTTTCCAACTCTAATTGTGAGTTTATCTGTTTCTCTTTTGAGTTCTGTCAGTTTTCATTCACATGTTTTGTAGCTCTGTTGTTTGTTGCATAGACATTTAGGATTGCTTTGTTTTGGTGGGTTGACTTTATTTCATTATATAATGTCTCCCTCTGTCTCTGGTCATTTTGTTTGCAGTGATGTCTATCTGACATTAATAAAGCTCGTTCTTTCTTTCCTTTCTTTCCTGTTACTTTTCATGCAAAAAAAAAAAATATTTGCGGGGGCGCCTGGGTGCCTCAGTTCGTTGAGTGTCTGACTTCGACTTAGGTCAGGATCTCACAGTTCGTGGGTTCAAGCCCTGCGTCAGGCTCTGTGCTTACAACTCAGAGCCTGGAGTCTGCTTCAGATTCTGTGTCTCCCTCTCCCTCTGCCTCTCCCCTGCTCATGCTCTGTCTCTCTTCTCTCAAAAATAAATAAATAAACATTTAAAAAAATTAAAAAAAGATATTTGCCTGTTATATGTCTTACCATTCTTTAACTTTCAACCTATTTCTTTATTATATTTGAAGTGAATTTCTTGTAAACAGCACATAGTTGGATCGTGGTTTTTAATCTACTCTTAAACTCTTACAATTGGTGCATTTGGACCATTTATATTTAATGTAATTAATGATACGTTAGAGCTCAAGTCTGTCATTTTATTTTTTGTTTTCTGTTTGTTTTCTCTGCTTTTCATTTCTCTGTTTTTCCTGCCTTCCTGTGGATTACTTGAACATTTTTTAGAATTCCATTTTAATTTTTTTTTTAATTTTTGTTTTAGAGTGAACACTAGCAGGGGAGTGGGGCAAAGTGAGACAGAAAGAGAATGTTAAGCAGGCTTCATGTTCAGCACGGAGCCCAATGTGGGGTTGATCCCACGACCTTGGGATCATAACCTGAGTCGAAATCAAGAGTCAGTGCTTAACCAACTGAGCCACCCATGCACTCCTAGAATTCCATTTTAATTCATTTATAATGTTTTTGAGTGTATCTTTTTGTGTAGCCTTTTTTAGTGGTCACTCCTGGTTGTTGATAGTAGAGCATTGTATTACATTATACATACATAGATTATCACAGTTTACTGATGGCTTTTTGACCAAAGTGATGTATAGGAAACTTATTCCCATTTATATTTCTTTACCCCATTTATAATATAATGGTGTTAAATATTTTTTTCTACATGCCGCAATGTTACAGTTTTTCTTCAACCATCAAACATAATTTATATATCTCAAGAGCAGATGCAAATCCAGTTATATTTATCCATAATTTTGCTTACTGTGTTCTTTATTCCTTCTTGATACTCCCATATTCCTTCTTTTATCATTACCATTTTAGGTAGAGATCTTCCTTTAGCCATTTTTCTTTTTTTCTTTTTTTTTTTTTTTTTTTTTTTTTTTTGAGAATGAGAATTGTAAAGCAGCCTCCACACTCCGCCTGGAGCCCAACAGGGAGCTTGATCCCATGATAACTTGGGACCATGACCCAAGCTGAAATCAAGAGTCGTACACTTAACCGACTGAGCCACCCAGGTACCCCCCCTTTAGCCATTCTTTTAGGTCTGATGGTGATAGATTCTTAATTTTTTTTCATTTGAGAATCTTGATTTCCCCCTCATTCATGAAGGATATTTTCTCTAGATAAAGAATTTTGGTGGTTGTCCTTTTCTTTAGGCAGCTGAAAAATATTTTGTGACTTCTCTTGGTCTCTCTGGTTTCTGATGAGAAATTTATTGTCATTCTCATTGTTTTTCCCCTATCGGTAAGATATCTTTCTCTGTCTGCTTTCAAGATTGTTTCTTTGTTAACACTAGTTTTCAAAAGTTTAAGTACCATGTGCTTGGTGTGGATTTCTTTGGATTTAACCTGTTTAGACTTTGCTCTGCTTCTTGGTTCTGTATATTTATCGGTCCTGCCAAAATTGGTTAGTTATCAGTTATTATTTCTTTGAATAATTTTTCAGCCCATCCTCTTCTTCATTTCTCTCTGGGACTCCAGTGACATGCATGTCAGGTCTTTTGTAGTTCCACACACCCCTGGGGCCCTGTACAATTTTTTCCCACCATTTTCTGTCTGCTTTTCAGTTGCATTATTTCCACTATTTTATCTTCGTTTGCTGATTATTTTCTCTGTTCCTTCTCTGCTATTGAGCTCAGACACTGAACTTATTTCTGTATTTTCCAGTTCTAAAATTTTCCTTTGATTCTCATTTATGTCTACGTCTTTCCTGAGACTTTCTTTGCTGAGGCTTTCTACTTTTTCATTTGTTTCAAGTGTGCTCGTAATTGCTCATTGAAGCACTTCTGTCATGGCTGCTTTGAAGTCTTTGTCAAATAATTCTAACACTGTAGGCAGCTTGGTGGCTTGGTGTTAATACCTGCTGACTGTTTTTCATTCACTTGAAGCAAACTAGGTTTTCCATTGGCCTCTTAACACGTGGGTGAGGGACAGTTCCTTGTTACTGCTAGGTGGAGATAGGCATTCCAGCTCCCCACCTAGTCTCCATATTAGTGCTGGGTGGTAATGAAAAGTCCTGACTCTCCACTAGGCCGCCTCTGATTCCCAGTGAAGGGGGCCTGGAGGACATCTCATTACTGCCAGGCAGGGGTGGGAGTGCAGGCTCCCTGAATGGCCTCTCCTGATAACCATGGCAGTAGGGAGACGTCTTCCTGGCCATTGGGGATGAAATTCCCAGTGTTGTCCTTGGCCTTCTCTGCCAGCATCCTGGTGGGGGTGTTGGGGGTCCCTTGTTGCTGTCTTGTGAGGGTGGCAGTCTAAGGTGCCCACTCAGCTGTTGCTGGTGTGGGTTGGGACACAGTTTCTTCTGTCACCTTTAGAGTGCAGCAGTTATTATCTATCATTTTTTGGTCTTGCTGGGCTGTGCTGTTCCTTTAGCTAGAGAAAGTTGGCTTTTTCTGATGTTCTTGTCTGTGTGCAGTGATTGTTTGCCAGCCTCTTCGGCTCCAGGTCTGAGATATGAGGCAAAAAGGAAACCCAAGGAACTCACCACTGTGTTGTTCCTTCGGCCTTAGGGACCTTGGTTTGTCTGCTCTCTTCTGTCCACCTTTTAGAGTCTTCTTATGTTTGTTTTATATAAAATGTCTGGGGTTTTTATTTGTACTTAGTGGAAGGAATAGGGAAAAGCACATCTACTCCTTCCCAGAAGAAATCTTCTTATAAAATTTTAATTATGCTTATATTTTCCTAATTATACTGGTAGTATCATTTTGGAAAATTTGAGTATGTTAAAGAAAAGATTAAGAAAGAAAATTAATACCTATATTGCCACTGTGTAGAGTTAAGTATTTCCAGCTTCTTTGTAGATAATATAAAATGTGTATATCATGTGTATTTTTACTTATTTTTTACAAGTTTGGGATCTTACTGGAAGTCAAAGTTTCTATTCAGTTCTTTTCCCCAAGCATGACATAAATCACAAGCAGTTTCGGATAATACAGATATCCATCTGTTGTTCAGTGGTTGCACTGATCCACTGATTTGTAAATACACCCTCCTCAAGCTTCTGTTGTAAGCAGGCCATGAAAGAGCCTCAGGCTAGGTGCTGTCAGCGTGATGGGGAACATGAGACACGGCGTGCTCATGCCTGATGGGAAGCCAGACTCTGGACAGGTCATCAGAACTGTGGAGAGGATTAAAGTAGAAGGGCATATGCCTAGAAAAGTCTGGAGTGGCAGGGATGGCCTGAACTCAGGGGGTCAGAGAAGGTTTAGTGAGGAAATTACGCTTCAGTTGAAAGACTGGTTAATGAGGCAGAGGGACTACTCAGAGCAGAGGGGGGAAACACTATGAATGTTCTGAGGTGGAAAGGTCCTTAATAATTGATGAATTCTAACCAGCTTTTGAGATACCTGCCAATAAATGTTTACCATTAAATTTCAGGAAACAGGAGCACCCATCCTAACTGACGATGTTAGCCTGCAGGTGTTCATGGATCATTTGAAGAAGCTGGCTGTGTCCACTGCTTGTTAAGCTGGAGATGTGAGCGGAACATTGTCACATTGTGTTCACAATTGCTTATTATGGCTCAAAAACATTCCTTTCACTTTCCTTGTGAGTTTTAATAAATAATCAAAGGAAGCATTGTATGTAACTCTTTAGATTATAATTTATTTGTATTCCTTATTTGTGCCCCTTTTCTTGCAACATGAAATTGTAAGGTCATAAATGTTTTGGTACTTGTAGATGTTTATATGCTTTTTGTATCCTAACTTCACACTTATGTAAAATCAGAGATACTGTATTTTGGCAACTTACTTAGATGAAAATCATAATGATCAGAAAGGAAATAAATATAGATAAAGAAAGCACTGGCTAAAATAATGCTAATACAAATTTGATTTCCTGAGGTCTGTGTGTATGTGTGTGTTTTAAGTGACTCCCCCAAGAGATATTTCCTGAACTTAATCCTCACATTTTCTGTCTAAATGTTAATAGATCAAAGGAAACCTTGAAATATGTGAAACTTTGTCAAGGCAGAGTTGTCTGGAGTGCACTATCCCTAACTAACATGTAAACAGCCCAGCCCAAGTAGCCCTAAAGAGTGGCTACTGGGGGGAGGGGTGGGGCAGGGCACGCGCCTGGGTGGCTCAAATCGGTTAAGCGCCCGGCTTTGGCTCAGGTCATGATGTCATGGCTTGTGGGTTCGAGCCCCACGTCAGGCTCTGTGCTGACAGCTCAGAGCTTAGAGCCTGCTTCAGATTCTGTGTCTTTCTCTCTCTGCCCACCCGCTCATCCTCTCTCTGCCCCTCTGCTCATCCCCTCTCTCTCTCTCTCTCAAAAATAAATAAACATTTAAAAAAAATTTTTTTAAAGAGTGACTGATGGGCATAAATAGCTATAACAAAATGACAGCCATTTATCTTGGGCATCAAGTAAAATAACTTTAACATTAGCACTGCTTTTTAATCAAAGTAATATATGCATGGTTTTAAAAAAAGAGACAAAACTTATCCTAAAGAGCTTTATAACAAATAATAGTTCCCTCCACTCCCTGAGCCTAAACCTACTGTGCCGAGATGACTGGCTTTAACCTTTCCTTCAAGACTTTTGTTGCTGTATCAGTTTTAGCCAACCAGTGTCACTCAATTCCCATTTTCCAGAATGAGGAAAGTAAGACCTTTCTCTTGACCATCCAGTTTTGATCAGCTACACCTTTATTTTTCTATCAAGGTTGGTAAAATTTACATTCTGACCTATAGCCATAGTTCTGTCTTTTGTCTGAAAGTTCATTCTGAAAGTTGGAAATTAATAAATATCATTTACACAGTTGTGATCATGTAAACATTGTCCGTGTTCGGTCAGGCAATATTACATTTGTCTCCAGGGGTTTGCTGCCCCAGTCCTTCTACCACTTGAAGGAAAACATGTCCAGTGACAGAATTAGTTACTGTGCTCACATTCTAGCATGCCCCGGGTTGGTGTGCTTCCTTTTCACATCATGACTTCTTATATTGTTATTTTCCCTAGAGTTCCTAATTTTTTGTTTTGATTGAAGATTTTGTTTTCTATTTATTCAGAAATTCAAATCTCTTCTTCTACTGAATGGAGTCCATTGTTCTTTAAAGGTCACTGATCTCCCCTTTAATCACCGGCCAATTGCTACGACAATAGTAATCCAGGAATTTCTTTTGTCTGGACTCCTGGATTAGTTCTACTCTTTATCCCATAAGTCATTTGCTATCTTAAATGGCTTCTATAAAAAGTTACATGGGAGATAATTGACTGAATCTATTCTGTCTTCATACTTGATAGCGTTGCTGAGTATAAAATTCTAGGCCCCAAATCATTTTCCTCTCAGAACTTTGGACCTATTTTTTCATTCATTCAACAAATAATTGTTCAGTATTTGATATGTATGGAGTGTCTTATAGGCACTGGGAATGTAGCCAATAAAACAAAATTTTCTGCTTTTGTGAAGCTTATGTTCTAGTTAGGGAAGACCAATAATAAAAAAAATGGAAGTAAATTATATAACTTATTAGAAGGTACTGAGTGCTATGTAGAAAAGCAAAGCTGGAAACTCCTTTTAATTGACTGTTGGACCATCTGGATTGATTCTTCTCTATATTTCGAATTTGTATTACTACCTTTTGCCTTTGGTGTGTGTTCTCAGAGTGTTTCCTATCCTAAGCTGTTTAACACATGTTATTTCATTTCATTTTTTAAAGTTTATTTAAGTAATCTCTACATCCAATGTGGGGCTTGAAGCCACGACCCCGAGATCAAGAATCGAATGCTCTTCCAGCTGACCCAGCCAGGCTCCCTAGCACTTACATTTTAAATGCCAAGGGCTTGGGGCGCCTGGTTGGCTCAGTTGGTTGAGCGTCCGACTTCGGCTCAGGTCATGATCTTGTGGTCCGTGAGTTTGAGCCCCGTGTCGGGCTCTGTGCTGACCGCTCAGAGCCTGGAGCCTGTTTCGGATGCTGTGTCTCCCTCTCTCTCTCTGACCCTCCCCCGTTCATGCTCTGTCTCTCTCTGTCTCAAATAAACATTAAAAAAACTTTTTTTTAAATAAATAAATGCCAAGGGCTTTTATTTTATGTATCTTTTCCATAGAATATTTTTCTTACTTTTTGGAAATAATTTTTAATTGAGACACATCAAATAGAAGAGTACATAAAACTGCATATACAGATTTAAGTTGAAACTGTTCCACCTGGTCCTTTCCATTTCAAATTAACAGAAGGTAGAATGTGGTAGACCCACCTTGCTCTGGTGTTCTCTTCAGTGACCATGAGTTCAGGTGCTGAGGTGAGGTGGCACCATTGGGTGACAACATCAAAGACGTGGCCGTGCAGGTGCCACCTCTGGGTACTGGTGGCTGTTTCCAGAGAGAACATGGAGTTGGGGGGTAGTATTGTGTGAAAGCAGCCATCCTGAGTGGGGAAGCATGGAGCCTAGTGTGGCTAATGAGGACTCTGAAATTCCTCTCCAAGGCAAGGAAAGCCTCTGACATTTTAAGCAGGGGAAAGGATCAGTTAGGGGTTTTTTTTTTTTAAACACTAGAGAGTGGCAGGATGGATGGGAGGAAGCTGGAATCTAGGTGAGGCCTGAACAGAGAGGCAGGTGCTCAGACAGAGATGACAGATAGGATATTAGGCAAGAGTCTGAATTCAGGTTTCTGGCTTGGATGATCATGTCAATCATTCTCTGAATTACACAAAAGGAAGGAAAGAGTTCTTTTCCTCTTTCTTTCCTAGCATTGATAAATTCAGTCCTGGACATTTAAAGGAGCTTTTGAGATATAATAATGTCCAGCAGGTTGGAAGTAATTAATAGAAATTTGCCTTCAGGAGAATTTGGAGCAGATTTCTATCGTTAACAAATAACATGAGTAAAGGTGCTCAGGATGAGAAGAGAAACGAGTTTGGAACAGAATATCAGTGTTTTTGTTTTGTTTTTAACTTGACTGAGGTATAACTTACATACAATGAACTGCACCCATTTAAAGTATACAGTTCAATGAGTTTTGACAGGGGTACACTCGTGAAACCTCGACCACCAGATGGAACATCTCCATCACCCCCAAAGTTTTCCTTAGTAGGCAACTACTGGTCAGCTTTGTCCCACTGTAGATTAGTTTGCTTCTAGAATTTTGTCTGGTTTTGTGTCTAGCTTCTTTCACTTAGCATAACCCATTTGATACTCACCACATAGTTGCATGTGTCAGTAGTTCCTTTTTATTGCCGAGTGCTATACCACATTTCATTTAGCCATTCACTAGTTGATACCGATTTGGGTTGTTTCCTCGTTTTGGCTCTTATGAATAAAGCTCTGTGAACATCCGTGTACATGTCTATGTGGATATGTTTTCATTTCTTTTGGATAAATAGGAATGGAAGATCTGAGTCATATGGTATGTGTATGTTCAACTTTTTAAGAAACTGCCAGTATTGCAAAGAGGTTGTGACATTTTATGTTCCCACCAGTAAGAGATCTGATAGCTCCAAATCCTTCACATACCTACTAAAAGGCAACACATTTTAACAAACTCTTAACAATAGATACACAAATGGCCAAGACGCTCAGGGATATCATTACTCATCACAGAAATGCGAATTAAAACCACAAGACACCACCACACACCTATTAGAATGACTAGAATTTACATCTTATGTGTAAGGATTTTTAGTAGGGTTGTCTTTTTGTAATCGAGTTGTAAGTTGTCCTTATGTATTCTGGATACAAGTCCTTGGTGAAATATAGGTATCTGAATAATTAATTTTGTGGTTTGTTTCATTTTCTTAACTGCGACTTTTGAAAAGCAAAAGCTTTAATTTTGAAAACATCCAATTTACCAATATTTGAGTTTTTTGGTTTTTTTTTTTAAGTTTATTTACCTCTTTTGAGAGAGAGCAGGACAGGCAGAGAGAGACAGAGAGAGACAGAGAGACAGCATCCCAAGCAGGCTCTGCACTGTCAATGCAGAGCCCAGAGCCGGGCTCGAACTCACAAATCGAGATGGTGACCTGACAGGAAACCAAGAGTCCCACACTTAACAGACTGAGCCACCCAGGTGCCTCTACCAATATTTGGTTTTATGGATCATGTTTTCTGTATTATACAAAATCTTTACCTATCCCAAGGTGGCAAATTTTCTCCTGTCTTTTCTTCTGGGTTTGTAGTTTTAGCTTTTACATTTAAGCCTATGGTCCATTTAGAGTTAATTTTTTGTGTATGGCAAAGCAATTTCTGAAGGGTGGAAGAAGATCCTGGAAGGATACCAAGATACTAAAGATTATGTTTTTGAAGCAGTGAAAGAAGCAGGTGGGGTCAGTGGTGTCAAATGCTTTAGAAGGCAAATTTGATTATGGCTGAAAAGTAGTTACTGGATATGGCAATTTACTGAACGCCCACTCTGTGCCAAGCACATCGCTTTTGCTCTCAAGTTGTTTGGTCTGTTGGAGTGGGGGTAGATTATGCTTTGAAGAAATGTATGGGTAAGAGAAAAGTTGAAGGTGGACATAGTGGAAGATGTTTTGTTTTTGAGATGTGGGTAGTGTAATTGATGGGAAAGACCCTGAAAAGGCTGTAGAGAATAGGACCCAGGTCCTGATTTCAAGCCCCACGTCGGGCGTGGAGCCTACTTAAAAAAAAAAAAAAAAAAAAAAAAAAAAGAATTGGACCCAGAGCCCAGTGGAGGGATTAGCTTTGACAAGGAGGGACCCAAGGCTCACCCAGATTGGGTTCCAGAAAGGAAAATGGAGAAGAGTTGAGTTGGAAGACAGGTATTCCCGCATATCTGAGAGCTGGAGGAGTAAAATTAATCTAAACAATTACCATCTGAATCCTGCGTAACGCAGGTGTTACAATTTTCCACGCGAGAAGTTTGCTCCGAGAAATTGTCATTTGGTCCCCATCACGTGGTATGCGAGGCAGTGGGTGCATAGCACAGCACAGAAGCCGCTTAGACCCCACAACTCAGAGTCCAATCCCCGGCGCGACTCTCGGGACTACACGCTCCAGAATGCATCGGGGCCAACGCGAGAAGCGGCCTCCCAGAGTCGACTCTCGATTGGAGGCGGTGGCGGGGGCTGTGACGCGCCGACTGGAAGGCCCGCCTCCGCTCCGAGCTTCCCGGGATCAAAGCCTTCCCCGAGTAGCGCCATGCGTCCGGACCAGGCCACGTCCTGGTACCGGCGGATGTCCGCGGTCTACGCGCTGGGCGCCTGGACCCTGCTAGGCTCCTTGATTTTTTTAGGCCGGAAAAAGAGCAAAGTACCAGGTACGGTTCTCCGGCAGCCTTCGGTGAGGCGTCCCCAGGGGGTTATATAAGCGGTTTAGCTGTGCCGCAAGCACCGGGTTTATTCTGCAAAACCAGTGGGAACGATTGCTTAGAGCCATTCGTTATAATGGAATCTACCCGGAACTACTTTTTAAGTCCTCCTGCCTACGTCTTGTTGATGGAGGCCGTTTTTACACTTAGAATTTGAAGAATCTATTTAAGGCCTCAGAGGGAATGTCAAAGACCCTGGACGATGACTTAAAGAGGTGATGCCTCGGTTACATTAGTACCCCCCCGTTGTAGTTGGCGAGCAAACACTTCAGCACCCCCGCCAGCCGAGTACTAAAACCTTCCCAGTTACTGGGCGGAAAAGGAAATCCCTGAGCCTTCAGAAATATGCTGGAAATCTATAGATATCTGTAAAACTTTCTGGTTGCCTTGGGCTGAAGGGAAGGGGGGGCGGGGCTTGCCAAACGGAATGGGGTTTCTTTTTGTGAATGAAAGCCATTTAGTGGTACATTTCAAAGGAGTTAATTTTACGCTATGTTAAGTATATCTGGATAAAGCTGTTAGGTGATAACTGCTGAAGATTACATTGGTGATGACGATTATCAGTGGCCTGAGAATACTAGTGTCCATTATTGAGCATTTGAAAACATTGCAGTGTCTGTCGTGTTCATGTCATATTTATTTTTTCCTTTTACAGAAAGGAAATACGGTGTCAGAAATCTGATGGGGGTGGGGGTAGTTCTCACCTCAGTTTATTTGATTTCTGAGGCTTGACTAATAATTTTAAGGACGGATTGCTGTCTTAAAAGTTCATCATTCAGGTGTTCCATTTTTTTGAAAGGCAATGAAGTAGAGCAAAAGGATGTCGCAAGAAATGAAATGCTCGAGCCGCCGAAAGGGTTTTACGTGGAAACAATTGTCACATATAAAGAAGATTTTGTTCCAGTCACTGACAGGATCCTCAACTTTTGGAAATCATGGACTGGTGGCCCTGGACCAGAATCCTGATTAACTGCTGAAAGCTGAAAACCGGGACTGGGTTCAGCATATACATTTGATGGATGCCTTAATTTCCAGTTTATGTTTGTGAAAAGTGTATCCATTTAATTTAAATTTTGCTGTGAAATATAATCACTAGTAATATGCAATAAATATTTCCTTGAAGAAAAGTAAACTCGCATATATGAGGTGTCCCTCAACACATGAATGAAAGGTTGAAGTGAAATTTCACATTGAGCTTCCATAAGCTCAGTTTTCTGAAACTAGTTCATGTAACTTTGTATTTCTTTCATGTTGCTGGAAGACACGGCTTTAGGGGTCCCTTTAAGGTTATATTCAGCAAGTCCCCACCTACATTTAGGGATTTATAGAAACCCTTTGGGTACTATTGAGTACTTGGTAAGTGTGTTATAAATTAGATTTTAGGGCACCTGGGTCATTCAGTCAGTTAAGCATCTGACTCTTGATTTCAGCTCAAGTCATGATCTCACGGTTCTTGAGATTGTTCCCCGCATCAGGCTCTGCTGACAGTGCGAAGCCTGCTTGGGATTCTCTCTCCCTCTCTCTATGCCCCTCCCCTGCCTCTCAAAATAAATGAATAAATAAACTTGAAAAAATTAAAAATAAATCTGTTTTGTGCAGTGATACTTAACTGATAGCATCACATGCCTGGGCCCTAGCTGCAAAGGAGGCTGGGAAAGTGAATTTCTGGCTTCTGTACTAGGGATTCATGGACTTTTAAGGGAGGAAGTTCAGGGCACTTGGGTGGCTCAGTCACTTAAGCATCCAACTCTTGATATGGACTCAGGTCATGATCTTGCAGTCGTGAGATTGAGCCTCACGTTGGGCTCTGCCCTGAGCTCTCAGCCTAGAGCTTGCTTCGGATTCTCTCTCTGTCTCTCTGCCCCTTCCCCACTTATGTGCTATCGCTCTCTCTCTTGCTTGCTCTCTCTCTCTCATAATAAATAAACATTTAAAGAAATTTTTTACAGGGGGAAGTTCTCCAGATATGCAAAGGATGTTCAAAAAATTCTGGGCAAGCAGATACCATGACAAATGTCCACTCCAGGCAGTAAGCCAGACTTTTTTTTTAAAATGTTTGTTTATTTTTGAGAGAGACAGAGTGAGCAGGGGAGGGGCAGAAAGAGAGGGAGACACAGAACCTGAAGCAAGCTCCAGGCTCTGAGCTGTTAGCACAGAGCCTGACATGGGGCCCAAATCCAGGAACTGCAAGATCATGACCTGAGCTGAAGTTGGATGCTTAACCAACTGAGCCAGCCAGGTGCCCCAGACTTTTATTGGGAAGTACCAAAATGCCAGCATTTGTATATAGATCATTTTCCCCAGAGAATTTCCTCTAGTTTCCTACCTGCAGGTAGACACCTGGCTGTAGGAATTCTGGGAGCTGGATGGGGGAGGGGCTTAGGGTATTTGGTTAGAATATATATTTCCATGTAGTCCAGTGCTCTGTCCTCTGGCTGCTACCATGAGTATCCCCAAGCAGAAACCCCACCTCTCCTGAATAAAGGGCAGGGATATTACTGGCTCTGAAGTGGTGGTGGGCACCTGGGGTCCAGCTGCTTATACAGACCCATGCATCCTTCTGTTTTCAGCCCTCCCTCTCCACCTCTACCTCCAGTGTTCTGCTGCCCCCAGTTACTGAGATCTTTCCAGTTTCTGTGAGGCTAAATATCTGGCTTCTCATCAGTGTTCTCTTTGCAGGTCTTGGCAAAGGTTCTTTGCTTGACAAAACTTAAGTTGGGCTCCTGAAACTTCTCCAAGGCCCCTCTGTGCATTTCCTTGTTAAATCCTGCTCTAGCAAGAACCCTGCTAAGTCATTTTAACTAGAACTCTCCACACTTAATACCTGATCACCTTGATATCTTATCAGGTTCCTCATCCTCCACCATCTGTCTGGTGATGCCAGAGCAGCCTAGCCTGTCTTCAGCAAGGATCCTGTTAGGTCAGCTTAACCAACCAGAACCTCCTTGTTGCTGATGTTTCCTTCTGGTAATTTCCCATCCGCTGACTCCCACTCTGCTCCTTGACTGGAAATTCCCAATTGCCCATGCTGTATTCAGAGTTGAGCCCCCTCTCTCTCCCTGCCCTGAATAAAGTCTGCCTTACTGTATTTTAACAAGGGTAATTGAATATTTTTTTCTTTAACAGCGCCAAGGATTCTGGTTCTTCCCCTCCATTATGTGGCTCCTAGTTTCATCAAAGTGGAAATTTGTGTTTACCCATGAGAAGATTTTTAGTGTCAGCTCTACTCAAAAAATTTAAAAGCTTTCATAGATAGATGATAGATAGATATATCTGCTTACATTTTCTTCTTGTTTAAAACACTTCAACCCCAACTGCTTGTGCTAAGATCATGTTTTTCCTCCACAACACTTCTCTTTTTTACATTTTTTATTTCTTTATTTTATTTTGAGAGAGAGGCAGAGTGTGAGTGGGGGGAGGGGCAGAGAGAGACGGAGACAGAATCTGAAGCAGGCTCCAGGCTCTGTGCTGTCAGCACAGAGCCCGACGCAGGGCTTGAACTCAGACTGTGAGATCATGACCTGAGCCGAAGTCGGGCGCTTAACAGACTGAGCCACCCAGGCACCCCACAACACTTCTAACCAACCAGTAAAACAGAACAAATTGTGGCTCCAAACAGCCTGAAGCCACAGTGATTTCTACAGTTTAGCCAAATTGTGGCCTAAATAGACCTTTGTGGACTAATCTAACAACTAAATATAATTTATAATGTTTCTCTGGGAAGAAGTTTTAAGAATTCCAAACATCCATGTTGCAAATGCAACTTAAATGTACGTTCAGAAGTTGGGAACTGCCTGTTGGAGAAAAGTTCGCAGGTTTGGAAACCAGCTTCCTTAAATTCAGAGGTCTGGCAGTATTGACTGAGTAACTTTTCTTTTTTTAAAAGATAGGCTTTATAGAAAGTGGGGGTTGCTTTTTGCTGCTAGTAACTGTGGCCTGACCACAGCAGCTTACATTCATAAGGGTTTGTTCTCATGGGAGCTTCCAGCAGTAGGCTGTCCAGGGCTGGTAGAAGGGATTCATGGAGTCATCTGGGGCCCAGGATCCTTCTGTCCTTCTGATTCTCCATTCATAGAAAGTGGTTTCCATCCTCTCATTCACAGGATGGCTGCTGAAGACTCCACACTCCCAGACAGGAGGGAATGGAGCGCTGCAAAGGGACATGGTAGCTGCCTGCCATCTCTTACCTGAGCATTCCTTGAGTCCCACCTGACAACTTCCGCTTACATCTCATTGGCCACCCTGAGCTGATGGGAGTTGGCGATGCACTTGTGTAACTGGGCATATTGCTCTTCTGTTGCTAAGGTAGACAGGGAGAACAGATTTGGGGTGGCAACTTGGCAATCTGCCTTGGAGTCCCCGAGGAGGCCTTTCATCTGTGTCCTTTATAAGTGTGTAACCTAGTTGTGCAGAAGAGTCGAGAGAGCAGTCCTACATGGCTATCCTTAAAGAAACCTGCCAGCCAGGTAGGTCCTCGGCTGGCATCCAGGAACTTGGATTTCCTCCGAGTTTCTACCATTCTCTGATAAAACTGGCTCCCTGTTGCTAAACTGTGCAAACAATGTGGTTCTTTGCGGAATACCTTCCTTTCCATTTGAGAATCTGGGAATTTGGTGCATGCTAGACAGAAGTGTGGTGTCTAAATGGGGTGTCTCTTGATCGGATGGGTGCCCCCAAATGTGGGACGACGATCAGGTGGAAGTCGGTGATGCTCGAGGTGAAAGAGTTCACCTGAGGCAGAACAAAGGGGATAGAAGTTTACTGAATACACTGCCAGGGAGTGGCGGGCTGGATAGCAGAGGAGAGGCTGTCTGCAACGAGACAGTGGGTTAGAGCTGTTTTTAAAGGGGGAAGAAGAGGAGATACGGCGATGTATGGAATTCTCTCTTTTCTGGTAACTGCCTACTTGTAAGTAGTCCACTGGTCATTTAGGGTCTGTGGATATTTTGAGGTGGGTCACCTGAAGGGCCTGTCTGTATTCAGCCAGGTGGTCGCTGTGGGCCCTTTCCACATTCCATTGCTCAAGCCTGTTTTCCTAAAAGCAGCCTCTACAAGAAGGTACCTACATCAACAGTCCCCAGTCAAAACTGTGGGCACGGAGTCTCTAACGAGCTTCCTGGTAAACACTTTGGAAATGTCACATGATGCCAGAGGAATCCAGCACCGGAAAACTGTACCAGAAGAAGAGTCTGGAAGCCTGGGCCTGGTTCCCTCTGGACTTTGTCCCACGTGCCTTTTTCCTTTGCAGATTTTGCTTTGTATCTTTTCACTGTAAGTCGTCATAGCCATGAGTATGACTATCTGCTGAGTCCTGGGAGTCCTGTTAGGGAATCACCAAACCTGGGGGTGGTCCTGGGGACCCTGCGCACACTACCAATGCAAAGTCCATCTAGATACGGAAGGATGGCTATTCTAAAGTTGAGGATTGTCAAAATACACTTTTCAAGGGGCACCTGTCTGGCTTATACAGTAGACCCCACAACTCTTGATTTTGGGGTTGTGAGTTCAAGCCCTACATTGGGCTTAGAGATTACTTAAAAATAAAATCATATATATATATATATATATATATATATATATATATATATATATATACTTTTCAAAAAGTTAAAAACATGAATCTAATATAAAACCAGATGAGCAAATATCAAAGACTTGTTCAACTACTCAATGAAAAAAACAGTAGGATGATAAAGCTAGTTCAAGGAGCATAGGGGAACAGGGATAATTTAGGCATTGGAGAAAAATGTTAGAATAAGGTTTCTGGTTAATATTCTACAGGGTGGTAAATACCTATATTTAGGGGTTTTGTTTGTTTGTTTCCTAGACAGGAATCACTTTTATCCTCATTGGTCAAAAATCTACAAGTTGATGTGTAACCTTTTAATCATAGGTAAATGATGGGTCAAACAAAGGTGCATTCCCCTAGATAATTAAGGAACTTTTGAGTGGGCCTGTAAAAAATCTTTGAGTGGAAACTAATTCCAATTGTGTGTCGAGGGGGGAGGTTCCCCACACCAAAGCAATTCTCGGACACTAGCTGTGGGTCCTACCGTTCAACTCCACTCTGACACTATTTACCCAGAGAGAGCATCAGATCCCACAGATCAAGGGCTCCATCCTGCAAGACTGTCACTTCCCCCTCAGATGCCAGTCACAGCCTGTGGAGCACAGCTCCTTCTCACCTGTGCTTCTGCCTGTGGCAGTACACTTCCAACTCTCTCTTTGGACTTCAGACACCAGTCTCAAGTCCAGGTTGTTACCTATATTTTGACCCACTGGCTATATATAGATCAGAGATTCCCATGACCCCCTCCTTGGGTTCCATTAATGTGCTAGAACAGCTCACAGAAACTCAGGGAAACATTTTACTGACTAGGTGAGCGGCTTAGTATGAAGGGAAGTAACTCAGGGAATGTACATTTATTCCAATCAACCATCTAATGTTTTAAATTTTTTTGTTAACGTTTATTTTTGAGACAGAGAGAGACAGAGCATGAACGGGGAGGGGCAGAGAGAGAGGGAGACACAGAATCCGAAGCAGGCTCCAGGCTCTGAGCCATCAGCCCAGAGCCGACGCGGGGCTCGAACTCATGGACCGCGAGATCTTGACCTGAGCTGAAGTTGGACGCTTAACCGACTGAGCCACCCAGGCGCCCCAACCATCTAATGTTTTAGATGGAAGCACAGGGCCAGGTGTGGGGAAAGGGAGCAGAGCTTCCATGTTCTCTCCGAGCACATGTCTCTCCAATATCCATGCATTTACCAATGTGGAAGCTTTCCGAACCCCATCCTTTTAGGGTTTTATGGAGGCTTCATTATATAGGCATGACTGATTAAATCCTGGGCCATTGTCAATGGAACCATATCTCCAGCCCCTTTACCCTCCCCAGAGGTTGGGGGTGAGACTAAAAGTTCTAACCCTGTAATCACATGATTGGATCTCCTGACAACCAGGCCTCATCTTTAGGTGGAGTCCAAAAATCACCTCATTAATGTAACAAAAGACACATTTATCACTGTCATCACTTAGGAAATTCCAAGGATTTTAGGTGCTCTGTACCAGGAATAAAAGAAGACCAAATATATATTTCTTATTATAAATCACAATATCACAGATTATTAAACACATTAAAAGCACTTGCTAGGGGCACCTGGGTGGTTCAGTCGAGTGACTTCGGCTCAGGTCATGATCTCACCGTTCATGAGTTGGAACCCTGCGTTGGGCTCTCTACTGACAGCTCAGAGCCTGGAGCCCACTTTGGAATCTCTGTCTCCCTCTCTGCTCCTTCCCTGCTCACATTCTGTCTCCTTCTCTCTTGCAAATAAATAAACATTAAACAAAAAAATTTAAAAAGTACTTTCTACCTTCCTTTTGCCTGATACTCCAAGTTTAGGATAATTTTTCTTTACAGCGTCCTGACAGCACTCAGTCATTGGCAGTGTCAGGACTCAGGGGCTCAGTTTCCAGCCCTGCCTGGTAATTGCTGCCTCACCAAACACCACAGGTGAGTTGAGGGTCACATCCAAGGTAAGGAAGTAATTTGAGAGGATTTTGTGGAAGGGATCAGATAGGCAGGGCTGAGATGTAAGGGAGATGACTCATTTTCAGAAATACCAAATAAAAGCTATGCTGTCTAATTAATAATAGGTTTACAACCTATTGGAAATATGTACAACCCCCCCCCCCCCACACCCCCCGTGGAGTCCCAAACCTTTAGACACTTCACTTCCAGGTTCTTCTTCCTGTCTCCCTTTTGTGGGCTTATTTTTGCTGGCTTTGCAATGAGCATGCGCCAAAGAACAAAGGGAGGAGGGACTGAAAGTCTCTACATCACCTCAGGGAATGTACATTTGTTCCAGTCGGACTACTTTTTGCCTTACATGCGCATAAGCAACATCTGGGTAAGGCTGTAACCTCTGTAGTACTCAGCCAATAAGGAACCAGGGGAGGGACTTGCATGCTAGGAGATAAATTGTCTGTTGTAACTGCCCGGAGTGTGCCTGTCCATCAGACACCTGCTCTTACAAGAATGTTGATTAAAGCCTCACTTCACCATGCTCTGAGTCTCCATGTCTCTCCTTTGATTGGGTTGATGGGCTTATTTCTAACAGGGTCTTTCTGGTGATAGCGTATCAGAGGGCTATCTTGCCACGTTTATGTATTTTTTCTGTCACAGATTCAGCATATGTCAAAATGAACATGAGACTCTCCTGACCTTTGTCTATTTTCAGAGAAGAAAATCATACCCAATTGTGTACTGATGGAACCAGAAATATATCTAAGTGGCAGCAGTCAAAGAAGCAACAGTTAAGGTTCTCCTAAGCCATCGAGATCCACCTACTGGGGCTGAAAAATAAGCTTTTGGGGGGACACTGTGCTCCAGAGTGCTCTAGCATGCAGAGTGTTGACTTTATACACTCAGGGGAGCTCTGCTTTACCCTGAATTAGACTTTTATTCAAACTTTTTTTTTTTTTTTTTTTGAGAGAGAGAGAACGCAAGATGGGGAGAGAGGCAGAGGAACACAGAGAATCTTAAGCACTGAATTAGAGTTTTTAAGATGAATTACATGATCTATCATCATTTCCAAAATGACAGATTTGGCCCAGACAGATATGATGGATATATGTAATTGTAAAAATATGCTTAGGTTATTTGCTTCAAGATCATTTTTTTGAGATCTCCTGTATTATGTTTACTCCTCACCACAATCCAGATAAGATATTATCTTCACTTTACAGATAAGAAGACTGAGGCCAAATGAGGTTAAACCATATTTCCTAAGGTCACACAGAAAGGCGTAGAGCTGGGACAGAAAGCAAGGGTTTTCTGGCACCAAAGCTTAAGCTTTTTGCATCATACCAACCTCCTCTCATAAAGCAGAGAGGGAGCTATTGACTATAAGCTTTGAAAAGAAACACTGAAAACTTCTTATTTTTCTAGAATCCAAATGCCAGAAAGTTCAAGTTACCGGACTGTTTTATGCTGTTGTGAGAGCCAGATCACAAATGAAAAACTACCCAGTGTTCTAAATTTATTTTTTTAATGTTTATTTGTTTTTGAGAGAGAGACACACACACAGAGTGCAAGTGGGGGAGGAGCAGAAAGAGGGGGAGACACAGAATCTGAGCAGGCTCCAGGCTCTGAGCTGTCAGCACAGAGCCTGATGTGGGGCTTGAACCCACGAACCGTGAGATCATGACCTAAGCCGAAAGTCAGATGCTTAACTGACTGAATCAACCAGGTGCCCCTTCCCTCCCCCATCAGGGTTCTATTAGAAACAGAAGTTCAGGAGCACCCGGGTGGCTCATTCAGCTAAGTGACTCTTGATCTCAGCTCAGGTCTTGATCTCAGGGTCATGAGTTTGAGCCCCGCATTGAGCCCTATGTTGGGTGTGAAGCCTACTTGAAAAAAAAGTTCAGTGAATTTAAGATAATTAGCAATTTGGCCACATATTCTATCCATTGGCTATATTACATGTTATCTAATAGAATGGTGGTTGATGATTTGGGACAGAGCAGCATCCTATATCATCAGAGAAAGGATGAAGGTGCAAAGGGAATTTTTAGTATTACGTGTATTTCTAGTGCTAAAATATGTCATATCCAGATATTACTATACACAAAAAATATCTCCCATAGCACAACTAACTCAGAAGCAGAAGCTGTCTAGTTCATTTTTCACTTATTCTTTCTTCATTTGTTCATTCACCTATTCAGGTCACGTCCATAGAGTACCTACCATAGTCACCACCCTGGAGGGAATGTAAAAGTAATTATTCTATGCACAACTCACAGGTTCTGGGATGAACAGTTACTTCTTTGTCTCCGATTTATATCAGGTTAATAACATCTTCTATTTAAAATGGCTGGAAATGGACAGTTCATTAACACAGTGTCTTCAGAAAAGTACTCCTATTTGGAATTTGTGGCAGAGACTGTTGACTTTTTCTTCCACAGGAGTATTTGTCAAAGTCTATTGCCTCTTTGAAAGGAAAGTGGGGCCACATCAGTAAGAGGGTGTGAGTGAGTGATGAGCCATTTCCTGGGCATGGGCTCCTCTTCCTGAGGCCCCTCCCACTGGAGGAGCAGGAAGGTGGGCCTGAGCCATCTGACTAGACCATTCGGATAAAGACAACTCCTAAAGAATGGTAGAACAACAAAACAAGGGATGCCTAGCTGGCTCAGTTCGTAGCATGTGCAAATCTCAGGGTTGTGAGCTCGAGCCCCACGTTGGGTGTAGAGATTACTTAACAAGAAAAAAAATTTTTTTAATATGAAATTTATTGTCAAATTGGTTTCCATACAACACCCAGTGCTCATCCCAACAGGTGCCCTCCTCAATGCCCACCACCCACCCCCCATCAACCCTCACTTTATTTTCTGTTTTTAAGAGTCTCTTATGGTTTGGCTCCCTCCCTCCCTAACTTTTTTTTTTCCTTCCCTTCCCCTCCCCCCATGGTCTTCTGTTAAGTTTCTCAGGATCCACATAAGAGTGAAAACATATGGTATCTGTCTTTCTCTGTGTGACTTATTTCACTTAGCATAACACTCTCCAGTTCCATCCACGTTGCTACAAAAGGCCATATTTCATTCTTTCCCATTGCCACGTAGTATTCCATTGTATATATAAGCCACATTTTCTTTATCCATTCCTCAGTTGATGGACATTTAGGCTCTTTCCATAATTTGGCTATTGTTGAAAGTGCTGCTATAAACATTGGGGTACAAGTGCCCCTATGCATTAGCACTCCTGTATCTCTTGGGTAAATTCCTAGCAGTGCTATTTCTGGGTCACAGGGTAGATGTATTCTTAATTTTTTGAGGCACCTCCACACTGTTTTCCAGAGCGGCTGCACCAGTTTGCATTCCCACCAAAAGTGCAAGAGGGTTCCCGTTTCTCCATATCCTCTCCAGCGTCTATAGTCTCCTGATTTGTTCATTTTAGCCACTCTGACTGGCATGAGGTGGTATCTCAGTGTGGTTTTGATTTGTATTTCCCTGATGAGGAGTGTCATTGAGCATCTTTTCATGTGCCTGTTGGCCATTTGGATGTCTTCTTTAGAGAAGTGTCTATTTATGTCTTCTGTCCATTTCTTCACTGGATTATTTGTTTTTCAGGGAGAGAGAGACTCTTAAGCAGACTCCATGCCCAGCATGACTGTGAGATTATGACCTGAGCTGATATCAAGAGTTGGATGCTTAACCAACTGAGCCACCCAGGTGCCCCTTATTAGTGTTGTTTGTAAATATTATAGAAATCAATATTTAACAATTTTTCTTAGTTGTAATTTCTAATATAGTAAATCTCCTTGGATATAAGCTAGATAAGCAAAAGCTATTTGGGGTGTTCCATAGTTTTTAGTAATGTAAAGGGGTCTTGACGTGGTTGTGCCTGGCTGGCTCAGTCGGTAGAACATGTGACTCTTGGAGTCATTGGGGGCAGAGTTTCTTAAAAAAAATTAAAAATATGGGCACCTGGGTGGCTCAGTTGGTTGCTTAATTGATTCAGCTCTGACAGTTTGTAAGTTTGAGCCCTCAGCTGAGAGCCCTCTTCGGATCCTTTGTCCAGCCCCCTCCAACGCACTGGTTCTCCAGTTAATCTTTGTCAGTTTAATTGTCAGACCCAGCCAGAGACCCTAGGAGTGAGAAAAACTTAAAATCTGAAATTTGTTTACATTAAATCAGCAGAGCTTAAACATTTTACCTCAAGACCCCTTTCAAGTTTTTAAAAAATTTTTAAGTTTATTTATTTTGAAAGAGAAAAGTACAAATAGTTATTTAAATTTTACATGACAGAGTGGCCTTCATAAGAAAATGAAGACCTGAAGAAACAGTTAGACCTGTGTATTCTTATGCTATTTATTTTTTATTATTTTATTAAACATTTTTTAAAGACGTTTATTTTTTTTAAGAGAGAGAGACAGAGTCTGAGCAGGGGAGGGGCAGAGAGAGAGGGAGACACAGAATCCAAAGTAGGCTCCAGGCTCTGAGCTGTCAGCACAGAGGCCAACGAATGCTCTTCAAGCACAGGGCTGGAATCCATGAACGGTGAGATCATGACCTGAGCCAAAGTCAGACGCCCAACCGACTGAGGCACCCAGGCACCCCTTTTACGCTATTTTTGATGGAGAGTGGACATCATGGAGGAATATGACAGGCCAAGGAGTATGAGGTAAGCATAGTAAACTGGAGGAAACTTTGAAAGGCCTGTTTGTTCTTGCCATCCCTTTGTCTTTGGAAATACGAGTGCACCTCTCACCTATGGGTTTATGGCCTGTTTCAGGATAGAAGGGTGGGAGGAAGGTCAGAGTGACTTTCCTGCTTCTGCCTCTTTCTCAAGCTCCATTAAAGTATTCAATATGCCAACGTGCCATATTTTGGGATAGCCTGTTCTTAATACCCAGTAATAACTAGAAGGCACACGGAAAGGGGCTTTATTTTTATCAGTGATAATAATTTGTTAGGGTAATACTTGTACAGTCCTTTGCGGCTTTCAAATCATTTTTACACAGTCTATTTTATTTAAACCTCCTCTAACAACCCTGGATGGGGGAGCTGCTAAGTATTAGTATTAGAGAAACGAGTATTACAGGATCATGTATCTCCGCACTACCATGGCATGGTTAAGTCGAATGAATACTTACATACTGTAGTTAAATGGCTATTTTAGGCAGCAGATTCTGTTCTGTCTGGTTTCTGAGAAGCACTGAGGCAGGAAAACAAGAGAAAAGGAATTTGGGAACATCTGGACGGAAGGGTGGAAGGAGGAACACGGGATTAAGATTCAGAACAAAGCTGGGATTTAGGGATGATTGCCTCTTAGGTCGGAGATGTGAGAAACATCCGGCGCAGAAACTGCGGTTTGGGCACAACTGAGTCTGGGTAGGGGGTGACAGCTGGGCGCGGGTTTCTGGGTCCCAGGGTCCGAGCTGGGCCCACCTGTGGCCTGGGCGGGACTGAGGGAGGGGCGGGGCCTATCACCAGGTGGGCGTGACCTATGCAGGCGAGGCCAACCTGTAGGTGGGCGTGGCCAACGTAGGAGGGCCGCCGCCAACCGGGTCTGACTGGGCCGTCCGGCGCGCTTCCTGGTGTCATCCCCAGAGGGCGCCGGCCACTGAGCCGCACGCAGAGTCGCGAGGCCGGAAGGAGCGCGGCGCCGCCCCACTCGCCCCAACCGCCGCCATGAAAGCCGTGGTGCAGCGCGTCACCCGGGCCAGCGTCACAGGTCAGTCGGGCGGGGCCGGGGCCGGGCCCGGGAGGAGCCACCCCTGACCCCGCTCCCGGCTGTCCCCGGCCGCCCCCGCGAGGGTTCCCCCGCGCCGTCCCCGGGGCCCTTCCAGCCGCCAGCGGCCCTGGCGAGCTCGGCCCCCGCAGCCCCAAGTCCCCGGGCCGGCTCCGGGCGTCGCCGCGGCTGCAGAGCCGTCCACGTGCCCGGCGGGCCCCGGCGCGGCCCTGGCTGCAGGGCTCCGTTTTGGGTTCACGCTAAACGCGCCTTATTATTACCGTTTTTTGTTTGTTTTGTTTTTTGTTTTTGTTTGTTTGTTTGTTTTGGTCCTGACTACCGGGTGGCAGAATTTCCGAGCATCCCCGCGGCCCGTTCTTCGGTGGAATGTTGCACAAACAACACGTAGGCAGCATTTCCGGAGCAAGGACCCCCTCCCCCTCCCCTTTATAATGTTCTATTTTAAATTTCCTATTTTTGCCCATTGTCTAAATGTCCCAATGTTTATGGAGCTTGACTGCCAATAAAATGCACAGATATGAAGAGTTGTTCTTACGGTTGAGTTGTGACAGTTATGTACACGTGACCAGCGCCCCATAAGACAGAATGTTCCCCGCGTGAGGACACCTCTCACTCGCCTAACCCTGCAGGGATGGGGTCAGAATCTAAAGAATCTTGGATGAAATGTTTCTCTTTGCCACCAGTTTCTTGTGGACCAAACCACCCGACCATTAGTCATCGCTGGATCTACTGTAGTCTAGTTTGAACATCAGGGGTGCAGATGATTAATGTATATAAGGTAGTCGTTTTAAAAACAAACCCAGTTAAAAAGATGTTAAAAAAAATTAATGACTAATTTTAGATTGTCTTCTAGACTTCGGTTTGTTTTGTTTTGTTTTTGCAGAATTATAGTATTGTCTCAGTCCAAGTATTTCCAGATAGACTTTTCTTCCAGCCGAGTCTACACCAAGTACATGTTCTTATGTCCATAAAAGTATAAATCTAAAAAAAACGAAGGAACAGAATCCCGTAAAGAAACAACCAAACCCAGGAAAACCATATATTTACATCAGAGGGTCTACTTTTCAACCCTGCCTAGTGATTTCTAAGTTGTTCTGTTAACTCGTTTTGGATATGGTCCTGAAATAGCAAGGAACAGAATAGCATTGGGATTTATGGGATTTTAAAACGAAGGTTTTTTGGCATTTCAGTTAATATTTAAATTCACGGAAACGGGGAAAATTAGTAGATGAGAAGATTTTTTGCCTCTTTGAGCAAAATTTTACATTCTACTCCATATGGTCATCACCAATGAGTGAAGTTTGGAGAATTTTAATCTTCTCTTACTTGAACTCTTCATTCTGCTGATCTGGAATATTGAAAACATGTGTTTTGTGAGATTTGCTAAATTGTTTGATTTTAATTTACAATTTAAATTGTATGCTCTTGTTAAAAACCAACAAACCTGCCTGTTAAACAAGTTAAGGGTATTAAAAAAAGATACAGGTATTAATTGTGGGAAGGTTTTGAATAAAATGGAATTCTTTCTCAGTGCTGGAGGGACTTTCAAGGTAGGCAGGCCTTCTAGTTCAATTGTAATGGAAAGACATTTTCTGATTCCTTTAGAATGTGACTGGCTTCACTGAAATGTGGTTGTACATGAATGGCATTTTATTTCAGAGGTTCTAAAATGTCACTTCTGATTTTATGGTTGGGACAGACTACAGTGTTAGGATTCATATTTTATTATATGGCAGGCTCACTTAATGAGATTGGTCAAGCACATTTTGATGCCTTAGCATGGTTATTGTGATAATCTAATTTTAAAAGCTTTATTATGGAACACTTCAAATGTATTTGTTTGGTTACACAGGCAGCAAAGTGTGGTAACCATGTCCCATTCCTCAGCTTCAGCAGCTAAAATTTGAATAGAATCATGTTGGGAAGAGGTTCTGAAATGCGTTTGAATGAATGAGTTAATTTGAGAGGTTGTGAATTCTTCTCAAAGAAGTGGTCAGAGGTGATGCCAGTATACATGGGAAATTGACCAAAGATCTCAGGTCTTTTCTAGTCCTGTGATCTGTTGCCTAAAATGGCGATTCTCAAGTTTTTTTCCCTTGAAAATCCATTTGCCTATAATAAAAGATCCTTTTGAACCTTCTGGTTCTTCTACTTGTCGCTGGAGGTGGGGAGCAAAACTACTCTAGCATAAGAGAGCAGCTAACTGTGTCATATACAGGCTTTGGGGCATAATTTGTTTCTTATTAAAGCAATAATACATTATAAAAATGTTGAAACTCCTCAGATCGTGATTTGAATCACTTTAAATACTGATTCTGCTTTTGAGAATATTCTAAGAAGAGAATCCTAATTATAGGAAAAGATTTAGAGGAATGAATAGCAGAGCATGGAGCATTCTTACAGGGCAGTGAAACTACTCTATGATAATGTAAGGTGGATACATGTCATTATATATTTGCCCAACAAATCTATAGAATATCACATCAAGAGTGAACCCTAATGTAAACTATGGACTTTGAACGATAATGTTGTGCCAGTGCAGGTTCATCAATTGTAAGGAATGTTCCCCTTCGGTGGGGGATGTTGACGATGGGGAAGCTATGCATTATGGGGGCAGTGAGTATAGGGGAATCTCTATACCTTTGCTCAGTTTTGTTGTGAACCTAAAACTGCTTTAAATTGTAAAATGTAAAGTCTAGTATTCAAAGATTTTCACCACAGTGTTATTTACTGAAGTGAGAATTTTGAAACAAGCCATATATCCAGCCAAATGAGATAGTTAGTTGGTCCATTGGATGGAATGCAACTGTTCCACTTGATGGGATGCAACTATTAAAAGATGTTTAGGAAAATCTTATAACGTGAAAAAATCCTTATGCAATGTTAAGAGAAAAGGTGGAACACAAAAATTTATGTATGTTATTGCAGTAATTGAAAACAAATATAAAGTAAAACGTATGAATAGAGAAAATATCAAAGGGAAATTATTGAAATATTGAAGCGCTTGTCTTTGGGTGTTCTTTTTTCCTTCCTGTTTCTTATATTTTCCAAATTTTCTATGTTGTGTATGCATTAGTTTAATGGTGGATATAACTCAATAACCATTCTTTTTAAGCTTTTAAAACATACTATGGGGAAAATTTGAAAAATATTTTGATATTGTAAGAAAATAATATTGATTTATTTAAAGCACAAATAAAGCTTGATTGTGTTCTAAAGCAACAAGCCAGCCACCCCAGTTGTTTACTGCTTATTTCAGGTAGATTATTCCTGTTTCAGCTTCTGAGTCATTGGCTCAAAGGACAGTAAATCATTCATAGTCCATTGTAAGAAAAGTAGCACAGAAGAAAATATTTTTTTAGCATAAAAAGAGAAATTAAGCTTTACTGATACTTTGTTTGGAATGGGTTGATGCTGATGCTTCCCTGGGGTCTGCATAGCAGGTGATCCCTTGTCAGGGTGAAGGAAGGGGGGGGGGGTTTCTCATTCTTTCCTTAACTTGCTGGATATTATAACATGTTACAGTCTATGATGCCTTTTCAGATATATTTATAGATATTATCTAGCAGACGCAAACAAGAAAATGGCAGAGTTGACCCTTCTCCCGATTGGAATGTTAGGTTAATAGATGGTAAAATAACAAGATGTCAGTAACATGATGAGATTTGGCAAAAAGTTGGCCAAAAATATGGACAGTTATGAAGATTAACATTTGAAATATGGATTTAGGTTCACTGTAACAATGATGGATCTTAGCTTAAGAACTGAACCAGCACTGAGATACTGCCTAATGGTGGTAGAGCTATGCATTTGACTATAAATACATGCACAAATGTTTGGAATATATGTTTAGAGATTTGTTTTTTTGTGGATGAGGTACATGATTGAAAGGGATTTGGAGGTCATTGGCTTAGAATACAAACTTGAGTACTAAACTAGGACATAATAGAAGTTTGCTGACTTGAAGCTTAACTTTCAAACTATGGTTTGTGTATATATTTATCTTCTTGCAGTAAGTAGAAAAATTCTTTTTCTGACATAAATGTTTATTATTTTGTACTATCTGTATATTATGTACCATATTTGCTAATTCTGAAGAAAAGCAAGCATCTCCTTTCAGAGAATTAGTGCAGCTGGGCTGGATTCCCTGGGGAGGAAAACTCTTGTGTTTTTACAGATAGGCAAACTCTATCATGGAAAGTTTGAGGTATCCTGCCCAAGGTAACACAGAAGAAAATGTGGCCCTAAAAGTTAGCTTAATGGTTGTTAGCTCGTTCATTCCAGATATAAAATCAGAAAGGACCTAAATCTTGATAGTCTTACTGCATTTATGAAACTCATTTTTCAATACCCACTGACTTTACCAAAGAAGTTCTAAGAAGTATGTGTGATGTTTAAACATTCTTGTGGTTACTTAAAAGTTCATCATGGCACCTGTTTGGTTCTGAGTTTCTTTCCACTTTTGTTTCCTTTCTAGTTGGAGGAGAGCAAATAAGTGCAATTGGACGGGGAATCTGTGTGTTGCTGGGTATTTCTCTGGAAGATACACAGAAGGAACTGGAGCACATGTAAGAGGCAGATTTCTAAGTCATTTCTGTTTGAATGGGATATGTACCGGATATATCTGTAGCTCTGTATTTCTACCTGCCTAGCTATCTGAATTATGTATATACATACACTGGGAACTTCCATGATATTTTGTTTCTGTGAAGTGAGCCCCTGTTACTTTTTTTGTCTGTCCTGTTTGATTTAATGTGGTTATCTCTGTGTTTCAGATGAGGGGGCCAAGGAAGAGTAATTTGTCAGATGATACCCACCAAGTCAGCAGCAGAGCTGAACCCAACAGCCTCGGTCCCTATTTGCTGTTATATCCATGAACCATTCTCTTAATGCAAAACGGAACTTGTTTTCTTATGAATGATTTCTGTTTCCAGTTTGAGCAGTATGATCTGGGCACCATTTATCCATTTAAAAAATGTCCAGTTGTTCATCGTACACATAGGGTCTGGAGCTCTGATAATTCACTGACTTGCCTAAGATCATGAACATGTATTTAGCAAAAAGCCTGAATTCAAATTAGAATCTATGCTACCTGGGGCGCCTGGGTGGCTCAGTTGGTTACGTGTTTGACTTTGGCTCAGGTCATGATCTCACCGTTGATGGGTTCAAGCCCCACGTCAGGCTCTGTGCTGACAGCTCAGAGCCTGGAGCCTGTTTCGGATTCTGTGTCTCTCTCTCTGCCCCTCCCCTGCTCATGCTCTGTCTCTCTATCTCTCGAAAATAAATAAACATTAGAAAAAAATTAAAAAAAAAAATCATCTAGGCTACCTGACTTGGAAGCTGGTGCTCTTTTTACTGAGGTAGAGGAGTTTGTCGTTATGTTCTTTTTCAACAGGTGACACTTTGGGGGTATGGAGTGTGTTGGGAGCTTATGATTCTTCAGGTTTCTCTAACCACTGTTTTCCTGCTTAGGGTCAGAAAGATTTTAAACCTGCGTGTGTTTGAGGATGAGAGTGGGAAACACTGGTCGAAGAGTGTGATGGACAAACAGTATGAGGTGCTGTGCATCAGCCAGTTCACCCTCCAGTGCGTGCTCAAGGGGAACAAGCCTGACTTTCACCTGGCAATGCCCACAGAGCAGGCAGAAAGCTTCTACAACAGCTTCCTGGAGCAGCTGCGCAAGACCTACAGGCCGGAGCTCATCAAAGGTAGGCAGAAGGGTGAGCTGCCCAAGAGGAGAGTCTCTGGCATACTTCTAGGCAGGTCGGAAAGAGAATCTGCGATTATGGCATCTCTTTTTCCAGAAAGTTTGTTGTTTGTGCTTATCACTTAAAACAACGTAGTGGCTGCTGCTACTGCTGTTGTGGTAGGAGTTCTCTGAATGCCACGGATACTGTTTACTCTTTTTCATTCTTTATTTTTTTAATGTTTATTTATTTATTTTGGGAGAGAGAGACTGTGAGTGCCTGCATGTGTGAGGGAGGGGCAGAGAGAGGGAGAGAGAGAATTCCAAGCAGGCTCCTTGCTGTCAGCGCAGAGCCCCATTTGGGACGTGATTCCACGAACCGTGAGATCATGACCTGAGCCAAAATCAAGAGGCAACGCTTCACCAGCTGAGTCACCCAGGCACCCCACCCTTTTTCATTCTTCTGTTCACATTTGAAATATTTAGCAACCCAGAAGTGTGTTTGATATAGTGGTGTTTAATGTTGCTTGCTTACGATATCTGACAGAGAAGACAATGCAGGTACAAATGTGAGTCAAGTGGCATTTTATTTAAAAATTTTTTAAATTTATTTTTGAGAGACAGAGAGAGAGAGAGAGAGAGAAAGAAAGAGAGAAAGACAGAGCATGAGTGAGGGAGAAGCAGGGAGAGACAGAGACACAGAATCTGAAGCAAGCTCCAGACTCTGAGCTGTCAGCATAGAGCCCCATGTGGGACTCAAATCCCTGAACTGTGAGATCATGACCTGAGCCGAAGTCAGACGATTAACTGACTGAGCCACCCAGGCACCCTATAGCCACGTGTCATTTTAAATTTCTAGTAGCCATATTAAAAAAAAGTAAAAAGAAACAAGTGAAATTAATTTTATTTAGTTTTATTTACTTATTTAAAAGTTTATTTACTTATTTTGAGAGAGAGAGAGAGAGAGAGAAAGAACATGAGCAGGGAAGGGGCAGAGAGAGAAGAAGAGAATCCCAAGCAGGCTCCACACTTGTCAGCGCAGAGTCCAATGTGGGACTTGAAATCACGAACCGGGAGATCATGACCTAAGCTGATGTCAAGAGTCAGATGCTTAACTGACTGAACCACCCAGGCGCCCCTGGAATTAATTTTAAAAGTATATTTTATTTAACTCAGTATATCCAAAATAGTATGATTTCACCTTTTAATCAATATAAAAAGTTATTGAGATAATTTTCATTCTTTTTTTTGTGCTAAAGTCATCTAAATCTGGTGTGTAGTTTATACATATAGCCCATCTAAATTTGGACCAGCTGCATTTCAAGTACCCAATAGCTGTGTGTGTGTAATGGCTATCATATTGGATAGTGAAGGTTTAGGTCTTTACTTAACTGTTTATTGGAAGGAATGCCAACCTAGTTTGAGATTTAGTCTAGAAAATGCCTTGCTCTAGTGGTCTTGGTTTACGGGAGAATTATGAATCTGAAATTATGTGTCTTTTTAAAAAGGGGACCATTCATTTCTAGTCTGTTTTCAGGTTTCTGGAGGGCAGATTGCATTTAATACCATCATGTTTTGTCTTTTTCTTCAGTTATTAGAATGTTTAGCCTCCTTTGGTAATACATCTCAGTGTGAGACTTTCCTAAGAATGTCTCAATATCTAATTACAGTTTCTTTTGCTGCCATCATACCCTTTTATAGACATCTAAGAGTTGTTAACAGTTAACTCTGTGGTATCTCCTATACTTTGACTTTCTCTGGAAGAAACAAACCCTGATCCCTTATTTATTGTATCTGTTTTCAACCTTAAGTAAGAAAAGTTACTGCCTAATTTTGAAGCTCTGTAGCAAAGCCCCACATTGAGGATTATCAGCTCATCAGATTACTTACGTTTAGAAGAGTGATATTCCTATTCCTCTTTGGCATTCCCTTTTATCTTATTTCTCACTTGTGTAAGGTGTCTCTTTGCCATGATCAGGACATCCCTGCCTTAAATCCCACTCTTTACTTGGGTCCTGGTTGAACGGAATGTATTTGCCTCTTCTGGAAATAATTCAAGTTTAGAGCTCCATTCACAAGTCTGGTCATGGATGTCTCCAGTGTTTTCTCCCACCCTGTGTCAACGGGGTTCCTTCTGCATGGCCTTGCTGCAAACATATTTCTTCCAAAATTCAGTAGTTAAGTCTTCTGAATAATTATTTTTCTTTGCTGAGCTGGGGATTAAATGGTGTCATCATTGTCTCCTCTGATTGGTATTTGTAGAATCATCCCATTGCTGAGTAATCTCAGACAAATTTTGGAACACTCTGAAGTCCCTTGAAAGGACGAGCACAAGGAATACCATAAGAGTGTAAGTGAAGGCATTTTAGGTGGCGGAACACTGGTGCTTGTTAAGGAATGCCCAAGTGAAAACAAATGAGCATTCACCTGAGTCCTTAAAGAGGAGTGTTTTGTGTAGTATTAGGTGTTTTGTGTTCCTGTTACTTTTTAAATAAAGTTTACTTATTTATTTTGAGAGAGACAGAGAGCACATGAGCACTGCATGAGTCGGAGAGGGGCAGAAAGACAGGGAGAGAGAGAATCCAAAGCAGGCTCTGCACTGTCAGCATGGAGCTGATGTGGGGCTCGAACTCATGAACTGTGAGATTATGACCTTGAGCTGAAATCAAGAGTTGGGCACTTAACCAACTGAGCCACCCAGGCACCCATGTGCCTTTTACTTTTTGAAATGATGTGTATTTTGTCCAGGTAATTCTGTGAAGTGCCTGAAGCAGTGTACTGTTAACAATATAATTTTATAATGGGTCACAGTTTAAGTTTGTGGGGATATGATATATCTGATTGTTTTGATGAAAAATTGATGTGATTTATACAAAAAGTTTTAATCAATTTATTTCCAAGTCCTTTGGGCTTTCAGAAACAACTACAGTGATATCAGTAGGGTCTCTCTTGTTCTTTCAGCTTTTTATCTCTTTTGTGGTCTTTGATGGAACAAGATGCAGAGAGCATGTTGTACACACTTGCTATGTTTTGGTTAATTTTGAGTTTTTGGCTTCCAGCTCCAATATGGAGAGCCCCCCCCCCCCCCCCCCCCCCCCCCCCCCCCCACCGAGAGCTGAAGGGATGTTGGAACACAAACAAATTGCTAATGAATACATTTTATTTCTTTTTTTTCTTTTAAAGTTTATTTTATTTAAAATAAAGAGAGCACAAGTGGGGGAGGGGAGAGAGAGAGGTGAGACACAGAATCTGAAGCAGGCTCCAGGCTCTGAGCTATCAGTGCAGAGCCTGATGTGGGGCTGAAACCCACAAACCGTGAGATCATGACCTGAGCTGAAGTCGGATGCTTATCCGACTAAGCCACCCAGGCGCCCCTATATTTTCTTTATTTTAGGATTCTCAGGGCCACTTCAGCAATTTTAAGACTTAAAGTAGTTTAATTTGTTTTTTGGAAAAAATTAAAATTTTTTTCTAGTTTTACTGAGATACAATTGACATATGTTAGTTTTAGCATTAGTTTTAGTTGTACCACATGATGATTTGATATGTGGGTATATTGTGAAATGATCACTAATGTTAGTTCAGTTAATGTTCATCATCTCACATAGTTACAGTTTTACTTTTCTTGTGATAAGAACTTTTTTTTTTTTAGCTTTATTTATTTGGGTTACCTGGGTGGCTCAGTCAGTTAAGTGTCGCATTTGATTTCCCCTCAGGTCATGATCTAATGATTTGTGAGATCGAGCCCTATGTTGGGGTCTGCACTGACTGCGTGGAACCTGCTTGGGATATTCATTCATTCATTTTCTCTCTCTCTCTCCCTCCCTCTCCCCCCCCCTCCCCCCGCCGCTTGCACACATGCGTGCATGCTCTCTCTCAAAAATAAGTAATTCAACCAGAACAAAGTTTATTTATTTATTTTTGAGGGGGGTGGTGGGAGCGTCAGTAGGAGAAGAAGGAGAGAGAATCGCAGGCAGGCTCAGTACTGTCAGTACAGAGCCCAACTTGGGGTTTGAACTCACGAACTGTGAGATCATGACCTGAGCCAAGGTCAAGAGTTGGATGCTTAACCAGCCACCCAGGCGCCCCTGGGATGAGAACTTTTAAGATCTACTCTCCTAGCAACTTTCAAATATGTGATACAGTATTGTTAACTTTGGTCATTATGCCATATCTTATATCCCAGAATTTATTTATCTTACAATTGGAAGTTTGAACCTTTTGACCAGCTTCATCCATTTTACCCACTCTCCACCCCCTGCCTCTGGCAACCACCAATCTGTTCTCTGTATCCATGAGATTGGTTTTTTAGATTCCATGTATAAGTGAGATTGTATAGTATTTGTCTTTTTCTGTCTGATTGAAAGCCCTTAATGTCCATCCATGTTCTTGCAAATGGAAGGATTTCCTTCTTTTCTTATGGCTGAATAGTATTCTATTGTGTATATATATATCACATCCTTTTTTAAAATGGTTTTGTTATTATTATTCTTAATTTTTTTTTTTTTTTTTTTTTCAGAGAGAGCATACGAGCAGGGGAGGGGCAGAGGGAGAGAGAGAATCTAGAGCAGACTCCACGCTCAGCATGGAGCCTGATGCAGGGCTCGATCCCACGACCCTGGGATCATGACCTGAGCTGAAATCAAGAGTCAGAGGCTCAACCAACTGAGCCACCCAAGCCCCCCCCCGCCGCCCCCCTCCCCAGACCACATCTTTTTTATGCTTTCATCTATCAGTAGACACTTAGGTTGCTTTCATGTGTTGGCTGTTGATTTAGTTAGATTTAGCATTTATTTTCACTCCCTTCCTCTTCAGTGATTGAACTTTATTTTAAATTTTATTGTTTCTCTTACTTTTTAAGGATTGAATAGAGGGAAGATTGTCCCTCCCACCCAGTGCTCACACCCAGTGCTCATGTGCTTTCAGGCATTTCCTCACCAGCCTCTTCCACTTGGACCCCCGCCCACTTGGACCCCTGCCAGACTTAAATGAAACAGGGTTTATTGCTATATGACTGAAGAATGCAGAGATATGATGAGTTCAGGTTCAGCTTGCACTGCATTCCTTCTGTCATTGCTGTGACTGTTTCTCTGGGATTCGCTGAGCCCTGCTTTCTCCCATGTGTGTTAGCCTTGTCTTTAGGCTGGCCTTCTGCAGGATGGCCATGATGATTGCAGTCTTCACAACTTACCATCCCAAGGAGAACGAGCCTTTGTCTCTTCATGTCAAGCAGAAGTCCTGAAGGTCACTTTGGGCCAGCGTAGGTTGTATGTCAACTCTGAACCAGTATGGGATGGACTGCATGGCTCAGCTTAGGTCATGTGTTTCGTGGCCTATGGAGTTGACTTCCTGAGGACCACCGGAGTCACAGTGGAGGTCTGGGGCTCTTGGGAAGGGGGATGGAAGAAGTGGCTCTTGGAAGGCTACTGAAAGTGCCATTGTATGTCCTTCAGTTGCTTTTTTGGTAGCCGTGGGGAGGTGGGATAAATAGAAGGGGTGTGGGCAAGAGGAGTAGGCAGTCCTAGCAGTGGGGATAGAGGGGATGGAGAGGGGACTGTCATAGATGTGTGCGCAATTAATGAGGGTGTCCTTTTCACCTGTGTCTCTTTTCTGGGCACCTGGGAGGGAGGGGCTAGTGGCATAATTACCCCAAATGGCTCTTTGAGGCCTGCTCTGCCCCAGTTGGCCTTGAGTTGGTCCTTGAAAACCAGGCTGACCCACACACCTACATGACCAGAATTCTCAGCACCTTTGGCCTGTTTGGGTGTAGTCTGTTTGGAACCCTCTTTGCTTTTGCTGTGGCACACCCCCACTCTGCTCTCATTTGGCTGGCCGCCTGACCCTTTGGCTTTGTGAGGGCATCTCCTCTTCTCAAGAACTTGCCTACCTTGCCTTTTGCTCCTGTTAGCTATTGCTGCATAACACACCACCCCAAAATTCAGTGGCTTAAAAATAACCATTCTGTTTTCCTTTTGTGGGTCAGGAATTGAGGGGGGGCTTGGCTGGGCACTTGTCTCTGATCCATTTAATATTAGCTGGGGCTGGGGTATCTACTTCTAAGATGGCCTGTGTGCATCTTGCTCCTCCCCTCCTCCCACCTTATCTTATCCTCCAGGGTCTCCCCCCATCACTTGGGCTTCTCATAGCCTGGTAGTCACAGGGTAGTTTTCTTTCTTTCTTTCTTTTTCTTTCTTTCTTTCTTTCTTTCTTTCTTTCTTTCTTTCTTTCTTTCTTTCTTTCTTTCTTTCTTTCTTTCTTTCTTTACTTTTTTTGAGAGAGAGTGCACGCGAGCAAGCAGGGGAGGGGCAGAGAGAAGGAGAGAGGGAGAATCCTAAGCAAGCTCTGCACTGTCAGCACAGAGATGTACAGGGGGCTTGAACTCACGAACTGTGAGATCATGACTTGAGCCAAAGTCAAGAGTTGGATGCTCAACCAACTGAGCCATCCAGGCGCCCCAGGGTGATTGGATTTCTAACACTGTAGCTGGCTTCTCCCACTACAAGCACTCCAGGAACAGGTGTTTCAACAGGCAGGAGAAGAAAGTGCCAGCCCCCTGAGGCCAGGCCCGGAAAGGGGTGCAGCATCAGTTCTGCCATATGCTATTGGCCAAAGCAGTCTCATAGCCCATCCAGATTCCAGGAGAGGGATGTAGACCCACCTTGCAATAGAAGGAATGTCAGAGTTTGTGGCCATTTTTAATCCTGCACAGTTCATAACTCTGGTGCTTTCAAAGGGTTTTTCCTGTTCTCTGGCTTTTCTTCCAGTAATTGCTTTAGGGGTGATAAACCTAATGCATACATTCATCAGTTTTTGCCCTCTACTGCAGGATGAGCCAGAGGTTAAGGGTGCTTTATTGGACACTCAGACTGATTGAGTGGACCCAGGAAACTGGTTTCAAATGTGCCCCTCAGCAGCCCCTTGGGAATCCCCATCCTTCAGATGGGCGCTGAAAGTAATGTTCAGTGGGAGGCATTAAATGCTCCTAAAGTTGAGTATTGAGCATGCATTGCTTTTATAGTTAGGAAAAAGTAAGTGTTATACCAAAATGGAATAATTGAAAAGAGAGATCTCTGCTCTCAAGATCTCTGTTTCTTGTTCCAACTCTGAGACATTTGTAATGGGCCTAGGAAAGCAATCACCTGCAGGCTTCGTTGAGCAAATCCAAAGCTGCCATGACATTAAAAAGAGCTACCTGTGTATTCTCTGTGGGGACTGATCTGTTGTGGGCTGAAAAGGGCTAGAAAAACGTTGAACGACATTTCAGGAGTGCAGCAGCTTTGTGATTGCCTCAGCTCTGTTCACTCCGTGGGGCATCCCTTATGTCCAGGTCTCCTAAAGGTTCGTAATGCAAAGAGAAAGCACAGGAGGAGGAAGCCCACATCTAGTGTTTGCTTGTGGTTATTGTTTAATTTAGTTTATAGATTTGTTTAATTTTCTACTCTTTTTACTGCATAAAGCACGTTAGCAGCCTGAGTGAGCTTTCAGTGGAAGCCTGTTTTGTATACTTTGGCAAGGGCTGTGATGCCAGAGGCATTACTGTTGATGTAAATTTAGGAAATCGTAACGTGGGATCACATCTTCATTGATGATAAATGGCAAGCGGCGCCTGGGTGGCTCAGTCGGTTAAGTGTCCGGCTCTTGACTTTGGCTCAGGTCAGGATCTCGCAGTTCGTGTTTTGAGCCCCATGTCGGGCTCTGTGCTGGTAGTGCAGAGAGAGCCTGCTTGGATTCTCTCTCATCCCCCCCTCTTTCCGCCCCTCCCCTGCTCATGTGCTCTGTCTCTCTCTCTCTCTCTCAAAGTAAATAAATAAACTTAAAAAAATAATAGTAAATAAATGGCAAGACTGGTGGATGGCGACACAGGCCGATGGCTCTAGTGAAGTGTGATGCATATGTGTGACTGATGTTGGTCAAATCAGTTAGTTTTCTGTCACTCCTTTCTTTTCATTCATTCTCTTCAGTGATTGGCTAACCAGCTTCCCTATTTATTTCTGCCTGTCTCTTTTAGGTCTCAGACTTAGACTAACTGCATCATCTCTGTGGCTACAGTTTACATTCCGTTTGCCCAAATGGCAAAACCATATCCGTTTTTGTTTTTAAATCCTAGCTTTTCATGATTCCTTGATTGGCTTAGTTGATTTTCCAAGGTGAACAACAGCCTACTTTTACCAGTTCTCCTTCCCCTACCTAACTGTCTGGGGCCCCCTTAAAACCAGTGTCATCATTGTGGTGGTGGTCCAGTACCCTGCATAATGGCAGAGTGCCTTATACACTGTAGGCACTCAGTTATTTTGTGTGACGAGCGTCCCTGGGCCCAGGGTGATGAGGACAGGCAGTGGCTCTGCTGTCCCATTCAGCTGCTTCCTCTCTGGGCTCCTTCTCCCACCTGTCTTTATTCCCCTTTACCCCTTTTATTTCAATTCCTGAGCCCTCTTCATACTTTTGTCGTGAATTGAGGGGTCAGCCCCTTTTTCTTGTGCAGTGACGTTTAAAATAGGAATATTTTAAAACCGTATTGATTTGGGGTCTACAAATTCAGAAATGTTGATACATTAGTTGGCCCTCTTTATATTTTATGCAAAGGGTCTATAAAACAAATGAATAGTGTACATGATATGGTATCTCAGTTGCTTTCTCTCTCTTTGTTGTGCCCTGAGGGGATCCTCCAGTTTACTAATTTTTCTTTGACTGTGTCCAGTCTGGAGTTTAGCTTGTCATTTGAGCTTTAAATCAGTCACTTATTTTTTATTTTCAGTATTCTTCTTTCTAAAATTAACTTATTTTTTTTTTTATTGTGGTAAAATACACGTAACATGAAATGAAGCATTTTAAAGCATAGAGTTCAGTGATAGTGTATTCACAGTGTTGTGCAACCATCACCACTGTCTAGTTTCAAAACATTTTCATCACCCTAAATAAGGAGACCCTGTACCCATTAACCAATCACTCCCCATTCTCCCCCACTCCTAGGCCTAGAAACCATGAATCTGCTTTTGGTCTCTATGGATTTGCCTCATCTGGATGTTTCATACAAATGGAACCATACAATATGCAGCCTTTTGTGTCTGGCTTCTTTGCCTTAGCATAATGTATTCAAGGTTCATCCTTTGAACATACATTGTGCGTGTCTATATGCATACATTGTAACATTTATCAGTACTTCATTTCTTTGCATGAAGAATATTCCATTGCATGAATATATCATGTTTTGTTTATCTGTGCATTCATTGTTGGACACCTAGCTTGTTCCCAACCTTTTAGCTGTTGTGAATAGGGCTGCTGTAAACTCGTGTACAACTTTTTGTTTGAACACTCACTTTCCATTTTGTTGGTTATATACTCAGACGTGGAATTGCTGGATCATACAGTAATTCTGTTTAGTTTAGTGAGGCACTGCCAAATTGTTTACCACAGTGACATTTTGCATTCCCACCAGCAGTGAGGGTTCTGATTTCTCTGCATCTTTGCCAACATGTGTTACTTCCTTTTTTTTTTTTTTTTTTTTTTAATGATTATAGGCATCCTACTGGGTGTGAAGTGCATCACTGTGGTTTTGATTTGCATTTTTCTTTCTCTCTCTCTCTTTTTTTTGATAAAATATTATTATTATTATTTTTTTTAAGTTTTAGAGAGAGAGAGGGCTGGAGCTGGGGAGAGGAGAAGAGGGAGAGAGGGAGAATCTTAAGCAAGCTCCACTTGCAGTGCAGAGCTAAATCCCATGACCCTGGAATCATGACCTGAGCTGAAATCAAGAGTGGGACACTCAACCGACTGAACCACCCAGGCACCCTCTATCTTTTTTCCCCTCCCCTTCCCATGTGTTCATCTGCTTGTTTCTTAAACTCCACATATGAGTGAAATCATAGGTACTTATTTCATGTGATACAATACATTCTAGTTCAGTCCACGTCATTGCAAATGGCAAGATTTCATTTTTTTTTTTTTTTAATTTTTTTTTTAACGTTTATTTATTTTTGAGATAGAGAGAGACAGAGCATGAACGGGGGAGGGTCAGAGAGAGGGAGACACAGAATCCGAAACAGGCTCCAGGCTCCAGGCTCCGAGCCGTCAGCACAGATCCCAACGCGGGGCTTGAACTCACGGACCGTGAGATCATGACCTGAGCCGAAGTCGGCCGCTCAACGGACTGAGCCACCCAGGCGCCCCAAGATTTCATTTTTTAAAAAAATTTTTTAATGTTTATTTATTTTTTGAGAGACAGAGACAGAGCATGAGCGGTGGAGGGGCAGAAAGAGAGGGAGTCATAGATTTTGAAGTAGGCTCCAGGCTCAGAGCTGTCAGCACAGAGCCCGAAGCAGGGCTTGAACTCAAAAACTGTGAGATCATGACCTGAGCTGAAGTCAGACTCTTAACCGACTGAGTCACCCAGGCGCCCCAATATTTCATTCTTTTTGATGGCTGAGTAATATTCCATTTTGTGTATATGAGTGGTGTGTGTATGTGTGTGTGTGTCTTTGTGTATACTACATTGTCTGTATCTATTCATCAGTCAGTAGACATTTGGGCTCTTTCCATAATTTGGCTCTTGTGGATAATGCTGCTATAACCATTGAGATGCAGGTACCCCTTCGAATCTGTATCGTTTGGGTGAATACTTAATAGTGCTGGGTTGTAGGGTAGTTCTGTTTTTAACTTTGAGGAACCTCCACACTGTTTTCCAGAGTGGCTGCACCAGTTTGCATTCCCACCAGCAGTGTCAGAGGGTTCCCCATTCTCTGTGTCTTTGCCCACACCTATTTCTTGTGTTGTTCATTTTAGCCATTCTGACAGATGTGAGGTGGTACCTCATTGTGGTTTTGATTTGTATTTCCCTGATGGTAAGTGATGTTGAACATTGTTTCATGTGTCTGTTAGCAATCTGGATGTCTTCTTTGGTAAAACATGTATTTGTGTCTTCTGCCTATTTCTTTACTTTTTTTTTTTTTAACCATAAATACATACAATTTTTATTTGTCAATTATAGATTGATAAAGCTAGAAAAAAAAGACAAATGCAAGAATGTTCCAAGTAGCACTGTTTGTAAGAGCAAAAAATCTGAAACAATCAAAATGCCATTGACAGGAATATGATTAATTGTGGAATATCTTTTCAATGTAGGTGAAAATAAATGAAGTTACCATTCATGTATCATTATAGATGAATACTTGAATGCTAAATGAGAACAATAAGTCATAGAATAATACATACAGCATGATAACATTTAAAAAAAATGCTTAAAAATAAGAACAGCTAAACAGTATATTGATAAAGAAGCTAGGGAATGAATGAGCTAGGGAAAGGGCACGTATAGATACAATTCCAACTGTTAAGTGGATGACAGTTCCATACATGTTCATTTTTTATTATACTTCTTTATGTATGTATCACATATGTAATAAATCATATATATGAAAAAATATAAAATATCTATCTGTAAGATCCCAAAGACCTTATATAGAAAAGGAAGTGTCCAGTGAAGTTTAAACAAAAGATATCTCTTCATTGGGAATCTCTTTCCAGAAACAAAGAACTTCATTGTCTAAGCACCTTTTAACAGTATTAAAAATTAAAGTTGTCTTTTCCAACATTATTTATTTCTGATTTTGGTGTTTATGAATGCCTCTGAAATTCTCGAATGATAAATAACAGAAAAACTTTCCCTGGCAACCTATTCTTTTCCTCCTTTTTCTTCTCCTCTTCTTCCTCTCTTTTCTTTCCAACCAATTATCAATCATTTGTTGCTTTATAATTGTTACTGATTTTTCTTAGTTGGATATACATAATTTCTAAGATGTTTGCCTCTAAAATACTTTTTTTCCAACATAGAACACTTTCCTCAGATGATAGCTTGTCTTTTCAGTATTTTCATTTAACTTTTCAAATAATTCTTCCATGGCTCTGTCAGAGCTTGGAATTTCCCTGGAACTCCACAAACTACAATAGCCAACATTCATGTAGCACTTACTATGCTTTAGGTTGTAGTCTGTTACTGCATTCAGTCCTCATGAAAACCCTACAGTGTTATCCCTGTGTTGCAGATGAGAAAGCTGAGGCACAGAGAGGTCAAAAATCACAAATGACAAAGCTAGAATTCAAGCCAAGCAGTTGAGTTATAGATTCCTGCTCTTAACTAACTACCACATCATCATGATGTCCTTTTGATTTTATATCAACCAGTTTTCTGTCTGAAGCAGTAAGAGTATCTATTGCTTATAAGAACAAATTTTCGGTATCTTTCAACTCACCATTATTATTTTTTAAAACTTAAATTCAATTTCATTAACATACAGTGTAATCTTGGTTTCAGGAGTAGACCCAGTGATTTATCTCTTACGTATGATACCCAGTGCTCATCCCAAAAAGTGCCCTCCTCAATGCTCATCACCCATTTAACACATTCCTCTACCCACCTCCCCTCCAGCAACCCTCAGTTTGTTCTCTGTATTTGAGAGTCTCTTATGGTTTGCCTCCCTCTCTGTTTTAAAAAATCCTTTATTTTTCCTTCCTTTCCCCTCTGTTATCTGTTGTGTTTCTTGATTCCACATATGGTGAAAAAATATGATCTCTTTCTCTGACTGAATTACTTTGCTTAGCATAATACTCTCTAGTTCCATCGACGTTGTTGCAAATGGAAAGATTTCATTCTTTTTCATCACCTGGTAGTATTCCATTGTGTGTATATGTGTGTGTGCAGCATACATATATACGTATATATGTGTATGTACATATGTATGCATGTACACATGTATGTATAAATGTATATATGTATGTGTATATGTACATATGTATACATATACATCTAATGCATATGTATGTATATGCATATGTGTATATATACATATGTACGTATATATACCACGTATTCTTTATCCATTCATTGGTCAGTGGACATTTTCCATATGGGCAGTGTAGTCTTTCCATACTTTGGCTACTGTTGATAGTGCTGCTATAAACATTGGGGTGCATGTGCCCCTTTGAAACAGCACATCTCTGTCACTTGGATAAATACCTAGTAGTGCATTTGCTGGATCATAGGGTAGTTCTATTTTTAATTTTTTGAGGAACCTCCATACTGTTTTCCAGCATGGCTGCACCAGTTTGCATTCCAGCAGTGCAAAAGAGATCCTCTTTCTGCACATCCTCGCCAACATCTGTTGTTTCCTGGGTTGTTAATGTTAGGCATCTGACAGGTGTGAGGTGGTATCTCGTTGTGGTTTTGATTTGTATTTCCCTGATGATGAATGATGTTGAGCATTTTTTCATGTGTCGGTTGTCCATCTGGATGTTTTCTTTGGAGAAGTGTCTTTTCATGTCTTTTGCCCATTTCATCACTGTATTATTTGCTTTTTGGGTGTTGAGTTTGATAAGTTCTTTATAGATTTTGGATACTAACCCTTTTATCTGATATGTCATTTGCAAATATCTTCTCCCATTCTGTCGGTTGCCTTTTAGTTTTGCTGATTGTTTCCTTTGCTGTGCAGAAGATTTTTATTTTGATGAGGTCCCAGTAGTTCATTTTTGCTTTTGTTTCCCTTGCCTCCAGAGACATGTTGAGTAAGAAGTTGCTGTGGCCGAGGTCAAAGAGGTTTTTGCCTGCTTTCTCCTTGAGGATTTTGATGACTTCCTGTTGTAACATTTAGGTCCTTCATTTTGAGTTTATTTTTGTGTCTAGTGTAAGAAAGTGGTCCAGGTTCATTCTTTTGCATGTCGCTGTCCAGTTTTCCCAGCACCATTTGCTGTAGAGACTGTTTTTATTCCATTGGATATTCTTTCCTGCTTTGTCGAAGATTAGTTGGCCATACATTTGTGGGTCCATTTCTGGGTTCTCTATTCTGTTCCACTGCTCTGAGTGTCTGTTTTTGTGCCAGCCATGCTGTCTTGATGATTACAGTTTTGTAATACATCTTGAAGTCCGGGATTGTGATGCCTCCAGCTTTAGTTTTCTTTTTCAAGATCGCTTTGGCTATTCAGGGTCTTTTCTGGTTCCATACAAATTTTAGGATTATTCTAGCTCTGTGAAGAATGCTAGTGTTATTTTGATAGGGATTGCATTGAATATGTAGATTGCTTTGGGTAATATTGACATCTTAACAATATTTGTTCTTCCTATTCAGGATCATGGAATATTTTTCCTCTTTTGTGTCTTCTTCAATTTCTTTCATAAGCTTTCTATAGTTTTCAGTGTACAGATTTTTCACCTCTTTGGTTAGATTCATTCCTAGGTATTTTATGGTTTTTGGTGAAATTGTAAATGGGATTGATTCCTTAATTTCTCTTTCTGTTGCTTCATTGTTGGGGTATAGGAATGCAACCTATTTCTGTGCATTGACTTTATAACCTGCTACTTTGCTAAATTCATGAATCAGTTCCAGCAGTTTTTAGGTGGAATCTTTTGGGTTTTCCATTAGAGTATCATGTCGTGTGCGAAGAGTGAACGTTTGACTACCTCCTTGCTGATTTGGATACCTTTTATTCCTTTTTGTTGTCTGATTGCTGAAGCTAGGACTTCCAATACTATGTTGAATAACAGTGGTGAGAGTGGACATCCCTGTTATGTTCCTGACCTTAGGGGGGAAAGCTCTCAGTTTTTCCCCATTGAGGATATTAGCGGTGGATCTCTCATGTATGGCTTTTATGATCTTGAGGAATGATCCTTCTATCCCTACTTTCTTGAGGGTTTTATCAAGAAAGGATGTTGTATTTTGTCAAATGCTTTCTCTGCATTTATTGAGAAGATCATGTGGTTCTTGTCCTTTATTTTATTGATGTGATACATCACGTTAATTGTTTAGTGGATATTGAATCAGCCCTGCATCCCAGGTATAAATCCCACTTGGTTGTGGTGAATAATTCTCTTAATGTATTGTTGGATCCGGTTGGCTAGTATCTTGTTGAGGATTTTTGCATCCATGTTCATCAGGGAAATTGGTCTACAGTTCTCCTTTATAGTGGGGTCTCTGTCTGGTTTTGGAATCAAGGTGATGCTGGCTTCATAGAAAGAGTTTGGAAGCTGTCCTTCCATTTCTGTTTTTTGGAACACTTCAAGAGAATAGGCTTTAACTCTTCCTTAAATGTTTGGTAGAATTCCCCTGGAAAGCCATCTGGCCCTGGACTCTCTTTTTTGGCAGATTTTTGGTCACTCATTTTTTTTTTTTACTGGTTATGGTCTGTTCAGATTTTCTATTTCTTGCTGTTTCAGTTTTGGTAGTGTGTATGTTTCTAGGAATTTGTCCGTTTCTTCCAGATTACCCATTTTATTGGTGTATAATTGCTCATAATATTGTCTTATTGTTTGTATTGCTGCTGTGTTGGTTGTGGTCTCTCCTCTTTCATTCTTGATTTTATTTATTTGGGTCCTTTCCTTTTTCTTTTTGATCAAACTGGCTAGGAGATTATCAATTTTGTTAATTCTTGTAAAGAACCAGCTCCTGGCTCATTGATTTGTTCTACTGTTTTGTTGTTGTTGTTGTTGTTGTTGTTGTTGTTTTTTGTTTTTGTTTTGATAGCATTGATTTCTGCTCTAATCTTTATTATTTCCTGTCTTCTGCTGGTTTGGGGTTTTATTTGCTATTCTTTTTACAGCTATCTAAGGTGTAAGGTTAGGTTGTGTACCTGAGACCTTTCTTCCTTCTTTAGGAAGGCCTGGATTGCTACATACTTCCTCTTATGACTGCCTTTGCTGCATCCCAGAGGTTTTGGGCTGTGGTGTTATCATTTTCATTGGCTTCCATATACTTTTTAATTTCCTCTTTAACTTCTTGGTTAGCCTGTGCAGTCTTTAGTAGGATGGTCTTTAGTCTCCAAGTATTTGTTATCTTTCCACATTTTTTATTGTGGTTGGTTTCGAGTTTCATAGCATTGTGGTCTGAAAATATGCACGGTATGATCTTGATCTTTTTGTACTTGTTGAGGGCTGATTTGTGTCTCACCGTGTGATCTATTCTGGAGAATTTTACATGTGCACTGGAGAAGAATGTGTATTCTGCTTTAGGATGAAATGTTCTGAATATATCTGTTAAGGCCATCTGGTCCAGTGTGTCATTCAAAGCCCTGTTTCTTTGTTGATTTTCTGTTTAGATGATCTGTCCATTGTTGTAAGTGGGGTGTTGAAGTCCCCTAGTATTACGGTATTATTATCAATTCATTTCTTTATGTTTGTGATTAATTGATTTATATATTTGGATGTTTCCACGTTTGGAGCATAAATGTTTACAATGGTTAGATCTTGGTGGATACACCCCTTAATTATGATATAATGCCCTTCTTCATCTCTTGTTACAGTCTTTATTTTAAAGTCTAGATTGTCTGATATAATCCGGCTTTCTTTTGGTGACCATTAGCATGGTAGATTATTCTCCATATCCTTACTTTTAATCTGAAGGTGTCTTTAGGTCTAAAGTGGGTCTCTTGTAAACAGCATATAGACAGATTTTGTTTTCTTATCCATTCTGATACCCTATGTCTTTTGATTGAAGCATTTAGTCCTTTGACGTTTAGAATGAGTACTGAAAGATGTGAATTTATTGCCATTATGTTGATTGTAGAGTTGAGGTTTCTTGTGTTGTTCTCTGTTCCTTTCTAGTCTTTGTTGCTTTTGGTCTTTTTTTTTTTTTTTTTTTCTTGCATTTTCTCCCTTCAGAGAGTTCCCCTTAAAATTTCTTGCAGGGCTGGTTTAGTGGTCATAAACTCCTTTAATTTTTGTTTTTCTGGGAAACTTTTTATCTCTCCTTCTATTTTGAATGACAGCCTTGCTGGATAAAGAATTCTTGGCTGCATATTTCCAATTGAGCACATTTAATATATCCTGCCACTCCTTTATTGCCTGCCAACTTTTTGTGGATAGGTCTGCTGTGAACCTGATCTATCTTCCCTTGTAGGTTAAGGACTTTTTTTTTTTCCCCTTGCTGCTTTCCTGATTCTTTCCTTGCCTGAGTATTTTGTAAATTTGACTATGATACGCCTTGTTGATGGTCGGTTTTTGTTGAATCTATTGGGAGACCTCTGTGCTTCCTGGATTTTGATGTCTGTGTCTGTCTCCAGGTTAGGGAAGTTTTCTGCTATGATTTGCTCACATAACCCTTCTACCCCTTTTTCTCTCTCTTCCTCTTCTGGGACCCCTATGATTCTGATGTTACTCCTTTTTAATGAGTCACTGATTTCTCGAATTCTTAAATCGTGCTCTTTTGCCTTAGTCTTCCTCTTTTTTTCTGCTTCGTTGTTCTCCAGAAGTTTGTCCTCTGTATCGCTGATTCACTTCTATGCTTCATCCATCCTTGCCGCTGTGGCTCCCATTTGAGATTGTAGCTCAGTTATAGAATTTTTTTTCATCCTGACTCATTTTTACTTCTTGTGTTCCACTATGTGATCTGTTTTGGAGAATGTTCCATGTGCACTGGAGAAGAATGTGTATTCTACTACTTTAGGATGGAATTAGAATCCACAGAAAGGGATTCTGTTTTCAACCCCAGCTAGTATTCTTATTATTGTGATTCTAAATTCTGGTTCAGACATCTTGCTTGTATCTGTGTTAAGTCCCTGGCTGTCATTTCTTCCTGTTCTTTCTTTTGGGGTGAATTCCTTCATTTTGTCATTTTGAAGGAAGAAAAGGAATTAACAGAGAAAAAAAATAATTAAAAACAACACAAAAAAATCAATAAAGGATGGTAGATCCTAGGTGTGTTTTGGTCTGCTTGTTGAAAGGAGCTTGATAGATTAGAGAAAAAAGGAAAAGATAAGAAAAAAAAAAAGGAAAAAATAAAAAATAAAAAGGAAAACATTTGAAAATTTGAAAAAATGAATACAGTAAAATAGAACAAAATGAAATGATGAACATAAACTAGAATTTAAAAAATTTACAAAAAAATAAAAAACACACTAGAAAAAAATTAAAGAAAAATCTTTTTAATAAAAATGGAAAATAAAAATAATTTTTTTCTCTTTCTGTATTCAAGAATAAGAAAAAGAAAAAAATTAAATAGATGGACCAGCAAACAGACTAAAATATTATTAAAATTACATCAGTTTCCCCTAGAAGTCAAACTATGAAGCACTTTATGGTCTGTAAACTAAGCAGTCGGAGAGACTTGTGGTGTTCCTCAAGAGCATAGTTGGCCCAGTTGGGTGGGGCTTAGTGCTCTGTTCTTCACTAGATGGCGCTGCTTAGTTTACCGGGGTGGACCGTTGTGGTGCATGTAGTCGTGTATGTGCATACATGGGAGGGGTGAAAATGATGTCACCCAGCTACCCAGTCTCTAGTATCAGAGCTCTGTTTTCTCCCCTCCTGGCAATCAAGCACCTGCCTTTGTCTTTGGCTTCTGTCCACTCCAGCTTTTACACTGTCTGTGACCAAGCCGTCAGGCTGCCAGGCTCCACCTCCCTCCTGAGTTTTATCTCAGATGCAGCTGTTTCCCAACCCCTCACATCTGAAGGACTGCGGCTATGACCTGTTCTCACCCTCCAAGGGAGGATCTCACCAAGCAATGGCTGGGTGCCCACCTGACCCCAGGAATGTTCGTGGGATCATGCTGCGGCCAATGCCCAGAGACTGTGGCTAGGTGCCAGCCTGCCCCAGAAAAAGTTCACACAATCGTGTAGCAGCAGCATTTCGGGGATTATGGAAAATCACAACACACATCTGACATGAGACTTCCCCCTTAACGTCCTTGTTCCAACACCAGCAAATGTGGTTCCCCAGGGTCTGCTGGGACCTTTGCATGTTGGGGGGCCGCACAGCCTCTACCAAATGTCCTCCCAGCAGGGGAATTGCCTCTCCCTCTGTGGCCCGAGGACCCCTTGGACCTCGCTCTCTGCTCTTGGGAATTCGCCCTTCCCACTAGAGCGATGCCAGTTATCAAGCTGTGGAGTTTCAGACTCTGCACTCCCCCTGTTTATGGAGTCTTAATGGAATTTAAACCCTCCCTTTCGCCTTTCTCCCTTTGTTGTTCAGTCCCTTGCATACTTTTCCTTTCCTCTCCAACTGCTTATGGATGTGGGGGTGCTTTCCTGTACTTCCCTCCCCCCTCCACCCCATCTCTGTCCTCTCTCCACAAGCAGAAACAGTTCCCTGCCCTCCGCAGCTTCTCTATCCCCCAGTTCACCTCTCCATGTCATGTACCTGCTGATTTCTGTGGTTCAGGTTGTGCTAATTGTTGTGTTAATCCTCAAATCAGTTTTCAAGGTGTGCAGGATGGTTTAGTGTTGACCTGGCTGCATTTCAAAGACGAGAGATGCAAAAAAACTTACATGCTGTTCTGCCATCTTGCCCCCCGCTCCTTTTTTTTTAAACATTTATTTGTGAGAGACAGAGAGACAGAGCACGAGTGTGGGAGTGACAGGAAGAGAGGGAGACACAGGATCCAAAGCAGGCTCCAGGCTCTGAGCTGTCAGTATAGAGTTTCCCCCAGGGCTCAAATCCACAAACCATGAGATCATGACCTGAGCCAATGTTGGATGCTTAACCAATTGAGGCACTCAGGCACCCCTATTTCTGTGAGCTTTTAATATATGCTGTGAGTTGTAGATATTTTTCATCCATTTTGTTATTTGTTCTTTGACCTTGCTTTAAGGGATTGTTTGCTGGACAGACTTTTTTTTTTTTTTTAATGTTTATTTATTTTGAGAGAGAGAGAGAGAGAGAGAGAATGAGCAGGGGAGGGGCAGAGAGAGGGAGAGAGAGATAGAATCCCAAGCAGGCTGACCTATCAACACAGGGCCTGATGTGGGGCTTGAACCCTCAAACCGTAAGATCATGACCTGAGTTGAAACCAAGAGTCAGACACGTTAACTGGCCGAGCCTCACGGGAGCCCCTGAGTGATGATATGGTGGTGGAAGAGTGTCCTTGCCCCATGGGATCAGGCTCTTTCAGTAGGTCTGCACAGGCATTGCACAAGGCCCATGTAGGTCCGCTGGGGCCTCAGACATTACATTGTCCCCACACAGGCTCACTGGTGCCTCAGTGTGGAGACCTGGTAGCCTTCCATGCAGTTATCCCAGATAGAATGATGCCTGGGACCCCAGTAGAGCTCAGAGATATCCAAGCAAAGCCCTGATGGTCAGAGAAAACTTTGCCTTAAGCTTCCTTGTAATGCAAGGAGGGCTATAACAATTGCCTTGAATCTGACTTCAGAACTTTAGCTCAGATGAGAGTTTAATATCCTAGTGAGAGATTAATTGTAGGCCATTTCCCCCGGAAGCCCCTGTTTCCAGCTCTTTGGTTTGGAATTGGGCTGACCCCCTTTGGTGACAGGTGCCCTGACTCTTGGGAGTAGGCACTTTCCATCCTGGGCCACAGGACTCGTTCCCCATTTTCTCTGGCCATGGAATCCCACACCTGAGACATCTGCTGCTCAGAGGAGGTATTTCTCTTGAGTGGATTGAACCACAACAGAGATAAGCACAGATAAGCAGAGACCACTGGTAAGGGGGACTGAGTCTGAGGAGAAGCCACAAGTTCCAGGGATCGCTGTTTGAGTTCCCTCCATGGGCCTGGACATGGAATGGAATCTGACAGTGGTTCTAATGCTGTCGACCTAGGCTTGGCTCTCATTCTCAGAGAAACTTGGCTGGCAGGGCCTGCCATGTACTCTTTCTCTGATAACTGAATAATTTCCCAGCTAAGTCATTTAGGAAGTGCCATTGCTGGAGCTGCTGGTCTTTGCTGATGGCTCCCAGAGCCCATGCCTCTGCTTTACAGGCTCCCTTGAGCCAGATCAGCCCACCGGGGAATCCGTGCCCTACTGGTGGCACCCTGAATTGGCTGAGCCCTCTGGGGATATAGGGCCAGGAGCACTCTAGAGAAGCAGTTCTATGCTGGTGGACAGAGCTGCCATAGTACCTGTGGCCCACCAGGGTCACACACCTCTGGGCTCCAGGTGTGATGCAAGCCTGTGGGTCTAGACCACACTCCTTTAGCTGCAGTGGCCCTCGCCTTGCCACATGCTTATTTTGAGTACCTCACTTCCACACATTTTCTTGATTTCTTGGTTCCCAGCCTATGCACCCAATGTTGGGTCCCCCATCAATAACCCTCTTCTGGGGTGCCTGGGTGGCTCGGTTGAGCGTCCAACTTCGGCTCAGGTCATGATCTCGCAGTCTGTGAGTTCAAGCCCCGTGTCGGGCTCTCTGCTGACAGCTCAGAGCCTGGAGCCTGCTTCGGATTCTGTCTCTCTCTCTCTCTCTCTCTGCTCCTCCTCTGTTCATGCTCTGTCTCTCTCTGTCAAAAATAAATAAACATTAAAAAAAAAAATAACCCTCTTCTGTGCCTGCCCAGGCTCTGAATAGCTTTAAGGTAGAACAAAGAGGTAGCCTTGGTGGTGAGGACTTTGCCTTAGTGACAGAGGGAGCTGCCTTTGGGGATGTACTTAGATGGACTGGCCCAAAGGTAGGCTGGTCCCTAGAGGTAGGCTGAGTCCTAGCCTGATCTTGGCCATTGCAGGCTGGCTCTGGAAAGCAGAATGAGTGGGCTTGCTCCCAGCCAGGCCAAGAAATGACCATCATGCCTTTTGTTCTCCATTTTTCTTCAGTAGCATGTTCTTTCGGTGTGGTTTTCTTGCCCCCTGCACTCTCCCTGCCCCCATTTGTCCATATTCTACCATGGAGAGTGGTGGGAATGACAGTAGTAACAGAGACTCAGATTTCCTGTACTCTGACTGCCTGGCTGTGGGCTCAGTGCCATGCCTATACTAACATGCATCTTCCTTGTGGTGACTATCCTGCTATCATCCTTGAACAAACGGGCACGGAGAGGCAGGGCAGGGCTTCTCGGGGAGTGGTGACTGTCAGTCAAGCATTGTTGAAAGGGAGGGATGTCAGCCTTTGCACAGTAACGGGGTGCATTGGTTTGGAGCTGGTAAGGCCCTTGGATAGTGGCTGCTGGAAACCAGGTCACAGCAGGTTTGGGGCTCATAGCTGGGAGTTTTCCAGCTGGAGCATGTGGCACAAACATGCCTGACACGTGCTTCTCCTCCAGCTCTGGATAGAACCCTGGGACTTATATTTAAGGACGACTTGATCATATCACCACTGGAGCCCAGATGTAGTTTTGCAGATTTGTTGCTGTCTTTTAAGATTATTTTTTAAAAATGTTTTTATTTCCCCTGGCCAGTATAATTTTTCATGGGGCTTTACTCTTTGATCTGAACTATAAAAAACGTACCCATGTTAAGACCTCTTAAAACGTGTCTTTGGATTTATTGTCTGTACAAATGGAAGTTCAGATAATAGTTCTGTTCATAACTGAAGAAAAACAGGAAAGAAGATAAATTTCTCACTACTTGGAATGATAAACACGGTGAAGCATATGCTGTAATCCTGGCAACAGAAATTCAAGGTCGGAAATAATTCCTTTCCTCCTGAGTCTGCCTTCAGCTTCCCTGAGGAGTGCAGCGGCTGAAATTTGCTACTAATTGTAGCCATAATTTTAGCATGCAATTAAACACATGATTTCCTTCCCAGCTGATGTCTTTTTTGCTAGTCTGACATGGGTAAAACAAACGCTCTGTAGATTTGAATGGCCACTTTAATCTGATAGGAGTTCAAGAAAAGTCACCATTGTTTGAGCACATTGGGCTACCCAGTAGGAACTAAGTTAATCTTGCCTGTAAAAGTTGTGAACAACGTGGGTGCTTCTAATGTAGTTTCTAATGCTGCTGTCTGTACGTTGAAGAAAACTTTGGTGTGCCCATTTTGCTAAGACCCTCCATGAGGGTAAGGATCTTTGGAGGGAGCGATACCAGGGGAAAGAATCAGAGATGAAAATTGTGCAGTTGTGGTAGGAGCAAATGCTCACAGAGATCTCCTCATGCAATGGTGGGTCTGGTACTGGAGGGACCCCAGCACCTGAGAGCATAGCTGCTCTTCAGGAAGGAAAGGAGCCGGAAAGGCTCCAAGCTGGCCTGCCCTGGGTTAGTGTGTCCATTTGGTGCTTTTCTTTTCCTCGACCTCTCCCAGAGGGTCGTTTGCCCTGTAAAGGATGTTTTGTGTGAAAATAGAGCTCCTTGCCTAGGGGAGTTTGGGAACCACCAGGGTAAAGAAACGAAACAGATTTCTCTACTCAAGGATGTCTTGACAGCCTATTACTTGCTGCTGTGCTTTGTGATTCTCTAAGGGAGAGTTCAAACAAATGTGGTTTTCCAAAAGTATGTGACCGTGGTATTCTTTATTCAAGGCATACCTGGCAGGGCACAGGGAAGCATGGTTCTGGTTGTGTGGAGCCTCTCAAACATGACTTCTTATAATAACAAGAGCAAATGCTGGTTTTGCACACACCATATGTGAGCCGCTGTCCTAAGCACTTGCATGCACTGTTTCATTACATTTTCCCTGTGATTATGCCCTCTTGTTAGCATCCCTGTGATACAGGCAAGAAACTGAGCCATTGGGAGGTCAGGAAAGTTGCCCCAGGACTCAGAACTTGTTGGGGCGGGGCCTGTCCTCTTCCAGCCTGGGTCTTTGTTGTCCTTCAAGTCCTGGACCTTGTGAAGCCTCATCCAAGAATCCCCCAAGGGGGATTTGGACCCTCCTCTGGCCTGCAGAGCCAGAATCCCTCAAGGTCTCTGCCATGCTGCATTGTCACCACAATGTGCCCAACTGTCTTCCATACTAGACCACAGGGTTCATGAGCGCCAGGGCTATCTGTGCCTTTGAGCTGAGTCGTTGATCTCTAGCGCCATGCCTGGCACAGGGTTGCTATGAGTGAAAAGCGGTGAGCGATTTTCAAATGTGGACTGGATCTCATATGCTCTCTTTGCTCCTTAATGGTGGGTGGCAGCAGAAGAGTTCCTGATGGTTCTCAGTTTCTGAGGACTTCTGTTTCACTCTGGACCCAACTCTTTTCTTTCTTTCTTTTTTAAATGTTTTTAGTTTTGATTATGTTGAGAGACAGAGAAGAGAGAGAGGGAGAGAGAATGCATGCACGAGCAGGGGAGGGGCAGAGAGAGAGAGAGAGAGAGAGAGAGAGAATCCCAAGTAGGTCCCTTGATGTCAGCATAGACCCCCATTTCAGGGCTGGAACTCACAAACTGTGAGATCATGATCTGAGCTGAAATCAAGAGTCAGATGCTTAACTGACTGAGCCACCCAGGTGCCCCAAGGACCCAGCTCTTCTCTTACTTTGGATTTATTAGAGAGAAATTGTCTTGACCAGTGTGTTACTTTGAGTAAGCATCCGTATGTGTCATCAACAGTGTTTAGGCCCAGGGCTTAACATTGGTACTTGGATGTGTGGAGTTGACATTCTGATATTCCATGGCATCATCTCTCAAGGCATATTCTTGGCTTTTTTTTTTTTTTTTTAAGTTTATTTATTTATTTTGAGAGAGACTGAGGTGAGGAGGGGCAGAGGGAGAGAGAGAGAATCCCAAGCAGGCTTACTTTGGTAGTGCTGAGCCTGATGCAGGGCTTGATCTCACAAACCATGAAACCTAACCTGAGTCAAGAACAAGAGTCTGATGCTCAACCGACTAAGCCATCCAGCCACCCCTTGGCTTTCTTTATAAGTGTAATTTAGCATTTGGGGATTGATAGACACAATTGAGTGGGTTTGAGTGTTAGAAGGTTTGAAATAGGACATAGAGAGGTGCTCTTTTCTGGGGTAGCCCATAGCCATTTTGAAATGAGTCCTAGGGAGCTGAATGGTTCCAACAGTGAGGAAGCAGGACCTCCCTCCTCACCTTATCTTTTTCCTTTTCTATTTAATTTGTTTGAAAATTTTAAATTATGAAGCATGCAGAAAGTAGATACTAGTGTACTCACTAGCCAGTTAGTCATATTTATCTGAGGTCTGTCTTTCTCAAATCCCACCATCCTCTGCCTTCTCTTCAGTATGAATGTGGCTCCTGTCCTGTGTTTGGCATTCACCTTTCCTGCTCACATTTTTTCGGAGATATATATATATATATATATTATATATATACATAATATATATATATATTATGTATATATATAATATATATAATTTGTTAATATTTATAATAAATAATTTAATTATTATTTAATTAAATAATGGATATGGGTGCCACACAGTATTCCACTGAGGAATTAAAGTAGAGTTTATGCATTTATCCCCCAATGAGGGGCAGATTGTGTCCACTTTTTCTGTTATAAACACTGCCATAATAAACACCCTTAAACATTCCTTTTGTATAAGAGTTTCTGAGTAGACTCTTCAGGGGGGAATTCCAGACTTGTAGAGTTTCTTCAAGCACCACCATGCCCTCCAAAGTGGTTAAACCAATTTACCTTCCTGCTATTTTATAGTCCCATAAGCCCACATGTCCCCACCCTGGTGTTCTCAGATCTTTTCATTCTTGCCAAGTCTGTAGGGCATGCAGTGGCACCCCTGCTGTTTAATTTTGCATTTCCCTCCCTATTTTTGGAGTTGATCACCTTTCCCCATGGTTACTGTCTAGTCGTACTCCTCCCGTTTCTGATCCCATTGATCTGGGTGGCTTTTTAGATAGGAGTGACCTGGGGCTTCCCTCTCTCAAAACTGTTTGCATTGCTCTTTCAGATGGCAAGTTTGGTGCCTACATGCAAGTCCACATTCAGAATGATGGGCCTGTGACTGTAGAATTGGAGTCCCCAGCACCTGGCGCTGCTGCCTCTGACCCAAAGCAGGTAAGCCTGGACTCTCTTGGGTCTGTCTTCTGGCTTTGGTTTCACTGGAATCCCTGGAGCAGTTCTCAGTCTGAGGTGGAGTAAGGACTTCACTGTAGTAACCTGATACCTATTTTAATGCATCCCTTGCCAAGAATGCATCTGTTTACACTGCATGTCCTTGGTGCTGTGGTAGGCTCGACAGCACTTCTCCCTTGACTTTGTGTTCCAGAGAACTTGTCCTTTACAAGAGCCAAGCTCTTCCTCTGGGCTCCTTTCCCCGTGAGGTGCGTTGGTTCCTACACGCCACTGGGTGGCAGCAGAGTAGCGGCATAACTCCACTGAGCCCTGGACTGGCCTGTTCACCAGTTCGGAATGGTTTCCTGGAGTGGGTTTTGTCCCAGGTGTCGGTACATGTGTCACCTGAGGTTGTTTGTAAATCCTCATTTTTCTAAAGTACTGTATCACCAGGATTTGCTGCCAGCTCTCTCTAAGCTTCAAGGAAAATTTTTAATTAAAATAGAGAAAGGAAATCTGTGATAGTTCTTGCAACCTGAATGGTTCTTATAGATGCTTAACACTTCTTAAGGCTTTAATTCATGTGCCCACTTAGCCTTCAAGTAGGCAGAGGAATGAGAACTGAAGGGACATTTCTTTCTTCCCCTTGTCTCTCCCTCCCTTGCTAGAAAGCTATGAAGTGGAATGATGCAGTAGGTGGGAGAAGTATTATATAAATTTAAAGCTGTATGTCACCTGTTTAAAGTTATAATGTTTTTTTCATTGGTATTTATTGAATAAAATACTTTTGAGATACTCTCTTCACAAGAATACAGTATGAGAAATGACAGAGTCCATAGTGTGAATCTTTTTTTTTTTAAGTTTATTTATTTATTTTGAGAGAGAGAGTGCATGTGCGCACGCAAGTGGGGAAGGGGCAGAGAGAGAGAGGGAGAGAGAGAGAGTCCCCAGCAGGCTCTGCACTGTCTGTGGGGAACCTGATGTGGTGCTCGATACCACGAACCCTGAGATCATGACCTGAGCCGAAACCAAGAGTTGGACGCTTAACCAACGGAGCTACCATAGCCTGAATCTTCACGGACAGTGTCTGAAACCCACATAGTCCCCAGTCCAGCCACTGGGACAGAGTACTAAGGCTCTGTAAGCCTTACAAAACAGTTTGTGTGAATTATTTTGTGCCTGTTTGCTAATAAATTCTTATCTTAAATATCAAAGACTGCGGAATGGCAGAAGTTGATCCGAGATTTGCCATTAGTATAACCTGATACTAGTCTATAGGAGAATAGCAGACTCCCATCCATTTTGGGTCCTTATTGTTATCAACCAAGAAGAACCTAATAGTTACGCAAAATCAAACTGGCTTGGGTCCGTTCACAGCTTGCAGCTGATGGTCCTCTCAAATGCAGAAAACTAAAACTAAACTCCTGCCGCCCCACCATCAGAATGTTCCTTCTGTCTACCATTTATCTTGTCATCCAGGCCAAAATCTGGTGTCCTCCTAATTTCATCCCTGCCTCTCCCAATATAATTTCCCATATGCCAGTATTGCTCTCAGTTTTTTTTTTAATGTGTTAAGTAATTTAATCTTTATCATTGGGTATGTTGAGGAAGTTGCAGCACAAAGCTTAAGCAGCAGCTTAAGGTTTCATGGCTGCTAAGAGGCAGAACTAGGATTCAAACACAGTTTTAAAAATCAGAAAGCAGAAAATTATTGCCTAAAATCTGAGGTCACTGGACATTGTTTTTGAAGAGATATCTAGTAGTCTCTGAATGCTTGCCACCTCCCAGCCTTTTTTGGAGAAAAATGTCTGTGGTTCCTGTGCATTGGGGGGGCCATGGTTTATTTTTAATTTTTATATTCTTATTCAGTGTATTTAAACTAAAAAAAAATAAGCAGTTTACCCATGAGTGCTTTTTTAAAAATAGTTTAGCTGTTGTCTTTTTTTCTTAGGTCAAAGTTATAATTTTTAAGGGGAACATAACCGTTCTTTCTTGTTACTGATTCTTTGGATTGATAGAGAAGCAGGAATACGTCTGACGTGGTAGTGCTGGACTTCAAAGGTGATAATCAAGGTTCCTGGAATTACTGATAACATTAAAGAAAATCACAAATGAAAAATCTATGTGAAAATTTAAAATTTATTTTGGAATAATTTGAGATGTAAAGAAAAGTGTCACATTTCCCATGTATACTTTACCCAGCTTGCACTAATTTTACTGTCTTACATAATCATGTCCACTGATTGAACATTGAGATTAAAATTGATATAATACCATTAATTACACTACATACCTTATTTAAATTTCACTAGGTTTTTTTTCCCTCTAATGTCCTTTTTCTATTTCAGGGTGATGCCACATTGCACTTAATTGTCATTTCTCTTCTCTAATCTGGGACAGTTCCTTAGCCTTTCCTTGTCTTTCATAACCTTGACAATTTTTAAGAGTCCTGGTATGCTAGGGGTGCCTGGGTGGCTCAGTTGGTTAAGCGTCTGACTTTGGCTCAGGTCATGATCTCGCGGTCTGTGGGTTCGAGCCCCGCGTCGGGCTCTGTGCTGACAGCTCAGAGCCTGCAGCCTGCTTCAGATTCTGTGTCTTCCTCTGTCTCTGACCCTCCCCCGTTCATGCTCTGTCTCTCTCTGTCTCCAAAATAAATAAACGTTTCAAAAAAAATAAAAAAAAAAAGTACTGGTATGCTGTTTTGTAGAATATTCCTCAATTTGGGCTTTCTCTGTTTACATTGAGGTTATGTATTTGACAGGAATAGCAAATAGCACAAAAGTGATGTGCCCTTCTCAGTGCATCATAAGGAAGTACGAGACTGATTTGTCTTAGTATAGGTGATGTTACCCTTGATCATTGGGTTAAGATGAAGTCTACCAAGTTTCTTCACCCTACATGGAATATTAACCTTTTCCTCCTTGTCTGCTCTCTTGCTTGTTCATAGGAGATGGCTGTCTTTCTGCTTCACAGAGAAAGAAGCCACAGAGAAGAAGGGCAGAACTGCCCTTCTCAGTGCTGAGGCCAGTGCCTCTCCTAGGCCAGGACCAGCTCTGTAATTTGTGAGGCCTAGTGCAGAATGAAAGGGAGGGACCCCTTGTTAAAAAAAAAATAATAAAGAATTTCAGGATGGTGACAGCAGAGCATTAAGCCAAGGGTGGGCCCTTCTACATGTAAGGCCCCATGGGACTTCATAGGATGGGGCCAGACTAGTCTGGGCTGTGGCGCCTTCTCCAACCTCCTCCCTTCCCAGCAGCCTCCATTAAGCCCTTTGTCATCTTGTCCAGTCAGTGTGTCTCCCTCACTCATCCATCTGATTCCCTTGGCTTTTAAACCTTCCTGAGTATTTCCAGTTGAGAAATGCCTCTATTTCCTTTCTTCTTGCTGCCTGCTCAGTGTATACTGTAACCTGCAGAGGCTCCCGCCAAGGCCCCCGCCAAGGCCCCCACCAAGGCCCCCTGAGCTCCACATTGTCTGATTCGGGGCTGGCAGGCCCTGATGACATGACCACTCAGCAGCTCTTGCCACTGTGGCCCGCTTGCCCCTGGACATGGTCTTGAACCTTATTTTCTGGGGCACCATTCTCTCCTGGTTTTCCTCTTGCCTTTGGCTACTCTCTGGTTTGGTTTGATTGCTGTTTTGTAGTTCTGATTTATTATTCTGCTTTAACTCTATTTGAAGAAAATTTTCAGTCAAGCTTTTTTTTTTTTTCATTCTAAATGTCAGACGCCCTCCCACCTTTTTCAAATATTTTATTTTTAAGTAATCTCTACATGTAATGTGCCGCTTGAACTCACAACCCTAAGACCAAGAGTCTCATGCTCCACTGATTAGCCAGCCAGGTGCCCCAGAAAGTCTTTTATTTTAGTTATTTCTGAGGCTGTCTTTTAGGAGCTTTCTTTTCAAATGCATGAATTGTGCTCTATCAATTTCATTTGTTTTACTAGTTAACTGGCCTGGGAGTCTCAGACCCTGCAACAGTGTGCAGATCTGTGTCTTTCACTCTCCAGTAGGTGGTAGCAAGTAGGCATGGAGGGCTGTTGTGATGGTGGATGCCAGCCTTTGCCTATGGTCTGTGTCTGCCTTTCCATTCTCAGTAAGATGGGGGTTCCTCTTTGGGCACATAGCTAGTTTGCTTTTGTCTTGGTAGGAAGACCGCAGCCAAATTCTTTTCACTGATAGATAAGTATGCCTTTCTATTCTGAGCTTTTAATTCTGTTTTATTTTCTCAGTATAACCCAGCTAGTAGTGAAAACTACATACATTGTAGAGAAATGGTTATTTTTCTATTTTTAAATACAGGTTCTTTAAACCATCTGAACAGATGTGCAGTGTGTGTGTGTGTGTGTGTGTGTGTGTGTGTGTATTTGTGCATCAAGTGTCATTTTAGTACATGAGAGTGTACTGGGTACTTGAGGGAGAGAAAGAAGTGCTGTGACCCAGTTCCTGCTCCTGGTGGTAGCTCTAGGGCAATATAAATCTGGAAGGTTAATAACAGAGAGAGGGATAAAGAGTAGTTATATGGCAGAGTAGGCTGTGTCACAAGACCATCATGTCATGCTTCTCCTGGAAGCCCTTCAGTGCCTTCCAGATGCATTTAGATTACAATCTAAGTTCCCTCCTGTCACTTACCATGGCCTGAATGCCCAGACTTCTGCTGCCATCTGCCTCTGAGTCCCTATGCTTTACCTATTGTCACTGCCTCTCTGTTCTGAGAACAGATTGAGCTCTTTGCTACCTTTGGCTCTTGTCTCAATGTCAGTGTCTCCTCCTTCCTCAGAAGTGATCCTCTGACTCCGTCAATCCCAAGTAAGCCCCTGCTGGCTACTCTCTCACGGTGCTCTGATGATTAATTTCATAGCACTTGGCCTCCTATTATTATCTGCTTGTTTCCTTGTTCCTTATCTGTCTACCCCACTCCTAAAACTCAGGCTCCCTTGTTCTTGTTCACTGCCATGTCCTGGAAGCTGAGCCCGGGGTGTGTCATGGGCTGGGTGAGTTGTGCTGTCTGCGAATGTCCTAGGTTCTCAGAAGGCCAATGCCACTGCTCTTGCAGTCAAGTTGGGCAGGCCTCCCAGAGGATTGGAGGTTTCCACTGACCTTTAAGGAACCTGAGGGGAGGAGGCATTCTTGGTTATTGTTTCCAAACTTGCACTTCAGTTAGAGGTAGATTATTTCCATGAGTGCCAGAGCTCTATGGGTGATGCAGCTACTTATTGCTAGCGAAGCCTGGGCTGGTGCAGGTGACTAGTGGTTTGCCTGCCTTAACTAGATCTCTACTTGCTTTTGGAACGGGCCCTGCAGCTTCTGCCTGCTTTCCTGTGGTTACATTGGCAGCACGCCCCATGCGTTTATAAGTTGCTGTGTGGGTCCCACGGTATGTTCTGACTGTGAGAAGAAGTTGGAAGAAGAGCCTTATGTGGCTCTGAAAGAGGTATTTCCAAAAGGAACAGGACATGGAAGCAGTAGCAGAACCACCAGACGGAAGTTCTTTTCCTTGTTGCATTCTTGCGGAAGAACATGATTCTGGTAGGAACATGCTGATGATTACCTAGAAAAGATCGCTAGAGCATGAGTTCTTCCATGGGTGGCTAGATATTGGGAGATTTCAGCCCCCTACTGAGCCATTCCTGGTGGTAGAAGGTTATTCCTGCTCTTGTTTTAATTAAATACCCTTCCCCTTAAGTGGGGGATGTTTGCCTGGGTCTCATGTAGATGGGGTTGCATGTATATGTGAGCAGATGGGAAGGTGTATTTTGTAATTAAGGAGCTCTTCCCTGAGGCCCAGAGCCCACCTAGTTCGTAGTGTTGCCATTAATTATTTATATTCTCATTTATTTAGTGTGCTTGAAACCCTCACTTAATTGAAATACTAGAAGGAGGTGGAAAAAATGAACTTTGAAATACACATCTTTGAATTAGCTCACGTGTGTATTGACACATTGCTGGGGTAAAGTTGGCCAGTGAAAAATGGTACCAGCGCTTTTAATTTTCTGCTTGTCTGAATATCACCATCATTTCATATATAACTTTCTCCAAAGACTTGTTTTATCAACAAGTATCCATCCCCATGCCTGGGAACCTTGGAATGCCTAGCTTCAGACATGCATGGCTTCTGTGGGATCAGAAAGAAATATGTAGGGTAGAGAGGTGGGTGGGGCAAAGAGCTCCATTTGGTTTTATTTATTTGTACTTCCGGAGACGAGGTACCCTTAGTAGTACATGCTATGGAAGTCAGAAGGTGAAATGGCAGACAGACTAGGACACAGGTGGCCGCCTGTCGCAGGTGCAGAGAGGCGGGCTCTTCATTCCTGCATGTTCCACTTTGAGGTTCAAATCTAATGAGAATTATTTTGACTATAAGACAGAATTATGTTGATGTCCGTAAGTCTGTTTTCATAGAAAAAGTTTTATTTAATGTAGGTTTCTCTTTTTTTATTCTTTTTTTAAGTCTTGAGTTCCTAGTTTCTATTGGTTTCCTCTCAATTTTTGCATGACCTGAACCAGGCTTACCTTGTTGACTTGCCACAGGAGTGTGCTTCCAAGTCTGATTGCCAAAGTGGTACCCAGATCCTGTCATTTATTCCAGTCGTTAGTTCATTTTGTCACATTGATTTATCAAACAGATGTTGACAAGAGTCCTGCTTTGTTTATACAGAAGTGTTGCTAAAACAGAAGCAGAAACTTAGCCAGAGCTTTGTCATTACAGAGTTTTTGTTGTTGCTGTTGTTCATCTTTGTCACGGTATCATGGTGGGCGTGCTGGTGACCCAGAGTCCTGGGACTTCACCTGTCTCACAGAAGGCTCCCAACAGGACAGGGCTGGCACTTTGCCAGATCTCTTGGGCTGCAAAGATCGCTCTTGATTTTCTTTCAGTGTGAACACTCACTTTGCTGAATTAGGAAAGCAGCATAACCCTCTGGGGAGAGAGTTGGGTGTGGAGGCTGGGTGGGTTCTTGACCTCCCTCAGCCCTGCCCTTTGCTCACCAGCAGTCACAATCTCTACTGAGTCCTGTCAGTATGTGTGTGTGGGTGCCCTGCCCTGGGCGTGCAGACAGAAAGGTTGGGAGCCTTGAAGATGTTTCCAAGAAGGCTGGCTTCTTCCTCGTTGGGGAGCTGCAAGGGGTTGCTTTTGTCTTTAATTTGTTTCCGTATAGATGATTGTCCTGAGTTGGTACACCGTAGAATTAAGAAGAGGCCTTTCCAGGGCACCTGGGTGGCTCAGTCGGTTAAGCATCTGACTCTTGGTTTCTGCTCAGGTCATGGTCTCATGGTTCGACAGATCGAGCCCTGTGTCGGGCTCTGCAGTGACAGCATGAAGGGTGCTTGGGATTTTCTTTCTCTCTCCCTCTCTCTGCCCCTACCCTGCTCGCTGTCTCTGTCTCTCGAGATAAATAAATAAACTTAAAAAAAAAAAAAAAAAGCCTTTCCAAGAGGTATATGACTGTGTCTCTGCTTGAGGGTTCATTGATTGATCGATTGATTGGCCTTCATCTTATCTTCTTATATTCATAACATGTGTTACTGAAATTACAAAAATTGAGTTTGTTCCCTCCTAGTGAAATATGGCTGGTAGGGGTGCCTGTGTGGCTCAGTTAGTTAAGTGTTTGACTCTTTCAAGAGGTGGGTTGTTTTTTTTTTTCAGTTGATTTATTTATTTTGAGAGAGTGAATGGGGGAGGGGCAGACAGAGAGTTAGAATCCCAAGCATGTTCCATGTGGACAGCACAGAGCCTGATGTGGGGCTTGAACTCATGAACTGTGATGTTCAACCGACAGCCGGATATCCAGGTGCCCCAAGTGTTTGACTCTTGATCTCAGCTCAGGTTCAAGTCCCACGTTGGGCTCTGCACTGGGCATGAAGCCTACTTTAAAAAAGTATATATGGCTGGTAAACTAAAAACTATGAGCCTTTCCTTTTTTGTTTTTGACACATAAAACATTTGTAATCTTTAACTAGGTTAAACAACTCACTCGGCAGTAATGTTTTAGTGCATTTGAAGTTTAAGGGCTTTATTTATTTGTTCCTGTGTATGTATTTTGGGAAGATTCTTAGTTATCTTAATCTTCTAATGTTATTTGTGGATGTGTTAAAAACACAAACTCCTTACCTTACTGACTTGACCTGCCAAAGATTAACTTTTCTTTTTCCCAAGGGGGGGAGGTAAAGTTTATCCTTCCATGGATTTATACTTTGAGCAACAGCAATACTTGAATTATACAGACTCAAGATTTTAATTGGGAATTTTTAGCTTTTTAGCTAATTTATTAGGAGGTTCATAGTCCTGGATAATTGTAGAAAAATGTTTGGCAAATCAGTGGTGTTTTATAGAAGGGCTTGTTCAAACATTCGCATTACTAGTGGAGAGAAAAGAATGATGTGGAAGAGATAGAAATAAAAAATGGGCTTTCATCAGATTCTCAGAAGGCCCTAAAGAAATGAAGATACTGGCGGGCTGGGGGCTGTTGTGTGCAGGGATTCCACACTCTCTCTTTCCACCAAAGTCACTCGGGCTGGTAGTCGTGTTCTTCTGAGGGCTTCAAGCTGCACAGGGTGCATATTAAAATGCAGAGGCTTGGTACATCCTCCCCCCCCCCCCCCAACACACACACTTTTCTGAACCAGAGTTCCTGGCATGTCTAGATGTGGAAGGCAGAAGAGTAGCATATTGATGTTTTTAACTAGTTCTTTGTGTGTTCTCCAAGTACACTGATGTTTGAGAACTACTTGACCAGAGGAAATTGAACATTGCCATTTTTATCTGCTCCAGGCATTGGTCTCTCTGGACCACCCTGCCTCCCCCCGCCACCCCCCTCAGCTGCAGTGTCTAAAAATACTTTACAACCTGTGTTCCTGCAGCTGCCAGGAAGCAAGATGGCTGGGCTTGATTATTGAAGTCACATATGAGGCAGCTCTTATTCATCAGTGTCCCCTCAGTTCCTCACTCCCCTACCCCCCGTACACACAGCGATGATGAAAATATTCCCAGAGCCTTCTTGACACAATTGCAAATGTGTCAGGGAAAAGCCGATAGAGAACAACAGCTCAGTACATTAGTGATGGATGATGGGCTTCTCTGCCGAGTGCCACTGAGGCATGTGCTGGTGGAATAACTTCTTTCTTAAGGCACACCCAATGTGTGGATTGCCCAGTGGCTCGATGAGCTTGCCTCTTAAGCGTTTTGGTTTGAAAAGCAGTATATAGTTCTCTAGGTTTTTTGGGTATGAGGCATGGCTTACTCATTGGTTGATTTATTCATGGGACTTGAATAAAAACCCAGGGTGATCATCACCCAGGCCTTGGCTGGGAGAATTACAATTTAATGGAATGGGTGAATGTTGAGGCTTTGTGGGCAGTTGGCTAATCATTTACTTTTAAACACAGGGGACATTGTTAGGGGTTCATATTTTATGATGTATTACTTGTTAAGTTCATGGTAAAAGCTTTTCACATTAAATCATAGGATTAGTTTCCTGCAGATTGCTTATTATTTTTTGATTTTTTTTTTTTTTTTTTCCCTGCTTGTGTTCCTGGTCATCCACTTGAAATGAACTCCTTCCCTGTCTCCACCTGGTGCTGTCCCCCCCACCGTCTTTTAAGGTCCATTTCAGATAGTGCTTCATTCATGATGCTTACCTCAGGGCCGATCTGAGCAGGCTCTTCCTGCCTTTGAATCCTCGCTGCATGGTGTGGCACTGGTTGCATAGTGGTTAATGCTTTAAATAATGACCCATCCTTATTTATTTGTTAGTTTGTTTGCTTGTTTATTTATCCACCATGTGTCCATCCATCCACGTACCCATTCAACTGTCCACTCACCTACCCCACCCACTCCTCCATCTGTGTAACAGATACTGATAGGGTGCCTGCTCTGCGCTGGCCTTGCATATTAAGTACAGTACTGAGCTGATGTTGTGCCCTCACGGAGCTTTGCATTCTAGTGAGAAATATACAAAAACAAGCATAATTTAAAGTTGTGATTATATAAAGAAAACAGGGTGAGGTATAGAGAATACTGTTGGGGTCAGGACTACCTTAGGTATGAGGGCTAGGGAAGGAGGTGGAGCTGAGAGGGAGCCAGGCACATGAAGCCCGGGAGAAGAATGTGCTTGATGGAGGGGGCAGCAGGTACAAAGCTCTGGGGTGATCAGTGGAAGAAAGGCCAGTGTGGCCGGAGCTTGGAGGGTGTCAGGGAGAGGGTAGGACAGTGAGGGCAGAACTGTGACCCAGGCCTAATGGTGCAAGGCCTTGCGGCCAAGGCAGTAAGCCAGATGGTTGTTGGAATTTGAGAGTATCTGTGTGTGTTCGTGAAGGTGGCTGAGCTGGACTGTAGTGTAGCTGGAGAAGGGGCAGTGGGGAAAGCAGTTAGGAGCTTGTGCAACAGGTAGGTGAGAGGCCTTGAGAGAGTCTGGATGTACTTTGGATGCTTTTGACCATTCTGGTGTTCTGCCTTCCGCAGTAAGACTTCTTATAAATGATTCATGTTTGAATTTCTTTTATACGAGGGTTTGAGCAGTAGGACATACTGTAAAGTCTAACCTCCCACAGTTCACTACTAGAAAGACCCCATTTCTGCCTCCAGTGGAGGACAGTGAGGGGATTCCGTGGCACAAGTTTCTTTGAGTTTCTAGGATGAGATCAGACATTTAGACATCAAGGGGTATGATACTCACCCCTGGTTCTGCGTGATCCTGGGGCACAGTCTGGACATAAAACCAGAACCTCTGTTTGATGATGTCAAACAACAGAAAAAGCATGTTTCAGGGATTTAGGTCCCCTTCTTCAAGTCAGCATGAAGCCACATGTTTCACTATCAGCCAGCTTTTCCCCAAATGCAAAGAACTTTAATTATAAAAAGAAATCATAAAAAGCCCCAAAAACATTTATGTTGAATTTGATTTACATATGCTCATGTCGTCAGGACAATTTCTAAATCTAAGTGTTCAGAACTTGTCGAGGAAAAAAAGGATTTATTTTTGGAAAAGTATGTTTCCTGGTATTCATTGATCTTGGAAATTATGGAGGTAATTGTCAGAAGGGCGGCAGCGGCTCCAGAGGTAGATTGGCAGTCCAGGGCTGGAGGGGGCTGCTGTGTCGGGTGGACGCCAGCATACTGCTTGCTGGTAGCAGGTCACGGGTTTCATAATCGCCGCTTTCTGCCTGCTTTGTTCCACCATCTTACTTATTTCTGTCAATACAAAACAAAAAAGAATAGCACTTCTATTAAGATTCTTCACATTAAATGTATTCCTTTGACTACTCTCCATAAAATGTGAAGTCAATTCCTTTTTCTATTTTTAAGCATGAAAGTGGAGCCCAGAAGCCTCAATTTCTGTGCAGTGAAAAGATATAAGTTTGTGGCCTTGTTTCCATTCTGCCCTCCTCTGCTCGGGCAGGAGCAGGATGCCCACAGAATACCCCCAAGCAGTGGCTCTGTTCAGGAATTGCAGCACTGTTTGACTGCAGGGAGGGCAGAGGCTGTTATTAACTGTTGGTGGTGTCATTGTTGGGTCATGAAACCCTCAGGGGATAAGTACAAGTCCTATAAAATTTCATTTCAAAATCCAGACTAGATCTGGCCTTATGCTCTGTGGATTCTTTTTTTTTTTTTTTTTTTTTTTTTCCTGTTTCATGTTGTGCTTGTGCCCCCTTCATTTTCTCTTGGGAAGAATCTCCTATTATTGTTTTTTAAATTTTGTGCAAGCAGTGTATTAACTGGAAAGTACCAATATAGAAATGTTATTTTGTTACTAGTGAGTTTTTATAGTATTCCTGTGTAGGAAGTTATTTTTATAGAAGTTCTTTTCCTGTCTTTAAATTTTCTCCTGTGCTCATAATATGCCATTTTCATATAAAAATTTCTTATATATAATATGTAACATCAGTATCCTTTTAAAAATTAGAAGTTTAAGATACACTAACAATGATTTTGACTATAATCTCTCATTTCCAGAGGTGGCACTATTTATAAGTTTTATGCCTTTTCTTCCAGACTTCATAAAAATATGTTTATCCACATTTACCACATACTCATAGAAAATATGTGGTATCTCTGGAAGTGTGTATATCATAAGGTTTTTTAAAAATTATGGTAGGTGGGTGATGGGTACTAAGGACGGCACTTGTGATGAGCACTGGGTGTTGTATTTGAGTGATGAATCACTGAATTCTACTCCTGAAACCAATACTGCATTGTATGTTTTTAAAAAATGTTTATTTATTGTGAGAGAGAGAGTGCATGTGCAAGCAGGGGAGGCGCAGAGAGAGAGGGAGAGAGAGAAAAGCCCAAGCAGGCTCTGTACTGTCAGTGCAGAGCCTGACATGGGGCTTGATCTCATGAATCACGACCTGAACCAATATCAAGAGTTGAACACTTAACTGACTAAGCCACCCAGGTGCCCCTGCTAACTAACTAAAATTTAAATTAAAAAAAATTTGTGGTAAAATATAAACATACTATTTTAACATGGAGGTTAAAGAACATCCTACTAAAGAATGAAAGGATTAGCCAAGAAATTAAGAAGAAATAAAGTATATGGAAGCAAAATGAACTGTTGGGACCTCATCAAGATGAAAAACTTCTGCACAGAGAAAGAAACAATCAATAAAACTATAAGGCAGCCTATGGAATGGGAGAAGATATTTTGCAAATGACATATGAGATAAAGGGTTAGTATCCAAAATCTAGAAAGAATTTACCAAACTCAACACCCAAAAAACAAATAATCCAGTGAAGAAGTGGGCAGAAGACGTGAATAGACACTCTTCCAAAGAAGACATCCAGATGGCTAACAGACACATGAAAAGATGCTCAACATCATTCATCATCAGGGAAATACAAATCAAATCCACAATGAGATATCACCTCATTACACCAGTCAGAATGACTAACATTAACAGCTCCGGCGACAACAGATGTTTGTGAGGATGCGGAAAAAGGGGAACACTTTTGTACTGCTGGTGGGAATGCAAACTGGTGCAGCTACTCTGGAAAACAGTATGGAGGTTCCTCAAAAAATTAAAAAAAGAACTACCTTATAACTCAGCAATTGCATTACTAGATATTTACCCAAAGCATAATGCTGATTCAAAGGGGCACATGCACCCCAGTGTTTATAGCAGTGCTATCAACAATTCCCAGATTAATGGAAAGAGCCCAAATGTCCATTGACTCATGAACAGATGATAAAGAAGATGTGGTGTGTGTGTGTATGTGTGTGTGTGTGTGTGTGTGTATATATATATATATATATATATATATATATATATATATATAATGGAATATCACTTGATGGTCAAACAGAATGAAATCTTGCCATTTGCAATGATGCAGATGAAACTAGAGTGTATTATGCTAAGAGAAATAAGTCAGAGAAAGACAGATACCATGTGATTTCACTCTTAGGTGGAATTTAAGAACAAAACAGATATGGGAAAGGGGAAAACAAGGAAGAGAGAGAAACAAACTATAAGATACTCTTAACAATAGAGAACAAACTGAGTTTTGATGGAGGGAGGTGGGTGGGAGATGGGCCATACAGGTGATGGGTATTACAGAGGGCACTTATGATGAGTACTGGGTGTTGTATGTAAGTGATGGATCACTGAATTCTCCTGAAACCAATATTACACTGTATGTGAACTAGCTAGAATTTACACCAAAATTTAAAAAAAAAAGAAAGAAGAAGGAATACATTTCTCTGGTATAGAATATTGATGAATCATTAATTATACACCTGAAACTAACATAACACTGTGTGTTAATTATATATGAACCAAAAAAAGACATGGATCTTTTGAAATATAATATTCACTAAAAAATATATCATTGTAATGTTAAATAAGTTTAACATATGAGAATTATTTTTCATGCCAAAGAAAATTCTGGTTATGTAACATTAAATACAAATGTAAGACATATAAGTCATTATACAGTAGACCAATGTGTGATAGTATGTACAAAGAACAAAATATTTTCCAAAAATTAAAAAAAAAAAGCCATTTTAACCATATTACCATTTTTGAGTGTACAGTGTCATGAAGCACATTCATGTTGATGGTGCAGCCATCAGCAACATCCATCTGTAGAATTTTTTCATCTTCCTAAACTGATACTCTACCCATTAAAGTCTAATTTCCTATTCCTTTCCATGCCTCTCAGCCCCTGGTAACCAGTATTCTACTTTCTGTCTCTGTGAATGTGAATATTCTAGGTACCTTACGTGAATAGAATCCTTGTAATATTTGTCATTTTATGACTGGCTTATGTCACTTAGCATAATATCTTCAGAGTTTATCTGTGTTGTAGCATATGTCAGAACTTCCTTCCTTTTAGGGGCTGAATAATAGTCCAGTGTAGGTATATGCCACATTTTGTTTAGCTGTTCATCAGTTGATAGATTATGGGTTGTTTCCACTTTTTGGCTGTCAAGAGTAATGCTGCTGTGAATACAGGTGTACAGATATCTGTTCGAGTTCCTGCTTTTAGTTCTTTTGGGTGTATACATAGGAGTGGAATTGCTGGATCATAATCATAATATCTTTAATTTTTCGAGGAATTGTCCTATCATTTTCTGCAGTGGCAGCACCATTTTATATCCCACTCACAATGGGCAAGGTTCCAATTTCGTCAAATCCTTGCCGGCACTTATTTATTTTTTTCAAAATTTTATGTAAATTCTAGTTAGTTAACATGCAGTGCAGTATTGGTTTCAAGAGTAGAATTTAGTTATTTCCTGTTTTCTTGATAGTAGCCATCTCCGTAGGTGTGAGGTGGACCTCGTGATTTGCATTTCCCTTTTGCTTTGTGGTATTGAGCATCTGTTCTTGTGCTGATTGGCCAGTTGTGCATCTTCTTTGAGGAAATATCTATTTGTGCTTTGTTTATTTTTGAATTATTTTGTTGTTGACTTGTAGAAGTTCTTTATTCTGGAAATTATCCCTTCATGAGGTACATGATTTGCAAATATTTCTCCCATTCTGTAGATTACCTTTTCACTTTGTTGATAGCATCCTTTGATACATAAAAGTTTTACATTTTGATGAATTCCACTTTATCTGTTGTTTCTTTTGTTCCCTGTCCGGTTAGTGTCATATCCAATATATAAGAAGGTTATAAAAGCTTTCTCCTATGTTTTCTTTAAGAGTTTTATAATTTTAGCCTTTTTTTTCCTTTTAAAGTTTATTTACTTATTTTGGGAGAGAGAAAGAGTGTGTGTGCAGGCACGTGCGCAAGTTGGGGAAGGGCAGATAGGGAGAGAGAGAGAATCCCAAGCAGGCTCCACACTGTCAGCATAGATCCTGATCCAGGGCATGAACTCAGAAATGGTGAGATCATGAGCTGAGCTGAAATCGAGAGTCAAATGCTTAACCTACTGAGCCCCCACCAGGCGCCCTGAAATTTTAGCTCTTAATGTTTATTTTGACTAATTTTTGTGTATGATGTGAAGTAAATATCATAAGGCTTTACTTTTGAGACAAGTTAGAAGAACAGATATTTTTTCTAAACCATTTGGGAGTGAGTTGCTGACCTGATGTTCTATCACCCCTGAAAACATTGGTGTTTGGATCCCTGCAAACAAAGACATCTCTTACAAAACTCCAAAGCACCCATTAAAAACAGAAAATTACCATTGCCATTTCAGTACCATCTAGTCCTCACCTTTGAGCGGTTATCCCAATAACTGGTCTTTTATAATGGTTTAGAACCATGTGTTGCATGTAATTGTCATATGTCTTTAGTTTCCTTCATTCTAGAGCAGTTGCTCAGTCTTTCCTGACCTTGACTCTTTGGAATAGTATAGGCCAGTTGTTTTGAAAAATGTCCCTCAATTTGGGTTTCTTTAGGACTAGATCCTGTGTGTGTGTGTGTGTGTGTGTGTGTGTATGTATGTGTGTTTGTGTATACATGTGTATGTGTGTGTGCATGCATGTTTGTGCATGTCCTTAACCTAAATGATACTGTTCTGAGACATGCTTCTTCTCCCAAATCAGCAATGTCATTTATTTTGTTACATCTACAACTAGTTCATTCATTTTAACTGCAGGAAAGGATTCTGTTATATGAGTATGCTGTATTTTGTTTAGCTGTTCTCTTTTTGATGGACTTACAAGGTTATTGGCAATTTTTGCTGTTAGTAATGATGCAAAAATCATCCTTGTTTACATTTCTTTTTGTGGATGTGGATTTTCTAGGCAAAGATTTTTATAATTTTTAAAATTTGAAATATTTCAAACATGCAAAAAGTATAGAGAATAATACATTAATACCCGACTTTAACAGATGTTAATATTGGCTCTGAATCTTTAAGTTGGTAAAGTTGTCATCCTATTCAGTGAGTGGGAGTTTTACTGGGATTTGCTCAAAGTTAGCATCTCACTGAGTGAGAATTACTATTAATGACAGATTGGATTGCCTCAAAAGTATGTAGTTTTATTCAAGAGAGAGATATTTTGGGAGAACCCGCCAGATTTAAGAAGCAGAAAATGTAGGCCTTCCACCCAGATGTGAACTGTGAATAAAATACCAGGTAGGCTCAGCCAAATTTTCTTTTAGGCGTCTTTCATGTCTTTCTTAATAGAACTTAATGAAATGAAACAGGAGGAGGAATCACGAAAGGTTAAGAATAATAGACCTGAAAAACTTGTTCATTTCTCCTCTTGGATCCCTTCCTTGGCTCTGGTGTTGAGTGAGGTGAGAAGTGCATCCAGGAATTCATTCCAAGCCTATTTTAGTACCCAGGATAGATCTGGATAAATCATGCATGACATTAGGCCAATCAAGGGAAGAAGAAGGAAAGGAATCAGGTCAGAGCCCAGCTTACTTTACGAAGCTACGGGAAATGGAATTGTCTAAAGAAAATAAATACATAAATTCAGGACTCTTGGACCTTTTGCAGCCCTCAGCCAGAGCCTAAGGCATGTGGCCAGTTGTATTTTCCTGTAAGTCCTGGAAAAATGTGACCCACTTAAACACCAGCTTCTAGGGGCTTTGGAGATGTGGTCTTAGTACCTAGAAGCGAAGTCTCTGTGTTACTGTCAGAGGGTGTTTCCTGGATTTTGTTTTTAATGCTAAATAACATCCTTGGGAAAATTCTTTCTGGCTTGTCGATTAGCAGTGGAATACAAAGGAACCACAGAATTCTTAACATTTACACTGCGTTGGGATCCCATTCCTGGCTGAAATAGTGTTTGGTGGTAATGTGTCTTTCACTTTTTATTTTATGATTCCTGGAGAAAAGGCCTGTGGCCTCCAGCCTGAAAGATAGCAGTAACCACAACCAGGAGCTGGTTTGGGGCTTTCGTAGATTTCTTGTCCACGGTATTTGAAGTACTATATATGTTTGTTTTTTTTTTTTAATTTTTAAAAATGTTTATTTATTTTTGAGACAGAGAGAGAGAGAGAGAGAGAGAGAGAACGAATGCACAAGCGGGGGAGGGGTAGAGAGAGAGGGAAACAGAATCTGAAGCAAGCTCCAGGCTCTGAGCTGTCAGCACAGAGCCCTATGTGGGGTTCAAACCCATGAACCATGAGATCAGGACCTGAGCTGAAGTCAGTCGCTTAACTGACTGAGCTATCCAGGTGGCCCTGAGATATTATATATGTTAAGACTATAAAAATGAAATATCAGTATTTCAGTATTCAGTGGAGTGGACATAACTTGTCTCAGTCATTGGTTTAGGATTGTGGTGTAGATGGGAATTCTGAGGGTTTTTTTCTGCATCCTTTCTAGGAAATCAGAGTATTTAGCATTTGAAGTGATGCTGTCTGGGGCCTCAGATTGCTGCTGCTGGTCTTGGAGATGTCAGTCTAATGAGCACCAAGTCACATTTGTCCCCAGGCCCTGAGAGACCAAGGCAGAAGTGAACCCTCATTGGAAAATGATGAGAGCAGGACAGCCATGCCAGATCTTTGCTGTGAACTGTGCTTTTGTGGCTACAGGGCTTATGTGCTGGCAGCTGGCATTGGTCTGGCAGTTTTTCTTGTAAGAGGCTAACGAGCCCACTGTAGAAGGAAAATGTCTTTATGGACTTGAACCCTGTGCTTGTGCTGTAGGTGAACACTGGTCAGCCTGTGGTGTGGAGGGCAGGACTGCTTCCAGGTACACTGTCTACTGTTCACCCCACCTGCCTCTATTAAATGCTGGGAGAATACACACAGCACAGAGTATAGATTTTCCCTCCTTTTAAAATTTTCTCTCCTGAAGTCTCTTGAGGAGTTTGAAGGAACGAAAAGAAGAGTAGCCCAAAGCAGGACTGGGAGTTGGGTGCTTGGGAATTCTGGCTTGACTGCTGCTAGGTGACCTTGGCCATATCACAGAACCCCTCATATTTGGTGTCTTTGTATTTCAGGTTAGAGGGTTGGGCCAAGTGATCCTTGGGGCCCTTTCTGTTTCCAGAAATCTGTGATTCTGTAATGTTGGTAGTTGGCCATTTATAAGACCTCCTTCCTCATCTGCCCTCATTGACTTTCTCTGTTGATGTATTTTTCCTTAGGCCTTTATTCGCCACAAGAAACCTACAACCCCAAATGGTTTTGCAGTCTCCACTGGAGACCATTAGAAACTGTGCAGGCATTGGTCTCTGTGTACTTGATGGAAATCAGATACCAGCAGAGGAGGGCGCCCCTACTCTGATCACATGTTAATGAGCCTCATAGGCTGATTGCGTTTTGGGTTCTTCAGCCTTGACCTGAGAGAACCACTTACATTTGGCTTTAACTTCAGCTCAGCAGAACAAAGTAAAAACATGACAGTGGAGAAAAAGAATTCCAGCTTTCTCTGCTCCTCTAATCAACCAACCTGAAAGTCTCAAAGGCCAAGTATTGCACAAATAACAAATGCAGATAACATTTGCATTCTGAGTATGTATTTCAAAATGTACATCTTCCAAAATGTATTGGCGTTTCTATTTGGTTTGAGTAGGAGGCTGATGTCTATACTTAATCCGTACCTATATATGTAGAAATTGGGCCAGTTACCTCTTTTCTTTTTCCTTTTCACAAATATTTGTTGCCTACTCTTCATGTGCCAGATTCTGGCTTAGTCATAGGTACAAGAAAGAGAAATAAGGCATGGTTTCTTTCCTCAAGGAGCCTGTCCTTTTTTTTTTTTTTTTTTTTTTAAAGTTTATCTTGAGAGAGAGCGAGCGAGCACAAGAGGGGGAGGAACAGAGAGAAAGGGAGAGAATATCAAGCAGGCTCACACTGTCAGCGCAGAGCTCAACACGGGGCTCGAACTCATGAATTGTGAGATCATGTCCTGAGCCGAAATCAAGAGTTGGATGCTTAACCAACTGAGCCACCCAGACACCCCAAGGACCTGTCCTTTAATGAGACGGAAATCCATAGGGACAGTTCTGAGAGGACATTGTTTGTTGTGGGAGTGAGTGGAATACACAGAATCTTGGGTTGGAGAATGTTCATTAGAACAGGTGTCCATGAGCAGATATCAAGCCTCCGAGTTGAGTCTTGAAGGGCGAAGAAGAGTCAGCTTGGTCTGAAAGATTGGGCAGGAGCTGGCACCTTCCTGGAAGAGCATGATCAAAGAGAGGGAGGCTTGAATCTACCCAGTGGGATAATGAGCTATTGAGTCTTGTGGCGAGAGGCTGCATGTGGGAAGGAGGGTGATGATGGAGAGGCAGGCAGATGGGATGAAAAGATGACAGTGCTATTCAGGGTCTTGGTAAGGAGTTTGGGGCTTGGTCCTTTGACAGTGCGCTGTCACCATGGATAGTTGAGCAGGATGGGAAGGTTACATTTGCTCTTTAGCTGTGACCCTTTTGGATTGGACTGGGCAAGACAGTAGAGGTGGGGACCTGAGAGGTGAGCACCACACTGGGTTAGGCTAGACAGGATCAGAATGTGATTCAGATGGGCAGCGGGGACAGTGGACCAGAAAGGAGGGGACTGATTATTGTGGAGGATGGGTGGCTTGGGTTTGTGGTGGAAGCAACTAGGGGATGCTGGCATCATCAACCTAGAGGGGACCCACATCAGGAGCAGTATTTTTTTTTCTTTGTTTTAAGTAGGCTCCATGCAGGGCTTGAACTCACAACCCTGAGATTCAGACCTGAGCTGAGATCAAGAGTCCATCGCTTAACCAACTGAGCCACCCAGGTACTCCAGAAGTAGTATTTTTAAAAGGTCTTCTCAAGGGGTGCCTGGGTGGCTCAGTTGGTTGAGCGTCTGACTCTTGATTTCGGCTCAGGTCATGACCCCAGGGTCATGGGATTGAGCCCTGCATCGGGCTCTGAGCATGGAACCTGCTTAAAATTCTCTCTCTCCCTCTGCCCCCTCCCCAAATTGTGTATTCATTTTTTCTCTCTCTCTCAAATAAAAAAAATAAAAGGTCTCCTCTGTTCCTTAAATTACTGTGGCCCCCTATCCTTGCCATCCTTCTTCATAGTGAAGCCTGCCCTCCCTCCCTTGTACTCCCACCCCCCTACTCTGATCACCTTACTTCATTCAGACTGCAGTCTGTCCCTGCCCCTTGTTCCTGCTCTGTATCCAGGGCCCCTGCCCTCTCTACTTCTTACTTCTTTTGCAAGGCTTAACACCTTCTAAAGTATTATAACTGTGTCTGTAGGTTATTTATTTTGAAAAACTTACTGTCTGTTTCCCCTGCTAGAATGTAAGTTCCTCAGGGGCAGGGATCTTAGATCAATTAAAGGAAGGCAATAGGCAGTTGAGAATTGAATATGTGATATTTAGTGTGTAAGAGTATAATAATGTTACAAAGTAGGTATTACAAATTAATAGCAGATGGAAGGGTTTCTCAGTAAGAAGTAATTGGGAAACCAGTTGGCAATTATGGAAAATTAATCATTTTAGATCTGTACTTTATACTATACCTTAAAATGAATTCCAGTGGAATTAAAGAGATTAATTAAAAAAAATCTCACAGAGCATCCTGGCCTTCCTAGATATCAGAATGTATTACAACACTACAGTAATGAAAACAGATGATGCTGGCAGAGCAGAAGAGAAACTATTAGCAGACTAGATGAGAGACCTGAAAGAATGATTTAGGGGAAGTTTAGTATATAATAAAGACAGCATTTCAGATCATTGGGCAGGAGGTGGATTTTCAACAAAGGTATTACAACTGGCTAGTTAGTTTTAAAAATTGAATGCAATAGAGGTATATGGACTTACGTGAGAAAACATAATGGCTGTATTATTGTATGAAATAAGCATTTCTCCAAAGAATACTTGTGATTCCAGTTATATAAAAGCAAACACTGTTGGTACACAGTCCATTTATTTGCATCCCACTTTCATGGATCCTTTGTTATCTGTCTTAAACTTCTCAGGATTGGGCCCCTTGAGAGTGGCCTCACTGCATCTTTTGGCCCTCTCTGCAATGCTGAGCAGATGCACTCCTGGCCAGTGTGAGAACTCATGGATCCTGGTATAAGGGTGAGCCTGGGCAGCCTGTCCCACCCAGAGACAGGTCAATGTTATTTTGGGGAAAGTGGTCCAAACATTAGGACTTTGCAGAGCTCCTCGGGATTCTAACATGCAGCTAATGCTAAGAACCACTGTTCTAGTTGGATCTTGTAAAAATTCCTTCTTTTGGGGTATAACACAAGATGTAGGCCAGGAATGCTGCTCTAAAGGATTAGGGCATAGGGCTCGGATTCTTCTCGTTATATAAGGATGGAGGTGTATCTGCTATATTTTTAACCAGTCCACTTATTTATTTATTATTTTTTTTAGCTTTTTTTTTTTTTTTAAATATATGAAATTTATTGTCAAATTGGTTTCCATACAACACCCAGTGCTCATCCCAAAAGATGCCCTCTTCAATACCCATCACCCACCCTCCCCACCCTCCCACCCCCCATCAGCCCTCAGTTTGTTCTCATTTTTTAAGAGTCTCTTGTGCTTTGGCTCTCTCCCACTCTAACCTCTCTCTCTCTCTTTTTTTCCTTCCCCTCCCCCCCCCCCCCCATGGGTTCCTGTTAAGTTTCTCAGGATCCACATAAGAGTGAAAACATATGGTATCTGTCTTTCTCTGTATGCCAGCCCACTTATTAAAGAGTGCAGAATGTCTTCCAGGGTTGTCTGTCCAGAGGATGGGAGGTGGGCCTTTAGCCACTGGTTCCTGTCCCCATTGGCTATCCAAGGTCAGCAGGATTTCATGGCTTCTGAGAAGGCCCTGAGGCAAAAAGACCCTCAGTGCTTGCTTGAGGAGTCTGACTGTCAGCTGAGCTGAAGCTGGCATGGAACTGTCTGCAGCAGCTGGGGCTGAGTTCAGAGGTGGGTCAAGGGGATGGTACTCAAAAGGGTCTGCATTTAAGTTTTTGTGTATTCTTATGCACCCTGTCCTTAGAATTTAAGTGCACTTCTAGGCAGTATGTGGGATTGTCAATAAATATTACCTGGAACATAATAGTTGTAAGAGTAAAATATTCTTTAAAGAAGTGAGAGAAAAGTCCCATTTCTGTTTTAGATGTTTAGTCTGGAAGAGTAGCTCCTGGGAAGATTAGAAGCCAGTCAGGTCCTTAGCAATGCTTTTCCTTTCTGGTTCTGGTTTGGCTTCTTTTGGGAACTGGCAAGCTGAACCTGGATGGGCCCATCAAGATTTTTGGACCAAGTCGGGTAGCCTGGAGGACTTAGCAGGTGGTGAGGGGTGAGGGGCAGGAGCAAGCACCCTTTCAGGGACTTATGAAGTGACCCTTCTGGTTCCTGTTTGTGAAGTGTGTCCCTGGGCAGAGTGTCAGGGATGGCCCTGCCAGGTTCAGTGTTTCCAGCCCACCTGGCACTTGGGTCTTACTTCTGAAAGGACACTCCCACCTTTAGTGTGGCATGCCTCAGATATGAGGGACAAGATGGCGCTGGGGATCAGGGAGGGAGATGCTCAGGAGCAGCTGGCTGATTTGCCTTAGAAGCCTAAGTATTTTTTTTTTTTAACTTTTATTTATTTGAGTAATCTCTACACCCAACGTGGGACTTGATCTCATGACCCCCGACGTCAAGAGTCACGTGCTCTTCCAACTGAGCCAGCCAGGTGCCTCAGAAATCTAATTTTTGCCAGTGGGGCTGAGACTTTCTGAAGCAAAAAGGGTTCATTTGGCTGTGGATGTAGCTTTTAATGAGTGTGTTGTGGCTGAACATTGTGTTACCTAATATTAAGAACAGTGGCCAGATTCCATAAATTATCATTGTTTGAACTTAAATATTAATCTAAAGTATATATACAAATATATGAAAGTAGTAGTTGAGTATGAGTTTTTCTGTATGAAATAAAAATATTCTTAAAGTGGCTTATAAAACTGAATAATTTTACTCATCAGAGGTTTATAATTAATGTGAGAGGCACATCAGTTGAACAAATAACTTGCTTGTTTGAAAGACATGAATTCATAAACTTATTTTTAAAAAAATTTTAAATGTTTATTTATTTTGAGAGAGAGTACAAGTGGGGGAGGGGCAGAGACAGAGAGGGAGACAGAGGATCTGAAGCAGGCTCCAGGCTCAGAGCTGTCATCATTGAGCCTGATGTGGGGCTCAAACTCACAAACTGTGAGATCGTGACCTGAGCTGAAGTCAGACGCTTAACTGACTGAGCCACCCAGGTTCTCCAAATTTGTAAACTTCTAATCTGCCCTCTCACTTTGTGTAGTAGCTCTGGTGTTCTTTCTATATTTTTATTTTGTGTTTATTTATTTAAATTTTATTTTTTATTTTTTAAAATTTATATCCAAATTAGTTAGCATATAGTGAAACACAGATTTCAGGAGTAGATTCCTTAATGCCCCTTACCCATTTAGCCCATCCCCCCTCCCACAACGCTCCAGCAACCCTCAGTTTATTCTCCATATTTATGAGTCTCTTCTGTTTTGTCCCCCTCCCTGTTTTTACATTATTTTTGTTTCCCTTCCCTTATGTTCATCTGTTTTGTCTTAAAGTCCTCATATGAGTGAAGTCATATGATTTTTGTCTTTCTCTGATTGACTAATTTCACTTAGCATAATACCCTCCAGTTCCATCCACGTAGTTGCAAATGGCAAGATTTCATTCTTTTTGATTGCCAAGTAATACTCCATTGTGTGTGTGTGTGTGTGTGTGTGTGTGTGTGTGTGTGTGTATGTGTGTGTGTGTGTGTGTGTGTGTAGCACATCTTCTTTATCCATTCATCCGTTGATGGACATTTGGGCTCTTTACATACTTTGGCTATTGTTGATAGTGCTGCTATAAACATGGGGGTGCATGTGTCCCTTCGAAACAGCACACCTGTACCGCGTGGATAAATGCCTAGTAGTGTGATTGCTGGGTTGTAGGGTAGTTCTATTTTTAGTTTTTTGAGGAACCTCCATACTGTTTTCCAGAGTGGCTGCACCAGCTTGCATCCCCACCAACAATGTAAAAGAGATCCTCTTTCTCCGCATCCTTGCCAACATCTGTTGTTGCCTGAGTTGTTAATGTTAGCCATTCTGACAAGTGTAAGGTGGTATCTCATTGTGGTTTTGATTTGTAGTTCCCTGATGATGAATGATGTTGAGCATTTTTTCATGTGTCGGTTGGCCATCTGGATGACTTCTTTGGAGAAGTGTCTATTCATGTCTTTTGCCCATTTCTTCACTGGATTATTTGCTTTTTGGGTATTGAGTTTGGTAAGTTCTTTATAGATTTTGGATATTAACCCTTTATCTGATATGTCATTTGCAAATATCTTCTCCCATTCTGTCGGTTGCCTTGTAGTTCTGTTGATTGTTTCCTTTGCTGTGCAGAAGCTTTTTATTTTGATGAGGTCCCGGTAGTTCATTTTTGCTTTGGTTTCCCTGGTCTCCAGAGACGTGTTGAGTAAGAAGTTGCTGAGGGCAAGATCAAAGAGGTTTTTGCCTGCATTCTCCTCGAGGATTTTGATGGCTTCCTGTCTTACATTTAGGGTTTTCATGCATTTGAGTTTATTTTTGTGTCTAGTGTAAGAAAGGTCCAGGTTCATTCTTTTGCATGTTGCTGTCCAGTTTTCCCAGCCCCACTTGCTGAAGAGACTGTCTTTATTTCATTGGATATTCTTTCCTGCTTTGTCAAAGATTAGTTGGCCATATGTTTGTGGGTCCATTTCTGGGTTCTCTGTTCTGTTCCACTGATCTGAGAGTCTGTTCTTGCGCCAGTACCATACTGTCTTGATGATTACAGCTTTGTAGTATAGCTTGAAGTCTGGGATTGTGATGCCTCCTGCTTTGGTTTTCTTTTTCAAGATCGCTTTGGCTATTCAGGGTCTTTTCTGGTTCCATACACATTTTAGGATTGTTTATTCTAGCTCTGTGAAGAAAGCTGGTGTTACTTTGATAGGGATTGCATTGAATATGTAGAATGCTCTGGGTAGTATCGACATTTTAACAGTATTTGTTCTTCCTATCTAGGAGCATGGAATCTTTTTCCATTTTTTGTGTCTTCTTCAATTTCTTTCATAAGCTTTCTATAGTTTTCAGTGTACAGATTTTTCATCTCTTTGGTTAGACTTATTCCTTGGTATTTTGTGGTTTTTTTGTGCAATTGTAAATGAGATCGATTCCTTAATTTCTCTTTCTGTTGCTTCATTGTTGGTGTATAGGAATGCAACCGATTTCTGTGCATTGATTTTATATCCTGCAACTTTGCTGAATTCATGAATCAATTCTGGCAGCTTTTCAGTGGAATCTTTTGGGTTTTCTGTATAGAGTATCATGTCATCTACGAAGAGTGGAAGTTTGACCTCCTCCTGGCCGATTTGGATGCCTTTTATTTCTTTGTGTTGTCTGATTGCAGAGGCTAAGACTGCCAATACTGTGTTGAATAACAGTGGCGAGAGTGGACATCCCTCTCTTGTTCCTGAACAGACTGGTAACCAGTAAGGAAATCAAATTAGTAGTTAAAAATCTGCCAAAAAAACAAGAGTCCAGGGCCAGATGGCTTTCCAGGGGAATTCTACCAAACATTTAAGGAAGAGTTAATACCTATTCTCTTGAAACTGTTCCAAAAAATAGAAATGGAAGGAAAACTTCCAAACTCTTTCTATGAAACCAGCATTACCTTGATTCCAAAACCAGACGGAGACCCCACTAAAAAGGAGAACTGTAGACCAATTTCCCTGATGAACATGGATGCAAAAATCCTCAACAAGGTACTAGCCAACCGGATCCAACAATATATTAAAAAAATTATTCACCACAACCAAGTGGGGTTTATACCTGGGATGCAGGGCTGGTTCAATGTCTGCAAAACAATTAACGTGATTCATCACATCAATAAAAGAAACGACAAGAACCATATGATCCTCTCAATAGATGCAGAGAAAGCATTTGACAAAATACGGCATCCTTTCTTGATAGTAGGGATAGAAGTAGGGATAGAAGGATCATACCTCAAGATGATAAAAGCCATATACAAGCGACCCAACGCTAATATTATCCTCAATGGGGAAAAACTGACAGCTTTCCCTCTAAGGGAAAAGCTTTTATTGATGCGATGAATCACGTTAATTGTTTTGCAGACATTGAACCAGCCCTGCATCCCAGGTATAAATCCCACTTGGTTGTGGTGAATAATTTTTTTAACATATTGTTGGATCTGGTTGGCTAGTACCTTGTTGAGGATTTTTGCATCCATGTTCATCAGGGAAATTGGTCTACAGTTCTCCTTTTTAGTGGGGTCTCCGTCTGGTTTTGGAATCAAGGTAATGCTGGTTTCATAGAAAGAGTTTGGAAGTTTTCCTTCCATTTCTATTTTTTGGAACAGTTTCAAGAGAATAGGTGTTAACTCTTCCTTAAATGTTTGGTAGAATTCCCCTGGAAAGCCATCTGGCTCTGGACTCTTGTTTTTTTGGCAGATTTTTAACTACTAATTTGACTTCCTTACTGGTTACGGGTCTGTTCAAATTTTCTATTTCTTGCTGTTTCAGTTTTGGTAGTGTATCTGTTTCTAGGAATTTGTCCATTTCTTCCAGATTGCCCATTTTTTTTTTCATTATATGAAATTTATTGTCAAATTGGTTTCCATACAACACCCAGTGCTCATCCCAAAAGGTGCCCTCCTCAATACCCATCACCCACCCTCCCCTCCCTCCCACCCCCCATCAACCCTCAGTTTGTTCTCAGTTTTTAACAATCTCCTATGCTTTGGCTCTCTCCCACTCTAACCTCTTTTTTTTTTTTTTTTTTCCTTCCCCTCCCCCATGGGTTTCTGTTAAGTTTCTCAGGATCCACATAAGAGTGAAACCATATGGTATCTGTCTTTCTCTGTATGGCTTATTTCACTTAGCATCACACTCTCCAGTTCCATCCCATTTTATTGGCATATAATTGCTCATAATATTCTCTTATTATTGTTTTTATTTCTGTTGTGTTGGTTGTGATTTCTCATCTTTCTTGATTTTACTTATTTGGGTGTTTTTATTCTTGATCAAACTGGCTAGTGGTTTATCAATTTTGTTAATTCTTTCAAAGAACCAGCTTCTGGTTTCATTGATCTGTTGTACTGTTTTGGTTTTTTTTTTGTTTTTTTTTTTTTTGTTTTTTGTTTTTTGTTTTGATAGCATTAATTTCTGCTCTAATCTTTATTGTCTTCTGCTGGTTTGGGGTTTTATTTGCTGTTCTTTTTCCAGCTCCTTAAGGCATAAGGTTAGGTTGTGTATCTGAGATCTTTCTTCCTTCTTTAGGAAGGCCTGGATTGCTATATACTTTCCTCTTACAACTGCCTTTGCTGCGTCCCAGATGTTTTGGGTTGTGGTGTTATCATTTTTGTTGACTTCCATATACTTTTAAATTTCCTCTTTAACTTCTTGGTTAGCCCATTCAGTCTTTAGTAGGATGTTCTTCAGTCTCCAAGTATTTGTTACCTTTCCAAATTTTTTCTTGTGGTTGATTTCAAGTTTCATAGCATTGTGGTCTGAAAATATGCACTGTATGATCTCGATCTTCTTGTACTTACTTAGGGCTGATTTGTGTCCCAGTATATGGTCTATTCTGGAGAATGTTCCATGTACACTTGAGAAGAATGTATATTCAGCTGCTTTAGGGTGAAATGTTCTGAATATATCTGTTAAGTCCATCTAGTCCAGTGTGTCATTCAAAGCCATTGTTTCCTTGTTGATTTTTTGATTAGATGATCTGTCCATTGCTGTGAGTGGGGTGTTGAAGTCTCCTACTATTATGGTATTACTATCGACGGGTTTCTTTGTGATTATTTGATATATATTTGGGTGTTCCCACATTTGGTGCATAAATGTTTACAATTGTTAGGTCTTCTTGGTCTATAGACCTTTTGATTATGATATAATGTCCTTCTGCATCTCTTGATACAGTCTTTATTTTAAAGTCTAAGTTGTCTGATATAAGTATGGCTACACTGGCTTTCTTTTGTTGACCATTAGCATGATAGATGGTTCTCCATCCCCTTATTTTCGATCTGAAGTTGTCTTTAGGTCTAAAGTGTGTCTCTTGTAAATAGCATATAGATGGATCTTGTTTTCTTATCCATTGTGTTACCCTATGTCTTTTGATTGGAGCATTGAGTCCATTGACGTTTAGAGTGAGTACTGAAAGATACGAATTTATTGCCATTATGATGCTTGTAGAGTTGGAGTTTCTGGTGGTATTCTCTGGTCCTTTCTAATCTTTGTTGCTTTTGATATATGTGTGTGTGTGTGTGTGTGTGTGTGTGTGTGTGTGTGTGTATATATATATATATATATATATATATAACAATGATATAGTTGATATAGATATAAAGATGAAAATTTTCATCTTTTCTCCCCTCAGAGAGTCCCCCTTAAAATTTCTTGCAGGTCTGGTTTAGTGGTCACAAACTCCTTTAATTTTTGTCTGGGAAACTTTTTATCTCTCCTTCTATTTTGAATGACAGCCTTGCTGGATAAAGAATTCTTGGTTGCATATTTTTCTGATTCAGCACACTGAATATATCCTGCCACTCCTTTCTGGCCTGCCAAGTTTCTGTTAATAGATCTGCTGCAAACCTGATCTGTCTTCACTTGTAGGTTAGGGACTTTTCTTCCCTTGCTGCTTTCATGACTCTCTCTATGCCTTGTAGATGGATGGTTTTTGTTGAATCTAATGGGGGTCCTCTGTGCTTCCTGGATTTTGATGTCTGTGTCTTTCCCCAGGTTAGGAAAGTTTTCTGCTATGATTTGCTCACATAACCCTTCTACCCCTAATTCTCTCTCTTCCTCTTCTGGGACCCCTATGATTCTGATGTTGTTCCTTTTTAATGAGTCATTGATTTCTCTAATTCATAAATCGTGCTCTTTTCCCTTAATCTCTCTCTTTTTTTCTGCTTCGTTATTCTCTATAAGTTTGTCCTCTATATTGCTGATTCTCTGTTCTGCCTCGTCCATCCTTGCCGCCGCTGCATCCATCCATGATTGCAGCTCAGTTATAGCATTTTTAATTTCATTCTGACTATTTTTTTACTTCTTTTAACTCTGCAGAAAGGTTCTAATCTATTTTCGACTCCAGCTAGTATTCTTATTATTGTGATTCTAAATTCTGGTTCAGACATCTTGCTTGTATCTGTGTTGGTTAAATCCCTGGCTGTCGTATCTTCATGATCTTTCTTTTGGGGTGAATTCCTTCGTTTCGTCATTTTGAAGGGAGAAAAGGAATTAATGAGGTAGAGAAATTGAAATTAAAAAAAATTAAAATTAAAAACATATTAAAATTAAAAATTAAAAACACACACACACAGAAATCACATAGATGATCTAGATCCTAGGTGAGGTTTGGTCTGGGTGTTGAAAGTGGTTTGACAGATGAGAGGAAAAAAAAGGGGGGGAGAGAAAGAAAAAGGAAACTGAGAATTTGAAAAAATGAATACACTGAAGTAGACTAAAATGAGATGATGGGGGTAAAATAGAATTTGAAAAAATATACACAAAAGTAAAGAATGTAGTAGGAAAAAAATTAAAGAAAAATAGTTTTAATAAAAATTAAAAATAATGAATTTTTTCATTTTCTGTTTTTAATAAAGAAAAATGAAAAAGAGAAAAAAGAAAAAAAAGAAATCATTTCAAAATTTGAAAAAGTGAATACACTCTAGTAGACTAAAATAAAATGATGGAAGTAAGATAGAATTTGAAAAAATTTACATAAAAGCAAAAAGTATAGTAATAAAAATTAAATAAAAATATTTTTAATAGAAATTGAAAGTAAAAATGAAGTTTTTCTCTTTCTGCATTCAAGAAAAAGAAAAAAATGAAAAAAAAGAAAGAAAAGGAAATTGAAAATTTGGAAAGGTGAATACACTGAAGTAGACTAAAATAAAATGATGGAAGTAAAATAGATTTTGAAAAAATTTAGACAAAAGTAAAAAATATAGTAATAAAAGTTAAAGATGTTTTTAATACAAGTTCAAAATAAAAAAAAAAAAAGAAAGAAAATTGAATAGATGAACCTGCTAACAGATTGAAGTAGGACTGAAATTGCTTCGTTTTCCTCTGGAAGTCAGTCTGTGTAGCTGTTTATAGTCCATAAATTAAGCTGGCGGTGAGACTTGTGTTCTTGAAGTTGGCCTAGTTGGATGGGGCTCAGTGTAACAGCTTCACTCTTCACTAGATGGTGCTGCTAGACTACTGGGGTGTATGGTTGGGGCGCTGGTAGGTGCACATGTGTATGTGCATGCACGGGAGTGGTGAAAATGGTGCCACCCAGCTACTCAGTGTGCTGTCCCGGATCAGCAGTTGTGCACCCATCCTCCGTCTTCAGCTCTCGTCCACTCCACGCTTTTTCACTCTCTGTGACCAGGCCCCAGGCAGTACCTCTCTCCTAAGTTCTGTCTCAGATGCGGCTGCTTTCCCTGGCCCCCCACTTCCGAAGGACTGCGGCCCCGACACGTTCCACCCCTTGCCGGAGGGTCTCACCCAGCAATGGCTGAATGAGCAATGGCCGAATATCGGCTCCACCCAGGAGCCGCCCGTTGGACCCCGCTGCTGCCAGTGCCCTGAGACTGCGGCCAGGTGCCAGCCCGCCCCAGAAAAACCCTAACCCTAACCCTACCCTAACAGTGTAGCAGCAGCGTTCCAAGGATTATGGAAAATCACAACACACATCTGGCACCAGGCTTCACCCTTAACGACCTTGCACCAGCACCAGCAAATGTGGCTGTCTTCTGGGGTCTTCCGGGACCAGGTGGCTTCACCAGTCTCTACCAAATGTCTTTCCAGCAGTAGAACGCTTTTCCCCATGTGGACTGAGAACCTCCCAGACCCCACTCTGTTCCTGGGGATTTGCCCTTCCCACCAGAGCACCGCCAGGTATCAAGCTGAGGAGTTGCAGCCTTTGCGCTCCCCTTGTTTACAGTCTTAATGGAATTTAAACCCTCTCCTTTCTCCTTTCTCCTTTCTCCTTTCTCCTTTCTCCTTTCTCCTTTCTCCTTTCTCCTTTCTCCTTTCTCCGTTTTTAGTTTAATCCCTGTGGCTGTTTCCAATTTTCCACTTTTTCTCCAGCTGATTTTGGGAGCCGTGCCACATACCTGCTGAATTCTGTCGTTCAGGTTGTGTTAATCCTCCAGTCAGTTTTCTAGGTGTGTAGGATGGTTTAGTGTTGGTCTGGCTGTATTTCATGGACGCGAGACACACAAAAAGCTTCCATGCTGTTCTGCCATCTTGGCTCCTCTTCCTCTGGTGTCCTTTTTATTTTTTATTTTATTTTATTTTATTAAAGAAAATTTTTTTTTTAACGTTTATTTATTTTTGAGACAGAGAGAGACAGAGCATGAACAGGGGAGGGGCAGAGAGAGAGGGAGACACAGAATCTGAAACAGGCTGCAGGCTCTGAGTGGTCAGCACAGAGCCCGATGCGGGGCTCGAACTCACGGACCGTGAGATCATGACCTGAGCCGAAGTCGGACGCTCAGCCGACCAAGCCACCCAGGTGCCCCCCTGGTGTCCTTTTTAAATTTAACTGTTTTTCTTCCGACTTTATTTGTTTATTTATTTATTTACATCCAAGTTAGTTAGCATAGAGTGCAATAATGATTTCAGGAGTAGAATCCATGTATTCCCCCATGTATAACACCCAGTGCTCATCCCAACAAGTGTCTTCCTTAATGCCCCTTACTCATTTGCCCATCCCTCCACCCATAATCCCTCCAGCAACCCTCAGTTTGTTCTCTATATTTAGAAGTCTCTTATGTTTTGTTCCCCTCCCCATCTTTATATTATTTTTTTCTTTCCTTCCCTTATGTTCATCTGTTTTGTATGTTAAATTCTTCATATGAGTGAAGTCATAAGACATTTGTCTTTCTCTAATTTTGCTTAGCGTAATACCCTCTGGTTCCATCCACGTTGTTGCAAATGACAAGATTTCATTCTTTTTGATTGTAGAGGAATACTCCATTGTATATATATACCACATCTTTTTTTTCCATCCATCCATCAGTGGACATTTGGGCTCTTTCCATACTTTGGCTATTGTCCATAGTGCTGCTGTAGACATTGGGGTGCATGTGTCCCTTTGACACAGTACACCTGTATCCTTTGGATAAATACCTAGTAGGGCAGTTGCTGGGTCATAGGGTAGTTCTATTTTTAGCTTTTTCAGGAACCTCCATACTGTTTTCCAGAGTGGCTGCACCAGTTTTCATTCCCACCAGCAGTGCAAGAGATCCTCTTTCTCCACATCCTCGCCAACATCTGTTGTTGCCTGAGTTGTTAATGTTAGCCATTCTGACAAGTGTAAAGTGGTATCTCATTGTGGTTTTTGATTTGTATTTCTCTGATGATGAGTGATGTTGAGCGTTTTTTCATGTGTCGGTTGGCCATCTGGATGACTTCTTTGGAGAAGTGTCTATTCATGTCTTTTGCCCATTTCTTCACTGGATTATTTGCTTTTTGGGTGTTGAGTTTGGTAAGTTCTTTATAGATTTTGGATACTAACCCTTTATCTGGTATGTCATTTGCAAATATCTTCTCCCATTCTGTCAGTTGCCTTGTAGTTCTGTTGATTGTTTCCTTTGCTGTGCAGAAGCTTTTTATTTTGATGAGGTCCCGGTAGTTCATTTTTGCTTTGGTTTCCCTGGTCTCCAGAGACGTGTTGAGTAAGAAGTTGCTGAGGGCAAGATCAAAGAGGTTTCTGCCTGCTTTCTCCTCGAGGATTTTGATGGCTTCCTGTCTTACATTTAGGGTTTTCATGCATTTGAGTTTATTTTTGTGTCTAGTGTAAGAAAGTGGTCCAGGTTCATTCTTTTGCATGTTGCTGTCCAGTTTTCCCAGCCCCACTTGCTGAAGAGACTGTCTTTATTTCATTGGATATTCTTTCCTGCTTTGTCAAAGATTAGTTGGCCATATGTTTGTGGGTCCATTTCTGGGTTCTCTGTTCTGTTCCATGGATCTAAGTGTCTTTTTGTGTCAGTACCATACTATCTTGATGATTATAGTTTTGTAATACATCTTGAAGTCCGGGATTGTAATGCCTCCAGCTTTAGTTTTCTTTTTCAAGATTGCTTTGGCCATTGGGTGGGGGTGGGGGGTCTGGTTCCATACAAATTTTAGAATTGTTTGATCTATCTCTGTGAATAATGCTAATGTTATTTTTAGAGATTGCATTGAATATGTAGATTGCTTTGGGTAGTATCAACATTGTAACAATATTTGTTCTTCCTATCCAGGAGCATGGAATCTTTTTCCTTTTTTGTGTGTGTCTTCTTCAATTTCTTTCATAAACTTTCTACAGTTTTCAGTGTATAAATTTTTCATCTCTTTGGGTAAGTTATTCCTAGGTATTTTGGTGCAATTGTAAATGGGATCGATTCCTTGATTTCTCTTTCTGTTGCTTCATTATTGATGTGTAGGAATGCAACTGATTTCTGTGCATTGATTTTATATTCTGCAACATTGCTGAATTCATGGATCAGTTCTGGCAGTTTTTTGGTGGAATCTTTTGGGTTTTCCATATAGAATATCATGTCATGTGTGAAGAGTGGAAGTTTGATATCCTCCTGGCCAGTTTGGATGCCTTATATTTCTTTGTGTTATCTGATTATTGAGGCTAGGACTTCCAATACTGTGTTGAATAATAGTGGCAAGAGTGGACATCCCTGTCATGTTCCTGATCTTTGGGGAGAAAGCTCTCTGTTTTTCCCCATTGAGGATGATATTAGCGGTGGGTCTTTTGTATATGGCTTTAATGACCTTGAGGTATGATCCTTTCTTGAGGGTTTTTATCAAGAAAGGGTGAAAAACAAAAATATTTTCTCTGCATCTATTGAGAAGATCATGTGGATCTTGTCCTTTCTTTTATTAATGTGATATATCACCTTGATTGATTTGCAGATATTGAACCAGCCCTGCATCCCAGGTATAAATCTCACTTGGCCGTGGTGAATAATTCTTTTTTGTTTTTAATTTTTATTTATTTTTTTAAATGTTTATTTCTGAGAGAGAGAGAAAGAGAGAGAGAGAGAGACCCGAGTGTGAGCAGCAGAGGAGCAGTGAGAGGAGGAGACACCGAATCCGAAGCAGGCTCCAGGCCCTGAGCTGTCAGCACAGAGTCTGATGAGAGGCTTGAACTCACAAGCTGTGAGGTCATGACTTGACCGCAAGGTGGACACTCAGCTGACTGAGCCACCCAGGTGCCCCAGTGAATAATTCTTTTAATATATTGTTGGATCTGGTTGGCTAGTATCTTGTTGAGGATTTTTGCATCAATATTCATTGGGGAAATTGGTCTGTAGTTCTTTTTATTTATATTTTATTTTGTTTTATTTTATTTTATTTATTTCATTTATTCTATTCTATTCTATTCTATTCTATTTTATTTTTTATTTTTGTAGTTCTCCTTTTTAGTGGGGTCTTTGGTTTTGGGATCAAGGTAATGCTGGCCTCATAGAATGAGTTTGGAAGTTTTCCTTCCATTTCTATTTTTGGGAACAGCTTCAAAAGACTAGGTGTTAGCTCTTTAAATGTTTGGTAGAATTCGCCTGGAAAGCCATCCAGCCCTGGACCCTTGTTTGTTGGGAGATTTTTTGTTACTGATTCAATTTTTTTACTGGTTATAGGTCTGTTCAAATTTTCTATTTCGTCCTGTTTTAGTTTTGGTAGTTCATATGTTTCTAGGAATTTGTCCATTTCTTCTAGATTGCCCAATTTATTGGCATATAATTGCTCATAATTTTCCTTATTATTGTGTGTATTTCAGTGGTGTTGGTTGTGATCTCTCCTCTTTCGTTTGTGATTTCATTTATTTGGGTCCTTTCCTTTTTCTTTTTGATCAAACTGGCTAGGAGGTTATCAGTTTTGTTAATTCTTTCAAAGAACCAACTCCTGGTTTCATTGATCTGTTCTATTGTTTTTTGTTTTTTGTCTTTTTGATATCCTTGATTTCTGCCCCATTCTGTATTATTTTCCTTCTGCTAGTGGGCTTTATTTGCTGTTCTTTTTCTAGCTCTTTTAGGTGTAAAGTTAGGTTATGTATTTGAGACCTTGCTTCCTTCTTTAGGAAGGCCTGGATGGCTATACACTTCCCACTTACTACTGCCTTTGCTGCATTCCATAGATTTTGAACTGTTGTGTTTTCACTTTCATTGGCTTCCATGTACTTTTAATTTCCTCTTTAATTTTTTGGTTAACCCATTCATTTTTTAGTAGGATGTTCTTTAATCTCCCAAGTATTCATGGTCTTTCCAAATTTTTTCTTGTGATTGATTTCGAGTTTCATAGCATTGTGATCTGAAAATATGCAAGGTATGATCTCAGTCTTTTTTGTTCTTGTTGAGGGTTGATTTGTGACCCAGTATGTGATCTCTTCTAGAGAATGTTCCATGTGCACTTGAGAAGAAAGCGTATTCTGCTGCTTTAGGATGAAATGTTCTGAATATATGTGTTAGGTCCATCCAGTCCAGTGTGTCATTCAAAGCCATTGCTTCCTTGTTGATTTTCTGTTTAGATGATCTGTCCATTGCTGTAAGTGCGGTGTTGAAGTCCCCTACTATTATGGTATTATTATCAATGAGTTTCTTTATGTTTGTGATTAATTGATGTATATATTTGGTTGCTTTATGGGGGGGGGACATAAATATTTACAATGGTTAGATCTTGGTGGATAAACACCTTAATTATGATATAATGCCCTTCTTCATCTCTTGTTACAGTCTTTATTTTAAAGTCTAGATTGTCTGATATCAGTGTTGGTATTCTGGCTTTCTTTTAATGACTATTAGCATGTTAGATGCCTCTCCATCCCCTTACTTTCAAACTGCAGGTGTCTTTAGGTCTAAAGTGAGTCTCTTGTAAGCAGCATATAGAAACTCATTGATAATAATACCATAATAGTAGGGGACTGATACCCTATGTCTTTTGATTGGAGCATTTAGTCAGTTTAGTGCTATTGTGTTACCTGTAGAGTTGGTGTTTCTAGTGATGTTCTCTGGTTCTCTGTAGTCTTTGTTGCTTTTGGTCTTTTTGTTTTGTTTTGTCTTTTCTCCATTCAGAGAGTCCCCCTTAAAATTTTTTGCAGGGCTGGTTTAGTGGTCACAAACTCCTTTAGGTTTCGTTTGTCTGGGAAACTCTTTATCTCTCCTTCTGTTTTGAATGACAGCCTTATGGGATAAAGAATTCTTTGCTGCATGTTTTTCCAATTCAGCACATTGAGTATATCTTGTTACTCCTTCCTGGCCTGCCAAATTTCTGTGGATAGATCTGCTGCAAACCTGATCTATCTTTCCTTATAGTTTAAGGACTCTTTTTTCCCCTTGCTGCTTTCATCATTCTTTTCTTATCTATTTTGTGAATTGACTATGATATGCCTTGTTGATGGTCAGTTTTTGTTGAGTCTAATGGGAGCTCTCTGTGCTTCTTGGATTTTGATATCTGTGTCTTTCCTCAGATTAGGAAAGTTTTGGTATATTTTGCTCACATAAACATTCTGCCCCTTTTTCTCTCTCCATCTTCTGGGACTCCCATGATTCATATATTATTTCTTTTTAGTAAGTCACTGAGTTCTCTAAGTCTTGTATTGTGATCTTTTGACTGTTTCCCTGTTCCCTTTTTTCTGCTTCATTATTCTCTATAATTTTACCTTCTGTATCACTGATTAACCGTTTTGCTACATCCATCCTTGCTGTAGTGCAGTCTTCATTTGAGATTGTGTCTTGGTTATAGCATTTTTAATTTCGGCCTGACTAGATGTTATTACTTTTATCTCCACAGAAAGGGATGTGTCTTCTATGCTTTTTTAACCCCAGCTAGTATTCTTACTATTGTGGTTCTAAATTCTGGTTCAGACATCTTGCTTATATCTGTGTTGATTAAGTCCCTGGCTGTCTTTACTTACTGTTCTTTCTTTTGGGGTGAATTCCTTCATTTTGTCATTTTGGAGAAAGAAAAAGAACTAATTAGTAAAATAAAAAATAAAAATTAAAAAATTTAAAACAACACAAAAAAATCATATAAAGGAAGCTAGATCCTAGGTGTGTTTTGGTCTGCTTGTTGGAGGAAGCTTGATAGAATAGAGAAAAAAGGGAAAGAAAAGAAAAAGAAAAAAAGGTAGGAGATTTTTTAAAAATTAAAAAAGTGAATACAAAAAACAATACAGTGAAATTAATAAGGTAAAATAGAATGACAAAAAATTTATAAAAAATATAGTAGGAAAAATTAAAGAAAAATCTTCTTTTATAAAAATGGAAGATGAACGTAAATTTTTTCCTTCTGTATTCAAGAGTAAGAAAAGAAAAAGGAAAGAAAATTGAATAGATGGACCGGTGAACAGAATGAAATATGAATGAAATTACATCCAGTTTCCAATAGAAGTCAAACTATGAAGCACTTTATAGTCTGTAAACTAAGCAGGTGGAGAGACTGTGGTGGTCCTCTAGAGCTTGGTTGGTGCAAGTGGCTGGGGCTTGGTGTAATAGCTCCATTCTCCACTAGATGGCTCTGCTTACCTTACTGGTGTAGATCGTTGTGGTGCCTGTATGCATGTACGTGCATGCGTGGGAGAAGTGAAAATGGTGTCACCCAGTTTCCCAGTCTCTAGCATCAGAACTCTGTGCGGTCTCAGATTGGCAGTCAAGCACCCCTCCTGTGTCTTTGGCTTCCATCCACTCCCTGCTCTTACACTGTCCCTGACCAAGCCGTCAGCCTGCCAGGTGGCACTTCCCTACTGAATTTTATTTCAGATGTGGCTGTGTTTCCAAACCCCTCACTTCCCAGGGCTCTATGGCTTGGACCCACTTAGACCCTTCGGGGGAGGGTCTTGCCAAGCAATGGCCAGGTGCTGGCCCACCCCAGGAATGCTTGCTTGACTGCACAGCTGCAGGTGCCCAGAGACTGCAGCTGGGTGCCAGCCCACCCCACAAAAAGTTTGCATGATCATGTAGCAGCAACATTTCAGGGATTATGGTAGATTTACCAACACACATCTGGTGCTGGGCTTCACTGCCTCCTGAAGTCCTTGTTTCAACACCAGCAGACATGGCCGTTCTTTGGGGTCTGCTGGGACCTTTGCCTGTGGGGAGGCCCCTTGGCCTGTACCAAATGTCCTCTCAGCAGGGGACTGCCTCTTCCTATGTGGGCCAAGGACTCCTCGGACCTTGCTGTCTGTCCCTGGGGATTTGCCCTTCCCACCAGAGCTCCTCCAAGTATTGAGCTGTGGAGTTTCAGACTCTGTGCTCCTCTGTTTATAGAGTCCTAATGGTATTGAAACCCTCTCCTTATTTCCTTTCTCCTTTTTCCTTTCGCTCTTTCTTGTTCAGTCCCTTATGGGTGTTTCCACTCTTTCTCTTTCTCTCCAGCTGCTTTCAGGGGGAGTACTTTTTCTTCTGTTCCCCCCACCCTCCCCCCCCCCCCCCCCCCCCCCGCATCTCTGTCCTCTTTCCACAAGCAAAAACAGTTTTCTACCCTCCGTGGCTTCTCTCTCCCATTTCACCTCTAGGCGCCGCGTGCCTCCTGAGTTCTGTAGCTCAAATTATGCAGATTGTGTTAATCCTCAGAGCAATTTTCTAGGTGTGCAAAATGGTTTGGTGCTGATCTAGCTGCATTTCAGGGACGAGAGAAGTAGAAAACTTCCATGCTGCTCCGCCATCTTAGTCTCTCCTCCCTATTTTTTTTTTTTTTTTAAAGCTTATTTATTTTGGAAGAGAGATAGTGTGTGGGGGAGGGGCAGAGAGAGAGGGAGACAGAATCCATGGCAGGCTCCATGCTGTCAGCATAGAGCCTGATGTGGGACTCGAACTCATGAGCTTAATTGACTGAACCACCCAGGTACTCCTTTTTTCAAATGAAATACTGTGAAATGGTTTCTTTTTTGAAACGTGTAACTCTAAAGGTATACTTGTGCCTTTCAAAAATGAAATTGTTATACATGAAGGAGGATTGTGATGAATACCAGACTATGATTGTTAATAAAAACAGATTTGAGAACTGATAAGTTCCACATCCAACCACATGACCCACACAAGCACTGTGAGAGGGGAGCAGCTCACTTTTCACTTTAAGTGACTGGTTCAAGGTCATGAGACATGGCCATTAGGTAGGAGAGCTGGGTTCTGACATAAGGGTCTTTTTAAATTTTATTTTATTTTTATTTTATTTTTTAAATGTTTATTTTTGAGAGAGAAAGAAAGAGAGAGAGGCAAAGAGGGAGCGAGATAGAGAATCCCAAGTAGGTCCTGCGCTGTTAGCACTGACCCTATTGTAGGCTTGAACTCATGAAATGTGAGCTCATGCTGTGAGCCAAAATCAAAAGTTAGGCACTTTAACCGACTGAGCCACACTGACGCCGCCACAGGAGACAGTCTTTCAGACTGCACTACCTCAGATTTCTGACTTTATTCTCTCAACTACCATCTTTCTGATTTATTATGTGGTCTGTTTAAACAAATGAAGCCTCAGGATTTCTCAGGCTAGTGGGTGCTTCTTTGTCTTTCAGCGGACTCCAGGAGACCTGAGGTTTATGGGTCTCCCCAAAGGTTGGATGGTATTGACCAAAGTCCCTCAGTATCTGCTTGCAAAGCTGTTCTTTGGAGCTTACTCATTCTGTGGTTATTTCTCCAGGCCAGAGCTCTGGAAATCACTGGTCCGCCTCCAGAACCTCTTTATCTCACAGTCAGAGGCATTGTCTGAGTTTGACAGGCTGGAAAAAAAATTTATTTTGTAAAAGGTTAGCTTAGTAAGGGAAGCTTCAGTTTTATACATATGCAAATAAAAGTGTCTTACACTGTTAAAAGACCCCCCTTTTTTGAACATTACTCAATATTAACAGTGCTCTTTTGGTTAAGATTGTATTATTGTTAGCATTTTTATTTTATTTTATTTTATTATTTTATTTTATTTTAGTTTAGTTTAGTTTAGTTTACTTTTTACTTTACTATACTTTACTTACTTTTTTCTTTACTTTAGTTTTTTAAACATTTGTTTATTTTTGAGACAGAAAGAGCATGAACAGGGGAGGGTCAGAGAGAGAGGGAGACACAGAATCTGAAACAGGCTCCAGGCTCTGAGCTGTCAGCACAGAGCCTGACGCGGGGCTCGAACCCACGTATCGTGAGATCATGACCTGAGCTGAAGTCGGACGCTCAACCGACTGAGCCACCCAGGTGCCCCAGCATTTTTATTTTATTTTATTTTATTTTACTTTATTTTATTTATTTAAAAAAATTTTTTTTTTTTTTAACGTTTATTTTTGAGACAGAGAGAGACAGAGCATGAATGGGGGAGGGTCAGAGAGAGAGGGAGACACAGAATCAGAAACAGGCTCCAGGCTCTGAGCGGTCAGCAGAGCCCGACGCGGGGCTCGAACTCACGGACCGTGAGATCATGACCTGAGCCGAAGTCAGCCGCTCAACCGACTGAGCCACCCAGGCGCCCCAAGCATTTTTATTTTAAAAAATAATCATGGCTTAGAAAATGAATACATGTATATGGATCATGTTTCTACATTTTATTTTAATCTTTAATTTAGATTATAAAGTTATTTCAAAGAGTGTTTTTTAGTTATTATAATGTTTAGCTGTGTTATGATAATCACATTTAAATTTAATTTCAGTAACACCAAGACAAGAACCTTGAAATTTAGGGTTTGCAGTACAGTGTAGGAAATGAGGGTCCATTGGGAATGCTGCCTATTCAATATCTTTGTTTTTCAGACAAGCTCAGGAACTCTCTTAAGTTAATGTAGATACAAATAGCTTCGATTACCACTGAATTTATGTGAGTGATTATGGTAGACTAATGAGTTAATCAGCTAGCAGCCCATTCTAGCCACTGATGTACTAGACTAATTGCTTTATTTGCCTGGGTTAGTTTTCCTGCCTCTTTTAGTGAACATCATAATTTCTGTTTATTACAAGGGTTAGTCAGTTTTAATTATGGCAATTTTTTCTGAAATACACATTTTTAAAACTTTGTACTGTAGAAAACTTCACACTCACACAGAGAGGATAGTGTAACAAATCTCCATATAGTCATCATCCTGTATCAGTAACTATCATCCATTACAGAAAATTCACATTTCTTGGGTATTCCGGTATGCATGGCATGGCTGTGGGCCCTGCTGGTTGAGTTCAGCTGGAGAGAGGTATGGGGCAGAACACACATCAGAGAGGGACTGTTGTGGAGACCACAGAAAATTTTTCACTGAATGTCTTCTTTCCGTATTTGCTGTCTTCTTCCCTATTTGATTTAGTTTGTTTTAATTTTTTTCCTAACACAGATAGGCAGTGTAGCAGTAAACTTGCTTGTATGTAAATCTTTTCCTCTTTGTGTATTTCTTTAGGACAATGGAAGGAACATCTAAATATGAAAGAGGCTTGAATATTTTCATTCTCCCCTATGAAGATATTATTGTAACCTGATCAATTTTAGCAATCTTGCCTTTTTATTATTAGTTCTATGTCAGTTATTTTCTTTTTTTCCTTTTTTTAAATGTTTATTTTTGAGAGAGTGAGAGAGAGAGTGTGTGTGTGCATGCAAGTGAGCACGAGTCGGGGAGGGGCAGAGAGACGGGGAGACACAGAATCCAAAGAAGGCTCCAGACTCTGAGCTGTCAGCACAGAGCCCGACGCAGGGCTCCAACGCGCAAGACTATGAGATTGTGACCTGAGCCAAAGTCGGATGCTTAACCAACTAAGCCACCCAGGTGCCCCTAGGTCAGTTATTTTCTGAATGGAAGTATCTTTATTGGGATTATCTTAAATGCTAGCTGCTACAGCACACAAACTCAGAATCTCTGTGGCTTAACTCACAGTTAATCTCACCAAAGTATAACATGGTTTGGAGGGGATCTACTCCATTTGCTGACTTGGGGGTCCAGGCTCCCTCCAGCTTATAACACTGGCCTCCCAGGCAGGGGAAGAAAGCAGTAGAGTCACCTCATCAACTCTTATGCATCACCTCTGCTCATGTTCCCATCTGAATCACTTCATGAGAGGCTGAGAACATAAAGTGTAATGCACTCCCAGACACTTGAAGTGTGCCCACCAGGGAATAGGTGGTTTGAAATCAAGCGTTTTGACCATTTTGGCATAGCCTTTCCAAGTACATTCTGTAAGTCCAGCATCAGAGCCTTTCAAGGAATGGATTTAGTGTTATTTACATTTTAGTGGCAGTATTCTTTTTTGTTGTTGCTTTAAATGTATTTTAATTTTTAGACTTTTTAATTTTGAAATAGACATCTGTGGGTGATATGTTCCAGAATCCCTAGTAGATGCTTGAAACTGCAGATAGTACTGAACCTTACATATACTATGTTTTGTCCTATCTGGACATATATCTATGGTAAAGTTTACTTTATGAATTAGGCACAGTAAAAACTTAATAGCAACAACTAATGATACAATAGGAAGAATTATAACAATGTACTGTAATGAAAGTTATGTGAATATGGTGTCTCTCTCAAATATCTTCTTGTACTGTACTCACCCCTCTTGTAATGTGAGATGATAAAATGTCTTATGTGATGAGGTGCGGTGAATGATGTAGCCACTGTGATGTATTATTGGGCTACTATTAACCTTCTGATGATAATGTCAGAAGGAGGATCATCTGCTTGATGACCACATTTTACCACGGATAACTGAAACCATGAAAAACAAAACCTTTGATAAGGGGAGACTACTATTTTACAAAGTTGTGAAAATAGTACACAGGAAGCCTACTCAAACTTTCCCTAACATTAGCATCTTTCATAAGCATAGTATAATGATTGAAACCAGAAAATTAACATGGATATACTAGTCTACAAATCTTGTTTGAATTTTGTCATAGGCAGTGGTATCAATATTAAAACCAGAGTTGTTCTTAGCTTCCTGTTTGCACATCCTCCTCACCCATAGGTGGTCTGTCTTTGCTTACAGGTGTCACTTACTTTATAAGTCAGCAGGATGAACTGAGAATCCCCCAAGTACTTGAGTCTAGGCCCACACTGCTGAGTAACATGTAAGCTAGCACTGGGCCTTTTGTAGTTCATGCATTACTACTTTGTTGACAATATGCCAGAACAAATCAGGGGAAGGAAAGACTTTATTTATTAGACAGTAGACAGAGAACCTCCAGTAGTCTTGGGGACTTTTAAGATAAATATGACCTAAAACTGCTTTAATCATCACTTTTCCATAACCTCCTCTGTGGCCACAGATAGCATCTCTAACCTTAATTAATTGGGTTACCCAAATATGGGCTTAGACACACAAGGGTCAGATTGAGGAAGTCTGGATCATTCAGCGGAAAATCATTCTAACTGCTGCCTTAATTCAAGTCTACTGAGTGCCTGGAACCTTGTAAAGAAATAGGGGTATGTATATTAGTGCTTTATTGCTGTGGAACAAATTACCCAAAACTTAATGGCTTAAAATAACAATAACTCATATACTTCTTGTGAGTCAGGGATTCAGGATTGGCTTCACTGGGTAGTTCTGGCTCAGGGTCTCTTGTGAGGTTGTAGTTATCAGTTGGCTCTGTAGTCATATGAAGGCTTGACTGGGGCTGGAGAATGTGCTTTCAAGTTGGTCCACAGGACTGGCAGTTTGGGCTTGGCTACTGGTGGGAGGCCTTGATTCTTCTCCACATGAGACTCTCTATGGATTTGTTTGATGTGGCTTATAATGTGGCAGCTGGCTTACCCTAGGGTAAACAGTTCAAGAGAGAGCAAGGTGGATCACAAGTCACACACCATCATTTCCACAATATCTGTTGGTTACATAGGTTAGCCCTACTCACTGTGGGAAGGGAGTATGCAAGGCCTGAATACCAGGAAGTAAAAATTCTTATGTGCTGTCTTGGCGGCTGGCTACCACAGTGGGAGATAGAGAAGCGACAAGGCTCTGTAATACTGTATGTGTCATTTATTGAAAACAACATTAATTACAGTTACATACTACTGGATATTTGGCTCTTGTGGCCATTGTGGTATTTTGGATTTTAATGAAAAATCAAAACCAAGAACTATCAAAAGAAAGTAGGCTGGAGTGCCTGGGTGGCTCAGTTGGTTAAAGCATTCGACTCTTGATTTTGGCTCAGGTCATGCATGATCCTGCAGTTGGTGAGATCGAGCCCCACATTGGGCTTTGTGCTGAAGCGTGGAGGCTCTTTGAGATTCTCCCTCCCTCCCCCACTTTTACGTGTGTGTGTGCATCTACATTCACTCTCTCAAAAAAAGAAAAAGAAAACGGGTCTCATTAACATTGAAGTTTGGTAGGCAGAAGTAGAGAGTTTGAGTCAGAGGCTTGAATTCCAGTATTGACCTCTGCTGCCTGCAAGATCGTCATGGGGCTTAAAGAGGATGGTTATCTCTGCCCTGTGGACCTCATGGGCTGTTTTGAAGGATGCAGTTGAGTGTGAGGGGATACATGAATTATGCAGTGTGTTACGGGAATATCAATCGTGATAATGAGAGAGATTTAAAAAATGCAGTGAGATTTGTTCAGTACTTAAACTTGGAAGCAACTGAGGTATTTTTCAGACTAGATGTTTTAGTATTGAGCTTTATTTATTTTTGTGCGGGATAGAAATACCAGTGACTACAAGTGCCTTTATTATGAGGAGCTGTAAGGTCAAAGCCATGGGCTTAGTGTGTGTGGAGGGTGGGTGGGGAACCGTCATAGTTTTGTAAGGAAGTTTAAATCCAAGCGACAAGTCCATTTGGAATTTTCTTTAGAGCCATTCTATCTAGGATTGGGCCTTTCCCCTCTTTGCCATTGCCATTTGGCCTGTCGCAAATGTTTGCCTCTGACTTCTTTTCATAGATCAGTGTTTCAAATCTAAGGATTCTCTTTTGCTCTTTCATTGTGGGAAGGCAAAAATTCACTCAGGGGCCTCAGTCTAATGGTCGTTTATGAGGTCCATGGCTGAATGTGTGGGCTATGGTCCCTGAGATTTGAGTGACAGATCTTGGAGAAATGGCTAAAAAGTGAACTTAAGGTCAGGCAAAGATTTCTGAAAATCCATGTTAGAGGTAGGAAAAGCTTAAATTATCATAAATATTTGGTGCCCAGTGTTTTGCTATAAGGTTTGCTCATTAGTGTTACATCTGTCCACACAAAGTTATTATTATTAAGCACCTTTACATGGATATCTGGGGGAAGAAGCATTCCAGGGAGAGAGCTTAAAGGTTTGGGCTGTATGTGGATTTAAAGATGTAAAGGGACATCTAGCTGGTTCACTCAGTAGAGCAAGTGACTCTTGGTTTCAGGGTTGTAAGTTCAAACCCCACATTGGGGATAGTTTACTTAATTAAAACAATTAAAGTTTATAAAAAAATTTAATTTTAAGTCTAAATATCAAACTGTTACCATTATCTTTTCTGTTTATGCTTAATTTCTATAACTGAATGCTTGTAATGTTTTATGTCTTTGCAATAGATATTAATACATGAAAGTGTTGATGAAATGTGCCTTTTTTTTTTTTCTGAAATGAAGGAATTGTGCCATCCAGTTTCATTTCTCAATGGCTGCTAATGATTTGTAGTTTGTGTTCAACCCCCAATAAATACACAGGTAATTTGGTTAGTAGGAGTATAAGAAGAGAGATTCATGACTTTACTGTTTTTCTTTTTTCTGCCAGATTTATTTCGTTTTTTAAAATTTATTATTATTATTTTTTAATGTTTAGTTTTGAGAGAGAGAGAGAGAGAGAAAGAGAGAGCGCGAGAGGGTGAGGGGAAGAGAGAGGGAGACACAGAATCCGAAGCAGGCTCCAGGCTCCAAGCTGTCAGCACAGAGCCCTATGTGAGGCTGGAACCCATACGTGAGATCATGACCTTAGCTGAAGCCGGGTGCTTAACCAACTGAGCCACCCAGGCGCTCCATTTTTTTGCCAGCTTTATTGAGATGTAATTGACATATAGCATTGTGTAAGTTTAAGGTGCACAATGTGATAATTAAATACACATATATATTGTGAAATGATTACCACATTGAGAATTATAAGTTTTCTTTGGTGGCGGGAACATTTAAGATTATTCTCTTAACAACTTTCAAGTCTATAGAACAGTATTAATATAGTCACCATGCTGTACATAACATCCTCAGAATTTATTTATCTTATAATGAAAATTTTGTATTCTTTAACTAACATTCTCCCCATTTCCCCCACTCCCTAGCCCCTGGCAACCATCATTCTATCCCTTTATTAGTATTTTGTTAATTTAGATTGCACATACAAGGAGATTATACAGTATTTGTCTTTGTCTAACTTATTCATTTAGCATAATGTCCTCATGATCCATCCATGTTGTTGCAAATGGCAGGATCTCTTTCTTTCTTTTTTTTATGGCTGAATAATATTGCATTAGCTAGCTAGCTAGCTAGGTAGATAGATAGAGATAGATATATCACACTTTCTTTATCCACTTATCTGTTGATGGACACTTAGGTTGTTTCTATGTTTTGGCTATTATGAATAATGCTGTAATTAACTTAGGGGGTGCAGATATTTCTTCAAGACAGTGATTTCATTTCCTTTGGATGTTTATCCAGAAGTGCAGTTGGTGGATCATATGATAGTTCTGTTTTTTCTATTTTTAACTTTTTGAAGAGCCTTCATACTGTTTTCCATCATGGCTATACCAGTTTCCATTGTCACCACTAAGGGTTCCTTCCCTTTTCTCCACATCCTCACCAGCATTTGTTATCTCTTGTCTTTTTGATGATAGCCATTCCAGCAAGTGTGAGTGGTTTGATTTGCATTTCTCTGATGATTAGTCGTGTTGAACTTATTTTCATATACCTATTGGGCATTTGGAAAATGCCTGTTCAAGGTCTTCTGCCCATTTACAAAACAAGATTATTGGGAGTTTTTTTTGCTGTTGTGTTGTATGAGTTTCTTATGTATTTTGGATATTAACCCCTTATCTTATATATGACTTGCAAATGTTTTTTTCCATTCATTTGGTTGTCTTTTCATTTTGTTGATACTATTTGTTTTTCTTATTCCACTGTTTAAGCATGATTGACTTAAAAATTTATGCTTCTGTTTTTCTGAGGTAATATTTATTTTACCTTATTATTTATTTATTATTTTTTAATTTAAAAGACTTATTTATTATTATTTTTATACATATATAATTTATTGTCAAATTGGTTTCCATACAACACCCAATGTTCATCCCAAAAGGTGCCCTCCTCCATGCCCATCACCCACTTTCCCCTCCCCCCCACCCCCATCAACCCTCAGTTTGTTCTCAGTATTTAAGAGTCTCTTATGGTTTGCCTCTCTCCCTTTCTGTAACTTTTTACCCCCTTTCCCTCCCCCTTGGTCTACCGTTAAGTTTCTCAGGATCCACAATGAGTGAAAACATATGGTATCTGTCTTTCTCTGCCTGACTTATTTCACTTAGCATAATACTCTCCAGTTCTTTCCATGTTGCTACAAATGGCCATATTTCATTCTTTCTCATTGCCAAGTAGTATTCCATTGTATATATAAACCACATCTTCTTTATCCATTCGTCAGTTGATGGACATTTAGGCTCTTTCCATAATTTGGCTATTGTTGAAAGTGCTGCTATAAACATTGGGGTACAAGTGCCCCTGTGCATCAGCACTCCTGTATCCCTTGGGTAAATTCCTAGCAGTGCTATTGCTGGGTCATAGGGTAGATCTATTTTTAATTTTTTGAGGAATCTCCACACTGTTTTCCAGAACGGCTGCACCAGTTTGCATTCCCACCAACAGTGCAAGAGGGTTCCTGTTTCTCCACATCCTCGCCAGCGTCTATAGTCTCCTGATTTGTTCATTTTAGCCACTCGGACTGGCGTGAGGTAGTATCTCAGTGTGGTTTTGATTTGTATTTCCCTGATGAGGAGTGATGTTGAGTATCTTTTCATGTGTCTCTTGGCCATGTGGATGTCTTCTTTAGAAAAGTGTCTATTCATGTCTTCTGCCCATTTCTTCACTGGATTATTTGTTTTTTGGGTGTGGAGTTTGGTGAATTCTTTATAAATTTTAGATACTAACCCTTTATCCGATATGTCATTTGCAAATATCTTTTCCCATTCCATAGGCTGCCTTTTAGTTTTGCTGATTGTTTCCTTCGCTGTGCAGAAGCTCTTTATCTTGATGAGGTCCCAATAGTTCATTTTTGCTTTTAATTCCCTTGCCTTTGGAGATGTGTCAAGCAAGAAATTGCTGTGGCTGAGGTCAAAGAGGTTTTTTCCTGCTTTCTCCTCTAGGGTTTTGATGGTTTCCTGGCTCACATTCAGGCCCTTCATCCATTTTCAGTTTATTTTTGTGAATGGTGTGAGGAAGTGGTCTAGTTTCATTCTTCTGCATGTTGGTGTCCATTTCTCCCAGCACCATTTGCTAAAGAGACTGTCTTTTTTCCATTGGATACTGTTTTCTGACTTGTCAAATATTAGTTGGCTGTACATTTGTGGGTCCAATTCTGGATTCTCTATTCTATTCCATTGGTCTGTGTGTCTGTTTTTGTGCCAAGACCATACTGTCTTGATGATTACAGCTTTGTAGTGGAGGCTAAAGCCTGGGATTGTGATGCCTCCTGCTTTGGTTTTGTTTTTCAACATTACTTTGGCTATTTGGGGTCTTTTGTGGTTCCATACAAATTTTAGGATTGTTTGTTCTAGCTTCGAGAAGAATGCTGGTGCAATTTTGATTGGGATTTTTTTCATTGTGTAGATTGCTTTGGGTAGTATTGACATGTTAACAGTATTTGTTCTTCCAATCCATGAGCATGGAATGTTTTTCCATTTTTTTGTGTATCTTCTTCAATTTCCTTCATAAGTTTTCTATAGTTTTCAGCATACAGATCTTTTACATCTTTGGTTAGGTTTATTCCTAGGTATTTTATGATTCTTGGTGCAGTTGTGAATGGGATTAGATTCTTTATTTGTCTTTCTGTTGCTTCATTATTAGTGTATAAGAATGCAACTGATTTCTGTACATTGACTTTGTATCCTGAAACTTTGCTGAATTCATGTATCAGTTCTGGCAGACTTTTGGTGGAGTCTATCAGGTTTTCCATGTATAATATCATGCCATCTGCAAAAAGTGAAAGCTTGACTTCCATCTGTGCCAATTTGGGTGCCTTTGATTTCCTTCTGTTTTATGATTGCTGATGCTAGAACTTCCAACACTATGTTAAACAACAGCGGTGAGAGTGGACATCCTTCTCGTGTTCCTGATCTCAGGGGGAAGGCTCTCAGTTTTTCCCCATTGAGGATGATATTAGCTGTGGGCTTTTCATAAATGGCTTTTATGATGTGTAAGTATGTTCCTTCTATCCCGACTTTCTCGAGGGTTTTTATTAAGAAAGGATGCTGACTTTTGTCAAATGCTTTTTCTGCATCGATTGACAGGATCATATGGTTCTTATCTTTTCTTTTATTAATGTGATGTATCACATTGATTGATTTGCAAATGTTGAACCAGCCCTACAGCCCAGGAATGAATCCCACTTGATCATGGTGAATAATTCTTTTTATATGCTGTTGAATTTGATTTGCTGGTATCTTGTTGAGAATATTTGCATCCATGTTCATCAGGGATATTGGCCTGTAATTCTCCTTTTTTGTGGGGTCTCTGTCTGGTTTAGGAATCAAGGTAATGCTGGATTCATAGAATGAGTCCAGAAGCTTTCCTTCTGTTTCTATTTTCTGGAACAGCTTGAGAAGGAGAGGTTTTAACTCTGCTTTAAATGTCTGGTAGAATTCCCCTGGGAAGCCATCTGGCCTAGGACTCTAATTTGTTGAGAGATTTTTGATAACTGATTCAATTTCTTCACTAGTTATGGGTCTGTTCAAATTTTCTGTTTCTTCCCGTTTGAGTTTTGGTAGTGTGTGGTTGTCTAGGAATTTGTCCATTTCTTCCAGGTTGTCCAGTTTGTTGGCATCTAATTTTTTCATAGAATTCTCTGCTAACTGTGTTTCTGAATGGTTGGTTGTGATAAGTCCAATTTCAGTAGTGATTTTATCTAATTGGTTCCTTTCTCTTTTCTTTTTGAGAAGTTTGGCTAGGGATGTATCAATTTATTATTATTTTTTTTTTAAAAAGCAGCTCTTAGGTTAATTGATCTTTTCTGTGTTTTTGGATTCTGTGTTATTTCTGCTCCAGTCTTTATTATTTCTCTTCTTCTGTTGTCCTTGGGGTTTCTTTGCCGTTCTGTTTCTAGTTCCTTTAGGTGTGCTGTTAGATTTTGTATTTGGGATATTTCTTCTTTCTTGAGATAGGTCTGGATTGCAGTGTATTTTCCTCTTAGGACTGCCTTTGCTGCATCCCAAAAGGTTTGGACTGGCATGTTTTCATTTTCACTTGTTTCCATATATTTTTAAATTTCTTAATTACCTGGTTGACCCGTTCATTCTTTAGTAGGGTGTTCTTTAACCTCCATGCATTTGGAGGTTTTCCAAACTTTTTCCTATGGTTGATTTCAAGTTTCATAGTGTTGTGATCTGAAAATATGCATGGTATGATCTCAATTCATATTTCTTTTTTATTTTTGAGAAAGGGAGAAAGAATGAGTGGGAGAGAGGGGCAGAGGAGGGGAGAGAGAGAGAGACATAGAGGGAGGGAGAGGGAGAGGGAGGATATCTTAAGAAGGCTCCATGCTCAGTGCAGAGCCTGACTCAGGGCTTGATTCCACAACCCTGGGATCATGACCTGAAGTCAGGAGTCAGATGCTCAACCTCCTGAGCCACCCAGGTGCCCTAAGAGATAATATTTGTTACTAACATAGCCCATGTTAATATCAAAGGCAGAATTTTTGGTACAGCCAGCTTGCCCACTTACTTAAGGCTGGGACACTGGTTAGCAGTTGAAGCTGTGGCTGTGTGGTGCAACACAGGCCTGCACTTTGAGGTGTAGCACTCTAAGGCATGCGATCTGGTTCAACACTGCCTAGCTGTGTGGCTTTGGACAGGTTACTTACCCTTCCTCGTAGAAAGTAGGTAAAGCACCCGAAATGGCATCTGGCACATTTTAGGCACTGAAAATGGAACTTTATCATTTATAATGCTTTTAAGATATCTGGGATGTCTGAATGAATATGTTCTTTAAAAAAAGAACACATATAAGTACAGATAACTCAAATGTGCATGGCTGATTTCTTAAGAATCTACAATTTCAAAATAAGGTCTTTTTGTGTACCTCACAAGAAAAATGGAACAGGCATCTTTCTGTGATATAGTCTGATAGGTCAGATCCTGAGTCAGGTGTTGAAAAACTTGACCAAAAGCAATGCCTGTTGTTGGTTTGCACTTTTGGCCCTGTTGCCCCCACTGTGACTGCTTAGGCTGATATGGGTTGGGGGAAATGGGGGTGCTCTAACATTTACCTGGCTTTATAGAATCTTATCTCCCTCCTTCATGAGCAGCTACGTACACATATGCTTTTTCCATTCTATTCATGATGTTTAATTTCTCTTTTCTTGTCATATCAATTAAGCCTGAAATTGAGATCACAAAAACATCATTTGTTTAAGATCATGTTTAGTAGGTTTATTTAATTTTATTATCTTTCATAGGGTTTCTTATGGCTAATTAAAACAGTACTTTTAAAGACTTCTTCCTTTAGCATAAAAGACTTTTTAAAATAGATGCTCTTTTTAGCAACTTCAAGAAGATTGCAAAGCATTAAAAAATTAGATAAATTCAGGAAACACAGAGAAGTAAATTTGACTGGATAAAAGTTAACCCTTCATATATATAAAGAAATTTGGAAGATCGGGACAGCTGGCTGGCTTAGTCAGAGGAACATGTGACTCTTGATCTTAGGGTCATGAGTTTGAGCCCCACTTGGGGTGTAGAGATTACTTAAATAAATAAAACTTAAAAAGAAAAGAAATTTAGAAGATAAAAGTTAGACTAGGAGAGTCTTTGGCTTTTGGCTTGGAGGAGGCCAAGGTGCAACTTTCCTCGGTTCATTCGACACCAGCCGCCTAAGTTCGACCCCAATGAGATCAAACCATGTACCTGAGGTGCACTGGTTGAGGAATTGGTGCCACATCTGCCCTGGCCCCCAAGATTGGCCCCTTGGGTCTGTCTCCAATAAAGGTTAGTGATGACATCACCACGCAGCCAGTGATTGGAAGGGTCTGAGGATTAATTACAGTGAAACTGACCATTCAGAACAGAGAGGCCCAGGTTGAAGTGGTACGTACGTTCTGCCTGTCTTGATTATTGAGGAACCACCAAGAGACAGAAAAAAAAAACATTAAACATGGTGAAAATATCACTTTTGATGAGATTGTCACCATTGGCCGACAGATGCAGCACCGTTCTGTAGCTAGAGAGCTCTCTGGAACCATTAAAGACATCTTGGGGACTACTCAGTCTGTGGGCTGCAATATTGATGGCCACCGCCCTCCTGACATCATAGATGACATGACAGTGGTGCAGAGGAATGTTCAGCTAGTTAGGAACTACAAAGGAAAATATTTCAATAAAGGATCATTTGACAACCAAAAATAAATACATAAAGTTAGACTAGGAGAAAATATTTTCATCTTTTCTTTTCTTCTCTCTCTCTCACTTTCACAAAATCAGCTTTATTTGTACAAACAAGGATATCATGGGAGTGATTTCCAAAGCCTTGTCTCCTATTTTCAACATTTTAAAATCGAATTTTTCATTGAGGTAGTTATAGGTTCACATGCAGTTTTAAGGAATAATACAGTGAGATATTGCATACCCTTCACCCAGTTTTCTCTAATGTCAGTATCTTATAAAAGTACAGTATAATATCACTGCCAGGACATAGATTTGGTTCACCTATCTTTAGGGTAAGTGATTTCTCTTTTTGCTTATTGATGTCCAATTGATCCAGCACCATTTGTTGAAAAGGCTGTCTTTTCCTCCACTTTTATCCTTTTGTCAAAAACCAGTTGGACTTGCTTGTGTGGATCTATTTTTGGGCTCTCTTATTTTGTTCCATTGACCTAGGTGTATATCCCTCCACCATTATCATGCTATCTTGATTACTCTAGCTGTATAGTAAGCCTTAGTATTGGGTATAGTGATTCCTTCCACTTTATTCTCCTTTCCAGACTTGTTTGAGTCTGTGGCCTGTGCTTTCCCATATAAATTTTAGAATAAACGTATCTGATAAAAACTAAGATGGGATTTTGATAGGAATTGAATTAAACCTGTATATCACTTTGCAGTGAGTTAACTTTACTATGTTGAGTCTTCTAATGCAGAAACATGGCTCCCCATTTATGAAATATTTTCTTTTCTATGAAAAAATAACTAGTACTTGGAACCCATAAAGAGCCTCTACAAATCAGTTTTTAAAAGGCCAGAGGTCATTAGGAAACTGGGAAAAGGCTATTTTCAGGCAATTCCCGTATGAAATACAAATGGCTTCTAAGATTTGAAAAGATGCTCAATCTCACTGGTGTTCAGGAAATGCAAATTATAAGATCCCATTGTTGTGTGTGTTTAGATTGGTAAAAATAAAACAGATAATATTATCAGTTGATAAGAGTACAAGGAAAATGGGTACTGTGATATGCTGATGGTGGGAGAAAGCTGATGAAGACTTTTTTTTTTTTTTTTTTTTTTTTTAAGTAGGTTCCATGCGCAATGTGGGGCTTGAACTCAGGACCCTGAGATTACAAGTCGCATGCTCTGCTGACTGAGCCACCAGGTGTCCCATTGGTGAAGACTTTTTTAAAAGGTTAATTACTTTTTTTAGTTCCAGTATAATTAACATACAGTGTTACATTAGTTTCAGGTATATGATATAGTGATTCAGCAATTCTATACATTACTCAGTGCTCATCATGGTAAGTGTACTCTTCACCTATTTCACCCATTCCCCATACCCATCTCCCCTGTGGTGAGTATATTTAAGAGTCTGTTTGCTGGTTTGTCTCTTTTTCTCTTTATTCATTTGTTTTGTTTCTTAAATTCCACGTATGAATAAAATCATATGGTATTTGTCTTTCTCTGACTGACTTACTTCATTTAGCATTATATCTTCTAGATTCATACATGTTGTTGCAAATGGCAAGATTCCACTCTTTTGTATAGCTGAGTAATATTCCTCTGTGTGTGTGATGTGTATCACATTTTCTTTATCCATTCATCTATTGATGGACAGTTGGGTTGCTTCCATAGTTTGGCTATTGTAAATAATGCTGCAATAAACATAGGGGTGTATGTATCTTTTTCAATTAGTGTTTTTGTATTCTTTGGATAAATACCCAGTAGTGGAATTACTGGACCATATTGTAATTCTATTTAAAAACAGTTTTTTTTGATGTTTATTTTTGAGAGGGAGCATGAGTAGGGGAGGGGCAGAGAGAGAGGGAGACACAGAATCTGAAGCAGGCTCCAGGCTCTGGGCTGTCAGCACAGAGCCCAATGTGGGGCTCAAACCCACGATCCGTGAGATCACGACTTAAGCTGAAGTCAGACTCTCAGCTGACTGAGCCACCCAGGTGCCCCTCGTAAATCTAGTTTTAACTTTTTGAGGAACCTCCATACTGTTTTCCACAGTGGCTTCACCAGTTTGCATTCTTACCAACAATTCACAAGTGTTCCTTTTTCTCCACATCCTCATCAACACTGTTTCTTGTGTTTTTGATTGTAGCCATTCTGACAGGTGTGAGGTGATAGCTCAGTGTGGTTTTGATTTGCATTTCTCTGATGATTATTGATGTTGAGCATCTTTTCATGTGTCTGTTGGCCATCTGTATGTCTTCTTTGGAGAAATGTCTGTTCATGTCTTTTGCCCATTTTTTTAATTGGATTATTTGTGGTTTTGGTGTTGAGTAATATCAGTTCTTTATATATTTTGGCTACTAACCCATTTTCAGATATATCATTTGCAAATATCTTCTCCCATTCAGTTTTGATTGTTTCTTTTGCTGTGCAGAAGGTTTTTATTTTGGTTTAGTCCTAATAGTTTATTTTTGCTTTTGTTTCCCTTGCCTTAAGAGGCATATCTAGAAAAATGTTGGTTTTTTGACAAAAATGGCTAATATCAGAGAAAGTACTGCCTGTGCTCTCTTCTAGGATTTTTATGGTTTCAGGTCTTACATTTAGGTCTTTAATCCATTTTGAGTTTATTTTTGTGTATGATGTAAGAAAGTGGTCCAGTTTTATTCTTTTACATGTAGTTGTCCAGTTTTCCCAACATCATTTGTTGAGGACACTTTCTTCTATAGCTGTTCAGTTTTCCCAACATTGTTGAAGAAAGAGACTTTCTCCTGCTGCATATTGTTCCCTCCTTTGTCAAAGATTAATTGAACATATAAGTGTGGGTTTATTTTTGGGCTTTCTATTCTGTTTTATTGATATATGTGTCTGTTTTTGTGCCAGTACCATACTGTTTTTATTACCACAGCTTTGTAGTATATCTTGAAGTCTGGAATTGTGATACCTCCACTTTTATTCTTCTTTTTCTATGTTGCTTTGGTTATTCAGGGTCTTTTGTGACTCATACAAACTTTAGGATTATTTGTTCTATGAAAAATTCTGTTGCTATTTTGATAGGGATTATATTAAACGTGTAGATTGCTTTGGGTAGTATTCACATTTTAACAGATTTTTCCTTCCAATTCATGAATATGGAATGTCTTTCTATTTCTTTGTGTCTTCAGTTTCTTTTATCAGTATTTTATAGTTTTCAGAATACAGGTCTTTCATCTCCTTGGTTAAATTTATTCCTGGGCATTTTATTGTTTTTGGTGCAGTTATAAATGGGATTGTTTCCTTAATTTCTCTGTTGTTTCACTATTGGTGTATTGAAATGCAACCAATTTCTGTACATTGATTTTTTTATCCTATGACTTTACTGAATTCATTTATCAGTTTCAGCAGTTTTTTGGTGGAGTCTTTATGGTTTTCTGTATATGGTGTCATTGTATCTGCAAATAGGGAAAGTTTGACTTCTAAAAAAAAAATGTTTTTTTTTTTAAGTAAGATTTATGCCCAGTGTGGAGCCCAGTGTAGGACTTGAACTCACGACCCTGAGATCAAGACCTAAGGTAAGATCAAGAGTCAGATTTTTATTTATTTTGAGAGAGAAAGAGACAGAAAGAGAGAGAGAGATGGAGAGAGAGAATGAGCAGGGGAGGGACAGAGAGAGAGAGAGAGAGAATCCCAAGCAGGCTCCACACTGTCAGCATGGAGCCCTTTGCAGGGCTTGAACTCACAAACCATGAGATCATGACCTGAGCTGAAATCAAGAGTTGGATGCTTAACTGATTGAGCCACCCAAGCGCCCCTTCCTTACCAATTTGTGGATGCCTTTTTGTTGTTGTTGTCTGATTGCTGTGGCTAAGACTTCCAATACTGTGTTGAATAGAAGTGGTGAGAGTGGCCACCTCTCATATTTGTCTTCCTGTTCTTAGGGGAAAAGCTTTTAGTATTTCACCATTGAGGATGATGTTAGCTGTGGGCTTTTAATATATGCCCTTTATTATGTTGAGGTATGTTCCCTCTAAATCTTTGTTGAAGGTTTTAATCATGAGTGGATGTTGTACTTTGTCAGATGCTTTTTCTGCATCTGTTGAAATGATCATACGGTTTTTATCATTTCTCTTGTTGATATGATTTATCCTGTTGATTGATTTGTGAATACTGAACTACTCTTGTGTCCCAGGAATAAATCCCACGTAATCGTGTGTGAATGATTTTTTTTATACATACATTTTTTTTTTTTTTTTTTTTAAGTAAACCCTACCCCCAACATGGGGCTTGAACTCACAGCCCTAAGATCAAGAGTTGCATGCTCAACTGACTGAGCTAGCCAGGTGCCCTTGATTTTTGGTTGGATTTGGTTTGCTAGTATTTTGTTGAGGATTTTTGCATCTATGTTCATCAGTGATATTGGCCTGTAGTTCTTTTTTTTCTGTGGTGTCTCTATCTAGCTTTGGTATAAGGGTAATGTTGGCTTTATAGAATAAATTTTGAAGTTTTCGTTCCTTTTCTATTTTTTTGGAATAGTTTGAGAATAGAAGATATTAACTCTTCTTTAAATGTTTGGTAGAATTCACCTATGTTGGTCTCTGCTCCTGGACTTTTGTTTGTTGGGGGTCTTTTGATTACTGATTCAATTTCATTGATCTGTTCAAATTTTTAATTTCTTTGGTTCAGTTTTGGGAGGTAACATGTTTCTAGGTATTTATCCATTTCTTCTAGGTGGTCTAATCTGTTGGCCTGTAATTTTAGATATATTTCAAATATTTCAGATATTCTCTTATAATCCTCTGTATCTCTGTGGTATTGGGTGTTATTTCTCCTCTTTCATTTCTGATATTGTTTGAGTCCTTTCTCTCTCCCTCTCTCCCTCCTTTTCTCCCTCCTTTTCTCCCTCCTTTTCTCCCTCCTTTTCTCCCTCCTTTTCTCCCTCCTTTTCTCCCTCCTTTTCTCCCTCCTTTTCTCCCTCCTTTTCTCCCTCCTTTTCTCCCTTTCTCCCTTTCTCTCTCTCTCTCTCTCTCTCTCTCTCTGTCTCCCTCTCTCCCTCTCTCCCTCTCTCCCTCTCTCCCTCGCTCCCTCTCTTCCTCGCTCCCTCTCCCTCTCTCTGTCTCTCTTTCTCTTTTTGACGAGTCTGGCTAAAGGTTTATCAGTTTTCTTGATCTTTGCAAAGAACCTGGTCCTGGTTGCATTGATCTGGTTTTGTTTGTTTCTATTTCAGTTATTTCTGTTTTAATCTTTATTATTTCCTTGTTTCTACTGATTTTGTGTTTGCTAGTTCTTGTTTTTCTAGCTCCTTTAGGTGTAAGGTTAGGTTGTTTATTTGAGATTTGTCTTGCTTCTTGAGGTAGGCCTTTATTGCTATTGCTTTTGATGCATCCCACAGATATTGTACTGTTGTATTTTGATTTGTCTTCATGAATTTTTTAATTTCCTCTTTGATGTAATGATTGACCTATTCATTGTTTAGTAGCATGTTATTTAACCTCCATGTATTTGTGGTCTTCCCAGATTTTTTGTTGTGGTTGATTTCAAGTTTCATAGTGTGTGGTTGGAAAAGATGCTCTACAATTTAAAAAAAATTTTTTTTTACGTTTATTTATTTTTAAGAGACAGACCGTGAGTGGGGGAGGGGCAGAGAGAGAGAGGGAGACACAAAATCTGAAGCAGACTCCAGGCTCTGAGCAAGCTGTCAGCACAGAGCCTGATGTGGGGCTTGAACCCATGAACTGCAATATCATGACCTGAGCTGAAGTCAGATGCTCAACCAACTGAGCCACCCAGGCGCCCTTTTTATTGTGTTTTTGTAATTTTTTTAAATGTCCTCTACTATTTTTTTAAAGTATTTATTTATTTATTTTTATTTTGAGAAGGAGAGACAGCACAGGTGGGGGAGGGACGGGGGGGGGGGAGAGAGAGAGAGGGAGAGAGAGAGAATCCCAACCAGGCTCTGCGCTGCCAGGACACAGCCCACCATGGGGCTTGAACTCATGAACTGTGAGATCATGACCTAAGCCGAAATCAAGAGTTGGATGCTCAACCAACTGAGCCACCCAGGCACCCCTGGAGTCCTCTACTATTATTGTATTACTATTGATCACTTCCTTTATGTTTATTATTAACTGCTTTATGTATTTGGGTGCTTCCAGGTTGGGCACATAAATATTTACAATTGTTGTATCTTCTTTGATTGTTCCCTTTATGATAATGTAGTGTCCTTCTTCATCTCTTATTTCAGTCTTCGTTTTGTCGTTTTTGTTTTACAGTGTTTTAGTCTTTTTTGTTTCATAAGTATTGCTACCTCATCTTTCTTTTCACTTCTGTTTGCATGATAAATGCTTTTCTGTTCCTTCACTTTCAATCTGCATGTGTCTTTAGGACTGAAATGAGTCTCTTGTAGGCAGCATGAAGGTGGGTCTTGCTTTGTCGTCTATTCTGTCACCTGGTGAAAACTGTTTAGAAGGCGTTTAGCAATGTTGATCAAAATTTGAACCACACATAAGTGGCCTGAGGAATTTCACTTCTTTGAACCCCTTTCAGAAGTTTGTGCACATGTGCATGAAGTTATTGGTATAGGGGGGCTCAGTATGGCATTATGGAAATGGCTAAAATGCTCATCAGTAAAGGAAAGGTTAGACAAATCATATCTATAGTGTAGAATACTGTGCACCATTTAAAAAGAATGAGGCTGGGGGCGCCTGTTTGTTAAGCGTCTGACTTCAGCTCAGGTCATGATCTCATGGTCTATGAGTTTGGGCCCCACGTTGGGCTCTGTGCTGTCAGTTTGGAGCCTGGAGCCTTCTTCGGATTCTGTCTCCCTCTCTCTCTGCCCCTCCCCAATCACGTTCTGTCTCTCAAAATATGAATAAACGTTAAAAAAAAAAAGAATGAGGCTGAGGGGTACCTGGGTGGCTCAGTCAGTTAAGCATCTGACTTTTTTTTTTAAGTATATTTATTTATTTTGAAAGAGAGAGAGAGAGTAAGCAGGGGAGGGGCAGACAGAGGGGGAGAGAGAGAATCCCAAGCAGGCTCCCCACTGTCAGTGCACAGAGCCTGATGTGGGGCTTGAACTCACAAACTGTGAGATCATGACCTGAGCCAAATCAAGAGTCAGATGCTTAACTGATTGAGCCACCCAGGTGTCCCTAAGCATCTGACTCCTCATATCAGCTCAGGTCATGATCTCGCAGTCATGGGGTTGAGCCCTGCGTGGAGCCTATTTGGGATTCTCTCTCTCCCTCTCTCTCTGCTTCTCTCTCTCTCTCAAAATAAACAAATTAAAAAAAAAAAAAAAAGAATGAGGCTGGCCTATTTGTACTGACATTCAAATTAGGTAAGAATAGGAAAGAAGTCAAATTATACCCTCTCCTGTTTTTAGTTCTAGTTTGCTTTTAAACAGATATAAACTGGCCATCTGGTTTATTCTGACTTTCCTGTCACATTGTTGAACTGATACAGCTGCTTCAGATAATTACATTGTGGCCCAGGGAGTCTAAAATTACTGATAAATTAACTTTGTTTTTATGGTTCTTATCTTGAAGTCATCTTTATTGCTTTCGTGGTGTACCAAAATGGGAAATAAAGGTCCAGGGCTGTGGGGAGGGGGCTGTGCCTCAGGCAGGAATGATGTGTCTCTGGCTATGTCTACTGGTCTCATCCTGTCAGTGCCCTGGCCCTTTGTTATCCTACTCAGGTTAAAAGGGCATTGCTAACCTCTTTGAGGAATGGCCTTTTCTTTGACAGGGTCTTAATAGGGCTGGCATCTGAAGGATCCTTGTTTTTCTGATGCAGTTGGGAGAAAAGTTTCATAAAAGATAATCATGAAACAGTTGAGTAAATACTTTGATCTATATGCCTATCAGAATGAATTGATCATTACATTTAATAAAACAAAATACTTATTTTTTCAAAGACACATCAGAACAGAACTTCTGTGACCAGAGCTCATTTCCTGTATGTTCTTTTCCAATTAAAAAAATTTACTATGAATTATTTAAGACAAATAAGAAGGAGTAAGACAGTGAACACAGTGTATCTACCTCTGAGCGTAAGAAAGTAGGTTCTTGAAGATATCTCAGTCAGGAGAGGGCTGGCCATTTTCTTGCCCATTGTGCTAGTGCTTTCTGATTAACGTGGGTATCTGAGGCTCAGCTCCATGCTGTTGTGGTGTCCTTCTAAGGCAAGGCCCAGATTCTGTAGTGATGCAGTGCTGCAGAAGAGACTGGACTGGAGGATCAGACTCAGAAAATTGCTTCTTGTGATTTCTTTGTAGGTGAAATTTAGTCTTTAATGTAAAGTTGATTGGAAGCTCTTTCCCCTGCTCTTGCCAAAGCTGTTGCAATAATGGCACCCTTGGGTGGGCCAGTGAGGCTCTTATCCTTTGCAGTGAAGGAGTCCAGATCTGGTCCCTTTCCCCCACATACTTCAGTGCCTTCCTATCCATCATCTCTCTATCCATCCGTCCTTCTGTCTGTCCATCTGTCCATCCATCCATCCTAACATCCTGGCATCCCTTCATCAATGCGGTATTCGTTGAGTATCTACTGTGTTAAGGCTCTGTGTTTGGCATGGCCAGGCTGTTGAAGTCCTGCTGAGAGCAAGAAGGGCAGCTATAGAGCACGTTGGATCAGCCCTGTTCATTATTCTGTATCTTCTTCTGGTCCTGCAGTGGTTTCAATATGGAGTCAGGGTGGAGCCATGCTCTACATAGGTGTTTGAGTCTGGTGTGGTACTGCTCATGTAGGCCACCCTGCCCAGCATGTGGTCAGGACTGACACTCTGGTTGTTGGAGTCACGCTGCTAGTGGCTGTCCAGGTGGCAGTAGATGCCCTTCAAAGAGGAGAACTGCTCAGGGCACATGGAGCATCACTTTGGTGTGGCCTCTGTGGTTGTGTTCTCATCAATGAAGATCTCAGGGCAATGGATGCATTGTAGGTCAGCCTTCTTGGAGAGCTAGGGGTGGCGGGTGAGCACATGCTTCTCCAGCCACTAGTTCTGGTTGTAGTCTGGTTGTAGTGTCCTTGCAGACCACTTCTGCCCACAAGTTTCTCCCAGTGTCCCAGCTGAGAGAAACAAGTAATTCTAGCCTGTTTTAGGAGCTTTTCTAAGAGAGGAATGTCCAGGGTACTATGGCAGAGTGTATTGTATGTGTATTAGTGTATATTTAAGAGATAGATGGAGAGAGGGAGGGAGGAAGGATCTGTGTATGGGTAAGTGAGAAGGACATAGGACGTTTCAAAGTGAGGGACAGGTTTTTGCAAAGACACAGGGAGAGAGAGCATAGCATATTAGGTATTTATTGTTAGGTAACAAAATACCTCAAAACTTAGTGGCTTAATATAACAGTATTTATTATCTTATATGCTTTCTGAGCATCAGGAATTCAGCAGCAGTTTAGCTGGGTGGTTTTGGCTCAGAGTCTGTGGTGGGGTTGCAGGCAAGGTGTCAGGCCAGGGCCAAAGCCATCTAAAAACTTGACGAGGGCTGGAGGGTCTGCTTCCAAAGTAGCTCACTTACATGGCTGGCAGGTTGATACTGGCTGTTGGCAAGACATCTCAACTCCTTTCCTGATGCCTCTTTCTAGGACTGCATGACTGTCCTCACAGCAAGCTGCCAGCTTCCGCAGAGCAAGTGATCCAAGAGAGAGCAGGGTGGAAGCTGCAATGTCTTCTGTGACCTAGCCTTGCTGGTCATTTCACAGTGTCATGCAGTGACAACCCCATACTATCATTTGACAATGTCCTGTTGGCCACATAGGCCAGCCATATCTACTGTGAGGGGGATGGGGACTACGTAAGGGTATGACTGCCAGGAGGCAAGGATTATTTGGGCCTTCTTGAAGGCTGCTGCCACAGCATGGTCCTGAATCTGCAAGCTGGTCTGAAGGCTGGAGGGGGATAGCTGAGAGTGGGGGGAACTGATTAGGGTGGGGATCCCGGTACAGGCTCTTGACACTATTTTAAGCACTTTGTATTTTATCTTCAAAGTCCTGGGGAGTCCTGGAAGGATTTTACTCAGGCAAATGACATGCTCAGTGTGCTTTTTAGTCTGTAGCTCTGGTAGAAGTGTGGCGTGTGTTGGGGGCGGAAGGTAGATGTGTGACACAAGGGCTGCTGGTGGTGGTCTGTTTAGATGTTCTGTAGGTCTCACCCTCCCTGGAGCACCTGGAGCTGGGTTAGAGTCCCCAGTTGTGGTAAATCCCACCTCCCCCTTCCTCCTTCTCCATAAGGGAGACTTGGCCATACAGACTGGAGAGGCTACAGACTTTTTTTTTTTTTTTTCAATATATGAAGTTTATTGTCAAATTGGTTTCCATACAACACCCAGTGCTCATCCCAAAAGGTGCCCTCCTCAATACCCATCACCCACCCTCCCCTCCCTCCCACCCCCCATCAACCCTCAATTTGTTCTCAGTTTTTAACAGTCTCTTACGCTTTGGCTCTCTTCCACTCTAACCTCTTTTTTTTTTTTTTTCCCTTCCCCTCCCCCATGGGTTTCTGTTAAGTTTCTCAGGATCCACGTAAGAGTGAAACCATATGGTATCTGTCTTTCTCTGTATGGCTTATTTCACTTAGCATAACACTCTCCAGTTCCATCCATGTTGCTACAAAGGGCCATATTTCATTCTTTCTCATTGCCACGTAGTACTCCATTGTGTATATAAACCATAATTTCTTTATCCATTCATCAGTTGATGGACATTTCGGCTCTTTCCATAATTTGGCTATTGTTGAAAGTGCTGCTATAAACATTGGGGTACAAGTGCCCCTATGCATCAGTACTCCTGTGTCCCTTGGGTAAATTCCTAGCAGTGCTATTGCTGGGTCATAGGGTAGGTCTATTTTTAATTTTTTGAGGAACCTCCACACTGTTTTCCAGAGTGGCTGCACCAATTTGCATTCCCACCAACTGGAGAGGCTATAGACTTAATAAGCCAGTGGCCTCCAGGGTAGGGTGTGGGGGAAAAAAAAAAGTCATTTGGAGTATGAGAAGTAAATATTACCACTTTTATTTGTATGTATCTCATTTTTTAAGATGTCTATTTTTAGGACTATTTTATGATGTCCTTAGCATGTGAGTACTGCAGAAGATGTATATAACTTATAAGTTAGTGAGTGTACATCGTTGGGAGTATGTGTCCTGTGTCTTTTACCAATAGGGTAGATCATCACTAAGAGGGAGGCTGGTCCTGGAGTTGGGGGCAGGATCGGCAGTTGTGCCCAGTGTCACCTTCCATGACTGGGTGCTTTCATAGAGGCCCTGCCGCACCTCAGCACTGTCTTCAGGAGACCTGTGGTGGCATGGTGCCCACTTAGCCCCTTGGTGGTGGCTGGCCCCTAGCAACTGCCCCTTGTGATCAGGGTCACACTGGGGAAGCCATTCTCAGGTATCTCCTGGCCTCAAGGGTCATACCTGCATTGACATCAGGCTTAGAAGCATTGGTAGTTCTTCCCTATGCAGGTCATTCAGTTTCTCTGAGGGCTCCTCTTGGTTTGTAAAACAAGGGTGGGCCACCTCTGCAGGGTGCTTTGGTGGAAGGGCCTTGCGCAGTGCCTAGCATGTAGTATTCTTCTGCCTTCCCACACCCCACGTTATACATAATAGGCCAACATGGCTGAAGATTCCTTCCTGACAGTGTCCAAAGTCAGGACCCCAGGGAGGCTACCACTACCTGTCATTTAGGCCCTGGGGCCCCAATGACAAATTGAGTTCCAGGAGGATCCTGGCTTATTCACCTTGGTCACCCATACTGTGTTTGAATGGTGCTCCTGAATTAAAAACATGAGAAGTAGCTTTGATAACAAAGTGAAATGTTCTTAGCAATTGGGACCTCTGTTCCTGAAGAATGACAGTTTTTATTCTTTGATGAAGGTACCCATTCTGTGCAGCCTTTGTTTGCAAGGTGTACTTTGTAGTCTGAAATTAAAAAAAAAATAAAAGTCAGTTCTGTGGTCTTTTCAGTAACTTTGAAGTATCTTTACAAAAGAATGCATCTGGTCCACAGAGCTTATTTTTATAATCTCTTGCATGTTATTTGCAAAATATCTTTTTAACCTTTTATTTTGAAATAATTTTAGATTTACAGAAAAGTAGTAAAAATAGTAATGAGGAGTTTTTGTACCCTCTTCTAACTTCCCTTAATGTTAACATTTTACATGAACATAGCACAGTTATCAAAAGCTATCAAGAAATCAAGAAATGAACATTGATATACATATCAAGAAATGAACATTGATATAATGTCGAAGTAAGTACAAAGTTGAAGTAAACTTCAACTCTTACTAGAATTTCCCTGATATTCCCACTAGTGTCCCTTTTGTGTTCCAGGATCCAATCCAGGATCTCACATTGGATTTGTCATCCTGGGACAGTGCCTCAGTCTCCATTTTATATTTTTGAAAATGTGTAAACCCGAGTTTGTAGAAATCCTTTGAATGTAATTTTGTTTTCTTCACAAAGTCCCTGTTGCCCCCCAGCTATGACCTGGCTTCTTCTGCTGGGTCATAGCCAGTTACATGGCTGGCACATAGTACTTACTCAGTAACTAGCTGCTGTTGTTTTGATGGTCAATGAAGCATGGTCATTGGTATGCTACCAGTATTCTTTAGTTACTTTTGGAGCTTACTGTCCTCCTTACATGGCACCTGTGGAGAAATGCTTTCTAGTTTACTTAAATGCAGGTGTGAGATGGGAAAGTGCCTCAGACTGTGTGCCACAAGCATCTGTTTTCAGTGTCCGGATGTCTGGTGCAGGAGTGGGGCTCGGTGTGGTATTCTCTATCACAGATGCTTTACGCAAAGCCTGAGAAATCCCAGATCTCACTGTTCAAAGTTTATGCACAGTAATAAGCCACACCGTCTCGGGTAGCCTGACTGCTTATGGGATGGCTTTTCCCAAGACTCTTGGGGTTCTCTAGAAGTGCCAGGGCTGTGGAAGGGCACATGCAAAGGTGACACTCTGTGTATATAGACTATGGCAAGGAATTCTTTTCTTTCTAGGCCTGATATTAGGTAAAAATATATAGTGGTGGTAAGTGGATTGGTGGGGGAGGGTGTTTTATTCTAGAGTTTTCTGTAAAAGTGAATTCATTACCTGGATTCTGGGGTTGTGCCCAATTTTTTGTGTATTCAACCCACTGTGTGTGTGTGTTTGTGTGTATGCATGAGTGTGTGCATGTGCACCTGCGACAGACACACATACATACATACACACAGGGAGACAGAGACTGAGAAGTCTAGGTTTTCCCAGAACTGAGGGGTTCTCTGAGATGTGGGACTTGCAGTGCTAAAACTGGGACAGTCTCAGGCAAACTGGGACGGTTGGTTGCCCTGTAAAGGGCCTACTTGGGACAGAGGATGATGTGGATTGGTGACATCTACAAGATTCCCAGTGCCAAGTTTCTAGTCATAGTCTTCTGCCATTTGCTGTGTTCCTTTTTAAAGAAATCCTTATTTAATTTTTTTTATTATAGTTACCAGTATTTTATTATTCTTGGTTTATTAATTCCCTTCCTGTGTTTTGCTGGAGAGTTTTGAAACATTTCCCTGATACCCTCTCATTTCCTTACATTTGATTCTATAAAAACATGTTTATGTATATACATGTATATATAAAGTGTGTGTGTGTGTTGGACACCTGGGTGGCTCAGTTGGCTAAGCATCCAACTTCAACTCAGGTCATGATCTTACAGTCTGTGAGTTCAAGCCCTGCGTCAGGTTCTGTGCTGACAGCTCAGAGCCTGGAGCTGCTTCAGATTCTGTGTCTGTCTCTCTCTCTGCCCCTTCCCCATTTGTGCTCCATCTCTCTCTTTCTCTCAAATATAAACAAACATTAAAAAAATTAAAAATATATATATAAATTCCAGAAATGTTGCTGAGGATACAGAATTCTGAATACCCTGCATCCAGCATATCCATTGTTACCATCTTACCTTTCCATGGTTCATTTGTCAGAATTAGGAAATTGACATTGACACATTGCTATTAACAACATCCAGATTTTATTGGGATTTCACCAGTTTTTCCATTTGTATCCTTTTTCTGTTCCAGGTCCAGTCCAGGGCACCACCTTACATTTTATTGTCTGTGACTATTTCTGACATTGAGGGGTAGTGGCCAGGCATCTTGTAGAATGGCTTCAAATCTGGGTTTGTCTCATGTATTTTGTGATTAGACTGGGATTATGGGTTTGGGAAAGAGCATCACAGAGGTGAAGTGTCCTTTTCATCTCATCATATCAGGGGATCTGTGACACTCATGTGACATCCCCAGTGATGTGAACCTGATCACCTGGTTGATGTAGCATTGGCCAGGTCTCTCCACTGTGGTGATACTATTTTTCCCTTTCCCTCTTTAGTTCTTCTAAGTAAACCCTGAAGCACACGTTACCTCAAAGCAGTTTAGGAGGATTAAGCTCCAGTTTCTAGAGGTGGAAGTATTACATGTATTATTTGTAGGGTTGCAGGACACCCAGATGACTTTGATTTTCAGATAAAAAATGAATAATTTTTTAGTGTAAGTGTGTCCCTTATGATATCTTAACTGCAAATTTAACTGGGCATCCTTTATTTTGTTAAATCTGGCAACCCTAATTATTTGGGATTCTTCTGTAAGAAAAATTAGTGTCTCCCCCCACTTCCCATGTTTGGTTTTTAGTTTGGTTCCACCATCTTCTTGGTACAGTTTTCTTCCTACTCTCTGTCATCCTTCAGCAGAGTTTGATATACTTAGTGCTTGTACTTTGTCTATTTAATTTTCTTTTAAAACAGCGTGGAAATAATTGTGTTTTGCTCAAAAATGAATTACTGTGTGTGTTTAATCAAAGGATTTTTCTCATTACATGAGCCAAAAAGCACATTAGTTTCCAACCTCTATAAATCAAACCCAGAGATGAAGGGAACAAGAGATTTGCACTGAATTTCCAAGTGTGGATCTTGAGAGGTGTAGGGAAAAGAGACTCTGCTATTACTTAAGCAGCCCCAGGGGGAGGAAGCACATGGATTCTGGCTGAACTTGGCAGTGTGAGGCACTTGTGATTGCTTAAGATCCCTGACTTCTGGCAGGTGTGAGAGCATGCTAACTAAGTGGATGTGGAAGTGAAGGTGGACTGGGGTGGTGGAGATGCCGAGGGGAATCCATGTAGTTTTCCTTTCAAAAGAAAACCAGACCTCTTGTTTCCTGAAGTGCACCTAGCCCATCAGATGGTTGCATTTCATCAAAGCGGCAGTTCTGCAGCATGATTTCCTCGGGTGGTGTGCTCTCAGCAGCTGACACCCATTAAACCAGGGCCTGCTTCTCAGCAGCAGCAGGTGTTCTGGGAAGCGGCAAGGGGCTGCAGAGTCAAAGGGTGGCTCAGCTCCTCCTGGACGAGAGACTGCAGCTGTCTCAGGGACCCTGACAAGCCTTCCCAGAGCTGAAGGGCCAGGCAGAGAGGAAGTTTTGGAGCTTGGTTAACCGCATGTGGCTCTGCCCTACTGACCGTTGCCTTCTTATCAGTTCTTTTGAAAGGATGGCACTTGAGAGGGTTCCTGTCACTTAAAGGCGGGATCCTACCTGGCACACTAGGTGTTTTATTAAATGTTTGTAAACCAGGTGAGTGCACTCATTCTTTGCTCTGCCACGTGTTCAGGTAATCTTCAGCAAGTTGTGACATGGATCTATCTCCCTTACCTAAACTAAACCCCATCTGCCTTGTTAACGCCATTCACTTGTCATTGCTTAACCTAAATCAGTTTTCCTGGCTACAGGGTCTGATTCCTTTTGGGTCTCCATTGAAAGTCTCCAATACTTCCTTCGACCCTACTACCGTCTCTTTTTTCCCCACCAGGATGGGGCTGCCCACACCTCTACCTGTTAAGAGCCTTTCTTTGCCATCTCATCTCTGGCACCAGGCACAGTCTTCAACCTGCAGAAAGTCCTGGTTGGGTACTTGGGGAGTAAATAAATACCCACCTTAGGCTGGAATGATTTCTATGTCCCAAGAAATGCTTACAGGTGCCCAGGGCAACTTATTAAAATATTCACACCTGTGTAGTGTTAATACATTTAGTCTGAGGCTGCCAATTCTTTTTAATAAGACATTAAGAAGCATCACTTTTAATATAGCTTCCTGAAGGTATTACGGATGTCTGTGTTTGGTTTTTATAATCTTCCTGAATAGAACGACATATGTTTGTCCATGTGTTTATATTTCTTAAGATACCACATGTCTGTAGTACTAGTTTTTATTATATGTTTTTGAATTTTGTTTTGAAACTTAAAAACACATTTTGGGATATTGCTATAGAAGTGAGTGCTGAGTGCTACCTGATTGTAGGGTATGTTTTGGCAAGGTATTTTGAGTTTTGAATTTTCTTGAATTTCTGGTTATTGGATGCCAGCATGTGAAATACATAAATTGTAAACAGTGAGGTCAGTCTCTCACAGCTCTAAAAAAGCAGGCAGTTATATTTTCAGTGAGGATTTTGGAAGGAAAGCCTAAGCCCTGAAGAAGGACAGCCAGATTCTGCTCCATTGAGACACGAGGAAGCCAGGAGCAGGGTACTGGGACAGTGGCATCATTTCTGGTTCCTGGTTGGCCGGTAAAGTCAACCTGACCCACAACTGTCAGCAGAGCCCCCATCCTGGGGGTGGCCCAGCAGCTTATGGCAGCCATGGCTCCAACTGTCCGTGGTCAGCGGCATAGGAACAGAGCCCTCCAGTAATTGTTATGAGGTGTGCCTCTCGGAGTCAGTGCTCTTCTGTGTCTGGAACCACAGAGGAATTGCTGAGTGAAATGAGCTACAGCGTCTTGTTTTTACAGAGATCACAGTTTCTTCTGAACTGCTCCCTGTTCTTTTATGAGGAAACCGAAACAGCTCTACTTACCCTTTTCCAGATTTTCTGCTGCTCCTTTTTATAGCAGAATATGAGGTCAGCAGAAGGTTTTCTTTTCGGCGTTAATGTTAGTGAATTGAACATTTTTGCAGCTGTGGCTCCTTGTTTTCAGATATTTGTTTCCCTGAGTTCTGGCTAACGAGCGTCTTGGAGGTGCAGAGAATCCCCCTCTAGAGGGGGTCTTTGAGAGGCACAGCTCACCTGGGGTGGCTCAGCTTCATCCTTATTAGTAGTTAGGCAAGGATTCTCCACAGAACACTTGTTTTCAAACTTTATTAGTAGGGGACCTCTTTGTAGACATGTAATTATATGCTGAACAGCAATAAAAGACCAAAATGAGTGAGCTGCTATGTGACGTGGGGACTGGGATAGTGAGACAACAGAGGGTGTAGAGCTGTTTCTGCAGGAGGTGGTGGGTAGGGGTGTCTCTGATGCCACTTCTGGGGAGCCCTTGGTCACAGAGCCCGGAAGCCACAGCTCTGGGGTTGAGCATTTCTGGGTAGGGTCATCTCATGCAGTCGAGGGTCTGTCCTTGGTGCCGCCCGCCTCTCTCAGGCCAGCACCTCTCTGAGCTTTGGACCTATGTTTCACCAGAGGCCAGGTAGTTCTGCTGGGAAGTCAGTCAGTCTCAGCATTTCTTCTACTGTGTTTCTCTTTTCCCTCCTGTATTCATGATCTGTCACTGGCTCAGGCTCTTGGCACCTGCCCCTCTTCCCTGGCCTTCTGTTACTCATCTGTACCCAGGGCCTGTTCATCAGTGTCTTGGTGATAATTAAAACAGCATTAAGTGGCCAGTGTTGATGGAGCCGTTGCAGTGTGAGGCTGCTGTCAGTGCTTCACCGTGTTATCATACTCACCCCAGCCTTCTCACGGGAGGCGCGGATGACCCATAAATTCCATTTCTTGAATCACTGCTGAACCTGAGTTCACTTCTCGCCTCACACTGGAACTATTCTAAATGCCCCTGATGAGTCTGCATGCTGGGGATTTCTTTCTGTAGTGTGTCTTGCATACCAGGGTTTGATTAATATCTCTTCACCACTTTGATCACAGCAGTCCTCTCTAGAATCCTTGCTGCCTTCACTTCTCTTAAAGATCAGACTTGAGCCCAGCACAGGTCTGGGTCTCCAGCCTTCTCTGTAGGAATTATCAGCAAGAACACACACTTCTTTTTTGGCTCCCAAGACCATGCTCAAACTGTTTGACCTACATGGTTGCAAATTAGTGCACCTTTTTCCTGCTCTCCTTTTCTTGCAGGAGTGTGTCTCTTGCTTTTGCATTTGAGTGGCAGGCCTGTCTTATTTGTGTATGTATGGTGCTGGCATGTACAGCCATTTGTTATCACTTTCATTGCCTTGAAATGTAAGTCATTTGCATTTGACTTCTCAAGATGCTATTAAATTAGGAACTTTCTATAAGAGAACCAGAATTTAAAAATCTCCCCAAAGTCTCCATGACAGTGCACAGAGCAGGGAGTCGACAAATATTTGCTTCCTATTAGAGCCCTAAAGAAAGTCGTTACTCGAGATGAAGCTTTGTCACTGCATGAGAACACAGTATTCCTAGTTCTCCAACCTTGTTCTGCATTGATGTTCCCTGTGAGAGGCTCACTTTGAACTAATCAAGCAGAAGAACAAGAAGCCAGTGGTGACACTTCCTAAGGTTTCTGTACATTGGGACAGTGAAAACACTGACATCATTATCAGTATTATCTATTAATAGAAAAATTAAGTCTGGGGTTCTGGTGGCATTCATAATTATTTCACATCATTTCTTCTAATGTTTATGGTGTGGACCAGCTCCAGATTCTTGGGGTAGCAGTGGCTGACAGCCTCATGGAAAGAGGAACTGAGAGTGGCTTTGTCCTCCCTTAGTAGTGTGCTGACGCAGTCTACTGTGTAAGTGCACTTGAATCTGCAGAGTATAGGGGCCTCTGTTGCTTTCTAGGAGAGAGGCTGCCCCTCACATGACATTCTTAGACTGAAGGGCTCCTTCTCATTCTCTAGTATTTATTTTATTCTGAGACCTTGGTCTCATTATAGTTCAAATCTTGTTCTCTTAATTTTGCAGCTTATTTAATTGAGAACATTTCAATGAAAAAAGTGTTTAAAACATTGCAGTTGTAAAGAATCCGGGGTCATGCAGAGGTCTTAATTGATCCATATGATGAACGAATGAGTTGAGCTCCCTGGTGAAGGGCCTCCTTTTCATTATTTCTCAAGGCCTTTATCCCATCTTGATCAATGTGCAACAGCTTAATGTTTTTGGCCGATTGCACTGTGAGTTATGCTACTTTTTAAAGCTTTGACTATATAACCGAGAGGCTGAAGCCAGAGTAAACTGGATAGCATACTCCTGTGCTATTTATTGCATGAGGCAGTAAAAACAGCACCAACGCGGTCCTTTGTTTTACTCGTTGTGGGCTCTGTCCTCACTTTAACTGGTTGCTATTAGAACAGATGTTTTAAAAGGAATATTTTGGCATGACTGTATTTGCTTATTTAATTTCTGATGACTTGCAGGACATTTATATTTATATTAAAAAAAAAAAAAAAAAAAGGAGCTGTGGACCAGCAGAGCAGAGCAACCCCATTGGCCCTTTCCAGACCTGGTCCCAAGGAGAAATACTGAGGATCCCAGGGAGAGCTTTGCCGGGAAAGAGGCTTGAGGGAAAGAACCATACACTTGAAAACCCAGGACCAGAATGCAGAAACCTCTCCATGTACAGTCAGTAGAACATTCAATATCAATCCAAATGTCAAACCACCTTGAAAGGTAGCTTTTACGAATGCAAAATGCTGGGGTGCCTGGGTAGCCCTGTTGATTAAGCGTCCGACTTTGGCTCAGGTCATGATCTCGTGGTCTGTGAGTTTGAGCCCCACGTTGGGCTCTGTGCTGACAGCTCAGAGCCTGGAGCCTGCTTTGGATTCTGTGTCTCCCTCTCTCTCTCTTCCCCTCCCCGACTTGTGCTCTGTCTCTCAAAAATAAATAAATGTAAAAAAAAAAAAAAAAAAAGAATGCAAAATGCCAATTTATCGGGGTTTTAAGGTTGACAAAATTTAAAAAGAAAATTGTCAGGGCACCTGGGTGGGTCACTCGGTTGAGCATCCAACTCTTGATTTTGATCAGCTTGGGATTCTGTCTCTCTCCCTTTGCCCCTCCTCTGCTCGCATGTATGCCCATGCTCTCTCTCTCTTTCTCTCTCAAAAAAAAAAAAAAAAAAAAAAAAAAGACAGAAAAAAAGAAAATTATCAACCTGTTTAGAGAGAGCTTATGAACCAGTTAAAGCTTTCACAACTCTGATAACCTTTGTGAAGCATCAAACCAATTTCAGACTTGGACATGAGCTTGGTTCCTATGCTCTAGCTAAAGAATCCAGTGATTATCTTTGGCTCTTTGAATTTGAGCATTCATAGAAAGGCTTATCAGTACTAACTTTCAAAAAATATTTGTTTCCATATATGGGTGAAAATATACTTGCTAAATTGCTATTTCATAACAAGGTTTGCAAAATAATAACGTAGCTTAGTATTTTGAAGAATTGTAGGTTCAGAGGAAGTCTCTAAGGATGGAAAGATTATTTTAAGGGTTCTTTACTCTTTATTATTTGAATCCTCTTATCTGCCCTTTTACAAACTTGGGTAAATGGGAGAACTCCATTGGTGAAACCTAAAGCGGACACCTAATAAGTCAACAGGCATTGTCATTGGAAGTGGTCATGACGGATCCTGTGGTCTAGCAAATTTCCTTCTATGGTTAATACAGTAGCTGATTTGGGGCTGTACCATTACAACTGTACAGAAAATGTTTATTTCAGTCAGCCAGACAGATGTTGCTCAATTTGTAATCTGAACTTCCTTGATGTAGATGCCTCTTGATTCTGAGCCAGGAAGTGAACATGTTCTGTCATCCAGCTGGGTTCTGCCTTGTTTTTCTTGCCATTGCACAGGACTTGTTCAGTGCATAACAAGCATTCAGTAACTGTTTGTCTAATTAATGAATTGCCAAAAGAGTTAACAAGTGACCAGATGTCATTTGTACCTGGGGGTAGCATATTGCTGGAGTGCCACCTGGTTTCCATGGTGTTATTATCTGTGAGTGTTAATTGATAGCCAAGCTACTTAATCTGTCCAGTATGTTTAAGCCTGAAGTTGAAATTATGAGGTTTTCTTGAATGGTAGTAGGACTTTTTGTTTTTATGGGATATCTTAGACCATTTGAGATCAATTGAGCAATCTTTTTTTTTTTTCTTTTTTCTTTTTTGTTTTGGTATTTTGTACCCACCTAAAACATTTTAGAGTTAATAAAATGTTAAACTGTTTCTGGGTTGAAAAATGGTACAGATCAAAGCACATGGTAGAGCATATGTAGGAATCATATTTTCTTTTGTGATTGTTATTCATTTTCACATGTTATTGGGGTAGAGGTTGGGACAGAATTAATTCTTAGCAGGTTGTTACTCTTATATAACATAGAGGGAAAGGTCTAGAGTGATGAAAATTATTCTTGTCGAGTTTGTGATTCTTGACCTTCATTAAATAATGTCTATCTCAGTTGATTTAAAAAAAAAGTGTAGTTTCTTTGAGATACTGTCACTTATTTTCAAAAGAGCTCTTCAACTCTTTTTTTTTTTTTTTTATTTTTTAATGTTTGTTTTTGAAAGAGAGAAAGAGAGAGGATGAGCAGAGGAGGGGCAGGGAGAGAGGGAGACACAGAATTTGAAGCAGGCTCCAGGCTCTATGCTGTCAGCATAGAGCCTGACATGGGGCTCAAACCCATGAACTGCGAGATCATGACCTGAGCTGAAGTTGGATGCTTAACTGACTGAGCCATCCAGGTGCCCCCCTAGTTTCCCTTCTTAAGTTACCAAATTAAGTGTCTCAGATTTTCCATTTTTTCCTTGTATTTGCATTGCTAAATTTTCTGTTTTTTCCATGCAAATTTGTATTAGAGGTGCTTCACTCCTACTTTGGTGATTTTTTTTTTCGGTTTACTAATGATTTGATGGTATACATATATGTGGAAACTGTTGCTATTGAAATATTCTGAGCAGTAATAATTTTATTGACTTGAAAGCCTGAGTTGTCTTGATTTCCACTGGTTGCTAACAGTGTTTATGTAACTGACAACCCTAGGATCATCACCAATAGTTTATGATTAGAGAAAAGGGGGGCGGATAGGATGGGAATGGAAAAAATGCTGCTTGAATTACAAATTGCTTATGGCATTACATAGAGATTGCAGTTACCCCAAGTCCCTTAAAATATGGTCATACTATTGAGAATTAAAAATAATTTATCTGGGGAGGACCTCAAAAGTGAATATCAAAAAGTCCAAATGAGCATCAAAGGAATTACTGGACAGCATGCACCATTTTAAGTGTTCCTTTGTGGATTGTCATCCATTCTGTGGGTTTGCCTGTAATCTGGGATGACAGATCTGTGTGATCTTGTGACTCCTGGATTGATTGGGAATTCCTCTTTGTTGACAAGGTCAGGTGTGGTCTCCTTTGGAGGAGGTAGTATCCCTCTTCTATTCCAGTTAGAGTGTGCACTGAGTCATATTGGAAGTTAGCTGGCTTCCCAGGTGTCACTGGAGGAGCCCTAGACATGGGTGATAGAAATGTATCCCTGCCTCTGCTCTCACTGGAGCTTCTGGCTGAGCAGCATACATGCCGGTGCTGAGACCTCCTTCCTGGCATCTGCCTGTAGCCATGCTGGTGAAAGACCCTCAACCTCAGCCCCTGCGAAGTTAATTCTGGCTGGGTCACATGGGTCGTAGTGTAAGTCAGACCATCTGTGTGCTGTGTAGCAAATTAATCTAAACTCAGCAGCTCAACACAATAAACACTTTTCACAGCTTCTTGCAGGTCGAGAATTCAGACCGTTTAGCTGAGTGGTTCTGGTCAGGGGTCTCTTGTGCAGTTACAGTGTCAGCAGGACAGGCAGGAGGGCCTGCTTTCTCTGTGGCCCTCAGGAGGCTGGTAGGCAGGTGCTGGCTGTTGGCAGGAGGCCTTGGTTTCTTGCCATGCAAATTTAACTACAGGGCTGCTCAAATGTCATCAAATATGACAACTGGTTCCTCCCAGAGACCTACCCTTCAAAGTAACACACTGTCATTCCTGCAATATCTTGTTGGTTACACATATGAGCCTGTTTATTGTGACTGCACGGGTCACGAATACCAGGAGGCCAGAATCACTGGGGAATCTTGAAGGCTGGCTGCTGCACCATCCCAAACATGCCTTCCTTTTGGTAGAATCCATCCTGTTGACCCATCATGAAGGTAGAGATGATTGTCCATACTGTGTATGGACACTGTAATGAATCATATTCTGGGAAGCTTGTGGAGATGGCTGACTAGACATAATAGAGAAAAGCTTATCTTTGCTGAGTGTGTGGTAGGAGGGTTTTCTTCAAAGTCCTTTTAAAATCAGTGATAACACTTAATCCATTTTCACAAGGAACATGAAATCCTATTAATTCTACCCTCCACAGTACCCAAGTGCTTTTAGTTTTTTTCCACATAGTCCTGTTTTTCTGTGCCTATGTTAGCACATGCCCTTCAATATCTACTTATATATTTACAAAATGGGATCACACTGTATTTTTCCACTTCTAACATCATGGACATTTTTGCATATCTTCAAATAATCTTTTTCAAGCTCACTTGTGGTGAGAGTTTACCACTGTGTCATAAGAGGTGTAGTCTCTTACCTAACTCACTATTGTTGGAATGAAGTTTTGTCCTAGCTTTCCATCTTAGGAGCAGTGCTGCAGCAAACTGCATTGTGTCCTAAATCTTGCTGTGTATCCTAGGTTGATTCTTGGCATGAATTTCCAGACCTGTAACTGCTGGGGCAGAGAACAGAGACATACTCAAGGTTTTGATGCTTTTGATCAGAAGCCCCCCTCCTGATAGCCCCCCTATTTTTATTTACTTATTTGTTTTAAGTAGGCTCCACACCCAGCGTGGGGTTTGAACTCAATGACCCTGAGATCAAGAGTTGCATGCTGCACCGACTGAGCCAGCCAGGCGCCCCGCTCCAAGGTATCTTTAGAGTTTGCCTTTAGCTGGCAGAGTTCACCAGGTGCCCCTTGCTGAGAGTTGGGCTGAGCACATCAATGTGAATCTTTGCCAATTTGATAGATTAAAAAACGGAAAAAGAAATTTTATCTGGAGGATGTCTCACTTAAAAAAATAAAAAGTCAGTTAATTTCTGTTTGTCCAAAGAAATTGTATGGAGGTATAGTAGGGAGGAGGTGAAGAATGACCTGGCCATGTAGAATGATCTGCCAGGCAATGCAGGCAGAAACTCAAGTAGCCTCCCCTGCAAGCAGCTGTTTTCTCCACCTGCGCTGAAGCCAATAAATTGGAAAATTGACTGTTGTATGTTTCATCCTTCATTTATCTCTGCCCACTCTAAATCTGATGGTTCTGCGGAGCCACAGAACAGGCAAGAGCAGAGAGCAAAAGCACGGGGGTGCTCATCACCAAGGTGATCGGTTTATTTTCAGAGCATTGAAGGTGGTGATGTCCTATGTGCCTTTGCTGACTGCCACTAGTTATTAGGGTGGCATTTTGGTCATATTAATTCTCAGTATCTGCTGGTGGTTAATGCAGGGCTGGGTGACGGACAGACCTTTGACTCCCAGTCCAGTGTCTCCTATTTGTGTGTACTGGACACATACTTGTTGGCACTTTGATAATTCCGTCTCAGCCCCCCTGCCCCGAAAAGGGCAGGGATGGGAAGGAGAAGGGAACTTACTCAACACCTGACTCCTACTTGCCAGGCATTTCTCTTGTTTTTATTTTTACTAAATTCCCCTCACCCTTCCAGAGAAGGAAAAGAAATAGGCGTTTTGTATACATTATTTTACTCAAGTGACAAAGTAGTTACTCATGGTCATAAATAACGTACAACTTAAAAAATTTCTCTTACACATGAACTTTATGAGCAAGTAAATATTTTCTTATTTGGGGCCTTTGTTTTCTCTGCCTGATTCAAGAGTTTTACAACCCTTAATAGCCCATGTGCATTTAAATGGTTTGAGGTTTCAGTTTGCTGTTTCTATAAATGTAAGGAAAACATACACAACTTCTTTCATTGAGGAGATAACATGCTAACTTTTGCGCGCACGTGTGTGTGTGTGAACTGGAGCCCTGACTTTGAACTGCTTGCCTAAGAATCCACGTTGTCTCTTTGCAGCTGTGAATGACCTTGGGAACATTCAGTGAAATTTCATTTCCTAGTTTACAATTGACCCTTGAACAGCATGGAGTTTTGGGGTGCTAGCCATACCCCTGCAGACAACAGTCCATGTGTAACTTTTGACTCCCCCCAAACTTAACTACTCATAGCCTACAATTGACAGAAGCCATAATCATAACATAAACAGAGCCGATTAACACACGTTTTATAGGTTATACGTATTACATACTGTATTCTTTTTTTTTTTTAATTTTTTTTATCGTTTATTTATTTTTGAGAGACAGAGACAGAGCTCAAGCAAGGGAGGGACAGGGAGACAGGGAGCCACAGAATCTGAAGCAGGTTCCAGGCTCTGAGCTGTCAGCACAGAACCCATGTAGGGCTCGAAACCCACAGACTGCGAGATCATGAGCTGAAGTCGGACGCTCAACTGACTGAGCCACCCAGGCGCCCTACATACTGTACTCTTACAATAAAGTAAGCTAGAGAAAAGACAGTGTTAAGAAAATCATAAGGAGGGGCGCCTGGCTAGCACAGTCGGTTAAGCATCCAACTTTAGCTAAGGTCATGATCTCACGGTATGTGGGTTTGGGCCCTGTGTTGGGCTTCATGCTGACACTGCAGAGTCTGCTAGGGATTCTCTCTCGGCCCTTCCCTCACTTGTGCTCTCTCTCAAATAAATAAATAAACTTAAAAAAAAAATAAAATCATAAGGAAGAGAAAATACATTATAGTACTGTGTTTATCGAAAAAAATCTGCATATAAGTGGACCCACGCAATTGAAATCTGTGTTGAGTCCGCTGTATTTTACTGTTTTGTTTTCATCTTGGAGTTGTTTTCTATCATTTAAGAATATTGGACACAGGGGTTAGGGGAGGGTGGTAGAGATTATCAGACATGCCTTGAATGTCCACCCAGTGCTGCTCTGCTGTCTCTTGTGGAAATTTGCTCCCAGGGAATGCTTTCCAGAAGGCCCATGCTTACCTCTGTGCCTTGTGCCTTAGATGTTTAGCAAATACTGTTTAATGAAGATGTTTTACTTTCCAAAGCATTCAGAACCTTCCACAGATACTGTTTGTTAAATTTCCCTGTGTCTCAAAGTAGACCTGCTTGGATTTTACTGATGGGGCAGACAGAGAAACAGGGAGACTGAGTCAGATGAGAACTAGAGCCCAAACTCCCTCTTCTTTTCTTCTCTTTCCTTGACTTTACCCAACTTTTATCTAAGTATGTCTACAAACAAAGGCAAAATTCAGCAGTGTCCAGTCTACCAAAGTCTTAAGCAATAATTTGAGAAATGTAGCTGATTCTTTTAAAAAAAAGTAAGCCTCAGCTCTCCTTACTGGACATATGAGTGTAATCTTAAAAATTTTTTTTTAACGTTTACTTATTTTTGAGAAGAGAGAGACAGCATGAGCGGGGGAGGAGAGAGAAAGAGGGAGACACAGAATCTGAAACAGGCTCCAGGCTCTGAGCTGTCAGCACAGAGCCCGATGCGGAGCTCGAACTCACAGACCATGAGATCATGACCTGAGCTGAAGTCAGATGCTTAACCGACTGAGCCACACAGGCGCCCCTAGTGTAATCTTAAAATACGCTTGGCTAGAGGAAAGTAAGGGCTCGTTTCTAAAACACTGCACTCCTTGATGCTCTGGTCTTTGTGGAATAAATTATAAATGCAGGTTTTCCTGAGGTTTTGGAGATGATATGAGAGCCTTATGAGTGGAAAGGCTTAGAAAGCCTTAGAAGAAGAAAGGCTTAGAAAAGGTTAGAAGAAGAAAGGCTTAGAAAAGAATTTGAGAGCAAGAGGTGCTGTACATGCAGGACAGCAAAAGCAAGAAGGAAGTGAAATCTGCTTGTATGTTGAAGAATCTGATGTGGACAGCTTCGGGTTTAGAGGGATCTTGAGAAGCCTGTAGCCACCTCTCTCAGCTGGCCGTCGTCTGCAGGTGCACTGCGCCAGCCACCTGATGGGAGGAAGGAGAGTTCATTTTAAGAGGTGTCTAGGCAAGGGATGCGCTGTTAACACCTCCACTGGTAATTCAACTTTACTGTCTGGAAATGTTCTTTCTTTGAAACTTAAGTCTTTCTACATTAACACATTGTCTACTTTTCCCCACATCTCCCTGGAGATGTAGTATCTCTTGCATTCTGACACCATTTTCTGGAAACTCATCATAATAATTTTCAAGCAATTTATGTTTTGAAACTTGATTATGGGACCATATTATAACTGTGATCTTTTCTGAAAGAGAGATCTGAAAAATATGTCAGAAATTCTACACATTTATCTAAATGCTTGATGTTGAGGTGAAATTTTTCAAGTGAACTGTTAACCCCCCCCCAGGAAAAAAAACATTTTACTTTTTTGGTCCCATATTTATTTTTTGTGTTTATCTCCCCATACCTGTCTCTGTCCAGCCCCTTGTCACTACCTCATCCCCTCTGCCTGCATCACCTCATCTCTCCCCTGTTCACCCCAGATTCCCATTGAGAATTGATTTCCCTTGAGGATATTTTGGGCTTGGAATCAGTAAACTCTTCTGGATACAGGTCTCCTCATGTCCTTTCCCTTGGCTTTCTAGGAGAGCTATTTCCTCCACATTTAATCTTACCATCCATCTGTAGGATGGCTTCTGAGGAGTGGAAGGAAAAGCTGGCAAGACCTCAGACTTCATGTCATGGGTTATCTTTGAATACTAAAGAAATGTCCGATTTGTTAGCAGAGTAAGACCCACAATGAGCCACATCCTTCTCCAAGTCCCTGAGTGAGCCAGGGCCTTCTTTCTGGTTTTCCTGAGAGCATACTTTGAGTTCTCAAAGTGTTTCTTGATTTACATTTTCTTTGATTGTATCTGAAAAGGGCTGTTGGCCTGACAACAGTTGCTATGGGGATGATACTTGTGGTTAGTGCTGCGGGGCAGTCACCATTATTGAGAGCACCAGGTGCCTATTTATTCGTGGTGTGGAATGAGGTCCTGTTCTAAAGCACATGAAAGTGACTCACCCTAACCTTGTTCAGTCTGATTATAGTCTGGGAGCCTACATGACACCTATTCCAACTGTGGTGTTTATAATCTGCCACTGCTGGCTTTAATTTTCTAAGGAGTCTGGAACTTGAGGTACTTTTCTTGAAGAACAGATATTAAAAGTGAGATCTTAAATAATTACCCTTCCTGGTATGATTTATATGTAACACTGACCTGTCTGATTGACAGAAGGAAAAATGAATAAACCGCTTTTGAGAACCGACCTAATCAACCTGGCCATGCCAGCTCTTAGATTCTTTTTTGGTAGGTAATAATCACCATCAAAATGTGTGAGGTGTGTTAGGGTTAATTATTCCTTCCACCCACCTCCCTTTCAGATGTGATGGAAGTAAGTATCAGACCAAATTCTGCTCTATAGGATTTATTAAAGAGACATGCATTAACAGGCCAGCACAAAACTGTTCCTATAACTTGTTCTGTTAGCTTGCTAAAGCACTAGTGCTCAAGAAGATGCCGTATCTTCTTCTAGACTTAGTGGCAGGAACTATTACCTGTACGGTCTATGTTAGGCCCCTGGATCTATAATAGGATCGTGATCCAGGATCAGTGTAGATAGCACTGCTCAGGAATTAAGGCTAGGGGCCCTTTCTCAGGCATAGAGGCTACAGACCTGGGTAGATTCTCACACCCTGTTTGTGCAGGGTCCTGGGAGTTTGCCTCAAATACTGTAGCCATTCCACGTTTCATGATGTGGTGAGATGGGTGAGAATCCATTTCTAATAGCTGTTATGTGGATTAACCAGTCACTCATTTGCTACTGAAGGCCCACTTCTGACATTCATTTTCTCATAACACAGCCATGGCCAAGGTGTGGATAATGAAGCCGGTGGTGGTGTGGTCTCTGAAATGTGGGCCCTGATTAGAATACAGGCTGCCCACCCCTGCCATGTCAATAATTGGCAACCCATTTGGCCAAGGCCTCAGTGTCTCTGCTGAAGGGAGAGAGCAAAGAAGTCATGCACCTACTTTTTTTTTTTTTTTTTAAACATTTTTTATTTATTTTTGAGACAGAGTGAGACAGAGCATGAACGGGGGAGGGGCAGAGAGAGAGGGAGACACAGAATCAGAAGCAGGCTCCAGGCTCTGAGCCATCAGCCCAGAGCCTGACGCGGGGCTCGAACTCACGGACCGCGAGATCGTGACCTGAGCTGAAGTCAGACGCTTAACCAGCGACTGAGCCACCCAGGTGCCCAATCATGCACCTACTTTTTATGGCATTTGGAGGCAGCTGTCTTATATAAGGTGACCTTGAGTAAGTGGGGGAGCTCATACTTCAGGATGTCAGAGTACAAAGTGAATCAGTTTGGAGTGGATGATGGGTTCAGCTTTGGCAAGGTTATCTTAAGGTGGTTCCATGAATTAATGAGTTTATCTCTATCACAAGGATAATTTTTTACACTTAATAAAAGTCTTCCAGTTTGTTCCTTATCCCTAAAGCCACCATAGACTGGCTTCTGTTTGAGTGTGTATCAGTAGTTTATTTGGCTCATAATAGTTTTTAACCAGTCTTTCCATAAATGTGACAGGTAACCAGCTACATGAAGTAAGCATCATCTACTCTTTATCTTAGTGATTTATTTTTTTCAGTTTATTTATTTTAAGAGAGAGAGAGAGAGAGAGAGAGAGAGAGAGAGAAAGAGCGTGCTCAAACGGGGAAGGGGCAGAGAGAGAGAGGGAGACAGAATCCCAAGCAGGCTCCGTGCTGTTAGCACAGAATCCCATGAACTGTGAGATCATGACCTGAGCTCAAATCGAGAGTTGGACGCTTAAGCAGCTGAGCCACCCAGGCACCCCTTAGTGATTTATTTTTATTTTTAGGCCTGGCAAGTGACTAGTAGTTATTTGTTTAAGTGGTCCTGAGTACTGAGCCATATACCTTCATGCAGGAGCCTTCCAATGGAGAGTGGGAGTCTGTTACCTCTGGGTCACACAACAGCTGGGCCTGCTGAGTTGTCAACTGGAGACGTTTTATGAGCAGACTTGTTTACAGGCTGGTTTGCTGGCAAGGTGTGGACTTATTTTAAGCATTATGATGTGAAAATTAGGTGAGGCCCTTCACAGACACCTTCATGACAAGATGTCCTCTACTTGAGCCAAGTTAATTTGCCTGGATCGCATGTAGTGTTCAGGTTTTACCTCATTGGGCATTTTTTGGGATCCTCTGTTTTTGGAGGAAGGTGTTTTGCTTGAAAGCTTTCAGTATGGAAATGAAACATCATTACCTAGAGAGGAATAGGGATAGGAATTAGAGTGGGCTTCTTGTCAGAAGCTGTGTAAGCAAGAGGAGAGTAGAGGAAAATATTTCAAGTGTTGAAAGAAAAACCCACTAATTTAGAATTCTACATTCTGTGAAGTTACCCTTCCAAAGTGAAGGAGAAGTAAAAACTTTCTCACACAAAAACTGAGAGAATTCATTGTCAGCAGACTTGTTTTGTAAGAAATGGTAAAAGAAGTTCTTTAGGCAGAAGGAAAATGATGTAGGTCAGACACTTGGGTCTCCATAAAGAAAGGAAGAGTATCCGGGAAGGAATCAATTATGGTGGAAGAAATGTTTTATCTTATTTTCAGTGGATCCAAAAGTTAACCATTTGTTCAAACCAATACCAGTAATGAGAGTATGTAGACAAGCAAAATGAATGACAGAGGTGTCATAAGAGATGGGAGAGAGGAATTAGGAATTCTGTTATGTGGGACCTGCACTACACATGTTAACACTATTGTGTTAATTTGAAGATGACTTAGGTTAGTTTAAAATGCATGTTGTGAGCTCCAGGGTAATCACTAAAAGTTTTAAAAAGAAATATAATTCATCCATTGAGAGAGTGAGCACACATTTGTGAAGACATGTGTTTATCTCTTTCTATTTTAGACAACAAATACTTCAATTCCTTGTTCCAATTCTTGGTCTGTCTACTACCCTGAAGGTGATGTGACATGATATGGGTCCATTTGATGTGATATTTCTTGCCCATTGTTGGACACTATGTGTTGTAAACTGTCTTGCTTGGTTTGAAGAAATGTAACCTGGTGGCCCAGGTGGGTAAGTATCTTTTGTTTCAGTCCTTCAGCAGTGTTTCGAGCCTTAGCATCTGCCACCCAGTCTGCAAAGCCCAATCCAGACTAAGTGTATGTTCACATCAGGACCTATTTATAGCATCCTAGATCGATAGGCAGCAATCCCTGTTGTCCATTTGCCAGCTGCATGCAAGACCTTCCTTTGAGGAATCTTCCCAAGAGCTTCCCAAGTCTCTTTCTTGTTAAGGATGGTCTTTGTTGGCATGTTGTACTTCAGAGGATACAAGAGGAATATGTTGACAGTCAGACCATCTCCACATGGCTGTAGCTCCACTGTATCCGTTTATTTCATGGAGCTGGCTGGCTATCCCAAGTGAGTACACCAGGATATCCACTTGTTGGTTTCAGTCACCTTCTGATCCTGGAAGAAGGTTCTTCTTGTGGGCATGAACATGTCCATTAAGTCCCTTAAATTTCCACTGCAGCTTTCATGGCCCTTGCCCCATATGGATATCCCTTTAATAGACTAGTTTTCCATGCCCGTCTGCTTGACCATGTGGCAAACCATTGACTACTGCCCATGAGTCTGTATACACTCAAAGTTTAGTGCTCTTATTGTTGTCTAATTCTTCCATTATTTTAAGGAAAACAATATGCAGTTAGGCCCACTGAGTTGATTTATCCTTAACCTTCTTTAATCAGACTATTTCCATGAGTTAGTTGTAGTGTGATATGTTTCCAAACAGGATACTGTCCATCCATCTTAGAATACCAGCTGAAAACCAAGCAGCTCTTGGTCAATTGGGAGTTTTCATAGGGCATGTGCTCAGCTCTATTTTTTTTTTTTTATGTTTATTTATTTTGGAAAGAGAAAGAATGAATGAATGAGCAGGGGAGGGACAGCAAGAGAGGGAGACACAGAATCTGAAGCAGGCTTCAGGCTCTGAACTGTCAGCATAGAATCTGATATGGTGCTCGAACCCATGAACCACAAGATCATGACCTAAGCTGAAGTTGGATGCTTAACCGACTGAGCCACCCAGGTGCCCTTCTGCTAGCTCTTTAGATGGTTCCAAAGTTGTTGCTAGGGAAAATCAGGCTATCTGCTCATGAAGGCAGTAACTCTACCTTTCTCCAGTTCCCTATTCCTGCATAAACCATTTCCATTTAGGATGGCTCTTTTCTGGTAACTGCTTTCCTTATTAGAGTGTTTCTCAGACTTTACCTAAGACATGGGTATTTGAGATTTCAAGATTATTTTATGTCCTTCATTCATAGAGACCATTTTAATTAATACCCAGTAGCAAGCCAATAATTATGTCTCAGATGGCATATAGCATACCACCATATCTAGAGATTTTCTCCTAAATTCCAGTGGTGACTGCTTAGTGGCACTATGGGTTTTTGCCATACACTCTAGTCTGTGTAAGTGCAAAATCTAAATCTGGATCCGGGGGCCCAAAGCCACCTCTTTTTGTAACTCTGACATAGCCTGATACTGTTTAAACTTGCATTCAAATAAAATATGACCCTCTTTTGGGTAGTTTTATGTTTAGGAGCTAGCAGTATTGCCACATGTAGGATACTTGTCCTCCAAATCTGAGCAGCCTGCCCAGGCACTGTGCTTTTTGCTTAGTTCCAAGGGTAGACAAGGACAGCACTTTACTTTTAGTTGCCTGTGGAATACCACAGGTGGCTCCTGCCAAAGTTATTTCTAGGAATTTTACTATTTGGTTGGGCCCTTGAATGTCTGTTGGGTTTATCAGCCAGCCTGTGTTAGTCATGTGTGTCATCACTGCATTTAATTCAGTTCTAGCTTGCTCTTCAGTTTCTATTATGATAGGAGTGTGGAGTACCATCACACTCAGGACCTGCGTTGAGTACAGATCCTGCCTAACCAGATCATAAAGTAAGCTGGTGAATTCAAGTAACTGTGGCAACACAGTAAATGTAAATTGGGATCCATTGTATGTGAAGGCAAATTGCAGTTGACTCTTTTGAGGTAGGTGTTGAGGAAAATGCGTTTGCAGGATCAGTCACTGTATACCAGTCTCCTATAGTTTGTATTTTGTGCACCATCAAAACCATATCAGGAACTGCTGATGCTATAGGTGGTACTACTTTATTCAAGCCTCAGTAATCTACTGTTGGTCTCCGTGAGCCATCTATCTTTTTCACAGGCCATGCAGAACTATTATACAGAACACTTGCTGGTACTAATAAAATATCATTCATTAAGGCAATAATTTCTTTTCATCTACCAGGTATTGTGTGTTGTTTCAAATTAACAATACTAGGTAGAGAATGTGTTCCCCAGTCAGACATAATATCCATCTCAACAGTACATTCAGGTAAGGGAGACACAGCCAGTTCACATCAAGTCTGTCCAAACACTCCAGTTACCATCTGACCTTTTATCTTAATCCCATCAACCATTGCATCCCCATTTCCTCCCGGTCTAATTGTAGCCCCTTTCAGGACTTCACCAGCAGGTTCTAGAATCATGGAGAATTGGACTTCTGTGTCAAGGAGCTCAGAAAAATTTCTCCTTCACTCCCTGGTCATTTTACCCACACGTGCTTACGGCCATGGGTCCTTAGCCAGGAGTCAGGCCAAGAGACTGGCTCCTTTTTCACTTTTTTTTTTTTAATATATTTTTTTGACATTTATTTTGAGAGATGGAGAGAGGCAGAGCATGAGCAGGGGAGGGGCAGAGAGAGAGGGAGACACAGCATCCAAAGCAGGCTCCAGGTTCTGAGCTGTCAGCACAGAGCCTGATGTGGGGCTCGAACCCATGAACTTGTGAGATCATGACCTGAGCCGAAGTCAGATGCTTAACTGACTGAGCCACCCAGGTGCCCTGCTCCTTCACTTGTAATTCTGGTTAATCAGTCATCCTATTATCCCCAGTGATTGGGAGGTCAGGCTTCTCATTGTCATCTTCGCCTTCTAGCTTTTAAAATTCATCCAAACAGTAGTAAATAGAGCAGTTTTATTTAGGTCCCTTTAATATTAGAGGACCCTTCCATCAGTTGGCCCAACCTGTGATAATGTTATATTAAGGCCTTTGTGTTGACCCATCAGTGCCCAATTTATTCATTTCTTAATAACAGTTTAGAGACTCCACTCTGTTGGGAGAGTCCCTTGGCCATCTTCTTTATCTTTCCCCATTTTCTTGTGAACTGCCTTTTTTTAATTTTTAAAATTTTTTTAGCATTCTTAAGACCTGTAAGGGGAAGCTGAGCTATTAAATCTGATATAGCTTCTCAAAGTGTTCCCTGATTCTACAGCAGTGAGGTTACATGAGGACTGTGTCAAGGGGCTTCTTAATACCAACGTTTTTTCATGATCTTGGTAACGATTAAAGTGGTGAACATCCCAGTCATAAAGCCAATCCAGAATGGCTTGCTATTTGGCATTTAATGGAGGGGCAGACCTCCTGAGCCTTGCATCAAGAGCCTGCTTAGGCTTCTCTCTCTCTCCCTCTGCCCCTTTTCCCAATTTACACTTTCTCTCTTTTTCTAAAATTAAAAAAAAGTAAAGGAGGGGCAGGATAATTATCCTTTTTGTGTCAACAAACTTTATAGTAGCCTGTGTTCTGTCTACCAGGCTGGCTGTCCCCTTGGGAGCAGGCCACTGTGTGTTCGTATCACGTCAAGTATCTGTAATTGTTTAGTGTTCACTACTAAGCTGTGGGTATAGCATCAATCCAGACATGCTCCTCTGTTCTGTGGTAGTTAGAACCAAGGAGCCAATTGATTTTAGTTAAGTTCTTCAGGAAGCTGGCAATATTGACCCACAAAATGAGAACGCTCCTTCATTGTGTACCCCCTGGTTTCAGTTTTAGTAGTTTCTTGGTTTTGCTCCCTACCCCTTGCCACCTGATTTACCTTCTTGGTGGCCAAAGGTCATAGAGGTGCTTTCTATTGTTTCAGCACAATTTTTCCATTTGGTAGTGACCATGAGGTTAGTGGTTGTAGCATGGACTGCCTGAAACTCAGACTTGATGTAATGCCAAGATCTGTTCCAAAGCTGTCCTTTAGTTTCATTTTAGTTATCATAGCTAACAGCAATCCAGGGATTGTACATATATCCTGTTTCTCATTATTTTGCATTCTTTTTTAGAGAGAGAGTGGGGGAGAGGAGCAGTGGGAGAGAAAGAGAGAGAGAGAGAGAGAGAGAGAGAGAGAGAGAGAGAGAGAGAGAGAATCCCAAGCAGACTCCATGCTCAGCCTGGAGCCCCACACAGGGGCTCAATCCCATAACCTGATCATGATCTGAGCCAGAATCAAGAGTCAGATGCTTAATCAACTGAGCCACCCAGGCATCCCTATTTTGCATTTTTTATGTATCCAGTGAACCAACTCCTTAGGAGTTAGAGCCATCATTTCTAAATTCCATGGGAAGCCTACCTCCACCAATGATCAGAATGCAGCTGCTGTCTATACCATGGATGACTCTTGCCATCAGATATCAAAGGTTTGTCCTCACTGCTCCTTCATCCTTTTCCCAAGCAGTACTTTTGCCACAACCTAGTGAGTTAGAGTCATTTTAGTGAATCCCACTTCTGACACCTCTTACTTCTGTGTTGAGTCTCCAGGTCCACCATCAGACTTGTTTTTCGAGAAGGACTCACAGGACTGAGTAGTTACACTCATGGTGGTTTATTACATTGAACAGATACAGAGTAAAATTAGGAAAGGGAAAAAGTGCATAAAGTGGAGTCTGGAGGAAACCAGGTATAAGCTTCTAAGTGTCCTCCAAATGTCTAATTCCCCCAGCAGCAATGTGTGACAATATGTGCAAAGTGCTGCCATCCAGGGATGTTTACTCCACCTGAGTGTCCAAACTTTTTACTGAATGTCAGTTTGTAGGCATACGGAACCTTTGTGGCCGACCTCAGGTACTAAAGCTCCATGCCCCCAGAAGGAGAGCAAGTGTTCCCCACAAATGACATTGTCATTATGAACTATGTGGGTAAGCTTACAGTGTTGCAAGGCCTCGGGCATGCAAAAACATTCTTATACAGAAGATCTCCAAAGGCTCAGTTCCCAGGAGCTACCCATGGCTAGTCATGAAAATGGGTCTTTCCTGGACATATGCAGGGTTTAAGCAACCCAGGCTTGTGGAGTTAACCCTTTTATGCACACCTTGTTATTGTTTATTGACAGCCACACATGTTGGTTAGGGTTTAGGAGCTGAGGTAAATAGATCTGATAGATCTTTTCTCTTTGTTTCAGGGAGCACTACACGAGCAGGGAAGAGGGGGAGGTTATGGGGGAGAGAATCTCAAGCAAGCTCCAACACAGGGCTTGATCCCTTGACCCTGGGATGATGTCCTGAGCCAAAATCAAGAGTTTGGTGCTTAACTGACTAAGCCACCCAGGTGCCTCTAAATAGACCTTTAATGTAAGGATTTACGTTAGTATGATTAGAGTTGGCTTTGTTTAACAGTTGTTGTAGTAAAAGATACCAGAGGCTTCACATTTCCCTATTGCCCTTATTTTTGTTTTCTTGACTTTGGGCTTAAGTATTCCTCTCAGAGAAAGTCTGTGTCTTCCAACTCTTTGAGCTAGAAATCATTGTTACTATACTGGAGCCCTGTTGGTGTGGTGGTAAGGAATACGGAAGGAGCGTTCTATAATCTTCCCATTAAATTTTAGTTCTGTAGTGAACCTGTGTCTTGGGCTGTGGGGTGTTTTTCTCCATCCCCTCTTCCCTTCCCTGCCTGCAGCATTCCTAATCTGTTTCCTTGGAGCCCTCACCCTTTTGACAATATTTTCCCCCACTTAGGGAACCTGGAGGGGGCTAGAATGGGAGAAACTCTCCTTTCAAAGCTGAGATAAGGATCAGCAAAGTGTGCTTTCCTGGAGAGTAAGCCTTGGTTCTGGAGAAGTCCTTCACTGTGAGACTCTGGTTCAGTTCCTGGTGATAAGGTGCACGAGTGCAGGAACCCCCTGATGCTGTGCCCCCTAGAGTTTCTCCCCTACACTAGTGTACACGCTGTCTCCAGCAGTTCACTAATATTACCATTTAAGTGTTGCTACCAGTTTATGGCTCTGATGGCTTCTGTTCCAGGTAAGCAGACCTTGGCAATGTCTCTTGATGTACCTGTCTTTCCATGTTTCAGGGTGGTGGTTTGCCCACACCTCTGTGTAAAGCTAAAGTTACATCTCAGTACAAGAACATATTTCCCTGATTCTCAGAAGATATGTAGTCATTCTCTAATCCATTTGTTCATCTTTAAATATTTATTGATTACCTGCTATACCATGCATGGTACTGGGCTTTGGGGGAACAGAATTGACAGAACTACTCCTCACTGATTGTTCAGACTTACGGGGGTTAGGTAGACATTCTCAAAACAATAATAATAATAACAACAACAACAACAACAACAACAATTATTATTATTTATCTTAGAGAGCATGTGTGAGCGAGGGAGAGGGGCAGAGAGAGGGAGAGAGAGAATCTTAAGCAGGTTCCATGCTCCGCACAGAGCCTGATGCAGGGCTCCATCCCACAATCCTGGGGTCATGACCTGAGCCAAAATCAAGAGTCGGACAGACACTCAGCCAACTGAGCCACCTAAGTGCCCCTCTAAATAATAATTATTATATTATTCTCTAAATGGTTTTGTAGGTAAATATGTAATTATAAACTGTGATGAGTGCCATGAAGTGTAAATACAGGGTGTCGAGAGTGTGGATCTGGGGAACTCATCTGGAGTGTCAGGAAAGCTTCCCTAGGGAAGTGAAGTTGAGGTAAAGACAGAGGGGCGTTAATGAGAAGTGGGATGGGAGGAGCATTCCAGGGAGCAGGGGCACCCTGTGCAAAGGACCCAAGAAAAGACTGCAGGTTAACTCTGGGTATTCTTACATAATAGCAGGGAAATGTGTCATAGTCTTTAGACATAGCTAAATACACTTTGGGGGCATAAACAGCTCCCCTTTGAGCATCTGGAAGGTTCCTTATCTGGAGCAATTTACTATAATGGATAGCCGAATGTTATTTTTGTCATCTGCTCTCATTTTATTTTCTAGTGTTTGGTATTTTAGCTATGATGCATTCCCAGAAATTACCTGAGTGAAGATGTTCTTCTTAGGGAAGTGGTGTTTAATTGGATAACACATGTACCTGGGGGAAATGCCAACAGAGCACTGTGTTGGAGAGCTTGGAAGTCTTGGCCCCCGTTTGCTATTGATGGGGGTTGGGAAGGAGATAGAACATGTGTCCAGCAGTCGCCAGGAGGGATGACCGAATGAGAAATAAAAAATTCAGAACCCTCTGAAAGCATTACAGACCATTATGGGAATTGAAATTAGAAACATTGTGTGCATTTTTAATATCCTGCTAGGAAAAAGACCTTAGCCATATTAATGTTTAATGCACGGCCTGTAATAGAGAGCTGAACAGTTCTCCCTGGCTCCGTTTGTTCCAGACTTGTCCAGAAAAAAAGAAGTTGGGTTCTATTTTAGGCCTGTATTTGAGAACTGGATTCTGCCATGGAATGAGAGCCCTTGAGGTCTGAGTTGCTTTTTCTCTCCTACATGACTAGGTATATTGATAGAAGAAAAATGGTTTGCTCTGGGTTATCTGCCTCTCACCCCCTTTGTGTATATGTTATGTGCAGTTTTCAGGGGCTGTACACAGTGTGGCAATTATAAATTCTTTTGCCAGTTTTCTTTCCATATTTTCATAGAATCAGCTATAGACTTTCTTTAAGGTAGCTCTGTTAGGGACAGAAAAAAGGAATGGAATACACATTAGTCTTTTTTTTTTTTTTTTTTCTTCACTTTTAGCATTTATTTGAGCAGTAATACAGCCAGGATTTTAGTGTGCTCCTTCATTAGAGTTATCCTCTGTCACTAGGCAGATTTATTTGGACAGTGGCATATTGGGAGAGTCAAGAGAACAGAGAGGAGTATTGTATCACTAATATTGTTTAGAATTGCCAGTGCATATTGGCAATAAAAACCAGAATGACTTTCGGTCACTTTTGTTATTGTTTCAAAACTATCTAGACCAGTGCTGTCTGATAGAATTTTTTGTGATGTATGAAGTATTCTGTGTCCGCATTGTTTGGTGCATTAGCCATTAGCCACTTGTGTTTGATGAGCACTATGAGTGTGGCTAGTGTGATTGTGGAACTTTAATTTTTTTAAGTTTAAATTTAAATAGCCACATGTGGCCAGTGGTTACCGTATTGGACAGTGCAGGGCTGAGCAGTGCCGCACCTTGTTGCCTGAACCTGGGGTGGATTACTCCCATTCTACCCCTGGCCCCCACTGCTTGGAGAATCTTACACTTGGTAAAACATCAAGCCAGCTTGTGGACTGCCAACCACCCACTACTACCATGGTGTCAGTGCCATGAATAGAGGCAGAAGACTGAAGAGGTTGTGCCTGTGTCAGAAATTACCACCTTGCTTGCAACTTAAGGTGTGGTGGTGAATGTATAAAAGAACATACTTCTATTGAGTGCTTACTGTATACCAAAGATGTGTGAGCCAGACCCAAACTGTATTCTCTTCTGTAGTTTATTCTTCAGTTAGTGTACACATTGGCTAATGCAAGGACTGAATGGAGATTTTCCTCTTTCATGTGTAATTAAATACTAACATGATATCTGAGACAGGGAGTGTGCAGATTGGATGTTTGTCAGTGATGGAGATAATGAAATGGTTTCTAACTTCTTAGAGGAAAGTCTCTGGCATGTAGATGTTAATATACATATTTTTAAGTTTATTTACTTATTTTGAGAGAGAGAGAGCATGGGGGAGGGGCAGAAAGAGAGGGAGAGAGGGAATCCCAAGCAGGATCTGTGCTGTCAGCATGGAGCCCAACGCGGGGCTCGAACTCACAAAGAGTGAGATCATGACCTGAACCCAAACTGGGAGTTGGATGCTTAACCAGCTGAGCCACTTAAGCATCCCTGGCTACTGATTTTTTTTTTTTTTTTTAAGATTTTATTTTGAGAGAGAGAGACAGTGAGCGCACGTTCATAGGGTAAGGACAGAGGGAGCCAGAGAGAATCTCTAGCATACTCTACACCCAGCACAAGAGTTGATGTGGGGCTTGATTTCATGACTGTGAGATCGTGACCAGAGCTGAAACCAAGAGTTGGACTCCCAACCGACTAAGCTGCCCAGTAGCCCTGGATGTTGATATTTTTATCAGCTATAAACTGTTTTGATCTTTGCTTCCTTTAGCTATTTCTCAGTGGGAGTGCCTTTCATCTGGGGCACTTGGGGCAGGCTAGTGGAAGAAGAAGAGAGGTCATCTCCTCTGCCTTTATCACAAAGTCAGTTTCATCAGGGCTAGAACAAGACCCCACTGGTAGGTAGGATCATATAGAGTAGAATACAGATGCTCTGCCAGCCAAGATTTAGTCATCTCTGAGGTTAGTAGCTCAAAGGGATGTGCTAGAGGGGGGGATCAGCCAGATTGGATTTGGAAGGAGCCCTGCCAACATGCCTGAAATGGAGAGGCGTGGCTCTGAGCCTTGGCTCTTGGCGGTAGGCACCATAGGCCTAGAAGGTATGTTTACTTTCCACCTCTCACAGTCTTTCTACCTCACAGGATAGAGCTGCACATGAACTAACCAATACTGTCAATACTCTTCCTTCTTGAAATGTCTTATACCTTGAACTCTTTTAATTTGATATATTCTACTTATATATTTGAACATTTTCTGGAAACATGACATGGATATTGATTCATCTTTTCTGCTATTAATTGGCACCTGAGTAACCATGACTCAAATTTCTTGATAACTGGTATATTTGGTAACAAAATTGTTACTTGCTTTTTTTTTTTTGTTTGTTTTTGTTTGACCTTTTCCTACTCTTTCTTGTGGTGGTTGGTGGCAGGTAGGAAGGGAGGTGATATTTGTTCTCATGACTCACTGATGTCAATGAAGAGAAAGTGATCAGTGACTAATGTTGTTTCCCACCAGCTTTTGTTGTAGTCCCAAACTTGTGTCTTCAGCATGAGTCATGCTTATTTGATTCATTTAGTTTCTCCTGTAGTTCCTTAACTAAGCATCTTGAAAGTAGCAGCCTTAATATCCACCATGTGTGCAGGGCCAGCATGGTTCACAGAGAATCAGACTTGAGCGGGAGTAAAACCTGGAGCAGAGATGGGAAGCATCACCAGGGAATGTTGGTGTTCTTTGGGAAATCAGGAGAGGTTAGACCTGAGTCCAGCAAGGGGGTAGTCGTAGCCATGGAAATTTAAAGTCCTGAAAATCAAATAAAGTAGAAAATCCTCCTTAGTCCCACTGGCCACATTTCAAGGCTCAGTAGCCACATGTCTCTAGTGGCTACTGGACAGCCAGGTATAGGATATTTCCATCACAGAGAAAGTATTGGATAGTGCTGTGGTAGCCATTTTTTGGAATGCGCTTTATTTGTCCAGTCAGCAGATAGTGCTGAATATCTTATCCTTGTCAGACCCTGTTCTGAGCACAGGGACACTGTGAGGAAAAAGAAAGGCAAGGCCTGGCCCTCATGGAGCTACTGTTTCAGTGAGGAGCAAGGTGCAAGAAGCTCAACCAGAAATTCCCACGTAATAAATATCAGTACTTCTGTGCCCACCACTCCCTGGGGACACAATGATGATTCTGGGGATCCTATCCCTCTCTCTCCTTGGCAGGGAAGAAAGATAATTAAGCAGTGTTTTTATGAAAGAGGAAAATGATTAGTACAAAGAAGTTGAGCCCAGTGTGTGCCTTGCAGTTAATCTCTTAACCTCTCTGAGTCTCATTTTCTTCCATTTTAATAGTGGGGTTTTTCGTACTTGTCCTATGGAGCAGTGGTGAGGGTTAAAAGAAAAAAGATCTCTGTAAAACCTAGTGCTCAGCACTCAGCATTAAATAAATTGAAGCTATTATTACTCTAGTCTTTTCCATCATAAAAATGGTTTAGAAGCTTAAAAAGCAACTTCAGCAGAGGCAGGGGGAAGGGAGGCCTATTCCAGGAACAGGAGCAGTGGGGTCAGATGGAGCTGGCCTCGAACTGTCCATGAGAAATGACTGCACCACCTAGCAAGAACACTTTCCAATGAAATCCCTGTTGAAAATGGGACACTTGGCATATTCTGACCATGTTTTTATGGAGGTTGTTTTGATATTTGTATCCAGGCTCCATTGAACTCTGTGTAAAGAGCATAACTCCACTCATGAATCTTTCCTAGATTTCTCCAGAAATGAGAAAAATGTAGGCATTACTTCTGGTCCCAGGACATTTCTTCACCAGTCAGAACTGCGTGTCTTTGAGCAAATCATGTCACTTGTCCAGGACAGTCTCATTGTGAGTGAAAGTGGGGATGACATGATCTTGTCATGATGAGGAAAGATGACACCTGTGGTTTTCATGTCTTTCTTCTTAGATTTTGTTAGGTCTTCCCCTGCCCCTTTAGGTCATGCTGCCTGAATGTGCCCACCCTCGATTTGGGAGTCCTGTTGGGGTAATTGAAATGTGCATTAGTGAGGAAATTTATGAGACTGAATAACATGTTCCAGCGGTCTAGAAAGTTACTGTGCTCTTAGGTGCACTATATTTTTTTATTGCTTTTTATTTAAAAAATTTAAAACTAGAGAAAAGATAGTTTATTTATTTATTTTTAGGTTCTTATTTAAATTCCAGTTAGTTAACATACAGTGTTATATTAGTTTCAGGTGTACAACATAATGATTCAACACTTCCATACATCATATGGTGCTCATCATGACAAGCGCACTCCTTAATCCCCATCCCCTATTTTACCCAGCCCCCCAGTCCCCCGCTCTGGTAATCATCAGTTCTCTATAGTTAAGGGTGTTTCTTGGTTTGTCTCTCTCTCTCTTTTTTTTCCGTTCGCTCTTTTTTTTTTTTTTAATTTCTTAAATTCCAGGGCCGCCTGGGTGGCTCAGTCGGTTAAGCGTCCAACTTCAGCTCAGGTCATGATCTCACGATCTGTGAGTTTGAGCCCCACGTTTGGCTCTGTGCTGTCAGTTCAGAGCCTGGAGCCTTCTTTGGATTCTGTGTCTCCCTCTCTCTCTGCCCCTCCCCCACTCATGCTCTGTCTCTCAAAATATGAATAAACGCTAAAAAAAAAGTTTTAACTTTCTTAAATTCCACATATGAGTGAAATCTTTCTCTCATTTATTTCGCTAACCATAATACTCTCTAGCTCCATCCATGTCATTGCAAATGGCAAGATTTCATTCTTTGTTATGTCTGAATAATATTCCATTGTGTGAACACATGCATACATGTGTGTATACCACATCTTCTTTATCTGTTCATCAATTGATGGACACTTGGACTGCTTCCATATCTTAGCTACTGTAAAAAATGCTGCTATAAACATCAGAGGGTATGTATCTCTTTGAATTAGGGTTTTTGTATTCTTTGGGTAAATACCCAGTAGTGCAAATGCTGGATCATAGGGTAGTTTTATTTTAATTTTTTGAGGAATCTCCATACTGTTTTTTACAGCGATTACACCAGTTTGCATTCCCACCAACAGTGCACGAATGTTCCTTTTTCTCCACATCCTCACCAACACTTGTTGTTTCTTGTGTTTTTGATTTTAGCCATTCTAAGAGGTGTGAGGTGCTATCTCATTTTAGTTTTGATTTGCATTTTCCTGATAGTAAGTGATCATGAGCATCCTTTTATGTGTTTGTTGGCCATATGGATCTCATCTTTGGAGAAATGTCTGTTCATGTCTTCTGCCCATTTTTTAATTGGATTATTTGTTTTTTTAGTGTTGAGTTGTATTGGTTCTTTATGTATTTTGGATACTAACCCTGTATTGGATATGTCATTTGCAAATATCCTCTCCCATTACATAGGTTCCCTTGATTTTGTTTTGTTGATTGTTTCATTTGCTGTGCAGCAGCTTTTTAATTTGATGTAGTGCCAGTAGTTTATTTTTGCTTTTGTTTCCCTTGCCTTAGGAGACACTTCTAAAAAAAAGTTGCTATGGTCAGTGTCAGAGAGGTTACTGCCTGTGTTATTTTCTAAGATTTTTTTTATTTGAGAGAGAGAAAGAGAAAGAGAAAGAGAAAGAGAAAGAGAAAGAGAACCTTAAGCAGGCTCCATGCTCAGTGTAGAGCCTGACATGGGGCTGTATCCCACGACCCTGTGATCATAGGTCAAAATCAAGAGTTGGATGCTCAACTGACTGAACTGCCCAGGCACCCCTCTTCTAGGATTTTTATGGTTTCAGGTCTCACATTTAGGTCTTTAATCCAGTTTGAATTTGTTTTTGTGTATGGTGTAAGTAGTCCAGTTTCTTTCTTTTAAATGTTGTTTTCCAATTTTACCAGCATCATTTGTTAAAGAGAATGTTTTTCTACTGTTGGATATTCTTTCCCTGCTTTGTTGAAGATTAACTGACCATATAGTTGCGGGTTTATTTCTGCGGTTTCTGTTCTGTTCTCTTCATCTAGGTGTCTGTTTTTGTTTTTGTTTTTTTAATTTTTTTTTAATATATATATATATATATATTTTTTTTTTGAGAAAGACAGAGAGTGAGTAGGGGAGGGGCAGAGAGAGAAGGAGACACAGAATCCAAAGCAGGTCCAGGTTCTGAGCTGTCAGCACAGAGCCCGACATGGGGCTTGAACCCACAAACCGTGAGATCATGACCTGACCGAAGTCAGATGCTTAACTGACTGAGCCACCTAGGCGCCCCTAGGTGTCTGTTTTTGTGCCATTGCCACATTGTTTTTATTACCACAGCTTTGTAATCTAACTTGAAGTCCGGAATTGTGATGCCTCCAGCTTTGCTTTTCTTTTTCAAGATTGTTGTGGATATTCAGAGTCTTTTGTGGTTCCATTCAAATTTTAGAATTGTTTGTTCTAGTTCCGTGAAAAATGTTGGTATTTTTCATAAGGATTGCATTAAATGTGTAGATTGCTTTGGGTAATATAGACATTTTAACAATACTTGTTCTTCCAATCCATGGGCATGGAATGTCTTTCGATTTCTTTGTGTCATCTTCATTTTCTTTCATCAGTATTTTATAGTTTTCAGTGTAAAGGTCTTTCATCTCTTTGGTTAGGTTTATTCCTAGGTATCTTATTATTTTGGGTGCAATTGTAAGTGGGATTGTGTATATATATATATATGTATATATATATATATATATACATATATATATATATACACATACATATATATATGTTGTGTATTATATATATATATACACATATATAGGTTATATATATATGTATATATATACATACACACACACACACACACACACACACACACACACACACACACATATATATGTATTGGTTTCCATACAACCCCCAGTGTTCATCACAACAGGTGCCCTACTCAATGCCCATCACCCATTTTCCCCTCTCCCCCACCCCCCATCAACCCTCAGTTTGTTCTCAGTTTTTAAGAGTCTCTTATGGGTTGCCTCGCTCCCTCTCTGTAACCTTCCCCCCTCCCTTCCCCTCCCTCATGGTTCTCTGCTAAATTTCTCAGGATCCACAATGAGTGAAAACATATGGTATCTGTCTTTTTCTGTATGACTTATTTCACTTAGCATAGTACCCTCCAGTTCCATCCATGTTGCTACAAATGGCCATATTTCATTCTTTCTCATTGCCAAGTAGTATTCCATTGTGTATATAAACCACATCTTCTTTATCCATTCATCAGTTGATGGACATTTAGGCTCTTTCCATAATTTGGCTATTGTTGAAAGTGCTGCTATAAACATTGGGGTACAAGTGCCCCTATGCATCAGCACTCCTGTATCCCTTGGGTAAATTCCTAGCAGTGCTATTGCTGGGTCATAGGGTAGATCTGTTTTTAATTTTTTGAGGAACCTCCACACTGTTTTCCAGAGCGGCTGTACCAGTTTGCATTCCCACCAACAGTGCAAGAGGGTTCCTGTTTCTCCACATCCTCGCCAGCGTCTATAGTCTCCTGATTTGTTCATTTTAGCCACTCAGACTGGCATGGTATCTCAGTGTGGTTTTGATTTGTATTTCCCTGATGAGGAGTGATGTTGAGTATTTTTCATGTGTCTCTTGGCCATGTGGATGTCTTCTTTAGAAAAGTGTCTATTCATGTCTTCTGCCCATTTCTTCACTGGATTATTTGTTTTTTGGGTGTGGAGTTTGGTGAGTTCTTTATAGATTTTGGATACTAGCCTGTTGTCCAATATGCCATTTGCAAATATCTTTTCCCATTCCGTTGGTTGCCTTTTAATTTTGTTGACTGTTTCCTTTGCAGTGCAGAAACTCTTTATCTTGATGAGGTCCCAATAGTTCATTTTTGCTTTTAATTCCCTTGCCTTTGGGGATGTGTCAAGCAAGAAATTGCTGCGGCTGAGGTCAAAGAGGTTTTTTCCTGCTTTCTCCTCTAGGGTTTTGATGGTTTCCTGGCTCACATTCAGGCCCTTCATCCATTTTCAGTTTATTTTTGTGAATGGTGTGAGGAAGTGGTCTAGTTTCATTCTTCTGCATGTTGCTGTCCAGTTCTCCCAGCACCATTTGCTAAAGAGACTTTTTTCCATTGGATACTATTTTCTGATTTGTCAAATATTAGTTGGCTGTACATTTGTGGGTCCAATTCTGGATTCTTTATTCTATTCCATTGGTCTGTGTGTCTGTTTTTGTGCCAAGACCATACTGTCTTGATGATTACAGCTTTGTAGTGGAGGCTAAAGCCTGAGATTGTGATGCCTCCTGCTTTGGTTTTGTTTTTCAACATTACTTTGGCTATTTGGGGTCTTTTGTGGTTCCATACAAATTTTAGGATTGTTTGTTCTAGCTTCGAGAAGAATGCTGGTGCAATTTTGATTGGGATTTTTTTTCATTGTGTAGATTGCTTTGGGTAGTATTGACATGTTAACAATATTTGTTCTTCCAATCCATGAGCATGGAATGTTTTTCCATTTTTTTGTGTATCTTCTTCAATTTCCTTCATAAGTTTTCTATAGTTTTCAGCATACAGATCTTTTACATCTTTGGTTAGGTTTATTCCTAGGTATTTTATGATTCTTGGTGCAGTTGTGAATGGGATTAGATTCTTTATTTGTCTTTCTGTTGCTTCATTATTAGTGTATAAGAATGCAACTGATTTCTGTACATTGATTTTGTATCCTGAAACTTTGCTGAATTCATATATCAGTTCTGGCAGACTTTTGGTAGAGTCTGTTGGGTTTTCCGTGTAAAGTATCATGTTGTCTGCAAATAGTGAAAGTTTGACTTCATCTTTGCCAATTTTGATGCCTTTGATTTTATTTTGTTGTCTGATTGCTGCTGCTGGACTTCCAACACTATGTTAAACAACAGCAGTGAGAGTGGACATCCCTGTCATGTTCCTGATCTCAGGGGGAAAGCTCTCAGTTTTTCCCCATTGAGGATGATATTAGCTGTGGGCTTTTCATAAATGGCTTTTATGATGTTTAAGTATGTTCCTTCTATCCCGACTTTCTCGAGGGTTTTTATTAAGAAAGGATGCTGACTTTTGTCAAATGCTTTTTCTGCATCGATTGACAGGATCATATGGTTCTTATCTTTTCTTTTATTGATGTAATGTATCACATTGATTGATTTGCGAATATTGAACCAGCCCTACAGCCCAGGAATGAATCCCACTTGATCATGGTGAATAATTGTTTTTATATACTGTTGAATTTGAACTGCTGGTATCTTTTGAGAATTTTTGCATCCATGTTCATCAGGGATATTGGCCTGTAGTTCTCTTTTTTTTGCTGGGTCTCTGTCTGGTTTGGGAATCAGAGTAATGCTGGCTTCATAGAATGAGTCTGGAAGTTTTCCTTCCCTTTTCATTTTTTGGAACAGCTTGAGAAGGATAGGTCTTATCTCTGCTTTAAATGTCTGGTGGAATTCCCCAGGGAAGCCATCTGCTCCAGGACTCTTATTTTTTGGGAGATTTTTGATAACTGATTCAATTTCTTCACTAGTTATGCGTCTGTTGAAATTTTCTGTTTCTTCCTATTTGAATTTTGGTAGTGTGTGGGGGTTTAGGAATTTGTCCACTTCTTCCAGGTTGTCCATTTTGTTGGCATATAATTTTTCATAGTATTTCCTGGTAATTGCTTGTACTTCTGAGGGATTGGTTGTAATAATTCCATTTTCATTTATGATTTTATCTATTTGGGTCCTCTCTCTTTTCTTTTTGAGAAACCTGGCTAAAAGTTTATCAATTTTGTTTATTTTTTCAAAAAAAACAACTCTTGGTTTCATGGATCTGCTCTACAGTTTTTTTGGATTCTGTATTGTTTATTTCTGCTCTGATCTTTATTATTTCTCTTCTTCTCCTGGGTTTGGGGTTTCTTTTCTGTTCTGCTTCTGGTTCCTTTAGGTGTGCTGTTAGATTTTGTATTTCGGATATTTCTTCTTTCTTGAGGTAGGCCTGGATTGCAATGTATTTTCCTCTTAGGACTGCCTTCACTGCATCCCAAAGCGTTTGGATTGTTGCATTTTCATTTTCATTTGTTTCCATATATTTTTATATTTCTCTCTAATTGCCTGGTTGACCCATTTATTCTTTAGTAGTCTTTAACCTTCATGCTTTTGGAGGTTTTCCAGACTTTTTCCTCTCATTGGTTTCAAGTTTCATAGCATTGTGGTCTGAAAGTGTGCATGGTATGATCTCAATTCTTTTATATTTATTAAGGGCTATTTTGTGACCCAATATGTGATCTGTCTTGGAGAATGTTCCATGTGCACTTGAGAAGAAAGTATATTCTGTTGCTTTGGGATCCAGAGTTCTAAATATATCTGTCAAGTCCATCTGGTCCAATGTATCATTCAGGGCCCTTGTTTCTTTACTGATTCTCTGTCTAGGTGATCTATCCATTGTTGTAAGTGGAGTATTAAAGTCCCCTGCAGTTACCACATTCTTATCAATAAGGTTGCTTATGTTTGTGAGTAATTGTTTTATGTAGTTGGGTGCTTTTGAATTAGGTGCATAGACATTTATAATTGTTAGCTCTTCCTGATGGATAGACCCTGTAATTATTATATAATGCCCTTCTTCATCTCTTGTTACAGCCTTTAATTTAAAGTCTAGTCTGTCTGATATAAGTATGGCTACTCCAGCTTTCTTTTGACTTCCAGTAGCATGATAGATAGTTCTCCATCCCCTCATTTTCAATCTGAAGGTGTCCTCAGGTCTAAAATGAGTCTGTTGTAGACAGCAAATAGATAGGTCTTGTTTTTGTTTTATCTATTCTGATACCCTATGTCTTTTTATTGGAGTATTTAGTCCATTTACATTCAGTGTTATTATTGAAAGATATGGGTTTAGAGTCATTGTGTTGTCTGTAGGTTTCATGCTTGTAGTGATGTCTCTGGTACTTGTGCTCCTTGCAACAAAGAGTCCTCACAGAGTCCACCTTAGGATCTCTTGTAGGGCTGGTTTAGTGGTGATGAATTCCTTCAGTTTTTGTTTGTTTGGGAAAACTTTTATCTCTCCTTCTATTCTGAATGACAGACTTGCTGGATAAAGGATTCTTGGCTGCATATTTTTTCTGTTCATCACATTGAAGATTTCCTGCCATTCCTTTCTGGCCTGCCACTAGTCTTCAGTAGATAGGTCTGCCACTAGTCTTATGGGTCTCCCTTTATAAGTTATGGCCTGTTTATTCCTAGCTGCTTTCAGAATTCTCTCTTTATCCTTGTATTTTGCCAGTTTCACTATGATATGTCGAGCAGAAGATCGATTCAAGTTGTGTCTGAAGGGAGTTCTCTGTGCCTCTTGGATTTCAATGCTTGTTTCTTTCCCCAGATCAGGGAAGTTCTCAGCTATGATTTGTTCAAGTACACCTTTAGCCCCTTTCTCTCTCTTCTTCTTCTGGAATCTGATACAGATATTGTTCCATTTGATTGCATCACTTAGTTCTCTAATTCTCCCCTCATACTCCTGGATTTTTTTTATCTCTCTTTTTCTCAGCTTCCTCTTCTTCCGTAATTTTATATTCTAATTCACCTATTCTCTGCCTCCTCAATCCATGCTATGGCCGCCTGCATTTTATTTTGCACCTCATTTATAGCACTTTTTAGTTCCTCATGACTTTTTTAGTCCCTTGGTCTCTGTAGCAATAGATTCTCTGCTGTCCTCTATGCTTTTTTCAAGGCCAGCGATTAATTTAATGACTATTTTTCTATATTCTGTCACCCTAATGTCTTTTAATTGAAGGATTTAGTCTGTTTACGTTCAAAGAAATTATTGAGAGATGTGTATTTACTGCCATTTTATTATTTGTTTTATGGTTGTTTCTAAAGATTTTCTCTAATCCTTTTTTGTTTTCCTTTCATGTTTTGCTGATTTACTTTAGTGATGTATTTGGATTTATTTCTCTTTATTCTTTGCACGTTTATTAGTAGTTTTTGACATATGGTTACTATTAGGTTTGTATATAACCTAATAGTTGATGGTTGCTTAAGTTTGATCCATTCTTTTCTCCTCTCCTTCCCATGTTTTAGGTATATATTATTATATTTCATATCCTTTTTTTGTGGTGAGTTTCTTGACTAATTTTTTCAAAAATATTCATTTTTACTGCTTTTGTGGTTTCTGTCTTTAAACTGTCACTTTTGGTCTCTCCTTTCCACTCAAAGAGTCCTCTTTAATATTTCTTGCAGGGCTGGTTTAGTGGTCACAGACTCCTTCAGTTTTTCTTTGTCTGGGAAACTCTTTATCTCTCCTTCTATTCTGAGTGATAGCCTTTCTGGATAGAGTATTCTTGGCGGCAGATTTTCCCAGTCATGCCATTTATCATGCTACTTTTCTGGGCCTGCCAAGTTTCTGTTTAAAATCTTCTAGCCTTATGTAGTTTCCCTTATATGTTACTGTCTTCTTTTGTCTTGCTGCTTTTAAGATCTTTTTTTTTTTTTTTTTTTTTTAGTGTTATATTTTGCAAATATGTCTTGGTGTGGTTCTGCTTTTGTTGATTTTTAGGGGAGTTCTCTGTGCCTCCTAGATATAAATTTCTATTTTCCTCTTGTAATTAGGGAGTTTTCAGCTGTTATTTCTTCGAATACATTTTCTGTTCTCCTTTTTTTTTCTTCTTCTTCTTCTCGGACTCATATAATAGGAGTGTTATTATGTTTGACGGAGTCACTGAGTTCTCTAAATCTATTTTCATTTTGTGTAATTCTTTTTCCCCTCTTTTGTTCAGCTTGATTACTTTCTATTACTCTGTCTTCTAGGTCACTGATTTGTTGCTCTGTTTTCCTACATCTTACTATTTATTCCATCAAATGTACTTCTTATTTCATCTATTGAGACCTTTATCTCTGCTATGTTATTCCTTATCTCAGTGTTCAGGGTCTCATTCATGTCTTCCACTCTTTTCTCAAGTCCAGTGCTTATGATCATTGCTTTAAATCCTCTATCAGGTATGTTACTTATATCTGTTTTGTTTAGATCTCTGGCCGTGGCCTTGTCCTGTTCTTTCATTTGGTATAAATTTCTCTGTCTCCTCATTTTGTCTGCCTCTCTGTGTTAAGAAATTCAGCTATGTCTTCTGCTCTTGAAAGTAGTGACTTTAGGGCACCTGGGTGGCTCAGTTGGTTAAGCGTCCGACTTCGGCTCAGGTCATGATCTCACGGTCTGTGAGTTCGAGCCCCGCGTTGGGCTCTGTGCTGACAGCTCAGAGCCTGGAGCCTGTTTCAGATTCTGTGTCTCCCTCTCTCTCTGCCCCTCCCCTGTTCACACTCTGTCTCTCTCTGTCTCAAAAATAAATAAATGTTAAAAAAAAAAAAAAAAAAAAAAAAAGAACATAGTGACCTTATGAAGAAGAGGTCCTGGAGTGCCCTGCAGTGCAGTGTCCCCTGTTCACCAGAACCTGGCACTTCTGGAGAGTATCCTATGTGTGTTGCTTATGCCCTGCTATTGTGTCTCAGTCACTTTTCCTTTCAGTGAAGTCATCTGTGCTGACTCTCTGCCTATTGTGGGCTGTACTTGTTTTCTGTGGTGTTGGTGGGACCCATGAAGTCCAGCTCTGAGGAGCGGGGTGATGGTGTTAGCAAAATTTGTGCTGGGCTGTTAAACCTATTTTGGAGCCTCCAAAATGCTGCTATGGCTGGGGCTGTGCACCAGGATGGCCTGGGGCATGAGATTGGGTGTAGCATGTGAAAATGGATGGCTGGGCGTGGCTGGTCCTGGTGCATGATGGTTGCTGGAGATGTGTGGGTGGGTGTGATGTGGCAGCTGGGTGGGATGCACATGCAACTTTAACAGAATTTGCCCTGAGCCAAGGCTATAAGGGTCTCTGCAGCCCTACCTCTTGCAGGTGACTCTTTGTTTATGCTGGAGGTGGGGGGGGGGGGTAGGGAAATGGCACCTGCGAGCTCCCTTATTTTTGGAGAAGTCTCCCACCATACTCTGAAATCAGTGTGAACAGATCTTCCTCCTGTTTGCCCCTGAGCATTGTGTAAACTGCTGTTTTTATGTTGCCTGTCTGCATAGGCTGCTTGTCTCTTTAAGAGCAGCGACCCAGCTATCACTCTTACTCTCAGCTCACCCAGTGCTGAGTCAGCTGACTTTTAAAGCTCTAGGCTCCAAGTTCCACTATTTTTACAAACTCATGGAATTCAGCCCCTCTGGTTTTTAAAGCCAAATGTTATGGAGACTAGTCTTCCCCGTGTAAACTTCCTGATGCGAGAGCCCATTTCTCTGTCCTGTCTGGGTGCACAGGTCCTTCCCTTCTGCGGGAAGCCTCCATCTGCCTTTCTTTCCTTCCTAACCTTCCAGATGCAGCTTCTTCTCTGTATTTAGTTGTGGAGTTTGTTCTGTCAGTGTTTGGATCCCTCTCTGGTTTTGTGGATTTGGATGTGGATGATATCTAGTTGTAAACGTGGGGCCGATGAGCTCAAGGTCCTCTTACTCTGCTATTTTCCCAAGCTCCAATTGAGAAATTCCAGTTTACTACAAAACGTGCATGACACTCTCTTATCTGGCCTTAGAAGCCTCAGGAAGAGACTGACTGAGAGACATATGTCATGTTGGACCCTCCCATTTTAATGCAGACTCTTTTGAGTAAATTTCTAAGAAGTTGAAACAATTTTGGGTAACAGAGGAAAAGACATTGTCTCCAAGTTGGATGGGAAGATGATCTGGCTAAACAACCTGTTAATACACGATGACCAAGACTGGAGGCTTGATTTGTTACTGAAGGCTCATATTATCTTTCCAGCCCTTCTCTCCCAGTTAGCTGTACTGAGATGTAATTGACATATAACATTGTAGCAGTTTAAGGTATACAACATAATAATTTCATATATGCATAGCATATTTGTGAGAGGACTTATGTTTGAAATAATTTCAGACCTAATGTTGCAAAAATGGAACCAGTTCCCATATACCCTTTGCCCAGTTTCCCCAGCTGTTAACACCTCACTTCTCTATAGTGGTGATCAAAACCAGCAACTTACCTAATATCATTAACTAATCTATCAACCTTCCTCAGTTGTCCGTTGTCCCTCTTATGTCCTTGTTTTGGTCCCAGATCCACCTTAGAATCCCACGTTGCATTCAGGGATTGTGTCTCCTTAGTCTCGTCTGATCTGGGACAGTTCCTCAGTCCTTGTCTTTCATGATCTTAACACTTCTGAAGAGCATTGGCCAGGTATTATGTAGAATGGCCCACAGTTTAGGGCTTATTTGATATTTTGTCATGATTCAGCTTTTGTGTTTGGCAGGAACACCACAGAATTGATAGGTCCTTTTTGTGCATCACATTAGGGGTACTGGGTATCAATATGTCTTATTACTGGTGATGTTGACTCTGATCAGTCATTTGATCAAGGTGGTATCTTCTAGGTTTCTCCACTGTAGAGTAACTGTTCCTTTATTTATTTTTGAGAAGCATATTTCTCAGGCTTTTTAAAAAAAACACAGTTGCTTTTAAAAAATGGCTCATCTTTTGACCATCCCCAGTAATCTCTGCTGGCATATTAAAAAAAAAAGGTTAGCATGCCCTTGGTTAGAAAAGTCAAACAATATAAAACCATAAAAAAAGAAAATTCTCTTACTTACGTATTTCTCTAGAAAAATTTTCCTGTATACACAGTGGTGACCTTTTTTGACCCAGTTTCAACAGAGTGGTGGAGCTGAGAATCGGCTGTAGGAGCCTGGTATGTGAATGGAGGTTCCAGAAAGCCTGATGGGGAAGAGAAGGCTTAGAGCAAAGCACAGGGAGGAAGGAAGGCTTTCACAGGACAGATTGTGTGGAGAATGGCTATAAAATTACTTCCAGTACAAAGCACTGTACAGATTAAAGGTAGCACTAAAGTAGTGCGTAATGTTATGAAGTGAAAAGCTACCTATGTTTTCCCACAGTGTTTTCTGGAGCATTCCTAACAAAGGTCAGTACATCAGTAAAGCACAAGTTGATTGTTTTTTTTTATTCATTATGAAGTAACTCAGGGGATGCTGGGTTTTCCCATCAGGGATTATGAGCCCCAGAGAGTTGCTGTCACGGGGAATGCTGGCAGGTTTTCTGTCCCCTACCTGGTGCCTCCCACAAGAACACAACTTTTTCTGTATGTGAGGTCCCTGGGCCACAGAGAGAATGTGTCGCCTAACAGACTTGGCTGAATGAATTCCTGATAAATGAGATGTACCAACAGGTACCCTAGTAAAGGGAACATATAGCAAATGTCTTTAAAAACATTACAAATGGCCTTCTTTAAATAGGCTAGCTCCTAATAATTCATTGTGCCATTTGCTAGACCCTGGCAATATTCTTTGAACTTTTTAGGCCTTTTCAATAATAGAGTTTTTGCCCTTAAGACTTTATACTTTTCCTTTATTTTAAAAAAAAAAAATTTTTTTAATGTTTGTTTTTATTTTTGAGACAGAGAGAGACAGAGCATGAGCAGGGGAGGGGCAGAGAGAGAGGGAGACACAGAATCTGAAACAGGCTCCAGGCTGTCAGCACAGAACCTGATGCGGGGCTCGAACTCATGAATCGCGAGATCATGACCTGAGCCAAAGTCAGACGCCCAACCGACTGGGCCACCCAGGCGCCCCTATACTTTTCCTTTATTATGTATAATCTGCAGGCAGGTTGGAGTAATAGATCAGGGGACATATCTCCAGGGCACTTGGTTCTGCTGCCCTGTGTGAACTGAATTCACTCAAGGAATCCCTCTGGCCTTGGAGTGTCCAGCACAGTTAGGATGGAATCAAATGGCTCACTTAGGAATTATCATTTGCCTTGTCCCAGTGCTGGAGACGTAGTAGGCTAACTTTCAGTAAATATTTACTGAGTGAGTGATGTTCTGTGTGTATACTTTGGCTTCTGCTTTTAAAGAATAATTTATAAGTCTTTCTGACTGCTGATTTGTACATCTATCAGATAAAACGTAGAAAGTAAATTGATGATTCTGAATAGGAACAGAACTCATTTCTGGTTGATTTAAAGTATCATTTAGAGTTGCTTGTTTTGCACAGGGCTAATGTAGTGCAATGTGCCCGATGTCCATTTTAAGGTCCTGTTAAGGTAACCTTATCATTGTTGATAGGAGAAATTTACCTATAATCACTTTAATCTGTTGGCATAATAAGCATTTAGGGGTCCTCTTATTCACTTCCATATCAGGGGTTTTTAGAATACGCATCTATTTGTCCTTCAAAAGAGACCAAAGGTGAAGCAGAAGTGGTAAAAGTAGAGATCCTTCATTGGTCCCTGGAGCCAAGAGAGGGAAGAGAGGATAATCTTTTCAAAGAAAGGTTTTGGTTTCCATTCCAAAGCCTGTAAGTCTCCCCACCTGTGTATGATGCCGCCTTTCTCCTCATTCCCTTCCTCTCTGTAACAGGCTCTCCTTCCTTAATTTTTCTTTCCTTGGCAATGCAGCCCTTCAGTTGGGTGCCATTAGTTACCTCCCTGTTTTAAATTCCCCTTTTCCCACTTCATAGCCTGGGCAAGTATTGAGTCCAGCATGACTTGGGAAGGTTGGTGGGTTTAGCAAGTGGTGTGCAATAAAGATCCAAGTCCAAGGCAGACTGGAGGAGCCACGCTGGGGTAATAAGCACCAGAGGTCCCAGATGGCAATCAGCTGCAGTGGCACGCCTGCCCTGCAGTGTCAGTACTTGAGGCAGGGTGCCACAGTAAGCAGGGCCATCACAAAAGATGGAGATCAGATGGAGATCAGATTGCAAAGCTACCCCTACTTCTGTTGCAGGATGAATCATGTCTGGAGTAGGCAAAAAGGGGAATTGTTTACACATATTTTTTATTTTTTTTCAAGTTTATTTATTTTGGGAGAGAGAGAAAGCACAAGTCAAGGAGGGACAGAGAAAGAGAGAATGAGCAGGCTCCACATGGTCAACACAGAGCCTGACATGGGACTTGAACCCATGAACCATGAGGTCATGACCTGAGCCTAAGTGGGATGCTTAACTGACTGAGCCCCCCAGGTACCCTATACACATTTTTAAAAGAATTGGCAAACTAATGTCCTTCTTAGCACATATCTTTGCCATATTCCTCCCTGTCAGCCTTGGTTCCTTTCCTGTGGGACCAGTTTTCCTCCCTGAGCACCCTGACCTGGCCCCGGCTGAGTGGCCTCCGGGCCTGCTGCTGCCCACAGACAGTCCCAGGCCCCTGTACCTGCACCCTGGGTCCCCTCCTTTCTTCATCATTCTTGGGTTGCTTTTTTGTTTGTGCTGAAGTCCATCTTCAAGTAGTTATTTCCTAGGAAGAAATGACTTCTTTAGAAATCTGAAATGTTGGGGCGCCTGGGTGGTTCATTTGGTTAAGCGTCCGACTTCGGCCCAGGTCATGATCTCACGGTCCCTGGGTTCAAGCCCCACCTCCGACTCTGTGCTGATAGCTCAGAGCCTGGAGCCTGCTTTGGATTTTCTCTCTCTCTCTCTCTCTCTCTCTCTCTCTCTCTTTCTCTCTCTCCCTTTCCCACTCATGCTCTGTCTCTCAAAAAATAAATAAACATTAAAAAAAATCTGAAATATCTATATCGTTCCTTACACTTGATTGTTAGCTTGGATGGATGTAAGATTTAAGCTCAAAATTGTTTTCTCTAGAATTCCCAGTCGTTAGGTGTTTATGCAATGATGTTTGCAGACCACGTTCTCATTGCTTGCTTGGTTGGTAGCCTTTCTTTTTTATTTCTGGGATCCTGTTTTTGTTCTCTGGTGTCCTGAAATTTCACAAAGATTGTTCAGTTTTCATCTTGTTTAATGATAATCTAGGATTTTCTAAGTCTGAATATTCTTGCCTTTCTTTAGCTCTGGGAAGTTGTTTCTTCCTCCTCCCCCCTGCCTCCTCCTCCTTGTTCTTCTTCTTCTTATCATCACTATTACTGTTTTATCCCCTCCATTTATTTTTCTATTCTCTTCCCTGGAAAGCTTGGAGATCAATTGATAGTCTTCCTAGATTGGTCCATTGCCTTAAATTTTCTCAATATTTTCTTATTCTTTTTCTGTTTTTTTTTTTTCTCTGTTAGACAATTATTGAACTTTGTTTTTATCTTTTTAAAGTTTATTTTATTAAAAGTATTTATGTATGTGTTTGTTTGTTTATTTATTTATTTATTTATTTATTTATTTTGAGAGAATGTGATTGGGGGAGGGGCAGAGAGAGAGGGAGAGAGAGAGGGAGAATCCCAAGCAGGCTCTGTGCTGACAGCACAGAGCCTGATGCAGGGCCTATCTCACAAACCCTGAGATCCTGACCTGAACCAAAATCAAGAGTTGGAAGCTCAACTGACTGAGCCACCCAGGCACCCCTATTTATTTTATTTAAATTTTTTAAAAATGTTTGTTTATTTTTGAGAGAGAGAGAGAGAATATCCCAAGCAGCTAATGTGGGGCTTGAACTCATGAACTGTGAGATCATGACCTGAGCCGAAATCAAGAGTCAGATGCTTAACTGACTGAGCCACCCAGGTGTCCCAGAAGTTTATTTATTTTTCAGTAATCTCTATACCCAGCATGGAGCTTGAATTCATGACCCCCAGATCAAGAGTTGTATGCTTTTCCAACTAAGCCAGCCAGGTGACCCTGAATTTTTAATGTTCAGTCCTATTTCAGATAGCCAGGAACTCTTTTTTTGTTGTTCTAATGCTTGCTAGTTTTTGTTTTTGTTTTGTTTGCTTATTTTGTTTCTAGGGATATTCTATCTCTCTGATACTCTCTGAAGAGGCTAATTGGAATTTTAAAACATTTATTTGTATTTGCTGAATTAGATCTTGGAGTCAGTTCTGTTTATTTTGCTTGATCCTTCTCTTTTGAGGAATGGATGCTCCCTCAAATATCTGGATGTTTTGGTTGTGTGTCCATACTTAAGAGTGCTGAGTGAAGTAGATTAATACAGGTGGTTGGTGAGTAGTTTCAAAGGTAGGTCATTTTGGTCTTCAGTGGGCCTCTCCCCTGAACAGGAGGGCAGCTGGATGCTCACCTTGTGTGCACATGTGGGAAAGAACCTCAGAAAAACAGTGTAGGTGCTTTGATTGACTCTGATTTTGAAGGGGGATGTGCAAAGAGTGAAAAAGGGTACCTAACCAAGGGCAAGTGTGAGACAGTAGCCTAGTCTGGGACTACCTGTAAGTCTAAGGTTACAGGTATTCTAAGAACAGTGCTGGTGTTGTTTGTTTGTGTTTGTTTTTTAAAGCTATTTCTACTATAATTGTTCTTAATCATTTTGCACCCCAAGGACATCGGGTAATTATCTGGAGACATTTTTGGTTGTCACAGCTGGGGAAAGGAGATGTGCTACTTGGCTTCTAGTGAGTGGAGGCCAGGGATGCTACTAACCAGCCCAGAATTCACAGGATAGCCCTCACATCAAAGAATTCTCTGGCTCCAAATGTCAGTAGTGCTGAGGTCAAGAAATGCTACTGCAGAGGAGGATCTCAGGGCAGGGTGAAGGATGTCAGGAAGCATGTCTCGTAGGGTGTCAGTTTCTGTTTTGCTTGTCCATGCTGCCAAGGGGAGACACTCGGGTAAGTTAACGTTTCCATCCCAGAGAATTTGTAAAAAAAAGATGTCTAGACATTGTCCAGTGCAGTGTTACTAGCCACAAGTGGTTATTTAAATGAACTAAAATAAAAACTTTAATAGAGTTGCATTAGCCACATTTCTTGTGCTCAACAGCCACTTGTGGCTATTGCACTAGAGAGTACAGTGATAGAACATTTCCATCATCATAGATAATTCTCTTTTACAGAGCTGGTCTAGACAGTATTGGGAATGTTTCAAGGAATTTGAAGACTAGAAGGGGCGCTGTTTGTTACAAAATTTAGTTTTGTATTTCAAGGTACCAGGGGATAAGGGGAGTTAGAAAGAGGTTACAATTGGCACAAATTCTCGTTTTAACAGATTGATTAATCAGAGTTTATCAGTGTCCTCACACATAGACAGATATCTGTACTACACTCCCCACACCACCCCAGAAGCCTACTCACACACCCATAGCAACCCCTGCCTACAGCCTGTACCATTTCTGCACTGTTGGTTCATAGCTCCTATATGAAGAGGGATGGAACTCAAGTAGATGGAAGGTGAGGGCAGCTTTAGATTCATGAAGTTCTCCAGGAAGGTTCAGGACAAAGATGTTCGGTGCCGAGTCCAAGGGTGCTGTAGAGATTATAATCCCAGCCACATTTGAGCCCATGATGTCTTGTTGGATTGGATGTTCTTCGAGGGAGTCTAATGTCATATTCAGGCATCTTTTACCAAGTGGGTGTCTGTGAGATAGTGCTGACCCTGAAAGGGTTAATGACTCTCTTCAAGGTGAACTGGTGTCTGTCTCTTCACAAGAAGGCCTCCTTGAGGCATCATGTGTTAGTCCCATTGGAGACTGATCCACTGTTGACGGTGGATCTTAGAGCTGTTTTTTTCTCCCTGGATAGGTAGATTTTGCCACTGGAAATCTTAAAAATACATGATAACATACATGCGTGTATGCCTGCAGGCACACATGTCTTAATGCTGTCTCCTCTCTAGCCAGGAGAAGAGTAGAGCAAAGGTCTATAGCAGATCACAAGTTGCATTCAGGTGCCAGTAGAATATCAGATTTGGAGTCAGGGTGAGCACCCCAGACAAAGGAAGTGAATGCAAGACCTTCTCAAACTGCCAGTAACTAATCAGTGATAGTGGAGGAAATGAACATTCACTGGAAAGAATACATTTATTTTTGCAAGTGCTACTTTGCTGGGGGATACATGTGAGAAGGAGTGTAGCTTATCGATAAGATAGCTTATTGTGGAAGGTGAGAGTTCCATATTTTCCTGAAAAGATGCTCATGAATCTGAACACTTTAATAACATGATGAGCTCAAACACAGATGTCTCAGTGGAAAGGAGGAGATGGACGGAAGTGATTTAGCTCTGTCATGGTGGTCGCCATGAGTTAGGAGATCTACTTCATGTGAGAATGACCAAATCAAAGACGAGGGAACTCCATGAGCCCCCACTTCCCTTCACCTGTGTAGAGACATATGTCTGCTACAGGTGTACTTTTTCTTCCTGGAGAAGGCAGTGATACTCTGCTCCTTTACAGACTTTGAAAGAACTTAAAAGAATTGAGTGTGGAGATGTTAGAGACAAAATGCCAAAGGACAGAAGCAGTATTGGAATCTTAAATACGTTCTGAAATGGAAATTTGATCTTGTAGCCCAGTTCATTCTCAGTGTGTTTGCTGGTGTTTGAGCCAGTGTCCTTTAAAAGGCACAACCTTTTGAATTCTTCTTTTGCACTGTTTTTGCCCTGACTGTCTGCTGGTAGAGACACAACTGATCAAACTTTGAGCTAAGACTGTACTAGAAAAGGGGACTGGCTTAATGTTCGTAGTTTTCTTCAGTTCTCTCTCTCTCTCTCTCTTTTTTTTTCCCCTTAGATTTGGATAAAGAGGCTAAAGATTAAATGAGCTGTTATCAGCAGTTGGGGTTTGATGGTAGAGATTTAACAGCTGTTGACCAACCAGAGCTTTCGGAACTCTTTCCCTGCATCAGGGGCCTTGAAGGCCGGGGTGGTTGTGCTTATAAGTTGTGCTGTTTATGCTGGCCATGCCCTGTGTTCATGGGGGTAGATTTGCCTTCCTGCATGGGAGTTTATTAGGGGGCATTGCTCTTCTTTAGTACCTGGAAAGGTCTCTTCATGAAGGACACCATTGCAATCGCAAGTAAAAAAAGAAAAATTAAAAGATAAAATCTCTTTGCTACTGCTTTCGATTTTCTCCTTGTGGTGTTGTGGAATAGAATCTTTTTCCTTTGATTTCCAAACAGGTATCTTGTCAAGTGGGTGGGATTGCTCTTGGTTTGGGCAGTTCAGGGGGTCATGGTTGACTTTGGAAAAGGAAAAGGAATATTGGAACTTCTTTACCAGTGGAGGATCCACTACCTTTAAAAATGAGACTTGATGCTTTGACAGTGATGTGGGAAGTTGCCTCCAAGGAGCTAGATTAATAGCTAATCTGTTGAAAAAATAACACAGAGAATGACCTTTTCGTTCTGTTCTCTGAGGCAGATCAAGTGGAGTGCATTTGTAGGCAGAAAAACATTTTGTGTGAATTATACCCAAGGAAGCAGTGTGACTCAGTGCTCTGTAATTAGCCCTGTCCTGGTGTTTAAGCTTCTGAAAGGTAGCACTGCCTTTGTAATTGAGTTCTTTTTAATCTCTGTAGTGGTACATTTACATATTTTAATTGAATGTTTCAGCATTCCTCAGGTGAAGCATTTTTGAGTGTTGCCATCATACCCATCAGGTGTGCCCCATCGAGAGTGCTGTGCCCAAGGCGGCTGAACAGCAATGTGAGCCCAGGGCCAAGAAAGGGCCTGATTTTAGATGGCTTCCTGCACATTGTGTTTTTCTTGTGTGGCTTGCCATTTTTCACCTGGTGTTCATCTCCTTTAAGCAGTTAATATCTTCATGAGAGAGGTGCAGAATCCTGATAACTCCAATCTTCTTAGCTTCCTCAGATATTATCAGGATTTCAGTTTGTTCAGAAAGAGAGCTTTCTTGGATAAAGCACATGGTAATTGATTATGGGAAACCAGAGACCTACTTGGTCGCAGCTCAAGTTCTTCAGTTTAAACAACCTCTTTAGTGTTTAAAACCACACATAGTTGTTGTCTAAGTAAAATGCTTCTGAATGCATTAGGATAGATTATTTCTTGAGCACTCTATGTCTGGGACTAATCTTGTTCTTTCATACATGTACCTGGTCTTACAAAATAGAAGCTGTGGTGGTCAGTGTCTTGGGGACATGCCAACTCCTTAGGCCAAAGAGTACTGTGTAATATAATGGAGCCCTGGTTGCCTGAAAGGGTTAATGACTCTCTTCAAGGTGAACTGGTGGCTGTCTCTTCACAAGAAGGCCTCCTCAAAACATCATGTGTTAGTCCCATTGGAGACTGATCCACTGTTGACGGTGGATCTTAGATCTGGTTCTTTTCTCCCTGGACAGGTAGATTTTGCCACTGGAAATCTTAAAATACATGATAACATACATGCGTGTATGCATGCATGTACACATATCTTAATGCTGTCTCCTCTCTAGCCGGGAGAAGGGTAGAGAGAGCAAAGGTCTACAGCTTCTTAGAGCTCCTTCCCCTGGCCCTCCCCATGACCTGCTGATCCTCAGGAACTTGGTGTCCATCCCGGCCAGAGGCAGGACAGAACTTTCCTGTAGGGCCCAGGCTCCAGCCCCCAATACCTGGCCACTGGCCCACAGGCCTTCTAGGACAGAGGTCTTGTGAGTGTGTCTATGTGAGAATTGTGGTGCAAGGAACACCTTTACAGACCTAGCTGTGCAGCTAACCTTCTAATGAATGGGCAGGGCTTGGAGGATTGTGGGCCATGCACATAAAGGGTGGTCAGGAGCTTGGGGAGGATGGGACTTTCTGTCTGTCTCTTGAAGTGTGGCTAGTCCTAACTGAAATGTGTTGTAGGTATAAAGTATACACTGGATTTCAAGAAGTTAATAAAAAGCAAAGGTATAATATCTCAATAATTTTTATGTTGATTACATAATATGTATTGTAATTAATTTCACTTTTTCTTTTAATTTCTTTTTTTATTATTTATTATTATTTTTTATTTTAGAGAGAGTGTGAGAGGGGGAGAGGGGCAGAGGGAGGGAGGGAGGGAGGGAGGGAGAGAGAGAGAGAGAGAAAGAGAAAGAATCTCAAGCAGGCTCCATGCTTAGTATGGAGCCCAACTCGGGACTCCATCCCACAACCTTGGGACTGTGACCTGAGCTGAAATCAAGAGTTGGGACACTCAACTGACTGAGCCGCCTAGGCTCCCCATTCTTTTACTTTCTTAATGTGCCTACTAGAAAATTTAAAATTATATTGGTGCCTCTTATTTGTGGCTTGTGTTATGTTTCTGTTGTACAGCACTGATTTTAAGGCCTGTAGTGTCTAATTGCTATCAAGGACAGTCTGGTGAACAAAGTACATCTTGACACAATGGTATGTGCTGGCTTTTGGTCTTTAACAAAAGGGTGTCATCTGTAGCGACTCTTAACGAGAAGATTACAATAAAAGCAAGGAATGTGTGTTTCTGTGTATGTGTGCCTGCATGTAGATATAGTCATATATGGATGCATGTAAATTGCCTAGGACTTTGAGAATAAAATGACTAAAACCTTAATTGTAAACCGTGACCTTTCTTCTCTCCACAACTCTTTCTCTACATCTCATTAGGGTATGTTGTGGGAAAATCATATGAAAATTAATTATGTAGTAAAATGTTTCAATCTCAAGAGAGCAAGAAAGTGCATTTACTGTTGAAGTAAAGTTTCTTTGAATAAAAATGTTTTTATATACAAGGAGGTGATTTTACTGATCACTGGCTTATTGGTTTATTTTTTTTTTAACATTTATTTGTTTTTGAGAGACAGCACAAGGGAGAGGGGCAGAGAGAGAGGGAGACACAGAATCCAAAGCAGGCTCCAGGCTTTGAGCTGTCAGCACAGAATCCGGCACGGGGCTCAAACCCACAAACCATGAGATCAAGACCTGAGCTAAAGTCAGACACTTAACTGACTGAGACACCCAGGTGCTCTGGTTATTCATTTTAAAAAGAGGAATGTAGTTTCAGAATTTTTTATCAAATGAAATTAATTGTTCATTTGAAATGATTCTTCGTGTCCCCTCTTTGTTCCACTTGATACTGTTCTGCTGCCGTTCAGGTAAATAGGATGTATCCGTCAGCTACCTAGAGAATGCGAGTTCAGAGGGAAAAACAGTTTTTCATATTAATGGTCAAATTATAATTTTTGAAAAGTTGAGACCTAATTCTCCTACAAATGTACAGTAAGTAGGTGTGAAGGATTACTTAACTCCTGAGTGAGGTAGCCGGTTGGATGGCAGTGGAGTCGGCAGAGGCAACAAGAGAGAGGTGGGAATGAGCAGTTAGCTACAGAACGTTAGAGTAAGGGCACTAAGGTAAATACGAATTGGTGAATGGCCATCAAACCATAATCTTGGGAATGTCTCTGTTTCTACAGAAGTCATTTGCAGGTCCTCCCTCAGTCTTTTAATATCTAACTTCATAGGGTCAGTAGTGACCAGTAAGTCACACAAAGCTACATGCCCTGAGAGTGAGGTCGGTCTTGCTAAACCATGCTGCACAACAACATTGAAGGACAGCCCAGTTATCTTTCGGTTCCATTTCCAAATTCTGGCTAGTTTTTTCCTCTTTCCCAGTAGAACAGGCTTATTTGATCTTTAGTGTTCATGATCCCCCTGAGGCCTTTTCTACTCTTGTAAACTCTAAAGGGTACTTAATGATGTTTCAGGATCACGTGGGCCTGCAGTTATGCTTTCCCACCCTCCCAGTCCTCTTCCCCTGCCCCGTGTCCCCACTCATGCCAGACCAGCTTACGGTCTAAGTCTCACTGACTGGGCCCGAATGCCCAAGGAGAGTTAAGTGGAGGGATGGATTGTTTAGTTAGAGAGGTGCTTCTCTCACTGTGGGGAAGTGTAGGTGTGTTGCTGTTGTTTTTGTTAGTGTTTTTGTTTGTTTTTAATGTCCAGTCTCTTGGGGACCAATATAAAAATGCACAGCAACATCAAATTGCTGCAAAAACTTCTGAGCACTCTCACTGTTTGTACTTACATCCTCACAGAACTGCACAGTTTAGGGCAGGCAGTGGTCTGTTGCCTTTCCTTTGAATAGTGTTGTCTTAGAGGGCAGTCTCTTCCAGCAGCATTGTCAAGATAGAGATGCGGTCCCCCCTCATCTGCAACAGCAGTGGCCCTACGAGTGGCTGTGAGATATGTAGCCCCCCCCCCCCCACCTCCTGGGTCTCCATCAATCCTGCCAGCTGTTCAAAGTACATACGTCATGTAAGTCAAAGTGAAGGGTTTGCAGTGCACATATGGCTTCAAGACAAGCCCCCCCTTCTTCCCTCCACTGAATTGGCACAGCCAAACAAACCCCTTGTAAATAGAAATTCTGGAGCCATTCCTGCTTGCTACCTCTAGGAAAAATGTGCTTTCTTTTAGACTACTGGTTGAGACTTTCAGTCTTCACATGCTTTGAAAGAAAGACTTAGGAATGTACAGAGTATGTTATTTCCTAGCCTCTCTCTCACAGAATAAGACACTTACGGAAAGAAATATACACAATAAAGAAAATCCCCATTTGCTCAGAGAAATTTTTGGTCTTTCGGGAAGAGGCTAGCTAGTTTTACTTTCACAGGCATCATCAAACTTCCCTTATTCATTATATACAAATGAACTTCTATTTATAAGTTACTTAAAAAGCAGATCAGAGAAACCCCCTGCTATCTTGTAAGTTTGGAAAGACATTTTCCTTCCTTGACAGTCTGTTTCTTTAGCCTCATCATGTTCCAGGGAGCTTCTGTAAGTGATGTGACTGGCTTTTCTCTTGGTGTTTGATGCCTGCTCAGGTCTGTAGGGTGGGCGGTTGTTTTCCTGGATCCAGTGGGCCTGTTCCTGTCCAGACTTGATAGAACCAGGGAGCATTGTCACGGAGGTCACAACACCTCCATGGCTTCTCTGCTCAATTTAGAACAATTGTCCACCAAATGGGTTTCTGTACCTACATTCTTTGATAGCACTGGTTATTCTTACTTGATGGTTGAATGTGGTCTTCCTGTTGCCCTTTGGCTGTTGAATTTCTCTGGTAAGGGAAGAGCACATGTCTCCTTGGAGATGGACTGATGTACATTATGACTCCCATCGGGTCTGTGGAGTTCTAGGCATAGCTTATATTCTTATTTCCACAGCTTTCTACAGTTTGTGCAGTACCCACCTAACTGTCGCTTACCAAAGGTTTGTTGTGCCCAGACGAGACCCTATTTTAAGACAGTATTTTGAAGACTGGTTCTAATTTTATTTAGGGGATTTGATTAGGTAAGGTGAACGCTCAGGCTGTGTACTTATGGGCCATGGGCAGTACAGACATAATTAATAGAATAAGTGTGGTGACCTGAGTATTGGAGACTCAGGCTTACAGACTGGGAGCCCACACAGGTGTGTTTGGCCAGTCAGTATGTATACCTTTAAAGAAAACTTGTTGCTATTGTTATAAAAAGTTCCAAGTTTTCAGTCCCCCTCCCCCGTCCAAGAATCTGGCTTCCATGGATATCCTGATGGCAGTGGGTTGTTGGCCCTTGAGTCACAGCTGCCTCTTTTTGCAGGATGCCCTTGGTCTTGTCACATTTGCCCTCTTTGTGTGTGGCTTTACTTTCCTCATCTCCCTGAGGCATTAATTTTGGTTCCCCTGATTTCATATGCCTTTGCTGATAATTTTGGGGATGTTAATTGGTAGTGAACTCTTGTCTGAGCACGGATCAGTTTCCAAAGTCATCATGTAAGGAGGAAATTGGGTATGGTCTCAGTGACCCATGGTTTTGTATAGATGGGCCTCCACAGTAGAGAGCATATTTCTGTAAATCTGTTTGGTATGCACTGGTGAACATGGTGAAGTCCATAAGAGTGTGACTAATGGTGACATCAGTGGGCTGCCATTCCTCTTCGTTGTCATCATTGTGTTTGGATAAACATGGTTAATCATTTTCCTTACTCTCCACGTGGTCATTGTTTCTCTATGACCCTCTATTCCTTCTTGTCTTCCTGGAAGGTGTTGAAGGAGCCTTATCACCCATCTGCCTGGCCCCTAAAGGTCAAATCTCTGCCCAAGACCTGTGAGTTCTAGCCACAGGTCTCCTCAGATGGATGGGTGGTCCCTTGTTGCCATTGCTACGGGCAGATTCTCACCAAAGGTGATGGTTGGCAGGAAGTCTTGGCCTATGGGAATCTGAATTCCTTTCTTTTTTTCTGAGTGCCAGGTAGTTGAATTCTTGTAAATTAAATGTATCTATGATATAATTGATGATACTGGTGTAGACTTGGCATAAAAAAAAATCTTAAAAGTTTCCCTGGGGAACCTTACTGTCAAACAAAGGGAATGGAAGCAGCTGGTAAGGACTTACTAAGCCACCTTACACGCAGAAGTTAGGGACTAGGAAGGGATGGGGCATTTTCACTTGTGACTGTTCTTTTTTTGCTTTATTTATTTATTTATTTATTTATTCATTCATTCATTCATTCATTTATTTAAATGCCTGGAAAACTGTAGAAAATGGGCAATCTGGAAAGTTTGGGCCTTCATTTTGATCTTATTTTTGATTCTGGGATACATTAGGCTCAATCACTTCTTGTGGTTATATTTGAGGATTAGGTCACTTTAAGAAGTACAGTATGCTCGCTTCCATTATGAAAGGGCTACCCTAATATACTGTCCAAACTTGGGGCACTTTTGAGAAGAAAGAGGACAGTAGGTATGAACTTTGATTGTTCTGGGCAAACCATAATGTGTGTTCACCATGCTTATGAAGATCAGTTTGAGTTAGTCATCTAAATTCAGCAAATGTGTGTGGTTTTTTTGTTTTTTGTTTAGTTTTTTTTATTGAGAACAATTTTGATAGAACTCAGATTAGGTACTCATAATCTTTCTGTAATAGGAACTCATAATATAATAGAAATAATAACAATTATAGAAATATGTATTATAATACAGTAGAGAAATTTAAAAAACTATGTAAATTGTCTTATGAAACAAATCTATACCAAGGTCATTTCACAAAAAATGGAGTTTTTGACAAGCCGTGCATTATACTCTCAGAATCTTATTAAATTATTTTGAGAAATTTTTTTATGGACAGTATTTAGAGGTAAATAGTGACAGTGGTTCATCTTGTGGAGAATTCATGTGTAAAGCAAGCTACTTGTTTGAAATTACCTCAGAGATTCATAGATATCACTCAAATCTTTAATAATCAGCTTATTTTTACAGGATGGGTATTTCTAATAAAATTTTATCTCATGATATAGAATTTTGTTCTGTAAGATAAGCTTGATAAAATATGAAAGGAAAAATTTGCACCTCCATTATATTAAATTGTTCCAGCGTGAGAAACAGCCGAGTAATTAAGACTTGTCTAAGCTTAGAAAGCTGTAGGGAAAGATTCACTGCACTATTTCTCAAACAGCAGCCCTTAAATGAAGGGGGCCAGCAGTGACAAATGCCACTGATAGGACTGCACACTGATGTGCTTTCTGAACCCAGATGATAGTCCCACTGAAGCCCTGTGCCTTCCTGTGCAGAGTCAGGAAGGGGCTCCATGCATTGAGAGTAATGGCTTATGTTTTCTCTGCATTCCCTTGTGTGGCCATTTGTGGGTTGGGCAGATTTTTTGTATTCCTATAAATTCCTATATTTTTGTATTCCTATACAAAACATTCCTGTATATTTTGTATTCCTATATTTTTGTATTCCTATAAATATTCTTGAGCTTTTAGTTGAGTTGCTTGGAATCAGTTTGATTCTCTTGGGTCTTGCTTTTATGATTTCTTGAGTCCAGAGCATTGCTCATTCTAGGGCCAGTTGTTCCTCAGTACTGAGGCAAGACCTTTCCGAGCACCCTACCTACTGCCCTGTGTATTAGGAGGTTCTTCCGCCTGGTGGGTAGGAAGAGGCACTGTTCTCAGCCCTATGTGAGCACCAGATACTGTAACCTCTAATGCTTTTGAGCAGTTCTTTCCAGCCCTTGAGAAGTCTCCTTACCCACAGGCACTGCCTGGTGCCCTGTCGAGTGTTCAGTCTCTGTCGATCTCCAAGGCTGTCCATGCAGCTGTCTCTGGTCCAGTGCTCTGCCCCAAGTGCTTTAGCTGCATTGGCCTCCAGGATTCTTAATTCCATCTTCTCCATTCAGGAAGGCTTCAGGCTCTGCCTCAGTTCCCTTCTCTGTACTGCAGCCTGGAAAGTCTCAAGGTTGTTGGCTGGTGCTGCTACAGGATTCTCCTTGTTTATTTCCTGTGTCATCTTCACTGACCTTTGCTGCCTTAGGTCCAGTGTCGTGAAAACAGTGGTTTCTTACAGTAGTCTGTTCTTTCTTCATTTCCTTTTTTTTTTTCTTCAGGTGGAAAGGTATATCTATTTCCTGTTGCTCTGTCTTTGAAAGAAGCAGAAGTCTCAGGATGATTTTTTTTTTTTTTTTAAGTCTTGATTCACTAGAACCTTTTTTCCTCTTACGAACTGTTCTGGCTCACAGTCCTTTCTCTAAGTCAAAGGTGGTGTCTGGGTTGCCTTGAAGTCCCTCCTTCTCTGTGCTGCTTATTTAGGTTCAGACCTTCTGTAAGAACAAGCCCAGGTCCGGCTTCCTCCCGCAAATCTTTTTTCACTGGCTCCAGTTTGCATGGCTTCCCTGTCTTCAAGAACTCAGAGATGTTAGCAGCCAGTGGTGTGCCTTCCTGCAGTACTTCATCTTTATCTGTACAGTGATTAGATCTTGCCTTTCCAGGGGTCCTTGTTTATATTTTCTCGTGTCTCTCGTATTGAGGAATAAGCCCAGAAAACAGTAGCAGCTACTTGTTCATGGGAATACTTGCCTTTGTGGCCAAAGAATGCACAGAGAATGTCATTTTGAGAAATATTCTGTGCATGTGGGTTTGGGACGCAGTAATGGCTCTCCCCGCACAGTCAGATGTCAACACGACCATCCTTACTGTTACAGCAGCCTCTCTCAGTCTGCCTCAGGCGGCCTTTTATTTACCATGTGAGTGTTGGGTCACAAGTCAGCAAGGTCACCTGAGGGACCTTATGAAAACCAAACCTTAACAATCGATACAAACACGGTCAGATTAGGTCATTACCCTTTCACAGGCCTTTTAATAAAGCAGCAGTGGGCTCACTGCATCTGCATAGGTCCCCAGTGGAAATAAAGCCCCCAAATGCACACATGCAAGATCTGTAAGCATACCGGGTGTTTTTCTCTTGTGGCTCTATCTCAGTTTAAAGTGGTCATGGTCTTAACACTGACTCACATGGAACCTATTTTCCCAGTAGCTGTGCCGACGCTGGAGTCTTCTTTCTTCAGTCCACACAAGGCATTTCGTGTGCAGACCCCCCTCCTTGCCACCCTACATGAGGTACCAATTCCAGCACAGGGGTCTGGCACAGCTCTCGAGGTTTGACTGTCACTAGATCTCCTTGTAATGCGATTATCGTTTTAATGTGTTCTCTGTCCTTCCCCTGCCTGGGGATTTCCATTTCCCCAGCACTCCTTCTGTTCCTGGTGCCTTGGCCGGAAGGGGCTGCTGGAGAGCTGCTCTCAGGGCTTGTCAAAGCCTCTGCTGCCCCTCCGTGGCCTCCTGCCGAGGTTGGCCCACAGGGCATCCTTTGCAGAAGTCACTCTTTGAAAGATGCCTCTTCTTCCAACTGCTCTTTCTTCCTGGTGCACGTCCCCTTGGCATTTTAGGAGCTGTTTCACGTAGTGCCTGGCTTTGTAAGTGTGTACCTAAAGACAATAGAAAAAGCTTTAATTTTAGACAGGTATTTTCTTCCCTAAACCTTTTTGCCCTTTCAGAGATGTCCTCTTGTTAAAATCTTCCTGGAGTCCCTGTGTGCGGTTGAGGACTCGACTCTCCAGTTTCCTTGGATGAGCTAGCCCAGTAGGAGCATATCCTGCTTCCTCTAAGGACATTATGTTCTGCTTAAGGGCTGGGGCAAGGACCCGACAGGATCACGATGTTGTGAGTGTGGTTGGTTGAGATTCTCAGTATTTCTGAAGTGGGTCCTTGGTGCAGTAGTAAAGATTTGGAGGATCCTCAGCCTGGGTTCATGTCCCCATCTTTATCTGACCACATCACTCATCACTCCTTAGTTGGAGCATGAGGCTGCTGCTTCTGCATTGCTCATCCCTGATCATTTTTTCACATTTACTTCTCTCTGTTCCTTCATGCTTTGCCTCTGGACTGAGAATTCTTCCTGCTAATCTGGGCTCCATCCATTCTTGAGGGCCCTGCCTTAGACTGTCCTCAGCAGTGCCTGGTGTTCTCTTGAGGGTCTGCCTTCCTTGGCTTTGCATCTCTTTCTGGACCTGGCACGACTATGGATAGAGTGGGTTGTCATTAGATGTGTTCATCGTCTTGATGTGGGTGAGCCCTGGTTCACGCCCAGGAAGCCTGACCTCAGGCCTCTACTCTCTTGTTCTCTAGAAATGTGAACCTGGGAAGGCACGGAGTTCTCTGACCTTCTTTTCTCCTGCCTATCAAATGAGGATGATAGTGAGGCCTGCTCAGCCCCTAGGTCATTGTGAGGCTCCAAAGAAAGGATGGGAGATGAGGGGGTCTCAGGTGAACACAGAGTGTTCTCATATCAAGTCACTTAACCTCTCAGGCTCCACTTTTCTGACCTGTGAAATCAGAAGACTGTCCTAGATATATATATTTGAACCAAATCGCTTGTTTGATTTTCCCATTTCTCATTACTTGTAGGTTTGTTTATGTATTTACTGTTGACCTGAGTCCCATGTCACTAGGCTTCATGTGTTACTGCCTTACCACGTGAGTTGTATGGAAGCTGTTTTTGCTGACATGAATCCCCCTGTTCTGTGTGGATGACTTCTGCTATAGGGATAATTATTTTCACTTCAAGTTTTTTTCTGCTTGAAATTAGCTTTGGAACTTTTCCTTGACCCTGTGGTTCCAGGTAGACTAATTAGGATAAGCAGGTTTTTTCCCTTGGTTCAATTCAGTGATCCTTGGCCTACAACAGGCTGATTAAGCACAGATGCCGGGTGATGGGTTCAATGAGTTCTGCTTCCTTCGGTGCTGCCCTGAACCAAGGTGGAGGCCAGCCTGGTCAGCAGTTATCCTCTAGGTTGGGCCCAGTGAGGCCATCCTGTAGGAGGACTCAGGCCCCTTTGCTTGGTGTCCTGCTCAGCTAGGAGCAGTTAAGAGTATTATATGTGATTCATCATCTAAGCCTGGAGAAGTTTTAAAAATTTTCCCTCAGAGCAAAACTTATTTCTTATTTCAACTAGAAGATTTGTTAAAATAGGCTGTACGTTCAGCACCTCAAAGGGAGACTGGACTGCTGACACTCCTGCCCCTTCAGCCAAACCCCCGTGCATGATACGAACCAGTGTCTAGTGTACAGGGCTTTTAAGAAGTCTCTGGTTCCAGTGTCCAGGCCAATCCTGGATCCCAGGCTCCGAGGATCTTCCTGTCCCTAGTTGCATGCTCAGTCACAGTGTGAAGATCAGTCCTGACCTTGGACCTCAGGGGTGGATGAGGTGAGACTCTGCCTTCACCTCATCTCCAGCTCTGATAGTGGGTGTTGGCCCTGTGCCCTGGTACTTACCTGAGTACTGCCAGACACCTTTTCCCCTTCCCCCATTCCCTCTGGAGCCTGAATACAGCACAGCCTGTCCCTGAGGTCAAACCCTGAGAGACCTTCTTGTGGAAGAATGCCTGACCCCCAGACCGTTCCCTTTACCTAGGCCTTGCTTGTCCACAGCATGAGGCATGCTGCACTGGCCTTCTCACCTGCCCCAGAAGTTGGGGCGCTCATCTGCATATCTGCTTCATTTTAGGGTGTGGCTCTTCCCACGCCACCTGTCTCCTGGCCCTGGGCTAGGCTACAGCATCAGTAGGTAGAGAACATGAGAGGAGAACACCAAACTAAACCCAAGTCACAGAGTCAGACATTTTGGAACTTCTGTTTGGGTGTGGGAAGGGATTGACACTATTGTTTAAAATGAGACTCTGGGATTTTCTGTGGATATAAGCTATAAAATGAAGACTAATCAAAAGTTGGCAAAGCTGTTTTTGCTTTCTTTCCTCATTACAAATTCTTTGGACTCTGAAAATTTCCCCAAATTTCTAAAGGTTAGTGTATCAGGTTCTAATTCACAGGCTTTATGTTCTGTGCAAACAGCAGGGGTTCATTACTTTCACCGCTTTTTCCTTGGGAGGATTTTGGTGTTGAATCTCTGGTGAATGGATATTCTAGGTGTATTTGGAATCCGTCATTGGTGCTGACTCTTGTCTGACCTAGTTTACGTCATGTTTGAAATGCAAATCGAGTAATTTGAAGTTGGACATACTATTATAAGAGATTTTGATAAGGAAAGGCCAGTCCTGCCATGCTTTTGTTTACTGAATGTTTCAACTATTTTTCAGGCATTTGGCATTTAATAAAACCCAGCACATTTCAGTGGTACCTTCTCCCTCCATTGTGTTTTTTCCAGTAAATGTAATCCATGTGATTCTTTTGATTCCTTTGATACCCCAGAAGAATTTAGATTCCCCTCTCTCTCTTAAAAAAAAATTATGTTTCCCCACTTTCCAGAAAGGAGAAACAATGTTTTAAGACTAAAAGGGAACCTGAGCTTTAAAATGTTTCCAGATTCTGGTTTGTGGCATGTGGGGCCTGACTGGTTGGGCAGCCTTGTCACATCATCCTGGCTCTTCCACATAGAGGCCAGACAGTGACACATAAACTTCTCAGACATCTGCCTGGCAAGCCCCGCATCTTAGGAGGAGGCCCATGGACTCATCCAAGGTCTGCTTTCTGACTCCTAAAAGGAGTAGACCTAAACTGTCTGAGACATTTGGGGCCTTCTCTATTCTGAAAGGAGATTTTACAGTCTTTTAAAATAGCATAACAGGCCAACTTATGATTTTATAAATTTTGATTTAGGTAAAAGGGTAATTCATTTTTTGGTAACGAAACCAGTTTATCTCCTTTTGGGTTTGTGATTGCCCAGAGGTCCTGTTACTTTAATCTTTCTGACTATCCCCTTGGAAAGTTTAGAGCTTAAGCTAAATGTAATCAGTGAGGCCTTTTACTTAACTAGCTACTCTGTGTTTATTCAAACTTCCTCTACAGAGCGTTGTCAGTGGAAGGGGAGAAATTAGTATGCCATTCTCCTTTAAGCTGGAAAAAAATATGATACTTTCTAGTCCAGGATTAAAAATTTAGAAGGTGAAAAGAGCTAGGAGAATGTAGACAAAAGAGAAGATCTGTCTGTGTTTCTAAGAAACTTGTCTATAAGCCTCTTGGGAAAACAGCCAAAGAAAACTGAATGGAAAGAAGCAACAAGGGAAGGGGTTCAGTTTAGGATTAGAGTTAGGTTTTCTTAACCAGTCTTTATTAGTTTCTCCGAGTGGATTTTGAATTTATTTCTTTAAAAATATTCAATGAGCTTTGAAGATTCAGGTAACATTAATAAAGAGATTTATTTTGGATGAAAAGTTGGAAATCTATGCTTATTCATGGAATGAAGCTTAGATTGTTCAAAATTAGAAATGTAGAACAAAGCCATTAGGATACCAATAATCAATGCAATGTTATATTTGTATTTAATATTTAATTTTGATAATGTGTAATATACGATAATGCATGCTACATAGATTATATTAGGTTGAACTATATGACCTTGCTGCTCTTTGACCATATGTTACCACCAATACTGCAATTTTATATGACTCAATCTAATATAATGTTAAGTGTAAATTCAGAAAATTCTCAAAAAGAAGTTGAAGAGGAAAGATACCAGCTTGGTAGCTAGACCTCTCCAAGTTAAGGCAAACTTCTCGCACATTCCCTTTGGCCCACATAGGAACCCAGAGTTAGGCAGGATGGTGGTGGGGACTCTCTCTTCTTCACGTTGGCCAGAGGCCAGACCAGATGCATGACTTGGGTCCCTGTCTGCCGTGAGCAGAGAGCTATAAGCCTTTATCATTGCTTGCGGAGCATGTCTCCTGTTTTCGTTTTTTTATGTAACTTTCTGCATATATGAATATTTTCAATACCTGTGTATTTCTCCACATCTCTTGTTGCCCTAACCTAGTTTCTAACATTGCCTTAGGCAGAGTTACTTATTTATGCACATCTAAAGACACATCCTAGACCAGTTTCACAAATGATTCCTTAAAATGTGGCTTCTGAGGGATTTGCTGCTAAAAATCTTCCGTCAGCTTGAGTGGCTGGAACATTTAGATGAAATGGGTGTGGTAGAACATCACGTTATGACGAACTGTTGGGACAGAAGTTATGAAAGCAGGTGTTATTTTGTGCATAAGAGCATAGCATCTTATGGGTTGAGTTGTTTTTCCAAAACAAGCTGCCGGAGACTGAAGCTGTATACCAAGACTTAAGCCTCCAAGGGGCACATGTGAGGGACAGGGAAAACTGCTATTTCCCTGCCGAAAGTGTCCCTTATGTCATAACAAGGGTGCTAGCATTCCAACAACTGGCCCTTGCTAATGACTTATGATGCTTATTATTTTTTTAATGTTTATTTATTCATTTTGAGAGAGAGAGAGAGAGAGAGAGAGAGAGAGGGCAGGGGAGGAGCAGAGACAGAGGGAGACAGAGAATCCCAAGCAGGCTCTTCACAGTCACCTGGGTCTGAGATGTGAGGCTCCAACTTGTGACCTGTGAGATCATGACCTGAGCTGAAACCAAGAGTCAGACACTCAACTGACTGAGCCACCCAGATGCCCCAGTGACGCTTATTTTTATATAAAGATGTAACAAAGCATTTAAATCATTTTGTCCGAATAACTAGTTTTGTCAGAGAGTGGGACATTTTATGAAGTCGTGATCTGTTGACATTCCAGAATTCTGATTCTTGAAGAGTCTGGTCTTATTACTGTTGATTAAAATAGAGCCACACTTTATTCAAAGGCTGAGAGGGCATGGAGTGCAGCTTTTTAAAGATTTCTTGTACAACAAACAGGTGACAATTTTCTTTTAGATATTAGACTTCAAAGTATAATAACATCAAACTGTAAGTAACATTATAGTCTTCTCTGATTTGCATGGAAAACCTGTCTGGTTTGTAAAGTGTTAGATCCAATGGTTCACATGCCACACTCAGGTTTTACCAGTAATCATTTCTGTATGGTTTAGCAGGGAGGAAAATGGCCAATAGATTTTTCGCCATTGCGTGTTAAGAACTTTTTTTAACAACACCAATGCAGATCAGACATGAAACATTTGTTTAAACCAGATCACTTCATCTGCACCTGTCTGCAGAAAATCTTTAAGCCAGCAGACCTCTTCCTGAGAAATATAAGATAAACTTGGCCCTTTCTCCCCCGAATTACCTAAAATTTTCAGGAAATATTTAATTTATTCCGTTTTAATCATTTCTCTTCATCCTTATTGTATTTTTAGTGTTTTATCAGCAGATTCTCATTTCTACTCCCAAATGGTTATTTTTAAAAGTTTATTCACATGTTAGGTGTGATTTTAATTATTTCCTGTACTGTATTTTTTCTTTCTTTCTTTCTTTCTTTCTTTCAATTTATTTTATTTTATTTATTTATTTTTATTTTTATCATTTTTTTAAATTTTATTTCTAAGGACACATTAATTTAGTTATTATATACAACAACCTTTTTATTTTTTTTATTTTTATTTATTTATTTATTTATTTATTTTTTAACATTTTATTTATTTTTCAGACAGGGAGAGACAGAGCATGAACAGGGGAGGGTCAGAGAGAGAGGGAGACACAGACTGAAACAGGCTCCAGGCTCTGAGCTGTCAGCACAGAGCCCGACGCGGGGCTCGAACTCACGGACCATGAGATCATGACCTGAGCCGAAGTCGGATGCTTAACCGACTGAGCCACCCAGGCGCCCCATACAACAACCTTTTTAAACAAACTTTCCAATAGCTTAAAATATGTAGACTGTAGATTATTTTGGGTTTTCCATGTAGATAGTCATACCAGCTGAGAATAATGATAATTTTTACTTTTGGCACTATAATCTCTCTTCTTTTTATTTCCTTTTCTTATCTTAGCATACTACTTAATATTTCAGTACAGTGCTGAACAGAATTGGTGAGAGCAAACTCCCTTGTCTTTCCCTAATTTTAAAGGGAATATTTCTCTTGTTTCACCATTGAGGTGGTGATTGCTATAGGGTTGTTTTGTTTTAATAGATATTCTTTTTCGGATTTAAGGAAGTCCTTTTCTGTTCCCACTTTCTTAATATGTGTGAATGTTGAATTTTATCAAATAGTGTTCATCAATTTAAGGCAGCCACATGGGTCCTCCCCCCTCAGAACCTGTCAATGCAGTGGAGTAATTTTCTTATCTAGTCTTAAACTGACCTTGCATTTCTTGACAAAAGCCTGTTTGGGTCATGATATATCACCATTTGGTAGGTTTGGCTTAATATTTTACATAGGGCTTTTGTATCTGTGTTTGTGAGTGAACTTGGCTTATCATTTTCCTTTTTTTTTTTTTTGGCTGTATTATTATCTGGTTTGTAATTGAGTTAATATTATTTTCTTAGAATTAATTAGTTGGGTGTGTTCTTTCTTTTTCTCTCTTCTCTGTTACTGTAGAAGCTTGTATCTGATTACCATGATCTGTTCCTTAAATGTTGGTAGAAAATATCTATAAAACTGTCTGGACTGTGGTTTTTTGTTTGTTTGTTTGTTTGTTTGTTTTGTGGGAGGTGTTTTTTGCCTCCACTTTCAAAGCCATACTTGGTTCCTTTTGGGTTTAAAAACCTTCTGCAGGGGCGCCTGGGTGGCTCAGTTGGTTGGGTGTCTGACTTTGGCTCAGGTCATGATCTCGTGGTCCGTGATTTCAAGCCCCCATCGGGCTCTGGGATGACAGCTCAGAGCCTGGAGCCTGTTTCGGATTCTGTGTCTCCCTCTCTGTCTGACCCTCCCCTGCTCGTGTTCTGTCTCTCTCTGTCTCAAAAATAAATAAATGTTAAAAAAAAGATTAAAAAAAAAAAACTTCTACAGACTCTGAAGGTCATTTGGGATGGTGGTGGAGACAGACAGGAAGCTGCAGGGGTTAGGCAGGCAGTAATGGTCCTTCTTCAGCTCCAGCCCTGGGCTCTGTCCTAAAAGAGGGACAGGTGGTCACATCAGCATCTGTGCATCATGGGAGACGAGGAGACACCATTCTCTTCAGGTAGCTCTCTAGAATTGAGTTGGAGCCATCCTGGGGCTCCTTGAGGGTCTTGGCATTTTTTTCATCTGACCCACATCTGTTAGCCAGGCTCCAAATGACAAGCAAGTCTGCTCTGGCCACCCATTATTTTTATTTTTATTTTTATTTAATTTTTTTTTTTTTTTAATTTTTATTTTTCAACGTTTTTCATTTATTTTTTGGGACAGAGAGAGACAGAGCATGAACGGGGGAGGGTCAGAGAGAGAGGGAGACACAGAATCGGAAACAGGCTCCAGGCTCCAAGCCATCAGCCCAGAGCCCGACGCGGGGCTCGAACTCACGGACCGCGAGATCGTGACCTGGCTGAAGTCGGACGCTTAACCGACTGCGCCACCCAGGCGCCCCTTTATTTAATTTTTTAAATGTTTATTTTTGAGAGAGAGAGAGAGAGAGAGAGAGAGAGAGAGAAAGAAAGAGAATCCCAAGCAGGCCCCACACAGTCAGTGCAGAGCCCGATGCAGGGCTCAAACCCACGAAACAAGAGATCGTGACCTGAGCCAAAATCGAGAGTCAGACACTTAACTGACTGAGCCACCCAGACACCACAGGCCACCCCTTCTTTTTTTTTTTTTTTTACATTTTAATTAATTAATTAATTAATTTTTAAAATTTACATCCAAATTAGCATATAGTGCAACAATGATTTCAGGAGTAGATTCCTTAATGCCCCTTACCTATTTAGCTCATCCCCTCTCCCACAACCCCTCCAGTAACCTTCTGTTTGTTCTCCATATTTAAGAGTCTCTTATGTTTTGTCCCCCTCCCTGTTTTTATATTATTTTTGCTTCCCTTATGTTCATCTGTTTTGTGTCTTAAAGTACTCATATGAGTGAAGTCATAGGATATTTGTCTTTCTCTGACTAATTTTGCTCAGCATAATACCCTCCAGTTCCATCCACATAGTTGCAAATGGCAAGTTTTCATTCTTTTTGATTGCCGAGTAATACTCCATTGTATATATATATGCCACATCTTCTGTATCCATTCGTCCATTGATGGACATTTGGGCTCTTTCCATATTTAGGTCACCCATTCTTTTAAAAAAAAAATTTTTTTTTTTAACGTTTATTCATCTTTGAGACAGAGAGAGACAGAGCATGAACGGGGGGGTGGGGGGCAGCGAGAGAGGGAGACACAGAATCTGAAACAGGCTCCAGGCTCTGAGCGGTCAGCACAGAGTCTGACACGGGGCTCGAACTCATGGACCGTGAGATCATGACCTGAGCCGAAGTCGGACGCTTAACCGACCAAGCCACCCAGGCGCCCCAAGGCCACCCATTCTTAAACACACACATGTTGTCCAGTTCAGACCTCATTCACACCTCCTTTTGTTTCCCTGTACCCTTTCCTTTGGCACAGTCACATGTTCTTACAGCTCTAGTGGACACATTCACACTATAGTCTGTGAGAATGGGGTCCCCTGGAGGTAGGCCCTGCCCCGCCTGCGCAGTCCCAGCCACTCTGCATCCCTTGGAATCCTAACATATCTGGGACATTTGCTTAGAATCCAGTGGTGGAAAGGCATAGGGATGATGTGGTGAGGTGCGGCATGGCATATGGAATTGGGCACATGCATTTTAAGTGAAGGTGAGTGGGATGGTCATGTAGGAGGGGATGGGAAGATTTTACAGGTGTGTTTAAGATACCCACCATATTTGATCATTTTTCTTGACTGTATGCGTGATTAGAGATTTACAGTTTTATGTTGGGTTCATCTGGCCTAGATGAAATGTACTTTTTATTGACTCATTATCCATCTACATGAATTTTGTTAACTTGTGTGAAACAATCTAGCTGTGTTATTGGGGACCATGCTTGTTCATCATAGCACACTCTGAAGGCTGCACTGTTGAGAGCAGAATAAGAGACATCATATAGGTAGGTCGACCTGCTGAGTCTGCAAAGTATGCTTTCAGGGAATGGGCTGTTGTAGTGTAGAAATGTAGATGGTAGATTGGTGCTTTGCAAAATCATCATTCAGATAAAGCAGATTTCAGGCATGCCTGAAATTTGTATGTAAAGTTCCCTTGAAATCTAAAAATTCTGTTCTAGTTGGCTGAAACACAGAAACAACATAAAATAAATGGTGGAGATTTAATTAAGTTAATGAAATCAGTTTTTTTATGTGTCTGGCATGTGGAAGGAGTCACATCACTTTAGACCCGGTCTTCTCAATTTTGACACCATTTCCATTTTAGGCCAGATAATTCTTTATTGTTGGGGGCTGCCCCATGCATTGCAGGATGTTTAGCAGCATCCCTGGCCTCTGCCCACTGGATGCCAGCAGTTCCTCTACTCAGTTGTGACAAGCAAAAATGTCTCCAGACACTGACAAATGTTAGTCCCTTCCCCAGGGGAAGGCCTGGAGAGGCAGGAGGAATGCTAAGTCCCCTCCAGGTGAGAAGCACTGTTTTAGATGCTTTGCTGTTCATGTGCTCACCTTGGGTGCTTTGCTGTTTTGTACTTGCTACTTTGCTGTGTCGTGAGGCACAGACTAGTGATAGCAATAGTTGTATGTTGGAAAACTTAGCCAGCTTCATCTATACTGCTTATCTAAAGCATTCACCAAAGCAGACATGTTCCAAAGGATTCAGTGTTCCCAAGATTTTAATTTGTGGAATAGAGTCTGTTACCAGGTTGATCACAAGAAGAAATGATCATCATATTCCAAACATTATTTTCTGTAGTTAGCTCTGATACTCAGCACATGGTTTGGGTTTCATATTGCATTATACTGGGTTTTATGTATATACTTCTGCATGGTGATACGCATGTGTAATTGTGTAATGTGCAGTGTATAATAAAGACTGAATTATTTAGTAACACAAGAGATTGTTACAGGTGAATTTGCATTCATCACATGCATGTTGGTTCCAGTTCTTTTGTAGAGTAAAAGCATTTAACTTATTGCTTCCTACACTTAACGGTTCTATGAGTTTGTATATTTTGGCTATAGGCATAAAAAATGTTTAGGTGGTTTAAATGATAGAAGCATTTATTGTATCACATAACAAAATGTTTAGTGGTCAGGCTTCATTAATACAATGACTCAAGTAATGTCCTCCAGGTCCAGGTTCCTTTCATTTTCCACTTATCTTTCTAAGTACATTGCCTTCATTGACTTTTTTTTTTTTTTTTTTTTTTTTAAACATGGGGGCTTGAACCATTGACTCTGAGATCAAGACCTGAGCTTAGATCAAGAGTCTGATGCTTAGCCGACTGAGCCACCCAGGCTCCCCCGCCTTTATTCACCTAAGTGTACTTCCACGTGTTGCATGCAGACAGACAGTAATGTCCAAAGGCAGAAAAAGGATCATCTCCATCTCATGTCCCTTTTTAAGACCTTCCCCAAAGCCTCTAGCAAACTTTCCTTCATGTGTGTTGGCCAGAATTCTGTTGCATACTTTTGTCTCAGTCAATACCTGTCAAGATATAGGGGGTACATAGGCCATATTGGCTTAAAGTGGGACCCCTGAGAAAAGTGGGTGGGCAGGAAAGGAGAGTGCCTCCTGCCGAGGTATGTCGGGAGTGGTGCCTCTGAGCACCATGTCCTAATTCAAGAAATACAGCTAGGTTGTGGGGTTCCTGTTCTACAGAAGAGTGATGTTCTTTCTTGCCTTAATAAACAAAGTTTTCATATTTTTCTATTTTTGTATGAGCTCTTGATTATAAACATTAAAGTTACGTGGGAGTATAAATGCCAATTTTAGGTACAGCGTGGAGAATCCCACAAACAAGGACAAGATAGCAGCAGTGAGTAACAAAGTAGGGAAGTGATTAAGACAGTGGTTGCAGATGTTCATAGGAAGTAAAGAATATCCCACGTTAGCACAGGTTAGAACAATTATTACCTGAAGGGTGGCATCAGCCTTTGAAGTTCAGAGTCTATACATGTTGACATAGGTTTAAAAGTGGCTTATGTTGTCATGGGGAAGACCAGCCTTGGGTACTCATCTGAACTACATAGAAAAAGGAAGTGGAGGTTCCTCAAAAAATTAAAAATAGACCTACCCTATGACCCAGGAATAGCACTGCTAGGAATTTACCCAAGGGATACAGGAGTGCTGATGCATAGGGGCACTTGTAGCCCAATGTTTATAGCAGCACTTTCAACAATAGCCAGATTATCGAAAGAGCCTAAATGTCCATCAACTGATGAATGGATAAAGAAGTTGTGGTTTATATACACAATGGAATACTATGTGGCAATGAGAAAGAATGAAATATGGCCTTTTGTAACAACACAGATGGAACTGGAGAGTGTTATGAAATAAGTCATACAGAGAAAGATACCATATGTTTTCACTCTTATGTGGATCCTGAGAAACTTAACAGAAGACCATGGGGGAGGGGAAGGAAAAAAAAAAGTTAGAGAGGAAGAGTGCCAAACCATAAGAGACTCTTTAAAACTGAGAATAAACTGAGGGTAGGTGGGAGGTGAGAGGGAGGGGAGGATGGGTGATGGGCATTGAGGGGGGGCACCTGTTGGGATGAGCACTGGGTGTTGTATGGAAACCAACTTGACAATAAATTTCATATTAAAAAAAAAAAAAGGAAGTGGAAAAGAGAGACAGAGGCTTCATGTGTAACTTTTTAATGCCAAGTGACCCTTCTTGCTAGCAAATTGGACCCCAGCAATAGCCTGGAATTTTGTCCAGAGTCCTTTCTCTTAAGGAGAAGCAAGGGAAAGAGGAAGAGAGGGAGGTAGACAGGTGGGTATGTGCTTTTGTTTCTTTAAGGACACTTTTAGCCCAAGCAAGGGGCATGTAGAGGATGGTCTAGCCTCAAGCATGTTGACTTCATCCAGATGGTTCCAGTTTAGGGATGTGGAACTCGGGGGTTCTTTTTTCCAGGAGACTCTCACATTGGAAAATTTGGGGAAGGAAATGCCATGCAGATTTAAACATGATCAGTGTTTGGGATGTGATGCTCCTCTTCATTTACCTGACTCTCACTGCCTGGTGCCAGCTTCTGGTCCATGTCTGCTGGGGGCATGTGAAGAGACAGGGCTGTGCTCAAGAAGATAAAAATTAAAGCACCAGGCAGCAAACCGTGCTTAAGTCCAGGAAGCCTCACAATGTTCAGAAATCTGTAGTAAGAATCATGTACCTAAAAGGAATGGATATGTAGGCCTGCAAGTGCTCAGAAAAGAAAAAGCTAGGAAACAGAGGTTGGGGTGGTGGTCCAAGACTTGTATTCCCTGACCTTTTGTGTTTTGTCTGTGATTTGTCCTCAGCCTTATTTGAGAATTCCATGGCCGTAAACCTCAGTTCTTCCACCATAATTGCTGATTGTTTTTAATAAATTGGCTCCTACTATGTGATATTAGATTTCAAAATTCCACTGGTAAATATTATTATCAAAACAGACAATAATGTGAATATCACCCTACAGCTCAGTCATGGTTTGTATATTATGTTTCTAACCTAGAATGTGATTTGGGATCTGAATGTGCACTAAATTGTATATATTTTTTCATTTTCCCCCAAATTGTCCTCAAAAGAAGAGCCCTCCCTTCCTCTGGCAAGACTTAAAGTATTTGAAAATATTATTTTAGTTTCAGGTAAATCGGGATCTATTTCATTTTTTGTGTAAGATTTCCAAAGAAGGAGATCTGTAAGCATTAGCGACCTGTTGTACGCCCTCCCAGAGTAAGCTAGTTCTTAAATAATAGAAATTGGACTAGCATGCCCCCTCCTTTTTTTTTAGTAAAGGAACGGATGATAAATGGATTTATATTTTTATTTGTAGTTTATGAGAAAATAGTTATGAACCTATTCTTCAGCCTCTGTTGGGAAGTCAGAAATTTGGCGTAATTTGGTTCTATCAGGCCCAGTTCTGTTGGCTCTAGTTCTCTGACCTGACAAGTTCATCATGCCTTGGCAGGAGCCACTTTTTGATGACATTTTCTGTAAGACACTGTAGTCATCTCGAGTGAGGTGCCATGATAGTCTCACTTTGAACTCTCTGAGGTGCTTCTAGGTTGGCTCAGGTTATACCTCAACTCCTTAGACCTCAGCTCCTAGTCACAGTGTGTTTTCAGTTGACTCACATCTCTCTCTGGGTGACAACAGTCCGTGTCATTATCATACTACATCAGCATTTTCTCAGACTCGGCCTCCCAGTTATACTGTGCTTTGGCGGAAACCTCTAAGGCATGGTCAACACTTACTCTCATTCCCACATCTTGGTCTGTGTCTGGTGTGGTGTTTGTCCCTTGGAATTCAGGTGGACCTTCCTAGGTGGTCGGAGGCAGACGTCAAGGAGCCCTGAATGCCTTCCTCACTCCCCTCTACTCTCAGACTCTTTCCAGGCAGATGGGTGCTGTGGTTGGTTCTAGAGAACTGGCATCTCTGTGTGCTGCTGCCTCCATCTGGATGGTTTTGTTTTAGTGGAGGAGGTCGTTTGGTGCCAAAACATTGGATTGTCCTCAAGTTCACTTGTTCAAGGTCCTCACGGGTTCAGGGATGTTTCTGAATTTATGGGTGTGGGGTGGGAAGGCCTCTGGCAGAGCCAGTCTATGAATAACTGATAGAACCTGAAATTTAGACATTTATCTTGCTGGCCTGACCTTTCTGGTGACAGCGGAGGCATTTTCTTTTCATGCTTCATCAAACTCATTCTTCATCTATTTGTCCAGAAATGTTCCTGATCTTGATCTAATCACTGAAAGCCACGCAATTTGTTTGTCCTCCTGTGAGTCCATATTTACATTAATTCTCATTGTGAAATTGCATTGTAAACTGATCTAACACCCTAAGTGCCATCAATGAAGGGGGGGGGGCGGTGCATGCCAATCCACAATCTTACAGGGTGCTGACATAATTCAGCCAGTTATCAGTGTACGCATCAGCTGCTGGCACTAAAATTTAGGTGCTTTGTGCATGGATGTGAAGAGAGTGACACCTTAGAGATGTTTCTGAGGGATGTTCTGTTGGATGATTGGGAATTCACCTTCAGGAAGGTGGTTTCAGTAGAGATAGTTGCCTCTTTGCCTGCTGAGGAGGATCCAGATTTAGCCCTGTGGCTTTGGTATGATTTACTGCCATCTGTTGCACTTTTGCTCCCAGTCCAGACTAAGGAGATGGGGACACAGTGTTTTCTTAAGAAGTTAATTGCCAGTGGAGGGGTAGGGAGAAGGAACTTGGGAGTGACTTTCCCAGAGAAGGGAAATGTTGGAGACTGAAATTGGAAAATTACTATCTTCATATTCCAGGAGGCTGTTCGTTGGCCTTGTGAGCTGAGAACCTGTGAGGATGGTATCTGGCTTCTGTGTGCTGGAGCCTGTGGTGGTGGGGAGTGGGTAGGGGGATGGTGTGGCCCTTCCTTAGGTGTGCTGGGACAGGGTGGTGGTATCGGGCCCCGTGTTTGACTGCATGCACATAGGCCTGGTCGGAGCTAACTGTGAGCTCTAGAGCTGCAGGCCAGACTGGATGCTCTCTGAGCCCCTGGAACGTGGGGGGCTACACTCCTCGGGGAACCTGGAGGAGGGTTCTCGGTCAAGCTCCCAGAGAAGACCAAGATGCTGAAGCTGAGGCTTTGAAGATCATTAGGAGCGGGGTAGCATGAGAGTCCAAGCATGGACATAGGCCTGGGCAGGAAACAGGGTGATAGGGTGGGGTTGGGAGAGTTTAGAAATCCTAGAGCATGAAAGACAAGGTGAAAGTGGGAAACGAAGCAGTTTGAGGCCAGTTCATGGAGAACTTTCTGTAAAGCACTGAGGAGCATTGACTTGGTCCTTTGGAAATGGAGCACCTTGGAAAGGTTCTAAATGGGGAGTGACTTTATTTTTTCAACAGTTTTATTGAGATAATATTCATACATAGTTCACTCACTTAAAGTGTACAATTCAGTGACTTTTAGTATGTTCAGTATGTTCCCACAATGGATTTTGGAACACTCCCATCACCACAAAACTGAGTGCCCCTTAGCTGTCACTCCCTATTCCCTCCGTCTCCAACCTCAGGCAAACAGCACATTTACTTTTTGCATCTACAGATTTGCCTGCTCTGGACAATTCATGTAAGTGGAATCATGCAATATATGGCCTTCAGTGCCTGTTTTTGTTTTTTTTTTTTTTTTTCCACTTAGCATAATGTTTTCAGTGTTCAGCCATATTGTAGGATGTATCACTAGTTTAGTCCTTTTATTTCCAAATCATACTCTGTTGGATGGCCATACCAAATTTTATCCGTTCATCAGGTGATGGACATTTGTGTTGCCTCCACTTGCTGGGTATCATGAATAATGCTGCTAGCGAGTGCTGTTTGCAGGCTATTGAACTGTCATTTTGACTACATCTCTTGCTGAGTACAGAAAAGGTGTGAAGGGGACAAGATGAGGCAGGGAATATCGCTAGACAGTTACAGAAGTCTCTAAGTCTTTTCCACAATTCTTTAGGTGTGGAATCTTGGGTTTTAGCTAAAATCCATGCAGAAACAGAGTGTAGAAAACAGATTAAAGGGAGCTACCCTTGACAGTGGTGTGGAGGCGTAGAATCCCTTGCCTTCAGCATCTCCCTTCTGTGGGGCTGATAGTGGTGGCGGTGGTGGTAGTTGCTTTTTGAAAAGTTACAAAAGTTGGTCATATTGGTCAAAGAGGGGTTCCCATGGGCAGTGTGACTGGCTGGAGGAGAAGGAAGAAGCCAAGAGCCAAGAGAAATGAAATGGAGAGTTTGGGAGAATCAGAGCCTAGGTGCTGATGGCTGAGAGTGGCATACCGAGTTTTACTCTTCTGAAGGTGAGAATTCTGGGTAGGGGGTAGCTATTGGAATAAGGAGCCCTGGGAACTACGAGGTTGGGAAGCTGGGTGGACCTTGATTAGAAATAGTGTTGCCCAGGGTGATAGTGAGGCCTGGGCCAGAGACTGTGATGGGGGCTCTGTCTGGAGGTCAGAAGAAGAAGGATAGAAGGTGGTGTGGCCCCAGCTTATAAACTCCGCACTTCCTGGGGTGGAGTGAATACATTGGGGACAGCCTGGGGAGGAAGGGAAACAGGGAGAGGCAGGCCTCCTAGTGGGTGGTGGGCAGGAGGGTAAGGTGGAGTGGAAGTTCTGCCCTGGGGGGCCTTTGGAGGAAGCATAATCCACACGGGACAGGTGGCCTAAGGTAAGGCAGAGGGGAGGCTACTGTAGAAGAGGGGCCTGTGTATACCATGGAATGGAGTTCCTGGATGAGAGATGTGGCCGCAGGAAAGAAAGCCAGAGCTTCGAACAGAGTGTGTGTTTATGTATTTACAAGGGGTGGAGGGGGAGAGGCCTGGAGGGGTTTCGATTTGGTGAAAGTCATTGACTCAGAGTCTCATGAGCCCCTAGTAGCCCCCTGCCTCCCTGTCTGGCATAGACCACTTAGTGAGTAGTAGCAACCCCTCAACTATAAGGCTGGTGGGATAAACTGGCTGAAAGGTCCCAGGGAGGTGTGGGAAGATGGAAGGCAGTCACAGTGGGGTGGATGGCTTTTGGTCAATGGGGGTGGGAGTCACTTCTTCCCTCCATAACCTCCATTAGCCCCTCTCCAAATTGGCTCACTGCGATCTAATTGAAGACGGTGCTCCTCTACATCCTCAGATTAAGATAAGCCCTTTAGCCCGGTGTGTCTCAAAGTTAAGGTGCACATGAACCCCCGGAGGGTCTGTTCCAACACAGACTCTGATACTGCAGGTCTGGGTGGGACCAGAGAGTCTGTCTTTCCTTCTAACTCCCAGGAAATGCTTGGAGCATCTTGGAGCGGCTGGGGAAGCTGGGTGGACCCATCTCCAAACAGGTTGTTGCCACTCAGCCTCTTTTCTTTTGGTGTCTGGATGTGGGAATTTAGAAAGTAGAGGGAAGCAGAATAACCAAAGGTTGTCTTTTTAGGACCTTACCGGCATAAGAAACTTGACAACAGCACCTGATTAGGATGCAATAGGTCTTCCTCCTAGTGCAGAGTGGGGCTGATGCGTTAGGAGAAGCACCTATACTGTTCCCTGGGTCTGTTTAGTAATATATGTATTTTGAGGCAGGGGAATCAAAACAGTAGGACTGCTATATGAGCAATGCTTCTATTCTCTGATTTCATTGTTAGCAAATTTCCTCTCAGGAGGGGATACTCCTGATAGCATCCTGAAAAATGAGTTGTGCCCAGTTACAAGTTTATCTTGAAGCGGGGTGGAGCAGCTTTCATTTGTACTGAAACTATAGCTGATGCTTAGTACAAATATGTTTTCTCCCACACAGATGGCATTCATGAGCATTTTAGTGATGGCTTGCTAACATTTCTTTATAGAGGTAAATAGTAATGATAGCAATCATCAGATTTCAGAGAAAGTTTGCCTACTACAGTTCTGGCTTCTAGTGGGTTTTCTGCATGTGGACGCTGAGACTAAGTAAGCAAGCCCCGCCACGTTGCAGGGGCATTCGGAGCTGAAGTTGCAGTCGAATCCTTGGGAGTGTCGGAATAATACTATTGAAGAGCACTTCCTTTTCTATGATAGGCTGTATCCTTGAGAACTGTAAGTTTGTGACCAGGAGTTTTTTTCCTCTGTAGATACTCTCTTTGGAGCCAAGTCAGATTGTTGGAACTGTTTGGGCAAAGGAGTGACTAAAGATGAAGTGTCATCACTCTTGTGTTCTAAAAAAATTATTACACAATATTTGATAGCTGGAAGAGAATGTATATAAAACACATGTGTGTACATTGAGATGAACACCCAAGGATCTGCCTCCTAGCTTAAGAGTAGAGCATGTGCCCTACGCAGGGGGCCTTCCTGTTTCCATCCTTCACCACTGTCTCCCACCTCACCTGCCCGGCTATGACCACTGTACCACATCCTGTGGCAGTCAGCTCTGTTCCTCTCTTTCAAAATGGCTGTAAGCACATGTGTATCACTAAGTGGCAGTGTGTGGCTTTCTTGTTTAAGGATAAAGAGATGAGAATTGTAGCTTCAGATGACTGCAGTCACAGACTTTTTTATAGCAACACCTCAAATCAGGTGAATCAGTTTGTACAGAATGTCCCATACTTTATTTAAAGAATCCCTTTTATAGTAGAGTTTTAGGTTGCCCCACAGTTTTAACTATTGTAAAAAACCAGTGCAGTGAACGTATTTTTGCATGTTATCTTTGTGTACTAAGCCACTTGTTTTCCACAAGATAGATCTGAAGAGGTGGAATTACTGGGTCATACTGTGCTTATTAGTGCTTTGAAATGGGCATTGCCAACTTTTGCCCCAAAGGCCCAAATTTACAGTCTCCATCACCAATAATATATAATGTTCTTTTCCAAAAACCCTTTCAAAGGCTGAGTATTATCATTGTTTAATCCTTGGCAACTTGATGAATAATCATATATTGTATCTTACTGTTTTTATTTGCGTCAACTTAATTGCTCGTGAAGTTGGACATCTTTTTCATAAACTTATTACGTGTTTGCATTTCTTCACATTTAAAAAAATGTGAGTCTGGATTTTTGGATCCTGATAAGTTTGATTAATTTCTCATTTGCATTTTTTAATTCACTAGCTAGTTCTGGAACTTATATAACTCACTTTATTGGTTACATTACTTAACACAGTTTCCATTATTACTCTCTCAAGAGGCTCCAATTCTATGAGTAATTTATTTACACCTTTTTTTTCTTTTAAGGATAGGAATGGCTGTAATACTTTCTGAATACTTGCATGTTTGCAGACATCCTGGTCAATAGGGAATATTTGGGTCACTGTCTTTTACCCTCAGACCCTGCAGGCATTGTCCTGATGCTTGGTTGGTTTTCTTCTTTCCCTTTGTCCACTCGTCTTTCATCATGCAGTCAGTCTTTCATTGCTCCAACACGCTGTTTGTTAGTTGTTCTTGTGTCCTGATTCCCTGGTGGCATTTAGTGGCATGGAAGAGAAGATTGTGCCCTCTGGATTTCTTTTAAATTTCTCTGATGGTTGGTTCTCCTAGGACATGCTTGAGCCTTTCCATAGCTGAGGTTGTCCTCTGGTGATGGCTTTGCTTATTGTTTTTTCTGTATTTTCTCTGATCTCTTCTTTTACAAATTTTGTCCTACAGCTGACTTCTCAGTTTCTGCTTTTTCTTACTGTCTCTTCCTCTCGATATTGGAAGGATTATATGACTTGATTTTCCTGAATCATTAACTTTTTTTTTGTGGTATTGGATCTGTTACTATAGCCACTATATGAGTTTTCTTTCTTAAACAAATTTTAAATTGTTTATTAAAGTAATTATGTGCATACACTCAGATCAATGGAACAGAATAGAGAACCCAGAAATGGACCCACAAACGTATGGCCAACTAATCTTTGACAAAGCAGGAAAGAATATCCAATGGAATAAAGACAGTCTCTTCAGCAAGTGGGGCTGGGAAAACTGGACAGCGGCATGCAGAAGAATGAACCTGGACGACTTTCTTACACCAGACACAAAAATAAACTCAAAATGGATGCAAGACCTCAATGTAAGACAGGAAACCATCAAAATCCTTAAGGAGAAAGCAGGCAAAAACCTCTTTGATCTTGCCTGCAGCAACTTCTTACTCAGCACGTCTCCAGAAGCAAGGGAAACAAAAGCAAAAATGAACTACTTGGACCTCATCAAAATAAAAAGCTTCTGCACAGCGAAGGAAACAATCAGCAAAACTAAAAGGCAACCGACAGAATGGGAGAAGATATTTGGAAACGACATAGCAGATAAAGAGTTAGTATCCAAAATCTATAAAGAACTTATCAAACTCAACACCCAAAAAATAAATAATCCAGTGAAGAAATGGGCAAAAGACATGAAAAGACACTTCTCCAAAGAAGACATCCAGATGGCCAACTGACACATGAATAAATCTTCAACATCATCATCATCAGGGGAATACAAATCAAAACCACAATGAGATACCACCTCACACCTGTCAGATGGCTAACATTAACAACTCAGGAAACAACAGATGTTGGCAGGGATGCAGAGAAAGAGGATCTCTTTTGCATTGTTGGTGGGAATGTCAGCTGGTGTAGCCACTCTGGAAAACAGTATGGAGGTTCCTCAAAAAACTAAAAATAGAACCATCCTATGACCCAGCAATTGTACTGCTAGGTATTTATCCATGGGATACAGGTGTGCTGTTTTGAAGGGACATATGCACCCCAATGTTTATAGCAGCACTATCAACAATAGCCAAAGCATGGAAAGAGCCCAAATATCCATCAGTGGATGAATGGATAAAGAAGATGTGGTGTATATATATATACAATGGAGTATTACTTAGCAATCAAAAAGAATGAAATCTTGCCATTTGCTACTATGTGGATGGAACTAGAGGGTATTAGGCTAACTAAAATTAGACAAATATCATATGACTTCACTCATATGAGGCCCTTAAGAGACAAAACACGGGCGCCTGGGTGGCTCAGTCGGTTGAGCGTCCAACTTCGGCTTGGGTCATGATCTCACAGTTCGTGGGTTCGAGCCCTGCATGGGGCTCTGTGCTGGCAGCTCAGAGCCTGGAGCCTGCTTCGGATTCTGTGTCTCTCTCTCTTTTCCCCTCCCCTGCTCATGCTCTGTCTCTCTCCCAAAAATAAACATTTTTAAAAAAAATTTAAAAAGACAAAACAAATGAACATAAGGGAAGGGAAACAAAAATAATATAAAAACAGGGAGGGGGACAAAACATAAGAGACTCTTAAATATGGAGAATAAACAGGGGGTTACTGGAGGGGTTGTGGGAGGGGGAATGGGCTAAATGGGTAAGGGGCATTAAGGAATCTACTCCTGAAGTCGTTGTTGCACTATATGCTAACTAACTGGGATGTAAAATAAAATAAAATAAATAAAATAATTATGTGCATAATTAAAAATCAGGTAATAACTCCCTTTGCCTGCTTTTCCTCATCCACCCAAATGAGCAGCTTTAGCATATTTTAAGCTATTTCCTTTGGTACTTTCTTCTCTATCCCTAAATAATAACCTTTTACTGTTTCTTAATATATTAAAGTCTGGCATTATTTCATGCTACTTAGCACTGTTCACCTCCTACCCTCTCCATCTCTCTAGTATTATATAATTATTAATTTATTTATTCTTGATATATTTTTAGGTTTATTTCTTTATTTTTGAGAGAGAGAGAGAGACAGAGAGAATCCCAAGCCGGCTCTACTCTGTCAGCACAGAGCTCATTGGAGGGCTTGAATCCACGAACCCTGAGATCACAACCTGAGCTGAAACCAATAGTCTGACAGTTAACCAACTCAGCCACCCAGGAACCCCTGATAACATTATTTTTAATTAAATTAATAAATTGTGTTTACACTGTCATGACTCTGTAACTGTTAGTTACCACAGAGTCAAACTGTATTTTAGGATTTTTTTTTTCTTTTCAGCCTTTTGCTTTTCTGGGAGTATGAACTTGTCTTTCTCTTCTTGAAATTTTACTGAAAGTACTGTATTTACTCCTTCTCCCAAACTGCTGTTTGCCAGGCATCCCCTCTCTGAGAACTCACCTCTGAAACCCTCACCCTGCTCCCCATGGATGGGTCACTCGCCAGGCTGCCAAGCCCTCATCTTGCCTAAGCCTGGCCATGATTTCTCTCCCAGAGAATGTCCACTGTTTCTTTGGGTCCAAGGTCTTCCCCTTTTCTGGATTATTGTTATTTTGTACAGTAATTCTTCATTGTTCCCAATCTGCTTCATTGGCATTTGTACAACATATAGACCAAGTGGGGCAGAGAAAATGTCCCACTCCCCCTTTTTAAAGACTTGCAAATTGAAGAAACATTTTGAATCATTTAAAGAACACTATTGATTTGAAATGCTTGTGAACAGTTTTCTGTTACCAATTATGCCCTGGAATAGCAAGACTGAAATTGCTTTAGTGTCTCCTTAAACTTTGCTACAGTTCATGATTATGAACCAGACATGTGCCAACAGCGTGATAGATGTTGACTTCATTCTAAAGTAGATGTTGACCAAAGAGTTGCCTGTTATTTCTGCCCTCACATAGCTTATGGCCTAAAAAACAATAAATGCATATAGGCACGGAGGAGGAAAGAACCCATTTGCTTGGTGTGTGGAGTGGAAGACGGCCAGCCTCTGGACTCCCAAATGCTGTGGGTTGTTCCTTCCCTTATGGTGGAGGAGAAGTGCTTACTTCTTTTCCGTAACTCTTGAAATTTTAAAATTAGCCCCCATCGAAGGAAAAGCCCAGGTCACTGATATAATGAAGAGTTGAGGATTGTTAGAAGTGCAATGATAACCCTGTTCTCCAGTAGAGTTAGGCAATGGAGTGCAACATAATAAAAACCCTGGCTACTAGAATATGGAGTGTGCCATGTAGATGGGTGATCAGTGTTCACAACATCAGTATATGTAATAAAATGTCACAGGATTACACTCCTGACTTGCTCAGTTGTCCCTTCACGTGTCTGCATCATTTAGGGCTGTGAGTGGGGTTGGAATCCTAAGCATTGCCACTGCCTTCCAGTGTCCAAGTGTGTAAACCAGTGTAGGATACTGGTTAGTAGGGGGCCAGGTAACAAGTTACACATAGCGAATTATCACGTTAAAACACGGCTTATTTTGAAGAATTGAAATGTTTCAGGTTTGGGTCTTCCTAGAGTAAGAGGATTTAGATGAAGGTAGTTAATTTGCTTCCAGGAAGCATAGTGAGACAGGACAGAGAAAAGCCTATTAAGGCTGTGTTGATGATCCCTGGGACCCTCTGGGGGACTATGTAGAACATATTTCAGAGTTGGCATGATGGGTGAGGAAGCTGAGGTTTTGAACCCTTCAAGTCTCATTTCTTGGTGACTGAGCTCACTCCTAGAGGTGTTGACTTCCTGATTATTCTGGCCTGCCCTGCACCCAGGCCTCACCCCTGCCCATGGCCAGGGGGTGTCCTGAGGCAGAGAGTTGTAGGTCGGAAGTCATGGGCTTGCAGGCCGTTGCCCACTGACACTGGAGTGACCTCTGGACTGGGGGACACGGTGGGCCCTGGTAGCATCTGCTGCGGGGGACTAACTTGGAGATCTGAGGGCAGCTGCACCGATAGAGAAACACATGCCTGGGCTGACCTTGAAGCTCTTGGTACATCCCACAATGGCCTAAAATAAGCCCCACTGGGGCCTAAAGTGTGTGCCTGCGTGGTGAGAGAGTACACCGAAGGGGACTTAGTGAGGTAGAAATAATAGGAAAGACCACTGAACACCCCCATCCTCAACCCTCCGTCATTTTTGCATGCCTAAGAGGGTTTTTGTAAACAATGGGGAATTAGAAAATAAAATTAGCTTGCATGATTTCAGATGGGAACAGATGCCTGCCTGCTTGCTTTTTTTTTTTTAATTCCCACAAAAACCTCAAGCAGAGTTAATAATGTATGAAAATTAGGTACCATGTGTGTACTTTGCTTCGTAATGTTTTTATTAAGCAGCCCGTTGATTTAAAAATAACACGACAGTTGACATAATGGCAGACGCTGTGGTGTATATGGAAACATCCTCTTCGAATGTTCTGTCAGGTTTTCCATTACAGAAGGAATTTTTTTTTTTAAAAAGCTTTCAGAATTATCACATAATACGAAATTAGATCAAATTACAATTTGATAAATTGCCCAAATACAAATTCCAGTTCCTTTTTTGAAAATGACCTGGTCAATTAGAGACAGTCTGTAGAAGTTTTACAGATTGTTTAAAATTCCACAGTAGATTCACACTTCTTTCTTCTCAAATTTTACCCATATCATTTGCTGGTTGGAATTTGCCTTCTCTTCTTTCCCCTTCTCACCCTCTGCCACTCTCGCCTGTAAGCAGTATAAAGAAACAAGGAGAAGCTGAGGGATTTCCAGTCCCTGTTCTGAAGGCAAAGCGAGTCTATACCAAGTTGATCTGCAGTGTTGGACTAGTAGGTGAAGTATCCCCTCCCAGAGTGCCATTCCCTGAAGAATCCACTTCTAAAGGTGTCCCAGTCCATTCTGGAAGGGTAGCCGACGGCTCCAATCACTGTGCTAGCCCCTTTGGGCTCTACTGCATCTCCACGGTAGTAATGCAAGGTTGCCTCCCGGTTTATGTGGTCTAGGAAAGCACATTGAGGCACAGGGAAGTCCAGTAATTCAGCCTAACCCTCAGGAGGTTCACTGCTGATTGAATATTTCTGTATTCTACAGTGTTTTACTTATACATTACCTTGGAATTATTAATCAACAAAGCTTATATCTAGTGTCAGCTTGTTTTGTTTATCTGCAGGGTGAGTGAAGATCACACAGGCAGTTTAAATGACTTGACAGAGTCAGGACATTTTTTAGTAGCAGTGGGAGTTGCTGGACACTTAGGAAAGAGCATTGTGGAAAGTTCTAAAACTATTGAAATGAGTTAAGGGGGCTGATTGGTTTGGGGCATTTTGTCCTTTAACTCATGTCCTTACTTCTAAGGGAGCCTGGCTGGGCATGTCCTTCCTTTGCAGCATCCTGTGATGACCCAGTTGTGCCTCCTGACACCGGCAGGGCCACAGGTGTGGGCCAGCGCCCTCAGAATAATAATACCTTGTGGTATTTTAGAAAGTGATTGCAGAGGAGACATTTGATCTTTATAACTTGCACCATAAGACTTTCTTGGAATCTTTGCAAGGGGTTGGTTGGAACAGAACTTTTCCATCTACACTACGGTCTATAAAAATCATAGTAACTGACTTCATGGGGCTTGAGTTTTTCTTTTGTTATTTTCTTCACTCTCTAATTAGATTTTGCTCATATGTGGGACAGAATAGCCTGGCAGGAAATAACGAGCATTAAAATAACTCAAAGATGGGGCCATGGGGGCCGGCTCAGCATTGCGCTAGCAAGAATAGAGACCAGGTTTGCTGCCCTGGACCTGTGGCTAACCCCGGGAGCTCCTGTCCTGGTGAACATTTGCTCCTAAAAGGGGCAAGTCGACTGGAGGCTTGGCCAGGAGTCCAGAGACCTGGTGCTCTTCCTAGCCTGGGAGATGACTGGATGTGGTCTTGGGTTTGCTCTCTCTTGACTGACTTTGACTCTGTAGTGCTCAAAAGCAATCTGGGAATCATATCTCCCCTTGACTTCTTGGAATGCTAAAGGTGGCAAACTGGTTGTCATAATCTAAGGGGTCATTTATTTCCCGAGCATGAAGAAAGACTTCAAGAACAGAAATTAAATTTTCAGCTTATGTCCATGGGGCCTTGGAGGAAAGAGATGCTCTCTTCTGTCTAGTGTAGGCTCAAAAAGAAGAAAGGGGAATATGTGAAGTGGTCTTCATGGCCCGTGTGGGAACTTGTGAGGACATCTATAAGAAGCTGTAGTTTTTCACCAGTAGTACCCCAAACCACGTTGGAAGCAAGTTTAAGACACCATCACTCTAAGAGTGATCCTTCCATCAAGAATTCTTGGGCACCTGTTTTGTTCTGAAGTGATTTGCAAAGAAGTCGGTTTTCTAGGGCCCCTTCAAACCTGCATCTGGCACCTAGCGGCCTGGCAGGCTTGGATGTTCCCCAGAGAAGCAGGCAGAAGTGACAGCAACAACAGATGTGGATCAGCTCTGCTTACACCCTTCCAGCCCACGTGGGTGTCCCTCACCTGAGCTTCTCCTGGAGTGGGTGGAGTCTAGGGGAGCCTGGAGTCCCACTGCCCACACAGCACTGAGCTCTCAGATTTTCTCATCAGGGTACTCCTGGCAGCTCATTAGTGTCCAAAGAAGCCTGAAGTTACCCACTCGTTTTGTGTTTTATGACATTGTCACACTGGAAGATTCCACAGTGTGAAATGATCAGTCTTTGAAGATCCCTCCAAAGTGCTGTTTTGTGTGTGAAAGGACAGAGCAGGTAAGAATGATCCCTGTGTGTTTGGTGCTTTCCACATGTCAGCTCGTATGCCCGTGCCACAGTGTCCTCACTTGTGCCCTGGGCAGGCCGACTGGGCGGATAACCATGTAGCATTTACAGAAAAGCGAATGGAGGTGTGGAGGATAAGTAGCTTGCTCAGAAGCGCCTCCTTTTCGCTTTCCAGTAAGCTGCTACCTGCATAAGAGACAGCTGTCTGCCCCAGAAGCCAGACTCACTGGTAGGGCTGACACTCAGTGTGTGCTGCTGGGCGGGGGCCTCACACTGTTTCCTTCCCCCCGGATGCTGGGAAAGAGCTGTTCAGGCACAGAGGTAACATGAGCAACAGTTTGAGTGTCCCTTCTCTCTGGGGCTGTCACCTGGTCACTCTTCAAACAACAGGTCCTGTTCATTCATTTCTGCACTCACTCATCCAGGGTTTTGTGTGCCACACCATGCAAGTCACATTACTGTGGCTGTCTTAGCTAGGGGGGATCTTGGGGGAACATTTGTTCCTAGGGCTCCCACATACCAGCAGCACCCCAGCCTGCCATTTGCTCTGTCTGGTCTGTCCCCCAAGTCTCTGGTGATGGTTCCCACCAGCAGTGTGTTGACTCACCTGCCATTCCCGGATGGTGACACTTTGGTTTCTGCCGGTGGGGCACTCTCACCAGAATTCACCTCTCACTCTTTCTTGTATTTTCCTGGGTTGTCCCTGCCCCACCTTGGCCTCTTGCTCTTCATCCTCTCCTTCTCTTCTGTCCTCTCTGCCTGTCGTTTTCTGCTCGGGTGGTCTGCACTGCCTATGCTTTCCACCTTCATGTGTCTGAAGAATCTTCATTGTTCTTGAAGAATCAATATACAGAGGATGCTGCTGGGCTCTGGAGTTCATGTGGCTTCTAGCCCTCCTACAGGACACTGACCCGACCCTACCCTCAGCCATGGCTTCCATTGGCCCTCGCTGACCTGCTTTTGCCAGTTCCTTCCTGACCTCCCTGAACTTGGGGCTTGCCCCTCCTTGAGACCCACCACTCTCTGGCTACTCTGTGTTCCTTGCTGCGATTCTCCGATACTGACTGCTTGCTTTGGTCACCCTTCCTGCTCATAGCTGGGTCTCGAGAGCCCCTGTCCTGCCTGCATTCTCTTGATGCTGGCAGCAGACTGTTTCCTGCTCTGTATCTGTCATGTATCAGTGAATGGGCCTGGGGTTAGATTCCTCTCTCTCAGCCTGGTCTGCCTCTCCCACTGCTGTTGACAGGCCACACAGGGTGACATGGTCTTTTCCTGAGGACCAGTGCCAGGGATATCAGAGAACTAACTCTAGACCTTGTTGCTTTGAGCAGTTTTGCAATGGTGGCAGCTCTCAGAATGAGGAAGGGGTGTCTAGAAGTATGCAGAAGCCTCTGTAGAGCTGTGGCAGGGCCGAGCTGGGGGTGCCACTATCCTATAGGTGAGGTCATCCAGCTCCTTCCTCTTTAAGCCATACTCAGGTAGGTTTATAGCTCTAGCAGCTGAAAGCAGAGTGTCTCATAAAATGCCCACTGAACTAAATGAGAATATGGGTGTTCAGTAGGTTATGTAACTTGCGTAAGTTTTCACAACATGCAAGTGGCTGAGATGGGACCAGACTCTAGGCCTACAGTCACCAAACTCCACATTGCTTTCAGGGAGCCACATGCCTTCTCTTGCTTAATTGGTGAACTTCATTTAAGGTGTATATTGAGGGGTGTCCGGGTGGCTCAGTTGGTTAAACATCCTATTTGAGCTCAGGTCATGATCTCACGGTTTGAGTTCGAGCCCTGCATTGGGTTCTGCGCTGACGATGTGTAGAACCTGCTTGGGATTCCCTCCCCTTCTCTTCCCTTCCCTCCCTTTCTCTTCCCTTCCCCTTCCCTTCCCTCTCTGCCCCTCCCCAACTTGTGCTTTCTTTCTCTCAAAATAAATAAATAACTTAAAAAAAAAAAGACCGGGGGTGCCTGGGTGGCTCACCAGCCATGAGTTCGAGCCCCACATCAGGCTCTGTGCTGCCAGCTCAGAGCCTGGAGCCTGCTTCAGATTCTGTGTCTCCCCCTGTCTCTGTCCCTCCCCTGCTCACTCTCTGTCTCTCAAAAATGAATAAACATTTAAAAAAAAAAAGAGACACATATATTGAGCACTGGCTTAGGAGTCCTGCCCCATTCTAGGTTTGAGGGACACAGAGGCAAACCAAGCAGGCCCCCTGGCTTCCTGGGGCTGACTGTCCACCAGGTATATGGTTGGTGATGTCCACTCATGACAAGCCAGTGTTCTAAGCACTTGATATGTATGAAGAGTAATATTATAATCCCCATTTTAAAGCAGAGAAAGCTGGGGGTGCTGTCAATCCTTGGCACTCTGCCTGTAGCATACAGCAGGCCAGTCTGTGATCCTTCTTTGCTTTTATCTTCTTTGCTAGAAAATACACAGGGACCTCAAGGCCATCTCTGTGCCAAATTAAAGAGAAACTCGTCCAAATGCAGGTCTAGCTCCTTGGTGGTTTAGCAACAAGCTGCTGCAGGTTTTGCCTGTACATTTCTGTCTTGATGGTTGAAGAATTCAGAAAGCTCAAACACAATAACTCAACATTAATCAGCTGGGAACAAGGCTGGTTGATAAACCTGTGTTTATTAGGGAGAGAAACCTTTCTCTGCACCCCTCCTGCCCCCACAGGCCCCTCAGGTCCTGTTGGCTTTGATCTCCATTATTATGCCCATGAGATAGGAGGGTCAGAGATTGTCACTTCTGAAGTGGCAAGTTGCTGGGGTCAGCAGGGAGGGAGGAAGAAGCTGGGAAGACCTGTAGTGCCAGCAACTGATAGTGCTTTGCTTTGCTTTTCTTCTCTTCTCTTCTCTTTTCAATTCTCTTCTCTTCTCCCTTCTCCCTTCTCCCTTCTCCCTTCTCCCTTCTCCCTTCTCCCTTCTCCCTTCTCCCTTCTCCCTTCTCCCTTCTCCCTTCTCCCTTCTCCCTTCTCCCTTCTCCCTTCTCCCTTCTCCCTTCTCCCTTCTCCCTTCTCCCTTCTCCCTTCTCCCTTCTCCCTTCTCCCTTCTCCCTTCTCCCTTCTCCCTTCTCCTCTCCACTCCTCTCCTCTCCTCTCCTCTCCTCTCCTCTCCTCTCCTCTCCTCTCCTCTCCTCTCCCCACCTCTCCCCTCCCCTCCCCTTTTCAAGTTTGTTTATTTTGAGAGAGAGAGCAAGCAAGCAAGCAGTGGGGAGAAACAGAGAGATTGGGAGAAAGAGAATCCCAAGCAGGCTCTGTGCTGCCATCCCAGAGCCCAGTGTTGGGCTTGATCCTATGAACTGCAAGATCATGACCTGAGCAGAAAACCAAGAGTCAGATGCTTAACAGACTGAGCCATCCAGGAGCCCTGACAGTGGTTTCTCTGTGGGACATTGATGATAATACCACTGTTATGGGTTGTTCAGAGCAAGTGGGATCACACAGGTGGATGTGCCAAGTGGAGGTTCCTAACAGGTGGCTCATATCTGCCTCATTGACATTACATTTGTCCAGATGCTTAAAAAGAAATGTGAATGTCCTTAGGTGGGGCTTGTTCTCTCCAGTGTGGCTGCAGTCTCCACCATGCCCTGTTGTCTCATGCTTTGTTACTTCCCTCTTTTGCTACCTGCCTGATCCTTCAAGGTATGTAGGTTTGCAAGCCCTACGTTAGTATCTGTGTTCAACTAGTTTATTCTTGCATTTTGCTATTTGAGCATGGAAATCTTAACTACAAAGAAAATCCTTTATTTTCTCAGTGGATTTAATCATGAGTTGGGGTGTTTGGGATCTAGATATTCCCATCCCCCCTGCTTCATCCCCCAACCCCCAGCTTGCCAAGATCTACCATGAGAGGTACAGGCTGGCCATAGGACAGTTATCTGGCCCCTGGCAGTGTCTGTGTGCCCAGGGGAAGGTTGGATTTCTCCCCATGACACTAAGGCCTATGTGGTTTGGACAGTGTTTCCTTTGCATTATGGACACCCTCATCAGTTAATTAAAAAACAAGCAAACAAACAAAAACCCGAAAGTACTCCATTTCAGTGTTTGTGGATCATGTGTTCACAGGGCCTGTACTGGTTTACATTCTCCTTGACATGCATCTCCCTGTGAATTTGAAAGCTGTTGACATTCTACATAATTCCATATGCATTACCAATTTCTTTTCTGCTTTTTCTTTCTTTCTCATTTGTTTTCTTAAAAAAAAAATCCAACTGCTTTCTTGCCTTGAGATGCAAATTCCAAGTTTTGTCTGCCTTGGATTCCAAGTTTTCTGAGAAAAGGCTTCAATTTATTAGGTTAGTTCACAGTGTTCTCACAGAGAACTTTGAGGCATGGAACCATATGTGGTTGGGTTGTATTTAGATAAATAATGTAAGAGAATCAGCATCACATCATTTATAGAAACTCGGGCTACGCTTGTCATTTAAATAATTATCACACATGATTTACAAGTGTGGTCTGTGGTGGGAGGGGACAGGGTTGGGGTGAAAGGTCAAACCGATGTTTCCACAGTCTCACACTCTTTCGATGGCACCTCTGAGTCAGTGCAGCATCAGATAGGTACTGCAGGTACCCAAGGAACCTCGGAGAAACCTCCTTTAATTGGGAATGATTCCCTGTCACTCTCCCAGAGGCTGGTTTCTCACCAGCATTTAAGAGCAGAAAGTGAAGAACAGGTTGGGACAAACAGGCTTTTGCATGAGATTGAACCTTAGCAGTGGGGGGAGGCTTGGTGTGGTTAAGTCATTGGTGATGTTCACATTTTCTGTATTTATACCTCTAAAGAGGGGAAACATAATGGGGAGAGTCTCTTTTTAAAATAAAAATCATGCTTTCTTAGTGTCTAACTTGGAACATGTTCATGGTTTTCTATGTGTATGTGTATAATTTGTCTATAGATACGCATATATTATACATACATGTATAAACACATACATAGACACTGATGTAAATGTAAGCTGCTGGCAGCAGAAGGCAACTTATCACAGTTCACTGCAGAACACTGATTTCCAGATGTTTGGATTTCATGAACTAGGAATATAAAAAGATAAAAAAGAAATTGGGGGGGGGGGGACGTCCAGCATAGAGTGCCAACTCTGTGTTTTCTAAGATCACTAACAAATTTTTTTTGGTGATGGCTGTTAGCTAGACTTGCAGTATATACAAATCAAATCATGTGTACACCTGAAACTCTTGTAATATTATATGTCAATTATATATAGCACAATGAAAAGTTTTTTTAATTGTCATAAAATACACATAAAATTTACCATCCTAGCTATTTTTAAATATACAATTCAATAATGGTAAGTACATTCACATTGTGCAATCCAAGATCATTTTGCCAAAAAAAAAAAGGAGCAAGACAGAAGGACACCCATCTACTATCCTCATCATTTCATAAAGAAAAGGAGCATTTTAATTCCAAAAGAGGAATGGGGATGGAAGGCTGTCAACCTTAGATACAGGAAATTCCTCCTTTATCTGTGGTAAAATAGTACAGAGAAAAATGCCACCAAGTACATGGTTCAGTAGCTGATACTTTCACAGCAAGGCTTTGTTGATGAAGGAAGTTATGTGTTGGTTTACATCCCGGTGCAAGCATTTTACTGGTGGGATGGTCTAAGTGCTGGTAGCAAGCAGTTCACATACTAGCACTGGTCAGCAGCCCTGTTCTATACCTGGTGTGTTTTTATAAAAGTAAAAGTTGACAGTTATGGTGTGAACCCATGTATATTCATTCCACTGTGATCGCATTCTCTCCTCTGTCTCCCCATAGTTAACTATTGTACTGAAATTGGTTTGTATTCACCTAGTTCATACCATATCTGCATAAGCCCATTAGCAGTATATAGTGTTGTTTTGTGTAAATGGAATCCTGCTGTATATAGCCTTTGAAACTTAATTTGGTTTGCATAACATGATTTTAAAGACTTACCCATTTTGATATATGTAGATCTGCGTTATGGTATTGCTTTATTTGAGCATATATACCACATTACATTTATCTATCCTTATGTCAGTTGACATTTAGGCTGTTTGGGTTTTTGCTGATACAAACAGTAGTGCATTGCTCATTTCTGTGAGCCTTTCCTGTGCACACGAATGAGAATTTTTCCAGAGAAGTTACCTGGGAGGAGAGTTGATGGGTCAAAGGTAAAGTGATGTCTTCATTCACAAAATCTACTTAGCATGTTAACCAACCTCATTGTTTACTAGAGCTTTTCAGGTAAATGGGAAGTGGGAAAGATAGTGTTTTAAGTCAACCATTAATAAATGTGATTTTCTAGACCAAATTGAGAGCAGCTGATTGTTGATTGATCTTAAGGTTTTGCTCAGTCTGTCTGTAATCAAGAGATGATATGGCAGGTTGCTTGTAGGGAGTTTTCTTTGTGTGTTTGGATGTGGGACGTGGACTGGCAGGGAGAAGAAGCCAGCCCTTCATTTAGTTTCCCTCTTTCCATGTGAACTATGAAATGTTTGCAGTCTTTGTCTGGGAGGCAGATGAAACTGGGTGTTGCTGTCTCTCGGGCTTTGTTACAGATGGCTTTTTTGGTCTAAGAAAATCCTGTGGACTCACACTTGGCCAATGTGCTCTGACAAGTTTCTCAGCAGGCCTTTCTGGAGTGGACTTGCTGTTGCTCAGGGTGTCAGATGATCTAAGTTTCTTTCAACTGTCTAGTCTGTGGTTTCCACTGGAGAAGTGGACCCTGGTTCCTCCGGAGTCGGGTGCCAGAGGCATGTCCCCCAGCCGGCCTGAAGGAAGTCTGAGAGGGCTCCCTGTGGCCAGTGTCCGTGTGTAGCCACCACGTGGCCTACTAGGAACACTTGCGGTTTTGGCTGTGGATAAGTTCAGTCTCAAGGAATAAATTGAGAATTGAGACGATGTCTAAATGTGCTTAATGTACTTTATTCGGAGCCTTCTCTGTTATCTTCAGCAAATAGTGGAGTGTTTTGATCAGTCTTTAGAAAACAGTAAGTGGGAAGACTATGTGCTTAGAAAAAGCTGGAGAAACATCAGAGGAAAAAAAACGGATAAAAGACTTTTATTTATAGGGCTCTTCTCATCTCAGCCTATCAGAGAAGCCTGTTAGCTGACCATTTTCAAATAGCACATGGCAAGATGAGTTATGGGTGGGGAAAGTTCGGAGAGATCACACACGTGACTAATCTGTGTCAACGACTCAGGTGCCTGACTGACTAACGTACGTGTTGCTGGCCACTTGGCACATCTGAACCGTCACGGCACACAGGCTTATCAGACAGAAGCACTTTCATCGGTTGCTACGTGGGAAGTAATCGGTGTTTTGGATATACAGGCACACGTTTACGTTTGTAAAACAAATCTTTTTACTTTTTATAATCAGCTGTCAAAGCTTGAAAAACAGCAGCAGAGGAAAGAAAAGACCAGAGCCAAGGGGCCTTCCGAATCAAGCAAAGAAAGAAACGCCCCCCGAAAAGAAGACCGCAGTGCCAGCAGCGGGGCAGAGGGCGACGTGTCTTCTGAGCGGGAGCCGTAGACTTAAGGATGGAACTCAGGTAGGAGCCTCCCCTCCCTGCATAGCTCCATCTTCTGACATTTTGGGCAAATGGTAACAAATTGAGAACAGAATGGCTTTTGAGGCAGAATTCACTTTACGGACATTCATCCATAGCTTCCTGAAATCTGCCGCCTTCCTGGATGGAGAGAAAAGTTGAGGTGCGGGGTCGGGTTGGGGGTACCCATGGGCCTGGAGTGTTCTCCTTCCTCACTTGCCTTTGTCGGCTAACAACTGCCGCTACTGTGAGCATTTCCAGAGTGTTCGCAGATGTGTGATCCGGACCTGGAGCCTCACCCAAACCGTTCCTGGCCATTGTGCCCTCCTCTCCATTGCTGCTCTCGGCAGCTCCAGCGGGAACCACAGTCACCTGCAGCCACCTCCTCTCATAGCTGCCCACCCCATCCTTCAGTTTGCTCTGCCTGTCACAGCACCTTGTCACCTCCACACCCAGGAGTGCCTCTCAGCTCACTGTAGTAGTAGTCTCCCTCTCTGCCTGAAGGTCAGAGGCATCTAAACCTTGACCTGGCTGTCTGATGGCCCTTTGCTCAAGTTTGTTCCCCCAGTGAGCATGTTATTGAGAGCCTCATACTTGCCGGAGTTTACAAGTTCAGGGAGAAGCAAAGGAATAATTGTAGCATGGTTTCTTGTGGGGGTGGTGGGAATGTGAGGCTCCGCGGAAGGGAGGATGTGTGGAAATGGGCAAACGAGGGGCGAGGTGGGAGCTGCCACAGCCAAGAGAAAAGCAGATGCAAACACTGTTTGGTGTGGGGAAGGACAGAGAGTTTTGGAACAGAAGTAGAGAAGAGTGGCTAGAACACTGCGTGCAAGTGGGCAGTGGGGTATCCAGGGAGCTTCTGTAAAATCAGACAAATAGGATTATGGGTCATAAGGGTCTGGTGTGCAGTTGGGAAATTTGGGTTTCATCCTGAGGTGGCAGGGAACCTCTGAAGGTTCAAAGATACAAATGACATGATCAGGTGCAAAGTTTAAGGAGATGACTCCAGCAGCCATGGGGAGTGAGGCTGGAACCATCAGGCCAGTTAGTAGGTAGTAGCAGAAATCAAGAGAGGAGCAAGGTCTGGCCATACATTTCAGAGCTTTCAGCTTATACATAGTCTGTGGTTCAAACCATGTCAGCATATGGGTTCATCCTGGAGATGCTGAATGGTGAGAGAGGAGAACATTCTTAAGATGGTTTTCTGCCTTCTCTTTCCTTCTGAAAGGGAAGTCCATTTGTGAAATGACCTTTAGGATGCACACTACTAGACACTGAGATATATTAGAGAGTCTGTAGTGATAATTGGGTGTTGTGGAATTGGCTTGCAAACATAAACAGACCAAAGGAACAGAACAGAGAGCTCAGGAAGGTTATGTTGTTGATCCACTGATTTTTTTTTTTCAATGTTTATTTAATTTTGAGAGAGAGAGATAAAGCGCGAGCAGGGGAGGGGCAGAGAGGAAGAGAGGGAGACAGAATCTGAAGCAGGCTCCAGGCTCTGAGCTGTCAGCACAGAACCTGATGCGGGGCTTGAATTCATGAGCCATGAGATCATGACCTGAGCCGAAGTTGGACGCTCAACTGACTGAGCTGCCCAGGAGCCCTGATTCACTGACAGTTTTAAGGGGAGGGAGACACTGGATAATAAATCCTGTAATGTCCTCTTGACTTTTCCCCTAATCACTCTGTTTCCTTCCAAGTAACTACGGGAGCAACAGAGCCATGGTCACTTGTCTTGGCTGATTTTTCTCACACTAATGGGAAAGCAAAGCAGGAATCAGAGGGAAGTTTTTTTCACACTCTGCTTCATTTGTCACAGTCACAAGCTCCCCCTTTTCTTGGCCTTGACCTAAAGACATGGGTTTTTATTCATAAACTGACACAGTTGGTGTGAGTTAGGGAGAGTCTTCTGAAGCTTGCTATGTGGTGTCTAAATAATTCACAAATACACAGTAATATTTTATGTGGCATTTATATCATATAAAACTTCCATTCCCACCCCCTTAAAATTTCTGTGATGATTTGCTCATATTAGCTGTGAGTTTTGTCATCACAAATATTGCTAGTGCTTCTGACTTACAGTCTGTTCACTAACCCTAAATTTCTGAGGGGTGAATTGCACCACGCAAAGACAGTGCGCAGAGTGCCTTTTTAAGTTACTTTTACAGTTATGCTCATTAAGTGGGTCCAGCGGTCACACAGGATCTCACTGAGTTCTTATTTCCATCCTGCCAATTTCTGTGTGACATTAAGTTATGTAATCTTTGCTTTCTTGGTTTTCTTTATTAACTAAGAGAGTCAAACTCATTCCTTTCACTAGTGGTGTTGTGAATGTCAGGCGGGTAAAGCCATAATGCCTGGTGACAGTCCTAGCAGGCTGGGGTGGGAGGGGCAAGTTGAAGGGGACTCTCCCTATGTTTCTGTGGCACCTCCCTTGCCCCCTGGCGATTGTGTTGGAGAGAGCATCCCAGCATCCACTCCTGACCCCTGGATGAAGGATGAAGAACTGGCTAATCTGATGGGCAGGGGATGACATTCGTTATAGTGGGTGGTTCCTTGGTTCAGAAGCAAAATCCAGAGCCAATATATTCTATTTCTGCTCCTTGAACTGAGGGCAGCTGCCCAGCCTACATGGCTTTTTATTCTTATGGCCCTACTCTGACACAGCACCATGTCTTTTCCATGTAGTTTTAAGATTATAAATAATAGCTTTTTCCTCAATGAGTATTGGGACCTTACAGTAAATTTTTAAAAATTGAATTTTCAGACTCCCGTGATGAACCCAATGCATAGAAAAGTAATAAATATATAATCACTCCTCTCCCAGTAACCAAGCACAGCTTATCAACCTAAATGGACACGCGCGCACATGTGTGTGCACACACACACACTCAGATGTGCCTTGGACCTTGTATTTTCAAAATGGCTTTAAAAAGTTCTTATGCCACCTAGTTGCATCTTTTCTTGATTATATTATCAACCTGCTCATATATTTTATAAATTTAATGTCTTGATTTTTGATGTAACTGTGTCTGTTCAGTACTACAAATCTTTGTTTTGTTTATTGAGGGGTGTTGTTGAATTCTACTCTTTATAACAGTGCAAAACATAACTTTCTATTTGAGTTAGATTTTGGCCTTAGAATAATCCCAGTAGAAAGGTATCCTGGACATTAGTTTCCTGTACCCAGTGGGTAGCTTGGGAGTGATTTTGCCATCTCTATGGGCAAGAAAAACACCTGAATGCCTCATGCGTAGAGAAAGAGACAGTAACTGTGTGTCACAGAACATGCTAGAGGACACATTCACAATAGAAAACAAGGGAAGAGGTGAAAGTGGGCATCTCTTTCCAACATCTCCCAGAGTTTAAGAGGTGAAATTTCTTATAGACTGGTAGGTATCTATTTTTGCTTTTCTAAAATTGATGGAAAAGTTAAAAACTGTAACCATATTTATTCTCAAGGTATTGCTGATTGGGTAGTGTAGAACTTGGGGTAAATCCTACTACAGTTGACTCTTGAACAACACGGTTTGACCTGTGTGGGTCTCCTTATGCATGGTTTTTTTTTGTTTTTTTCCATATATTGGAAACATTTTTGGAGATTTACAACAATTTGCAAAAGCTTGCAGACAAACTGTGTAGCCTTAGAAATATAAAGAAATTAAGAAAATGTTAGGAATGTCATGAATGCATAAAAAAATCTATGTAAGTACCAGTCTATTTTACCAGTTACCACCATAAAATATACATACATCTATTATAAAAAGTTAAAATTTATCAAAATTTATACACACCAACACTTATGTGGCACCATTTGCAGTGGAGAGAAATGCAAACAAGTGAAAATGCATAACTGCATAAATTAGCTATAGTACGTGCTATATACTACTATAATAATTTCCTAGCCACTGTTGCTATTACCGTGAGCTCAGGTGTTGTGAGTATCCACTTAAAATATCACGTGACGCTAATCATCTCTGCGCAAACAGTTTGTCCCTGCCGTAAGTTATGTATTGTAGTAAAATGTGATACCTCGTGCTTCTTGCGTACTTTTCATCGTGTTTATTAGTACAATACCCTAAACCTTGAATAACACCATGGGACTCATCCAGAGTGCCACTAGTGATGCTCGAAGTGCTCCCAAGAAGCAGAGAAAAGTCATAACACCACAAGAAAAAGTTGAATTGCTTAATATGTCTCATGGATTTAGGTCTGAAGCTTCAGTGCCCACCATCTCAAGATAATGAATCCAGCATCAGGAACATTGTAAAAAAAAAAAAAAAAAAAAAAATTTGCGTAGCCATTGCTGTAGCAATGCCAGCAGGCCTGAAAGCCTTGCACTTTTTATGAAATATCCTTTTATCTCATATTGGTAATGCAGCTTTTATGTTGGTACAGGATTGCTATAAGAAAGACATACCGGCGCACCTGGGTGACTCAGGTGGTTAAACATCCGACTTGGCCCAGGTCATGATCTCACAGTTCTTGAGTTTCCAGCCCCGCATTGGGCTCCATGCTGACGGCATGGAGCCTGCTTGGTATTCTCTCTCTTTACCCCTCCCCCTGCTCTCTCAAAAAATAAATAAACTTAAAAAAAAGAAAGGCATACCTATAGACTCTTAAGATGATTTGAGAAAAAGTGAAATCATTATGTGACAACTTAAAGCAAAAGCAAAGAGAAAGATCTAAAGCTGGAGAATTTAATGCCAGCAAAGGATGGTTTTTATAATTTTAGAAAAATGTTTGGCTTTACAAATATCAAGATAATAGGAGAAGCAGCATCTGCCGATCAAGAGGCAGCAGATGAGTTCCCAGATGCCACTGAGAAGATTATTGAAGAGAAAGGATATCTGTCTGAACAAGTTTTTAATGCAGACAAAAGTACCCTATTCTGGAAGAAAATGTCCCGAAGGACATTTATTAGTAAGGAAGAGAAGCAAGTATCAGGATTTAAGACAGGAAGGGAGAGGCTAACTGCTGTTTTGTGTAAATGCAGTTGGGTTTATGATCAGGACTTCCCTAATCTATAAAGTTGCTAACCCCCCAAGCCTTGAAGGGGAATAAACACACACCAGCTGCTATCTTTTTGCTTGTATAACAAGAAGGCCTGGACAATGAGAACTCTTTTTCTGGATTGGTTCTATTGATGATTTGTTCCTGAAGTACGGGAGTACCTTGCCAGGAAGGGACTGCCTTTTAAAGATTTTTTTGGTATTGGACAATGTCCCTGGCCACCCAGAACCCCGTGAGTCCAACACTGCAGGTATCAAATTGGTCTGTGGCCTCCAAACACATGATCTCTAATTCAGGCTGTAGATCAGGGAGTCATGAGGACATTGAGGGCTCATCACACATGGGACTCCGTGGAAAACATTGTTAGTGCTATGGAAGAGAACTCTGATAGAACATCAAGAAGGTCTGGAAGGATTACTCCATTGAAGATGCCACTGTTGTTCTAGAAAATTCTGTGAAAGCCATCAAGCCTGAAACGATAAATTCCTGTTGGAGAAAACTCTGTCCAGATATTGTACATGACTTCACAGGATTTATAACAAAACCAACCAAGGAAATCATGAAAGAGACTATCGATATGGTTTTAAAAAAGGTGAGTTGGGGGGGAGGGTGGTAGAAAGGTTTCATGATATGGATCTTGGAGAAATTCAAGAACTAGTAGGCACCACAGAGGAATTAACAGAAGACGACTTGAGAGAGATGAATGCTTCCGAAACAGTTTCAGATGATGAGCAAGAAGGCATAGAAGCAGCAGTGCCAGAAAACAAATTGTTCGTCTGGCAGAAGGGTTCCTTCCAGTTATTCATGACTACTTTTGACTTCTTTTATGATTGGACACTGAAACTAAAGCAAAGGTGGAAGAATGATTGGTGCCATATAGAAACATTTGAAAACAGAAAAGAAAAAGCAAACAAGTCAGACAGAAATGACAATGTTTGGTATTTCCATAAAGTTACACCGAGCGTGCCTGCCTCATCCGCCTCCCCTCCTACCTTCTCCACTTCCTCTGCTTTCCCGCCCCTGGGACAGCAAGACCAGCCCTCCTTCCTCCTCCTCTGCCAACTCAGCGTGAAGACAGTGAGGACGGAGACCTTTATGATGATCCACTTCCGCTTAATGAATAGAAAGTCATCATCATGCCATCCGTACAGTTAATAAACTTAGGGTTGTCTATGTGTGTGTCCTTGTGTGAAAACCGATTAATTGTATGAGACATTTTTTGTCATCATCTTCATTGTCTACGTATTCATCATGTAGAACGTTGTGTGCAAGACCTGTGTGGAGGTGGAGAACCTGTCCTTACAGAGGCGTAAGGTGAGTGATAGTTGATATGAAATTGAAAATGTGTTTGTTCTCTTACTGTTTTACAACTTTTCTTTCAAAGAATTGCTATACAGTATGCCCCTCTCTCTTATAATTGGAGAAACTGCATATTGGCCTATTGTCACAGTGGTAAAGTGGTCTTGACAGTACTGTATTATGAATATGACCGTAAAACTATATGCCACAAAAATTTCATAACCATTCATTCATTAGTGTGTAGGCTAGCCTACCATAAAGCAATCCTGTTGCTACTACTTCATTATTAATGCATGAATCATTACACCTGTAAATAAATATGAATTTCTTTTTCACATTATCTTCTCATTTTTGAGTCTAGCATTAGTAATACGTATAAAGTGTATAGTGTTTTGTATCATGTAGGATGATGATGTAAGTACTGACAATGCATCTTGTTAACAGATGAAAACTGGTGATAATAAACTCAGTACAGGACTATAAATGTATTTTTTCTTCATGATTTTTTAAATAACATTGTCTTTTTTCTTGGTTTACTGTAAGAATACAGTGTATAATATGTATAACATACAGAAAATGTGTTGTTTATGTCATCAATAAGGTTTTGGCCAGCAGCACGCTATTAGTAGTTAAGTTTTTGGGGAATCAAAAGTTATATGGACTTTTACTGTGTAGGGGTTGGCATCTCTAACCTCCATATTGTTCAAGGGTCAAAAAGAACTAACCAGAGAGGGGACGCAGTAGTGGGGGAAGCAAACTCAAGGGCACAGTGTTTTGAAAAGAGTAGATGTGTTTTCCTTTTCCCTATAAATCAAGCTCACTGCAGCTGTGTCATCATCATGGCCCTAGGGATGAGGCAGGGAGAGGGTGAGTGCAGAAGAATGATGTAGAGGGGCCCTGTCTGGTAGGAGGGAAGGTGAAGGAGAGCTTCAGTTTAGGAGACACAGTGGGAGAGAGAAAAGGGACATATGGAGGAGAAGCCCAAGGCCGCACTTGGTGTTCTGGCTCCAGGCTAGAGTCCTTGGGGTGGTGGTTAGGTTGATGGGAGAGCTAGAGGCCTGCGGTCCTGGTGCTCTGGTCCCTGGTGGGAATTCTGGAAGGAGACTGCTGTGTAGGATGGCTGCAGGTCTCTACGAGACTGCTGCAGCTGAGTAGAAGGGGCAGCAAGAAGTGGTTAGGCATCAGGATGCAGCAGGAGCTAGTAGAGGGTCTCACCTGCCTTGTGAGGTGTGCAGAAGAGAGGTTTGTGGGGGTTCATTGGGCTGGCCATAGGTCCTATTAGAAGGGGTGAGGTGAGCCTGCCCCAGAGGCCGAGAGAGGCCAATGTGCCCAGAAAGCCAGGAGGGTCATGACCTCAGCTCTTCATAGCACTGAGTCTTTGCAGGTCTCAGCCACGATCTCCACGTGGTTCCCAGGGTAAGGCGTGAGGGGTCTGTAGTGCTAGTGAGAGCTGAATTGAGGTCAGGTCAGACAGGGGTGGGGGCTCTGGCCCCTGAGCAATCAGGTGCTGCTCAGTGGTGTGCCCCAGGGCTCAGCACCAGGTGCTGAACCACACCAGCCACCGAGGCACAAAGGCCACTTGAGGACTCAGCTGTTCCAACACCCAGGCGAGCAGAATTACTGTGCGTTCAAGATTTCCCCTGCTGCTACTCAGCGGGATGGAGACTTGTGAGGACATTTAGATGGGCCCATGAAAATACAGAAGCCGTGTTTTCTTTGCATATTTAGCATATTTAGCACTGTAGCACTGTCTGGGTTTTTGACTGAGTTCATGAGGAAAACCATTTGCTTATTGGCAGTTTAAGGTGGATGTCCAGTTGGAATTCAAACCAGAGATGACAGCAGAGGCCGGGTGGCTGGTGCTGACATCCAGGTATGGACAGATGTGAGGAATCCTCTGAGGCACCTCTGCTGCAGCCAGCCAAGGATCAGGGAGGAGCTGGGGCACCCACCCCCTCTCCTGCACCTTTCTGGGATTATAGACATGTACTCAGATTTGAAGACCTTAAAGGGGGCCAGGAGTAAATGACAGATGGTCTTCCAGTTATGTATTTGGGGTTTTTGTTGCCCATGGGCTTTTGTTGCCCCATCTGCTGAAATTTGTCATCCCAGTAGACCCCCAAAATCACCACCGAATATTCAGATATCTGTAAGAGCTGAATTAAGTAGTGACAGACAGAAGGTGACCTTGGCATTGACTGTGCTCCACAGAAAAACAGCAAGCCCCACCCCTGCCTCTGTGAGGGGAGCTGCAGTTTTCATTTGCTTTTCTTTACAAACAGGAAGAGCCCTAGGGAGCCTCACAGGACCTAAGGGAGCAGCTTGGAGCTTCCAAGGCATGAGAGAGAAAGAAAAGGCAGAAGAAAGTGGAGTGAGAAGTTGCATGAGCTTGGGCATATTTTTCTTTGAAAATGAGAAACCTTTAGAGGATACTCCCAGGGTGTTGACATTTCTGTCACATTGCAGATGTTTCTTATTTTATCAAATGAACATGGAAGTGCTAAAGTGCACCTCTGTTTTTGTCCTCTGCCTCATTCCTTCAGGCTCACTCACCTTGCTGGGAGGTCTCAAGGTTTTCTGTGAGGCTGCACCTCCCATTTCCCCCTGTGCTAGCTATGGCAGCCTCTCTGTGGGACCATGTGCTCTCTGCCTTTGATTGCAAGGTCAAGTATTGCCTCATTTGCATATTTATTTGGCTGCTGTCATTAGGGTGTGAGAGGAGCGTGCTCCTGAGCAGCACCCCACATTTCTGTCCTCAAATGTCAACACACTTGAAACCAAGCAAGGAAAGTGTTTTGGAAACTGCCATCTGTTTGCTTTTTCAACTTGACCTTTGTCTGAATAATAAGACATATCTGGCTGAGCACATTTCTTCCTAATGAGCTAGAGCAGGGTGTGTGTGTGTGTGTGTGTGTGTGTGTGTGTGTGTGTGTGTGTTGTGTGTTGTGTGTGTGTGTTCTGTTAAAGGATAGTCATGTTTTCACTGTGTTTTTCCCCTGTAGAAGGTAGAATCTCTTTCATTTCCACAGCTTTCATTTTGCTTCCTGTGTCAACGTGTGGTGGTGTTTCATGTATAAAACTAACTATGCCTCTGACGTGCTGTTTCTATTTTTTTTTTTAATTAAAAAATTTGTAGTGGTTGCCCTAAAATTTGCAGTACACATTTTTTTTAACTTGTTTTATTTTTTTATTTTTTTTTAAATTTACATCCAAGTTAGTTAGCATATAGTGCAACAATGATTTCAGAAGTAGATTCCTTAGGGCCCCTTACCCATCCCCCCTCCCACAACCCCTCCCGTAACCCTCAGTTTGTTCTCCATATTTATGAGTCTCTTCTGTTTTGTCCCCCTCCCTGTTTTTATATTATTTTTGTTTCCCTTCCCTTTTGTTCATCTGTTTTGTCTCTTAAAGTCTTCATATGAGTGAAGTCACATGATTTTTGTCTTTCTCTGACTAATTTCACTTAGCATAATACCCTCCAGTTCCATGCATGTAGTTGCAAATGACAAGATTTCATTCTTTTTGATTGCTGAGTAATACTCCATTGTATATATATACCACATCTTCTTTATCCATTCACCCATCGATGGATATTTGGGCTCTTTCCATACTTTGGCTATTGTTGATAGTGCTGCTATAAACATAGGGGTGCATGTGTCCCTTTGAAACAGCACACCTGTATCCCTTGGATAAATGCCTACTAGTGCAATTGCTGGGTCGTACGGTAGTTCTATTTTTAGTTTTTTGAGGAACCTCCATACTGTTTTCCAGAGTGGCTGCACCAGCTTGCATTCCCATGCAGTTTTAACCTAAGTCCACCTTCAGATGACCTGTACAGCTTCACGTGTATCACATGTTATCACATGCTAATAACAGCGTCCCCACTTCCTCCCTCCCCCGTACCCCTTTCCCTCAGCTTCTTTCAAGGATTTCTCTCTCTCTCTTTATTTTTTCCCAGTTTGGGATGTTCTTAGCCATTATTATGTCAAACACTCTGCTCTGTTCTCTCTCTCTTCCTGATATTCCAATTATATGTATATTATACCTTTTGTAATTGCCCCATGTCCTGGTTGGTCAATTCCCTTTTTCCTCCATTCTTTTTTTTTTTTGAAATTTATTTATATTGAGAGAGCGTGTGTGTGTGTGTGTGTGTGTGTACGTGCACACAAGTGAGCAGGAGAGGGGCAGAGAAAGAGAATCCCAAGTAGATTCCATGCTATCAGTGCAGAGCCTGACATGGGGCTTGACCCCATGAAACAAAATCAAGAGTTAGATGCTTAACCAACTGAGGCACTCATGCCCCCCTACCTCCTTTTCCAATTCCGTTCTTTTCTCTCTTTGCATTTCAGTAGTTTGGAAGTTTATATTGACCTATTTTCAAGCCCACTGATTCTTCCTTTGGCTATGTCCAGTCTACTGATGAGCCCATCAAAGGCATTCTTCTTCTCTGTTATGGTGTTTTTTATTTTTAGCATTTCTATCTCTCTGCTGTATTATCCATCTGTTCTTGTATATTGTCTACTTTGCCCATTAGAGCCCTTAACATATTAATCATAGTTGTTTTTCTTTGATAATTCCAACATCTGTATTACATCTGAGTCTCACTCTGATGACTGCTTTGACTTTTCTGAGCTTCTTGAACTGGTAAATGTTTGTCTTTCAATACGTTTGGGAAATTTTAAGCAGTCTTTTGTCAGAGATTATTTTCTGCCCGTTCTCTTTCTTCTAACCTAGAGGAGGTTACTGTTTCCAAACCTTAGTGTTATTCTGGCCATTGCTATACATGAGGCTGAACTGCTTCCTCACTGATGCACAGTAGGCACATTATGTTTCTTTACCAGCAGTAGAATTGGATTTTCTGCATACCTAGCTTCCGCCTCAGTTTCATTTATTAGAAAATAAATTGGCAAGAAGCTGGCCACAGTTAGTGATTCTGTTTTTTGCTGAAGTGTTGAGCTAAGCTTACAGATAACGTAGAAATATGCCATCTGATGCAGTAGGTACTACCTATGTATGGATACTTAAGTGTAACTTAATTAAAATTAAGCAAAATTTAAAATTCATTTCCTTAGTCACAGTAGCCACATTTTAAGTGCCCAGTAGCCACATCTGGCTAGCGGTTGCTATCTTGGATGGTGCTGAGGTAGAACAACCCTGTCATTGCAGAAAGTTCAGTTGGACAAGTGAAAGTTCTGAATCACTGCCAGTTCTGTAAGACAGGCATGATTAAATACATACAAATATATGTGAGAAATAGGGTAGAAGTTAAACCCAAATTAAAAACTAATTTCTTTTGGGAGTTTCTTCCTTTAGTACACCACACCAAGGTTTCCTGTCTTAATGGGGAAATCAGATCACGGGCCCCTTATACACATCACCAGGTCAGGACCATCAGCCTCAAGTAAAGGAAGAGATTCTTCACCTTGACAGTTCAGTGCAGGCTCACTGGAATCACAATAAATGCTAGGTCAGAGTGAATCCTCTGATAACGTGGACTTCTCAGCAACCCATGTTTTCTCATAGAACAGCCTTTCTTTTCTAGGTAAGTGAATTCAGATTGGATTCCTAGCTGTGGCCTGAAATAAATATATAAAATCTGGGTTCTTTTGACAGTGGTTTGGAGAGCAGGTCTGTGGTCTGTGTATCTTAACTCAAGCACTTACATCTGTGGTTGCTCGAATGGCCTACAGCCAGAAGCAGATCGGCTGGAAATCAGCATCTTTGAGAGACTCGAACAGGCTGTTGAGGAATTCCTTGCTTCTGGTGCTGGATTATCCCCCACTGCCCCCAATGTTTGCAGGCAATAAAAGAGAACCATTCCAGAAGCTTCTTTCCACAAGGCTATGAAATTATGGTGCTGTTATCTCAGGTGCTTACTACTGCCTGTTGCCTCCAGCCTGCGGGTCATGTCTGCCCTGAGATAGCTCACCTGACTCACAGGGAGTAGATGCCATCCTCTGTTGAGCTCTCATATGGAGGCACCTTACCCTTCCTCCAGGGTTTCTAAATTTTGACACCCTCTTGTGCAGAATTGTGTTTGTCAGTTTGCACATGACTTCCACTCAGTGCTTCTGATGTGGCAGGTGGACCTCACAGATAGCTCCTCCCCACCTCCCTTTTCATATGTCTAGCTGTGTGAGTGTTATGATCTCCAGCCACTCCCACTTGACAGCCAGCAACCTGGCCTCTAGGTTTTTCCTTGGTCATGTTTAAGAAAATGAGAAGGAGCATTTGTTAAAAGTGAGATCGAAAGTAAAAGTGGCATCTATTTGACCAATCCATGTATTGTGAGGGGCAGGGGGCAGTGTCTTTCAGGTGGGACAGTGTCTACTGCTTGGCCAGAAGGCTCTTGCATGCAGTTTGGGAGCTCATCACTCATAATATTAATGTTGATGTTATGATTAGGTGCACCTGTTGGGTATTCCAGTATTGGAACAGTTAATTCTTGAAGGAATTCTTAGTTCAAATCCTTCAGGGTCAGTGCTTAATGTAGTCCCTAGGCCTAAGTGGTTTACTGTAAACTTTGAGAACCCCTGGCATGAAACCTCTCAGGATCCCTTCTAGTTCTGTGATTCTCTGGTAGGGAACTAGAAGTTCTAAATTGTCTTCCTCATAAAATTTCTTTTGAAAGCCATTTTGTATTATAGAACTAATGCTCATTCATCACAGAAAATTTTTTAAAATGCCAGAATGCTCAAAGAAAATAAAAGTCACCCGCCATCTCATCAAAGATAATCATTATTAACATAATGCTTTTATAACAATTTCTCTAATCAGATAATTCTGTATCTTTCTCTAATTTTACATACTTAAAGATAGACTGTATATATAATGCCACTGCTTTCATCATCTAATGGAATATTGTGAACATTATCATTATGTAAACCTTATCATTTCCATCTGCACATCAAACATTGGAAGCATAAATTTATTATCTCAAAGCTTTAAAACATCTAGGATATTTATCTGAAGTAATTGTAAAAGAATAATATATTAAAGCAGGGTCCCAAAGCTCATTTTAAGTTCAAAACAAAGGTTTTAATCTGCACCAAGATGAAGTTCCCCAAGGGTCAATGTGAGATCCAGTTTCAGAATTTCAGTTATTACTATTGCAGATGAGGAAAGAGGCTTTAATACACCCAGGTGCCTATGTTTGGGTTACTATCTTGATTAAAATATAGGAGCAAATGGACTGCTTTTCTTGACTTAAAAATACAACTAAATATGGTCCCCAGGAATTATATTGTATAATCCCTATTCCTTTGTGGTCTTTGAGATCTCTTAGAAATAGTGCAACACTATGACTGGTGGGTTTTAGAGCGTGAGGGTAGGCCTTGGGGGAAATTTTAGTTCCTTGTGTGGGTCTAGAGAACTGAAGAACATAGCTGAAGTTATAATTAGCCTTTCTGGTGTGGGCCCATGGGCCTCCATGTCAAGCTGGGCGCAGGAATGGAAGGCTGTTAATTCTATTGAGGCATCTGCTCATAATACAACCCTTTGTTAAGAATGTGACCTGTGCTGAGTGTACCCAGAAGCATATTCACAGATGTGGTATCACTGTGCAACCCACTATTACCAGAATCTTCTGCTTTTACCAAAGTTCATCCAATTAGAATTTAGATCTGAGAGAATAGAAACTGCTGTGTTAAGTTTGGGGTTTAGACTCTTGGTTGACAATTGCCTGCTTCATAGATCTTGGCAAGACCAGCTGGTTTTTATTGTAGCCTCAGAATTACAGAAGAAAACTTGAGGCACTTGGAGATTTTATACTGAAGAGCCTACCATTATCCTTTGAGCAG